>NC_088702.1:13982346-15193482 GCF_028017835.1 Emys orbicularis
GGAGCGATGCCCAGCTGTGCCCTGGTGCTGCCAGTGAGATGGAGCTGGAAAAGGACGAAGTCGGGCAGGGGCAGTGCAGGGTTGGCCTGGGTCTCTGACTTTGCTTCTCTATGCCAAGCTCAGGGCTTCCCAATGCCTGTGTGCCGGGGACTAATCAACCCTGCCCAGCTTGACCAAGGCCCCAGGGAGTCTCTGCCCATACTGGCGGGTTGCACTGGTCTGTGGGGTTTCATGTCCCCTCCCCTCTTCACACATGCTGGGCCCCCTCCTACCTGGGGTTGTCAGGGTGCAGGGCCACTCCGTTCTTGGCCCAACTGAACTGCACGCTGGGGACCCCCTGGGCACGGCACAGCAGGGTGGCGGGCGAGCTCCCGTCCCCGGGCATGGCCACCTTCCCCAGCCCCATGCCCTTCTCGATCTCTGGCTTGACTGCAGGGAGAGAGAGAGTGAAGGGCAGTCTGGGAATCGGGGGGGGGAGGAGGGAAGAGTTGGGAGGGCCTTGGAGGGGCAGGGAAGTCCCTGGAGAGGGGGATGTTCTGGGGGGGGGGCAGGCCTCAAGGGGTTCCCCAGGGGAGGGGGTTTGGAGGAGGGAGGGAAGAGATCAGAGGGGATGGGCAAAGGTCACATCAGGGAGTGCTGGGTTCTCATATGTTCTCGGGGAGGGTCCCTGGAGAGGGGGGCACAAGAGGGGCTGGGGGGTCCCCGGGATGGAGAAGCAGTGCATGGGGTGGATCCTCAGGCTGGGGGAGGGGCAGAGGGTGGGGAGATCTCTGAGGTGGGGGACCAGTGAGTCGGAGGCCCTGGGGGATGGGGGTTTCTGGGGGGTCCCCGGGGTGGGGGAGTCTGCATAGAGCACCCACAGCGCACGATGAGGCGGGCGCTGCCCCGGGCTGGGGGGGGCAGCCCGTTGTCCACGCGGCACTCATAGAGCCCGGCCTGTGCCTGCCGGGCCCCCCGGATCCGCAGCCGCCCCACAGCCCCCGAGGCCTCCGGCTCCAGCTCCAGCTCTTCCAGGCTGCGCTCCTCTGCCCCCTGCGGGAAGGTCAGGGTCAGCGGGCAAAGGCGGGGGGGGGGACAAACCAGGAAGGGCAAAGGTCAGAGGGGTCAAAGGTTACCACAGAGATGACAAAGGTCAAAGAGGGGCAAAGGTCACCCTGATATTTGCATGGCTCAAAGGCCACATTGGGGAGGTCAGCAGTTGGATGGGCAACAGCAAATGTTAAAGGTTAGAGAAAAATGAAAGGTCAGCAGAGGGTCGAAAGTCACAGGTCAGGGAGGGGAAGGTGCAAAGGTCATGGGGGCAAAGGGTAGATCCGGGTAAATGAGGGTCAAAGGTGACAAAAGAAATAAAAAAGGCCGGTGAGGAACAAGGGTCACATAAGACACATCAAGGGTCAGAGTTCTGTGCAGAGGTCAAATAGGAGAGGGCAAAGGTCAGAGTGGAGACTAAAGTTTTGCCACCGGGGCAAAGGTCACCCACATAACTGCATGGGTCAAAAGCCACCTTGGGGAGGTCAACGGCTAGATGGTGACAGCAAACCTTAAAGTTTGGAGAGAGGGGTTAGAGGGCACAGGTCAGAGACGGGAAAGTGCAAAGGTCACAAATCAGAGGGCAAAGGGCAGACTTGTGTACATGAGAGTCAAATGTACATCATAAGCTAAATCAAAAGGTCAGAGGGGGCAAAGGTCACATAAGAGATGTCAAGGGTCAGAGGTCAGACAGGAGATGGCAAACATCAGATGGGGCGGCCAGGCGGCAAAGGTCACAGGTGGCTTGTGCCCCTTTGAGAGACGCGGCCAGAGACGCCCCCCTTACCAACCACGTCCACTGGAACATGCCCGCAGGGATGGGGTTGGCATTGGCTACGCATACAAGCTCAGCCGTGGCGCCCAGGTCCACATAGACGGGGTCCCCCAGGCTGCGGATGGAGGGGGCATCTAGGGGGCAGAGAGAGGGCCAGATCAGATGATAAACTTTCACATAAAAAAGAATCTAACACATCAGAAAAGGGCAGACAAATAAACAGTGACAAGTTTTTAAAGTGCTTGTACACAAATGCTAGAAGTCTAAATAATAAGATGGGTGAACTAGAGTGCCTCGTGATAAAGGAGGATATTGATGTAATAGGCATCACAGAAACCTGGTGGACTGAGAGCAATCAATGGGACACAATCATTCCGGGGTACAAAATATATCGGAAGGACAGAACAGGTCGTGCAGTGGGGGGAGTGGCACTATATGTGAAAGAAAATGTAGAATCAAATGAAGTAAAAATCTTAAGTGAATCCACATGTTCCATAGAATCTCTATGGATAGAAATTTCATGCTCTAATAAGAATATAACAGGGATCTATTATAGACCACCTGACCAGGACAGTGATAGTGATGATGAAATGCTAAGGGAAATTAGAGAGGTTATCAAAATTAAGAACCCAATAATAGTGGGGGATTTCAATTATCCCCATATTGAGTGGGAACATTTCACTTCAGGACAAAATGCA
The DNA here is from genome assembly GCF_028017835.1 of Emys orbicularis. Lineage (NCBI taxonomy): Eukaryota > Metazoa > Chordata > Testudines > Emydidae > Emys > Emys orbicularis. The sequence goes on from NC_088702.1 coordinate 13,984,849, forward strand.
GAGATAAAATTTCTCGATACTTTAAATGACTGCTTCATGGAGCAGCTGGTACGGGAATCCACAAGGGGAGAGGCAACTCTAGATTTAGTCCTGAGTGGAGTGCAGGAGCTGGTCCAAGAGGTAACTATAACAGGACCGCTTGGAAATAGTGACCATAATACAATAGCATTCAACATCCCTGTGGTGGGAAGAACATCTCAATAGCCCAACACTGTGGCATTTAATTTCAAAAGGGGGAACTATACAAAAATGAGGGGGTTAGTTAAACAGAAGTTAAAAAGTACAGTGACTAAAGTGAAATCCCTGCATGGGCGCTTTTTAAAGACACCATAATAGAGGCCCAACTTCAATGTATACCCCAAATTAAGAAACACAGTAAAAGATAAAAAGACTTCCTTTAAAAAGTGGAAGTCAAATCCTAGTGAGACAAATAGAAAGGAGCATAAACGCTGACAAATTAAGTGCAAGAATGTAATAAGAAAAGCCAAAGAGGAGTTTGAAGAACGGCTAGCCAAAAACTCCAAAGGTAATAACAAAATGTTTTTTAAGTATATCAGAAGTAGGAAGCCTGCTAAACAACCAGTGGGGCCCCTTGATGATCGAGATACAAAAGGAGCACTTAAAGACAATAAAGTCATTGCGGAGAAACTAAATGGATTCTTTGCTTCAGTCTTCACGGCTGAGGATGTTAGGGAGATTCCCAAACCTGAGCCGGCTTTTGTAGGTGACAAATCTGAGGAACTGTCACAGATTGAAGTATCACTAGAGGAGGTTTTGGAATTAATTGATAAACTCAACAGTAACAAGTCACCGGGACCAGATGGCATTCACCCAAGAGTTCTGAAAGAACTCAAATTTGAAGTTGCGGAACTATTAACTAAGGTTTGTAACCTGTCCTTTAAATCGGCTTCTGTACCCAATGACTGGAAGTTAGCTAATGTAACGCCAATATTTAAAAAGGGCTCTAGAGGTGATCCCGGCAATTAGAGACCGGTAAGTCTAACGTCGGTGCCGGGCAAATTAGTCGAAACAATAGTTAAGAATAAAATTGTCAGACACATAGAAAAACATAAAGTGTTGAGCAATAGTCAACATGGTTTCTGTAAAGGGAAATCGTGTCTTACTAATCTATTAGAGTTCTGTGAAGGGGTCAACAAACATGTAGACAAGGGGGATCCAGTGGACATAGTGTACTTAGATTTCCAGAAAGCCTTTGACAAGGTCCCTCACCAAAGGCTCTTAAGTAAAGTAAGTTGTCATGGGATAAAAGGGAAGGTCCTTTCATGGATTGAGAACTGGTTAAAAGACCGGGAACAAAGGGTAGGAATTAATGGTAAATTCTCAGAATGGAGAGGGGTAACTTATGGTGTTCCCCAAGGGTCAGTCCTCGGACCAATCCTATTCAACTTATTTATAAATGATCTGGAGAAAGGGGTAAACAGTGAGGTGGCAAAGTTTGCAGATGATACTAAACTGCTCAAGATAGTTAAGACCAAAGCAGACTGTGATGAACTTCAAAAAGATCTCACAAAACTAAGTGATTGGGCAACAAAATGGCAAATGAAATTTAATGTGGATAAATGTAAAGTAATGCACATTGGAAAAAATAACCCCAACTATACATACAATATGATGGGGGCTAATTTAGCTACAACAAGTCAGGAAAAAGATCTTGGAGTCATCGTGGATAGTTCTCTGAAGATGTCCGCGCAGTGTGCAGAGGCGGTCAAAAAAGCAAACAGGATGTTAGGGATCATTAAAAAGGGGATAGAGAATAAGACTGAGAATATATTATTGCCCTTATATAAATGGATGGTACGCCCACATCTCGAATACTGCGTACAGATGTGGTCTCCTCATCTAAAAAAAGATATACTGGCACTAGAAAAGGTTCAGAAAAGGGCAACTAAAATGATTAGGGGTTTGGAACGGGTCCCATATGAGGAGAGATTAAAGAGGCTAGGACTCTTCAGCTTGGAAAAGAGGAGACTAAGGAGGGATATGATAGAGGTATATAAAATCATGAGTGATGTGGAGAAAGTGGATAAGGAAAAGTTATTTACTTATTCCCATAATACAAGAACTAGGGGTCACCAAATGAAATTAATAGGCAGCAGGTTTAAAACAAATACAAGGAAGTTCTTCTTCACGCAGCACACAGTCAACTTGTGGAACTCCTTGCCTGAGGAGGTTGTGAAGGCTAGGACTATAACAGTGTTTAAAAGAGAACTGGATAAATTCATGGTGGTTAAGTCCATTAATGGCTATTAGCCAGGATGGGTGAGGAATGGTGTCCCTAGCCTCTGTTTGTCAGAGGATGGAGATGGATGGCAGGAGAGAGATCACTTGATCATTGCCTGTTGGTCCACTCCCTCTGGGACACCTGGCATTGGCCACTGTCGGTAGACAGGATTCCGGGCTAGATGGACCTTTGGTCTGACCCGGTACAGCCGTTCTTATGTTCTTATGGGGGCACTGAGGTCAGGGGGCAGCGGGGTGGGGGGGTGGAACTCACAGTGCACATCCAGGTGGAGGTGGGTCTCGTTCTGCCCCTCGGGGTTCTGGCACCGTGCCCGGTACTGACCCATGTCGGCTCGACTCAGGTTCCAGATGGCCAGGCTGCCCCCTGCTCGCAGGTGGTGCCGGGGGGACCCCTCTGTGAGAGAGACAGAGAGAGGAGTCATGCGGGAACACTATGCCCAGCTTGGGCAGGGATAGCGCCCCCCTGAGCCCCCCCCACACCTGGCCTCAGTGCCTCCCCTGCACCACACACCTGGTCTCAGCGCCCCCCCCCCACTTGGTCTCAGCGCCCCCCCACCACACACCTGGTCTCAGGGCCCCACACACACACACCTGGTCTCAGTGCCCCCCCCCCCCACACCTGGCCTCAGCGCCCCCCCCCCCACCACACACCTGGTTTCAGCATCCCCCCCCCCCACACTTGGTCTCAGCCCCCCCCCCCACACACACACACACTTGGTCTCAGCGCCCCCCCCCCCACACACCTGGTCTCAGCACCTTCCCACGGAAGCTCCAGCTGCAGTTCAATTTGGGGGGGTTGGCGGAGACGTGCAGAGGCAGCTCCACGGCTCCGTGTTCCACACCCTGGGCCACGGCCGGCTGCTCCGACGAGAACTCGGGGGGATCTGGGGCCACACAGGGGGCAGCAGCAACTGAGACCCCGCCCCGCTCAGTGCCCCCTGCTGGACCTCCTGCCCCACTCCCTGCAGCACAGTGCCCCCTGCTGACCCCTGCCGCTGCCTGCTCCCTGCAGCCTGGAGCCCCCTGCTTAGCCTCCGGCCCCTCCCTGCATCACAGCTCCCCACTGCTGAGCCCCCCCGCCTGCTCCCTGCAGCACAGCACCCCCCGTTGAGTCCCCCTCCCTGCACACAGTGCCCCTGGCCGAGTCCCCACCACCACTCCCCGCAGCACAGCGCCCCCTGCTGAGCCCCCCTCCCCTGCAACACGGCACCCCCCTGAGCCCCCACCTGCTCCCTGCACACAGCGCCCCCCTGCTGAGCCCCCGCCCTGCTCCCCGCAGCCCAGCGCCCCCTGCTGAGCCCCCGCCCTGCTCCCAGCAGCACAACGCCCCCTGCTGAGCCCCCACCCCCTCCCTGCAGCACAGCACCCCCTGCTGAGCCCCCGCCCTGCTCCCCGCAGCACAGCGCCCCCTGCTGAGCCCCCGCCCTGCTCCCTGCAGCACAGCGCCCCCTGCTGAGCCCCCACCCTGCTCCCTGCAGCACAGCGCCCCCCTGCTGAGCCCCCACCCCCTCCCTTGCAGCACAGCGCCCCCTGCTGAGCCCCCGCCCTGCTCCCTGCAGCACAGCGCCCCCCTGCTGAGCCCCCGCCCTGCTCCCTGCAGCACAACGCCCCCTGCTGAGCCCCCGCCCTGCTCCCCGCAGCACAGCGCCCCCTGCTGAGCCCCCGCCTGCTCCCTGCAGCACAGCGCCCCCTGCTGAGCCCCCACCCCCTCCCTGCAGCCTAGCACCCCCTGCTGAGCCCCCGCCCTGCTCCCCACAGCACGGCCCCCCCTGCTAAGCCCCCGCCCTGCTCCCTGCAGCACAGCGCCCCCTGCTGAGCCCCCACCCCCTCCCTGCAGCCCAGTGCCCCCTGCTGAGCCCCCGCCCTGCTCCCTGCAGCACAGCGCCCCCTGCTGAGCCCCCCTCCCTGCAGCACAGCGCCCCCTGCTGAGCCCCCGCCCTGCTCCCTGCAGCACAGCGCCCCCTGCTGAGCCCCCCTCCCTGCAGCACAGCGCCCCCAGCTGAGCCCCCGCCCTGCTCCCCGCAGCACAGCGCCCCCTGCCGAGCCCCCGCCCTGCTCCCCGCAGCACAGCGCTCCCTGCTGAGCCCCCGCCCTGCTCCCTGCAGCACAGCGCCCCCTGCTGAGCCCCCGCCCTGCTCCCTGCAGCACAGCGCCCCCTGCTGAGCCCCCCTCCCTGCAGCACAGCGCCCCCAGCTGAGCCCCCGCCCTGCTCCCCGCAGCACAGCGCCCCCTGCCGAGCCCCCGCCCTGCTCCCCGCAGCACAGCGCCCCCTGCTGAGCCCCCGCCCTGCTCCCCAAAGCACAGCGCCCCCTGCTGAGCCCCCCACCCCCCTCCCTGCAGCACAGCGCCCCCTGCTGAGCCCCCGCCCTGCTCCCCGCAGCACAGCGCCCCCTGCTGAGCCCCCATCCCTGCAGCACGGCACCCCCTGCTGAGCCCCCGCCCTGCTCCCCGCAGCACAGCGCCCCCTGCTGAGCCCCCGCCCTGCTCCCCAAAGCACAGCGCCCCCTGCTGAGCCCCCACCCCCTCCCTGCAGCACAGCGCCCCCTGCTGAGCCCCCGCCCTGCTCCCCGCAGCACAGCGCCCCCTGCTGAGCCCCCGCCCTGCTCCCCGCAGCACAGCGCCCCCTGCTGAGCCCCCACCCCCTCCCTGCAGCACAGCGCCCCCTGCTCAGCCCCCGCCCTGCTCCCTGCAGCACAGCGCTCCCTGCTGAGCCCCCGCCCTGCAGCACAGCGCCCCCTGCTGAGCCCCCCTCCCTGCAGCACGGCGCCCCCTGCTGAGCCCCCGCCCTGCTCCCCGCAGCACAGCGCTCCCTGCTGAGCCCCCACCCTGCTCCCTGCAGCACAGCGCCCCCTGCTGAGCCCCCATCCCTGCAGCACGGCACCCCGTGCTGAGCCCCCGCCCTGCTCCCCGCAGCACAGCGCCCCCTGCTGAGCCCCCGCCCTGCTCCCCGCAGCACAGCGCCCCCTGCTGAGCCCCCGCCCTTCTCCCCACAGCACAGCGCCCCCTGCTGAGCCCCCACCCCCTCCCTGCAGCACAGTGCCCCCTGCTGAGCCCCCGCCCTGCTCCCCGCAGCACAGCGCTCCCTGCTGAGCCCCCACCCCCTCCCTGCAGCACAGCGCCCCCTGCTGAGCCCCCGCCCTGCTCCCTGCAGCACAGCGCCCCCTGCTGAGCCCCCCTCCCTGCAACACAGCGCCCCCTGCTGAGCCCCCGCCCTGCTCCCTGCAGCACAGCGCCCCCTGCTGAGCCCCCCTCCCTGCAGCACAGCGCCCCCTGCTGAGCCCCCGCCCTGCTCCCCACAGCACAGCGCTCCCTGCTGAGCCCCCACCCCCTCCCTGCAGCCTAGCTCCCCCTGCTGAGCCCCCGCCCTGCTCCCCGCAGCACAGCGCCCCCTGCTGAGCCCCCGCCCTGCTCCCCGCAGCACAGCGCCCCCTGCTGAGCCCCCGCCCTGCTCCCTGCAGCACAGCGCACCCTGCTGAGCCCCCCTCCCTGCAACACAGCGCCCCCTGCTGAGCCCCCGCCCTGCTCCCTGCAGCACAGCGCCCCCTGCTGAGCCCCTGCCCTGCAGCACGGCGCCCCCCTGAGCTCCCGCCTGCTCCCTGCAGCCCAGCGCCCCCTGCTGAGCCCCCGCCCTGCTCCCTGCAGCATAGCGCCCCCTGCTGAGCCCCCCTCCCTGCAGCACAGCGCCCCCTGCTGAGCCCCCCTCCCTGCAGCACAGCGCCCCCTGCTGAGCCCCAGCCCTGCTCCCCACAGCACAGCGCTCCCTGCTGAGCCCCCACCCCCTCCCTGCAGCCTAGCTCCCCCTGCTGAGCCCCCGCCCTGCTCCCCGCAGCACAGCGCCCCCTGCTGAGCCCCTGCCCTGCTCCCTGCAGCACAGCGCACCCTGCTGAGCCCCCGCCCTGCTCCCCGCAGCACAGCGCCCCCTGCTGAGCCCCTGTCCTGCAGCATGGCGCCCCCCTGAGCCCCCGCCTGCTCCCTGCAGCACAGCGCCCCCTGCTGAGCCCCCGCCCCCTCCCTGCAGCACAGCACCCCCTGCTGAGCCCCCGCCCTGCTCCCCGCAGCACAGCGCCCCCTGCTGAGCCCCCGCGATGCAGCATGGCGCCCCCTGCTGAGCCCCCGCCCTTCTCCCTGCAGCACAGCGCCCCCTGCTGAGCCCCCACCCCCTCCCTGCAGCACAGCGCCCCCTGCTGAGCCCCCACCCTGCTCCCTGCAGCACAGCGCCCCCTGCTGAGCCCCCCTCCCTGCAGCACGGCACCCCCTGCTGAGCCCCCGCCCTGCTCCCCGCAGCACAGCGCCCCCTGCTGAGCCCCCCTCCCTGCAGCACGGCGCCCCCTGCTGAGCCCCCGCCCTGCTCCCCGCAGCACAGCGCCCCCTGCTGAGCCCCCGCCCTGCTCCCCAAAGCACAGCGCCCCCTGCTGAGCCCCCACCCCCTCCCTGCAGCACAGCGCCCCCTGCTGAGCCCCCGCCCTGCTCCCCGCAGCACAGCGCTCCCTGCTGAGCCCCCACCCCCTCCCTGCAGCACAGCGCCCCCTGCTCAGCCCCCGCCCTGCTCCCTGCAGCACAGCGCCCCCTGCTGAGCCCCCATCCCTGCAGCACGGCACCCCCTGCTGAGCCCCCGCCCTGCTCCCCGCAGCACAGCGCCCCCTGCTGAGCCCCCGCCCTGCTCCCTGCAGCACAGCGCCCCCTGCTGAGCCCCCACCCCCTCCCTGCAGCACAGCACCCCCTGCTCAGCCCCCGCCCTGCTCCCTGCAGCACAGCGCCCCCTGCTGAGCCCCCATCCCTGCAGCACGGCACCCCCTGCTGAGCCCCCGCCCTGCTCCCCGCAGCACAGCGCCCCCTGCTGAGCCCCCGCCCTTCTCCCCACAGCACAGCGCCCCCTGCTGAGCCCCCACCCCCTCCCTGCAGCACAGCGCCCGCTGCTGAGCCCCCGCCCTGCTCCCTGCAGCACAGCGCTCTCTGCTGAGCCCCCCCCCCTCCCTGCAGCACAGCGCCCCCTGCTGAGCCCCCGCCCTGCTCCCTGCAGCACAGCGCCCCCTGCTGAGCCCCCACCCTGCTCCCTGCAACACAGCGCCCCCTGCTGAGCCCCCGCCCTGCTCCCTGCAGCACAGCGCCCCCTGCTGAGCCCCCCTCCCTGCAGCACAGCGCCCCCTGCTGAGCCCCCGCCCTGCTCCCCACAGCACAGCGCTCCCTGCTGAGCCCCCACCCCCTCCCTGCAGCCTAGCTCCCCCTGCTGAGCCCCCGCCCTGCTCCCCGCAGCACAGCGCCCCCTGCTGAGCCCCTGCCCTGCTCCCTGCAGCACAGTGCCCCCTGCTGAGCCCCCGCCCTGCTCCCCGCAGCACAGCGCCCCCTGCTGAGCCCCCGCCCTGCTCCCCGCAGCACAGCGCCCCCTGCTGAGCCCCCGCCCTGCTCCCTGCAGCACAGCGCCCCCTGCTGAGCCCCCCTCCCTGCAACACAGCGCCCCCTGCTGAGCCCCCGCCCTGCTCCCTGCAGCACAGTGCCCCCTGCTGAGCCCCCGTCCTGCTCCCCGCAGCACAGCGCCCCCTGCTGAGCCCCTGCCCTGCAGCACGGCGCCCCCCTGAGCTCCTGCCTGCTCCCTGCAGCCCAGCGCCCCCTGCTGAGCCCCCGCCCTGCTCCCTGCAGCACAGCGCCCCCTGCTGAGCCCCCCTCCCTGCAGCACAGCGCCCCCTGCTGAGCCCCCGCCCTGCTCCCTGCAGCACAGCGCCCCCTGCTGAGCCCCAGCCCTGCTCCCCACAGCACAGCGCTCCCTGCTGAGCCCCCACCCCCTCCCTGCAGCCTAGCTCCCCCTGCTGAGCCCCCGCCCTGCTCCCCGCAGCACAGCGCCCCCTGCTGAGCCCCTGCCCTGCTCCTTGCAGCACAGCGCCCCCTGCTGAGCCCCCGCCCTGCTCCCCGCAGCACAGCGCCCCCTGCTGAGCCCCTGTCCTGCAGCATGGCGCCCCCCTGAGCCCCCGCCTGCTCCCTGCAGCACAGCGCCCCCTGCTGAGCCCCCGCCCCCTCCCTGCAGCACAGCACCCCCTGCTGAGCCCCCGCCCTGCTCCCCGCAGCACAGCGCCCCCTGCTGAGCCCCCGCCCTGCAGCATGGCGCCCCCTGCTGAGCCCCCGCCCTTCTCCCTGCAGCACAGCGCCCCGTGCTGAGCCCCCACCCCCTCCCTGCAGCACAGCGCCCCCTGCTGAGCCCCCACCCCCTCCCTGCAGCACAGCGCCCCCTGCTGAGCCCCCACCCCCTCCCTGCAGCACAGCGCCCCCTGCTGAGCCCCCGCCCTGCTCCCTGCAGCACAGCGCCCCCTGCTGAGCCCCCACCCCCTCCCTGCAGCACAGCGCCCCCTGCTGAGACCCCCTCCCTGCAGCACGGCACCCCCCTGAGCCTCAACCCCCTCCCTGCAGCACGGCGCCCCCTGCTGAGCCCCCCTCCCTCTCCCCGCAGCACGTTGCTCCCTATCCCCAGGCAGGGGAAGCTCTCACACAGGATGTTGAGCTTGTAGAAGGTGTTGACTGCCTCAGCCAGGATGGAGCTGTAGGCCTGGCACGTCACCCGCTGCCCATTGTCAGAGGATGACACTACCAGGGTCACCTTCCCCGAGGTGGAGAGACCCCCGAACTCTGCCGGCTTCTGGCCCAGATCCACACCCTTCAGCCTGAAAGAGCAGCACAAGATGGGACAGCAGGTGGCTGCGGGTCAGGAGTGAGGGGCACCGGCAGAGCCAGGTTGGGGGAGCCCAGGGCTGGGACAGCAGGGGGCTGTGGGTCAGGACTGAGGGGTACTGGCAAAGCCAGGTGGGGGGAGCCCAGGGCTGAGACAGCAGGGGGCTGCAGGTCAGGAGTGAGGGGCACCCTCTCTTACTTCTCTGCGTCCTTGAACCAGGCCAGGGTGGCGAAGGGGTTGCTGCTGCCGGTGACGCAGGTCAGGGTCAGCGTCTGGCCACGTCGCACCTCCTTGGCCATGGTCGTGATCTTCACGTCTATGGGGGGAACTGGGTGTGGGGGGGGGAGCAAAGGGGCAGAACTGAGACTGGTGTAGGGTAGGGTGACCAGACAGCAAGTGTGAAAAATCGGGACGGGGGTGGGGTGTAGTGTAGGGTGACCAGATGTCCTGATTTTATAGGGACAGTCCTGATTTTGGGGTCTTTTTCTTATATAGGCTCCTATTACCCCCCCCCCCCCCCCCGTCCTGATTTTTCACACTTGCTGTCTGGTCACCCTAGGTGCGTTGCTGTCACCACCCAATGGGGGTGCTGTGCCCTTAAGGGGTGGGTTTACTTGACTCCACCTTGTGTACAGACCGCCCCTCTCCCCCCCCCCCCCCCCCCCCCCGAGGGCCGAGGACGCACACTGGATGCGGAGGCGGGTCTGGGCCGTGAGCGCCGGGCTCTTGCCATCGTTGGAGGCGTTGCAGCGGTAGATGGCCAGGTTGTCGCTGGGGCTAGTGGTCAGGATCAGCTCTTTGGAGACGATCTTGCCGGAGGCCACCTGGGTCCCCTCCTTGAGGGACTTGGTGTCCTGTCGGGAGAGAGCCCAGAGCCCAGTGAGCAACCCAGAGATGCAGCCACCTCTGGGGCAGGGCAGCTGGGAAACAGCCACATATAACGCCCCATGGGTAGGGCTCTGGGCTAGGGTGGGTTTCATTCCAAAGGGAGACTGCCCCCCACTGAGCCCCCCACCCCACTGCCCGCAGCACGGTGCTACAGCTGAGCTCCCCGCCGCACTCCTCGCAGCACAGCCCCCCCCCGTTGAGCTCCCCGCCCCACTCTCCGCAGCACAGCCTCCCCTGCTGAGCCCCCCACCCCGCTCCTCGCAGCACAGCGCCCCCTGCTGAGCTCCCCATGGCCTGGTGCCCCCCCCCATGACCTTGATCCAGACGAGGCGGGGGGCCGGGTTTCCCCCACTGGCAAAGCAGGTCAGCCTGACCTTAGTGCCAGCCCGGAATCGGCTGTCAGGGGGTGGGGCCTCAATCCAAACCTTCTGGGGTGGGTCTAGGGGGATGGGGAACAAAAAGAGGGTTAATGTCAATCAACTCCTGTATTGCCATGACAACCTGTGTCAGCACCCCCCCTCCCCAACAGCATCACAGGGGGTGCAGACCCCCCTTCCCCAGGGCCCCTCTCCACCCGTAGGTCTGGCCATGCGCCCCAGGCTGGGGTGATATGGGATGGGGCTGCTGGTGGGTGGGGCTTCCACATAGGTGGGGACTTGAGGAGGTCTTAAGTCTCCACAGGAGGTGTTTCCCCACCTCCGGTCCTCCACTTCTTCTGCCCCCAGCCCCCTCTGCTCTCACTCCAGCCCCACCCCACTATCCCTCCTCCCCCACTTCCCCCTCATCACTCCCTGCCCTCTCCCCTTCCTCCAGCCCTCCTCCCCCCCCCCCCCGCAGCCTGCCCAGCCCCACCACCCATTGGCACCCCCCTGCCCTGGGTGGGGGCTCACACTTCACGCTGAGGGGCAGGCTGGTGCTGCGGGTGAAGAGCACAACCTCGTTGAAGGCCTCGCAGGTGAGGGGCAGCCCATTCTCTTCGCGCCGGGCCATGTGTGTCAGGTTGGAGACGGTCACTGTCCCGCCGTGCGCTGCCTGCGGGAGAGAACCCGGCACCCAGCCCCTGCTCCTGGGGCCTGGCGGGCTTGGGGGCAGGGAATGGGGCCCAGGGCCTGTTCCCTCCAGGGGGCGCTGGCCCTGATCTGTCCCAGGGTGCCGCTTAGAGGGCAGGGAATGGGATATTCACTATTGTTATGCAGAGAGGGAAACTGAAGTACCCATAATGGGAGGAGCTCATTGAAATTCACAAAAGATTCAGGGAGAGAACCCAGGAGTCCTGGCTCCCAGCCCCTCCCAGTTTCCCCTGGCTCAATGTCTCCCCCTGTGGTGGCCGTGGGGACAGCAGGCGGGGCAGCTCTGGGGGGCCGTAGCTGGGCACTGACCTCGGTGACGGTGACCTCAGTGGTGGTGAGCTCCCGCCAGCCCAGCCACCAGCGCAGCTGCACCGGGGGGTTGCTGGGGGTGGTGGAGCAGGACAGCGAGATCTGCTTGTTCTCCGGGGTACTGATGGAGCCCAGGATGGAAACCTCTGTGGGGAGAACTGGGGAGGGGGAGAGATCTCAGAACTGCAGACCCAGCCACTGCCAGGGGGGCATGGGGGCGCTGGTTTGGAAGGAGCTCCCTACTCCCGGCTACTCCAACCTGACCCAGCCTAATCCAGCAGGGGGCGCTGTGGGGGGGCAGTCACAGACCACACACAGGGTGACGCTGGCCAGCAGGGGGCACTGGGGGGCGCAGGGTGCTGGGGGGTGGGAGTGGGGCAGTCACAGACAACACACAGGGTGACGCTGGCCAGCAGGGAGCGCTGGGGGGGCACAGGGTGCTGGGGGGGTGGAAGGGGCACTCACAGACCACACACAGAGTGATGCTGGCCAGCAGGGGGCACTGGGAGGCACAGGGTGCTGGGGGGGTGGGGGTGGGGCAGTCACAGACAACACACAGGGTGACGCTGGCCAGCAGGGAGCGCTGGGGGGGCACAGGGTGCTGGGGGTGGTGGAAGGGGCACTCACAGACCACACGCAGGGTGACGCTGGCCAGCAGGGGGCACTGGGAGGCACAGGGTGCTGGGGGGGTGGGGGTGGGGCAGTCACAGACAACACACAGGGTGACGCTGGCCAGCAGAGGGCACTGGGGGGCGCAGGGTGCTGGGGGGGGTGGAAGGGGCACTCACAGACCACACACAGGGTGACGCTGTCCAGCAGGGAGCGCTGGGGGGGCACAGGGTGCTGGGGGGGTGGAAGGGGCACTCACAGACCACACACACAGTGATGCTGGCCAGCAGAGGGCACTGGGGGGAACAGGGCGCTGGTGGGTTAAAGCCGGGAGGCAGTCCAGAGGCGCTGGGGGGCGCAGGGTGCTGGGGGGGTGGGGGTTGGGCACTCACAGACCACACGCAGGGTGACGCTGGCCAGCAGGGAGCACTGGGGGGCGCAGGGTGCTGGGGGGGTGGGGCACTCACAGACCACACGCAGGGTGACGCTGGCCACCAGGGGCAGGGGCGACACCTGGTTCATGGCTTCGCAGTGCAGCTGAGCCCCGTTGTCCTCGGGTTTGATGCTGAGGGTCAGGAGGCTGCGGGAGGCGCCACTGGCATCCTCCGTCTCCCAGCTGGTGGAAACCACGTTCCCGTTCTGCGGGAACACGGGCTAGCATCCCCCACGGCTCTGCCGGTGCCCCTCACTCCTGACCCATAGCCCCCTGCTAGCCCAGCCCTGGGCTCCCCCACACAGCTCTGCCTGTGCCCTTCACTCCTGACCAGCAGCCCCCTGCTAGCCCAGCCCTGGGCTCCCCACCCCCAGCTCTGCCCGTGCCCCTCACTCTCGACCTGCAGCCCCTGCTAGCCCAGCCCTGGGCTCCCCAGCCCCAGCTCTGCCAGTGCCCCTCACTCCCGATCTGCAGCCCCCTGCTAGCCCAGCCCTGGGCTCCCCCACACAGCTCTGCCTGTGCCCTTCACTCCTGACCAGCAGCCCCCTGCTAGCCCAGCCCTGGGCTCCCCACCCCCAGCTCTGCCCGTGCCCCTCACTCTCGACCTGCAGCCCCTGCTAGCCCAGCCCTGGGCTCCCCACCCCCAGCTCTGCCAGTGCCCCTCACTCCCGATCTGCAGCCCCTGCTAGCCCAGCCCTGGGCTCCCCCCCACAGCTCTGCCAGTGTCCCTCACTCCTGACCTGCAGCCCTCTGGTAGCCAAGCCCTGCCCCCACTAGCTCTGCTGGTGCCCCTCACTCACAACCCACAGCCCCTCCTAGCCCAGCCCTGGGCTTTCCCCCACAGCTCTACCAGTGCTCCTCACTCCCGACCTGCAGCCCCTGCTAGCCCAGCCCTGGGCTCCCCCAGGTGCCCCTCACTCCTGACCCGCAGCCCCTGCTGTCCATTCTCCTTGTTACCTTTAGCCATTGCAGCGTGGCCAGTGGGTTCCCGCTCAGTGAGATGCAGATGAGTTTCAGGGTCTCTCCAGCTTTGATTTCGGGGCGTTTGTATCCTTCAATGGTGGGTGGCTGAGGTGGGACTGGGGGGGAAGAGACAAGGATGGGTGGTGGGGGAACCCTGGCGCAGCCTGTGCTCAGGGGCACCCCCTTGTGGCACAACAGTGCCATGTCCTGCCACCGGGGTGGGGAGTCAGTGGGGCCAGCTGGGGGGCTGGGGAGGCAGGCATAGATGGCCCCAGTCAATTGGAGCTGAAATATGCTGCCCCCCACCCCACTCCGGGGGGCAGACAGATCTTGTAGCTGTGGAGGCGGAGGGCAGTATGGGCAGGGAGCTGACTCGGGGCATCGGAACAGAAGGGAGGTGGTGGGGGGGAGACAGAGAAGGGGGTGGACCTGGACAGACAAAGGGATGGGAAGGATGCGTGAAACATGCACGGTCCTCTCCCCACTGCTGGGCCCCCTCCATGGCCTTGGGCCCTCTGCAGCTGCTCGCTCATCAGGGTGCTTGGGGAGGGGAACAGCCCGGGGTGCTGGGTGCGTAATTAGGCTCATTAACGAGCTGCCTAATGACTCTCATGCTGGGAGACAAGCAGACGTGGAATCACCCCCCCCCCAATCAAATAATCTCCCCCACCCCCTTCGCCAACTGGGGGCAGAGCCCTATTCCTCTGGGTTTCCCCAGAGTAGGGTTGGAGCAGGGAGAATTCCCCACCCCCTCCAACCCCACACCAATGTATCCCATGTTCCCCGAGCCAGCTAGAGACAGACCCTCCTAGCATCTCTGGCTCCTTGGTGCGGTATGGGTTAATGGTTAGGGTTTGGCCTTATATACCCATTTCATCTCTAGCACTCATAGGGTTAACGGTTGAGGGGTCGACATATACTCAAAATACAGCTCCTTGGTACTCTCAGCATTACTTATTGAAGGGTTGACTTATATATGTTCAGCTCTTCCCCTTCAGAACCTCAGTCTTCTAAGGGCTGATGGTTAAGAGGGTCGATTTATATAGGGAGTGATGTTAATGGTGGTGGGGTGATGGTCACATCCTCAGCTTTGACTCGCCATTGCTTTAAGGAGTAATGGCGAGTAGGCCTGGTCTACACTACGACTTTAATTCGGATTTAGCTGCTTTAATTCGAATTAACGCTTGACCCGTCCACACAACGAAGCCATTTAATTCGAATTAAAGAGCCCTTTAATTCGATTTCTGTACTCCTCCTCGACGAGAGGAGTAGCGTCAAAATCGGTATTGTTAATCCGAATTAAGGTTAGTGTGGCCGCAATTCGATGTTATTGGCAATTAGATGTTATTGGCTACCCACAATGCAACGCTCTGGAAATCGATGCTACTACGGTAGCTTGGACGCACACCACCGAGTTAATGGTGCCTAGTGTGGCCGAATACATTCGAATTTATAAAATCGGTTTCCTAAATTCGAATTATATAAATTCGGATTAATCCTGTAGTGTAGACATACCCACAAACTGAGGAGGGGTTGACTGAGACACAGGCCCCCAACTCCTCAGGGTTCTAGGGGTTAAGAGGTGAGGGTCCAGTTTATATACACAACAGCTGACCCCTCATTCTCCTGAGAGTTGATCATGGAAAGGCTCAGCTTATAGAGTGAAGGGATTCCACAGCTGGTTCTGAGGGCTCAAATTACATCCATGGGCCAACCTCAGCTCTTCAGAAAATCATTGCTCTAGGGATTACCAATGAGATACCTCCTCAGGGCACCACAGACTAATGGTTGAGGGGTCAACTGAAATACTAGACCCAACTCATCCTCCTCTCCTCCTTCAGTGATGTTCCTTGTCTTCCAATCCCCATTGTTCTAACAGTTAAACATTGAAGGGCCAACATATATACACAGGTCTTTGTAGCCTCATTGTCTGAAGGGTTAAACTTTGAGAGGTCGACTTATATACATGAGCCAACAGGAGTCTCCAGGACCTCCTTGTTTTAAGGGTGAGCCATTGAGGGTTGACTTATATAAATGTCACCTCCTGATCTTTGACTCCTCATTTTCCTAAGGGTTAATGGCTGAGGGGTCGATTTATATACAGTCTCCTTGATGAGTTAATTGTAGTAAACAGAAAGCCTGCAAATAGGAAGAGCCAGAGGCAAACACTACAGCTGGGTGCAGGCTATGGAAGGGGAGACACCCAGGAGAGAAGAGGGTGAGGCTTATATTTTAAGTGGGGAGCCATTGAGGGTCAGCTGATAGGTGGAGTTGATGTATATACAGGAGAATATGGCTGTGGGGATCTTTTTAACCCTTTCATTGGTGTCCCCAGCTGGGAGTGAGTCCCCACAGAGATTGGAGGGATGCCCAGGGCATGGTGGGCGTTACTCACACAAGATGTTCATGGTGAAGCCAGCCACCACAGCGGCCGAGACGGCCTCATTTGTGGCTGCACAGACCAGACGCTTCCCGTTGTCCAAGCTCTGTGGGGTGACCCTGGGGACAGAAGGGGAACGGGCTATACCAACTAACGCAGAGGTGGGCAAACTACGGCCCCCTCCCCTGCTGTCTCCCCTCCCCCGGAGCCTCAGCTTGCCACGCCGCCAGCACTCTGGCTGGTCAGGGGACAAGGAGCAGGGGGGTTGGATGGGTCGGGGGTTCTGAGGGGGGCAGTCAGGGGGCGGAAAGTGGGAGAGGGCGGATAGGGGGCGGGGGCCAGGCTGTTTGGGGAGGCACAGCCTGCCCTACCCGGCCCTCCATACAGTTTCGCAACCCCAATGTGGTCCTCGGGCCAAAAAGTTTGCCCACCCTGAACTAGCGCCTACAAGGGGCTGCAGGTTGGGAGTGAGGGGCACCAGCAGAGCTGGGGGGGAGGGAGAAGCCCAGGGCTGGGCTGGCAGGGGCTGCAGGTCGGGAGTGAGGGGCACTGGCAGAGCTGTAGAGGGCTCAGGTCTCCTAGCGGAGGCTGGGGAGGGAAGGGGGCACTGCGCTGGTGTCTCAAAGGGGCACTGGGGGCACCTGGCTGGCGACCCCCTGGGCTAAGTCAGGGCCCCCCTGCTTCAATGGGAGGGGGCATCCCCTGGACCCTCTCACCTGAGCACAGCGATGGTGCTGGAGAGCTTCTCGCTGGACCCGGAGTGCACCTGGTGTGACACGTCGGGGAGTGGGCTGCCACCTGGGGGCGGGAGGGATCATGAGGGGAGTGGGGTTCCCAGCACTCCCACCCAGGCCAATATATCACAGCATCGCTGAGGGCACCCCCACAGCCGCGCACCCCGGGGAGAGATGCCCAGATACCAGGGGATGGGCTGGGGTCACTGAGAGACACCCCATGGCCATGAGCCCTGGGGGACAGGTGCCCAGTTACCAGGGAGAGGGGCTGGATTAGATAGAGGGGTGTATATGGAAAAAGAAAGACCCTCTCACATTATGGTCCAACATGGTGAGTGCTGGCCTTATATAATAGCTCAGTCCCCCCTCCCTGATCAGACCCATGGGCCCCTCCAGCCCATCCCCCCCCCCCCCCGATCAGACTCATGGGCCTCTCCAGCCCAGTCACCCCCCCCCAATCAGACCCACGGGGGGCACTCACCCTTGCTGAAGGAAATCTCCGCAGCCGGCTTGGCGTCCCCGGCGCTGCAGGTCACCGTGTACTCCACGCCGGCCACCCAGGTCACGGTGCTGTTGGCCTCGTACTCCTTGAAGACAGGTGTCTTGGGGGGCACTGCGGGGGAGGGGAAAGGAGGAATGGCCCTGAAGAGTCACCCCTCCCCCAGCTCCCCAGAGCCTCGGTTACCCTCCCGCCCCCAGCCTGGCAGCTCACCCAGCACACTGAGCAGTGCCGTGTGCGACACGATGCCTGGGCTCTCCTTGGAGCGCCCCGCCTGGCACTCATAGTCCCCGTCGTCTGCCAGCCGGCTGTCCACGATCCGCAGGTGGTGCTCCCCTGCTGGGCAGGACACAGAGGGAATGGTGAATCTATATGGCCCGGATGCCTGGGTTCTGTGCTGGCTCTGCTCCTGGCTCCCAGCCCCGCTCTAGCGACTAGACCTCACTCCCCTCCCAGAGCCGGGGACAGAACCCAGGAGTCCTAGAACTGGGCCAGTCAGGGCTCTCACACACACAGGTGTCCCCAGAGCTGGTTCACAGCCACAATGGCTGAAGTGGGGGTGGGAGGGATAGACGCATTTAGCCCCATCTGGCTGTCTGGAGGCCAGACCAACCCACTCGCCTTTGCTGGGGTCTCCCGTCATACTGTAGCGGGGGAAGCCGGGGATGTTTGTGTCTGGTCCTAGCAGCAACCCATCCTTCACCCACTGGACCACGCCTGAGGGATTGTCCACCACGCACTGCAAGATAGCCACGGCCCCTTCCAGGACTGTGATGTTATCTGGCTCCACTGTGAAAGCCTGCTGGGTGCTGGCCCCTGGGAGAGGAAACACAGGAGGGACTTAATTAACCTCCAATTTTTAAAGATTTCATGTCAAAATTGAGTATTAATTAATTATTCCAGGAAATCACACACCAGAATCCCCCACTCTGGCCCACCTTCTTGCCCAGGCTCAGAAAGATACAATATGCTGAAGCACCATGTGACTTTAAATCCTTTGTTCCATTTTCATCCAACTTGGCCTGTTCTTTAGATCTTCCCGTGAACTCCAAAGTGAGCCAAGATTGAAAGAAATTGGCCCAGATTTTCTCAATTGACTTACATGCAAAATTTCTGATGGGATCATTGGTGGAAATAGAGATGGAAATATCCGTAACTTTAAATCCCCTTATTCCATTTCTCATCCTGCTTGGCTTGTTTAGATGCCAGTGAGAGCTCCAAAACAAGCCAAGTTTGAAGGAAATTGGTACAGGTGTTTTGGCGTGAAAGCTGGGCAAAAAAACCCAACATTGATGACTTTTGGGGCTTGGGATCCTCTGGTTGTAACTCAGAAAAGCTCAGACAGATTTGAATGAAACTTCCCAAAAATGGTGCCCTCTGGAGCGACACCCATCATGGAAAACTTCAGCCTGGCAGGATTTTGTTTGGGAGAGCTGTGAGCAATGGGGAACAGGTGGCTGGGTGGCAGGGGAGAGTCGGTCCGTGTCTGGCTCCTGTCACTACTTGGAGATGATCATCTGCAGAGAACATTGGCGGAAGTTCTCTCACCTCTTGTGAAGGCACCAAGGAGAAGACAGAGGAATGTGGTGACTGGTCCCTTGGACACCATCCCCACCAGTGCTGCTGGGACAGGTTGGGAGGATAAGCTGGGACCACTGTGGATGGTTGTGAATCTGAAATACAACTGGAGATATACTGAAATACAACTGTGTCCCATCTTCCCAGCCTGGCACTAGGGGGTGCTGCCCTTCATCCCCCGCCCATGCCCCATCTCCCCAGCCTAGCGCTAAGGGGTACTACCCTTCCTCCCCCCAGCCATGTTCCTTCTCCCCAGGCTGTCTCTAGGGAGCACTGCCCTTCATCCCCTGGCAAAGCCCCATCTCCCCACCTGGCGCTAGGGGGCGCTGAACTTCACGCCTGGCTGTGCCCCTTCTCCCCAGCTTGGCACTATGGGGCACTGCTCTTCATCCCCCAGGCCGTGCCCCATCTCACCAGCCTGGAACTAGGGGGCACTGCCCTTCATCCCCCTGGCTGTGCCCCGGAGGCGCTACACTTCATCCCCCGGCTGTCCCCGATCTCCCCAGCCTGGCACTAGGGGGCGCTACACTTCATCCCCCGGCTGTCCCCGATCTCCCCAGCCTGGCACTAGGGGGCGCTACACTTCATCCCCCGGCTGTCCCCGATCTCCCCAGCCTGGCACTAGGGGGCACTGCCCTTCATCCCCCAGCTCTCCTCCTTCTCCCCAGCCTGGCTCTAGGGGGCGCTGCCCTTCATCCCCCGGGCCGTGCCCCATCTCCCCTGCCTGGCGCTAGGGGCCGCTGTCCTTCATCCCCCTGGCTGTGCCCCATCTCCCCAGCCTGGCTCTAGGGGGCGCTGCCCTTCATCCCCCGGGCCGTGCCCCATCTCCCCTGCCTGGCGCTAGGGGCCGCTGTCCTTCATCCCCCTGGCTGTGCCCCATCTCCCCTGCCTGGCTCTAGGGGGCACTGCCCTTCATCCCCCCGGCCGTGCCCCATCTCCCCTGCCTGGAGGCCAGTCCTGCTGCCGGAGGGAGATGCTGGGGACGTAACCTGCTTCCTCTCCCCCACCCCGATCAGTGCCATGGCCCGTCCAGCCCCGTAGTCTCCCCTCCCATCAGACCAATAGGCCCGTTCTGCCCCTCATCCCGCCCCCCGGAACAGACCCATGGGCCCGGCCCGCCCCGTATCCTGCACACACACCCCCGATCAGACCCATGGGCCCACCCAGCCCCGTATCCCCCCCATCAGACCTATGGGCCTGTCCCACCCCATATCCCCCCACTCACCCGGTGTCCAGGCCCACACAGTGTCCCCAGCTCTGGGCAAGAGAATCCCCGTGGGGCTACGCCAGCCTGTGTGTGCCCAGCCTCCGGCTGCCTACAGAGTGAGGGGAAGGGATGAGATTCCAGTCCTGGGTGACGCCCCCTGCCCTCCCCCGTTCCTCCCGCCAGCTGGCACCAGCTGGGACATCTCCCAGCGCTGCCTCCACCGGCCTGTGAACCTGGCCCAGGGATGCGGCTGGAGTCCCTGAGGGCGGCTCAGTTAATTACAGGATGAGGCAGAGGCAAGCGAGGGGCTGGCTGGGCTCAGAGCTCCTCGGGCAAGAGCTCAGCACTTGCCCCCACCCACCCCACCGCTCAGGGATCAGCTGCAGGAGAATCCCCTGCAGCCAGGAGCAGTACAAGGGGTATGATACACAGAGCAGGGCTAGTTCCGTCCAGCAGGGGCATACGCGCCCACCTGCCTGCGTATATACACACACGCACACATGCACACACACACACACACACACCAGGGCCTGTTCCCCAGGTGATGGGATCCTGGCGCCCAGTCTGGCATTACAGCCGTCGGCGTCCACAGCATTTCCACGCCTTGGGTGGCTCCAGGCCCTGGGTGTCCCCCCTACTGTCCACTGCCGGCCCTGACATAGACAGGAGCTGCAGGCTCTGGCGGGCGGGGAGTTGTCCTGGGATTTGGGGGTAGGGACAGAAAGCCAGGGCTTGGTGGCTGTATGTGCAGGCGCCTTCCCATCTGCATCCCCCACCCTCCGTGCCTCGCTGCGCCCCGTGTATCCGCCATTCACAGTGTCATGGAGTTCAACGCCCGACCGTCTAGTCGGCGCACCAGGAGAGCCCAGGCCGGGGGCCACCACAGAACCCCAGATAATGAACCCCGTAACTTTAGGTTTGAGCATTTCAGGCCTCAGTAGACTCTGCTGCTGAGTGCCAAGGCAGAGAACAGGAGGGACTGAGGTGCCCCGATGCCCGACCACCCCTGCCACGTAACCTGCTTCTCTACCCCACGCCTGACCAGTCCCATGGGCCCATCCCGCCCCGTGTTCTCCCTCCCACCCCTGATCAGACCCATGGCCCCTACAATAGGCCCGCCCTGCCCCATATCACCTCTCCGATCAGACCTATGGGCCCATCCCGCCCCCGTTCAGACCTGTGGGCTCATCCCGCCCCATATCCTTCCCACCCCAGATCAGATCCATGGGCCCATCCTGCCCCATATCCTCCACACACACCCCGATCAGACCCATGGGCCCATCCCGCCCCCTATCCTCCCTCATCAGACCCATGGGCCCTTCCCACCCCCTATCCCCCCACTCACCCGGTGCCCAGGACCACACAGTGTCCCCAGCTCTAGGCAAGAGAATCCCTGTGGGGCTACGCCAGCCCGTGTGTGCCCAGCCTCTGGCTGCCTACAGAGTGAGGGGAAGGGACGAGATTCCAGTCCTGGGTGACGCCCCCTGCCCTCCCCTGTCCCTCCCGCCAGCTGGCACCAGCTGGGACATCTCCCAGCGCTGCCTCCACCGGCCTGTGAACCTGGCCCAGGGATGCGGCTGGAGTCCCTGAGGGCGGCTCAGTTAATTACAGGATGAGGCAGAGGCAAGCGAGGGGCTGGCTGGGCTCAGAGCTCCTCAGGCAAGAGCTCAGCACTTGCCCCCACCCACCCCACCGCTCAGGGATCAGCTGCAGGAGAATCCCCTGCAGCCAGGAGCAGTACAAGGGGTATGATACACAGAGCAGGGCTAGTTCTGTCCAGCAGGGGCATATGCGCCCACCTGCCTGCATATATACACACACACACATGCACACACGCACACACACACACCAGGGCCCGTTCCCCAGGTGATGGGATCCCGGCGCCCAGTCTGGCATTACAGCCGTCGGCGTCCACGGCATTTCCACGCCTTGGGTGGCTCCAGGCCCTGGGTGTCCCCCCTACTGTCCACTGCCGGCCCTGACATAGACAGGAGCTGCAGGCTCTGGCGGGCGTTGTCCTGGGATTTGGGGGTAGGGACAGAAAGCCAGGGCTTGGTGGCTGTATGTGCAGGCGCCTTCCCATCTGCATCCCCCACCCTCCGTGCCTCGCCGCCCCCCGTGTATCCGCCATTCAGTGTCATGGAGTTCAACGCCCGACCGTCTAGTCGGCGCACCAGGAGAGCCCAGGCCGGGGGCCACCACAGAACCCCAGATAATGAACCCCGTAACTTTAGGTTTGAGCATTTCAGGCCTCAGTAGACTCAGCTGCTGAGTGCCAAGGCAGAGAACAGGAGGGACTGAGGTGCCCCGATGCCCGACCACCCCTGCCACGTAACCTGCTTCCCTACCCCACGCCTGACCAGTCCCATGGGCCCATCCCGCCCCGTGTTCTCCCTCCCACCCCGATCAGACCCATGGCAGGTACAGCCCCGTATCCTCCCCTCCCATCAGACCAATAGGCCCGTCCTGCCCCATATCCCCCACCCCCGTTCAGACCTATGGGCCCATCCCGCCCCATATCCCCCACCCCTGTTCAGACCTATGGGCTCATCCCGCCCCATATCCTTCCCACCCCAGATCAGATCCATGGGCCCGTCCCGCCCCATATCCTCCCCCATCAGACCCATGGGCCCTTCCCATCCGATATCACCACCCCCCAATCAGACCTATGGGCCTGTCCCACCCCGTATCCCCCCACTCACCTGGTGCCCAGGCCCACACAGTGTCCCCAGCTCTGGGCAGGAGAATCCCCGTGGGGCTACGTCAGCCGGTGTGTGCCAAGAACATAAGAACATAAGAATGGCCAGACTGGGTCAGACCAAAGGTCCATCAAGCCCAGTATCCTGCCTTCTGGCAGTGACCAATGCCAGGTGCCCCAGAGGGAATGATCCAGGCCCTGTCACCCAATCCCAGCTTCTGGCAAACAGAGGCTAGGGACACCATTCCTGCCCATTCTGGCTAATAGCCATCTTCCATGAATCTATCTAACTTCCTTTTGAACCCCGTTATAGTATTGGCCTTCACAACACCCTCTGGCAAGGAGTTCCACAGGTTGACAGTGCGTTGCGTGAAAAAATACTTTCTTGTGTTTGTTTTAAACCTGCTGCCTATTAATTTCATTTGATGGCCCCTTGTTCTTGTATTATGAGAAGGAGTAAATAACACTTCCTTATTTACTTTCTCCACATCACTCATGATTTTATAGACCTCTATCATATCCCCCCTTAGTCGTCTCTTTTCCAAGCTGAAAAGTCCCAGTCTTATTAATCTCTCCTCATACGGAAGCCGTTCTATACCCCTAATAATTTTTGTTGCCCTTTTCTGAAACTTTTCCAGTTCCAATATATCTTTTTTGAGATGGGGCGACCACATCTGCACTCAGTATTCAAGGTGTGGGTGTACCATGGATTTATATAGAGGCAATTTTCTGTCTTATTATCTCTCCCTTTCTTGATGATTCCCAACATTCTGTTCGCTGCTGCACACTGAGTGGATGATTTCAGAGAACTATCCACAATGACTCCAAGATCTCTTTCTTGAGTGGTAACAGCTAATTTAGACCCCATCATTGTATATGTATAGTTAGGATTATGTTTTCCAATGTGCATTACTTTGCATTTATCAACAATAAATTTCATCTGCCATTCTGTTGCCCAGTGTCACGGACTCACAGATCGTGCCCACTCTTGGCCCCGTGCGGTCTGTGGGGGGTGCCCCTTTTAGTGAGACAGCCCTTCTCGGGGGTCCACTCTCTCCCGGGGTCAGGCCCCTCCACCTCCTGGAGCCGCACCTCTCTGAGCCTTAGCACACCTGTTTCTTGCCGTGGGCCCCCTCAGGGAGTCCACTCGCTCTGGCCCCCTCGGGCCTCCACCCCCCCCGAAGGGGTTGATGCAACCCTGTTCTCTAGACCAGAGCGACTCTCAGACAGCGTAAAACAGGAGGGTTTATTGAGAGTTGAACACAGCACAGGAAACTCTCAGGGCCTCAGGCCTGGCCTCCCTCAGCCCAGCACACCCCAGTCTCTCTGCATCCAGGTGGGCTCTGCCTGCTCCCCCTCTCCAGCCCAGAGCCCCCCTGCTTCCCAGCTGGGCATCTGATATCCCCTGCCCCAAGCCCCCTCTGTCCATTGTCTTCTCTCCAGGTAAACAGGGTCGTAAACTGGGGCCTCCTCTCCTCGCTTCTGTCCTCTGGCTGGAACCGGCTGGTTAGGTCACTGGGTCCTCACTCTGCAGCCCATTGTTCTCCCACTGGCCAGAACTGGCTGCAACTCCTGAGCTGGGCCTCCGGGTCACCAGGTCGCCAGGTCACCGGTCGCTGGGGTATCCATCCTCCAGGCCATTGGCTGGGGTCCCAAGTTCCCTCTCTGGTCCTCTGTAACAACAAACTCCCTCTCCCCTCACCTCGTTAAACCAGTAACACCCAGGGAAACTGAGTCCCACCCCCTCCGCATGCAAACCATTGAAACCCCACAGAAAACAAGAAACCCCCCCCCACTTCGTCACACCCAGTCACCCAGTTTTGTGAGATCCTTTTGTAGCTCTTCGCAGTCTGCCAGGGACTTAACAATCTTGAGTAGTGTCTTGAGTAGTGTCTTAAGTAGTTTTGTATTTTGTTTTGAGTAGTTTTGCCTCCGTCTGCCCGCAGAGTGAGGGGAAGGGAAGGGATTCCAGCTCTGGGTGACGCTCCCTGCCCTCCCCCCACCCCTCCCGCCAGCTGGCAACAGCTGGGACATCTCCCA
Organism: Emys orbicularis; assembly: GCF_028017835.1. Classification (NCBI taxonomy): domain Eukaryota; kingdom Metazoa; phylum Chordata; order Testudines; family Emydidae; genus Emys; species Emys orbicularis. The sequence goes on from NC_088702.1 coordinate 14,009,177, forward strand.
GCGCTGCCCCCCGCCCCCCCCCCCCCCACACACACACACAGCAGGGCCCGTTCCCCAGGCGATGGGATCCCGGCGCCCAGTCTGGCATTACAGCCGTCGGTGTCCACGGCATCTCCATGCCTTGGGTGGCTCCAGGCCCTGGGTGTCCCCCCTACTGTCCACTGCCGGCCCTGTCCCACCCCAAGTCTGACGATAAGCCTGCCCTGAGCACGTGCGCAAGACCCACCAGCCAGGCAGCCATAAAGAGCTCCCTAGTAGGGGGTAACCCCGCCCGGTGTCCTGTTCCCAGCTGTGGCTGATCCCTGATGCTGCAGAGGAAAGCAGGGAAAGAAAAAAACAGAAGCCATCTGGCCAGTTGTGCATTGCGGGGGGAACTCTTCCTGACCGCTACAGGTGCTCGGCTGCCACCCTGAAGCATGTGATTGGCTCAGAACCAATGATATAACAGCAGAGCATGTGGAGGACAGTGCAGGCCACCTTGCTCTCCGCAAGGCCTGTGAAGGAAGGCCAGGACCAAGGCTCTGCTATCCCCGCCTTTCCTGGTCTGCGCGTTGCAGAGCCCTTACACTTTCCCCTCTCTGGGAGCTGTTCGGAGGGGGGATTCTTGTGACTGGCCCGCTTGTGTGCCCAGTGCCATGCCAGATGCTCTGGCTTCCCGTCCCAGAGATTCTCCTTCTTTTCCACAGAGCGCTGGAATTATTGGGGCTGTGGGCAGGAAATTCATTTCCTTGCCTGCCCGGCATTTTCCCAGGGTGTTCCGAAGGGGTGAAGAATTCGTCTGCCTGGACCTCTGGAGGTTGCCCAGCTTTCACGGCCGGCCCCTCGCCACAGCCTCCCTCCAGCCATTAATGATTTAATCCTGTAAAGAATTTGCTGTGAGACTGGCCCAGCGGGTGGGAGTCACCCGGCATCGCACCGCTTGGCCATCAGGTGGCGGCAAAATGTCAACTGGTTTTGTGTGTGTGTGTGTGTGTGTGTGTGTGTGTGCGCGCGCGCAAGTGAACATAATGGCAGGACATATGCCCTGTGCAAACGGGCTGAGGGCTTAATCCACCAGCAGAGCGAGGGGTTTAAGGCCGCGTGCTTTAAACCGATCGACTGTGCGAAAATCCACAGCTAGGAAATACGGCTCAACGGGCAGGATCGTCCCCCTCGCCCCCTCCCGCCTTGTTTCCAGCTGATGCCACCTCTCATCACAGTCCCCCCGAATACCTGCCCCCACCCCACACAAACAATGCCAGTCTGGTGACCTGGCACTGCCAGCCAACCCGCCCTTGCCCCTCACCAGCCTCTCCTCTCCCTGTCCCCTTTTCTAATTAATTGTAAGGATTGTTGGCAATTAATCATCTTTTCTTAACGAGATTACAGGATTAGTGAGGGGCCACCTGCCCCTCCCCCCACCCCAAACACACCAGCCGCTTGGACGGCGAGCATGAAATTGGACATGTGCCCAGACACCAGGGTGAGGGGTGTTGTGGGGCAGGGGCCATAAGGAATCCGCCATCCACCTCTAGATTCCCATGCTGGGATCTCTGGGTGGTCCATGGAATCCAAACAAATTTCAGACCATCCCAAAATTTTGAAAGATCCCCCCATGAGGAAAATGGGGTCCTGCCACCCCATCTTGCCCCTCTTCACCCCCCCCCCCCACTCTCTGTCCTGTAGCTTAACCCTGGTCCTGTCACCCAAATGAGGCCTGCTGGTGTGGTGAAGCTAACCCTGGGGTATTTCCCCCCAGCACTGCTCTAGGCCTGCTCTCGTGAGCACCATGACCTTGGCTGGGGTATTGGCCTCCATCTTCCATCCATTTGAAGGGATTAGAGAGCTTCCCGAAAATCCAAATTAAATACTTCCCAGAGAACTGAGCATGGACAATGATGCCGGTGCTGGAATGAAGGGGTCCCCTGTGGGGTGTCTCTGTGTCCCCCACCACACACAGCCCCACATGACTGTAAGACCTACCCATCAAGGTGGGTGGGGAATGGGAGCTGGGGCCTTTCTCCTCCAGGGGACGATGGCTGTAATCCAGCCCCGGGATGGGGGCACTGGCTGGCTCAGGGGGTGGTGAATGGGACACAGACCCTTTCTTCTATTTTCTCCGGCCCCAGGGCAGGGAGAGGGTGAAAGCCATTCCTGTTTCCATTGTCTATGAAGATTTGGGGTGAACTACATTTTGCCACGTCCTTTAACAGGTGCCATGTTCTAGAGAAGCAGCCTATTAGAATGGGCCATGGAAACCGACTGGCCTGCACCCCAAACAGACAGGGCAAATAGATAGATAGATAGATAGATAGATAGATAGATAGATAGATAGATAGATAGATAGATGGGGGGCTGGGGATAGACAGACAGAGGGGGTGTCTGGGGTTAGCTAGGTCCGTAGTTTGCCAATCCCCAGGCTCTTCACCCCAGCGAGGGAAGGAGGCCACAGCACAATGCCCAGAGGAAGGCAGGCAGGCCCAGCTACGCAGCCCCCCATCCCCTCCCTCCTGCGCTGCCAACATGTCAGCAGGGAATGAACGCTGCAGAAACAGATGGTACTTTTGTGACCCCTGCAGGGGATAATGGTGCCGCGGCTGGGAGCGGAGGGGGAGGGGGTGGGGGCGGGGGGCCAGGATTAATAGACTATGCAGGAATGTCCAAACCACACTTTTAATGAACTCCGATCAAGATTTAATGAAGCACGACGTGGCAGTACAATTGGAGTCCCCGACCCCGCGGAGGGGGGCAGAGGTCGTCATGGTGAGAGTGGGCCCCCCGCCCGCCTCGCCTCATAGGGACAAAAGGGGGAGGAGGGGCTGGCACTTGGTTATATAGTAAACCAACTGCCAGGCTAGCTAGCTAGCTAGAGAGGGTGTCTGGGGATCGATAGATAGATAGATGTGCCTGGGGATGATAGCTAGCTAGTTGGGTGAGGGGCAGTTCCCCCCTCCCCCTCCCAGACGCAGATATCCAGGTGGGCAGGGGCAGCCCTGGGGGCTCTGGAGCCCTGCGAAGTACTCCTGAGAAGTTAAAGTCCCAGCAGCCCAGCCTAAGGGCCTAGGGATTGGAGCTGGTCTCAGCCTGCCCTCCTCCGCTCCAACACAAGAGGTGCTTTGTAATGGCAGAGGGAGCTCGGTGTCCTGCTCACAGCTGCTGTCCAGCCTCTGCCCAAGGCTGAAATTCCCCATCTTGCTCTGGGTGACTGTGTCAAATTCACAGATGGGGAAACTGAGGCACAGCTTTAGGCAGTGGGTTCTACAAGGTTACAGCTGAGAACAAACCCCAGGAGTCCTGGCTCCCAGCTCCTCTGCTCTAATCACTAGACCCCACTCCCCTCCCAGAGCTGGGGATAGAACTCAGGAGTCCTGATTCCCAGCCCTCCCTGCTCCAACCCACTCGGCCCAGTGTCTGTGGCAGGTACATTGGCCTGTAACTGAAATGGGCAGCTCATGAGGTAGCTCCTGAAGGAGGAATGGGGGGTTAGAGGACAGGGCCTGGCATGGAGAACGGAGGGGAAGCCTGTTGCAAAGCCCAGCACCCCGGCCTCCTCCCCCCAACACCCAGGATGTGCCCCTCATCGCTCTGCCTATGGGAGCTCGGAGCCCGGGCCCCTGGGTTCTGCCCCCCCCCCAGCTGTGAGAGGGACGTGGGGTCTAGTGGTTAGAGCAAGGGGGGGCTGACAGCCAGGACTCCTGGGAACCGTTCTCTGATCCCAAGTTTCCCCTGTGTGTCGAAGGAGGCTGTGGGGATCACATCAGCATCCACGTTGCCCTGCTGGGGGGCAAAGGGTAGGACTCCCCACAATCAGGGCAGGCTCAGTGCCCGTTGTGGACACAAGGCCACGATGGCCGCGGAGGCCTAGCCCCATCTGGAGGCCTCCACGGCCCTTGGCGAGGGCAGACGACTACCAGCCCATCCCCACACGGGGAGCAGATGGCCGCCACACCGTCCATCACCGCCTGTCAGCCCCTGAATGGCAACAGGGCGCCGCAGGCAGGGCAGGCCGAGATGGAGGGGAGGAGATGGGGGGCAGGGTAGGGTACCCAGTGAGTCTGGGGGAGCTGGGAGTCTTGGGGATGCAGTGGGGGGGGAGCACAGTGGGGGCAGGTTATATGGAGATATATGGGGCTCTGTGTATTGGGGGGAGTGGGAGCAGGGTACATGGGGGATATAATGGGGCTGTGTGTATTGGGGTGCAGTGGGGGCAGGGCGCAGTGAGGGCAGGGTATATGGAGATATACGTGGCTCTGTATATTGGGGGGCACTGGGGGCATGGTACATTGGGGATATAATGGGGCTATGTATATTGGGGACAGTGGGGGCAGGGTACATGGGGGATATAATGGGGCTGTGTATATTGGGGTACATTTGGGGCAGGGTATATGGAGATATAATGGGGCTGTGTATATTGAGGGGCAGGGTACATGGGGGATATAATGAGGTTCTGTATATTGGGGTGCAGTGGGGGCAGGGCACAGTGGGGGCAGGGTACATTGGGGATATAATGGGGCTGTGTATATTGGGGGACAGTGGGGGCAGGGTACATGGGGCTATAGTGTGGCTGTCTACAGGGGGCAGAGTGGAAGGTAGAGGGGGGAAGAAGGATATATGGTGATGCAATGGGAGGTATACAGGGGTGCACTCTGGGACAAGGTTCCAGCTAGGGGTCAATCTCCTATCAACCACAAGCTGTGACACCATCCCCCCATCCCCCACCGCATACAGATGCCCCCCTTGTTCCCTGCACTCCATCCACTAAACCCCCCCGCTGCTGCCCCAAGGGTCTCCCATCCAACCCACAGCCAGCGCGGAGAAGCCCTGGCACGCTGTCCCCAGGCGGCTCACGGAAGGTGCTTTAATTAGCCTCATCACCAGGCGCTGTTTATTTTCCACAGGTCGCGCTCCCCCTGGAGCTGGTGTCCTGGCCACAGCCTCGGCTCCATGCATGGCACGAAGCCAGCCTCCCGCCGGAGGTAATTACCCTCCGCGCTCTGCCCCGCTTTCTTCCATGATCTCACCCCGCAGTCCCCCTGGGCGCGCGCTCGGAAAAAAGCTCCCAAGAGACATGATGCTGTGGCCTGTTAACCCCAAGCTCCAGGCTGACGCCCCCCCCCCCCGCCCCTCCACACACACACACACACACACAGATGCACTGGGGTTGTGCTCAGGTACGGGATTCTCCTTCACTTCCTGCCCCAGCTGTGCAGTTGTCCCCCAGCTGTCCCGCTCCAGAGGTGGTGGCATCTCAGTGCTGGGCAAGTGAGGGTCAAAGGCGAGGGAAACCTTCTGGGGTGGGGAAGGAGCTTTCTCCCCTTAGTCCATTCAGCCCTTTCCTTCCTGCTGAGGGGCCCAGTTTAGTACCAGCTGGGCCCTTGTCATGAATCAAACTGGGGTGTGAGAACTCACTGACCCATTACAGGGCCCCACAACAAACAGGAACCCTCCCAAGTGCTGGGAAGAACCATTGCCTAAGAGTCAAAACACATCAAGCCTTAGATGGAGTTTACCACCAGCTTTGGGCTGCATTCCAAAGCAACCCGACTCCAAGAAGACCGGGGGCCGCTACCGGCCTCACACCATCCACTGGCACCTCTTAACGGTTTCACGCTGAGGAGCCGCTACCGGCCTCACACCGTCCACGGGCACCTCTTAACGGCTTCCAGCCTCCCCTGCTCTAACCCAGCAGACTCCACTCCCTCCAACCCCGAGATAGGAAGAGAACCCAGGCATCCTATCCCCCAGACTCCTTACTCTAACACCTGCACCCCATCTCCAATCCAGAGCTAGGGAGTGAACCCATGTGTCCTGGCTCCCAGCCTCCCTGCTCTAACCCACCAAACCCCACTCCTCTCCCAGAGCTAGGGAGAGAACCTAGGAGTCCTGGCTCCCAGCCCCCCACTCTGGGCAGGGGCTGGTGATTGGCGGGACTGCCAGGCAGCTGGGGGGCGCGGATCTGGGTGGGAGTGCAGCCACATGTTGCTGGGGCTTGGGGGGGGGGTCCCTTGGCCTTTTCACACTCCTCCCTTGGGGACTTTGTCCCCCTCCTCCATCGCCCGCCCTCAATAAGGCCGCAGCAGGCCCCGTTCCCACAAGGCCCCGTTACCCGGGCGACAGGCCCTGCTGAGCCTGGGAAGCCCGACAGCTTTTCCTGACGCCCGCACCAATTGATGGGCCACTCACCATTCAGATGCGGGGAGGGGTGAGGGGCAGGTGTTGGGGGAGCAGTGCCCACGCCCCCACCCTGTGAGCCGATGGCACCAGCGAAGGATTGGGACCTATGGTGGTCTCTTAGGAAGAGTTTGTGCCGCCAGGACTCCTGGGTTCCATCCCCAGCTTGGGGAGGGCTGGAATGGGGGGAGGGAGAGCTGGGATGCCTGGGTTCTCTCCCTAACTCTGGGAGGGATTTGGGGTGCAGTGGTTAGACTCAAGGACGTGGGCATTGTATGTTGGAGTCCTGCCTCCCAGTGCTCTAGGAGCTATGGTGCGGCTGGGCCCTGGCCACAGCCCCAGTGATTTCCCCTCCCCCACTCCATACAGATGCCAATTTTTTTTTCTGTTTAATCCCCAAATCTTCAGAATATTCTTTCCAAATCCTCTTGGGACAGATTCCAACGGCGGCTCGCTGGGTGTCTCCGAGCTACACCCCCACTCACAGCACTCTGTGACAGTCCTCTGGACACACCCAGAGCCAGACACAGTCCCGCTCACTGACCCCAGAGATACAGCAACACCAACGCACACACTAGGGCGTGGTACATGCAGAGCTACACACGCTGCACAAACATGCCGAAACACACATGAACACGCAGGTACACACAGAACTATACGCACTGCACAAACACGCCGAAACCGAGCTGGGGGCTTAAATCTGTCTAGCAAAGAAAACACAAACCAGCAGAAATCCCCTTAAATCTCCCCCCCTCCACACACACCCCAGCACAATCTGCTTCCCATTCACCCTCATCACCCGGGGACTGGCAGGGCAGGCATGTGCCTGCAGCATGGCCTAGCACAGAGAGCAGGGTGGGCTGGAAGCCAGGACTCCTTGGTTCTATCCCCAGCTCTGGGAGGGGAGTAGAGGCTAGTGGGTTTGTTTCCCAGCTCTGGGAGGGGAGTAATATTTAGTGGTTAGAGCTGGGAGCCAGGACTCCTGGGTCCTATCCCCGGCCCTGGGAAGGGAGTGGGGACTAGTGATTAAAGTGGGAGGGGGCAGTCAGGAGTTCTGGGGTCTAGTGCTTAGAGGTGGGGGGCTGGGATGTAGGATGCCTGGGTTCTATCTCCCTGTGTGGGGTGAGTCAACTCCATGAGGTCTCAGCTTCCCCCATTTCCCCTGTTGCACAAACTCCCAAGAGATAATTGGGAACAGATGGGGGGAAATTCCCAGCCCCATGGCATTTCCACTCATGTGGCTGCAAGACTCCCCAGGGGGCAGGGTCATAGGCCGGGGGATGCGCTCTGTCAGCTGGTGCTACCTGCTCAGGCAGAGAGAGGGGGCATGAGGGTAGGCAGCTGTGAAAGGCCAAGAAAGAACAGGGGCAACCAGAGAAAGAGGGTGGAACCAAGGAGGGGGAGCAGGCCAGGCTGGGGGCTGGGGAAGATGGAGCTGTTTGGGCCTGGGGGCTGAGGATCTAGCTAAGCTGAGGGGGCCAGCAGGCTGTGCCTGGCGAGGAGCTGGCAGGAAGCTGGGGGTTGCGTCAGGTTGTTGTGCAGTGGCTGCCCCCTGGGATTCCCAGTTCCTATTCTTAGGCCTCCCTGCTGGGGGGGCGGCAAGGGGAGCAACCAGCTCCGGTTGTGCTCACACAGCACCAGACACTGCACACACAAACAGCGCACACACCAACTGCAACACACGAGCACAGCGCAGAGACACACAAATGACACCCAGAATGTGCACACGTACTGCATCTGCAACCCACATACAGACACACACATCCCGCTATGCACAGCAACACCACTGCACAAACACAACCCTCACTACACACACACCGGGTCACACCCCTCCTGGGGTTGTGGAGGTGCATGTGTTATGTGCCCACTCTCCCCTTTACTCTTCTTGTGAGCTGGCTTGATCCATGCATGTGTGCACTGTGTTGTGTAACACACTTACCTACCTACACCCCCCCCCCAACACCCCATATCCCCTAATGCCCTTGTCATGCTGCTGGGGGGAGGACCCTCTGTCTGGGATGAGGGGCTCCCCCTCCCCCCACTCAGAGCAGATGACCCAGGCTCTGTCTGTGTGATCTTTTTTATTAATGAGAGCACCCTCTCCACCAATCAGTGCACACCCTGGGCGGGGCCTGCCGGCTGCTGGCCTCAATGAGTTGCTATCCCCAGAGCTGAAGGACTCCAGAGCATCATCAGCCTGGCTGTGCAGAGTGGGTTCTCGGGATCGAGAGAGAACCCAGGAGTCCTGGCTCCCAGCTCCTCCAACTACTAGTCCCCCGTCCCCTCCCAGAGCTCGGGATAGAACCCAGCAGTCCTGGCTCCCAGCTCCCCCAACCACTAGACCCCCGTCCCCTCCCAGAACTCAGGATAGAACCCAGGAGTCCTGGCTCCCAGCCCCCACACACTAACCACTAGACCTCCCTCCTCTTCCCTCCCTGAGTTGGGATAGAACCCAGGAGTCCTGACCACCACCCTCCCCCGGTGGGTGTAGAGGAATCCAGAGCAGAGCTGCAGTGTGGATTTACCGATCCCCATCCCAGTGTCAGCAGCGGACCGGAACGGGAGCTGGATCCCCCAAGGGCTCCCCAACCCAGCACGGAGATGTCAGCCCTGCTCCCCTGCATCCTGGCCCTGAGCTGCCTCGCCCACATAGGTAGGAGCTGGGGGGATGGGGACCTGGGCTTGTTGGGTGGGGATCAGTTGGGTTCCCCTGGGTCATATCCTCCACTATCTCCAAAGTAGGCTGAGCAATGGCTGGTTTTGGAGGGGTCTTCTTAGCCTTCCTTCCCAGGACTCTGCACACGCACCACTGGCTACAGTGGTGGGCTGGTAGCCAGGACTCCTGGGTTCTTTCCCTGACTCTAGGAGGGGAGGGGAGTCTAGTGGGTTATAGTGGGAGGGGGGGCTGGGAGCCAGGACTCCTGGGTTCTTTCCCTGGATCTGGGAGGGGAGTGGGGTCTAGTGGGTTGGGGAAGTGGGGTCTGGGAGCCAGGACTCCTGGGTTCTCTCTACTGCTACTGGCATCCTGCTACTGGCATCCTGACCTTGAGCGAGCTCCTCTGGTCTTTGCCACTCAGGATGATGGTGTCAAGCTGTGTGTTTTGGGGGGGGGATATGTATGTGTCTGTGTGTGTGTGTGGGGGGAGTAAATGCACTAAGCTCAGGGAGGGATAATTATCCTGCTCCCCAGTGCCTGTCCCACCCCTTCAGGATCTTACTGGGACGGGGCCCCAATGAGTGCCCATAGTGGGGTGCTGTGATATGGCCCCCATGGGGGGAGAAGGGTAGCAGGCAGTGGGGAGCTGTCCCCCAGCCTCTCCTCCACCCCATGGGGTGCTCCGGGGAAAGAACCAAATGAGTCCTGCGAGTCTGCAATTTCCTGGATCATCCCCTACAGACTTCCTGAGGAGGTGGTTGCTGGGTTCTGTCCCAGCTCTGGGAGGGGAGTGGGAACCAGTGGTTGGAGGGGAAGGGCTGGGAGCCAGGACTCCTGGGTTCCATTGCTAAAACTGCCTCAATTTCCCCTTCTGGAGGCCCAGAGCATTGTGGGCTATCCTACGCTCTGGCAGGGATACAGAGGGGGATGGGGGAGAGCAAAATCTCAGCTCCATTTCCCCTCTCCCCCCACCCTTTCCCAGTGTGTCTGTCAGATCCTCTCCTCCTGCGCTGACAGAGAAAGGAGCAGACCTGCCCTGGGGCAGGTGTGGAGGTGCCCAGGCACGGCTGGGTGCCAATCGCCCCCAGGGTGTGTGTGTGTGTGGGGGGGGGTTCTGGAGGTGTCAGGGGAGCCGAGCCGAGCTCACACTTACACGCCTGGTTGGGCTGCTGGGCCCCCCAGCTATGAATTCCCTTTACGGAAACACTAATGAATTCTGAGAGGTTTGGGGCAGAGTGTGGGGGGGGGGGGAGGGGGGCTGGATGGAGCAGGGGGTGTCTTTGCCTTGGGGCATTGTTTTCCATTCACTTGGCTCAGAGGAGCTGGCAGGGGGCTGGGTGGGGACTGGGGGAGTGGGTTTGGGTTCTGACAGGAGAGGGATGGGAGCCCAGGTGCTTGAGGGGAAATCGTGGGGTTATGGGGCTGGGGGGGATCAGGGTCTGACAGGGGAGGGATGGGGGCCCAGGTGCTTGTGGGGAAAATCAGGGGCATTATGGGGATGGGGGGAATTGGGTCTGACAGGGGAGGGATGGGGGCCCAGGGGCTTGTGGGGAAAATCATGGGGGTTATGGGGATAGGAAGATCAGAGTCTGACAGGGGAGGGATGGGGGCCCAGGTGCTTGGGGGGGGGGGGTTTCCAGGGCTGCTGGGGATGGGTTTGGGGGAGGGGTCAGGAGAGGGGACTGTAACTGTTCTGTAGCAGCTCTCCATGGGCCCATCCAACCCCATATCTCCTCCCACCCCAGATCAGACCCACTGACCCTGGTACCTGCCCCTCCCCCCTTCCCTGCTGCTCAGGATGTCAAACCCAGGGGGCCTGGTGGTCTGGCCATGCGAGCTCAGTAACTAACCCACGCTCTGGTGATACTTTCTGTAAGGATCAGGAGGCCTTGGTTCCATCCCCTGCTCTGGGAGAGAAGTCGGGTCCAGTAGGTTACAGCAGTGGGGCTGGGAGCCAGGACTCCTGGGTTCTCTCCCCAGATCTGGGAGAGGTTCTAGTAGGTGGGGCTGGGAGGCAGGACTCCTGGGTTCTCTCCCCAGATCTGGGAGGGGTTCTAGTAGGTGGGGCTGGGAGGCAGGACTCCTGGGTGGTGGGTCTAGTGGGTTAGAGCTGGGGGACTGGGAACCTGTATTCTTGGGTTCTATTCCCCAGCTTGGCGGCGGGTGGGGGGGCGGGAAGTGGGGTGGTTGGGAGCCAGGACTCCTGGGTTCTAATCCCTGGCTCGGGTGGGGGGGTTGCCATTCCTCTGGGCATGGGGGAGGGGCCGCTTTGCAGACACACACACAAAATTAACATCTGTTGGCTGTTTGGAAGTGACCTAATTTCTGGGGGCCGAGCTGGTGCCAGGTGGTGCTGGCAAACCTGCCAGGGGGTGTTATGCTCATTGCCGGGCACGTGGGGCATGTGCCCCCCAACCCCTGCCATGGGGTGCCCGGCTGGGCATGAGGGGGGTTTCTCATGCCAGTGGGGTGGCCCTGTGCAGCTGCAAGACTCCACCCACCCCCTCCAGTGAAAGGGGGGAGGGTCAGTGGGGAGGAGGGGAGAGAAGGTGCAGGGTTTGTTTGGCCGTCCATCCATCTGCATACACACGGACACCCATCCATTTATCTATCCCCATATCCCGCCCTCCGCCCCCCCACTTTCTCTCTCTCTCCTGCTGCCCCCCTTTAGCCAGTGGGCTGGGGGGGGCAATGCTGGGCTGTGTTTTGGGCAGTGGGGAGGATGGAGGTGGGGGCCAGGTCGGCAGAGATGGGGGGGGGGGTTCAGGCTGGAGGGCTGGGTGGGGGGGTCAGGCTGGTGGACATGGGGGAGGTGCAGGCCATGGGGGGCCAGGCCAGTGAAGGCAGGGGGGCCAGGCCAGCGTAGGTGGAGGGGTGCTGGCCGTGGGGCTAGGGGGGTCACAGGCCATGGGGGGCCAGGCTAGTGGAGGCACCAGGCCAGTGGAGGAAGGGGGGCCAGGCCAGCATAGGTGGAGAAGTGCTGGCTGTGGGGGGGTCACAGGCCGCGGGGAGACAGGCTGGTGGAGATGCCAGGCTGGTGGAGGTGGGGGGGGGTAGGCTGGCAGAGGTGGGGGTGCAGGCTGTGGCGGGTGCAGACCGTGGGGGGGGGGGAGGCCAGTGGAGAGGGGTTGCAGGCTGTGGGGCAGGAGGGCCAGGCTGGCGGGAGGGGGGGGAGTGGCCGGCCCTGCTCTGGGCTGCCAAGGCAGCAGGCGTGGGGGTGGCTGGACGGAGGAGGGGGGATGGGCGCTGAATGAGCCCCAGCACAAAGGGGTCCATTGTGGGTCCTGGCAGCTCCCGCTCTCACAAGCTGTCTGCCCCAGGGTGGGGCCCCCCATGTTCCTCCCCGCCCCGCCCCCTCCCACTGCCACTCCCAGCACAACAACACCGGCTTTGTGTGGGCACTGCATTAACCCCACAGCCCCCCACGGCCTGGCCTCTGTCTGCCTGGCCCTACACTGCACTTGCACGCCTCATCCACCCTTCCCTGCCCCATGAGAGACAAGATACTGGCCCCAGGGCTAATGGGGGACACTGGGTGGCTCAGGCGGGTGGGGAATGGGACAGCCTCCTGAGGCTGCCTCCTCTGCCAGTCACTCTCATTATCCTCTTTATGTAGATGGGGGAAACTGAGGCACGGAGAAGCAACAGTACTTGTCCAAGTTCACCTGGGCAGCAGTATAGGGGCAGAGCCACGGAGAGAACCCAGGAGTCCTGGCTCCCAGCCCCGCCCCACACCGAGCTCACATGGTGGAGTCCGTGTTTCCTGACTCGCTGTCCCATGCTCTAACCGCTAACCCACCATGCCTCTGGCTATATCCATCCTCGGAGGCTAAGTGCTTTCTGCTGGCCCTTTCCCCCATTCTGTCCCTCCCTTCTGTACAGGGAGGGTTACTGGGGGGCAGAGGGCCTGGCCAGGCTGGGATCAGCAGGGCCCCACTTTCTGCACAAAGCTATTTGTTGGAACTGCGCGGCTTCCAGCGCCCCCTCCCCAGAGGCAGGCGCACAATGGGCACAGATTTCACGCCTGTTAGGAGGCAGGAATCTGAGGCCTCTGTGCAGCTTCCAAGCGGATTTGCTGTTGAGCGTGGAAATGCAGCTGAGTATCTCTCAGTGGAGGGGGTGGGAGAACTGACAAGCGGGGAAGGAGGGATGGCAAGAGAACCCAGGCATCCTGACTCTCAGCCCTCCCCCTCTCCCCGGCTCTAACCACTAGACACGCTCCCGTCCCCAAGCCAGGATAGAACCCAGGTGTCCTGACTCCCAGTCCCCCTCTCGCTCTAACCACTGGGAATCATTCCCCCTATTTCCAGCTGTGGGCCAAGAGTGGGTTCTAGTGAGGACTCCTGGGTTCTATCTCTGCCTCTGGGAGGGGAGTGGGGTCTGGTGGTTAGAGCAGGGGGGGCTGGGAGCAAAGACTCCTGGGTTCTCTCTCCAGCTCTGGGAGAAGAGTGGGGTGCTGTAGCAGGGGTCTTCCCCAGGGTGTCATGTATCTTCTCCCCCAGGCTGGGAGTGGGGGCACGGGACCAGCCCGGTGAGCTGAGCGCTGGTGAGCGGGTGTGTCAGGATGTGAGCGTCAGCCACCGCAGTGCACTGCGGCTGTTGCTGCGGGTCTGCGTCATGGGGTGCGAATGTTCTCGGGGAGCCTGGGGGTGAGTCCAGGTCATCCCTGGACTGTGTGTGTGTGTGTGACACTATGCCCCAGAGCCAGTGTGAGTCTGTGCGTGGTTGTGTCCGTGCAGGGGGAGGGGGCTGAGCCTGTGTGTGTGTGTCAGGGTGTGCGGGGGTGTCAGGAGGGGTGAATCTGGGTCAGGGTGTGCGTGATCCCTTGTGGATCTGTAAATCTGGCAATGTCACCGAGTGTGTCTCAGTCAGCGTGTGATGGGGAGGGGGTCAGAGTCAGTGTCACTGGCTACAGAGGAGAGAGGTGTGTTTGTGTATCAAGCCAAAGCTCTGTGTGTGTCAGTGAGCAGTGTGTGTATGGGTATCAGAGCCCTGTGTGTGTGTGTGTGTGACATAGCCCTGTGTGTGTGCGTCTGTCACAGCTGTGTGTGCGTCTCCATGTGTGTGTGTGTGTGTCACATCTGTGTGTGTGCATACATAGCCCCCTCTGCCCTCCCCCGATGACCAGCGCACGCCCAGTCCCCCACCCACTGGGCATTGCGAGTGGGTGAGAATTTAGTGCGATCTGGGGCAAAAATCTGTCTGGGGATTGGTCCTGCTTTGAGCAGGGGGTTGGACTAGATGACCCCCTGAGGTCCCTTCCAACCCTGAGGTTCTATGACTCCTGGGTTCTGGCCCAGGCAGTGGGGTGTAATGGGTTCGAGCTGGGACTCCTGGATCCCCTGTGCTGCACAAAGCCTGGCATATGTGCATCTCCCTCTGATTTGTTCTGTCTCGCTCCCCCCAGCCCCTCCTGACCCTCCTCAGAGGATTATCCCCTTATTCAGATCCTGGTTTATTGGGTAAACTTGGAAACAATCGGGACAAAGGGCGGTGTGATTGGATTGGAATTAAGAAGGGTTTAGCCAGGAGATCAGAGCCGAGGAATCTCAGTGGTGCAAAAAGGATCTTTCACCCTTCAGCCTCTGGGCTCCTTCCCTGCAGAAATGGAGCAGTTCCTGCCCCAGGGGGCTGGGGCTGGGGTGGGGGTGTCTCGGGCAAGGCCTAGGGGGAATGGGGTAGTGGGGAGAGTGCAGGGCAATCGGGGGGCAGAATTAGGTGGGGGAAGGATGTATCTATCAGGGCTGTCCTTAGGCATTCACGGCTGCATAGGGTATCTGAAAATTTGGGGCACCACCGGGACAGCAGGTAAGAGCGGGTCGGCTCCCGCACACCCAGCGCGCGCTGCCGTCTCCTTAGGCAATGCCATATTCCCAGAGCCGAATGCGCCAGCGCCGCGCAGGGTATGGGGCGGGGAACTGTGACTCCGCCGCCGTGAGGCGGGCTGGGCGGCTGGTATCCTTTGCTACCTTGTCCCTTCCCCCCAGGGCTGCCGCAGCGTCGGCTGTGTAGGAAGCTCAGTGTGTGTCAGCAATGGGGGGGTGGTTCTTCTGGGGGGTCCATGGGCGGGGGTGGTGGCTGTGCCCCAAGTCGGGCATGGGGCACCAGTTTAATAATACTGCGTAGGGCCCCATAAATCCTAAGGGCGGCCCTGGTATCTATAGTGGGATGGGGTGGACAGTTGGGGGTTGCTGGGGGAGTGGGTATCTGTGGGGTTGGGCTAGGGGACAGAGGTCCCTGGGGAAGGGCTGGGGGGGACCCTGGGGAGGGTGTGTCTGTGGGGGGTGGAGCTGGGGGGGCCAGGGGAGGGGGGCACTTCGCCATCCAATCTCCCCCCACCTTGTGCGGGGCAGATAGCCCTGAGTACATTGCGGGGGTCTCTGACTCCTGTTCCCTAGCCCTAGCCCCTACGTCCCCCCCGTGTCCCCTCCTACCAGCCTGCCAGCCCCACAGAAAGGCTGGGCCAGCTCTGTGGGGATAGGCACCACAACACCCTTACAACCCTGCTTAAGGTGCCCAGGGTGGGGAGGTTGGCAGAGACCCCATAAACCCCTCCTTCCCCTATGGACTCCTCGGGGGGGGCAGTGCAGGTGGACCAGACCCCCCCAGCAAGCCAGGGTCCCATTCCCTGCCCCGCTGGCAACCACAGCAGCTGCCCTTCCATGCACCCCTCTCTGCCTGCCCCTTCCGTCTCCCTGCCTCCACCCTGCCTCACCCCTTTCAGGCCCCTCCAGCTGCACCAGTCCCTCACTCACTTGCAATATCAAATGGATTTACTGGGGGCCTCATCCCAGCTCCCCCCTCCCCTGCTGCCGGGATCCCCCATTCCCCCCCTCCATTCTGTGCTCCCTATGCCCCCTTCCCCGCTGCCTAGATTCCCCATCCCCCCCATCCTGCCCTCCCCTCACACCCCTTCCCCGCTGCCTGGATCCCCCATCCCCCCCGGCCTGCACTCCCCACATCAACCCCTCCCCTGCTGCCAAGATTCCCCAGCTCCCTCGCCGGTGCTCCCCATGCCCACCTCCCCTCCTGCCTGGATCCCTCATCCCCACTGGCCTGCGCTCCCCACGCCCCCCTCCCCTGCTGCTGGGATCCCCCATCCCCTCTGGCCTGCACTCCCCATGCCCCCCTCCTCTGCTGCTGGGATCCCCCATCCCTTCTGGCCTGCGCTCCCCACGCCCCCCTCCCCTGCTGCCGGGATCCCCCATCTCCTCTGGCCTGCACTCTCCAGGCCCCCTCTCCCCGCTGCTGGGATGCCTCATCCCCCCCTTCTGTGCTCCCCTGCTGCCGGGATCCCCCCCCCCCCCAGCTGTGCTACCCAAGCCCCCCTCCCCTGCTGCTGGGATCCCCCATCCCCTCTGGCCTGCGCTCCCCACGCCCCCCTCCCCTGCTGACAGGATCCCCCATCCCCCCGGCCTGTGCTCCCCATGCTGCCCCCCTTCCCCAGCCAATCTCCCCCCACCTTGTGCTCCTGTTGGGAGCTTTCCCTCATGAACTCCCCTCCCCAAGATGAGATTGAACCCAGGAGTCCTGGCTCCCAGTCCCCCATCCCCCCCGCCTCCCGTAATCCCTGGGCCCCTGTCTGGTTAACACCTCCCCCTCCCCCGCCCGCCAGGCTGGGGGGCGTATTTCTTTCAGCAGCCCATGGACCAGGTGATCGTGGCGGGGCAGTCGGTGACGCTGGCCTGCGTGGTTGTGGGCTACCAGGGCATGGTGCAGTGGACCAAGGATGGCCTGGCACTGGGCGGAGAGCGAGACCTGCCTGGTACGTACGCGGCTGCAGGGGGGGTCAGCAGGGGGCACTGTGCTTTGAGGGGTACTGGGGGTCCCTGGGGGGGCTGTGCTGCAGGGAGGCAGGGATCAGCAGACCCCACTGGCTGCTGTGCTGCAGGGGAGGGGACTGGGGGTCCCCAGGGGGCGCTGTTCAGTGGGGGGGAGGGACCAGGAGACTCCATAGGGTGCCATGTTGTGGGAGGGGACTGAGGGTCCCTGGGGAGCACTGTGCTGCAGGGGAGGGGACTGGGGGTCCCCAGAGGGCACTGTGCTGTCGGGGAGGGGACTGGGGGTACCCAGGGGGAGCTGTGCTGTGAGGGGGGACCAGGGGTTCCTGGGGAGGTGCTGTGCTGCGGGGAGGGGAACCCTGTGTCCCTGCGGGGTGCTGTGCTGTGAGGGGGACTGGGGATCCCTGGGGGCACTGTGCTGCAGTGGGGGGAGATGGTGGTCCCTGGGGGGCGCTGTGCCAGTCCCTGCAGTCTGTCCCTCTCTCTCGCAGGCTGGTCCCGGTACTCCATCGTCGGGGATCCGGCGGCCGGGCAGCACAACCTGAGGATCGAGTCCGCTGAGCTTGGCGACGACGCTGTGTACGAGTGCCAGGCTACGCAGGCGGCGCTGCGCTCCCAGCGTGCCCAGCTCACGGTGCTCCGTGAGTGTCCCCTCCCCCCCAGCTGGGGAAGCTCACAGCACTGGAGCCCCCTCTCCCCACAGCTGGGGCACTGCCCTGGGGACTCCCACCCCATCACTGATCCCCTGTCTCCCATCTGCCCCCCCCCAGTACCGCCCAATGACCCCGTGATCCAGAATGGCCCCATCGTCCGGGTCCAGGCCAGCGTGCCCTACAACCTGACCTGCCAGGTGTCTGGTGCCAAGCCTGCCCCTGAGATCAGCTGGTACCGCAATGGGCAGCTGCAAGACTCTGCCCTCTATGCCAAGGTGAGGTGCCAGGGTGCAGGGGTAGGGCATTAAAGGGGGGGCACAGGGTATGTGTGTGAGGCAGGTTATTAAAGAGCAACCTGAAGTGTGTGGGGTGCAGGGAATTAAAGGGGCAGCCCAGGTGTGTGGTGGGACACAGGCTATTAAAGGGGCAGCGGGGGGGGGGGGTAGGGTATTAAAGGGGAGATGGGATATGGCATGAAAGGACGGCACAGTGGGGGGGTGGGAGATTCTCCCTCCCAGCCCCCGGGACCCATTGGGGGATGGGCCTAGTGGGCCCCAGGCTGAGGCCTGACCTCTGCTCCTGCCCCCCAGGCCCTGATGGAGGATGGGAAGCGGGCGACGGCCATCAGCACCCTGCTTCTCACGCCCAGCACCCAGGACATGGGCAGCGCCTACACCTGCCGCGTCGCCAACCCGGCCGCACCTGCTGGCAAGCAGACCTCCATCACCCTTGACGTGCTGTGTGAGTCCTGACCCGGGGGGCGGGGGCGCTGCGCTGTGGGAGGCAGGGCCAGGTCTTGGCATGGGGCGCCGTGCTGCGGGGGTAGGGGAGCTGGCAGTGGCACCATGTTGTGGGGGCCCGGGCAAGGGGCTCAGCGGGGGCACTGTGCTGCGGGGAGCAGGGGAGGGTCAGGTGGGGGGCACTGTGCTGCAGGGGTGGGGGGGCCAAGCAGGGTGCACTGTGCTGTGAGGGACAGGGAGGGGACTCGGCACCCGGCAGGTGGTGCTGTGCTGTGGGGGCTGGGGGGAGCCATGCTGCAGTGGGTGGGGGTGCCTGGTGGGGTGCACTGTGTTGTGAGGGGCAGGGCAGGGGGCTCGGCGGGAGGCAGGTGAGCCCCACCCAAGAGCTGGTCGCATGTCTCTGACCGTCTTCCCCTTCCCCCCTCCAGACCCCCCCACCGTGATCCTCTCTGTCCAGCCACAGACTGTCCCGGAGGGGGGCAAGGTCAGCTTCCTCTGCACCGCCACTGCCAACCCCGAGGTGACCGGCTACCGGTAAGAGCCGCTGGTGGACCCCGGCGTCCGGGTGCCCTGGGAGACCCGGCGGGCCCAGCCAGGGGAGGGGGCGGGGATGCACTGCCCTCTGGTGGCTGCAGTGGGGACATGCAGGCCCCCTCCCACCGGCTCTTGCTGCCTTACCTGCGGGAGCAGAGGGGAATCCACGCCCCCTGGTGGGCACAGGAGGTACTGCCCCCAGCTGATGCAGCAGCGGCTCCCCCTAATTCTGCGTCTCTCCCCCCCGCCGGCTGTGGGGCAGGTGGGCGAAGGGCGGCGCGGTCATTGCCGAGGCCAATGGGGACAGCTACGAGGCCAGGGTGGATCACTCCTTCTTCACCCAGCCTGTGTCCTGCGAGGTGGCCAACGCCGTGGGCAGCACCAATGTCAGCACCCTGGTGGATGTGCACTGTGAGTGGGGGGGATGGGCGCTGTGATCCCTGGCTGTGGGGGGTTTGCAGGGGAGGTGGGGGATGGGGGGCAGGGTGCTGTGAGGGTGCTGTCAGTGGGGAAGAGGATGGGGATGGGATGGGTTGGGGGGAAGGGCACAGTCAGGGAGCCAGGCTGTGGTTGCTGCAGGGGCTGGGCACTGAGCAGAGGGAGGTCAATTGAAGGTGGGCATGCATGGGGGAGGGGTACAGTATTGGCAGGGAACCATAGGGGGTGGGTTTGACAGTGTTGGGAGGATGACCCCGCCCCCCCCACCACAAGCCCCACCCAAGCACTGACTGGATCCTCCCCCTGCAGTCGGGCCGCGCCTGGTCTCCCAGCCCAAGCCCCTCACCGTGGATGTCGGGGCCGACGCCTCTTTCACCTGCACCTGGGCTGGGAACCCGCCCCTCACCCTGGCCTGGACCAAGAAGGGATCCGGCGTGGTGAGTGACCTGCCCGCTGCAGTCCTGGCTCCCACCTCCAACTGCTCGACCCCACTCCCCTCCCAGAGCCAGGGATCAAACCCAGGAGTCCTGGCTCCCAGCCCCACTGCTCTAACCACTAGACCCCACTCCCCTCCCAGAGCCAGGGATCGAACCCAGGAGTCCTGGCTCCCAGCCCCACTGCTCTAACCACTTGACCTCACTCCCCTCCCAGAGCCAGGGATCGAACCCAGGAGTCCTGGCCCCCCGCTCTAACCCCCGCCATGTGGCTGCAGGTGCTGAGCAATGGCAACACCCTGCACCTAAAGGCCGTGACGCAGGAGGACGCTGGCACCTACGTGTGCAAGGCCATCGTACCACGCATCGGTGTGGCTGACAAGGAGGTGACGCTGGCGGTCAACGGTGAGGGCAGGGGTGGGGCATTCCCTGGGGGTGGGGCATCCTAGTGGGCATTGTCTGGGGATGGGGCATCCTAAGGGGCATTGCCTGGGGGCTGGGCATTGCCTGGGGGTGGGGCTTCCATGGGTGGAGCCTCAGGTGGCCCATCCCCATGGGGTTGCTTCTCATAGGGTGTGGGGAAGGCGTCTGAGGAGGGGGGTGTCTCTGTGCTGGGGGAGGGGTACGAGTAGGTGCCGCCCCCCTTAATTCTGCCTCCTCCCATTGCAGGGCCCCCCATCATCACCACTGAGTCCAGCCAGCAGACGGCACTGGGGGACAAGGCACGGTTGGAGTGTCTAGTGAGGAGCACGCCCCCCCCTGACCGCATCGTGAGTGCTGTCTCCTGACTCCCCCAGCCCACCAACCTGCTTCCAACTGCATTGAGTGCTGCTCCCTGCCCCCACCGATACCCCAGCCCCACAACCTGCCCCGACCACATCGTGAGTGCTGCCCCCTGCCCCCACCGATAACCGAGCCCCACAACCTGTCCCTGTCACGGACTCACAGATCAAGCCCACTCTTGGCCCTGTGTGGTCCGTGTGGGGGGGTGCCCCTTTCAGTGAGACAGCCCTTCGTGGGGGTCCACTCTCTCTCGGGGGTTAAGCCCCTCCACCTCCTGGAGCCGCACCTCTCGGAGCCTTAGCACGTCTGTCTCCGCCGTGGGCCCCCTCGGGGAGTTCCCTCGCTCTGGACCCCTGGGGCCTCCACCCCCAAAGGGGATGATGCAACCCTGTTCTCTAGACCAGAGCGACTCTCAGCCAGTGTAAAATCAGAGGGTTTATTGAGCGTCTGACCACAGCACAGGAAACTCAGGCCTGGCCTCCCTCAGCACAGAACATCCCAGTCTCCCCTGCATCCAGGTGGGCTCTGCCTGCTCTCTCTCTCCAGCCCCAAGCCCCCCTGCTTCCCAGCTGGGCATCTGATATCACCTGCCCCAAGCCCCGCCTCTGTCCATTGTCTTCTCTCCAGGTAAACAGGGTCACCGTGGCCTCCTCTCCTCTCTTCTGTCCTCTGGCCCCCTCTGGCTGGTCAGGTCACTGGGGTCCTCTCTTCGCAGCCCATTGTCCTCCCACTGGCCGGAACCGCTGTGACTCCTGAGCTGGGCCTCCAGGTCACCAGGGGTATCTGTCCTCCAGGCCATTGGCTGAGGTCTCAAGTCCCCTCGCTGGTCCTCTGTAATAACAACTCCCTCTTCCCTCACCTCATTAAACCAGTAACACCCAGGGAAACTGAGTCCCACCCCCTCTGCATGCAAACCACTGGAAAACCAAGAAAATTCCTCACTTGGTCACAGTCCCTGACTGCAATGAGTGCTGCCCCCTGCCCCCACTGATACCTCAGCCCCATAACCTGCCCCGACCACATCGTGAGTGCTGCCCCCTGCCCCCACCGATACCCCAGCCCCACAACCTGCCCCGACCACATCGTGAGTGCTGCCCCCTGCCCCCACCGATACCCCAGCCCCACAACCTGCCCCGACCACATCGTGAGTGCTGCCCTCTTCCTGCCCCCCAACTCACCCCCAGCTCCCCAACCTGCCCCCGAACACATTGTGTGTGCTGATGCCCCCCGGCCCTCCAATCTGCCCTGACCGTATCGTGAGGGCTGGCCCCTGACTGACCCCCTGAACTCCCCAACCTGCCCCCAACCGCATCGTGAGTGCTGCTGTCCCCTGCCCACCCCCCAGCCTGCCCCCCCGCTGACAGGGCCCGTGTCCAATCTCACGGCAGGTGTGGGCGTGGGGCGAGCGGGTGCTGGACAGTGGCTCGGAGGAGCGATTCACAGTGGACACGGCGCTGACGGAGCGGGGGGTGCTCTCGGCCCTGCTCATCCAGCCCACGCGCCCAGAGGACTTCGCCCTGCCCTACAACTGCACGGCCTGGAACCGCTTTGGGGCCCGCTCGGCGGCCGTCACGCTGCGCCGGCAGGGTAAGCCCTGCCCCTGGCCCATAGCCCTGCCCACAGCCCAACTGGCCCCACCCACACGCAACCCTGGCATCACTTAGCCCCATGCTGACAGGATGGGCCCCATGGGTTCCAACCCCTGACCCAATTGCCCCACCCTCCCACACCAAACCGGCTACAACTTACCCAGATGCCCCACTCCTGAGGTGGCTGTCACCGGATGAACCGTCCCTGTGAGGCATTATGTGCGACTGTTCCCCGGCTGCCCCGCCCCAGAGGTGGCTGCATTTCAATGCCGGATGAACCGTCCCCGTGAGGCATTATGTGCGACTGTTCCCTGGCTGCCCAGCCCCAGAGGTGGCTGCATTTCAGTGCTGGGTGAGCCGTCCCTGTGAGGTGTTATGTGCGACTTTTCTCCTGCTGCCCCCACTCCCCAGAGGTGGCTGTGTCTCAGTGCCAGGCAAGCTGTCTCCATGTGGTGTTATGTGTGGCTGTTCCCCAGCTGCCCCACCCCAGAGGTGGCTGCATCTCAGCACTGGGCAAGCTGTCCGTGTGCTTTAGCAGCAGGGACCCGCTCTCATCTGCTCTTTCCCCCACAGAGGTCCTGCCCATCATGATAATCGGGGCCTCGGCTGCGGCCGCCATCACCCTGCTGCTGGTCTTGGTCGTTGGCGTGTCTGTCTGCTGCCTGCGCTGGTGCCACGGGAAAGGTGAGGTCACTGGCTAGCTCTGCCCCTCCCCACTTACAGACGTGATCACCTGCAAGGCTGAGATGGGCCTTTCCCTCTTCACATGCAGACACACTTCTAACATGTGTTAATATGCCTGGGCTAATACATGGATCCACACACGCCCCGACATGGTACCACACAGACCTGTGCTTCTGTGCGTAGGGACACATGAGGACACACATGGACACGCCGGTTTAGATACAGGAACCCACGCGGGTTGGTGTTAGCAGTCTCGTGGTGACATTGATGCTCCAGAGAACATGTCTGTACAGGCATGAAACATGTGTTCCATGTAACGGTCACACAAACATACCCTCACATACGTGGGCAGCCCCTTTAACATGTGCCTAGGCCCCCGACACATGAACATATGAGTCATTCCCATGTACACCTGGAGCCATGACGTGTCTCAGACACGTCTGCACTGATGTGGTAACCCCACTGCGTGTTTCTTTTAACACATGTGTGTGACTGGATCTGGACAGCTCGCTGGCTAAGTGTAACCTCTCCCTCCAATGGCTGGTGCAGGATAACAGCCCTCTACTGCTACCCACCGATGGAGTGACTCCTCCAGTTCCAGTGGCAGTTGCTGCATCTCAGAGCCGGGCGAGCTGTTCCCATGCAGAGGCGGCTGCATCTTAGCACCAGGGGAGTCATCCCCGTGCAGTGTTATGTACAGCTGTTACCCGGCTGCCCCACCCCAGAGGTGGGATGGGGGACCACACCAATGGGGCGCACAGATTCCCCCCCCCCGAACCAGTGGTGGGTGGGGCCCATAGGGGAGCTAGGGACCCAGGAGAGGTTCACGCCCCTGTGTCTGTCTGTGTCCAGCAGCCAAACAAGGCACCAAGCTCTCTAAGACGGATGTCCTGGTGCAGATCACCACGAGCGACAGCAGCCCCAGACGACCCAGCGATACAGAGGATGATGTCAAGGAGCCCATGGTGAGCGTGGCACAGTGTCCTGTACTGAGCCCCCCGGTGCCCACGGCACTGCGCCCGCTACTGAGCCCCTGCAGCACGGCGCCCCCTACTGAGCCCCCCGGTCTCCACGGCACTGCGCCCCCTACTGAGCCCCCCAGTGCCCACGGCACTGCGCCCGCTACTGAGCCCCTGCAGCACTGCGCCCGCTACTGAGCCCCCCGGTGCCCACGGCACTGCGCCCGCTACTGAGCCCCCCCGGTGCCCATGGCACTGCGCCCGCTACTGAGCCCCCCGGTCTCCATGGCACGGCGCCCCCTACTGAGCCCCCCGGTGCCCATGGCACTGCGCCCGCTACTGAGCCCCCCGGTCTCCACGGCACGGCGCCCCCTACTGAGCCCCCCGGTGCCCACGGCACTGCGCCCGCTACTGAGCCCCCCAGTCTCCAAGGCACTGTGCCCCCTACTGAGCCCCCTCATCCCTGTGCCCCCTACCGAGCCCCATGGTCCCCACAGCACTGCGCCCCCCTACTGTGCCCCTGCCCCATGGCACGGCCCCCTGACAAACCTCCCACTCCCCACAGCACAGCGCCCCCTACTGAGCCCCTCACCCTGCTCCCCACAGCCCGGCGCCCCACAATGCCACGCTGGGCTATGCATCCAGATTCAGTTGGTTCATGGGGGGCGGGGGGTGCAAGCCCCGGGATGTGGCTGCAGGGAGTGGGGGGTGGGTGACAAAGCCGGACCCCCTACCCCGAGACTCAGCCCGTCCCCCCCACCCCCACAGGCCACGAGCAGCGAGTCCCCGGCCACGTCGCACACGGAGCACAGCGAGATCCTGGAGGAGGAAGAGGGCAGCCAGGACATTAAGGTGGGAAGCCCCGCCCTGGACCCAGGCCCCACCTCCTCTCCCCCAAGAGGCAATGCCATGGTGTCTCCGCCCCCTCTCTTAAAGGCACAGTGGCCCCCCTACACTTCCCCTGGCCCCCTCCTGCCCCACATTGAGTGCCCTGCTGGTGTGAGGTTGGGGGTCCCCCCAGGCTAAGGGGCTGGGAATTCACATCTCATTGGGATGCAGACAGCAGCTCCCCTCTTCCCAACAGCAAGGGGCACAGGCTCTCTGCAGACTCAGGCAGCGTCGCTGTGTCGGTCGCACTTGGGGCAGTTCCCCCCCTCTGAGGGGCAGCCCCCAATCTCCCCTCCCCCCTCTGGATCATTGATGTCTCTCTTCTACCCCCCCCCCCAGGACCCCACCAATGGTTACTACAAGGTCCGTGCTCACGAGGAGCCCCACCTGTCTGGCAGTTTCTCGGAGTACGCCCCGGCCCCGCGCCCCCTCTACGCCGGGTCCCACGCCGCCATGTTCCCCCCCTCAGGGCAGCCCTACAGCCACCGCTATACGCTAGGGGCACCCAGCTCCCGCCCAGCCTACGAGCCCCACTACCCACAGGATGGGGTGTACGGGGGGGGCTACCTCACGGCCCCCTACACCCGGGCTTTCACCAGCTACATCAAGCCCAGCGCTTACGAGAAGGCAGAGAACGGCTACGAACAGGCCAGCAAGGTGTCGGGCGGCTCCCGCTTCTCCTACACCTCCCTCTCGCAACAGTCGGACTACGGGCGGCCCTCCCAGCAGCGCATGCAGACACATGTGTGACTCTTCCTACCCAACACACATCAAGCCATTGGGGGACAGACACCCAGGGCCGTCCCTGTTGTGGGAGGGGGTTGGTGGAGGTTCGGTTTAGCCAACTGTCTCAAAATGGCCGACAGGCTAGCTGACTTGTGCTGCTGGAGGTGGAGATGAGTGGCCATCGGCTGGGGGAAGAGGTTCAAAATGGCTGTCTCCCCAATTGACTTTTGCTCCTAGAGGCGGGGATGAGTGGCTATTGGCTGGGGGTAGGAATCAGGGCATGGGTTCAAAATAGCTGACAAGGGGAGTTCAAAATGGTTGACGGCCCTGTTGACTTCCTCCGTTGGACGTGGGGATGGATTTGCACTGGATAGGGAAGAAGTCACAAGGTTGGATACACTAATGCCATCAAAAATGGGTTCAAGATGGCCGACGGCCCAGCTTACTTCTTCGGTTGGGCCTGGTGATGAATCCAATTGGCTGGGGAAGAAGTCCGGCTTAGCCCTGGGATGTTGAGGTGGGTTCAGAATGGCTGATGGTCCCATTCACTTCCTGAAATTGGCCGGTTGGCTTAGCCTGGGGCTGCCAAGGTGGATACAAAATGGCCACCAAGAGGGGCTCAAAATGGCCAACAGCCCAATCAGCTTCCTGCAGAGACGAGTGGAGGGAGGAGCCAGTGGATGTTGGATTTCTGAATGGCTTCCCCCACCGTCGTTGGCACTGGATCAGCCAGGCCTGGAAGCAAGATGGCAACCGCAGGACCAAGATGGCAGCTGATGCTAGGCCCCACCTGCCGGAGTTGCAGGCCCAGTAAAAATGGCAGCTCTCAACTTCCTGTGCAGCCTGACCATGGGGCTCATGGGGGGCAGTGGACATATGCGTGAATCCCCCCAATGGCAGCACCCTCCCACGCACCACCAATGGGGGGGCTGGGTCTGCTGCCCTCTGCCCACCCCCACCCCCTGCTGGGGTGGGACTGGTAGGGGCCCCACAGATTGGTGGGGCTGGGAGCTAACAGCCCATGGGGATACTAAGGGCAGTTTCCTCCTCTCAGAGCGTGCAACCTCAGGCATGCCCCAGGGCAGCGGCCTGGTTGGCTTGGGGGGGGGAGGGAATAGGGCACAAGACCTCTCCCCGCCAAGGGGCACCAACTCTAATTCCCCATTGCAAGACCACGGGGGCAAGATGTTGATGTTATAGATGTGCCCTGGCCACAGCCTCTGGCAGTAATCAGAGCTAGGCCAAATCGATCCAGGTGGGGGCTGGGTTTTTCCCACCATTAAAAACACCCTGTTTCCTGGCCATCCCCAGGCACTGGGTTCCCCCACAGGGGGGATGGGAGTTCTCAGGGTGAACCCCCCCACACACACCTGTCAATCTCCCGTTGCAATTGCACAGACAAATAATTTATATTTAATAAAACACACGGAAAGAGTCAGTGAGACTTTTATTGGGGAACCAGCCTGACGAGGCAGGGCCCGACAAAGACTGCTTGGGTCCGCCCCCTGGATCTGACCGCTACCCGCCCCATCCCTGCCCCATGAATCCGACCCATCCAGCCCGGTATCCACCCGCTCCCTGCCCTCCGGATCCAACACATCCACCCCGGTAAACGCCCCTCCCTGCCCCCCGGAGCCAACCCATCCAGCCTGGTACCACCCGCCCCCTGGAGCCAGCCCATCGAGCCTGCAACCCGCCCCTCCCTGCCCCCCCCCCCCGCCAGAGCTGACACATTCAGCCCTGTACCCGCCCCCTCCCTGCCCCCCAGCATCGACCCATCGAACCCAGTACCTGCCCCCTCCCCGCCCCCCAAACTGACCCAACCTACCCGGTACCCACCCTCTCTCTGCCCTCGGAACCGACACATCCACCCCAGTACCCGCCACTTCCGTGCCCCCCAAGCTGACCCATCCAGTCTGGTACCACCCGACCCCCAGAGCCAACCCATCCAGGCTGGTACCCGCCCCCTCCCTGCCCCCCACAGTTGACCCATCAAACCCGGTACCTGCCCCCAGGAGCCAACATGTCCAGCCCAGAAACCACCCCCTGGACCTGACCCATCCAACCTGGAATCTGCCCCTCCCTGCCCCCTGGAGCCAACCCATCCAGCCCGGTGCCTGCCCCCATCTCTGCCCCATCCAGCCTGGTACCTGTCACTCCCTGCCCTGCAAAGCTGACCCATCCAGCCCAATACCCACCCCGTTCCTGCCCCCCGGAGCCAACCCATCCAACCCAGTACCTGCCCCCTCCCTGCCCCCCCCAGAGGTGACCCGTACAGCATGGTGCCTGTCCCCTCCCAGCCCCTCCAGAGCCGACCCATCCAGCCCAGTATCTGCCTCCTCCCTGCCCCCCGGAACTGTCCCATCCATCCTGGTACCAGCCCCTCTCTGCCCCGCAGAGCTAACCCATCTAGCCCGGTATCCACACCAACCCTGGCCCCCGGAGCCGACCCATCCAGTGCAGTACCCACCCCCTCCCTGCCCCCCAGAGCTAAACCATCCAGCCAGGTACCCTCCCGCTCCCTTCCACCCCAGAGCCGACCCATCCAGTGCAGTACCTGCCCCCTCCCTGCCCCCCAGAGCTGACCCATCAAGCCTCATAACTCCCACCCCCTGGAGCTGACCCATCCAGCCTAGTACCCACCCCCTCCCTGCCCACCCCTAGAGTCGACCCATTCACTCCGATACCTGCCCCCTCCCTGTCTCCTGGGTCCATTCCATCCACCCCGGTACCCGCCCCCTCCCCACTCCCTGGAGCTTACCCATACAGCCTGGAACCTGCCCCCTTCCCGCCCCCTGAACCCAACCCATCCAGCTTCATACGTGCCCCCCGAGAGACAATGCATCCAGCCGGGAACCCATCCCCACCCTGCCCCCTGGAACGGATCCATCTAGCCCCCTCCCCACCCCCCACAGCTGACCCATCCAGCCTGGAACCTGCCCCCTTCGTGCCCCCTAGACCCGACCCATCCAGCCTAGTACCAGCCCCACCCAGCACCCCCAGACCCTATTCATCCAGCGTGGTACCCGCCCCCTGGACCTGACCCATTGAGCCTGGTAACAGTCGCCCCCCGGAGCCGACCCATCCAGCCTAGTACCCGCCCCCTCCCTGCCCACCCCTAGAGTCGACCCATTCACTCCGATACCTGCCCCGTCCCGGTCTCCTGGGTCTGATCCATCCAGCCCAGTACCTGCCCCCTCCCTGCCCCCCCAGAGCCATCCTATCCAGCCCGTTACCTGCACACTCCCTGTCTCTTGGGTCCAACACATCCAGCCTGGTACCTGCCCCCTCCCTGCCCCCCCAGAGCCGACCGATACAGCCCGCTCCCTATGTCCCTCTCTCGCCCAGGTGACCCTGTTTACCTGGTAGAAGACAATGGACAGAGATGGGGCTTGGGGGAGGTGATATCGGATGCCCAGCTGGAAAGCAGGGGGGCTCTGGACTGGAGAGAGAGAGCAGGCAGAGCCCACCTGGATGCAGGAGAGACTTAGATGTGCTGTACTGAGGCAGGCCAGGCCTGAGGCCCTGAGAGTTTCCTGTGCTGTGTTCAGACGCTCAATAAACTCTCCTGTTTTTCACTGGCTGAGAGTCGCTCCAGTCTAGAGAACAGGGTGGCATTATTCCCTCTGAGAGTGGAGGCTTCGGGGGTCCAGAGCAAGTGGACTCCCTGAGGGGGCCCACGGCGAGAGACAGGCATGAAGGCTCAGAGAGGTGCAGTTCCAGGAGGCGGAGGGGCTTACCCCCCGAGAGAGAGTGCACCCCTGAGAAGGGCTGTCACACTGAAGAGGGTCCCAAGTTCCCTCGCTGGTCCTCTGTAACAACAAACTCCCTCTCCCACCACCTTATTAAACCAGTAACACCCAGGGAAACTGAGTCCCAACCCTCTGCATGCAAACCATTGGAAAAAAACAAGGAAAAACCAAGAGAACCTCACACTTTGTCACACCCGCCCCCTCGCTGCACCTCATGTCCGACCCATCCAGCCTTATACCCGCCCCCTCCCAACCTCCCGAAGCCAACCCATCCAGCCCGGTATCCGCCCCCTCCCTGCCCCCCGAGCCAAACCATCCAGCCTGGTACCCGCCCCCTCCACACTCCTGGGAGCCGACTCATCCAGCCCCTTTCCCAACCCCTGAACCCAAACCATCCAGCCTTGTACCCACCCCCTCCCCTGCCCCCCCAGATCTGACGCATCCAGCCTGGTGTCTGCCCCCTCCCTACCCCCCCAGACCCAACCAATCCAGCCCAGTAACTGCCCCCTCCCTATGCCCCAGAGCCACCCATCCTGGCCAGTACCCGGCCCCTCCTGGCCCCCCAAAGCCCACCCATCCAGCCTGGTACCAGCCCCCTCCCCACTCCCTGGAGCCTACTGAACCAGCACAGAACCCGGCCCCATCCAGCCCCCCAGAGCCGATCCAGCCAGCCTGGTACCCACCCACTTAATGTCCCCCAGATCATACCTATCCAGCCCTGTACCCACTCCCTCCCTGTCCCCTAGAGTCAACCCATCCAGCCCTGTACCCACCCCCTCCTTGCCCCCTGGAGCCAACACATCCAGCCTGGTACCCGCCCACTCCCTGCCCCCCCGAACCGACCCATCCAGCCCGGTACCTGCCTCCTCAGTGCCCCCCAGAGCCAACCCATCCAGCCCACTACCCGCCCCCTCTCTGCCCCCCGGAGCTGACCCATCCAACCTGGTACCCCGCCCCCTCCCTGCCACCCCAGAGTCAACCCATTTAGTCCAGAACCCGCTCACTCCCTGCCCCACGGAACTGACCCATCCAGCCCGGTACCTGCCTCCTCCCTGCCTCCCCAGGGATGACCCACTTAGTCCAGTACCCACCCCCTCTCTACCCCCCAGAGCCAACACATCCAGCCTGGAATCCGCCCCCTTCCCACCCCATGGACCCAACCCATCCAGCCTGGTACCCGCCCCCTTCATGCCCACCGGACCCGACCCATCCAGCCTGGTACCACCCCCTCCCAGCCCCTGGATCCAACCCATCCAGCCTCGTACCCACCCTCCTCCCTGTCCCCCCCAGAGCCAACCCATACAGTCCAGAACTCGCTCCCTCCCTGACCCCCGGAGCTGACCTATCCAGCCCAGAACCCGCCCCCTTCACACCCCCTAGACCCGACCCATCCAGGCTCGTACCAGCCCCGCCCCTCTAGGGCCATACCCACCACTTTCCCACCCTCTGGACCAGACTCATCGAGCCTGGTAACACCCGCCCCCCGGATCCAACCCATCCACCCCGATACCCACCCCCTCCCTTCCCCACGGAGCCAACACATACAGCCCAGTACCCGCCCCCTCCCCACTCCCTGGAGCTTACCCATACAGCCTGGAACCTGCCCCCTTCCTGCCATCCAGTTTCGTACGTGAACCCAACCCATCCAGCTTCGTACGTGCCCCCCGAGAGACAATGCATCCAGCCGGGAACCCATCCCCACCCTGCCCCCTGGAATGGATCCATCTAGCCCAGTATCCGCCCCCTCCCCACCCCCCACAGCTGACCCATCCAGCCTAGTACCTGCCCCACCCAGCACCCCCAGACCCTATTCATCCAGCGTGGTACCCGCCCCCTGGACCTGACCCATTGAGCCTGGTAACAGCTGCCCCCCAGAGCCGACCCATTCAGCCCAATACCCTGCCCCCAGGAGCTGACCCATCCAGCCCAGTACCCTGCCCCCTTACCACCCCCTAGACCCAACCCATCCAGCCTGGTAACACCTGCCCCCCCGGAGCCAACCTTCCAGCCTAGTACCAACACCCCCCCCAGGAACCGACCCATCCAGCCCGGTACCCAGGTACCCACACCCTCCCTGCCCCCAGACCTGACAAAACCAGTCCAGTACCCACCAGCTCCCTGCCCCTCGAGCCAACCCATCCAGCCTGGTAACAACTTGTTACAAAGCGGCCTTTGACGGGACACAACTGAGAGTATCAATTCAGGACAAATTGCTTAGAGCAGGGCTGGGTTTCCTTTACTACTAAGGCACAGCAAACCAGCCCTACAGAGAGGATTTCGGTTTCACCCCACTGGCTAACCAGAAGTCATACAAGCAATTCCCTCAGACACTCCAGTTTCCCAGTATCACCACCAGTGCAACTCCTTATGGGGACGAATGGTTATGAAAACCAACACCCCAGTAAAAGAAAAAAGGTTCTCCCGATCCCAAAGGCCCAAGCCCCAGACCCAGGTCAATATACCAGTTAGATCTTACCCACAAATCACACTATTGCCAATCCTTTAGAATCTAAAATCTAAAGGTTTATTCATAAAAAGAAAGAAATATAGATGAGAGTTAAAACTGGTTAAATGGAATCGATTACATACAGTAATGGCAAAGTTCTTGGTTCAGGCTTGTAGCAGTGATGGAATAAACTGCTGGCGTAAGTTAAGTCTCTGGAGTACAGCCACAGCTTGGATGGGTCATTCAGTCCTTTGTTCAGAGCTTCAGTTTGTAGCAAAGTTTCTCCAGAGGTAAGAAGCAGGATTGAAGAAAATGCAGGGGATGCAGCTGCCTTTTATAGTCTCTTGCCATGCGGCCTGTGCTTCCTGTTCATCTTGGCTTAACAGTGAAATCCTTGTTGATCTTAAACACAAAAAAGAAGTTTACAAGAAGTGGAAGATTGGACAAATGACCAGGGAGGAGTATAAACATATTGCTCAGGCATGCAGGAGTGAAATCACACTTGGAGTTGCAGCTAGCAAGGGATATTAAGAGTAACAGGAAGGGTTTCTTCAGGTATGTTAGCAACAAGAAAAAGGTTAGGGAAAGTGTGGGCCCCTTACTGAATGAGGGAGGCAACCTAGTGACAGAGGATGTGGAAAAAGCTAATGTACTCAATGCTTTTTTTGCCCGTCTTCACGAACAAGGTCAGCTCCCAGACTGCTACACTGAGCAGCACAGCATGGGGTGGAGGTGACCAGCCCTCTGTGGAGAAAAAAGTGGTTCGGGACTATTTAGAAAAGCTGGACGAGCACAAGTCCATGGGGCCGGATGAGCTGCATCCGAGGGTGCTAAAGGAGTTGGCGGATGTGATTGCAGAGCCATTGGCCATTATCTTTGAAAACTCATGGTGATCGGGGGAGGTCCCGGATGACTGGAAAAAGGCTAAGGTAGTGCCCATCTTTTAAAAAGGGAAGAAGGAGGATCCGGGGAACTACAGGCCAGTCAGCCTCACCTCAGTCCCTGGAAAAATCACGGAGCAGGTCCTCAAGGAATCAATTCTGAAGCACTTAGAGGAGAAGAAAATGATCAGGAACAGTCAGCATGGATTCACCAAGGAGAAGTCGTGCCTGACTAACCTCATTGCCTTCTATGAGGAGATAACTGGGTCTGTGGATGAGGGGAAAGCAGTAGATCTGTTATTCCTTGACTTTAGCAAACCTTTTGATATGGTCTTCCACAGTATTCTTGTCGGCAAGTTAAAGAAGTATGTGCTGGATGAATGGACTATAAGGTGGATAAAAAGCTGGCTAGATTGTCGGGCTCAACGGGTAGCGATCAATGGCTCCATGTCTAGTTAGCAGCCGGTTTCAAGCAGAGTGCCCCAAGGGTCGGTCCTGGGGCCGGTTTTGTTCAATATCTTCATTAATGATCTGGAGGATGGCGTGGACTGCACCCTCAGCAAGTTTGCACATGACACTAAACTGGGAGGAGTGGTAGATACGCTGGAGGGTAGGGATAGGATACAGAGGGACCTAGACAAGTTACAGGATTGGGCCAAAAGAAATCTGATGAGGTTCAACAAGGACAAGTGCAGAGTCCTACACTTATGATAGAAGAATCCCATGCACTGCTACAGACTAGAGACCAAGTGGCTAGGCAGCAGTTCTGCAGAAAAAGACCTAGGGGTTACAGTGGACGAGAAGCTGGATATGAGTCAACAGTGTGTCCTTGTTGCCAAGAAGGCTAACGGCATTTTGGGCTGTATAAGGAGGAGCATTGCCAGCAGATCGAGGGACGTGATCACTCCCCCCTATTCAGCATTAGTGCGGCCTCATCTGGAGTACTGTGTCCAGTTTTGGGCCCCACACTACAAGAAGGATGTGGAAAAATTGGAAAGAGTCCAGTGGAGGGCAACAAAAATGATTAGGGGGCTGGAGCACATGACTTATGAGGAGAGGCTGAGGAACTGGGATTATTTAGTCTGCAGAAGAGAAGAATGAGGGGGGATTTGATAGCTGCTTTCAACTACCTGAATGGGGGCTCCAAAGAGGATGGATCTAGACTGTTCTCAGTGGTACCAGATGACAGAAGAAGGAGTAATGGTCTCAAGTTGCAGTGGGGGAGGTTTAGGTTGGATATTAGGAATAACTTTTTCACTAGGAGGGTGGTGAAGCACTGGAATGGGTTACCTAGGGAGGTGGTGGAACCTCCTTCCTTAGATGCTTTTAAGGTCAGGCTTGACAAAGCCCTGGCTGGGATGATTTAGTTGGGGATTGGTCCTGCTTTGAGCAGGGGGTTGGACTAGATGCAGGAAGGGGTAGTGATCTGAGGGCTCGATGAGTCTCGGCAGTCTCTCCGTCACATTGTGAATTTTAGCTCCTGGCAAGCAGCAGACCTCTCGGTTTTCCCGGTCGGGGCGGCAGATAGATGACTCAGTCCCCCTGAGGGGGGAGTCCCCGACCACCACCACCCGCCTCCTTCTCTTGGGAGCGGTGGTCGTGGAACCCCCATCCCTAGGACAGTGCATCTCATGCCTTCCAATCGGTGGAGTCTCCTTCTGCTCCCTTCCCTCAGATGTATCATCTAGTCCACTCTCCGCATTAGTACCTGTGGAGAGAACATGAAAACAGTTGCTCACCTGTATCTCCATTGCTGGTACATGGACTCTCCTCTTTCTTCTTCTGGAGGTCACGTGCTGCCAAATTTCTTCACCGTTCCTCGGTCCCCTCTGCGCAACCTGCTCCGATTCTTCAGAACGTTGTGCCCGTAGAAGCATATCCTGATGTCTGTCCAGGAAATCTTCATTTTCTCTTATGCAACGCAGGGTCGATACTTGTTGCTCCAGACCTCGAACCTTCTCTTCCAATATGGAGACCAGCTTGAACTTTGTACAGACAAAGTCACTTCTGTCCTGTGGAAGAAAGACAAACATGGCACAACCTGTGCAGGTTACAACAGCTGAACGCTCACCTTCCATAATTTCTTCCTTCTAAGAGCTTCCTCAGCTGTTGCAGCAACTCACAGAAGCCCGCAAGATGAAAGCCTCAGTGGGCTCTCCCCAGGCAAACTCCTTCTGTTAGCCTCCACTGTTCGCCGCTCAGCTGGTTCGCTGCTGACTGCCTTTTTATAAGAGTCAGGCCCACTCAAGGCCCACCTGGAACAAAGCACTCCCAGTTCACACTTTTCAAACAAACAAACAAACAAACAATCAAGCACACGGTCAAACTGACAAACTGTCCCCGCAACAGACTCTCAGATACTCACCAATACAGCCCCCCAATGAGGCACTTAGTGTATCTCCTCTCAGACAGATCCCAGGCAAACTCCCTCTGTTAGCCCAGCGCCGTATTATTGCCTAGGCCGACAAGGCCTAGGCCTAGGGCGGCAAATTTTCAGGGGTGGAAGCTCCCCTCCACGCCCCGCCTCCCTGCTCCAGCTCACCTCTGCCTCCTCTGCAAGCGCGCCGCGGCGTCCTGTTTCTCTCCCCTCCCAGCGCTTGCGCCGCGAAACAGCTGTTTCGTGGGGCAGGGAGGGAGGGGGGAGGAGGGGGAACGCCACGCGCTGGGGGAAGAGGCGGGGCCGAGGATTTGGGGAAGGGATCCAATAGGGGAAGGGAGGGGGCGGAGACTTTGGGGAGGGGGTTGGAATGGGGGCGGGAAAAGGGCGGAGTTGGGGCGGGGCCAGGGCAGCAATTATTTCCCGGCCTAGGGGCGGCAAAATTATTAATCCGCCACTGTGTTAGCCTCCGCTGTTTGCTGTTCGACCTGACCCATCCAGCCTGGTAACACCTGCCCCCGGAGGCGACCCATCCAGGTCGGTACCCGTCCCCTTCCTGCCCCTCAGAATTGACCTATCCAGCCCAGTACTCACCCCTTCCCTATCCCCCAGAACCAATCTGTCCAGCCCAGTACCTGCCCCCCAGAGCCAACTAATCCAGCCCGGAACCCGCCCACTCCAGGCCCCACCCAACTCCCCAGAGCTGACCCATCCAGGCCAGTACCTACCCCCTGCCTGCCCCCCAGAGCCAACCCCTCCACCCTGATACACGCCCCCTCCCTTCCCCCTGGATCTGACCCATTCAGCCCTGGCACCCGCCTCCTCCCTGACCCCGGGATCCAATCCATCCAGCCCGGTACCCGCCCCCTCCCTGCACCCCAGAGGTGACCAATCCAGCACGGCACTGGCACTGTCCCTGCCCCCCAGATCCGACCCAGCAAGCCTGGTAACTGCCCCCTCCCTACCCCCCCCCAGGGCTGATCCCTCCAGACCGGTACCTGCCCCATCCCTGCCCCTCAGAGCCGACACATCTAGCATGGAACCCACCCCTCTCAGCTTCCCCAGAGCCGACCCATCCAGTCCAGTACCCACCCCCTCCCTGCCCCCCAGATCTGACCCAGCCAGCCAGAGCCATAACTAACTATTTGCACCCGAGGCAAGAATATAAAATTGCACCCTCCTCCCTCCATATAATTTCATAGTAGTTACTTTGTAAAAAAAAGAAAAATACATAAATAAGAATAATAATGATCATTTTTCAGCTTGGAAAAGAGGAGACTAAGGGGGGATACGATAGAGGATGTGGAGAAAGTGAATATGGGAATAAGTAAATAACTTTTCCTTAATACAAGAACTAGGGATCACCAAATGAAATTAATGGGCAGCAGGTTTAAAACAAATAAAAGGAAGTTCTTCTTCACACAGTGCAGAGTCAACCTGTGGAACTCCTTGCCTGAGGAGGTTGTGAAGGCTAGGACTATAACAGGGTTTAAAAGAGAACTGGATAAATTCATGGAGGTTAAGTCCATTAATGGCTATTAGCCATGATGGGTAAAGAATGGTGTCCCTAGCCTCTATCTGTCAGAGGGTGGATGGCAGGAGAGAGATCACTTGATCATTACCTGTTAGATTCACTCCCTCTGGGGCACCTGGCATTGGCCACTGTCAGCAGACAGGATACTGGGCTGGATGGACCTTTGGTCTGACCCAGTACGGCCGTTCTTATGATCTTAATAGAACGTTTATTTATTTTAATCATAAGTTCCGCGTACAAAATCAACTAATACATATAAGGTGTGCATCATAGTGCATGTAACATACTAGAACCCCTGCTGGCTCACTGCTCACCTCTTTGCCCACCCGCTGCTTGCCCACCTGCTTGCCCCCGACTCGCCACTCGCCCCCCCCCAAGTATAAAGCCTCATTCAAAGCCCCAGGGGTCACTATATTACTGCACACAGCAGTCAATCAATGCAGTTGTAGATAAATCTCTGCATTATGCATTTTTGTATAACTTTTATATGACTTTGTATTGAACCTTGGTAATGTGTTATAGCGGGCCCCTAAGGTAGTATAATTAAGGTAAAAGAAAAATGTCTTTTTGCTAGAAGTTAGAATAAGATCTTCCCCCTACTTTGTAATCAATTGTCCTGTTGTGTGAATAAGGAAGGCGTGGAAGGCAGCACATCCAGACAGCTGCAACCCTTGGAGAGGGGCTGGGAGCCAGCCCAAGGACAATCAAACTTGTCAAGTGGGCTGACTAGAGAAGAGCAGAGGGGGTTAGAAGCACGCACCTTCCTTTGGGAACACCCTCTTTGCAGCATTGGGACAACCCCCAGCCCAGAGAAAAGGACCAACAGACACAGTCCCAGATTTTGAATCTGGGAGATTTGCCCCCCTCCAGCCACTGACTCGCCGCTCGCCTCCTCACCCCCCCCCCCCCACCTATAAAGCCTCATTCAAAGACTCAGGGTGTCGCTATATTAATGCACACAGCAGTCAATCAATGCAGTACCAAAAATTAAAATACTGAAAATGGATGCCCCCCCTCCATCCACCGACTCGCTGCTCACCTCTTCACCCCCCCTTCAAGTATCAGGGGCGGCAGGTTTGTAGAAATTTTGGTGGTGCCCAGAACACTCAGAGCCCACCCCCGAACTCTGCCCCCCACCTGCCTAAGGCTCTGCAAGGGAGTTTGGGTGGGGGGAGGAGGTCTGGGGTGCAGGCCCTGGGTTGGGGCAGGGGATTGGGGTGTAGGACGGTTGAGAGGTTGGGCTCTGGGATGGAGTTTGGGTGCTGGGTGCAGGCTCCAGGCTGGGGCACGGGGTGGGGTGCAGGATGGGTGGAGGGGTGCAGACTCTGGGAGGGAGTGCGGAAGGCTGGTGCAGGCTCTGGGACAGAGTTTGGGGGCCGGAGAGGGGGTGTGGGCTCTGGGAGGAGGTGGTGGGTGCTGGGGGGGAGGGGGCTGCCATCACATGTGGCTTCCTTCCTCCCCTGCTGCCCCTCGCCATAGCCTCACTGGGGATGGGGCTGCCCCTTGCCCAGTGTTTGCAGGAATGGTGGCTGGGGGGGGGGGGGGGGGCGCGGATCACAGGGTCAAACACTCACCGAAGCCCCAGCAGCTGCTCAGGTGAGTGAGGTCCACTCCAGATGATCCTGTCTCCCACCGGAAGCCCCCTTGGTGTCTCCTCCAGGGGGGTGCCGGGGGAGGGGAGGGGAGGGCTGCGAATCACGTGTGTGCCTCCTCCCCTTCCTGACGTGCAGCAGCCGGCTGCCTCAGCTGGCGGCCCGCATCTCTTGCCATAGGCGGCAGCAGCAGCCGGGAGAGCCGCGCGCAGCTTTCGTTCCGGCAGAGGCTCCGGGGCTTTTCTGTGCCCCTCAGCTTTGTGCTCCCGAGGCAAGTGCCTCACTCGCCTCGCCCGTCTTACGGCACCTGCCACCTCCCTGCCGCGCCAGAGTCGGTCCATTTAGTCCGATACCCGCCCCCCCCGTCCGAACAATCCAGACCATTACCCGGCCGCTCCCTGCCCCCAGTACCGCCCCCTCCCCGCCCCTCAGAGCCGACACATCTAGCGTAGAACCTGCCCCCTCCCCATTCTCTGGACCCAGCCCATCCAGCCTGGTACACACCCCTCTCAGCTCCCCCCAGAGCTGACCCAGCCAGGCCAGTACAGCCCCCTCTCTGCCCCCCCGGAGCCAAGCCAGCCAGCCCGCTACCCACTGTCACAGGCTCAGTGCTCTGGAACTGCTCTGAATCAAACCCAGGCAGGACCCTCTTTAGTGTGACTCCCCTCAGGGCACACTCTGCTAGGGGAAGCCTCCTTGGCTTCCACGCCTCCTGGGGCCGACCTCGGAGCGTTCAGCAGCCCTGTTCTCACCGTGAGCTCCCGAAGGGCCCTGCTCCCCAAACTCGCAGTCAGCTGTGACTCTCAGCCAGCCTTGTAAAACAGAAGGTTTATTAGTCGACAGGAGCACAGCGTAGAACAGAGCTTGTTAGCACAGGAATCAGAGACTTTCAGCAAAGTCCATCTTGGGGGAGGGCATCCAGAGCCCAGGGCCCTGGAACCCTTT
Organism: Emys orbicularis; assembly: GCF_028017835.1. NCBI lineage: Eukaryota > Metazoa > Chordata > Testudines > Emydidae > Emys > Emys orbicularis. The sequence goes on from NC_088702.1 coordinate 14,047,719, forward strand.
CCCCCCTGAGTCCCCAACCACAGCCTGACTCGTTTCCCCCAGCCAAGCCTCGGTCACTCTCTAGCCCAGGGGTCAGCAACCTTTCAGAAGTGATGTGCCGAGTCTTAATTTATTCACTCTGATTTAAGGCTTCGCGTGCCAGTAATACATTCTAACGTTTTTAGAAGGTCTCTTTCTATAAGTCTATAATATATAACTAAACTATTGTTGTATGTAAAGTAAATAAGGTTTTTAAAATGTTTAAGAAGCTTCATTTAAAATTAAATTAAAATGCAGAGCCCCCTGGACCGGTGGCCAGGACCCGGGCAGTGTGAGTACCACTGAAAATCAGCTCGCGTGCCGCCTTCGGCACGCGTGCCATAGGTTGCCTACCCCTGCTCTAGCCCCTTCTCTGGCCTTTATCTCTTTCCTGGGCAAAGAGGCCACCTGATCTCTTTGTTCTCCAGCACCTTCAGTTGGGCACCCTGCAGGGAGGGGCCCAGCCATCAGTTGCCAGGAGACAGGGTGTCGGCCATTCTCTGTGCAGACAGCATCAACCTTACCTCTAGGGCTCTGCAACTTATCCCACCACCTAGATACTTAAGAAATACATAGGGGAAACTGAGGCACCCACACAGTATTCAGAGAAAACATTAAGAATATCCCCACTTCGTCACATCTCTCCCGCCTTCGAGACCGAACTGAGTGGGGTCACTTTAGCCGGTGACCTGGGGAAGTTCGAACCCACCAACGTTCCCATGGATGCCCCAGCATCTCTCCCATTCCTTGGTGGGAGTTACACCGGGGCCTTCCAGTTTCAAGCCCTCCCTTAGGTCTGGTGGGCTTCATGGCACTCGCAGGCTGTATGTGGGAAGGTTTATGCAGCCCGTGCCCTTTTGCCACCCCAATACCCCTGGGGTTCAAACTGAGATCGGGTCTTCTCCCAGCGCTCCAGTCTGGAGGGCTGTGATTCGGGCTCTCTTGGTTAAGAGCCCCCATCTTGACCTTGGCCACCCTCTGACCAGGTGTGTCTGTCACCAGCATCTCAGCATCAGCCCTTTTCATTTGATGCAGCCAAGTCAGAGGAGAGTGGTCAGTGTACACAGTGAAGCGCTGCCCAAATAGTTAAGGCTGCAGCTTTCTAAGGGCCTGCACCATGGCCAGGCATTTCTTCTCTATGGCACCATAGTTCTGCTCCCAGGGCAGCATCTTCTTGCTCAGGTATGCAATGGGGTGTCTCTCCCCCTTAGCATCGACTTGCATCAGCACCACGCCCAGCCCTGTGTCTGAGGCATCAGTGAACACTGTAAAGGACTTGGCAAAGTCTGGGATTACCAGATTTACCAGGCCCTGGATTAGAGCCTCCTTCAGTGCACAGAGAGCCCTCTAGCACTGCTCGGTCCAGACCGTCTCATCTGGCTTACCCTTCTTACGTAGCTCAGTGATGGGGGCAGCTAGGGAGCTAAAGTGGGATACAAACCTCTGGTAGTACCCTGCCATCCCGATAAAGGCCTGGACCTGTTTCTTGGTCTGGGGAATGGGCCAACCTCTGATCGCCTCCACCTTGGCCGGCTCTGGGCTTGGGCAGCCGCTCCCCATCTTATGGCCCAGGTACGACACCTCTGCCATCCCCACCTTATAATTTCCAGCTTTTACCATCAGTTCTGCCTCCTTGAGGCAGCGCAGCACCCTCTTCACCTGGGACACGTGTTCCTCCCAGGTCTGGCTAAAGACACAGATATCATCAATGTACACCAGGGCCAAGTTCTCCATCCCCCTCAGTAACCGATCCACCCGGCGCTGGGTGGTGGCCGACACCCCCTTGAGGTCAAAAGGCAGGACCAGGAACTCAAAGAGCCCCAAAGGGGTGGTGAATGCAGATTTCAACCTGGCATTTGGATCCAAAGGCACCTGCCAGTCACCATTGGTGAGATCCATAGTAGAGAGGTAATGAGCCCCTGCAGCTTGTCTAGAATCTCACCAGGCCTAGGTATGGGGTAGGCATTGAATGATGGCATTAAGCTTCCGATAGTCAACGCAGAATTGGATCAACCCGTCCTTTTTGGGGACCAGCACCACGGGTGAGGCCCATGGGCTGTTGAACGGCTGGATCACCTCTAAAGCCAGCATGTCCTTGACCTCTCTCTCCAGGCTCTGGGCTGTTTTCTCAGTGACTCTGAACGGGGGACACCTGATGGGAGGATTGGCTCCCATCTCAGAGAAGAGATCCACCAGAGGGTCTTCCCCCTTCTCCTCCCAATCGTCCCTTACCAGGTCCAGGGGTCCCCTCACTCTCCTCCCATACAGCAGCTCAAAAGGGAAGAACCCTGTGGATTCCTGGGGCACTTCCCTGTACCACAGGTGGGGCAGTTACTTGTCCCAGTCCTGCAGATGCTGATTCATAAAAGTCCTCAGCATCATCCTCAGGGTTCCATAAAATCTCTCCACCAGCCTGTTGGACTGAGGGTGATATGCAGAGGCCCAGGTGGGCCAGAACCCATATTTCTCCCACAACCCCCGGAGCAGGGCTGACATGAAATTGGAGATGCCCACTCTGCTGGGGACCCCCACTCTGCTGAAGATGGTCAGCAGCGCGTCTGTCACGGTGTCTGCCTCGGTGGAGGACAGAGCCACCACCTCTGGGTAGAGGGTGGCGAAATCCATCACCACCAGAATATATTTCTTCCCTGACTGGGGGGCCCCCTATGGCCATAGCCACCTTCTGGAAAGGTGGGTAGGGGTCTCAAGGGAGCTTCACCTTATCCTGGGCCTTCCCAGACCTCTGGCAGGGGTCACAGGACCTGCAGTACTGCTGGACTGCGTCACAGACTCCGGGCCAGTAAAAGTTCTGCAGCAGCTGCTGCGCTGCGCTGGATCCCCTGGTGTCCTGAGAGAGGGACATCGTGGACCAGGTACAATAGCCTGCAGCGGTACTTCTGGGGCACCACCAGCTGCCTCCTGATTCCCCACAGTTCTATTCCCCTGGGGGAGCCCATTCCCGGTACAGGAATCCCTTCTCCCACACAAATCTTTCCTTGCAGCCTTCCCCAAGGGGGTTTGCAGCGCTGTGACCAGCAAGTTCCCTCAGCTTCTCCAAGGCTTGGTCTGAAATTCAGCTGCTGGGGAAGGGAGTGGGACCTGTTCCCTCTCACTGGCTGGGCCTGGGCTCACTGCCCTGCTGAGCCCTGTCCCTGGTAGCCCCCTCCCTGCCGTGGATTCACTTCCCAGCAACACCTCTGGACAAGGCAAACCCGGTTGGCAGCCGACCTGCCCTGCCTGTGTGTCCCCCCATTCAGCTGGGGTCTCAGCTCCCACCATGCTCCGTGCTGCCCTTGCAGGCTCAGTGGGGGTAGGCAGGAAGCTCGCTGCTTTGGTCACAGCATCAGAGCCAGCGAGAGCCCCCTCTCCAGTGTGCAGGGGGGCAGGGAGCATCTCTCTGTCCCACTCAGCCCCAGGGCTCTGGTTACAGGGAGGCAGGTATCCTGTGCGCAGCAGCTCCTCCCCCTGCCAGCCAGGTCATTTGCATTTTCACTGACCATTTCAATCTTAGCTGATTGGTTCCCTAGATTCAAATTCAAATCCTCGGCCGTTACAGGAGCAGGGCCTGGATCCTGTCCCACAAAGACACAGTCATCCCCCAACAGGACCTCACAGCCGATATCCTGGAGAACCCCAACTACCAGCCAGCCCGACCCCTCCTGTGTCTGCACAGGGATCCAGGCCATAGGCAGGGCGAGGGGCTTCATCCCTGGGACCTTCACCCAGGTCACACAGCCCTGCAGCATCTGATCAGGCTGCACCACCCAGGGCCTGACAACAGTTCTCTCTGTCCCAGGGTCTTGCCACCCCAGAAATGTCTCCCCATTGACCACCACCTTCCGCTCCCACTGGGGGTCTGAAGCTCCTGAGCCCAGGAGACTCCACGCAGACATATTTGCTGGGGCCAGGAGTGGGATCCTGTCCACCACCCCACCCATCTGGGTGACAGCGTCTATGGCCTTGGGACCCAGCAAGGGAGCTAGATACCGGGGCTTTTCTGCAGGGTCCCCCTGGTTCAAATCACCAGCCTGCTCAAAAGCAGTGAGGTGGGCATCCACATCCCCCCCTCCTTAACCAGGGGCAGCAATTTAGTATGAAGGTTCCCTACGGAATTGGCACCCTGGAGTCCATCCCCACTCACCCCTGGGAAGTCCCCTGTGATGGGTTGGATCACAGAACCCCCCTTGGGAGCTGCCACCTGATGTGCCAAGACTACCTCTGCCCCTGCTTTCCCTGCCAGCTCGGGACCCCTGCACCCTGTCTTGCTGAGCCAGACACTCCCGTCTGCTCCAACAAAGACCCAAGGTCTGAATTACTTGCCCCAAAGCTGCAGGTTTACCTGAAAGCAGCTTACAGAAGAGTTCCTGTCTTTAACACTCAGATGCCCAACTCCCAATGGGGTCTAAACCCAAATAAATCCGTTTTACCCTGTATAAAGCTTATACAGGGTAAACTCATAAATTGTTCGCCCTCTATAACACTGATAGAGAGATATGTACAGTTGTTTGCTCCCCCAGGTATTAACACATACTCTGAGTTAATTAATAAGTAAAAGTGATTTTATTAAATACAGAAAGTAGGATTTAAGTGATTCCACATAGTAACAGACAGAACAAAGTAAGTCACCAAGCAAAATAAAATAAAACGCGCAAATCTATGTCTAATCAAACTGAATACAGATAATCTCACCCTCAGAGATGCTTCAGTAAGTTTTTTCCTCAGACTGGACACCTTCCAGGCCTGGGCACAATTCTTTCCCCGGTACAGCTCTTGTTCCAGCTCAAGTGGTAGCTAGGGGATTCTTCATGATGGGTCCTCCTGCATTGTTCTCTTCCACCCCTTTATATATCTTTTGCATAAGGCGGGAATCCTTTGTCCCTCTCTGGGTTCCCACCCCCTCCTTCTCAATGGAAAGACACCAGGTTAAAGATGGATTCCAGTTCAGGTGACATGATCACATGTCACTGCAAGACTTCATTGCCCACTTGCCAGCACACACGTATACAGGAAGACTCAGGTAAAACACAGCATCTGCAGTCAATTGTCCTGGTTAATGGGAGTCATCAAGATTTCAAACCACCATTAATGGCCCACACTTTGCATAATTACAATAGGCCCTCAGAGTTATATTTCATATTTCTAGTTTTAGATACAAGAGTGATACATTTTTACAAATAGGATGATCACACTCAGTAGATTATAAGCTTTGTAATGATACCTTACAAGAGACCTTTTGCACGAAGCATATTCCAGTTACATTATATTCACTCATTAGCATATTTTTATAAAATCATATAGACTGCAACGTCACATCCCCTATGCCTCTCCGCTCCACCATCGCCAGCTCATGCTGCTGCTGCTTCTCCTGCAGCTCTTTCTCGGGTTCTCGATGTCTCTCATGGTCCTCTCGCTCCTTCACACTGTCTTCCAGCTCTCTCGGACTCAGCTCCAATCCCATCCAGCTCAGATCCCCTGATGGGGAACCCGATCGTGAAGACCCCCGTCTGGTTGGGGACTGGAGTCTTGGGGATGCCTGGCTACCGCACCAGCTGCTCCCAGATCCTCTTGTAGCCCCATTTGGGTCAGGAATCTGCTCCTTAGAGTGGTCATCGTCCTCCAGCTGCATGGTTAACTGTGCTTTCGTGAACTTTCCAATGCGTAACCCTCTCTTTTTGCACAGGTTTACAATGTCCTTCTTAAGGAGATGGTGATAGACCATCACTTCGCTGTTCCCAAGTTGTCATGGCCCCACAGGCCCCGTGCTATCTCAGCACCCTAAGGTTCCTGAGAGGAACGCCTTCAATGTGACAGCCCTTCTCGGGGGTCACAACCTCTCTTGGGGGTTAAGCCGTAGGCTCCTCCGCCTCCCGGAACTGCATCTCACTGAGCCTTCAGCACGCCTGTCTCTCGCTAATCCCCTTTGTTTTACTGCTCCCCAGTCACTTACTGCAGGACGCTCCTGGTGCCCTCAGTAGCCAGCCGTCCACGGGGTATAGTCATCCCACCACTGCCACCAGATGTCACGGAGGTCACAGGCTCAGTGCTCTGGAACTGCTCTGAATCAAACCCAGGCAGGACCCTCTTTAGTGTGACTCCCCTCAGGGCACACTCTGCTAGGGGAAGCCTCCTTGGCTTCCACGCCTCCTGGGACCAACCTCGGAGCGTTCAGCAGCCCTGTTCTCACCGTGAGCTCCCGAAGGGCCCTGCTCCCCAAACTCACAGTCAGCTGTGACTGTCAGCCAGCGTTGTAAAACAGAAGGTTTATTAGTCAACAGGAGCACAGCGTAGAACAGAGCTTGTTAGCACAGGAATCAGGGACTTTCAGCAAAGTCCATCTTGGGGGAGGGCATCCAGAGCCCAGGGCCCTGGAACCCTTTCCCCCCTGAGTCCCCAACCACAGCCTGACTCGTTTCCACCAGCCAAGCCTCAGTCACTCTCTAGCCCCTTCTCTGGCCTTTGTCTCTTTCCTGGGCAAAGAGGCCACCTGATCTCTTTGTTCTCCAGCACCTTCAGTTGGCACCTTGCAGGGGAGGGGCCCAGCCATCAGTTGCCAGGAGACAGGGTGTCGGCCATTCTTTGTGAAGATGGCATCACACCTGCAACAATCACACACCCTTATCCCACCACCTAGAAACTGAGGCACCCACACAGAATTCAGAGAAAACATTAAGAATATTCCCACTTTGTCATACCCCTCTAATCTGGTACCCTCCCCTCCCTGCCCCGTGGAGCTGATCCATCCAGCCCAGCACCCGCCACCCCAGAGTTAACCCGTCCAGCCCAGTACCTGCTCACTCCCTGGCCCCCCGGATCTCACCCATCCAGCCTGGTGTGATGAAGTTGAGGATTTTTGTAGTGGTTTACATAAATAGTGTGTGCGCTCCTCAGTTTCCCTGTGTGCTGCATGTTTAACAAGGTGTTGGGAAAGGGTTTGCTGTTGCAGAGGACCAGGTGTGACCTCGCCCGGCAGCTGGGACCCCCAAATAATGGCCTGGAGATGGGGAACCCTAACAACTGGTGACCTGGTGACTAAGAGGCCCACCTCAGCTTGGCAGCCAGCTGGTTCTGGCCAGTGGGAGGACAATGGGCTGAGGAGAGAGGACCCCGGTGACCTGACCAACCAGTTCCAGCCAGAGGGGAACAAAGGACTGAAGAGAGAGGGCCCCAGCGACCTGTTTACCTGGGATGGAAGACAAAGGACAGGGGAGGAGCTGTTGGGGCCGGTGATATCGGATGCCCAACTGGAAAGCGCAGGTCTCTGGACTGGAGAGAGGGAGCAGGCAGAGCCTACCTGGATGCAGGAGATACTTAGATGTACTGTACTGAGCGAGGCCAGGCCCTGAGAGGTTCCTGTGCTGTGTTCCTCCTGTTTTATACGGCTTAGAGTCGCTCGGGTCTAGAGAACAGGATGGCATTATTCCCTCTGGGAGTGGAGGCCCCGGGGGTCCAGAGGCGTGCTAAGGCTCAGAGAGGTGCGGTTCCAGGCGGTGGAGGGGCTTAACCCCCGAGAGTGGACCCTCAAGAAGGGCTGTCACATTGAAGGGGGTTTCCCACAGGGACTGTACGGGGCCAGGAGTGGGTATGACCTGTGAGTCCATGACACCCGGTACCCGCCCCCTCCCTGCCCCCTGGAGCCAACCCAACCAGCCCATTATCCCTCTCCTCTTTGCCCCTTGCATCAGACCCCTGGGCCCATCCCGAGCCGCATCCTCCGTTAGGGGTTGTGTCACATGCATCACTCTTGGGCTCTCCAGGCTGCAGTGTCCAGCCCCACATGTTCCAGACTCATGAGTGCGGCTCTCCAGAACCCATGAGTGTCTGTAGAGACACGAGCTGCGTATTGGCCACCTGCTGGCTGAGGTGCTGTGGGGAAGGCTAGAAACTCCCTTGTTCTTGGCAAGCCCGAACCATCCCAGAGCCCCGGAACTCCTGTTGCTGGGGCTTTAAGGAAAACAATAACTGTCACAAGACTGCTGACGAAATCCTGAGAGTTGGGAACCCGACAGCTGCAGCTTTCTGCTCTCTGGGTTGCCCAAGGCCTGGCCACGCTGGGTCTGGTCACCTAAAACCCCCGCCTGCCCTTCCCCCACCGGCTGGGAGCCCTGGCAGATGCTGCAGGGGCACGACCCCCTCTGGAGGTACACATCTCCCTCACGGTCCCACAGGTGAACTCGCTGGAGGGAGCACCCAGCGGGGAGCAGAGGGCTGGAGGGGTCAAGGTTCGGTCCCAGGGGGTGGAGAAGCCAAGTGGCTTCCCCTGGTAACAGTGCAAGAGCCTAAGGGGGGCTGGCCCGTGGATGTCCCCGCCCTGGGAACCGGGCCTGTGGAGCCAAGACAAGGGTGTTAAGATGTTGATGCAGTGGGGTCTGAACAACAGAAAGCTGGGGGCAGGGCAAGAGAGAAGGCTTAAAGGGGGGGCAGGACTCCTGGGTTCTGTTCCTTCTAGAGCTGAATAGTTCCCACAAGTGCTTGACCCCACTACTCTCCCAGAGCCAGGGCTAGAACCCAGGAGTCCTTGCGCCCAGCCCCCGTGCTCTAATCACTAGACCCCACTCCCCTCCCAGCTCTAGGGAGAGAACCCAGGAGTCCTGACATCACCAACACCCTACCACACTCTCAGCGCCACACAACACTTCACAGGGATGGTGTAGTAGTAGGATTTTATGTTTGTATTTTGTATAATTTAGAATGAAGGATAAAGAATAATAATGTAGCATGTATTAAATGTATTGGCGTATGATTTAACCATATCCTGCCAGCCACTCTTTTTGAATAGCAGAAAGGAATGGCCTAATGGGCCACTGGTAGAGATGCATCAGCCAGAATCTGTGTCTGAGCTGATTTCAAGGCAGTAACAGATCTTTTAGGGTCACCACTTTGTTGTAGGTTTAGCATTTTAAAATAAGTAAAAGAATGCCATGATTGTTTTTCTTTTGCACTGCAACTTGATGTTCCTGTTCAAATGTTCTGTGTAAATCAATTCTGTTTTGTGTGTGAATGAGGAAGATAAGTGTGAAGGCCATCACGGAACCGAGGACAGACGCAAGGGCGCCAGAAGATTGCAACACGCCCCTACTGAAATGTCAAAAGAGGGCAGATTGATGACTCTAAAGATGAGACAGGCACCTATCAATGGGGACAAGATAGCTGTGATCATAACCAGCATGGAGTAACTCCCTGAGAGACTTGATGAAAGAACAAGATAAAGGATGAGAAGGACAATTTAAGAAAACAAGCTCTTGTCAAACAACAGTTGATTACAGCATGATGGTGCAAAACTCATTGGTCCCAATGAAGGAGAATCACTATATAAACAGGTTTCAGAGTAGCAGCCGTGTTAGTCTGTATCCGCAAAAAGAACAGGAGTACTTGTAAATATAGTTGTAAGACTGGGTCTTTAAAGTCTATCCTGTACACAAAATGAACAGAAGCAATGTGCTTAAGGAAATCTTCAACAGCTATCCTTACCCAGCACAACAATAAAGCTTATGTGCTCTGATCTTACATATCTGACCCCCTTAGCCATAACTTTAGAAAATATTCGAAGGGTGGTTTTATACCAAACCACCCTTCGAATATTTTCTAAAGTTATGGCTAAGGGGGTCAGATATGTAAGATCAGAGCACATAAGCTTTATTGTTGTGCTGGGTAAGGATAGCTGTTGAAGATTTCCTTAAGCACATTGCTTCTGTTCATTTTGTGTACAGGATAGGAGTACTTGTGGCACCTTAGAGACTAACAAATTTATTAGAGCATAAGCTTTCGTGGGCTACAACCCACTTCTTCGGATGCATATAGAGTGAAACATATATTGAGGAGATATATATACACACATACAGAGAGCATGAACAGGTGGGGGAGATAGATTCAATGTTTGTAATGGCTCAGCCATTCCCAGTCTTTATTTAATCCTGAGTTGATTGTGTCTAGTTTGCATATCAATTCCAGCTCAGCAGTCTCTCGTTGGAGTCTGTTTTTGAAGTTTTTCTGTTTTAAGATAGCCACCCGCAGGTCTGTCATAGAATGGCCAGACAGGTTAAAGTGTTCTCCCACTGGTTTTTGAGTATTATGATTCCTGATGTCAGATTTGTGTCCATTAATTCTTTTGCGTAGAGACTGTCCGGTTTGGCCAATGTACATGGCAGAGGGGCATTGCTGGCACATGATGGCATATATCACATTGGTAGATGTGCAGGTGAACGAGCCCCTGATGGTATGGCTGATGTGATTAGGCCCTATGATGATGTCACTTGAATAGATATGTGGACAGAGTTGGCATCGGGCTTTGTTACAAGGATAGGTTCCTGGGTCAGTGTTTTTGTTCAGTGATGTGTGGTTGCTGGTGAGTATTTGCTTTAGGTTGGGGGGTTGTCTGTAAGCGAGGACAGGTCTGTCTCCCAAGATCTGTGAGAGTAAAGGATCATCTTTCAGGATAGGTTGTAGATCTCTGATGATGCGCTGGAGAGGTTTTAGTTGGGGGCTGAAGGTGACAGCTAGTGGTGTTCTGTTATTTTCTTTGTTGGGCCTGTCTTGTAGGAGGTGACTTCTGGGTACTCGTCTGGCTCTGTCAATCTGTTTTTTCACTTCAGCAGGTGGGTATTGTAGTTTTAAGAATGCTTGATAGAGATCTTGTAGGTGCTTGTCTCTATCTGAGGGATTGGAGCAAATGCGGTTATATCTTAGAGCTTGGCTGTAGACAATGGATCGTGTGGTGTGTCCTGGATGGAAGCTGGAGGCATGTAGGTAAGTGTAGCGGTCAGTAGGTTTCCGGTATAGGGTGGTATTTATGTGACCATCGCTTATTATCACAGTAGTGTCCAGGAAATGGACCGCTTGTGTGGATTGATCTAGGCTGAGGTTGATGGTGGGATGGAAATTATTGAAATCATGGTGGAATTCCTCAAGGGCTTCTTTTCCATGGGTCCAGATGATGAAGATGTCATCAATGTAGCACAAGTAGAGTAGGGGCGTTAGGGGACGAGAGCTAAGGAAGCGTTGTTCTAAGTCAGCCATAAAAATGTTGGCATACTGTGGGGCCATGCGGGTGCCTTGCCATGAAACTTTGGGTTCGTCCTGCCAAGACTTCCCTGGAGCATCGTGTTGCGACCAACAGAACCCGGCTCCTCCCTACCCATGATCAATGTAGCTGGCCACTAGATTGATCCGGCTCTGGACTGGTAACTATAACATCAACTGACAGGACTGTGTGTGTGTGTGTGTGTTAATTGTTGTATCTTCAATAAACGTGGCGTATTGCCTTTTCCCCTGTGTGCTTCTTATAAGGATAACAATAGCTCACCTGGAGCTGGGATGCAGCCACCTCTGGAGTGGGGCATCTGGGGAACAGCCGCCCACACATTTAGGACAGGAAGTGGACCCTGTCCCCAAGTGGGCCGCTTCAGAGAAGGCTGAACATGTCCCTGGGGCTAGGATAGTGTGAGTACATGTGGGTTCACGGCATGGTTGTTTGGGGAAGAGCCAGGGAATATCTGAGAGGTTGGAGGGAAGGAGAGGGAAAATCTTTGTGCATCAGCAAATTTGCTCCAGGACCAGGTCAGCTCAGCTCCCCACCCACACATACTCTAAATGGATCCCCCTGCGGTTAGCAGAGGCAGCCTCTTGGCCTCTGGGGGAGATGGTCTCCTTGGGTCCCCAGATGCTTGGGCCAGGGGGGGCCCAGGAAGAAAAGAAAGGGAATAATAGCAGATAGGGACAGAGCAGGAGAGACAGACCCCCTGCCCCAGAGCTGGGGAGAGAACCCAGGAGTCCTGGCTCCCAGCCCCCCCTGTTCTAACCCACTAGGTCCCACTCCCCTCCCAGAGCCAGGACCACATCCCAGATGGGTTCCTGTCACAGCTGTAGCTGGAGATGCTTTTCATACCCCATTTCCCAACCTGGGGCGGAGCTAATGGCAGTGGGTGGAGCCATCTTAGCCCCGCTCCTATAGCACTGTTGCCCTGTGGCTGTGTTTCTCAGAGCGGATGGGGTCAGTGCTGGCTACGTAGGAGTGCTAAGGGGGCAGCTGAGGTTTTGGGGTGTACAAGTTAGGGGGCAGCCCCCTGACACAATGGCTGTCTTCCAATAGAGGATGCTGGCCCCATGGGGGGGGGGTCCAGCCCCCTCAGTATGGGGGGGGGGGCACACAGGAGACAGCAGGCCACCTACCCCCCTCTGCCTTAGTGGGAGGTTGTGCTGTTCTGGCCATGGGGGCTCAGCATGGGGGAGTGGCTGGCTGGGCCTGCTCTCTTAGGCGGTTGGGGAAGGGCTCTGATGGGGGTTGTGGGGGTGAAGCTGGAGGGGCCCTGGGCGGGCTGGTTTATCCCCATAGCCCAACTAGACTTCCTGGCCTGGGTCTCCATAACCCAGGCAGCAGCCAACTGTCTAATCGCACAAACCCAAACACCCTTGTCCCTTCCCCGGCGCCGCCCTTCCTCGAGACCCCGTCCCCTCCCTCCATCGCTCACTCTCCTCCACCCTCACTCACTTTCACCGGGCTGGGACAGGGGGTTGGGGTGTGGGAGGGGGTGCAGGCTCTGGGTTGGGGGGGTGAGGACGAGAGGTTTGGAGAGTGGGAGGGGGCTCTGGGCTGAGCCTGGGGCAGGGGGTTGGGGTGCAGAAATGGGTTTGGGGTGCAGGCTCTGGGAGGGAGTTTGGGTGTGGGAGGGGGCTCAGGGCTGGGGCAGGGGGTTGGGGTGCAGGAGGGGTCTCGGGGTGCTGGTTCTGGGAGGGAGTTTGGGTGCAGAAGGGGGCTCAGGGCTGGGGCAGGGGGTTGGGGTGTAGGAGGGGGTTCAGGGCGCAGGCTCCAGCCGGGCGACACTTACTTTGGGTGGCTCCTGGAAGTGGCAGCATGTCCAGCAGCGGCTCCTAGGCTCACGGGTGGCCAGACAGCTCTATGCGCTGGCCCTGCCTGCAAGCACCGCCCTCGGAACTCCCATTGGCCGTGGTTCCTCGTTCCCGGCTAATGGGAGCTGTGGAGTCGGTGCTCGAGGCGGGGGCAGCGCGTGGAGACCACCTGGCCGCACCTTCTCCTAGAAGCCACTGCTGGACATTCAGGCTGCTTCTGGGAGCGGCATGGAGCCAGGGCAGAGGGGAGCCTGCCTTAGCCCAGCTGCGCTGCTGGACTTTTAGAGCCTAAAATCTCCCGGTTTGGCTTCAGTAGCCTTCGGGAAATCGAGCCCGATTCCGGGAGACTCCCGGCCAAACCGGGAGGGTTGGCGATCCTAAGCCAGCCCCCTGGTCTAGCTGCTGCCCCTGTGGTCTCTGTCCCTGGCAGGGGCCTGGTGGGGTCTGTGATGGCACGGTCATGACTGGCAGCATCCAGGTACTCTTGCCCAGCCTAGTAGCTCTGGCCACCATCCCTTATTGCCGGCCTCCTGGTCTGGCAGCTGCTCTGGGAGTACCTGGAGCAGAGGGGCTAGGAGCCAGGACTCATGAGTTCTCTCCCTGGCTCTGGGAGGGGGGTGGGGTCTAGTGGTTAATTCGGGGGTCGGGCTGGGGCACTGGCCAGGGTCTACTGGTTTGTGGAAAGGGGTATGGAGGGTGTCATGGGGGGGCTACTTGGTTGGTGGTGGTCAGGGGATCCCTGTGAGATGGGGGCACTGTGGGAAGCAGCTGCCTGTGCTTGGTCCCCTACCTAACCCCATCGCTCTGTCTCCTGCCCTCCCAGTTAAACCTGCCCCAGATGCTGCGGTTCCTAGCCCCATGGCTCCTCCTGACTGGCCCCCCTGCTGTACAGCGGCCGGTTAACCCTTTCCGAGCTGGGCTACAACCCGGAGCTGGAGGAACCTGGGTCGGCCACCTTTCGGGGGCTGGCAGACTTCATGGGAAAGCTGGTGAGCCGCACTCCCTGCTCCCTCTGCCCACCCGGGGGGGGGGGGCCCTGGGCCCCCTCTGGCCCAAGCATCTGGGGACCCAAGGAGACCATCTCCCCCAGAGGCCAGGTTGTCTTGCCAGGGCTTGGCTGTAGCAAGGACCCTTAGCCTGCAGGGAGAGGCTGCCAGTAGGGGGCGCCACCAACCCACATGTCCTACTGTGCACCAGAAAGGGGGGTCCAGGGGATTAGAGCAGGGGGTCTGGGAGCCAGGACTCCTGGGTTCTATCTCCAGCGCTGAGGATGGAATCTAACCCACTTTCCATCTTGTTCCCAGTTGAATGATCCCTACAGCAGAGTCTCTGGTCTATCTAACTCAGGGGTCTCAAACATGCGGCCCGTGAGGTAATTTTCTGCGGCCCGCGAGCTCCTCTTGGCCCCCCCCGCCCTCCCCCAGCGTTTACCTAGAGTGGCTCCAGCCTGACGCACACCGGGGGCAGGGCAGGCTCCCTGCCTGCCTGCCCTGCCCCCGCGCCGCGCAGGGAAGCGGCCAGAACGTGGGGAAGGGGGGGCACATTGGTGTGTGTGTTGATGTTGCTTCAGGCACCGCCCCCAGCAGCTCCCATTGGCCGCGGTTCTCCATTCCCGGCCAATGGGAGATGCTGGGGGCGGTGCCTGAAGCAACAGCAATACACACATCCCGGAACGGCGCGGGGGCGGGGCGGGGCAGGGCAGACAGGCAGGGAGCCTGCCCTGCCCCCGGTGCGCGCCAGGCCAGAGCCCGCCCCCTGAACCCCTCCTGCAGCTGAACCCCCTGCCGCACCCTGCACCCCAACCCCCTGCCACACCCCTCCTGCACCCCAACCCACTGCCCTGAGCCCCCTGCCACACCCTGACCCCCTGCCCTGAGCCCCCTGTCGCACCCCACACCCCTCCTGCACCCCACACCCCTGCCCTGCCCCCCGCCGCACCCCTCACCCCTCCTGCAACCCACACCCCAACTCCCTGCCCTGAGACCCTGCCACACCCCACACCCCTCCTGCACCCCCTGGGGGCAGGGAGGGGGCGGAGTTGGGGTGGGGATTTCGGGGAAGGGGTTGGAATGGGGGCAGGGAAGGGGTGGGAAGAGACAGGGCAGGGAAGGGGCCTCATGGAAGATTGGAGTGGGGGCGGGGCCGAGGGCGGCGGGGGGGAGGTGTCAGTAATGCGGCCCTCGGGCCAATGTACTAGTCCTCATGTGGCCCTCGTGGTCATTTGAGTTTGAGACCCCTGGTCTAACTTCTGCTGTCACAGCCTTCAGGTGAGTTCCCCAGCTGCCCTGCCCCAGAGTGGGTGCATCCCAGCGCTGGGCATGACATCCCTGTGTGGCGTTATGTGTGGTTGTTCCCAGCTGCCCTGCCCCACAGCTGGCTGCATCTCAGGGATTCATCGACCCATGTCTCTCTCTCCCCGCAGCAATGGCAGCATCATCTGCTACGTCTGGCTGCAATTCGAGGTGCCAGCACCTGCTGCCAACCTCCTGCCCCCAGCCACGGGGGCCCTGCTGGACGTCGCTCAGGACCATGCCAGCCTGCTGCAGACCCTGCACATTGATCGCAGGTGTCCAGCTCTCTGGTGGGTGAGATGCCCGGGCGGGGTGGTGGGCTGGCATGGGGGGGGGGGGAAATTGCCCAGATTCTGCCAGCTGGAGCTAGGGCATTATGGTGCTGTGGGGGGTTAATCACTGCACCAGAAAGGGGTTCGGTGGGGTGGGGGGGAGCGGGGAGCACAGTGTTGGGGGTCCCAAAAAGGAGGGACATGGGGGAGGGGAGAGGGGTGCCTAGACTGCACCCGGAAGGGCATTGGGAAAGGGGGGGTGCTGAGATTGTGAGGTGGGGGGGCCTATCTGGGATGGGGGGGCTCTTTGGGGCTGGGGCTCTGATTTTCCCAGCCTGTGCATGGGGGGAGGCTGCATCAGGGATTGGGGGGGTTCCCCCAGCTGGACTTGCCCCCTTTCCTCTCCTCCGCTGCTGACCCCTGCACTGTGAAACCACTAGGTGACTGTGAGTGCCCCCGAAACGCAGGGACAGGGGGGTAATTCTACCCCAGTG
The DNA here is from genome assembly GCF_028017835.1 of Emys orbicularis. Taxonomy (NCBI): domain Eukaryota; kingdom Metazoa; phylum Chordata; order Testudines; family Emydidae; genus Emys; species Emys orbicularis. Next base: position 14,063,637 of record NC_088702.1, read on the forward strand.
TCCTGGGGACCCTTCCACGGGGCTGAACAGTAGGGGCAGAGACTTCTGGGGGGTCTGAAGCTGCAGGACCCTGGGCAGAAGGGAGCCCCTTAGATACAGCTGTGCAGTGACCCCCGATTGGCTCCTTCTGCTTCTGATTGGGGCAACCCCCGCAAAAGCTGGCTGCATTTCAGCGCTGGGCCAGCCATCCCCATGCGGTGTTATGTGTGGCTGGTTCCCAGCTGCTCCACCCCAGAAATGACTGTATCTCTGTGCCAGGTGGCTCCATTCCCCCATCCCTCCTTGCACTGCCTCCACCACCTGCGGGTGGCCCCGGGCCACGTTCTCCACCCCAGGACTGTGGAGCTGCATTTGTGGGGGTGTACAACACCCTGAGCCCCAGCCTCTGGCACTTCCTTGTCCAGTGAGGGGGACAGGGGAGGCTCAGAGGACGCTGCTGGGGTGTGGGGGAGGCACCGCGGGAGGGCTCAGTGAGGGGCACCTTGAGGGGTGCACCGCAGGGGGAGGGGGAGCTCGTTAGGGCCTCCGGTGGTGTGTGTGTGTTTCAATAAGCTATAAAAGCAAACTCTGAATGCCTGGAATTTCAAGACTTTCTCCCCAAGTGCCCCGGTGTGAACCCAGGTGTCCTGCTCCCTCCCTAAAATCCCCCTTCCAGTCTCCTTCGCTTCCTGTCCCGAGCTTCCACAGCTCTAACCCATCTGCACTGCCCCAGAGATGGCTGCATCTCAGCGCCGGGCGAGGGGTCCCTATATAACCAGCCACCCCTCCCCAGAGGTGGCTGCATCTCAGTGCCAGGCGAGCCGTCCCCACAGCGTGTTGCTCGGTAGCTGATCTAAGCCCCCCTCTGTTTCCCCGGGCACCATGGGCAGCAGCCAGCCTCCAGCCCCCTGGCCATCATCCCCTCTGGGAATGTAGCCCTGGTGGCTTTTGTCTCGGACCAGGGCTACTGGTTCATTGGCTTCCAGGCTGAGTTCTGGCAGGAGCTCAAACCCCCATGTGAGGAATACTGGCTTCTAACGGGTTGGTGGGGTAGGGCCAGGTTGTCTTGTTAGGCGGTGCCCCTCTGCTGGGGCTTGGAGTCAGGACACCTGGGTTCTATCTCCAGCTCTGGGATGGGAGGAGAATCCTGGCTTCTGTCCCTGGCTCTGGCAGGGGAGTGGGGGTGTAGTGGGACTCAGGACTGCTGGGTTACAGCCTATAAGGCAATGGTGCCAATCATCTGCCAGGCCTTGCTCAGTGTCCTGGGAAGAGCGCAGAGCCATATTGACCCGTGTGTGGGCCGCTCTGTGCAGTGTCTGGGGCCTGTGTCCAGACTCCCTTGCTTGGGGGGGGAGGGGGAGGAACTGTTCCCATCTGGGTGTCCCTCTCTCCCTCGGGGCTGCATGGTCTCCCCACACACACCTTCCCGGACCAGGTCTGGCTTGGTCCGTGTTGCTAAGACCAGTGTCCCTGGCCTGGGGGGGGGAGGGGGTTGGGCTGCACCACCCTGGGGAAGGGAGGGCAGGGGTGTCTGTCCATCCTGCGCCAGCGTGGGCCTATCCCTCCGCGCCTGGGCTGCCACATCCCCAGGAGTGGGGCTTATCCCCTGTCTGCCCTGCTCCCTGGCTGTCGGGGGGGAGGGGTCCCGGGCTGGGGGCGGGGCCTGCCGGGGGGCGGGGCCGGGGGCTGCAGCTGGCGGGCCAGGCTCCTCCTGTCACAGCCCAGCCGGAAGGGAGCCGCAGCGAGCTTGGGGCGAGCGAGCGCCGAGCTTGGGGCTGGTAGGAAGCGAGCGCAGGCGAGCCCGGGGACACCCAGCGCGGGGAGCTCACTTCGGCTGCTCGGCTCCAAGCCCGGCGAGGCGAGGCGAGCTTGCGGGCGGCCGAGGGAGCCCGCCGGGAGTCGCGGCCATGGCTCTTCCCGCGGGGCTCTGGGCAGCCTGGATCCAGCTGGTGCTGAGCGCCGGAGTCACCACCCAGGTGAGGGGGCTGGGGGCTCCCGGGTTACGGGGCTTGGTGGGCAGGGCGGATGTATGTGGGTGGGGCAGTATGGACGGGGGTGGGGGATGCTTGGTTGGGGGCGCACAGGCAGCGCCCTATGGAGGGTTTGCTGGAGGGGGCGTTGTTTCTGGGCAGCCATGGGAGGCCTGGAGGCGGGCGGGGGTCAGATGGAGGCGGGGGGAAGCGAAGAGGGGTGTAAATCACCCCACTTCCCTCACCTGGGGCCGGCCACGACGTAGGCTAAGGGCCCCCCACGCCCTTGTGTGTAGTTGGGGATGGGTTTAGCGGGAGCTCGCCAGATATGACTGTTTATATGAAGGGGGGGGGAATGAGGCACAGAGGGACTTACCAAGGTCACCCCATGAGTAAGAGAGAGAATCCAAGAGTCCTGGCTCCCAGCCCCCTGCTCTAACCCACCAGACCCCAGTCCCCTCCCTGAGCCAGTAGGGAACCCAGGAGTCCTGCCTCCCACCACCCCCTGCACTAACCCACCAGACCCCTTCCGCTCCCAGAGCCAGGAGAGAACACAGGAGTCCTGGCCCCTACTCTCAGGGGCCTGGTGCCCCATGCTATGTGGTCAGGGGTAGCAGCAGTGGTAGGCGATGCCCTGGACCCCAGGCTCCAGGTCTCAGTGCCCCCTTTCCCCAGGCGTTCCCCACGGCTCCATTCTGGGACCCTGTGCTCAGGCCCCGCAGCCCCACAGCATAGGATGGGCCTGGCCTGGAGCTGTCCTCCCACCCCCCATGAGAGTTTCCTGGGGAGGGTCACTGTGCCCCGTGCCAATGGGGCAGCCTTGTGTTTGGGGGAGAGGAGCCTACTTCCTTGGATGGCATGATCATTACTGAGCTTTGCCCCCCCCCCCCCGGCCTGTGGGGCTCCAGCCCTGCACAGGGGAGCCCCCCTGGACATTAGCTGCTGCTGAGCTCCCCCAAGGAGCCCCCAGTCTCTGGTGATGCCCCTGGCTGACCCCAGGCAGGCCTGGTTAGCACTCATGTCCCTGGTGCCACTGGCTGGCATGGCACATGGGGCAGCGCCACAATGGCCATGCTTGTTCTGCTGCTGGTGGTAAGTGGGCCTCGTGCCTGCTGGTCTATGGAGCCATGGGGGGATCCCCCCCCATCATCCTGGGCACACAGCTCTAGCCCATGCCAGCCGCTCTGGGTCAAGCTGGGCAGAAGGGGAGCAATGGGAGCAGTCGGGGCCTGAGAACCTAGATTTCTCCCCCCCCCCCCAATGCTCCATCATGCAAGGCAGCGCCAAGGGACAGATCCGGGGGGGGGGGGGCAATGCCCCATGAGCGCTGCAGGAGGGGAAGGATAGGGAACCCCCTGCTGGTGCAGAGTCCCTCTGCCCTGCTGTGCCCTGTCTCTGGGAGCTTTAACCCCCCCCCCCCCCCCCCCATGTTCAGTGCCCTGCTGCTCTTGAGTTGATGGTTGGGGCCTGGTCTTTGGAGGGGTTGGTTCTGGTGCCCAGCCCCCCCCTCAACCCCTAGACCCCCCTCCCCTCCCAGAGCTGGAATAGAACCCAGGAGTCCTGTCTCTTGGCTCTGGGCCCCTTGATACCAGAAAGCCAAACTGGATAGAGGTGAGGAGGGCTGGGTGGGGAGCCAGGACTCCTGGGTTCTTTCCTTGGCTCTGGGAGGGGAGTGGGGTCTAGGGGTTAGAGCAGGAGGGCTCGGGGACAGGACTCCAAGGTTCTATCCCAGCTCTGGTAAGGGAGTGGGGTAGAGTGCCATAACCTCTATTCCAGATGTGTGTGTGGGGAGGGGGTTCTTCTGTAGTGGGGGATGCTGCTCCCCCCATGAATTTAGATCCCTCCGTCTGCCCTCGGTCCTATGTTCTTGCCAGTTACCCCCCCGCCCCCCCCCCAGCTTGCCATCTGGTGCCTTAATGTACTGATGGATGTAGCATGGATAATTCATGGGATGGAGGGGGGTGAGGGAGGGACAGAAAGTAGGGGGAAGGGTGGATGGGGTGGGAAGGGGATGGGTAGGGGGCACAGCTTGTAATTTTCACCCTCGCAGCCTTCGTTCCTTCTGTTGTCCCCCTCCTGCCGCATTAGCTGCCCCATGCAGCATCTAACCCCCTTCTCACCTGCCCCAAGGCGCTGGGCTGGGGGGAGGCCAGAGTCAGCCCAGGCTAAATCGCGGCAGCTGCTGAAAAGCCAGAGTGAGCGGCTTAGCTAGGGAGAGCCGGGGTAATCCGGGCTGAACCAGGGCCAGCCCCCTCTGGCATCCCCCACCAGCGCCAGCCCTTCCCCTCCCCCACTGCACAGACACAGCCCCCTGCCCAGCCAGTGCCCCTCCCCCACAGAGACACAGCCCCTGCCCCCATGTCACCGCCCAGCCAGTGCCCCTCCCCAGGACACAGCCACATGCCCCCCCCCACCTCAGTGCTCCTCCCCCAGTGCATCGACACAGACCCCTGCCCCGCCAGTTCCCCTCCTCCACAGAGACACAGCTCCCTGCCCCCCACTTCCCTCACCCATCTAAGTGCTCCCCATCTTCCATGCACCACACAGAGAGATGAGGGTCACCCTACTGGGGAGGAGAAGGGAAACACTCTGCACCCCTCCCCCCTGAAACCTGATACTTACCCAAGTGGGGGCTAAGAAAGGAAGAGCCCTCCTGACACATATGGGGGGATCTGTGGAGGCCCCCGAAAATCCTAGGGTCTCTGACCTTCCCTGGGCATCTGAGCTCGGGGCAAGGGTGAGGCCCATGGGATTATGGCCCAGTGCCACAAAACAGGGCAGAGAATCCCGACCCGCAGCCCCAGCTAGCCCAGCCCTGCCCTCCACCGCTCTGCCAGTGCCCCTCACTCCCAACCCACAGGCCCCGCTAGCCCAGCCCTGCTGGTGCGCAGCCCCGTGGCTACCCTGGCAGGGTCGAGAATGAGCCCTTTGTTGATCTTTTGGTTGGGCCGGGTGAGGCTGTGAAAGGCGGTTTGTTAAAGGGCCAAGGCTGGCACTGTGCCGGGCGGGGGCAGGGATGGCACCTGGTTCCTCGGTCCCAGGGCTCCATGGGGGAGGGGGGATGACCCTCATGCCCTGCTAGGAACCATCTTCCCTGGGAAAGATGGGGGGGTATTGGGGGAAAATGGGGGGCGGGGATCCCATTTCCTCAGCAGTGATGAGAGGTAATGGTGGGGTATGGGGGAATGAGAGGGGAAGGGGCTGGGATGGGGGGAGGGAGGGTAAGGGGAGGGAGGGCTGGGATGGGGGAGGATGATCCTGAAGGGGGTTATGTGCGGGGGAGGGAGAGGATGATAGGGGGAGGGTTATTTAAAATTCCTTCTGGGAGACGGTCTCCATGGCGACCAGGAAGATCGGGCAACTCCATGGGGAGCAATTACCGCAGCAACAACATCCCTGTGGTTGCTTGGGAGAGAGAGAGAGAGATGGATGGGGGGGGGGCATGAATGTGTCACTGAGCCACCCCCAGGGGCCCCCCAGCTCTGACAGAGCCCCCAAACCTGACCCACAGCCCTCCAGCTGCTGACCTAGAGGGAGAAGCCTCTGTGTCCCATTCCCTTCCTCCCTGAGCCAGCCAGTCCCTGCCTTGAACAGATCGCAGCTGGTGCCCCCTCGAGGGGAAAGGCCCCGAATCCTGCCCCCGTCCTCAGGGGACAATGTGGGGGGACAGCTGGGCCGGTGAAGTCGGGCTTGTCCCGCCTGCGTCCCCAGGCCCCGGGTTCAGCCTCTGTTCAGTGCACACCGAAGGGGAAGAGGGGCGGGATCACCTGGGAGCCCAATCCGGCTCCAGGATCAGGACCAGGGCTCCCCCACCTGGCCACAGGGAGCTGGCATCTCCTGCTCTCATCCCAGCAAGACAGGCAGGGATGGCATGTCTGGCGCGTGCAGTGGGGTTGAGTGCGGCAGGGGCAGGACAGGCTGGGCACTCATCCCTCCCCCCATGGCATGGTGAGGGTGGAGCAGTCCAGGCACTAACCCCTCCCCCTGTGGCTGGCACTGGGCATGGCGGGGGTGGGGCGGACCAGGTGCTAACCCCTCCCCCCCATGGCAGGTGCTGGGCATAGCGGGGATGAGGCTGGATGGGCACTAACCCCTCCCCCTGTGGCAGGCGCTGGGTGTGGCAGGGGCACCTGTGTCCGAGCCCCAGGTGGCCGTGTTCTGTGGGAAGCTGACCATGCATCGAAACCTGCAGACGGGCGGGTGGGACCCCGACGCTGCCGGCGCCCGCAGCTGCTTCCGCAACCGCCAGGAGATCCTCGCCTACTGCCAGGAGGTACCTGCCCCACAGCTCCCCCTGCCCCACGGCTCCCCCACAACCCATGGTCTCCCCCTGCACCCTCCGCACTTGCACCCTGCCAGGAGATTCTCGCCTACTGCCAGAAGGTACCCACCCCCTCTCTCCCACCCTCCCTGCCACCCCCCTACCCCAAGCAGCCTCACACTGGCCCCCTCCCAACAGCTCCTTTTCCATGGTCTGTTCCCCCCCAGTGAGGGGTCTCCCCATGCTGCATTCTTCACACAACAGTGCAAAGGGCTGAAAGATATTTGGAGGTGGGGGACTGATCCGTCCCTGGGGGAGACCCAGGGGTGAGGAAAAAGGGGCAGAGACCCCTATTGAATCCCTGCTGCCCCATGGTTCCTCCCCTCGGCCCTTGCTGTCTGCCTCCATCTTTGGGGGGAGGGGCAGGATTTTATACCCCTATTGACCCCACCGGTGATAACTGCCTGCCCCCCGTCTGCCCCACAGGTGTACCCCGAGCTGCAGATCACCAATGCAGTGGAAGGCACCCAGCCAGTCACCATCAACAACTGGTGCAAGAAAGGACGTCCCCAGTGCAAGGGGCATCGGCACATCGTGGTGCCCTACAGGTGCCTGGGTGAGTGGGGTCAGGTGCAGGACGCCTGGGTTCCATCCCTGACTCTGGGAGGGGACTGAGGTGGGTAGAGTGGGGGGCCAAGAGCCAGGACTGCTGGGTTCTCTCCCCAGCTCTGGGAGGGAAGGAGGGTCTGGGGTTGCAAACAGGGTGTGTGGGGCCCATGCTGACCCTGTGTGTGTATCTCATCCCCTCTCACCCCTCCCCTCACCAGTGGGTGAGTTTGTCAGTGAAGCTCTTCTTGTGCCTGACACCTGCAAGTTCCTGCACCAGGAGAAGATGGATTCATGCGAGAGCTATGTCTACTGGCACGGCGTGGCCAAGGAGGTGAGTGTGGGCAGGGGTGCCAGAAGACCCCCATGTCACCCCCAGGCTGCCAGTGCACGCCCCTTGTGGGCACCAGCGTGTACCACTACCTTCTGGGAGAGTTGGGGTGGGGCTTCTTGGGAGATACCACTCTCATGTGGGGTAGGCAGGGGTTCAGGACAGACAATTGGGGGGAGGGGGGCTTGAGAGATACCACTGCCATCTGGGGAAGGGGTTCTCGGGAGATAATATTCCCATCTGGGAGGGAATTCTTGGGAGATACCATTGCCATTTGGGAGCAGGGAGTTTTGGGGAGATATCGGGGGGGCAGTTTGTGGAAGATGCCACTGCTATTAAGGGGGATATCATTGCCATCTGGGAAAGGTCTAGTGCAGGGGTTCTCAAACTGGGGGTCGGGACCCCTCGGGGTTACAAGGTTATTACATGGGGGGTCGTGAGCTGTCAGCCTCCACCCCAAATCCCGCTTTGCATCCAGCCTTTATAATGGTGTTAAATTAAAAACACCTTTTTATATATTTATAAGGTGGGTGGCTTGCTATGTGAAAGGGGTCACCAGTACAAAGGTTTGAGAACCACTGGTCTAGTGGGATACCATGGCCATAAGGGAGGGTAAGTCTGAGGACATACCATTGCTGTAGGGGAGTGGGCAGTTTCAGGACATACCATTGTCAGGGGGGGAATTTTGGGGAAAATATTGTTGCTATTAGGGGGTGTTAGGAGATACCGCTGCCGTTGGGAGGGGGGAGCTCTCAGGAGATACCATTGCTATTGAGGAGGAGTTACTGGGAGATACCACTGCCCTGGAGGTAGGCAGGAGGGTGTTTGTGGATATACCAATGCTGGATTGTGTAGGGGTGTCTAATGCTGCTCCCCCACCTCCCCCAGGCCTGCAGCAGTGAGGGACTGGAGCTGCACAGCTATGGGATGCTGCTGCCCTGTGGGGCTGACCGCTTCCGGGGCGTGGAGTACGTGTGCTGCCCCTCACTCCCCCTCCCTGTCCGGCTGGAGGAACCCACCCTGGTCCCCCACAACATGGCCCACCTGAAGGAAGAGCCCAAGCACAGGTGAGGGGACGTATAGGGCACTGTTATGGGGGAGCTTGCACCCTGCCTCCTTTGCTCGGGGCACTGCTGCAAGGGAAGCTCACAGCCCCCCCCCTTCCCCTGCGGCTCGGGGCACTGTTGTGAGGAAAGCTCACAGCACCTCCATCCCCTGCGGCTCGGGGCACTGCTGTGAGGGAAGCTCACAGCACCTCCATCCTCTGCGGCTCGGGGCACTGCTGCGAGGGAAGTTCACAGCACCCCCATTCCATGCAGCTCAGAACACCGCTGTGAGGGAAGCTCACAGCCCACCCTGATTCTTGCCCCTCAACCCCACTGTAGTGAGAGGCTCCCAACAGGCTGGGCCCCCACGGAAGAGGAGACGCTGGAGGCAGATGGGGATGGGGAGGAGGATGTTGAGGAGGAGGAGGAAGAGAACGAAGGCCCCAGGGACAGTGCAGCCGACACTGACCCCTTCCCGGCCACCTGGGATGACTATTTCGTGGAGCCCGGTTACTACGATGACAGCGTCACCCAGACCACCATCACCACCACCACGCGGACCACCGAGGAGGAGGGCAAAGGTGAGACCCAGTCCCCAGGCAGGGGGCAGCTGCATGGGGCGGAGCGGGTGGCTGTCCACAATCCTCCAGGGCAGATGACTGCAGGGACAGAGCTGGAAGTTTCCCACAATCCCTTGGGGCTGGGCACTTCTGGGGAGGGGATGGGGGCTTCCCGGAATCCCCTAGAGCGGGGTGCTGCTGGCAGTTTCCCAGAATCCCCTGGGGTAGGCACTGCTGGGTGGCGGGGGAGGGCTGGCGGTTTCCCAGAATCCCCGGGGGCAGGGTGCTGCTGTGCTGACCCTTTCAGGCGGGGTGGGAGTTCCCAGGCGAAGGGGGATGGCACAGCCTGGCACGGAGCTGATGCACCTGCGGATTGGGGGGCGGGAGATGGGATGCTCAGCTGCCTGGGCTGTTTTCATCTCCTCCTCACATCACAATGCGGCTCCTGTTCTGCGTGGCACAGTGCCCAGCTGTGCCAGGCTCAGGCAGCCGCTGGAGACCCTCCACCCCGCCTGGGCTCAGGAGAAACTGCAGCCCAATGCCCCAGTGCAGTGCTAGGGGGCGCTCAGCTGCAGGGTCGGGGGCTCAGCAGGGGGCGCCGTGCTGCGGGGGTTGGGGCTCAGCGGGGTGCGCTATGCTGCGGGGAGTGGGGCGGGGAATCGGCAGGGTGCACCATGCTGTAGGGAGCGGGGGGCTCAGCGGGGGACGCCGTGCTGTGTGGAGTAGGGTGGGGGCTCAGCAGGGGGTGCCGTGCTGCGGGGAGTGGGGTGGGGGCTCACAGGGGGCGCCGTGCTGCAGGGAGCCGGGTGGGGGTTCAGCAGGGGGCACTGTGCTGCTGGGAGGGGGCTTGGCGGGGTGCGCCGTGCTGCGGGGAACGGGGCAGGGGCTCGGCGGGGGACGCCGTGCTGTGGGGAGTGTGGCGGGGGACACCGTGCTGCGGGGGCAGCAGGGCTCGGCGGAGGGCGCTGAGCTGTGGGGCATGGCCCGATAGGGACTCATTAGGGGGTACCGAGCTGACAGCCCCTCTCCCCACAGCCAGCCCTACCCCGCACCCCACAGATGGCGTGGATATCTACTTCGAGATGCCAGGCGACGGGAGTGAACACGCCAACTTCCTGCGAGCCAAGATGGACCTGGAGGAGCGCAGGATGAAACAGATTAACAAGGTGCTTGGGGGAGGGACTCGACCCTCCCACATCCACCACCCTGCCCTCCCCCCTTGGTTTTCCCCGGCACGGTAGCCCACACATGGGCTCCGCCCCCATGTCCTCCGTGTCTGTGGGGGTCTCTCCGTGGCCAGTTCCACATGGCCAGGGCTGCCCCCGACTCACCTGTCAGCAGGTCCTGTCAGGTTCTGACCCCCTTGCTGTCATGGGGGCATGTTACCATGTCTGTATGTGGCCCGTGTCGGTGGCCTGTGCGCTGGCGAGCATGGAGAACACGCCCCGTCCCCAGCAGGACTGTGGAGCTTGCAAGCCTGGGGGATGCAGGCTGACGGCAGGCAGGGTGCTGGACGTAGGGCCAGCCCCCCCAATTCATCCCCCGGTCCCCCCCAGGTGATGAAGGAGTGGGCCGAGGCGGACAACCAGGCCAAGGAGCTACCCAAGGCTGACCGGCAGGCGCTGAACGAGGTGAGACCCATGTCTGCTGGGAGAGCAGGGTGGGACTGCCCCCACAGGTTCATGACCCCGCACCCTCCCTGGCCACTCCCTCCCGAAACTCAGGGCTGTCTCACAGCCTCCCTAGGGTGGCACCAAGTCTGCCTGAGGGGTCGGGGGACCCCACTCATTTGTCCCTGCCCCACTGGCGCCCCTCACTTCTCCCCTATGGGTTCCTGGCCCCGCCCCCACTGACTAGCCCCTCCTCCTCTGACCTCCCTGGCCTCACCCATTTGAGTTCTTGACCATGGCCCCACTGCCTCCCTGCTCCTTCCCCAGGGAGAGTTCCCGGCCCCACCTCCAATAATCTTCCCCCTGGATTCTCAGCTCTGCCCCCTTGAGGGCTCCTCGCCTGGCCCCCGCTGACCCCCGGCCCCTTCCCACACAGCATTTCCAGTCTATCCTGCAGACACTGGAGGAGCAGGTGGCGGGCGAGCGGCAGCAGCTGGTGGAGACACACCTGGCCCGGGTGGTGGCCCTGCTCAATGACAATCGGCGCGTGGCACTGGAGAGCTACCTGAGCGCCGTGCAGAGCGACAGCCCGCAGGTGGGCCAGGCGGCCTGGATCCAGGGGGGGGGGGAGGTCAGCCTAGAATGGGTTCTAGAACAGGGGTGCCAATTGGTTTGCCCTGGATTGGCTGCCCCAGCAAAGTGCTGCATAGGTTGGTGGGATGAGCCAGTCTAGAACAGGTTCTAGAAGGGGTTCTAGGGTAGGAGCACTGATTTGCCAGCTCTGACTCCTCCTCTCTCCTGTATTTGGCTGCCCCCATTAGAGCAAGTGCTCTGTGGATTAGTGGGAGTGGGTCAGTCTAGAACTGGTTCTCAAACAGGTTCTAAAGTTGAGATTTCTATTGCCTCTGCCTCTCCCCTGCGATTGGCTGCCCAGCCAGAGCAAGTGCTGAATGTATTGGCAGGGGTGGGCCAGTCTAGAATGTGTTCTAGAGTAGGGGTGCTGATTGGCCGGCTCTGACTCTGCGATTGGCTGCCCAGCCAGAGCGGGTGCTGCCGGCGCTGAGGCGATACATGCGGGCGGAGCAGAAGGACCAGCGGCATACGCTGCGGCACTACCAGCATGTCCGTGCCGTCGACCCCGAGAAGGCTGAGCAAATGAAGTTCCAGGTGGGGACCCCCCCCCCGTGCCCTCAACCATCCCCCACCCCCGGTGGTCAGGAGAGGGGAGCGCCTGTCCTAACAGCCCCCCCGTCTGTCTGTCTCCTCCTCCATCTGTCCCCAGGTGTACACCCACCTGCACGTCATTGAGGAGCGCATGAACCAGAGCCTGGCCCTGCTCTACAAGAACCCTCAGCTCTCTGTGGGGTTGCGGGACCAGATACGTACGTATCCCGATGGCCCCTTCCTTGACAGGCCTTCACCCGGCTCTCCGCGGGGCTGTGGGACCAGATATGTATGTACCCCGACGGCCCCCTCCCCCAGCTCTCTGCGGGGCTGTGGAACCAGATATGTGTATACCCCGACGGCCCCCTCCCCCGGCTCTCCATGGGGCTGCGGGACCTGATATGTACGTACACCAATGGTCCCTCCCCCGATGGACCCCTCCCCCGGCTCTCCACAGGTCTGCGGGACAAGATATGTACATACCCCACGGCCCCTTCCCCCAGCTCGCTGCGGGACCAGATACACATGTACCCTGCGGCCCCTCCCCCAGCTCTCCGCGGGGCTGCGGGACCAGATACATATGTACCCTGACAGCCCCCCATCCCCCCGGCTCTCCACAGGGCTGCGGGACCAAATACATATGTACCCCGTCAGGCCCTCACCTGACAGCCCCCTCGCCTGGCTCTCTGTGGGACCAGATACAGCCGTACCCTGATAGCCCCCCAATGGCCCTTCCCCCAACAGGCCCCCCAACTCTCTGCAGGGCTGCGGGACCAGATACATACATACCCCAGCAGCCCCCTGATGGCCCAGGGCCCCTGACATCCCTCCCCCCTGACAGTCCCCCTGGCTCTCCGTGGGACTGAGGAACAAGATACGTACAAACCCCGATGGCCTGGCCCCCCAACATCTCTTCTCCCGATGCCCCCCCCCAATGTACCCAGCTTCCCAAAGGCCTCTGCCCCCGATGGCCACCTGACACCCCTCCCCCCAGTGTCCCAGCCCCTGATGGCCAGTGTCCCCAATGGCCCGGCCCCACCGATGCCTCCTTCCCCTTACATTGCCTTCCCCCAACGACCCCCCTCAACATCCCCATCACCCACCCCTGGCTCTTGGAGGGGCGGTGGGACCTGTGTGTACCCCCTGCCAACTCCGCCCCCAATACTCCCTCCCCACCCCTCTCCCGTGACACCCACCCCACAAACTAGGTGCGTGTGCTGCCCTTGCCTGGCTCTCAGAGGGGCTGTGGGAGCTGGCTTATATGTACCCCACACCCAGGGGCAGCGAATTGTATGGGCCTGTGGTGCCCTTGTTCCACCAATATGAGAGCACAGGGGCCCGGCTCCACCAAAGTTCGGCGCCGGGTCTCTCCCCGGCCCCACTTGCCGTCCCTGGGCAATTTAAAAGGGCTTGGGGCTAAGCCTGCTCCATTTCCAGAAGCAGCTGGCACATCTCTGTGGCCCCATGGGGGGGGCTCTGTGTGCTGCCCCCACCCCGAGCGCCGACTCTGCCAAAATGGCCAATGGGAGCTGTGGGGGGTGGTGCTTGCGGGCAGCGGCACGTGGAGACCCCTCTGGCCCCCCACCTAGGAGCTGCTGCCAGAGGGCGTACAGGTCACTTTCAGGAGCCGCCCAAGGTAAGCGCTGTACCCCTCACCCCCTCCTGCACCCCAACTGCCTGCCCCAACCCAGAGCCCGCATCCAAACTCCCTCCCAGAGCCCGCACCCACTCCCGCACCCCAACCCCCAGCCCAGAGCCCGCACCACCCAAACTTCCTCCCAGAGCCTGACCCCTCTACACCCAAACTTCCTCCTAGAGCTTTAGGCAGGGGTGCGTGTGTGGTGGGGGCGGGACTTGGACCCATTCTGGGCACCACCAAAAATTATATAAACCTGCCGCCTCTGCCCACACCCATCTGGGATGCCTCCTACCCCTCACCCTTCCCTGCCCCCCTCATGCTCAGCTCTGGGAGGGGAGTGGGGTCTATTGGGTTAGAGCAGGGAGGCTGGGAGCCAGGACTCCTTGGACTCTCTCTGGGTATCCCTGGCTCTGGGAGGGGAGTAGGGTGTGACGGGTTCAGTCACAGAGACCCTTTTGGGACTCTTACCTGATGTACTTAAACTACTTCTGAGCCCGTTTTCCCTGCTAGTTTGGGACTCCAGAACCCTGCCATGTTGAGCCAGACATGCTAGTCTGCTGCAACACAGACCCAAGTCTGGTCCATGCCCCCGAAGCTGCAGACTTTAACCAAAAACTGCTCAAGTCACCTATCTCCAGCACCCAGACACCTAGTTCCCAATGGGCTCCAAACTCCAAATAAATCCGTTTTACTCTGTATAAAGCTTATACAGGGTAAACTCATAAATTGTCTGCCCTCTATAACACTGATAGAGAGAGATGCACAGCTGTTTGCCCCCCCCCCATATCAATCACTTACTCTGGGTTAATTAATAAACAAAAGTGATTTTATTAAGTATAAAAAGTAGGATTTAAGTGGTTTCAAGTAATAACAGACAGAACAAAATAAGTTACCAAGCAAAACAAAACAAAACACGCAGGTCTAAGCCTAATAAATTTAAGAAACTGAATACAGGTAAATCTCACCCTCAGAGATGTTCCAATAAGCTTTTTTTTATAGACTAGACTCCTTTCTAGTCTGGGCCCAATCCTTTCCCCCGGTACACTTCTTGTTAGTTCCAGCTCAGGTGGTATCTAGGGGATTTCTCATGACTGCAGCCCCCTTTGTTCTGTTCCACCCCCTTATATATCTTTGGCACAAGGCGGGAATCCTTTGTGTCTCTCTGGGTTTCCACTCCTCCTTCTAAATGGAAAAGCACCAGGTTTAAGATGGATTCCAGTAGCATGTGACATGTTCACATGTCCTCTGAGACTTCATTAATCACTGGCTGTCACACAGGTAGGCTTACAAGTAAACAGAGCCATTTACAACCAATTGTCCTAGTTAATGGGAGCCATCAAGATTCCAAGCCACTATTAATGGCCCACATTTTGCATAGTTACAATAGGACTTCAGAGTAATACTTCATATTTCTAGCTTTAGATACAAAAATGATGCATGCATAGAAATAGGATGATCACACTCAGTAGATTATAAGCTTTGTAATTATACCTTACAAGAGACCTTTTATATGAAGCATATTCCAGTTACATTATGTTCACACTTGTTAGCATATTTCCATAAAACATATAGAGCGCAATGTCACATGGGGTTGAGTGGTTAGAGAGGGGGGGCTGGGAGCCAGGATTCCTGGGTTTTATCCCCAGCTCTGGGAGGGGCGTGGGGTCTAGTGGTTAGAGCAGGGGGGCCAGGTTCCCAAGAGGTGGTGGGGATGCTTCTTGCTGGGGAAGGTCTCTCCCTGCTGTGACCCGTGTCCCCTGGTCTCTTCAGAGGAGCTGCTGCGGGCGGAGCGGGCAGGGACCAGCAGCCTGCTCACCACATCCATCTCCGAGACACGCACCACCGAGGAGTTCTTGCCGCTGGACAGCAGTGAGGACCTGAGCCCCGAGGACCATCCTGACCACCTGGGGGCTGGGGACTTCTTCCAGGGGGAAGGTGAGGGGGTGGGGCCAGAACCTGGGGGGATGGATCCTATGGGGACGGGGGCAGGGCCAGAACCTGCAAGTGTGGAGCCAGAGCCTGTGGGGGTGGATCTCATAAGGGTGGGGCCAGAGCATGTGGGGCAGGAACTGATGGGGAGTCTAGAACCTACAGGGCTGGGACTGTAGAGAAGGTGAAAGGGACAGGGCCAGAACCTTTGAGGGTGGGGCCATGACTCATGGCATGAGGCCAGAACCCAAAGCATCAGGCCAAGGGCAGGGAAGGGGCTAAAACTGGTGGGAGAAGTGCTGTGGGGCAGGGAGGGGGATTTGAAGGGGATACCCCCCATGTGCCTGTGCCTACCCCAGGCTGTGGGGGGTGAGGAGGAACAGGGCAGTTTGTTTTCCATGGGGGGAGTCAGCATGGGCCCCCCCAGTCCCCACCTCAACACGTCTGTTGTCTCTGCTCTGTGTCTCTTCCTGTCGCTCCCCCACCCCACGGGCCGTCTTCTTCCGCCACTCCCGTGGGGACCCCTCCTCGGCAGACTCCCAGCCAGCCGCGAAGAAAGGTGAGTGCCTGGGGGTGGCCGACTGCACCCCGTCCCCTCGCAGGGATCAGCCTGCTTGACCTTTACTCGCCAGGACTACTTCCCCCACTGCCTACGTGACTCTTTTCTTCCCCACAGCCTCGGGGATGGCGGCGGAGTATGACTACCTCACCAGCGAGAAGATCCCGTTGGGCGAGGATGAGCAGAGGGTGAGCAGGTCTGGGGACTCTGGGGCCACCCCCCATTAGTGAGTAGGGGTGGGAGGGGAACAGCCGCTCTGGGGTGCACAAGACCTTCCCCTGGATGGAATGAGGGCACAGCTTGACATGACCCCCCTCAGCTGGGGATGTGGGTGCAATGCATGATGGGAGAGCAGCTTGATGTGACTTCCCATGAACGGAATGAGGGCACAGTGCATTATGGAAGACATGATCTCCTCCAAGACTATGATGACAGTGTGTAAGGGGAATGCAGCTAAGCA
Organism: Emys orbicularis; assembly: GCF_028017835.1. Taxonomy (NCBI): domain Eukaryota; kingdom Metazoa; phylum Chordata; order Testudines; family Emydidae; genus Emys; species Emys orbicularis. The sequence continues at coordinate 14,079,751 of NC_088702.1, forward strand.
CCATTTACCCACAATACTTTGCACCCTATTGCCATGGAGGGATAGGTGTCCCCTCTCAGCTCTAATGTGTGTGTCGTTCCCCCCCCCCCCCCCCGCCCCCAGGTAAACATCTCCGTGGGGGACATCAAAGAAGTGGTGTACAAGTCCCCGGAGATCCAGCGCGACGAGCTGGTAAGCAATTGCGACATCCGCAACGGCAGCACTGCCTCCCCCCACCCACCATCTACACCCTGCATCCGTGTAGCCCTGCAGCGCTGCCTCCCCCCACCCCCGATCTGTGTCCCCCTGCAGCGCTGCCTCCCCCCACCCCCGCCATGTACACCCCGCATCTGTGTCCCCCTGCAGCGCTGCCTCCCCTCATCCGTGTCCCCCTGCAGTGCTGCCTCCACCCTCCCCGCTTTGCCATGTGCGCCTTTGTACCCCACAACTGTGTCCCGCTGCAGTGCTGCTTCCCCTCTGCTGTGTGCCCAGCAACTGTGTCCCCCTGCAGTGCTTCCACCCTCCAGCCCCGCTCCACCGTGTGCGTTTTGAAACTGTATCCCCCTGTATAGGGTTACCATATTTAAAAAATAAAAAAAGAGGACACTCCATGGGGCCCTGGCCCCGCCCCTTTCCCACCCCCAGCCCTGCCCCAACTCCGCCCCTTCCCCACCCCTTCCCCAAAGTCCCCGCCCTAACTCCGCCCCCTCCCCTGAGTGCCCCGCATTCCTCCTCCTCCTCCCTCCCAGCCACGCGAAAAGGGCTGCCCGAGCGCTACCGGCTTCACGGTTTGCCGGGCAGCCCCCAGACCCTGCACCCCCGGCCGGCGCTTCCCCAGCGCAGCTGGAGCCCGGGAGGGGAAGCGCCCAGCCGGGGGCACAGGGTCTGGAGGCTGCCCGGCAAACCGTGAAGCCGGTAGCGCTCGGGCTTCGGGCAGCCCCCATGCCTCAGGACCCTGCGCCCCCGGCCGGGCACTTCCCCTCCCAGGCTCCGGCGGCTGCTGTGCTCCCTGAACTCCTGGGCTCTGTAAGCGCCAAGCTGCCCGAGCGCTACCGGCTTCAGGCAGCCCCCATGCCTCTGGACCCTGCGCCCCCAGAGCCCGGGAGGGGAAGAGCCCGACCGGGGGCGCAGGGTCCAGAGGCATGGGGGCTGCCTGAAGCCGGTAGCGCTCGGCTCTTACAGAGCCCAGGAGTCAGGGAGCACAGCAGCCCCCGGCGCCCGCTCTAAGGTAAGCCAGGGAGTATTTTTCCCGGACACGTTCAGCTTTTTGGAAATTCCCCCCAGACGGGGGTTTGATTACCAAAAAGCCGGACATGTCCGGGAAAAACCCGACGTATGGTAACCCTACCCCTGTAGTTCTGCCTTCTCATGGCCCTGCTGTGTGCGCTCCGCATTGCAGTCCCCCTGTGGTTCTCCCTTAAGCCCCTCCACTCCTGCGCATGCACACAGTATGGGCACTCTACCACCATGTTCCCCTTTGCATTGGTGCCCCCACAGCTGCGTGCACCCTTCAACTTGCCCCCACCCCCCGATGGTGCCTCCTGCTCACTTGCCCCCTCCACCACTACTGGATGCAATCCCCATCCAGTAGCACCTCCTCCCATACGCACTGCTGAGTGCATTCCCCATCTGCAGTCGCAGTCCTTCTGCTGTGCACCCCCAGATGCTGCAACCTCGCCCTTGCCCCATCATGAGCCCTAGAAAGTCTAAGGTGTCCCTGACAACCTGCACACACACACCCCTGGGGGATGGGGGGTAAAACTAACCTGAACCCTAAACTGGGGCTCCTCCCTCTAGGGCTGTGGGACCTGCCCCTCCTTGCTAAGCCCCCCAGCCTCCCCCAGTGAGTCTACCAAGAAGGGGGAAGGAGCACATGACTCTCTCTGTCCCCCACAGGAGCCGGACACCCTGGTAACCATTAACAGGGGTGCCCTGATTGGCCTGCTGGTAGTAGCAGTGGCGGTCGCCATGGTGATCATTATCAGTCTCCTGATGGTTCGCCGGAAGCCCTACGGGACCATCAGCCACGGCATCGTCGAGGTGACGACCCCTTCAACCCCTCACAGGGACCGCTGTCCTCATAGGACACAGGGTGGGGTGGCACAGCCAGGCAGAGCCAGAGATGGAGCCCAGCTGTCCTGGCTCCCAGCCCCCCACCTTGCTCTGACCCACTAGACCCCACTTTCCTCCCAGAGCTCGGGACAGACCCAGGAGTCCTGGCTCCCAGCCACACTGTACTGCCTCCTAGCGATGGGGTTTGGGAGCAGTCACCCTAAATCTTTTCATTTGTGGGAAAAGGGGGCGGAGCCTCCAGCCCCAGCACCCCTAACTATAGGTGCCGACTCCATGGATACTCCGGGGCTGGAGCACCCACGGAGAAAAATTGGTGGGTGCTGAGCACCCACCGGCAGCTCACCGCCCCGCCCCCCCCTGCTCCAGCTCACCTCCACCTCCTCCACGAGCACGCCGCCGTGTCCTGCTTCTCCTCCCTCCCTCCTAGCACTTGCGCCATGAAACAGCTGTTTCGCGGGGCAGGGAAGGAGGGGGGGAGGAGGGGGAACGCAGCGCGCTGGGGGAAGAGGCGGGGCCGGGGCGGGGATTTGGGGAAGGGATCCAATAGGGGCAGGGAGGGGGTGGGGACTTTGGGGAAGGGGTTGGAATGGGGGCGGGGCCAGGGGCAGGGAAAGGGTGGAGTCGGGGCAGGGGGTACGAGCCCTGACTGGTGCTAGAGAAAGTTGGCGCCTATGCCCCTAACCCCTGTGTCTGTCTATCCGTTCCTGGGGCAGGTGGACCCCATGGTGAGCCCCGAGGAGCGGCAGCTCAGCAAGATGCAGAACCACGGCTACGAGAACCCCACCTACAAATTCTTCGAGGAGATGCACTGAGAGGCCGGCTGCACCATGGGTGGGAGGGGCAGTGGGGGGGACATGGCATGAAGCATTCACAAACCGCTACCCCTCCCCCAACACTGACAGGAGAGGATTAAACCCACTTCCCCTTCATGCCTTCCCATCCCATCTCCCCTTCACTCACTGTCCCCCCACAATGCTACCCAGCCCCCCCAATGTGACCCCCTCCAATGTTCCCCAGCCCCCTACAACCCTGCCCCTAGTGCTCCCCCAGCCCCTTTCCCACCCTGGTTTCTAAACAGCCCACACTGCCCCCATGGAATCATGTCCCTACAATGAGGGGGGCTTTGGGTGTGCTGTAGCAGGGGTGTGGTGGGGGGGTCAATCCCATCAGCTGGGCTGTGGGGGGTGTTCAGGGAGGTGTTTTTTTCTAGGTGTTTCAAATGTGTGCACACGCACACAACACCGTAACTACACACAGCAACCCACCAATGTGCACCCTCTCGTACGTGCAACGCTATGACCTACGTCCACACAATGCAGACATGGCACCATAACCTACATCCAACACCCAGCCCTACACACAGCAACACTTGCGTCCAAATCCACGTGCTGTTAGGTGCACACATACACACACGCCCCTGGCTAGCTGTACTTAGTATCAGAGGGGTAGCTGTGTTAGTCTGTATCAACAAAAACAAGGAGGACTCCAGTGGCACCTTAAAGACTAACAGATTTATTTGGGCATAAGCTTTCGTGGGTAAAAAACCTCACTTCTTCAGCGGCATGGAGTGAAATGCTTGTATCTGTAACTTTCACTCCAGCATCTGAAGAAGTGGTTTTTTACCCCCGAAAGCTTATGACCCAATAAATTTTCCCAGACTCCTTGTTGTTTTAGCTCTACTTAATTTATTTCAAAGCTCGATTTGGGGAGGGGCGTTGGGGGGGGGGGGGGGAGCAGTGGGATAGGCTCACATTGGGGGATGGGATAGGGTAAATCCACCTCCCATGACTGGAGGGTTCGGTGGCTGGAGCAGGCAGGACTAGGCAGCGTTGCCCTGGGTCTCTCCAGAGCCTACACTTGCCCCCTGCCCTGCCAGTAACTCCACACACGACTCCACAAACTCCCCACCCCAGTAGAATGGCTGAAATGGGATATACCATCTTAACTCCTGCAGTGAGGGGGGCATTGGGGATATATCCTCATGCCTGCTGTGGGGGGGGGGGGGGGGGGTTGGGATATACCATCTTGTCCCTGGCTGTTGGGGGGGGGGAGAGTGTATTTGGGACATACCACCTTACTCCCTACGGGGGGGGAAGATGGGGCGGGGGTTAACAAAATAAAAAATGAGGGTAATTTATTTCCTCTGCATAAAGCAGCGTGCACCCTGGGTTTCGCCCTTTGTTCCATCTGCGTTTAGTGTTGGTAGAGTGACCAGACAGCAAGTGTGAAAAATTGGGACCGGGGTGGGGGGGTAATAGGAGCCTATATAAGAAAAAGACCCAAAAATTGGGACTGTCTCTATTAAATTGGGACATCTGGTCACCCTAAGTATCGGTAATGGAGCATCCACGGTCCTGTGATCAAGGGAGTTCTTTGTTCTGGGGCTGGGTTTTATTGCGGGGAGGAGCGGCGAGAGGTTCAGCTGGGAGGAGTCTGACAGAACGTACCACCTGCCGCATTTGGGGGGTATTCGGGATATACCATAGTGCCACCGGTAGAAGGGCACAGATTTACAGTCGGAAGCTACCATTTTACATCTTCAGGCAGAAGGGTGCCTTTGGGATATACCATCTTATCCCCTTTAGCAGGGGGTTGCATTGTGGATTTACCATTTTGTTCCCTTGGAGTAGGGGAATTGCCTTGGGGATTTACCATTTTATCCCCTGGAGTAGCGGGGAGGGAGGTGGGCTTGCAGGAGCTACACTATCTTCATCGCTGGGAGGGGGGAGATTGCAGTGACGCTGGCACCTCCCACCTGCACTCCTTAGGTGGGGGGCCAAACCAAGGATGATGGGGGCTTATCCTTCTAACCACCAGTGACACCCCAGAGGGAGGGATCCCCTTGATAATTCCACCCCCCAATATAGGCCCCCTAGTTGTTGGCATGCCCCTATTTTTCATGTCTGTTTAGAGAAGGGAGGGATGACAGGAGGGGGGGTTGATTGCTCCCCAAACACACCTATCCCCCAGGTTTCTGTCCTCCACACCCGTGTGCTTCTCTTTAACCCTTCTGTGCCCTGACTGCAGAGCACCAGGCTGCTCGCTCTGCTTCACACTCTTCGGGGCTCACACAGTTGGGAATGGCAAGATGGAGAACATCACCCGCTGCTAGCAGGTGGGGGTGGGGGGGGGTGTCCCCCGGCCACCACCCCGACTAATAAAATATTGTCACTTCCGGAAACCCATCATGTGCCTGGACTTTCTGTGCTGCTTGAAGTCGGGGGAGGCTGGGCAAGGAGAGATGCTGCCACGTGGGGCCGCTGTGTTGTAGGGCGGAGTGGGGCTCAATAGGGAGCATCGTGCTGCAGGGAGTGGGGCGGGGGTCTCAGCATGGGATGCTGTGGTGCAAGGAGCAGGGCTCAGTAGGGGATGCCGTGCTGCAGGGAGCAAGGTGGGGGGCTCAGGAGGGGCGCTGTGGCGCAAGGAGTGGGGCAGGGCTCAGGAGGGGTGCTGTGGGGCAGGGAGTAGGTGGGGGTGCTCAGGAGGGGCGCTGTGGTGCAAGGAGGGGGGCAGGGCTCAGGATGGGCGCTGTGGTGCAGGGAGGGGCGGGGGGCTCAGCAGGGGGCGCCATGCTGCAAGGAGGGGGGCAGGGCTCAGGATGGGCGCTGTGGTGCAGGGAGGGGCGGGGGGCTCAGCAGGGCCGCCGTGCTGCAGGGTGCCTAGCTCGGCAGGGTGCACCGGGGGGCTCAGTAGGCTCGCTCACCTCTTGTTGGCCCAGTACAGCACTAGGGGGCGTTGTGCTGCTCAAGCTATTAGGGTTGTGTTGGATCCTAGGGGAAGGCGCTTTCTGCTGGGAGCCTGGAGTCCTGGGCTCAGCCTAAGGCCAGCAGGTCTTCAGTCCAGGAGCACCACAGCCCCAGTCACTGACATGGCCCTGCCCCTGCTCCTTAGGGCAGCCATGGCCTACTGCTGTCCTCGCAGAGGTTGCTGCCCAAGACGGACTCAGAGCCACCCCACATGCCACCTTTCAGATGGGATGTGCTTTGGAGCTTTGGGCCCCTTCCTCAGACTGTTACAATGCAGTGCTCTCAGAGAGCCGGGACAAAACTTGTGAGACCTAAGTCCCAACTCCCAGCCCCCCTGCTCTAACCCTCTAGAGCCCACTCCCCTGCCAGAGCCAGGATAGAACCAAGGAGTCTTGGCTCCCAGCTCCAACCCACTAGACCAGGGGTGGGCAAACTTTTTGGCCCGAGGGCCACATCTGGGAATGGAAATTGTACAGCAGGCCATGAATGCTGACAAAATTGGAGTTGGTGTGCAGGAGGAGGTGAGGACTTGGGTGGGGCTGAGGATAAGGGGTTGGGGGTGCAGGAGGGTGCTCTGGGCTGGGACTCAGGTGTTCGGAGGGCAGGAGGAGGATCGGGGTGGGGCAGGGGGTTGGGGCACAGGAGGGGGACAAGGGTGCAGGCTCTGGGGGGTGCTTACCTCAAGCAGCTCCCAGAAGCAGCAGCATGTCCCTCCGGCTCCTATGCAGAGGCACAGCCAGGTGGCTCTGTGCGCTGCCCCGTCTGCAGGTGCCACCCCTGCAGCTCCCATTGGCCATGGTTCCAGGCCAGTGGGAGCTGCGGGGGCAGCGCTTGGGTCGGGGGTAGCATGCAGAGCCCCCCGGCTGCCCCTATACATAGGAGCCGGTGGGGGGACATGCTGCTGCTTCCGGGAGACGCGTGGAGCAGGGCAAGCCCACGACCCTGCTCCCTGGCGGAAGCTCAAGGGCTGGATTAAAACGTCTGGAGGGCCGGATGCAGCCCCCGGGCCGTAGTTTGCCCACCCCTGCACTAGACCCCACTCCCCTCCCAGAGCAGGGGATATAACCCAAGAATCCTGAATTCAGCAGTCACAAATCTTGGTACTTATCCTGCCACTAGCCTCCCACGATCACCACCCTCTACTCTGATGTGTGATGAGTTTACAAGACCTCAACCCATTCCCGTTCACACAGCACCCTGGGTTTGGGGGTGGGGATCCAAGACCTCCCCTCCTCAGCTAACTGCAAACAGGCCTGTACCTGATCTGTGGCATGTTCTGTGCCAGGGTGAAAGGGCGGAGCCAGGGCCCTTCCCCTCTAGGGACAGCTGGTCCCACAGCGGGGCAATGGCTGACTCAGAGGGGTTGGGGAAGAGCAATGGGGTGTTCCCAGCGCTACTGGAGATGCTAACGACAGACTGGGGCATGAGAACCATTGTGGTGTGCAGGGGGAGGCTCCTCATGGGGGTGCCTCCCCACAGTGGTGCCACTCCCCCCCTAGGGTGACCAGATGTCCAAATTTTATAGGGACAGTCCTGATATTTGAAGCTTTTTCCTATATAGGCTCCTATTACCCCCCACTCCCATTCCGATTTTTCACACTTGCTATCTGGTCACCCTACCCGCCCCCCAAACCAGCCCGGCTCCCAAACACAGCTCCTTCCCCAGCCCACCCACTGAAGGAGGGACCCATTAACCCTTTGGGAGCTGCAGGGCTGGGGGCGGAGCCTGGCTGGGGTGGGCAGGACTCTGGACCTCCTGCCCCCTGGCTGCTTCTCAGCCCAGCATGGGGCTTCCCTTCCTGGCTCCGCCCAGCCAGGTGGGTATAAAGGGGTGGCCGGGCTCAGCTGGGGCTGGAGCCAGTTATTGCAGAAGTGAGCAGCAGGTGAGTGGGGCTAGAGCCGTGGCGTGGCTGCTGGGGGCAAAGCAATGGGTGAGGTGTGGGGAGATGAGCAGGGCTGGGAGCAGAGTAATGTGTGATGTGGGGGACTGGGGGGGGTGATTGGGGGGATGAGCTAGGGTAATGTGTGATGTGGGGGGCTGGGGTGGGGCTGATTGGGGGGATGAGGAGAAGGCAGGGGGATGAGCTAGGGTAATGGGTGAGGTGGGGGCTGGGTGATGGGGGGGATGAGCAGGGCTGGGAGCAGAGTAATGTGTGATGTGGGGGGCTGATTGGGGGGATGGGTGAGGTGGGGGGCTGGAGCTGGGCTGATTGGGGGATGAGAGGGCAGGGGGATAAGCTAGGGTAATGGGTGAGGTGGGGGGCTGGGGCTGACAGGTGGAGGTAAGGAAGCAGGTGTGTGGGGAACAGGTGGTGCTGATGAGTTGCTAGCAGGGGGATGTACTGGGTGTGGGGGGCTGTGGGGCATGTAACAGGTGTTAGTGGGCATGTGGGGCTGGGAGGATGCAGACCTCTCACTTCTAGGCTCTGGAAGTCCTCCACTGTGAGCCAGGACTCTTGGGTTCCCTCCTTGGCTCTGGGAGGGGAGGGGGGGATGATGGTTAGTGTGGGGAGGGGCTCTGGCTTGGGGGGGGGGTCTGAGTGTGCCTGGGAAGGGAATCTATAAAATGCTGGGGGGGTTGGAGAAATGTGGGGCAGCTGGAAAAACCTGCTGGGCTCCCCTGGGGCCAGAGGAATCTGGCTGGGTGAGTCCCTGGGGTGGGGCTGCAGTGACCTGTAAGTCCAGGACACACCCAGGACAGTGAAGTTGGGAGAGGATTGGGACCTCTCTGGCCACTTGAGGGGCTGTGACCCCCAGGCCAGTGCTATGCTGGGGGGTGGGGGTGCTATCCCAGACAGGCCTTGATGCCTCTGGCCCTCCCATCCCACTGGGTCTGGCCATACTCGGTGTGGCCGGTTCTGGACTCAATGCAGGACAGCCTTGGTTCTGGGGGGGCTTCTGGGCCTGTTGGGGGATGAGGGGGAACAGAACTCCAGGCTCACTTTGAGGTGGGGGCCTTGCATTTGCATAAATTAGCAGCATATATTAGCCTGCCAATCCAGAGGCTCACCCTGCAGGATTGGGGGGGCACTTGATCTCTAAACCCTCTTGTCTGTTGCAGGGTCTGAGCTGGCAGAGCCCCCCAAAAGCAGAACATGGTGGAAAAAGGAAACCCCTTCATTGTGGGGGTGCTGATTCTGGGGAACATCATCATCCTGGTGAGGAGGTTTGGGGGGCTGCTAGACTGAGGGGAGTGGGTATGTCTGGGGGGATCTGGAGGTTGGGGTGTTGGCTGCTCTGGGAAGGGGGCAAGGCTATTTGGGGGGACCTGGGGATTTGAATTTCATGGGGACCCCCACACAGCTGGCTGGGTTGGCACTGTATGCCATGGGGGATGCTGGGGCTGGGCCAGACTTGGGGTCCCAGGGAGATCACACCCCTCCCCTAAACCCCTGCCCCATAGATGTGTGGCCTGAGTGCTGGGAGGTGGCTGCATGGGGGTGGGGTTTGGGGCCTGGGGCTCACCCTCCACCCTGCCCCCAGATCTGCAGTGTAGGGATGGGGTTCAGGGTCCCAGGGCTCACTTCCAAATCCAGCCCCCCAGATGTGCAGCATATGGGTGTGGTTGGGGGGGGGCTGGGGTTTAGGGTCCTGGGGTTCACCCCCTACCTCAGATGTGTGGCATTGGGATGGGGTTTGGGGTCCCAGGGCTCAACCCAAACCCTGCCCCCAGATGTGTGGCATCGCGCTCTATGCGGAGACAGTTTGGGTCACGGCCGACCAGTACAAGGTTTACCCCATCCTGGGAGTGTCGGGCAAGGATGACGTCTACGCGGGTGCCTGGATCGCCATCTTCTGCGGCTTCGCCTTCTTCTGCCTTGGCGTCTTCGGCATCGTGGCCCTGGCCCGGGGCAGCCGCCTGCAGCTCATGCTGGTGCCTGTGGGGGGGGGGGGTGCTGTGGGGGGGGGGAGAGCTGTACAGAGGGGTGCTGTGGGGCAGGCGGTGGGGGGAGGGAAAGCTGTATGGGGGGCATTGTGGAGCAAGAGGTGGCTGCTGGGGGGGCACTGGCGGGTAGGAGGGTTGTGCTGTGGGGCAAGCGGCTGATGTTTAGCCCTGACTGGGGGAGAGACCTAAAGGGGGTGGGGGTTGGGGAGAGGAGGGTCCTGGCGACAGGGAGGGGGGAATCAATGAGGCATCCTGGCCATGGGGGGCTCAGGGGTTCATGCCCCACATGAGCCCCCACAGCAGGGTCTCACAAGCTCTTATTCTCTCTTCCTCCCCCCTCCCCCCCCAAGTACCTGGTACTGATGCTGATTGTCTACATCTTCGAATGCGCCTCCTGCATCACCTCCTACACCCACCGTGACTTTGTGAGTGTGGCATCTGGACGCTGGGGTTCCCTGTGGCGGGGCTAGTGGGTAGAGCTGGGGGACTGGGGAACCAGGATGTCTGGGTTCTATCCTGGCTCTGGGAGGGCAGAGGTGCTGGGGGGGGAAGAGACTGGAAGTCAGGATGCCTAGGCTGGGGGGGACAGGCTGGGGGATGGGCCCATGAGGGTTTCAGCCTGGCCCTGCCCCCATGGGTCCCTCCTGCCCCCCCAGGTGGTCTCCAATCACAGGATGGTCACCAAGCAGATGCTGACGTTCTACGCGGCCCCCACAGCCCAAGGCCGGGAGCTGACCCGCATGTGGGACCGGATCATGATGGAGGTGAGTCTGCCCCACCTTGGGACCCCACCCCTGGCAGGCAGCCAGCCCCTGGCCAACCCCCTGCAGCCTCCCTTTGGCTGCTGTGAGCCCGTTTCCATGGTGACCCCCTGCAGTGTGGCACCCACTGAAAGGACTGGACCCCTTGCTGGATGCCCAGGGCAGCCTCCCGCCTGCAGGGTATGCTGCCTGGCTGGGCTCACTTGCTCCGGGTCCCCTCTTTTTCTCTCCTCCTCTCTTCTCCCAACCCCCCCCCCCCCCCCCCGGGGAGCAGGCATGGCCCAGCCAGGGGGTGCTACAGGTGTCCAGTTCTCGACTGTCAGAAGGCCCAGTTGAAAAGGGATCCTGGCGGCTCCAGTTGGGGATCCTGACTAAGCCGTTACAAGTCCAGTTGGTGGGGCTAAGGCAGGCTCCCTGGCTCTGTGGGGCTCCCAGAAGCAGTGGCATGTCCCCATCCAGCTCCTACGCATGGGGCAGCCAGGGGGCTCTGCACAGTGCCCCCGCCCCAAGCCCCGGCTCTGCAACTCCCATTGGCCAGGAACCACGGTCAATGGGAGCTGCAGGGGCAGTGCCTGTGGACGGGGAAGCACACAGCGCCACCTGGCCACGCCTCCACGTAGGAGCCGGAGCGGGGATGTGCTGCTGCTTCCGGGAGTTGCCTAAGGTAAGCGTCACCCGGAGCCTGCACCCCGATAGCTTCCTGTGCCCCTGCCCCAGCCCTGATCCCTGTCCTACCCTCCAAACCCCTCATTTCTGGCCCCACCCCAGAACCTGCACCCCCAGCCAAGAGCCCTCCTGCACCCCAAACCCCTCATCCCTGAGCCAGCCCAGTGAAAGTGAGGGTGGGGAGAGGTGGGGCTTCGGGGGAGGAGTGGGTCGGGGTGTTCGGTTTTGTGGGAGTAGAAAGTTGGCAACCCTGGCTGGGAGGCTGGCGGGGGGTGTTCTGATTGGTTGATGCCCACCCCAGGGATGAAAACCTTGGCTAGGAGAGCTAGATTAACCCTTTCTTGTCCCTTTGCGGCAGATGGGGGAGGGGGCCTGATCCTGGGGGGGGGGGGGGCTGTGCTCAGCTTTGTCCCCCCTATATTCATGGTGGGCTCTGAGGGTCAGGGCTGTCTGGTGGGGTGGAGGGGAGCCTGGCAGAGAAGGGTCTGGGAGGGGGACCAGGCACACTGGGCCATGTTATCCATCTCTTCTCTTCTCTTCCCCCCCCCCCCCCCTCCCCACTCCCCCAGCAACAGTGCTGCGGCGCGACAGGCCCCCTGGACTGGGTGAACCATACGTCCACCTTCCGCTCCTTCTACCCCGAGGGGCTGGCGCCGTGGCCCTTCCTCTGCTGCAAGCGCAATGCCAACTTTGTCATCCTCAGCCCGGAGGGCTGCCGTGTGGGGCACGTGGATTATATCAACACCAAGGTAAGGAGTGCTCCTCAGCCCTGATCCACAGCCCCCTGCTAGCCCAGCCCTGGGCTCCCCCAGCTCTGCTGGTGCCTCACTCCTGACCTGCAGCCCCTGCTAACCCAGCCCTGGGCTCCCCCCAGCTCTGCCAGTGCCCCTCACTCCCGACCTGCAGCACCCAACTACTTAGCTCTGCCTTAGTCCTGGCTCCCAGCCCCTCCTTGATGCCCATCTGGGGGACTCACAGCATCTGTCTCCCTAGGGCTGCTTTGAGCACATTGAGAATGCCGTCAACAGCTACACCTGGGGCATCTCCTGGTTCGGATTCGCCATCCTCATGTTCACGGTGGGTCTGGGCTCCAACTGGGGGTGGGGGGGAGTGTGCATGTGGGGGGGGGGCAGTGGGAATGAGGGATCCTGCCTGGGGGGGAGGTTCTGAATCCTCTTCAGCGGGTGGGATACCAGGGCAGATGGGCCTGGGGGGGAGAAGGGGTTGGCAGGCGGGATACCAGGGCAGATGGGCCTGGGGGGGGAGAAGGGGTTGGCAGGTGGGATACCAGGGCAGATGGGCCACCGGCCCACCTAGCTCGGTGGCCCATGATCTGAGGGTCTCTTTCTCCCTGCAGTGCCCAGTGATGCTCTTGGCCATGTACCACTACACCACGCTGTGACACCCTCCCCCAACACACACACATTCCCTGCACTGCTGTGGGGCAGGGCTCCCTTGACCCACCACCTGCAGAGTCAGTGAGGGGAGGAAGCCAGCCAGCCCCACCCCCAGCCTATGTCTCAGAGCTGGAGAGACCAGCCTGGTGACCGCCTACAACCCCCTCAGCCCTGCTCCTGACACCGTCGTGCTGGCTGTGGGGGGACAGCACCTCAGGGGGAGCTGATCACTGTGTAAAACACCCCCTGCGACCTCTGACCTTTTAAAATGTCTCCATTAAACACCCTGAGAACCCATCTTGGTCTGTGTGATTGGGGGTGGGGTGGAAATGCTGGGGGGAGGTTGTTAATGTCCCCTGGCCTCTAACAGCTGGGTGCTGGTGTTTGGTTCATGGGTGGGGAAGTCCCCTCCCCTGGCAGCAGGGGCCCTGCCCCTTTGGATGGGAACATCTGCTTTCTCTACTGTTAGGCAGGTTAGGGGGGAGGTGGGCTTTACATCCCCTTCCTGCTTGGCTGTCCTCAGCTGGGCTGTGAATTTTTCAGCAACACCTTGGGCCTCCTTTGCTGCTGGGGTGGCCTCCATCCCCTTCTCTGGGGCAAGGCTGGGCCTGCCCCTCACCCTTACAGCTGGGCTGGGGTATTTGCGTGCACCCCCCACCCCCTCCAGGGGCAGAGCTGGTAGTTGTGGGCAGCAAGATGTCGGGGCTGCTGCCCCCTGCCTGCCTTGTGCCAGGGGTGTCCCTTTGCTGGAGAGGGCTGGCCTAGAAGTTCTGGCTCCCCCAGGCTCCCTTTTCTGCCCCACCACTGCTGCTCATTTGCCCCATGTGCTGTGGGGTGCTACCCAGGAGGGCCTCAACCCCTCTTGGGAAGGTGGATGGGAGCAGCTGAGACTCCTCTGCCAGGGCCTGGTGGGCAGCGTCTGAACTGTTTGGCTGCCATTGGAATAAAGGGTGTCAGGGCAATTTAGCTACAGCATGTGCAGGGGCCCAGGGTTTCCTCTAGCTGCTGGAAAGGGGGGTTAAGCAGGGTGAGGCCCCCTAGCAGAGGTGGCTGCTAGTTACGGGGTGATAGCTACAGCATGGGCTGCAGCCTCCCACTTCCCAGCCAAGTTCTTTAAACACCCCCTGATGCGGTGTGACCCCCAGGGCTGGTAGGGGTGGGTGGGGTGAGCTGGGGCCTGGTCTGTTCCCTGTCAGCCTGCAGGGGATCAGTTGCCAGGGGGCTGAAATACACTCCCCTCTCCCTGCATGCAGCTTGTAGGAGGGCATAGCGGGCTCAGGACCTCCCCCAGGACAGTGTTTAAATAGATATTACCTAATTCCTGTCCCAAAGATTGGGGGCGGGGGGGTGGTCAGCACCCCTTGCCCTAGAGGCAGGCCCCTGCCTTGCAGGGCAGAGCCAGCTAGAGCTGGGAATTAACATAGGGCTGCAGCCCCAGGCTACAGTTTGGGGGGCACCTCCCCTGGCGCTCAGCGATGATCCCTAGAGAGCAGTGCAGGGTGAGAGCGTGTGGTGCTGCAGGGAGCGGGAATTGACATAAGCCACAGAACCACTGCGTGTAGCTGGTTGCCCTGCCCCAGAGGTGGCTGCATCTCAGCAGTGGGAGAGCTGTCACCGTGTGGTGGTATGTGTGGCTGTTCCCCAGCTGTCCTGCCCCAGAGGTGGCTGTATCTCAGGGATCCAGAGACCCTTCTCTCTCTGTCTGCACTGCCCTCTACTACTTCTGGGTGCAGTTTGAAGTGCTAGCAGCTGATCTCCTGCCCCTGGTCCAGTAACAGGAAAGATTCTGTTGTGAGACTGTGGAAAAGTCAGGGCTAGGCCCCAGGAGTCCTGGCTCCCTGCCTGCCCCACCCCTGCTCTAACTCACTAGACCCCACTCCCCCTCCTGGAGCCAGTGCCAGACTCCCAACCCGCTCTGTCAGTGGGACCCCTGCCCCTTTGTGCAGTTTGGGATGCTGGCTGGGGCAGTGTGAGGGAAGTGCTCAGTATCAGACCCCGGAGCCCTGGTTTTCATAGAATCAGTGTGACGGGTTGGATCAAACCCCACCCCCCCTTGGGAGCTGCCACCTGATGTTCCAAGACTACTTCTGCCCCTGCCCTGCCTTTTTTTGAGCCAGACTTGCCAGCCTGCTGCAAACCCAGACCCAGGTCTGAATCTCATCCCCTAACAGCTTGACTGAAAGCAGCTAACAGAGGTGTTCTTGTCTTTAACACTCAGATGCCCAACTCCCAATGGGGTTTAACCCCAAATAAATCTGTTTTTTTTTTTTTTTTTTTTTTTTTATATACAGGGTAAACTCATAAATTGTTCGCCCTCTATAACACTGATAGAGAGATATACACAGCTGTTTGCCTACCCAGGTATTAACACATACTCTGGGTTAATAAGTAAAAAGTGATTTTATTAAATACAGAAAGTAGGATTTAAGTGGTTCCAAGTAGTGACAGACAGAAGAAAGTGAATTACTAAGTAAAATAAAATAAAACATGCAAATCTGTCTAATACAGTAAGAAACTGAATACAGCTAAGATCCTCACCAGTTCCAGAATACTTTATTTTACAGAAAGAACAGGACTAACAAATTTATTAGAGCATAAGCTTTCGTGGGCTACAGCATATGCATATGCATCCGAAGAAGTGGGCTGTAGCCCACGAAAGCTTATGCTCTAATAAATTTGTTAGTCTTTAAGGTGCCACAAGTACTCCTGTTCTTTTTGCGGATACAGACTAACACGGCTGCTACTCTGAATCCTTTTACAGACTAATCTCCTTTTAGTTTGGGTCCAGCAATCACTCACGCCCCTTGCAGTCACTGTCCTTTGTTCCAGTTGTTTTTAGGTATCTTTGGGGGTGGGGAGGCTCTCTCTTTAGCCAGCTGAAGACAAAATGGAGGGGTCTCCCCTGGGCTTAAATAGACTTTCTCTTGTGGGTGGACACCCCCTCCTCTCTTTTATGCAAAGTCCAGCTACAAAATGGAGTTTTGGAGTCACCTGGGCAAGTCACATGTCCATGCATGACTGAGTTCCTTACCAGCCAAGCCACAAGTTCATTGTTGGCTTAAATGTTTCTTGATGGGGCACTTACTGAAAATAGTTTTTTCTCAGGAAACTGACCAACTGCTTCACTACAGCCTACTTAGAATCAAACAAGTATGCAGCCAATATTCATAACTTCAAATACAAAAATGATAAATGCATACAAATAGGATTAATAGATGTAGTAGATTATGACCTTTACAGAGATATGTTACCTGGTATATGGAGCATATAGTTTTATTTTTATATATATATATATATACACACACACATATACACACAAGCATATTTCCATAAAGCCTTATGCGTGGCACCATCACACATAGAATATCAGGGTTAGAAGGGACCTCAGGAGGTCATCTAGTCCAACCCCCTGCTCAAAGCAGGACCAATTCCCAACTAAATCATCCCAGCCAGGGCTTTGTCAAGCCTGACCTTAAAAACCTCTAAGGAAGGAGATTCCACCACCTCCCTAGGTAACCCATTCCAGTGCTTCACCACCCTCCTGGTGAAAAAGTTTTTCCTAATATCCAACCTAAACCGCCCCCACTGCAACTTGAGACCATTACTCCTTGTTCTGTCATCTGCTACCACTGAGAACAGTCTAGATCCATCCTCTTTGGAACCCCCTTTCAGGTAGTTGAAAGCAGCTATCAAATCCCCCCTCATTCTTCTCTTTTGCAGACTAAACAATCCCAGTTCCCTCAGCCGCTCCTCATAATTCATGTGCTCCAGCCCCCTAATCATTTTTGTTGCCCTCCGCTGGACTCTTTCCAATTTTTCCACATCCTTCTTGTAGTGTGGGGCCCAAAACTGGACACAGTGCTCCAGATGAGGCCACACCAATGTTGTAAAGAGGGGAATGTTCACATCCCTCGAGGGAGGCGGTGGTGGCTGGGGAGTATGGGCCAGCCCCCCACCCCGTGCAGCGGGTGTGTGTGTGCAGGCCTCCTGCCTCAGCAGCGGGAGTGGCATGACATCCAGCCCCAAAGCTCCAAACCCCAGACAAGGCAGGGTTCTGCCTGGTACCCTACTTGTCAAACAGGAGTCACAGCTCTCACCCGCCTGACTCCAGCCCAGCCTTGGCAGGGAGTGGGGTCTAGTGGTTAGAGCACAGGGGTGTGTGCTGGGAACCAGGACTCCTGGGTTCTGTCTTGGCTGAGAGGGGAGTGGAATCTGGTGGATTAGAGCAGGGAGGGGATGGGAGCCAGGACTCCTGGGTTGTGTCTCTGGCTCAGGGAGGGGAGTGGAGTGGAGTCTGGTGGTTAGAGCAGGGGGTGGGGAGGTAGGAAGCCAGGACTCTTGGGCTCTGTAAAGAATGTCTCCTGACAGTGGGTGTCTGACCTGGCCAGGTTCCCCTCTGGCCTCGCTCGCAATAAAAGACCCAGCACCTGGGTGTGGAGCAGGGGGCCCCTCCCTGCCCTGGGACCCACGGAGCCGCCCATCCAGACAAGCTGGTCCAACCGGCTTCACTCCCTGCCCTGCCAGAGCCAGCTGCAGCCAGGGCCCCCGCCCCAGGGCCCCTGCAATGGAGATGGGGGCAGTACTGGGGGGGGGGGGGGGGGGGGGGGCGGAGCTGGGTCTCACAGCTGCTCTTATCACGCTGCCCTCTAGTGGTGAGAGCTGTTCCTTCCCCCCCCCCCCCAGCCCACTGAGGGGATTGTGTGGCCCTGCAGCCTCGGCCCCACCAAGGGCGCTGGGCTCATACCCGGCATTTGCTGCATCCTCGCCCTCTCCCAGCGATGGATGCAGGCTCGCTGCAGCCCCAGGCAACCTTGGGCCCAACTGCTATGGCTAGGAGCTTTTGCAGCCTGTGAATGCTGAGGCTCTGCGGGATGTGGTGGCCCCAATGGAGCCCTGTGGCCCTGACTGCCCCCGTGCCTCAGTTTCCCAAGTTGCAGCATGGGGGTCACACATCCATCACAGGAGGGGGCTAGCACAGCCATGGCCAAGGGGGCCATGTGTACAAGGGCTCCAGGACAGTCACTAGCTAAGCTCCCTGTAAAATTAATGTAAAATGAACGTTTCCAGGCCTCAGGGCGACAGTGCCACAAACAGCTGCTTGGGATCAGTCTCAGCAACGCTGCCGGAGTCTGTCGAGAGCCTGCGCCCAGTGCTGGGCGAGGGCGAGTGTGACGTTGCACCCTACAAGGCTTGATGGAAATATGCTTATGAATGTAAATATGACATAACTGGAATATGTTTATGCTACATATGCCATGTAACATATCTCTGCAAAGGTTATGATCTACTGAATCTATTCCTCCTATTTGTAGGCATGTATCATTTTTGTGTTCGAAGTTATGAATATTGGCTGGGTACTTGCTTGATTTCTAAGTAGCCTTAGTAAAGCATTTGGTCAGCTTCTTGAGAAAGGAGTATGCAAATGAAGTGCCCAATCAAGAAACACTTAACGAACAATGGATCTTGGAAGGCTCCAATCCGCATAAGTCTAGTTGAGGACGTTCAAAGTAGCATGTGAACCAGGGCTCCCACCTTGTTCCACCACCTAGCTAGCAATGCAGCATGTGGGGAAACTGATGCACGCACGGGCTTCATACCAAATATTAGAGCAAATGCCCCTGCTCTCAGAGCAGCCTCTTTGAGCCCGACCTGAGCAAAGGTCACTTCAGCCAGTGGCAGGGGGACGATCAGCTGTGCCCCCTCCCGCCCCCCCGTGACAAGGCAGCTGCTATAACTGTCCCATGCCCATTAAGGTGACTCCGTTTTGTATCCTGGAGGGCTGGGCTGGCAGCGCAGGAACCTGGCATCAGCCCCGTTCAGCTGCTGCAGCTGCGGCAGAGGAGAGTGGCTGGCAGCACCATCCCCGGTCTGCTGCAGCTCTCAGAGCCCCCGGCAGCACGGCTCTGCTCCTGGGGAAGCCGGTTCTTGCTCTGGTTCACACTCTGGAGTCTGCACCACGCCCAGCCCCGAGGCGGCTGTGAACACCAGGACGGGCGTAGCAGAGTCAGGGGGTGTCAGAACGGGGCCTGGCTTGAGCCCCTGGCACTGCTCGGGCCAGAGCGCCCTGTCCTGCTCCCATGGGCACACACCTCCAGGAGCGCCCCGCCAGCCCAAGAGAGGCCAGGCTCTGATAATCTCCACCTTGGCTGGCTCTGCTGCCCATCTTGTGATCCAGGTCTGACACCTTGGCCATCCCACGTTACACATCTCTGCCCAGCCCCCTCTTCAGCCAGGACAGTTCCTCCCAGGCTGGCTAAGGTACAGCTAGGGTCAGTGTATGCCCAGGCCAAGTCCTCCCTCCCCCTCAGTGACCAGCCCGCCTGGCACTGGCAGGTGCCCCCAGAAGGCCAAAAGGGAGAGCCAGGAACTCACTGAGCCCAACTGGGGTGGTGAAGGCAGATTTCAGCCAGGTGGCTGGAGCCAAGGGCACCGGCCAGTGGCCCGTGGTGAGGTCCAGGTTGGTAAGGAAACAGGGCCCCCAGCTTGTCTGGAATCTCGTCCGTCCCAGGCATGGGGCAGGTGTCGGACACGGTGATGGCCCTGAGCTGCCGCTAGTCCACACCGGATCTGACTGACCCTTCTTTGGGGACCAGCACCACGGGAGAGGCCCAGGGGCTAGTAGACGCTGGATCACCCCTAGGACCAGCATGTCCCTGACCTCTCTCTCCAGGGCCTGGGCTGTGTTCCCAGTGACTCTGAATGGGGAACACCTGATGGGAGGGTTGGCTCCTGTGTCCACCCTCTGGACAGCCAGGTTAGTGAGCCCAGGCCAGCTGGAGAACAGCGGCTGGTAGGAACGCAGCACCTCTCTGATCTCTGCCAGCCAGGCAGGGGTTAGCTGGGCAGAGAGGGGAATTGATTCCAGCGGGCAGCTGGCTCCTGGCGCAGCCCTGAGACCCACCAGGGTGTCTTCCCCCTTCTCCCACTGCCCACACACAACCAGCACCAACCTCTCCCTGTCCCAGTACAGCTTCATCATGTGGACATGGCACACTCGGAGGCTGTAGGCCCGTTTGGACAGCGCCACCAGGTAGTTCACCTCATTCAGTTCTGTGATGACCTTAAAGGGCCCATCTCAGGCAGCTTGTAGCTTATTCTGCCGCACTGGGCTGAGAACCATCCCCTGGTCCCTGGTGCCATAGGAGCGAACACACGCTGTGTGGTCATACCAGATGGGCTGCCTCCCTTGGGCCCGGGCTAGGTTCTCCCTGGCCCAGCCCATGACCTCAGTGAGCCTTTCCTGAAAGGTCAGTACATACTCCACCACTGATTCTCCACCCTCCCATTCGTCCCTCACCAAGCCCAGGGGTCCCCTCACTCTCCCCCAGTAGAGCAACTCAACAGGAACTCTGTGGATTCCTCAGGAACTTCCTGGTGTGCAAACAGCAGGTGGGGCAGGTATCTGTCCCAGTCCTGCAGATGCTGGGCCATAAAAGTCCTCAGGATCAGCTTCAGGGTCTCATTAAACCTCTCCACCAGCCCGTTGGCCTGAGGGGGATGTGCCAGACCCCACATTTCCCCCACAGCCCCAGAGCAGGGTTGGCAGGAAATTGGACCCCTAGTCTGTAAGGACCTCCCGGGGGAAACCCACTCTGCTGAAGATGGTCAGCAGCGCATCTGTCACGTGTCTGCTTCGCTGGAGGACAGAGCCACCGCCGATGGGTGGTGAAATCTACTGCCACCAGAATGTATTTCTTCCTGGCCCGAGTCGGCATGCTGAGGGGCCCCACTATGTCCACAGCCACCTTCTGAACAGGTCCCTCTGTGATGGGCAGGGGTCTCCAGGCTGCTTTACCTTATCCTGGCCCTTCCCCACCCTTTGGCAGGGGTCATAGGCCCTGCAGTGCTGCCTGGCTGTGTCACGTTCTGCAGCAGCCTCTGCCGGGTGTGCTGGATTCCGGATGTCCTGTCAAAGGCCCTGTACAATAGCCAGTGGTGGCACTTCTGGGGGACTCCCAGCTGCCTCCTGATCCCCCCCAGTTCAGTTTTTCCCAGGGAACCTGCTCCAGGAATCCCTTCTCCCCCAGGAATCCGGCCCTGCTGGCCTCCTTCAGGGGTCCTGCCGCACTGCAGCCAGCCAGGGCCCTCAGCTCCTCCAAGCGGGGATCCTGCTGCAGCTCCGGCTGAAATTCGGCTGCTGGGGTAGCGTGTGGGAGTCCCTCCTCGCTGGGCTGGGGTCAGGGCCCTCACTGGCTGTGTCTTGGTTTCCCCACCTTAGGACAAAGCCTTGAGCTCAGCCTTGTTAAGCCCGGTAGATCCCTTCCTCTGGCCCCAAGGCGGGGTGGCCGTCTCTGGCTCTAGCTCCAGGAAGGACCAGGGTGCTCTGGACATCACCCGGCCAGGCCATCAGATCAGTCCCCATCAGCCCCGCCTGCACCCCAACCTCTTTGGGCCCCTCCTTGGCCCCACCATCTCAGACCCTCACTACAGGCACCATAACCAGGGGCCACACACCCCCCCCCCGCCCCCAGAGTGAGGTATCATTGGGTACTAACTGGGCCAAGTCCACCACCTGGGGCCAGGCCAGCATCCCCTCAGCGCCCGTGGCCTGGTACCCCAGGACCGTCCTCCCTTCCAACTCAAGGGGGGGGGGTGTAGTGATTGCTCCCTGTGCCCACCCTGTAAATTGAGTGCTCCCGGCCGCCCCCAGTGCGCAGCCAGCTGCACCCGCCTGGGAAACTGGTGCCCCCACTCTGGCTGGGCTCCCCCCCAGTTAACCCTTCTGCTTGGCCACTAGTTCTTTACCCTTTGGGCACCGTGCCCACTTGGGCCCTGTTTGCCCGTAGTAATTACGGCTCAGGTCTTGGCGGTCTGCCCCCAGTGGCCATCACCCCTGATTTGGATTTGCCTGACTCCCACTTCTGGGGTGCCCCTGGGTGAGCCCCCCCGCCCTAGGCCAGTCCCCTTCAGGTGTCTTTTCATACCCAGCCCTACTGTCCGCAAACGCAGCTGCCCGCCTGCCTGCCCTATGCAGATCCTTGGGCTTCAGGCTCCCTAACCCCATTGTCAGGGCCCGAGGCCAGATCTCACCCAGCTGCACCAACCCAGCCAGGTGCACACCTCCTCCGGCCTAGCAAGACCTGCACCCTTGCCCCATTTGCAGCCTGGGTCATATCACAGGCCTGCCCCACAGCAAAGAGCTAGGTGTCTATAGTCCTCCCCCCCCGGTATCTAGGTTCCCTACGGAAGTGGCCTTTCCCAACTTTCCCCTCGGTGGGTCCCCCTGCCTCTCCGCGTCTCCATTTCCAGTTTATGCTTCCAGATTCTCCCGCGCCTCCAGCTCCGCTCTCAACTCCAGTGCAGGACAGCCAGGGCGTGAAGCACTGAACGGGGTCAGGGGATGTCCAACTGCTGCCTCTGCTGTTCCTGGAGCCTTGTGACCCCCCACTTGGGCCTGGAATCTGCTTCTCGGAGCGATCACCCTTCTCGTGCAATCGGCTGCACTTTGCTGAGCCTCCCCCTTACTCCAGCCAGCTGGGGGCGCTGGCTACAGGCCATTTCCTGCTGCCAGTCCCTTCAGCATCCATCCAGCCACTGCTGCCTGCGACCGCCTGTCACAGCTCCGCAGGCCTGGTGCCCTGGGGGTGGGCATCCGCACGCCAGCCCCCCTTATGGTCTCACTCTGCCACCAGGGGAAGCCACTTGGCGTCTCCGTCCCCTGGGACTGAACCTTGGGGCCTCCAGCTGCCTGCTCCCCACCAGGGGCTCCTTCCAGCGAGTCCGTCTGTGGGACCCCAAGGGAGATGTGTACCCAGCCGAGTGTCCATCACACTGGGGCTGTGCAGCGAGGCACCCACCTTGTCCCACCACCTAGTTAGCAATGCAGCATATGGGGAAACTGAATGCCCACTCCATCACACTCAGCCCCACTCTAACCCTGTAGACCCCACTCCTCTCCCGGAGCTGGGGATAGAACTCAGGAGTCCTGGCTTACAGCCCCCACCCCCAAATTGAAGAACATAAGAACGGCCAGACTGAAGGTCCATCCAGCCCAGTAGCCTGTCTTCCGACAGTGGCCAATGCCAGGTGCCCCAGAGGGAATGACCAGAACAGGTAATCAAGTGATCCATTCCCTGTCGCCCATTCCCAGCTTCTGGCAAACAGAGGCTAGGGACACCATCCCTGCCCATCCTAATAGCCATTGATGGACCTAGCCTCCATGGACTTATCTAGTTCTTTTCTGAACCCTGTTGTGGTCTTGGCCTTCACACCATCCTCTGGCAAGGAGTGCCACAGGTTGACTAGGTGTTGTGTGAAGACGTCCTTCCTTTGGTTTGCTTTAAACCTGCTGCCTATTAATTGCATTGGGTGACTCCTAGTTCTTGTGTTCTGAGAAGGAAGAACTACATGGGCAACTTGGGTTTTTTTTGTCTTTATTAGTTAATGGGGTTGGTTTAAACCATTTAGTACAGAATGGGGGGAGGGCAGGATCTTCAACAAATACACTCACCAGGGGAACAGTCACAGCAGCACCCCAGGGCCCTGCAGTGGGGATGGGGCTGAATTAGGTGAACCAGGATTAGCCCTTCCCCCCCCCCCAATCTGTGGGTCTTTGGCTGGGGATGGGTTATAGGATTAGGGTATTGGGGGAGGTCAGCACTCCCAGGGCAACCCCACCCACACTAGGCCCAGCTGGTCACAGCACCACCCCTTTATCACGGGGGTGGGGGTACAGGGTATGGGGGGGTCAAAGGTCATAACTCCCAGGGGACCCCCAAAGTCACAATGGGAGTTAGTGCAATCAAGTCAGTCAGATGCTGCCCACCACCAGCAATTGCCGCTCTCAGCCACTGGGTCAGCAGGGGGTGCCCCCGACACCTTCAGCTACCCCATAACATACCCCACACACACTGCGGTACTGCCACAACCAGACTACTACAGCCACAGCCACACAACACAACCAAGCACCCACCATCACACCCCCCCAAGCAGGGCTCAGCTCCTCCAGCAGGGGGCAGCAGGCACACCCCCACACCCCTAGTCTAGCCAGATATGTACACGCCCCCCCAGCTCATGCTGACCAGGGAGGCCAGACAGGCAGGCTGGGGAGGGATTTTTTTCCTTAAGCCTCCCTCCACTACCCTTGGTGCCCCCCCCCCCCCTCGCTGGGGGATCCCATCTCAGGGTGGGGGTGTTTTAATTGGGTTAATGAAGGGTTAAAACGTTAGAAATCTTTCTCAGCTTTAAAAGCTTTATAGAACAGCCCCCCTGCCCCCCCACAGGGGGGCAGGGAGGGTCCCCCATTACCAGGGCTGGCAGTGGGGCAAGACCCCAATAGTTTTATGCCCCACACTGGCCCCCTGGGGGGGGTGGAGTCAGTTAGTGATGCCATTCATGGTTCTGCTGACATCACCCGTGCCCCCTCCCTATGTCACACTGAGGCGGTCGCTGAGCATCAGCAGGTGGAGGCCTAGCCAAGGTGGGCAATGATGTCATACTGGGTGTGATGGTGATTGCAGCCCAGTGATAGCATATGGGATGTGATGTCTCTGAGGGGCCCCGAGGTCATTGGAGAGCAGCTGTTACATCATTGGGGAGCAGCAATGCAATTGGGCTGCCGTCACATCGGGTGTTCATCCCACCATTGATGGCCCTGTAGCGATGTCACTGTACCAGTCCTGTTGCCATTGGTGGCCTCATTGTGATGTCACTGTGCCCATCCTCCTGCCATTCATGATCCCACTGTGATATCACTCCAGCCCTGCAGCAGCTCAGGCGTGTCATACAGACCTTGGATGACGTTATTGGGGCCTCACATGATGTCACAGCCCGACTGTCTCAGCAATGGTCCCCAGCCAATGCTCAGATCCTGCACCCAGGGGTGTGTGTCAGCACTTGGGGAGCTCAACACAGGTCCTCCAGCCCCCCACCCAGGGTCCCTCGTGGTCCAGCCCGGGCCCCCCCTCAGCAGTAGCTCCGGGTCTGCCCCTCAGAGTGCACCGTCCAGTTGGGAGCCAGGCACGCAGGCGGTGGGGGCGGCCCCTCCTTCCTCTCCACGTTGCCATACTGGGGGGGCAGGCGCTTGGCATAGGGGGAGTAGGGCCCCAGCCGGTAACCGTCCAGCAGGCCAGGGCTGAGGAGGGCAGGAGGCCGGGGCTTGGGCTCAGCGTAGGTGGTGAAGGGGGGAGTGCAGCCGGTGGCTGGCTCCCAGCCAGGTGGCGCTGGGCGGTAGAACCGCAGCATGGTGCCGCCACAGGGCAGCACGTCTAGTAGCTGGCGGTAAAGTCCGGGCACTGATGGCGGTCCGTAGGCCCAGCCTGGTGCTGCCTGCAGGCCCTGCCTCTGTTTCTGCGGCAGGGCCGGCACCGGGGGGCGGCGCAGGGCGGCGCAGGTAGCGCCAGGGTCAGAGCGGCTGCGCAGGTGCCCGCCCTCCGGCGGAGGGGAGGCCGAGGCGGAGGACGAGGATGAGGGGGGGGTGGCCCTGCCGCGGCGGTGCCCCCCGGCCTCTGGCCCTGCGGCAGGGCCAGCAAAGGGGACGTTGACATAGATGGGCTCCGGTGGCTCGTAGCGGACGCGCCCGTCCTCGAAGATGGCCCAGAGGGGTGGTGTTGGGGCCGAGGGGTTGGGCCTGGGCTGCTGGAAGACGCCGTAGGAGGCATTGAGGGCGGCCATGTACTCGCGGGGTGCCGGGAGGCGCGGGGGGCCCAGGGGCCAGGGCCGGTAGACGGGCGGCTCTGGGACGATCTCGTAGTACAGGTTCTCGGCTGCGGGCTCCAGCAGCGGGCGCTGGGGGGGTGTGGCAGCGCCGGGGGGGCGGGGAGCTAGGAAGTGGTGGCGCTGGTGCAGCTGTGACTCCGGAGGATATGGAGGGGCAGCGCAGGGGGGGCCCAGCCACTGGGGGGTGGCGTTGAGACAGGCTGCAGGTGGGGGGTGGAAGTGCAGGGGGGTTGGGGGCTTGGGTGGGGCCTGCGGGTGGCGGGGGGCAGGGTCCAGTGCTCGGGGGAAGGGCAGCGGCTGGGTCTGGCAGGGCGGGTGGGGTTCGGGGCCCCAGTGGTGGGTGTCAGGGAGGGCTTTGCTGTAGTGGGAAGGGGCTGCCAAGCTGGCCCTGCCCCCCTCCCTACCTGGGGCAGGAGCCTTGGCCAATGTGACCTGTAGGAGAGAGAAGGGGGGTCAGTGAGGGGGAGGTTCACACACACACACACACACAGTCCCCCCTCTAGTTGACCCCCAGCCTTCCATCACAGCCCCAACCTCAGCAGCCCACTGTACCCCCAAACCCCACACTGCACCCCAATCCCCCAGTTCCTCCCACTGAACCCCCAATCCCACCCAGTCCACCCACCCGACCACAACCCTTCAAACTGCCCCTGCTGCAGCCCCCCGCAATCTCCCCATCCATCAACAATCGTCTAAATTCCCTCACTGTAACCCCCTATTCCCCCATCCAGCCGCAACCCCATTGAATCCCCCCAGCCACCAAACCTCACCCCAACCTGACTGCCTATCGCCCCCCAACCCCCCTTACTGCCCCCAGTCCAACCCACTGCTCCCCACTGTCTCCACAACCCCCCAAACTCTCCTTTCTTGCCCCACTGCCCCCCAAACCCCATCACCTACCTGCCCTCCTCCCAGGCCCCCCAAATCCCCCTTGTTCAAACTGGGAAACCCCCCTGCCCCAACCCAGCCACCAATTCCCCCCCCCCCACCCTAAGGGTCCAATGCCCCTAACTCCCTCCCACCCAACCCCTGTCAGCGATCCCTCCCCCTCCACCCCCACACACCTGGGGGCCCCCTGCACGCTCCTGACGCTGGCCCCGGGGTTCCCCCTCACTCTGCTGGCGCTGCAGAGAGGGGTCAGGGAGCTGGGCAGCAGGGCCAGGGCGCACCACAGAGTACAGGGTGCCCGGCCCCATTGCTGCACCCTCCCCCCCACCTTCCAGGGACAGGGAGCGCCGGAACTGGGCACGCTGCTCCCTGCGTGGCGCCCCTTGCTGCTGCCGGGCGGCCCGGTGTGCGCTCTCTGCCAGTGCCAGCGCCATCAGCCGGGCTGGGTTCTTTGGGGGCGGCGGGGGCGGCACGTGCCGAAACAGGCACAGCGCCCCGGGCAGTGGGGGGGAAGCCTCCGACTCAGGACCTGAAGGGGGAGAGGAGAAAAGAGGGTAGTCAGTGCCAGCAGCACCCAGCAGGGGGCGCTGTAGGGGGGTGCGGCTGGGTGCTGGCTGTGCGGGGAGCTCCCGGCTACTCCAGCCCTGGCCTTACCCAGCAGGAGGTGCTGTAGGAGGCTGGGGCGTTGTTGCGTGCTCCCCAACTCCCCCAGCAGGGGACACGGGGGGGGGTGTCTGTTTGTGGGGGGGGGGGTTGGCTGGGGGAGGGGATGGTTCTGGCTGGGCAGTTCTGACTGAGGGTTCTGGCAAGGTGGTTCCAGCTGTGGGGGTTCCGGCTGGGCAATTCCGGCTGGAGGGGTTCTGGCTGGGGGTGGGGTCTGGCCATGGGGTTCTGGCTGGGGCCTTCAGGCCTGGGTGAGTTCTGGCTGGTGGGGGATTCTGGCTGGGGCTGGGAGGTTCCGGCCAGGGGGGTGTTTCAGCTGGATGGTTCTGCCCTGGGGGTTCCAGCGGGGAGGTGGGGGGGGAAGGGGGGAGGGGAGCTTCTGGCTGGCGGGGAGTTCTGGGGGGGGCTGGGAGGTTCTGGCTGGGGGGGGGGCTTCCAGCTGGTGGGGAGTTCTGGAGGGGGCTGGGAGGTTTTGGCGGGGGGCGGGTTCTGGCTGGCGGGGAGTTCTGGAGGGGGCTGGGAGGTTCGGGGGGGGGTTCTGCCTGGCAGGGAGTTCTGGAGGGGGCTGGGAGGTTTTGGCGGGGGGGGGGGGAGGATTCTGGCTGACGGGGAGTTCTGGAGGGGGCTGTGAGGCTCCGGCGGTGGGGGGGGGGGGGGTTCTGGCTGACGGGGAGTTCTGGAGGGAGCTGGGAGGTTTGGGGCGGGTTCTGGCTGGCTGGGAGTTCTGGAGGGGGCTGGGAGGTTTTGGCGGGGGGGTTCTGGCTGGCGGGGAGTTCTGGAGGGGGCTGGGAGGTTCGGGGGGGTTCTGGCTGGTGGGCAGTTCTGGAGGGGGCTGGGAGGTTTTGGCGGGGGGCGGTTCTGGCTGGCGGGGAGTTCTGGAGGGGGCTGGGAGGTTCGGGGGGATTCTGGCTGGCGGGGAGTTCTGGAGGGGGCTGGGAGCTTTTGGCGCACTCACTCTGGGCCAGGCTTCCGCTCTCGGCTTGGGTCAGTTTGTGCTGCACCTCACGCTGGCAGCTGTCAGTCAGCATCCCGTCGCCGGCCTGCAGCAGCCGGGAGATCATGTGGGGGGGGCTGCACGTTCCCCAGCGCCGTCCGGGCCTCAGCACACCCCCAGCCTCACCCCCCCCAAGCATCTCCAGCACCTTGGCAGGCAGTGAGATGGCCACGGGCTCCGAGATCTCCAGGGCAGCTGTGGGAGGCTCCGGGCCGCGGGGTGAAAGCGCCCGGGTCACCTTGCAGGCGAAGGGAAGGCGGGCGGGGCTGGGGGCCGAGTCAGAGGCCTCAGAGAGCGAGGGGCGCCAGGGGGGGCTGTGCCGGAAGGGGAGCAGGTCCAAGTCCAGGAAGCCGGGGGGGCTGAGCTCTGGGTCCGAGTCCAGCTCGCCCTCATCGTCCAGCCAGAGGGAGGTGCGGCGATGGGGTGCCAGGCTCTCGCTGTAGCCGCCGGAGGCCGAGGAGCTCAGCGACTCGCAGGAGCGGCAGGGCTTGAGGGGGGCTGGCGGGGACCCGGGGAGGGCTCCAGGCAGGGCCGGGAAGGCGTCGCTGCTGGAGCGCGGGCGCCGCAGGCGGTTCAGTTTGTGCAGGCCTTGGGGACAGATGGACAAACAGCAGCGTAAACAACCCTGAGACGGCAGGCAGCTGGGGAACAGCCACACATAATGCCGCATGGGAACAGCTCACTTGGCACTGAGATGCAGCCATCTCTGGGGCGGGGCAGCTGGGGAACAGCCACACATAATGCCGCATGGGAACAGCTCACCTGGCACTGAGATGCAGCCATCTCTGGGGCGGGGCAGCTGGGGAACAGCCACACACAACATCATACAGGGACTGCTCACCCAGCACTGGGACACAGTCACCTCTGGGGTGGGGCAGCTGGGGAACAGCTGTACATAACGCTGCATGGGGACAGCTCGCCCGGCACCGAGACACAGCCACCTCTGAGGTTGGCTTCCCCCTGAACGTCCCCTCCCCGCCCCTCGTGCTGCCCCTCATACCCGCGGTGCTGGACTGAGACGTGAGTGACTCCTCACTCTTGGCGGATCGCAGCGTGACAGTGTCGGCCCGGAGCCCTGCAGGGAGAGGGGAGGGGTGAGAATATCAGCCCCCCTAGTCCTCCCGCAGCCCCCCACCCCCGTATCCATCCCCTGCCTGGACCCCACTGACATCCTCTACTCCCACCTCTCCTGCCCCCAGCACTGCCCTGTCCCCACCTCCGCTCCCGGGAACACCCCAGACAGGCCCCCCAACACTCCTTCCTTCTCCCAGAAAAAACGGTTCCCTACCTTCTCTAACTGTTGCTCCTTGAGATGTGTTGCTCGTGTCCATTCCCTGCTATGTGTGCGCGCGCCCACGGGCCCGGCTGCCGGAGATTTTTCCCTTAGCAGTATCTGTAGGGCCGGCTCTGGCGCCCCCTGGAGTCCTGCGCCCATGCGCCGGTATATGGGGCGCCACCGGTCCCTTCTTGCTAACAACTCCGGCAGCGGGGCAGGAGGGCAGGTCGTGGGATGGGCATGAGCAATGCATCCTGAAGAACAGCAGCTACGAGAGGGAGGTACTGTTTTTCCTTCTTTGAGTGCTTGCTTGTGTCGATTCCAAATTAGGTGACTCCCTGGACGTGGTTCATGGACGTGCTGCTTGCAACACTGCTCTGCCAAGCTGGCCTCGTCCTGGGCCTGCTGGCTGATGGCATATGGACCGAGGACCAGGTGGCGGCTCTGCAGATACCCCGGATACCTGTGCGAGGAAGGCCGCTGACAAAGCGTGCGCTCTGGTGGAATGGGCAGGCAGGATGGCCGGCAGTGACACCTCTGCTTGCTCATAGCAGAGCCTGATGCAGGCGGTTATCCACAAGGAGCTTCTCTGAGCGGACACAGGCAAACCTTTCATCCTGTCCGCCCTGCGACGAGGAGCTGCGCTGATTTACGGAAGGGTTTGGTCCCCTCAATGCAGAAGGCTAAGGCCTGCCTAACATCCATAGAGTGTAACCGATGCTCCTTGTTCGCCTTGTGAGGCTTCAGGAAGAAACCCGGTAGGAAGAGGTCCTGATTATTGCGAACTGTGACACCACCTTAGGTAAGAAGGCTGGGTGGGGGCTCAGCTGGACCTCATCCTTGTAAAACACCATGTAAGGGAGTGCTGACGTCAACGCTCTAATCTCGGAGACCCTGTGGGCCGACGTGATCACCGCCAGGAAGGAGACCTCCCATAAGAGGAGCAGCAGAGAACACGAAGTCAGCAGCTCGAAAGGGGGACCTGTGAGCCTCGCTAGCACCAGGTTTAGGTCACAAGGAGGGATGGGATCCCAAACCTGTGGATATAGCTTCTCCAGACCCTTCAGGAACCTGATCGTCACGTCATGAACAAAGATTGACCTGCCCTGGAGGAGCGGGTGAAAGGCTGAGATGGGCGACAAGTGAACCCTGATTGCCAGGCCCTGGTGCTTGAGGGGGAGCAGGTAGTCCAAGATGGATTGTAGCAATGACCGGGAGGAAGAAAGACCTCGATCCGCGGCCCTTAATAGATGAAGCGTTTCCACTTGACCAGGTAGGTCGCCCTGATGGAGGGCTTCCTTCTACTCAACAGGATGTGTTAGACTTGCTCCGAGCAGGCCTGTTCCTCCACGTTCAGCCATGCAAAGCCATGCCATAAGATGCAGCGACGCTAGGTTCGGATGGAGCAGACAGCCTTGGTGCTGTGAGAGCAAGTCTGGGCGAAGCGGGACCGCTAGTGAGGTTGCCATCGAGAGATCCAAAAACCTGCCGAACCACGCCGGAGCTACCAGGATGCCCTTCGCTTTGTCTCTAGGACCTTGTGAACTGGGGGTATCAGTGGGAAGGCGTAAAGCGGCCCCCATCCAAGGGCGCAGGAAAACCGGGAAGGCGTACAGCGGCCCCCATCCAAGGGCGCAGGAAAGCCGGGAAGGCATACAGCGGCCCCCATCCAAGGGCGCAGGAAAGCCGGGAAGGCGTACAGCGGCCCCCATCCAAGGGCGCAGGAAAGCCGGGAAGGCGTACAGCGGCCCCCATCCAAGGGCGCAGGAAAGGCGGGAAGGCGTACAGCAGGCCCCATCCAAGGGCGCAGGAAAGCCGGGAAGGCGTACAGCGGCCCCCATCCAAGGGCGCAGGAAAGCCGGGAAGGCGTACAGCGGCCCCCATCCAAGGGCACAGGAAAGCCGGGAAGGCGTACAAAGGGCCCCATCCAAGGACGCAGGAAAGCCGGGAGGCATACAAAGGGCCCCATCCAAGGGCGCAGGAAAGCCGGGAAGGCGTACAGCGGGCCCCATCCAAGGGCGCAGGAAAGCCGGGAAGGCATACAGCAGGGCCCATCCAAGGGCACAGGAAAGCCGGGAAGGCGTACAGCGGCTCCCATCCAAGGGCGCAGGAAAGCCGGGAAGGCGTACAGCGGCCCCCATCCAAGGGCGCAGGAAAGCCGGGAAGGTGTACAGCAGGGCCCATCCAAGGGCACAGGAAAGCCGGGAAGGCGTACAGCGGCTCCCATCCAAGGGCGCAGGAAAGCCGGGAAGGCGTACAGCGGCCCCCATCCAAGGGCGCAGGAAAGCCGGGAAGGCGTACAGCAGGGCCCATCCAAGGGTGCAGGAAAGCCGGGAGGCGTACAGCAGGGCCCATCCAAGGGCGCAGGAAAGCCGGGAAGGCGTACAGCGGCCCCCATCCAAGGGCGCAGGAAAACCGGGAAGGCGTACAGCGGCCCCCATCCAAGGGCGCAGGAAAGCCGGGAAGGCGTACAGCGGCCCCCATCCAAGGGCGCAGGAAAGCCGGGAAGGCGTACAGCGGCCCCCATCCAAGGGCGCAGGAAAGCCGGGAGGCGTACAGCAGGGCCCCCATCCAAGGGTGCAGGAAAACGTCGGACAGGGAGTTACTGGCTAGCCCGTAAAATGAGCACAACTGCTGACACGTCCTGTTCTGAGTGGCCACGAATAGGTGCACCTGGGGAGTCCCCCACCTGGGGGAGATCGTGCTGACAACCTTTGGGTGGAGTGACCACTCTTGGCGAGAGGAGAAGTAGCTGCTGAGGAGATCTGCCCGCGCGTTCTGGGCGCCCGGGAGGTGCGAAGCCTTGAGATGACCAGCCTGCTGCACACAGAAGTCCCACAGGCGAAGAGCCTCTCGACACAGGGCAGACGAGTGGGCCCCGTCTTGCTTGTTGAAGAACATTGCTGCTGTATTGTCCGTCAAGATCTGCACCACTCTGCCCCTTAGATAGGGAGGAATGTATGGCAAGCCGAGCGTATCGCCCTGAGCTCTCTGGCCTTTCTGTGAAGAGAACCAGAGACCTTGGGTACTGCAGCTGCCAAGCTGGGCTCCCCACCCCCGATCCGACCAATGTTACCGATGAGAGTGAAGCTATGAAGGGGCTGGGCACCGAGCCAGAGATGACAGGACATTCGACAGAACTGTAACCATTAGCTCCAGGTCGTGAGAAGACCAACTCCAGCCACATCTGGAGACTGAGCTGCAGCCATACATGTTGCACCACGTCGGTACACGCCGCCATGTGACCCAGCTGCTGGTGGCATACCTGGGTGGCTGTGAGCGACTGGGCTCTGACATGCCCGGAACCGGGACTCCGGCAGGTAGGCTCTGGCATGGGTGGAGTCAAACACTGCTCGTATAAACTCTATTCTCTGAACGGGGGACAGAGTCAACTTCTGGTCTTTGAGATGCAGGCCTAGATCCCGACATGTGCTGCACGTGAGCCTGGGACCTGCCTCTGACCAGCCAGTCCTCAGGGATGGGTAGATTTGAATGCCGCGACACCTCAGGGAAGCGGCCAGCACCACCATGCACTTCATGAAGCCCCTTGGAGCAGAGGAGAGGCTGAAGGGCAGTGCCGTGAACTAGTAGAGGCACTGCCCCACCACCAAACGGGGGAATCTCCTGTGGCCATGGAAGACAGAAATATGGAAGTAGGCGCACGTTAAGTCGAGAGCAGCGTACCAGCCTCCCGGATCCAGAGAGACCAGGCAGAACTTTGACATCTTCAGATACCTGTTGAGGCGACACAGGCCTAGGATGGGTCTGAGGCCCCCCTTGGCCTTTGGGATTAGGAAATACCGGGAGTAAAACCCTTTCCCCCTAATGTCTAGGGGAACCTCCTCCCCGGCCCCCAGACGTAGGAGGGAATTCCCCTCCTGGATGAGGAGCTGCTTGTGAGAAGGGTCCCTGAAGAGGGCCAGGGAAATGGGGTGTGAGGGGGAGATGGAGGAAAACTCCAGGGTATAGCCAACTGTTGTGGTGTTGAGCACCCAGCGGCCTGAGGTGACCTTGGCCCATGCAGGAGAAAGGGAGACAGGCGGTCCCGAAACAAACGGGGGGATAGATCCTGGGATGAGACTGTAACTCCGGCCTCAGGCACGCCCTCAGAATGCCTGCCGACGGCCGCCTGAGCAATGCGCAGGGCCTCGCTGGGCAGCCGAGGGGGCTGGGGAGGGGCAGCAGCATTTAAAGCCCCTGGCTCTGCCGCTGAGGGCCGGAGAATCTATGCGGCTGGAGTCCCAGGTGTTAGCACCGTGTCCCCCCAGCAACACCTGTCGTCCGGAGTCCCAGGTGTTAGCCCCGTGTCTCCCCCGCAACGCCTGTCGTCCGGAGTCCCAGGTGTTAGCACCGTGTCTCCCCAGCAACACCTGCCGGCCCGAGTCCCAGGTGTTAGCCCCGTATCCCCCCAGCAACGCCTGCCGTCCGGAGTCCCAGGTGTTAGCACCGTGTCTCCCCAGCAACACCTGCCGGCCCGAGTCCCAGGTGTTAGCCCCGTGTCTCCCCAGCAATGCCTGCCGGCCGGAGGCCCAGATGTTAGCACCGTGTCTCCCCAGCAACGCTTGCCGTCCGGAGTCCCAGGTGTTAGCACCGTGTCTCCCCAGCAACGCTTGCTGGCTGGTTTTATCGCTGTGGTGGCCCCGGCAATGGTGAGCAGTGCCGGGAGGCAGTAGCGTAGCTAGGGGGGCAGCAGGGGGAGCGGCCACTCCCCCACTGAGCACAAGTGGCGCCGTGTCAATTTCTTGGTGCCTTTGTACTCACCCAGGGGAGCGATAAAAAAAAAAAAAGCGCCACCCGCTGTGGCGCTTTTATTTTACTCACCCGGTGGCGCTCCGGGTCTTCGGCGGCAGGCCCTTCACTCGCTCCAGGTCTTCGGTGGCGGGACCTTCAGTGCTGCCGAAGACACCCGGAGCGAGTGAAGGTCCCGCCGTCGAAGACCCGGAGCGCCGCCAGGTGAGTAAAAGCGCCGCAGCGGATGGCACCTATTTTTTTTATTGCTCAGTGGTTTGAGCATTGGCCTACTAAACCCAGGGTTGTGAGTTCAATCCTTGAGGGGGCCTCTTAGGGTTCTGGGGCAAAATCAGTACTTGGTCCTGCTAGTGAAGGCAGGGGGCTGGACTCGATGACCTTTCGGGGTCCCTTCCAGCTCTATGAGATAGGTATATCTCCCTGTTCCCTCCACCTGGCTACACCACTGCCGGGAGGAACCCGGTGCTGGTGGGGCTCGCCGTAGGCAGAGGGACTCAGCGCTGAGTCGGAGTGGGAGGGTTCTGAGGCCCGTCTGAGAGTTGCCTCCAGGAGAAGGGCTTGGAGATGAACGGCCCTGTTCTTCCGAGTGCGCCGTGAAGCCCTGACAGATCTGGCACTTCTCTTTGATGTGCGATTCCTCCAGAGACCTCAGACAGCTGGTGCAGGGCTCACTGACCGGCATAGGTCTATGGCAGACGGCTGGGATCCCTGGGAATGGGGCAAGCCCCGTGCTGGGGACAAAGTCCCTAAAGGGACTAACTGTCCCCTTACTAAAACTTAGTGGGATTTTTGGTTGACCAGTACCAAAAGAAAGGGGAAGGGTCAATGGGAAATCAGGACCCTGAGACTGACAGTCCCCAGGGGCAATGGGGAGAGGCCAATGCTCCAGGTCAGCCTGATTGACAGGGTGGGCAGGCTAATCAGGGACTCAGGAGGCCAGGACGGTCCTGTCCTCCGTGTGAGCTGGAATTGCCTGGGTCAGACAGACTGGGGCCAAGCTAAGGCCCAGTGGCCTAATGGATAAGGCAATAGCTTCCTAAGCCAGAGATTGTGGGTTCATGTCCCAGCTGGGGTGAAAAACTACTTTCTTAGGGAGAGGGATAGCTCAGTGGTTTGAGCATTGGCCTGCTAAACCCAGGGTTGTGAGTTCAATCCTTGAGGGGGCCATTTAGGGATCTGGAGCAAAAAGCTGT
Organism: Emys orbicularis; assembly: GCF_028017835.1. NCBI lineage: Eukaryota > Metazoa > Chordata > Testudines > Emydidae > Emys > Emys orbicularis. The sequence goes on from NC_088702.1 coordinate 14,114,679, forward strand.
CTGGGGATTAGTCCCCCTTTGAGCAGGGGGTTGGACTAGATACCTCCTGAGGTCTCTTCCAACCCTGATATTCTATGATTCTAAGGAGAGATCAGGGGCCCACGTTGTGCTGGGAGCAGAGCTGGTGCAACCAGGGCCAGAGAAGCAGCCCACGGAGCTGGAGGAAGAGCGAGGGGGACCCTGGACAGCGGACCCAGCGCAGGGAGATGCCCCCAATCAAGAGGCCTTGCAGGTCAGACTCGGAGGGGAGGGGGATCGTCACCCTGACGGGGCGGGGGTGATGCTGGGAAGAAGGGTCCTGCCACCTAAAGCCTGAGGGCGTGTGGCCACCACCAGAGCAAGTGTCCGACCCGCAGCATCCCTGCAGCACAGCCAGGGCCTGGGCAGGGGCCTGGGACATGTGAGGAACAGACTGAACTTCCCCGGCATCCCAGAGATGCTGGTTGTGATGTCCCCATGCCACAGAGCGGGGTGACGGGTTTTCCTTTAACCTTTCCCGTTTTTTCCTTATTTTTTTAAATTGGATGCAGTTTAATAAATTGTATTTGCTTTGAACTGTATGTAACGATCAGCGGGTCAGGGAAGCATCCAGTGCAGAGAGAGCACCCCAGAGTGGGCACACCCTAGACCCTGCCCTATGTGACCACAACAAGGTTGGGGTTCAAGCCCCCCAGGAATCCTGGGCCCAGACTTGTTGGGGTTCTGAGGACTCTGCCACACAGGAGATGGAAGGGGAGGCCCTGAGGTCAGGCAGGCCTCTGGGTAAAGGGAGTGGAAGCGAGGACTCAAATCCTTTCACTAGCCCATTTCACCGGTGTAGTGTATAAGCCAGGAAAGTTCCCCACAATAGTGGGAACCATTCCCCTGCTTACATAACTATCTAACCCAGGTTTCAGAGTAGCAGCCGTGTTAGTCTGTATCCGCAAAAAGAACAGGAGTACTTGTGGCACCTTAGAGACTAACAAATTTATTAGAGCATAAGCTTTCGTGGGCTACAGCCCACTTCTTCGGATGCATATATATGCATATATATGCTCTATATGCATCCGAAGAAGTGCGCTGTAGCCCACGAAAGCTTATGCTCTAATAAATTTGTTAGTCTCTAAGGTGCCACAAGTACTCCTGTTCTTTTATCTAACCCAGGGGTCGGCAACCTACGGCACGCGTGCCAAACACGGCATGCGAGCCGATTTTGAGTGGCACGCAGCTCCCTGCCGCGGTCCCGGCCCCCAGCCCCACTCAGCCCCCCCGCCCACCGCTCTCCCCTGCGGGGGCAGGAGGCAGAAGCTTGGTTCTGCAGCAGCCAAGCTTCCCCCCTCCCCCGCTTCTTCCCCCAGCGTGGTGCTTTCCTGCCCCTCCTCCTCTCCGTCCCTGCGCCAATCAGCTGATGGCCCTAGCGAGGGGGAGGGGGAAGTGCGGCAGCGTGCACACAGCTCCGTAGAGGACGCAGAGAGAGGTGGGGACGGAGCCTGGGGGAAGGGGGTGGAACAGGGCATATCCCTTCCAGCCCCCTGCCATGAGCCGCTCAGGGCTGGGGGCTGGGAGCACCCCCACGAGCCGAGCACCCCAGCCTTCTGCCCTGTACCCCCCACGCCCCCCAGCCCGCTGCCCTGACCCCTGAAACACACACACACACACCCCAGGTCTGGGGTCCCGGCCGCAGGCCCTGATCAGCCCGCTGCCGGCCTAGGTGAACAGAACCCCAGGCTGGCAGCGAGCTGAGCAGGCTGGTGGCGTAAGATCAGCATTTTAATTTAATTTTAAATGACGCTTCTTAAACATTTTGAAAACCTTGTTTACTTTACATACAATAGTTTAGTTATATATTATAGACTTATAGAAAGAGACCTTCTAAAAACGTTAAAATGTATTACCGGCACGCGAAACCTTAAATTACAGTGAGTAAATGAAGAAAGGTTGCCGACCCCTGATCTAACCTAATTACTCACCTAACTAACTACTTCATGATCTAGATCCAACTATATCCAACAACTATAAAGTTACACCGCTCAGAGCACTTTGGAATCACAAAGGGAGACAAGGAACTGAGGGGTGCGGCGCCCCATATACCGGCGTGTGGGTGCAGGGCTACATGGGGTGCCAGAGGTGGCCCTACAGATACTGCTAAGGGAAAAATCTCCGGCAGCTGGGCCCGTGGGCATGCGCACACCTAGCATGGAATGGACATGAGCAAGCACTCGAACATACACCCCCCCATCCCCACTCCATGGGGCAGGGGGAGAGACAGAGAGAACAGGAGGAAGACAGATGTGGGGCTGGGAGGTCGGTGTGGAACTGGGGGGAGGTTTGTGGGGCAGGGCTGGAAATGGGGGGTACGTGGGGCAGGGGGAAGCTGGGAGGCTGTGGGAAGCTGGGGGGCTGCATAGGGCGGCGTGGGGCAGGAATCAGGGGGGTTGCGTGGGGCAGGGTTCACTCACCCGTCTGCCCGCCCGGGTGCTGCACTCTCTTGTGGCTGATGGCAGGTGCCCTGCCCAAGGCGAAGAAGGTTTTCCAGCTCCCGCCCCGCGCCTGGCGCCTGTGGAGAGACAGCGTCAGCCCAACCCATGGCCCTGCCAGCCCCATTCCACACACCCCTGAGCCCACCACCTTCTGGGGCCAGGTCGGGGCTGGCACCCCCTGGGGGGGGGGGGAAGGCCCCCATGCCCCATCCCCCCTGAGTTCACCAGCCCCCACCCCGGAGCCGGCAACCCCTGTGGGAGAAGGCCCCATTACCTGTCATGGGGGGAGTCCAGCGTGAGGGGCAGCCTCCCCGGGGGCCCCCATCCGGTCTCGGCCTCAGGTCTCTTGGCCTGGCCAGGGGCCGTGTGCTGGGCCTGGGCCTGCGTCCGGGCCTGAGCCTCCTCCAGAGAGAGCAGGCGGGTCGAGGGGCAGCTGCCCAGCAGAGACTTGGGACGCGGGAGGTAGGAGCGCCCTGGGAGACAGGGAGACAGACAGAGGGGGGGTCAGCTGGGCCTGCCCCACAGGAATCTCAGTCCCTCCCTGCAGCACAGCGCCCCCTACTGAGCCCCTAAGCCCCTCTCTGCAGCTCCCCACAGCACGGTGCCCCCCACCCTGTTTCCTGCAGCACAGCGCCCCCTGCTGAGCCCCCCACCCCGCTCCCCGCAGCACAGCGCACCCTGCTGAGCCCCCACCCCACTCCCTACAGCACAGCACCCCCTGCTGAGCTCTGCCCCGCTCCCTACAGCACAGCACCCCCTGCTGAGCCCCCACTCCCCGCAGCACAGCGCCCCTTTCTGAGCCCCCGCCCCGCTCCCCACAGCACAGCGCCCCCTGCTCCTCTCCCTGCAGCACAGCACCCCCTGCTGAGCCCCCCACCCCGCTCCCCGCAGCACAGCGCACCCTGCTGAGCCCCCACCCCACTCCCTACAGCACAGCACCCCCTGCTGAGCTCTGCCCCGCTCCCTACAGCACAGCACCCCCTGCTGAGCCCCCACTCCCCGCAGCACAGCGCCCCTTTCTGAGCCCCCGCCCCGCTCCCCACAGCACAGCGCCCCCTGCTCCTCTCCCTGCAGCACAGCACCCCCTGCTGAGCCCCCCGCACCCTGCTCCCCACAGCACAGCGCCCCCTGCTGAGCCCCCACCCTGCTCCCCGCAGCATAGCGTCCCCTGTTGAGCCCCCACCCCGCTCCCCGCAGCACAGCGTCCCCTGCTGAGCCCCCCGCACCCTGCTCCCCACAGCACAGCGCCCCCTGCTGAGCCCCCCGCACCCTGCTCCCCGCAGCACAGCGCCCCCTGCTGAGCCCCCACCCTGCTCCCCACAGCACAGCGTCCCCTGCTGAGCCCCCCGCACCCTGCTCCCCACAGCACAGCGCCCCCTGCTGAGCCCCCACCCCGCTCCCCACAGCACAGCGCCCCCTGCTCCTCTCCCTGCAATATAGTGCCCCCTACTCAGCCCCAAGCACTATGGTGCCCCCTAGTGCCAGCAGCAGGACAGGATTTAACACGCTGGCAGGCTGCGGGGTCTCACCGTGGAAACCAGCGATGGCCCTGTGAGCCCAGGGGAGAGGCTCGACCCCGCAGAGAAGCAGCAGCGCAGCTGGGCACTGGGCGTTGTTACCTGGGTGAGGGGCGGGCAGCCAGATACCAGTGCAGGGCCCAGCCCCCTCAGCATGGCCGGGCGCTGGGCTCAGGGCTCCGCAGGTCCCAGCTGGTCAGGCACAGAAGGCAGCTTCCCCGGGGTGTGTGTGGGGGGGAGGGGGGGTTCCCCCCCCACTGCAGCTCACGTTGGCCTTGGCCTCAGCCCCCCAGCATCCAGGCCCAGCCACTCTATGCCCCCCCCCAAGTTCCACACCCCACTGCATTCGGTTGCAGGATTGTCCACCCCTCCCTCCCACCACAGGGCTAGCCTGTTTCGGCGCCTCCCAGCCTGCCTGGGCATCCCCAGAACCCCCCTCCCCAGCCTGTCTCAGCACCTCCCCACCTCAGCACCCCCTTTCCTAGCCTGCCTTGGCACCCCCTAGCCTTCCGCGGTGCCCCCCAGCACCCCCCACCTCAGGCCCTCACCTGCCTCAGCACCCTCCTCCCCAGCCTGTCTGGGCACCCCCCCACCTCAGCACCCCGCTCCCCAGCACCTCCAGCACCCCCCTCCCCAGCCTGTCCGGGCACCCCCCCCAGTTCAGCACCCCCATCCCCAGCCTGCCTCAATGCCCCCAAGCACCTGCCTCCCCAGCCTGTCTTGGTGCCCCCCCACTTCAGCATCCCATTTCCCTAGCCTACCTCGCTGCACCCCAGCATGCCTTGGCACCCACTCATCTCAGCACCCCCCTCCCCAGCCTGTCTCAATGCCCCCTAGCACCTGCCTCCCCAGTCTGCCTTGGCAGCCCCCCACTTCAGCAACCCCCCACCCCCACCCCTGCTGGGCTCAGTGTCCCCCCACCACCAGGCCCAGTCAATGTCAGCCCCCCATCCCCGCCCCCAGCCAGTTGTCTCCCCGGGGCGAGCCGCTGGGCGCCAGGCACCATGAATCACCAATGCGGGGAGTTGCCAGCTGGACATTTAATGTTCTCTTGTTCTCAACAGGAGCTGGTTAAACCCAGGGCCTGAGCCTCCCTACCCTGGTGGGCACTAACCCTGTCCCAGCCCTGAGAGCCCACAGGGAGAGCCGTGCCACCCTGCTCCTGCTCCACAGCCAGCAACCTGGGCCGCCAGAACCCCCTGCCATGGGCACCTCCCCACCGCAGTGTCTGGGATCAATGCTTATCTGGGGGTGCAGCTGACTGCACCAGAGCGGGGGGGGTGTCACGGAGCCATGGTACCCCACAGCCCATGTAGAGGGGCCCGCGGGTGGCAGGGAGGGGTCGGGATACCGGGGTAGAGGGGCCCACGGGCAGCAGGGAGGGGGTGGGATACCGGGGCAGCGGGTCCCATGGGCGGCAGGGAGGGGGCGGGATACCGGTGTAGAGGGGCCCGTGGGCGGCAGGGAGGGGGCGGGATACCGGTGTAGAGGGGCCCGTGGGCGGCAGGGAGGGGGCGGGATACCGGGACCCACGGGTGGCAGGGAGGGGGCGGGATACGGGGGCTCGTGGACAGCAGGGAGGGGGTGGGATACCGGGCTAAAGGGGCCCATGAGTGGCAGGGAGGGGGCGTGATAGAGGGTGTGCATGGGTCCATGAATCTGATCGGGGGGGGGGGTGGATGACCCCCCTGCCCCCTCAGTCCCCCTGCGCCTCCGGGGCACCCCCCACCCCGTCTTGCTGCGTCTCCGGCTCCCTCTGGGCCTTGCTCAGGGCTTCGGGCAGGGTGAGCAGCCGGCCGGTCTTGGGGGGCCAGGCCAGCTTCCGGGGCGCCGGCTGGGGGGCTGGAGAGAGAACAGGGTTAGAGGGTGGCCGAGGGGGGCAGCACGCCAGAGCCCAGGGGCACCCCCATGCCCAGAGCAGGGCCCCCTCTCCCTGGGCCTGGGATCCTGACATGCAGCAGGGGAGGGGGGGTCCAGCCCCAGGCCAGAGACTGGGGGGTAGCTGCTGAGAACAGACCAGCTTGCTACACAGGGAGCAAAGCACGGGGTGGGGGGGGGCCCGGCACTGGCTGCCCCACTAGCTCCCCATGCCACACTGCCCCAAACCTTCTCCCAGTGCCCCATTGCCCCCCACCCCTCCAAACCCCACTGCCTCCAGCCTTCCCCAGTGTGACGAAGTGGGAATGTTCTTAATGTTTTCTCTGAAAACTGTGGTGTGTCTCAGTTTCCCCTGTGTTACTCAGGTATCTAGGTGGTGGGATAAGGGGAGGTGATCCTTGCAGAGACCCCTAGAGGGCAGGTGTGACTGCTGGTGGGCTGCAGAGAACGGCCCACACTCATGGCCAGGCCCCCTCCTCTGCAAGAACCAGCCCGAGGTGCTGGTGCAGACCAGAGACCAGGGGACCGGCTGGCCCAGGAAAGAGACAAAGGAAGGAGGAGGGGCAACGGGCAGCTGAAAGGGTCAGTCTCCTGGTTTGGGACTGGGGGGAAGAGGGGGGCCAAGCCGAGGGCTCTGGACCGCCTCCACCCCTCCAGATGGACTCTGTTGAAAGTTCCTGATTTCTGTGCTAACAAGATCTGTCCTACGCTGTTTCCCACGACGAATAAACCTCCTGTGTCACACACTGGCTGAGTCCCTGTGACTGCAGAGTGGGGGTGCAGGGCCCTTTGGGGGGGTGAGGGTCCCCAGGTGGACTCGCTGCGGGGACCTCAAACCCCACTGCCCCCAAACTGTCCCCCCAAACCCACTGCCCCCAAACTTCCCCCAAACTGCCCCCATCCCAATAAACCCCACTGCACCCAGCCTCCCCCAGTGCCCCCCACCCCCCAAACTGCCCCATCACCCCCAAACCCCACTGTCCTCAGCCTTCCCAATGCCCCTCCACCCCTCAAAACCCTACTGTTGCCAACCTTCCCCAGCTCCCCCCACCCCTACCCCTCAGAATCCCTCATGTGTCTCCCTCCATCCCTTGCTGCCCCCATCCCCCCGAGCCCCTCCCTGCCAGACCCCCAAGGACACAAGACAGCAAGAGGGCACGAAGCTGGATCTGGGGGGGGTGGGGTGAGGCAAGGAGACCACCCCCCAAATCCTGCTGCTGGCCATCCCCCCTCACGCACCCTGCCCAATGCCACTCGGGGCAGGTCCCCATCCTCGGAGCAGCAGCCCCCGGCCCCACCCCAACCCCGCTGCTGGGGGACAGGTCCAAGTGGGGGGGTGCCCAGCAGCGCAGCATCACAAACAAGGCAGCAGACAAAGATTCCAACCACCTCTAGGGCAGAGCCTGCCCCCACCCCCCCCAGCTCAGCAGCCAGCCAGTCTCTGTATGCCCCCCACCACTGAGCACCTTGCTCCCCCCCTCCATGCCCTCCACCTCCCCAATGCCCGTGCTGCCCCCTTGGGCTGAACCTCCCCCCAGGCTGTGCTGTGCTACCTCCAGCACCACCCCATGCTGTCTCCCAGCACTGCCCCCCCAGCCTGTACTGTGCAGTCCCCTCCCCCATGCTGCCCCCCCCCCGGCTGTCCTCTCCACGTTGTCCACCCCACACTGCCTCTCCATGCTGCCCCCCGCACTGCCCCACACGGCCCCCTGTACCCCCCATGGCCCCCCCACACGCCCACCTGCGCTGTCCTTGCCGATGGAGGTGAACTTGTCGCTGAACAGCACCTGGACGTGGTTGAGCAGGAACTCGACCACCACGGACTGGACCCGCACCTCGTGGAAGGCCTCCGCCCCGCTCAGCCCCACGGCCTCCAGCTCCAGCGACCTGGGGGGCAGAGGGGCGCTCAGCGGAGCAGGCTGGGGGATTGGAGCCGGTGCGGGGGGCCTGGGAGGGGTGCACTCACCGGAGCAGGCTGGAGGGATTGGAGCCAGCATGGGGGGGGGGCTGGTGGGAGGAACTAAGTGGAGCAGGTTGGGGGGATTGTAGGTGGGGGACTGGCGGGGGGGCAGAGGGGAGCAAGAGGGGAGCCAGAGGCAGGTCGGAGGCACTACCGGAGCAGGTTGGGGGGTGGTAGCCGGTGCGGGGGACTCGCAGGGGGGGCGGAGGAGGGTCAGAGGCACTTACCGGAGTAGGTTGGGGGGATGGTAGTCGGTGTGGGGGGATGGCAGGGGGGCCGGAGGCGAGCCAGAGGGGGCTGGGTGGCACTTACCGGAGCAGGTTGGGGGCCCATACGATGGCCAGGTTCTTGACGTGCATGCTGGTGTCTGGGCTGTGTGTGGCCACCCGCGCCAGGTGCCGCAGTAGGAACTCCAGGGTCCTGAGGGGGGCGGCAGCTGGTGAGGGGGACCCAGACCCAGCCTGCCCTCCAATTACCCACAATCCCACAGGGCCCTGACCCCTCCACTGTTATCCACACCCCTTGGGGTCCCCCAGCCCTCAACCACCACCCAGTCGTCACCCATGGAGCCCTGACCTCCCCCCCAGCTTTCACCCATGGCCCCGTGGGGCCCTGACCCCGCCGGGCGTCACCCACCACCCCAACCCCTCAGCTGTCACCCATGGCCCCGTGGGGCCCTGACCCCGCCGGGCGTCACCCACCAGCCCAACCCCCCCACTGTCACCCATGGCTCTGCGGGACACCAACCCCCGCTCTGGCCCTGGGAGGCAGGTACCTGTAGTGGGGCGGTGGCAGCTGCTGGATGACGTCATGCACCCGCACCAGGCGCTCCTCCTCGCCGGGCACCGCCACAGCTTCCTGCAGGGCAAACGGGCTGTCACCAGGGGGCTCGGGTGTGAACGTGGGGGCGGGGGGGTGCGGAGGCAGGAGGTTGGGGGGTAGGCGGGGGCTCACCGGGAACTTGTGGTAGAGCTGGTAGGTGAGCAGCGGGTTGGGGGGTCGGGCGTTAACGCGGGGGGGGACGTGGGGGGATGCGGGCACGGGAGGGAACGCGGGAGTTGGGGGGCAGGTGGGGGCAGCCCCGGGCTCACCGGGAACTTGTGGTAGAGCTGGTAGGTGAGCAGCGGGTTGGGGGGGTCGGGCGTTAACGCGGGGGGGAACATGGGGGGATGCGGGCGCGGGAGGGAACGCGGGAGTTGGGGGGCAGGTGGGGGCAGCCCCGGGCTCACCGCAAACTTGTGGTAGACCTGGTAGGTGAGCAGCAGGTTGGGGGGTTGGGCGTTAACGCGGGGGGATGCGGGGCTGGGAGAACGCGGGAGTTGGGGGGCAGGCGGGGGCAGTCCCGGGCTCACCGGGAACTTGTGGTAGAGCTAGTAGGTGAGCAGCGGGTTGGGGGGTCGGGCGTTAACATGGGAGGGATGCGGAGGCAGGAGTAGGGGAGTTGGGGGGCAGCCCCGGGCTCACCGCGAACTTGTGGTAGAGCTGGTAGGTGAGCAGCGGGTTGGGGGGTCGGGCGTTAACGCGGGGGGGAACGTGGGGGGATGCGGGGGTGGGAGAACGCGGGAGTTGGGGGGCAGGTGGGGGCAGCCCCGGGCTCACCGCGAACTTGTGGTAGAGCTGGTAGGTGAGCAGCGGGTTGGGCAGCTCGCGGAAGTAGAGCTTGCACAGGGAGCTCACGCAGTGGATGTCCTGCAGGTAGGTCGCCCGGCCCAGCTCCGGCACCCGCTCGCTGTCGAACTCGTGCCTGGGGAAAGGGGAGAGCGGGTATGGCCGGGCCAGCCCTGCCCCCCTGCCCCCTAACCCAGCCACCCAACCCTGCTCCCTACACTCTGCCCCCCTGCCCCCTAACCCAGGCAACCAACCCTGCCCTCTAACCCTGCTCTCCTGTGCCGTGCCCCCTGCGCCCTGCACTCTGCCCCCAACCCTACCCCCGTGTCCTACACTCTGCCCCCCAACCCTGCCCCCACCCCTGCGCCCTTCTTCCCTTGCCCTCTAACCCTGGGGGCCAGTCTGGTACCACCCCACACAGTGCCCTGCACCCCCCCACCCTTCCCTGCCTATCGCCACACCCTGCGCCTCTCCTGTGCCCAAATCCCCCCGCTGCCTGCCACTTCCCTGTGCCCACCCCGCTATGCACCCCCAGCTCCCCATCCCCGGGCCTCACCGCAGCTTCTGGATGTTGGAGGCGACGCCCGAGAGGCGATAGATCCCATCCACCATGCCGTGCTTCTCAATGAACTCTGAGCAGCAGCGCAGGACCTGGGGAACTGGGCAAGGCACGGGATAAGCGGGGGGCACGGGAACAGATGGCAGCATCAAGACCTCCAACGCCAGGCTGGTGGGAGCACGGCTGGGGGGATGGGAGGCAGTGTCCCATAGCGGCAGGCTGGGAGATGGACGCAGCCAGGGTACGGGGTGCAGCCAGGGGGATGGGAGGCAGCGCCAGGCTGGGGGACGGGGCGTGGCCAGGAGCAGGGGAGGCAGTGCCCCATAGCGCCAGGCTGGGAGACAGGGCAAGGGCAGGGTTGGGGAATGGCCAGGGGGAGGGGAGGCAGTTCCCCATAGCGCTAGAATGGGAGATGGGGTGTGGTGGGGGGGATGGCAGGCAGTGACCCATAGCGCCAGGCTGGGGGATGGGATGCAGCTGAGGGAGGATGGGAGGCAGTGCCCTATAGCACTGGGTTGGGAGAGGGGGCACGGCCAGAGGACGGAGCGCGGACGGGGGGGATCAGAGGCAGTGCCCCATAGCACCAAAATGGGAGCTGGGAGAAGAAGCAAGGCCAGGGGACGGGGCATGGCCAGGGGGAAAAGAGGCAGTGCCCCATAGCGCCAGGCTGGGAGATGGGGCACGAGCAGGGAAATGGGAGGCAGTGCCCCATAGCGCCAGGATGGGAGAAGAGGCGTGGCCAGGGGACAGGGCACAGCCGGGGGAATGGGAGGCAGTGCCCCATAATGCCAGGCTGGGACAGGGGGCGCGGCTGGAGGGGATAGGAGGCAGTGCCCCATAGTGCCAGGATGGGAGCAGAGGCGAGGCCAGGGGACGGGGCATGGCCAGGGGGAAAGGAGGCAGTGACCCATAGCGCCAGGCCAGGAGATGGGGCATGGATGGAGGACAGGGTGCAGCCAGGGGGGATGGGAGGCAGAGCCCAATAGTGCTAGGCTGGGAGACAGGGTGTGGCTGGGGTGGATGGGAGGCAGTGCCCTATAGCGCCAGGCTGGGGGATGGGACACGACCAGGGGGGATGGGAGGAAGTGCCCCATAGCGCCAGGCTGGGGGATGGGGTCCAGACAGGAGGACAGGAGGCAGTGTCACATAGCGCCAGGCTGGAGGATGGGGCACAGCCGGCGGGATGGGAGGCAGTGCCCCATAGCGCCAGGCTGGGAGATGGGGTCCGGCCGGGGGGATGGGATGCAGCGCTCCATTGTGCCAGGCAGGGAGATGAGATCTGGCCAGGGGGATGGGAGGCAGCGCCCCATAGCGTCAGGTTGGGAGACAGGGCGTGGCCGGGGGGATTGGAGGCAGTGCCTCAAAGCGCAAGCCCGGGGGATGGGAGACAATGCCCTATAGACCAGGGGTCTCACCGTCGTGCCCCGAGTTCAGGAGGTGCTCCCCCAGGTCGCAGCCGAAGACGCGCTCACGCAGGATCCCGCGCTGCTTCAGTCGCTGCTTGCTGGGCCGTGACTTCATGAAGGTGCGAAGAAAACCGAGGAGCTTCCCGTGCTTCTTACACACTGCGGGACAGAGACCGTCACGAACCAGGAACAGCTGCACATAACACTGCATGGGGACAGCTCGCCCGGCACTGGGACACAGCCACCTCTGGGGTAGGGCGGACAGGAACAGCCACACATAACACCACATGGGGACGGCTCACTCCATACTGAGATACAGCCATCTCTGGGGCGGGGCAGGTGGGAACAGCCGCATATAATGATGCATGGGGACAGCTCACCCGGCGCTGGGACGAAGCCGCCTCAGGGGTGGGAAAGCTGGGTTATAGCCACAGATAACACTGCACGGGGACATATCGCTCATTGCTGGGACACAGCCACCCCTGGGGCGGGCCAGCTGGGTACAGCCACACATAACACCACATGGGGACAGCTCGCCCGGCGCTGGGACGCAGCCACCTCTGGGGTGGAGCAGCTGGGGACAACCGCACATAACACCAAATTGGTACTGCTCGCCCGGCAATGGGACACAGCCACCTCTGGATCGGGGCAGACGGAAACGGGAGCACATAATGCCACATATGGACAGCTCGCCTGGCGCTGGGACCCAGACACCTCTGGATCAGGGCAGACGGGAACAGGAGCACATAATGCCACATAGGGACAGCTCACTTGGTACTGAGACATAGCCATCTCTGGGGTGGGGCAGGTGGGAACAGCTGCATATAACACTGCATGGGGACATATTGCTCGGCGCTGGGATGGAGCCACCTCTGTAGTGGGGCAGCTGGGAACAGCGACACATAAACCAACACGGGGAGGGTTTGCCTGGCACTGGGTCGCAGCCACTTCTGCAGTAGGGTGGAGAGGAAGAGCCACACATAACTCTACATGGAGATGGCTCACTCGGTGCTGGAGCACAGCCACCTCTAGGGTGGGGAAGGGGGAAACAGTTGCACATAACTCCACAGGCGGACAGCTCTCCCGGAGCTTGGATGCAGCCATCTCTGGGGCAGAGCAGCTGGTAACTGCCACATGTAACACCTCACAGGGACAGTTCACCTGGTGCTGGGACACAGTCACCTCTGGGGCAGGGCAGCCAGGAACAGCCGCACATAACACCACAAAGGGACAGCTTGTGCGGTGCCGGGACACAGTCACCTCCGGGGCAGGGCAGCCAGGAACAGCCGCACATAACCCTGCAGGGGAAGAGCTCGTGCAGCACTGGGACTCAGCCATGTCTGGGGCGGGGCAGCTGGGAAGATCCGCACATAAAACCACACCGGGAGAGCTCGCTTAGCTCCAGTACGCAGCCACCTCTAGGGTGGCACAGCCGTGAACAGCCGCACATAACACCACATGGGGACAGCTTGCGCGGTGCCGGGACACAGTCACCTCCAGGGCAGGGCAGCCAGGAACAGCCGCACATAACTCCTCACGGGGACGGTTCGCCTGGCACTGGGACGCAGCCATCTCTGGGGTAGGGCGGACAGAAACAGACACACACACCACCACATGGGGACGGCTCACTCCATACTGAGATACAGCCATCTCTGGGGCGGGGCAGGTGGGAACAGCCACATATCATACCGCATGGGGACAGCTCACCCGGCGCTGGGATGAAGCCACCTCAGGGGCGGGGCAGCCGGGTTATAGCCGCAGATAACACTGCACGGGGACATATCGCTCATTGCTGGGACACAGCCAGCTCTGGAGTGGGAGAGCTGGGAACAACCGCACATAACACCACACAGGGACAGCTAGCTTGGCACTGGGACGCAGCCATGTCTGGGGCGGGGCAGCGGGGAAGAGACGCACCTAACGTTACAAGGGCACAGCTCGCTCGGGGGTGGGTCACAGCCACCTCTGGGGTGGAGCAGCTGGGAACAGGTGCACATACCACTGTGACAAAGTGAGGGATTTTCATGGTTTTTTCAATGGTTTGCATGCAGAGGGGTTGGGACTCAGTTTCCCTGGGTGTTGCTGGTTTAACGAGGTTGTGGGAGAGGGTTTGTTGTTACACGGGACCAGTGAGGGAACTTGGGACCCCGGCCAATGGCCTGGAGAATGGATACGCCAGCGACTGGTGACCTGGTGACTGGGAGGCCCAGCTCAGGAGTCACAGCCAGTTCTGGCCAGAGGGAGGACAGTGGGCTGTGAAGAGAGGACCCTGGTCAGCTGACCAGCCAGTTCCAGCCAGAGGGGTACAAAGGACGGCTGAGAGGAGAGGAGGCCCAAGCGACCCTGTTTACCTGGACAGAGGCAGGTCTAAGGGAAGGTGCTATCAGATGCCCAGCTGGAAAGTGCAGGGTCTCTGGGCTGGGAGAAGAGAGCAGGCAGAGCCCACCAGGATGCAGGGGAGTCTTAGGGTACGTCTATACTTACCCGCTGGTTCGGCGGCAAGCAATCGAACTTCTGGGTTCGATTTATCGCGTCTTGTCTGGACGTGATAAATCGAACCCAGAAGTGCTCGCCGTCGACTCCGGTACTCCTGCTCGATGAGAGGAGTACGCGGAGTCGACGGGGGAGCCTGCTTGCCGCGTCTGGACCGCGGTAAGTTCGAACTAAGGTACGTCGACTTCAGCTACGTTATTCACGTAGCTGAAGTTGCGTATCTTAGTTCGAATTGGGGGGTTAGTGTAGACCAGCCCTTAGCTATACGGTGCTGAGGGAGGCTAGGCCTGAGGGCCCTGAGAGTTTCCTGTGCTGTGTTCAGACGCTCAATAAACCCTGGCTGAGAGTCGCGCCGGTCTAGAGAACAGGGTGGCATTGTTCCCTCTGGGAGTGGAGGCTCCGGGGGTCCAGAGCGAGTGGACTCCCTGAGGGGGCCCACAGCGAGAGACAGGCGTGCTAAGGCTCAGAGAGGTGTGGTTCCAGGAGGCGGAGGGGCTTAACCCCCAAGAGAGAGTGGACCCCCGAGAAGGGCTGTCACACTGAAGGGGGGTTCCCCGAGGGACCGTACGGGGCCAAGAGTGGGTACGACCTGTGAGTCTGTGACAATGTAGTAGCAGAGGATGGTTTGTGGATGCACCCTGTAGACGTTTGGCTGTGAGCACAGTCGCTTTGCAGTGAGTGGCTGCCAGCGATAAAAGGATGGAATTGAAGGAACCAGCGAGGAAATGGTCTATAACCAGCTCCGTAAGAGGGACCTGGCATGTCTGTGCAGGGAGAGAGGGCTGAGTGTGGGGAGACTCACTAAGAAGCAGCTGATGGCTCAGCTTGTAGAGAATGACCAGTCTGAGGAACAGGCTCCAGACCCCGGGGGGCTCCCGGGATGCCCAGAGAGCCGGGGAGTAGCTGTGGGGGGAAGTCCATGTAGCAGCTGGGAGTCTATCAGACCTGACTCCCTGGAGGAGCTACGGAAGCTGGAGTTGGAGCTGAAAGTGAAGGAGCTGGAGCTGGAGGAGCAGCACGAGTTGGAGGAGAGGCGGGTTGTGACGAAGTGGGAATGTTCTTAATGTTTTCTCTAAATACTGTGTGGGTGCCTCAGTTTCCCCTATGCATTTCTTAAGTATCTAGGTGGTGGGTGTGCAATTGTTTCAGAGCCCTAGAGGGCAGGGGTGTGCAAGCGTCTGCGCAGAGAATGGCCAACACCCTGTCTCCCAGCAACTGATAGCCTGGACCCCTCCCCTGCAAAGGTGCCAACTGAAGGTGTTGGAGAACAGAGAGACAAAGGGAGAGGAGGGGCTGGAGAGTTTCCGTTTGGAGCTGGTTGGGAAAATGGAGGAGAGGCCAGTCAGACCTCCTGGCCTCCCCTGGCCTCCCAAGATGGACCTGAGTGAGGGGGTCCCGTTGTCTGTACCTGCAAGACTGTCTTGGACTGTGTTCCTGTCGTCTAAATAAACCTTCTGTTTTACTGGCTGGCTGAGAGTCACGGTGAATCGCAGGAAGCCGGGGGTGCAGGGCCTTGTCTCCCCCAATTCCGTGACATGGGCCAAGAGGGCCTGCCCGGGGGTAAGTGGGAAACGGCCCCAAGATGCCAGTTTTGTGGGGAATCTAGATACCAAACTGCTACCTCAGTTTAAGGAGGCGGGGGATATTGATGCCTACCTCACAGCCTTTGAGAAGGCTTGGGATCTGAACCAGATTGACCCCGCAGACAGGCTCCACTGTCTAACCCCCCCTGCTGGATCCCAAGGCCATAGAGGCATTCAGCTAAATGGATGGTATTGAGATGGGGGACTATGACCTGTTCAAACAGGCTTTGCTGCTGAAGTTTGAACTGACCCCCGAGGCGTACAGGAAACAATTCCGGGGTGTACGCAAGATCTCAGGCATCACCTACAAGGAGGTGACCAACCTGCTGAGGGAATATCTCAGTAAGTGGGGGAAGGGCACAGGGGCCACTACCACAGAGGATGTGTATAACCTGGTGGGGTTGGAGCAGCTGTATGACATCTGCTCTCCAGACCTTAAGGTGTGGTTAGTGGACCGGAAGCCCAAAGATCTGCGCAGTGTGGGTGCACTGGCGGATGAGTTTGTGGACAGCAGATGGGGGATAAGGAGGGACCCAAAGAGGCTGGGGTGCATGATCACCTAAAAGGCAGTCAGCTGTGAACCAGCTGAGCGGCGAACAGCTGAGCGGCTAACAGAGGGAGTTTGACTGGGAGTTCGCCTGGGGAGAGCCCCACTGAGGCTTTCATCTTGCAGGCTCCTCTGAGTAGTTGCTGCAACAGCTGAAGAAGCTCTTAGAAGGAAGGTGCTATGGATGGTGAGTGATCAGCTGTTGTGACCTGCACAGGTTGTGCCATGTTTGTCTTTCTTCCACAGGACAGAAGCGACTTTGTCTGTACAAAGTGCAAGCTGGTCTCCATATTGGAAGAGAAGATTCAAGGTCTGGAGAAACAAGTATCAACCCTGCGTTGCGTAAGAGAAAATGAAGATTTCCTGGACAGACGTCAGGATATGCTTCTATGGGCACAACATTCTAAAGAATCAGAGCAGGCTGTGCAGCGGGGACAGAAGGACGGTGAAGAAAATTGGCAGCATGTGACCTCCAGAAGAAGAAAGAGAAGCATCCATGTACCAGCAATGCAGATACAGGTGAGCAACCGTTTTCATGTTCTTTCCACAGGTACTAATGTGGAGAGTGGATGAGATGATACATCTGAGGGAAGGGAGCAGGAGACTCCGCCGATTGGAAGGCATGAGATGCACTGTCCTAGGGATGGGGGTTCCACGACCACCGCTCATTAGGAGGGTGGTGAAGCACTGGAATGGGTTACCTAGGGAGGTGGTGGAATCTCCTTCCTTAGAGGTTTTTAAGGTCAGGCTTGACAAAGCCCTGGCTGGGATGATTTAGTTGGGAATTGGTCCTGCTTTGAGCAGGGGGTTGGACTAGATGTCCTCCTGAGGTCCCTTCCAACCCTGATATTCTATGATTCTATGATTCCGAGGTGCTACTGGGTAATGACTTGGAGAATTGGCCGGGTGCCCTGGTCCTTACCTGGAGCCAGAGCCAGCGAGGGACGCAGGACTTCCTGAAGGCGGGGACAGAAGCACCGAGGGTAGGGCTCGACAGGGCTGGGCCGGAGCCTCCGTTCCAAGGTGGGGAAACTGCGGCATTGCCAACCAGGGCTGTACCTTCAAATCCTGCAGCTGAATTCCAGAGCTGCAGGAGGATCCCTCCTTAGAGAAGCTGAGGACCCTGGCTGGCCACAGCAGTGGAGGATCCCAGGGGGAGGACCGCCAGGAGATATTCCTCTGGGAGAAGGGATTCCTGTACCGGGAATGGGCTGGTTTGGGGCAAACTGAACCTTGGAAAGCCAGGAGGCAGTTGGTGGTTCCCCAGAGGTACCGCCGCAGACTGTTGTACTTGGCCCATGATATTCCTTAGAGGTTTTTAAGGTCAGACTTGACAAAGCCTTGGCTGGGATGAGTTAGTTGGAGATTGGTCCTGCTTTGAGCAGGGGATTGGACTAGATGACCTCCTGAGATCCCTTCCAACCCTGATATTCTATGATTCCCCTTTCAGGGCATCAGGGAGTACAGCACACCAGGCAGAGGCTGCTGCAGAACTTTTACTGGCCTGGCGTTTTTGACGCAGTCCAACAGGATTGTAGGTCCTGTGACTCCTGCCAGAGGGCGGGGAAAGCACCTCTGAGACCTTTGCCCATCATAGAGGAGCCTTTTCAGAAGGTGGCCATGGACATAGTGGGGCCCCTCAGCAGGGTGACCCGGTCGGGGAAGAAATACATTCTGGTGGTGTTGGATTTCGCTTTGCGCTACCCCGAGGCGGTGGCCTTGTCCTCTATCTAGGCAGACACCGTGGCAGATGCACTGCTGACCATTTTCAGCAGAGTGGGGTTCCCCAAGGAGTTCCTTACAGACCAGGGGTCTAACTTCATGTCGGGCCTGCTCCAGTGCTTGTGGGAGAAGTGTGGGGTCTGGCACACCTGGGCCTCGGTGTACCACCCTCAGTCCAACAGGCTGGTGGAGAGGTTCAATGGGACCCTAAAAATGATGCTGAAAACATTAATGGACCATCACCCACGGGACTGGGACAAGTATTTACCCCACCTGCTGTTCGCATACAGGGAAGTGCCCCAGGAATCCAAAGAGTTTTCCCTGTTTGAGTTGCTGTATGTGAGGAGAGTGAGGGGACCCCTGGACTTAATGAGGGACGAGAGGGGAAGGCTTCCCTCAGTGGAGAATCAGTGATGGAGTATGTACTGACCTTCCGGGAAACGCTTGATTTAAGGTTTCCCGTGCCAGTAATTCATTTTAATATTTTTAGAAGGTTTCTTTCTATAAGTCTATAATATATAACTAAACTATTTTTGTATGTAAAGTAAATAAGGTTTTTAAAATATTTAAGAAGCTTCATTTAAAATTAAATTAAAATGCAGCGCCCCCCTGGACCAGTGGCCAGGACCCGGGCACTGTGAGTGCCACTGAAAATCAGCTCGCGTGCCGCCTTCGGCACGCGTGCCATAGGTTACCTAACTCTGCTCTAGCGTATATTGACGGCATCTGTGTCTTTAGTCAGACCTGGGAAGAACATGTGTCCCAAGTGAAGAGGCCTCCAGGATGCCAGACTGACCATAAAAGCTGGAAAGTGCAAGGTGGGGATGGCAGGGGTGTCATATCTAGGCCACAAGGTGGGGAGCGGCCACCTGAAGCCGGAGCCGGCCAAAGTGGAGGCAATCCAGGATTGGCCCACTCCCCAGACTAAGAAGCAGGTCCAGGTTTTCATTGGAATGATGGGGTACTACCGGAGGTTTGTGCCCCACTTTAGCTCCCTGGCAGCTCCCCTCACAGAGCTTTGTAGGAAGGCAAAGCCAGACAGGGTGGTCTGGACTGAGCAGTGCCAGAGGGCTCTCTATGCGCTAAAGGGGGCATTCATCCAAAGCCCAGTGCTGGTATAACTGGATTTTAACAAACTCTTCCTGGTGTTCACCAATGCCTCAGACACGGGGCTGGGTGCGGTGCTGATGCAAACTGATACTAAGGGGAGAGACACCCCTTAGTGCCTCTCACTCTACTTGAGTGAGAAGTTGCTGCCCTGGGAGCAGCACTATGTGGCCATAGAGAAGAAATGCCTGGCCATGGTGTGGGCACTTAAAAAACTGCAGCCATATCTATTTGGGCAGCGCTTCACTGTGTACACTGACCATTCGCCCCTAAGAACATAATAAGAACATAAGAAAGGCCGTACTGGGTCAGACCAAAGGTCCATCTAGCCCAGTATCCTGTCTACCGACAGTGGCCAATGCCAGGTGCCCCAGAGGGAGTGAACCTAACAGGCAATGATCAAGTGATCTCTCTCCTGCCATCCATCTCCATCCTCTGACGAACAGAGGCTAGGGACACCATTCCTTACCCATCCTGGCTAATAGCCATTTATGGACTTAGCCACCATGAATTTATCCAGTCCCCTTTTAAACATTGTTATAGTCCTAGCCTTCACAACCTCCTCAGGTAAGGAGTTCCACAAGTTGACTGTGCGCTGCGTGAAGAAGAACTTCCTTTTATTTGTTTTAAACCTGCTGCCTATTAATTTCATTTGGTGACCCCTAGTTCTTGTATTATGGGAATAAGTAAATAACTTTTCCTTATCCACTTTCTCAACATCACTCATGATTTTATATACCTCTATCATGTCCCCCCTTAGTCTTCTCTTTTCCAAACTGAAGAGTCCTAGCCTCTTTAATCTTTCCTCATATGGGACCCTCTCTAAACCCTTAATCATTTTAGTTGCTCTTTTCTGAACCTTTTCTAGTGCTAGAATATCTTTTCTGAGGTGAGGAGACCACATCTGTACACAGTATTCGAGATGTGGGCGTACCATGGATTTATATAAGGGCAATAATATATTCTCAGTCTTATTCTCTATCCCCTTTTTAATGATTCCTAACATCCTGTTTGCTTTTTTGACCGCCTCTGCACACTGCGTGGACATCTTTAGAGAACTATCCACGATGACGCCAAGATCTTTTTCCTGACTCGTTGTAGCTATATTAGCCCCCATCATGTTGTATGTATAGTTGGGGTTATTTTTTCCAATGTGCATTACTTTACATTTATCCACATTAAATTTCATTTGCCATTTTGCTGCCCAATCACTTAGTTTTGTGAGATCTTTTTGAAGTTCTTCACAATCTGCTTTGGTCTTAACTATCTTGAGTAGTTTAGTATCATCTGCAAACTTTGCCACCTCACTGTTTACCCCTTTCTCCAGATCATTTATGAATAAATTGAATAGGATTGGTCCTAGGACTGACCCTTGGGGAACACCACTAGTTACCCCTCTCCATTCTGAGAATTTACCATTAATTCCTACCCTTTGTTCCCTGTCCTTTAACCAGTTCTCAATCCATGAAAGGACCTTCCCTTTTATCCCATGACAGCTTAATTTACGTAAGAGCCTTTGGTGAGGGACCTTGTCAAAGGCTTTCTGGAAATCTAAGTACACTATGTCCACCGGATCCCCCTTGTCCACATGTTTGTTGACCCCTTCAAAGAACTCTAATAGATTAGTAAGACACGATTTCCCTTTACAGAAACCATGTTGACTATTGCTCAAGAGTTTATGTTTTTCTATGTGTCTGACAATTTTGTTCTTTACTATTGTTTCAACTAATTTGCCCGGTACCGACGTTAGACTTACCGGTCTGTAATTGCCGGGATCACCTCTAGAGCCCTTTTTAAATATTGGCGTTACATTAGCTAACTTCCAGTCATTGGGTACCGAAGCCGATTTAAAGGACAGGTTACAAACCTTAGTTAATAGTTCCGCAACTTCACATTTGAGTTCTTTCAGAACTCTTGGGTGAATGCCATCTGGTCCCGGTGACTTGTTAATGTTGAGTTTATCAATTAATTTCAAAACCTCCTCTAGTGATACTTCAATCTGTGACAGTTCCTCAGATTTGTCACCTACAAAAGCCAGCTCAGGTTTGGGAATCTCCCTAACATCCTCAGCCGTGAAGACTGAAGCAAAGAATCCATTTAGTTTCTCCGCAATGACTTTATCATCTTTAAGCGCTCCTTTTGTATTTTCATCGTCAAGGGGCCCCACTGGTTGTTTAGCAGGCTTCCTGCTTCTGAGGTACTTAAAAAACATTTTGTTATTACCTTTGGAGTTTTTGGCTAGCCGTTCTTCAAACTCCTCTTTGGCTTTTCTTATTACACTCTTGCACTTAAGTTGGCAGTGTTTGTGCTCCTTTCTATTTGCCTCACTAGGATTTGACTTCCACTTTTTAAAGGAAGTCTTTTTATCTCTCACTGCTTCTTTTACATGGTTGTTAAGCCACGGTGGCTCTTTTTTAGTTCTTTTACTGTTTTTCTTAATTTGGGGTATACATTGAAGTTGAGCCTCTATTATGGTGTCTTTAAAAAGGGCCCACGCAACTTGCAGGGATTTCACTTTAGTCACTGTACCTTTTAACTTTTGTCTAACTAACCCCCTCATTTTTGTATAGTTCCCCCTTTTGAAATTAAAGGCCACAGTGTTGGCCCTGACGTGGCTGCACCAAATGAAAGGGGCTAATGCCAAGCTGCTGAGATGGAGCCTGCTCCTCCAGGGTTATGACATGGAGCTGGTCCATGTGAGGGGGAGTGCCAATGTTATAGCCGATGCTTTATCACGGGGTGGGGGCCCTGACCTTCCCCAGATCACTGGCTAAGTGACCCCGCTCAGTTCAGACTCGAAGGGGGGAGAGATGTGAAAATCCCCCACTTTGTCACGTTTTTTTCAATGGTTTGCATGCAGAGGGGGTGGGACTCAGTTTCCCTGGGTGTTACTGGTTTAATGAGGTGATGGGAGAGGGAGTTTGATGTTACAGAGGACCAGCGATGGAACTTGGGACCCCGGCCAATGACCAGGAGAATGGATATGCCAGCGACTGGTGACCTGGTGACCAGGAGGCCTAGCTCAGATGCCATAGCTGGTTCTGGCCAGTGGGAGGACAATGGCCTGCAGAGATAGAACCCTGGTCAGCTGACCAGCCGGTTCCAGCCAGAGGGGTACAACGGAGGGCTGAGAGGAGACGCTGAGAGGAGAGGAGGCCCAGGCGACCCTGTTTACCTGGACAAAAGACAAAGGACAGAGGCGGGGCTTGGGGGCAGGTGATATCAGATGCCCAGCTGGAAGCAGGGGGTCTCTGGGCTGGGAGGAGAGAGCAGGCAGAGCCCACCTGGATGCAGGGGAGACTTAGGGTATGTCCAGACTACCCGCCGTATCGGCGGGTAGCGATCGATTTATTGGGGATCAATATATCGCGTCTCACTAAGACGCGATATATCGATCCCCGAATGCGCTCCCCGTCGACTCCGGAACTCCACTGGAGCGAGCAGCGGTAGTGGAGTCGACGGGGGAGATGCAGCCGTCAATCCCACGCCATGAGGACAGGAGGTAAGTCGGAATAAGATATGTCGATTTCAGCTGAAGTTGCGTATCATACATCGACACCCCCCCCAGTGTAGACCAGGCCTTAGATGTACTGTGCTGAGGGAGGCCAGGCCTAAGGGCCCTGAGAGTTTCCTGTGCTGTGTTCAGACGCTCAATAAACCCTCCTGTTTTACACTGGCTGAGAGTCGCTCTGGTCTAGCGAGCAGGGTGGCATTATTCCCTCTGGGAGTGGAGGCGCCGGGGGTCCAGAGCAAGTGGACTCCCTGAGGGGGCCCACGGCGAGGGACAAATGTGCTAAGGCTCAGAGAGGTGCGATTCCAGGCGGCGGAGGGGCTTAACCCTGACAGAGAGTGCACCCCCGAGAAGGGCTGTCATATTGAAGGGGGTTCCCCCCAGAGACCGTACAGGGCCAAGAATGGGCACGACCTGTGAGTCTGTGACAGCCACCACATGGGGACAGCTCGTCCAGCATTGATATGCAGACATCTCTGGGATGGGCCAGCCGGGAACAGCATCACATGGCACCACTTGGGGACAGCTCGTCTGGCCACCTCTGGGGCGTGGCAGCAAGGATAGCTGCACACAACACCACACGGGGACAGCTCGTCTGGCACTGGGACGCAGCCACCTACAGGGTGGGGCAGCTGGGAAGATCTGCACATAACACCACAAGGGGAGAGCTCGCCCGGCACAGTGACGGAGCCACCCCTGGGGCGGGGCAGCCGGGAACAGCCACACATAACGCCTTACAGGGATAGTTCTCCAGGCCCTAGGACACAGCCACCTCTTGGGTGGGGCAGCTGGGAACAGCCACACATAACACTGCAAGGGGAGAGCTCACCCGCTGCTGGGATGCAGCCACCTCTGGGGTGGGGCTGCCGGGAACAGCCGCACATTACGCCTTACAGGGACAGTTCTCCTGGCCCTGGAACACAGCCACCTCTCGGGTGGGGCAGCCGGGAACAGCCACACATAATACTACATGGGGACAGCTGTCCTGGTGGTGGGACGCAGCCAACACTGGGGCAGGGCAGAGTGGAACTGATGCATGTAACAACACACGGGGACAGCTTGCCAAGCGCCGGGACGCAGACACCTGTGGGGTGGGGCAGCCAGGAACAGCCGCACATTACACAGCACGGGGATGATTCGCCTGGCACTGGGACACAGCCACGTCTCGGGTAGGGTGGACAGGAACAGTCACACATAACACCACATGGGGATGGCTCACTCAGTACTGGGACACAGCCACCTTTGGGGCGGGCAGGTGAGAACAGCCGCACATAACACCACATGGGGACGACTCACTTGGTACTGGGACACAGCCACCTCTGGAGTGGGGCAGCCGGGAACAGCCACACATAAAACCACATGGAGACAGCTTGCTTGGTGCCGGGACACAGCCACCTCTGGGTTGGGGCATCTCTAGACTGATTCTTGCCTGCATATTTATACCTGCCTCTGGAAATTTCCACCACATGCGTCTGGTGAAGTGGGTATTCACCCACGAAAGCTTATGCTCCAATACTTCTGTTAGTCTATAAGGTGCCACAGGACTCTTTGTCGCTTTTTACAGATGCAGACTGACATGGCTACCCCTCGGATACTGGGCATCCAGACTAACATGGCTACCCCTCGGATACTGGGCATCCGGAAACAGGCGCACATAACACCTCAGGGGGACCGTTCTCCTGGTCCTCGGGTGGCGCAGCTAGCAAAAGCCGCACACAACACTACACAGGTACAGCTCGCCCAGTGTTGGGACACAGCCACCTCTGGGGCAGAGCAGTCGGGAACAGCCGCACATAAATCCACACGGGGACGATTCGCCTAGCACTGGGATGCAACCACCTCTGGGGTAGGTGAACAGGAACAGCCACACATAACACCACATGGGGACGGCTCACTCTGTGCTGGGACACAGCCATCTCTGGGGCGGGGCAGGTGGGAACAGCTGTATATAACGCCGCATGGGGACAGCTCGCCCAGCGCTGGGATGCAGCCAGCTCTGAGGTCAGAATGATATTGTAGTGTTTCCCCCTGCCTCCCTTATTTAGGCCCCCTGTGCCAGCTGTACTGTACTTACCCAACGTGGGGGAGAGGGGCCCCTGAGGCGTGAGGACCCCAGGGATGCTGGCGCCTGTCCCGTCTGTGTCTGTTGGGGGTAACAGAGGGGAAGAAATGGGGTTGGGATGGTGGAGACAGAGCTCCCCCTCCCCCGCACAGGGTCACCCTGGGTCACCTCTCCATGGAGCAGACATGGGCTGGCCCTGCTGAGCACCAGAGCCCAAGACGTGCTGCACGGTGCCAGAGAGACCCCGGAGTCCCAGGGGAGACCCCAGCTGGGGGGAAAGGATGCCCCCACATCCCAACACCCCCTTACCCAACCCCTGCACCCCATCCGCTCCATACCCTGACACCCGTGTCCCCTGCCCTGCCCCTATATCCCATCCCCTCCATAACACCACACCCTGTCCCCTCCGTACCCCAACACCCCCTTACCGCATCCCTGCACCCCATCCCCTCCATACCCCCACACCCCAGCGCCCCTGCCATACCCCTACTGTCCCCTCCGTACCCCCACACTCCCTGCCCTACCCCTACACCCCACCCCCTCTTTACCCCACAACCCAGCACCTCTTACCCCACCCTCCCTTACCCCAACACCCCATCTCCTCCCAAGTCCCTGCCCCCACCACACCTTCCCCATATCCCCCATACTCCTGTGCCCCTCACCCTGTCTTCCCCTAAACACCCTGATTCCTACCCGCCCCCAAGTCCCCAGGGCCACCTCTTTGTGGGGGAGCAGCACCCCAGCTGTGGGGCCCAGGCATCACCTGCTTTGAGCTCTGGCGCCAGGCGGTCCGGGAAGAGCTCAACACACTCGCTGGGGAAGAAACCGACCTGGCGAGATAGACAGATGGGGTCAGGATCCACTGCCCCACCCCCAATAGCTGAACATGGGGGTGTGACCTTCTTGACATGAACTGTGACCGTATAGATCATTGTTGCAACCAAGGGCCTATAGTGCTACCAAATCTTGTACGGAGGTCAAGTAAGATGTCTATGGAATGGTTATGATGTGCTGGATATGATTATGCTATCAGTATGCAGGTATCATTTTTGTATTTAAAGTTATAAGTATTGGCTCTATACTGTCTGTATTTCAAACTTGTGCTATGCTTCTGGGTGACACCCCAGACAGTTTGGCATCAGCACTGCCTAGCCTGCTTGATGGCCCATTAAGGACCATCAGCTACACAACTGACCCATTGAAAGAAGGCAGATACGCCTTGCAACTCAGCAAGGCAGGCAGGGACATGCCTATGGAGAGAACTCGAAGGCTTCCAAGCCATGTGCTGGGCAGCTTGTGTTTAAAACAAAGGAAGCACAGGCCACATGGCAAGAGACTATAAAAGGCAGCTGCATCGTCTCCATTTTGTCTTCAATCCTGCTTCTTACCTCTGGAGGAACTTTGCTACAAACTGAAGCTCTGAACAAAGGACTGAATGACCCATCCAAGCTGTGGCTGTACTCCAGAGACTTAACTTAAGCCAGCAGTTTATTCCATCACTGCTACAAGCCTGAACCAAGAACTTTGCCATCACTGTATGTAATCGATTCCATTTAACCAGTTTTAACTCTCATCTATATTTCTTTCTTTTTATGAATAAACCTTTAGATTTTAGATTCTAAAGGATTGGCAACAGCGTGATTTGTGGGTAAGATCTAACTGGTACATTGACCAGGGTCTGGGGCCTGGGCCTTTGGGATTGGGAGAACCTTTTTTCTTTTACTGGGGTGTTGGTTTTCATAACCATTCATCCCCATAAGGAGCTGCCCTGGTGGTGATCCTGGGAAACCGGAGTGTCTGAGGGAATTGCTTGTATGACTTCTGGTTAGCCAGTGGGGTGAAACCGAAATCCTCGCTGTTGGGCTGGTTTGCTGTGCCTTAGTAGTGAAGGAAACCCAGCCTTGGGCTGCAACTGCCCTGCTCTAAGCAGTTTGTTCTGAATTGATACTCTCAGTAGTGTCCCACCAAAGGCCGCTTTGTTACAGGGGGATCCCCCTAGGCTACCCTGAGAGAGACATCCCCCCTGTCCTGTGTGGTGAATTCCTGCCCCGCCCCCTGGATGGCCTGGGGATCTGTCCATGTGACACGATGGACCCCAGGGCTGAATCCGGAGCAGCCAAAGGTGTGAACTCAAGGTGCGTTCTTTAAACTGAATTAAGCCCCTGGGTGGATGCTTAGCTTCCCAACGGCAGCGGTCTTCCTAATCCACTTCCAAAGGGAGTGACACTCACCCAGATGCTGCCCACTCCCATTCGGAAGAACACTGTGACTAAATGGGGTTTTCCTCCTTGTTATGTTGTACATGAGCCTATGTGAGTCTTACTGTTTTGCATGAATAGTGTGTGTGCCTCAGTTTCCCTGTGTATTGCACCAATGCCTAGGTGGTGGAAATAAGGGTGTGTGACTTTTACTGAGACCCTCGGAGCAGGTGAGGTGGCTCCAGCTGCCTGCACATATGCTATGGCCGGTGCCCTTCGTAACTTTAGACCCAGGAGGGGGATGCGACCAGGTGATACTTTGCCCGGGAAGCGAGATAAAGACCAGGAGGTGTGTCGGAGCTCGGGTCGCTGGTAGCTGGGCAGTCGGCTGTGGGGGACTCGGAAAGGAGGGAGTCCAGGAAATCCGGCCCAGGGTCCCCCCAAAATAGACTTTGCTGACAGTCACTGATTTCTGTGCTAACAAGCTCTGTTCTACACTGTGTTCCTGTCGACTAATAAACCTTCTGTGTTACCCGCTGGCTGCAGAGTGGGGGTGCAGGGCCCTCTGGTTTCCTCAGGGGTCCCGTCCAGCTGGACCCGCCAAGGGGAAGTGTATGGTGTGAACAGGGATGCTGGATGCTCTGAGGTCAGACCAGGAAGGCCACAGCTCCTTGCCCTGGACAGCGTGCCCTGAGGGGAGTCACGCCACCCCAGAGTCCTGGCTGGCTGCATACAGAGCAGGTCCGGTGCATCAGGCCTGTGACTCTGTCACAACGTCCACACCGCCATTTAACTAATCCACTTTAACAATGAATCTGTATTAACCCATCACCAGTGAATCCAGATTTCCTTTCCTAAACCACTTTAACTGCGAATCCGGATTAACCCAACAGCAGCAAATCCAAATTAACCCATCAACACTGAATCCAAATTAACCCACCACCCGCAAATCTGGATGCCCGTTCCTGTGTGTCAATGGCTATGACAGACCCTCTGCCAGCAGAGCTCCCGGTGTAGATGCAGCCTACGCCAACAGAGGCTCTTCTGCAAGTGCGCGCATACATACACACCCAGCAGCACGGCACGCCGATGGGAGCCTTCTGTCGACACAGCTGTGTCTACACTGCTCTGGCCCTGGGGTGGGGAGATCTGACACCCCAGACTGAGGTAGCTGTGCCGGGATCAGTTTTCAGTGTAGAACAAGCCCTAGTTAAACCGCATTCAGTTCCTCCTCCCAAACTGAAGCAGCCTGAATTCGGTTTAGCTTCATTCCCTTGCTAAGTGGGTTCGCCTCCTTGGGGCCAGGCACCTGCAGTGCAGATGGCAAGTGTCCACCCGGGCAGTTGTGAGCAATGGTTAATCCCACGTGACGTGTTATTCCTTGACTTTAGCAAAGCTTTTGATACAGTCTCCCACAGTATTCTTGCCGGCAAGTTAAAGAAGTATGGGCTGGATGAATGGACTATAAGGTGGATAGATAGCTGGCTAGATCGTCGGGCTCAACGGGTAGTGATCAATGGCTCCATGTCTAGTTGGCAGCCGGTATCAAGCGGAGTGCTCCAAGGGTCGGTCCTGGGGCCGGTTTTGTTCAATATCTTCATTAATGATCTGGCGGATGGCGTGGACTGCACTCTCAGCAAGTTTGTAGATGACACTAAACTAGGAGGAGTGGTAGATATGCTGGAGGGTAGGGCTAGGGTACAGAGGGACCTAGACAAATTAGAGGATTGGGCCAAAAGAAATCTGATGAGGTTCAACAAGGACAAGTGCAGAGTCCTGCACTTAGGATGGAAGAATCCCATTCACTGTTACAGACTAGGGACCGAATGGCTAGGAAGCAGTTCTGCAGAAAAGGACCTAGGGGTTAAAGTGGACGAGAAGCTGGATATGAGTCAACAGTGTGCCCTTGTTGCCAAGAAGGCTAACGGCATTTTGGGCTGTGTAAGTAGGGGCATTGCCAGCAGATCGAGGGACATGATCATTCTCCTCTATACGAGGCCTCATCTGGAGTACTGTGTCCAGTTTTGGGCCCCACACTACAAGAAGGATGTGGAAAAATTGGAAAGAGTCCGGCGGAGGGCAACAAAAATGCTTAGGGGGCTGGAGCACATGATTTATGAGGAGAGGCTGAGGGAACTGGGATTGTTTAGTCTGCAGAAGAGAAGAATGAGAGGGGATTTGATAGCTGCTTTCAACTACCTGAAAGGGGGTTCCAAAGAGGATGGATCTAGACAGTTTTCAGTGGTAGCAGATGACAGAACAAGGAATAACAGTCTCAAGTTGCAGTGGGGGAGGTTTACATTGGATATTAGGAAAAACTTTTTCACCAGGAGGGTGGTGAAGCACTGGAATGGGTTACCTAGGGAGGTGGTGGAATCGCCTTCCTTAGAGGTTTTTAAGGTCAGGCTTGATGAAGCCTTGGCTGGGATGATTTAGTTGGAGATTGATCCTGCTTTGAGCAGGGGGTTGGACTAGATGACCTCCTGAGGTCCCTTCCAACCCTGATATTCTATGATTCTGTGACTCCCCAGGCAGGCCTGCCCCTGTTCCAGGACAGCTGGTGCCAGGCAGCTGGGCCATGGGGGCTCACTGCCGTGGTGGGGGAAGTCATCCATGGGGTATGTGCTGGGGAGACCCAGTGCCAGGACCAGGGACTGGACACTGCCCAGACCCCAGGGCGCAGGGGGGCAGCTCAGCCGGAGCTGTGACTCCCCACACCCCGAGCTGCCCCCCACCCTGCATTCCCACCCCCCATGCGCCCCCATGCCTCCGGCTCTCCCATGGAGCCCCCCCAGTGACCCGAGCGTGGGGGTGCAATGCCCAGCGGGGAGCCCCCCCTGCAGACCCTCCCCAACCCCCACACTCACCTGGAAGCCGTGCTTTCCTCGCCACCAGCTGACCTCCTCCTTGGGGGGCATGTCGATTACCGACACAATGTCCCCGACCTGCGCTGAGCAGAGAGACAGTCAGGGGGCCCCCAGCCCCACAGAGCAGTGCCCCAGAGGGGGCTCTGGGGCTGTGAGATTCCCCAGGGCAGTGCCACAGCTGGGCAGGAGGGGGCTTCGGGGATGTGAGCTTCCCCAGGGCAGTGCCCCAGCTGGGGTGGGGGCTTCCCCAGGACAGTGTCCCATCTGGGGAGAGGGGGCTCTGGGACTGAGCTTCCCCAGGACAGTGCCCCATCTGGGGAGAGGGGGCTCTGGGACTGTGAGCTTCCCCAGGACAGTGCCCCAGCTGGAGGGGGCTCCAAGGCTGTGAGCGTCCCCAGGACAGTGCCCCAGCCGGAGGTGAAGGGGGCTCTGGGGCCCCCCCACACCCCACCTCGAAGGACAGCTCGTCAGGGGCCTGGGCCGCGTAGCGCTTGATGACGTGGGCAGCCGCAATGGCCGGGACGTTGATCGAGGCCTCCTCGTTCACCAGCAGCCGGTTGCCATGATTATCGATCTGCAACAGAGGAGGTGCAAGAGTGAGCACGTGGCAAGGGGCAGCCTGGATGGGGCGTGGGTCTGATCTGGGGGAGGGGGCTGTAGGTGATCAGGGATGGGGTGGATACTGGGCTGGATGGGCTATAGGTCTGATGGGAGGGATACAGGGCTGGGGGACTGTAAGTATGATTGGCAGGGGGGAGGGTGGGAGGGGCTGTGGGTCTGATGGGGGGGCAGATGCAGGGCTGGACGGGCTCATGGGTCTGATTGGTGGGGGGGGGAATGCCAGGGGGGATGGGCCATGGGTCGGATGGGGGTCTGTGGGGTTACCGGCCTGAACAGGGCCGGGGCTGGTGTGGGGGCGGATGTTGGGCGGGATGGGCCCATGGGTCTGACGGGGGGTGGGGGGAAGGGGCCCGTGCTGAACAGCCCCTACCGTTTCTGCCCCCTCTCCCCAACACCCCATCTCACCTCCATCCAGGTGAGGACAGGCCCGCAGTTAATGTTGCTGTCCACAATGGCTGAGAGCTTCTCCAGGTACTGCCGCAGGACAGGGGCCAGCATCTGGTAGGCAGGAGCAGAATCAGGGCCTAGCAACCACCCCCCTCATGTCCGCCCCACAGTGATGGCTTGCCTGGTGCTGAGATTCAGCCATCTCTGGGGTGGGGCAGCTGGGGAACAGCTGCACATAATGCTGTCCGGGGACGGCTTGCCTGGCACTGAAATGCAGCCATCTCTGGGGTGGGGCAGCCCGGGAACAGCCGCACAGCATCTCCCACAAGCTCTGCCCAGCGCCCCCCATGACTCACCTCAGCCTGTCCCCGGGCCTGGCAGGGCGGTGGCAGCTCGGGCAGCTGGGAGAAGCGGCGGTCGAAGATGCAGCAGTGCAGGTGCCCGTCCAGCCTGCAGAACTCCTCGTAGCTGCGGTGAACAGGCCATGTCTTCCCCTGGGGGCCAGGAGGCAAAGCGGGATGTCAGCAGGGGAGGGGTGTCGGTGCTCGAGAGCGGGGGGGGGGGGGGGGGACGGGGACACTGGTGAGGTGGGGCTGGGAGGTGCTGGGGCAGCTGAGGACGGAGAGGGGGGTGGATCTGGGGGGTCTAAAGAAGGAAAGTGGGGAGCAGTGGCACAGTGTGGGGGTGCCACTGTGGGGCACAAGAGGATGGACCAAGGGAGGACTGCAGGGGAAAGGGGAGGGGGCAGGTCTGGGGGTTCAGGGGTCCCCTCTCCTCCACAGTAGTTGGCATGGCAGAGGGGACCCCAGCTGGAGAGGAGGGACCTGGGTCAGGAATGGGGGGGCCAGGAAGGGGGGCCCTGGGGAAGATTGGGAATGGGAGGGTTGGGGGGGGGCCCACTCACCCGGCAGGTGACCTGGACGATGAAGAGCAGCTCCCTGTCCCCCAGGGTACCGGGCAGCCCCTCCCCTTGCTCGGAGGCCAGCAGGAGCTGTGGGCACACAGCGGGTGAGAGGTGCCCCTGTGGGACCCAGGCATCACTTGGTGCAGGCTCAGCCCAGATCCCCTGAATGTCGTCTCTCACCCCAGGAGAGAACCCAAGTGTCCGGGAGTTCAAGTCCCCAAACCCGCAGCTGATCCCCATTGGGACCCAATGTCTGGCCAGCCCTCCCCAGTTCCTGATCCAGCAGGAGCCCCGCGGCCACGAGACGCGCCCACCTCCCCAAGGGCCCAGCTGTCTGGGAGATGACCCCCACCTGTCCCTGTGCATGGGACCCAGGCAATCAGAAAAGCCCCCCAAATTGGACCCAGGCATCCGGGTGATCAGCCATCCTCACCCAGAAAGCACCTGGGAAGAGGATTTCCCAGATGGGACCCGGGAGTCTAGGAAGAGGGCTCTACGGGTGGCAAGGGGTACAGGAGGGGGGATCCCTGGGGGGGGATCCAGGCATCTGGGACTGGGGCTCCCCGGGCGAGGCACGGCGGTCGCTCACCTGGATGTGTCCAAAGTCCACGGCCTCGTAGTGGAAGTGGGCGCATTCAGCCAGCTTGGGGAAATGGGCTCGGGTGATGGACAGCCTGGGGGGAAAGGACACCCCACTGAACCCCAGTGTGCCCCACACAGCACCCTATTGTACCCCACCCCTGCTGCAACCCACACAGCACCCCACTGTGCCTCACACAGGACCCCACTGTACCCCACCCCTGCTGTATCCCACAGCACCCATCCCCGTCCCACTGTCCCCCAGTGAGCCCCACACAGCACTCCACTGCACGCCACCCCTGCTGCACCCCACACAGCACCCCACCCCTGCTGTACCCCACAAAGCACCGCACTCCTGGTGCACCCCAAACAACACCCCACTGTAACTCACCCCACTGTCCCCCAGTGTGCCCACCACAGTACCCCACACAGCACCCCACCCCTGCTGTATCCCACAAAGCACCACACCCCTGCTGTCCCCACTGTCCCCCAGTGTGTCCCAGAGAGCACCCCACTGTATCCCACCCCTGCTGTGCCCCACACAGCACCCCACCCCCGCTGCACCCCACAGCACCCCACTGTACCCCATCCCCACTGTACCCCACACAGCACCCCACCCCGCTGTCCCCACTGTACCCCAGTGTGCCTCACACAGCACCCCACTGTACCCCAGCCCCACTGTCCCCACTGTACCCCACACAGCACCCCACTGTTCCCCACCCCCGCTGCACCCCATACTGCACCCCACTGCATCCCACCTCTGCTGTACCCCACACAACACTCCACCCCCACTGTCCTCACTGTACCCCAGTGTGCCTCACTCAGCAACCCACTGTACCCCACCCCTGCTGTACCCCACACAGCACTGGGTACCCCAAGCCCCTCATGGTACCCCTCAAAGCACAGATTACCCCAACATGCTGTGGTATCCAACTCTAAATAATCCCATTTGATTGAGCAAGAGCCAGGCATCCGCATGGGCCATTCTCTGCTACATCCCCGCACCGCGCAGTGGCAGGTGAAAACGCCTCAGGCGAAAACTAGGAGCCCTTGGGACAGGGACAGATCATCTGAGAGAAAATCTTGTAACGCCGGTGCTGTATGAACCCCGGGTGCACCTGGCCCGGACACCGCCCGGGGACATCGTCTCCATGTGGGAATTTTCCCTTGTTATGTTCTATGTGAGCCAATGTGAGTTTTACTGTTTTGCATGAATACTGTGTATGCCTCCGTTTCCTTGTGTGCTGCACCAATACCTCGGTGGTGGGAATAGGGGTGTATGACTTTGGCTGAGAACCTCTGGGCAGGTGAAGCTGCTCCAGCTGCCTACTATGACCGGTGCCCTTCCTAACCTGAGACCAGGAGGGGGATGCAACCAGGTGACTCTTTTGCCCGGAAGCGAGACAAAGACAAGGAGGAGCAACGGGGGTGTCTGAGGTCGGGTCGCTGGAAGCTGGGAGTGTACTTGGGGGGCTGGAAGAGGGGGAATCCAGGGCATCTGGCCCAAGACTCCCAAAATGGATTTGGCTGAAAGTCACTGATTTCTGTGCTAACAAGTTCTGTTCTACGCGAATAATAAACCTGTTTTACTGGCTGGCTGCGAGTCACTGCTGACTGCAAGAGGTGGGGTGCAGGGCCCGCTGGCTTCCCCAGGAGCCCCGCCCAGGCGGACTCACTGCGGGAAGCGCACGGGGTGGAAGGGGATGCTGAATGCTCCGAGAAGGTCGAAGCTTCGTGCCCTGGAGACAGTCTGCTCAGAGAGAGGAGACTCCCCCAGAGTCCTGGCTGGCTTCACAGGGAGTAGTTCCAGAGCATCACCCGGTGACTCCATGACAGACACCACCTGGGGACACTGCCCCGGGGACACTGCCTGCCTGCAGACCCAGACCCAGCGCCGAGCAGAGACCTGGGCGAGGTGCAGGGAAGGGAACAGGGGACAAGGAGAGAGTCAAAGGCCTGGGACTGTTCAGCTTGGAAAAGAGGGATTGAGGGGGTAGGCCAGAGGGCGCTAAAAGCCTGGCTGGGGTGGAGGGAGTGACTGGGGGGTGTTATTTACCCCTTCACCTAACACGGGCCAAGGGCATCCAGGGAAATTACCAGACAGCAGGTTTCAGACAAACAGAAGGATGGACTCAGCGCACAGCCAGCCTGGGGAACTCACCGCCAGAGGATGTGGTGGGGGCCAAAGTGTAACAGGGTTCAAAGAACGAGCTAAGTTCCTGGAGGAGGGGCCAGGCACACACTGTCCCTGAGCCGCTGACTGGCAGCCAGGGGCTGGATGCTCCTGGCCCTGCTCTGTTCCCCTGGCCCAGGCCCCTGCCAGGCACCGGACACTGGGCTGCCCCAGCCTGGCCATTCTTATGTTTGTACTTCGATGGTACCCGACACAGCACAGAATACCCCAACACTGCTGTACCCCACACAGCACCGGGTACCCACCCCCATGGTACCCCACACAGCACGTGATACCCCAATACTGCTGTACCCCACACAGCACCGGGTACCCACCCCCACGGTACCCCACACAGCACGTGATACCCCAATACTGCTGTACCCCACAGAGCATCAGGTACCCACCCCCATGGTACCCCACACAGCATGGGGTACCCCAACACTGCTGTACCCCACAGAGCATCAGGTACCCACCCCATGGTACCCCACACAGCATGGGGCACCCCAACACTGCTGTACCCCACACAGCACCGGGTACCCACCCCCATGGTACCCCACACAGCACGGGGTACCCCAACACTGCTGTACCCCACACAGCACGGGGTACCCACCCCATGGTACCCCACACAGCACGGGGTACCCCAACACTGCTGTACCCCACACAGCACGGGGTACCCCAACACTGCTGTACTCCAGAAAGCATGGGGTACCCACCCCCATGGTACCCCACACAGCACGGGGTACCCCAACACTGCTGTACCCCAGACAGCACGGGGTACCCAGCCCCATGGTACCCAACACAGCAGAGGGCACCCCAGCACCGCTGTACCCCAGACAGCACGAGGTACCCACCCGCAGGGTACCCCAACACCGCTGTACCCAGATAACATGGGGTACCAACACCCCACCGTATCCTACTCACCATGAGGTACCCAACCCCACATGGTAAGCCAGGTAGCACAGAGTAACCTGACACCCTGATACTCACACAGCACTGGGTACCCCAACCCTCTGCTATACACAACCAGGGACCCCCAACCCCCCACAGAACCCATCCCCCCTTGGCTGTACCCCAAACCCCCAGAACCTATTTCCCTTCTGCTGTACCCCAGCCAGGGACCCCCAACCCCCCAGAACCCATCCCCCCCTGCAGTTCCCCAACCGGGGACCCCGACCGCAGACAAAACACTATTCTGTTGCTATATCCCAAACTCCAACCACCCAGCATACAGCACCCCCAGAATACCCCAAGCACCCTAATCAGGTAACAGCCATCTACCAAACAGCGAGACAGAGCCCAGTGTCTCCCCTGCCCCCTTCTATATCCCAGCCCTGGGACCCCCAGCACCTAGACATGCCCCCCATCTATATCCCAGCCCTGGGACCCCCAGCACCTAGACACCCCCCATCTATATCCCAGCCCTGGGACCCCCAGCACCTAGACACGCGCCCCTCTATATCCCAGCCCCGGGACCCCCAGCACCTAGACACGCCTCCCCCCCCCAATATCCCAGCTCTAATGGCACCGAGACATCCCCGTCCCCTCACTATACCCCAGCGCCCTGGACTCCCTCGCACCCAGACACAGCCCATCCTCCCGCCAGGCTATATCCCAGCCCTGGGACCCCTTGCATCGAGACATACCCTCCCTCCCGCTATATCCCAGACCCCCAGGCCTTCCAGCACCCAGACACGGACACGGCCCCTCGCTATACCTGAGCCCCTCGGACTCCCTGGCTCCCAGACACAGCCCCATCCTTCCCCTGGAGCTATATCTCAGCCCAGGTATTAGAGGATGCTGTCATTTCTATTGTTCCTTTAATTGTCTGTTTCTCTAGCTGGACTCCTATGGGACACGTGCCCCCGAGGGGGGAGCCTGAGATCTGAGCCCTGCCCTCCCATCAGCGACCGTCCAGCTCACGGGGACCCCAGCAGAGAACCCACTTGCTCCCCAATTGCATGGACGGGCCAGGCACGCATCATGCCACACTCACCACTAGGAACGCCTCTCCCGGAACAGGGCTCCCCTTGCTTACCTCTTGGGGGCTTTCCCCTTGACACTGGCGGCTGTGTTCCCCAGAGGGCGGAGCGGCCCATCCCCTGTCCTGTCCAGACTGTCTGTGCTGCGGGCCTGCAAGGGCAAATCAAACAGACCTCAGCACCAATTTACCATCCCCCAAAAGGAGCCCAAAGCCGAATTGCAGCCACCTCAGGGGGGAGAAAGCTGGGGAGCAGCTGCACATAACACTGCACGGGGACAGATTGTCTGGTGCAGAGATGCAGCCAGCTCTGGGGCAGGGCAGCTGGGGAACAGCTGCACATAACACCACATGGGGATGACTTGTCCGGTGCGGAGATGCAGCTAGCTCTGGGTTGGGGCAGCTGGGGAACAGCTGCACATAATGCTGCATGGGGACAACTCACCCAGCACTGAGATGCTGCCCCACCCCAGAGGTGGCTGCATCCCTGCTATATGACAACTGTCCCAGTTCTCCCCCCTGCACCATGTAATCCCATCCCCTTTGGCTTTAGCAGCCCACGGAGCAACAATCTCCATGGATCCGGTTTCCCGTCAATAATTCACACCCGAGCTGCCTGCTTAGATATTCTTTGCCATGACCCCCACCTCTTCCTGCAGCTCCCCGTTTTATCCTTTGAGACAGCCCCCCATCACCCCCAAATCCCTGGCACTGCCCAGAGAGGTTGGAGGATTGCTGGGAAAGGGACATCTCCCCTCCTATCCCCACCAGACAGATTTGGGGGCAGGACCTTGTTGAGGGGTGCCGAGGGAGGAGTACAGGCACGGGAGGAGGCAGCTCATGAGGAGTAGAAGTCACCGCACCTGACAGCCCCAAATGCATACGGAACCCCAAACGGCACCCCAAAATCCAACCCAACCTGGGGCTGCATCAGAGCTGGTGTCCCCCTAGAGGGGATAGACCCCGTGCCCCGTTCCCTGCCCTGGGGCTGGATCGGAGCCCACGTCCTCTCTGTCAGTTGCATGGAGGCTCCGGTTATTGATCGGGGGGGCCTCAGAACCGGGTCAGGCCCAGAACCCAGAACCCTGGCCTGGTCCTTCTCTCCGAGTGGGATGGATGTAAGGGGGGGGAGTGGGGAATGCCATGGGGGGAAGGGGGTGCCTGGGCTTGGGGGGGAGGGCAGAGCCCAACAGACCAGATCTGGGGGAGGGAGAAAGAAGACAAAGGGTGAGACAGACACAGGAGGGTAACCCCCCCCCATGCACCTTCCCGTCCCATCCCCCCGCCAAGGAACCGACCCCCAGAAACACCTGGCCATATCCCTGCTCCCCCACTGCCTCCCTTCCTCCCACAAGGGATTGCGTAGGAGACACACACACACCGCACTCCCACCGTGGGGGGGGATTAAGACACGTGGTGGGGGTTACATAACAGCTTCTTGCAATGGCCCAGTTCCTCCCACGGGGACCCAGGAAAAGCACACGATGCCCCCCAAAACCCAGTTCCCTCTTCCCCAGCCCGGCTGCCCCCCAGATCACTCCCCCCCCAGCCCAGCTGCCCCCCTTATCTCCCACCCCCTACCTAGCTGCACCTCCAATCCCTGCCCCTCGGTGAGCTGCTCCCCCATAACCCACCCCCAGCCTATCTGGCCCCCTTATAACCCACCCCAATAGTTTGGGGTTGGGGCTCTCTCCCCCCACAACTCTGGTGTGTGTCCCCATTTCCCCCATCTAGCTGCATCATTTGGGGTTAGGGGGCTGAATATCCCCCCACTGGATTAACAGAGACCCCCCCATTTCCTCTGCAAAAGTGGAGAGCACAACCCCTCATGGGGGGGCTAAGATTGGGTGCCAAGTGATTTCAGGCAGAAAGGGGCCAAGACCCCAAAATACAGAGCAAGGCAGCTGGAAAAATTATAGCCCTCCCAAATAAAAACTGATGAGAGAAACCGGGCACCCCCAAAATACCTACAGCGTGGGAGTGGGACTGCCAAATCTCAGAGCATTTATAGGGGTGATTCCCTTGGCCCCCAAAAAGAGGATTTGGGGGTGTGGGGATTTTGGAACTTGGGATTCCCTGCAAAATCTCTCGCCCCCCCCCCACACACAAACACGAAAGTGAGAGAGGTGTGCACGGTGGGGGTGGGGATCCCCCAAAAATCTTTATGGTCAGGGAGGTTTAGGGGGGGGAAGACACCACTAAAACTCCCTAAACCCCCATTTGAGAGATGCCCCGAGGCGGGATTGTAGGGTATGGGGAGGGGACCCTAAATACACATTGGAATAGATCCCCCAATCTGAGAGATGCCCCGAAGGGGGATTAGGGGTGCAGGGGAGGAGACCCTAAATATATATATGGGGTTTGGGATGTGGGTGGGGCTAAGGAACAGGTGCATGTGGGGGGAGCGTTGGCGCCGGGAGCAGCATTTGGGGGTGGGCAGAGGGTTAAACAAACATGGGGGCACAATCCAATGGGGACCCCTCCCCATCAGCCCAGACAATAACCCCCCCCACTTACCACCATTGTGTCTCCGGTCCGCTAGGAGAAGCCGGGGGTGGGGGCCGGAGCCATGCGGAGGGGGGCGGCATCTAGGGGGGCAGGACCCCCATCCGCAGCCCCCCCCCCGGAAGGGAGCGTGGGTGGGGGCGGTCAGCTCCCAATGGCCATGGGTCGAG
This sequence comes from Emys orbicularis, assembly GCF_028017835.1. NCBI lineage: Eukaryota > Metazoa > Chordata > Testudines > Emydidae > Emys > Emys orbicularis. Next base: position 14,153,473 of record NC_088702.1, read on the forward strand.
AGAGGCACAATGGGGCGTGAGGGTGAAGGAGCTGGAGAGAGCGGGAAGGCGGCAGACGGGGAGGGGAGGGGAGGAGACACACACGGGGGGGGGGGAGGTACGGACGGACAGAGGGACGGACGGACGGGCAGGCGGGCGCAAGGTCAGCGCCTATGCCCAGAACAGAGCCTAGCCGGGCTCCGAGCCGGGAACGAGCGGGGGGGGGCGGAAGGAGGGAGGGAAGGAAGGAGCCAGGCAGACGATGGACGGAGGGGAGGGGCGTGGAGGGGGAGGCGGACGGAGACAGACAGACGGGGGAGCAGGGGAAGGGGGGGCGCTCGCTCTCTCAGCCCCCCCCCTCCGCGCGGGGAAGGAGAGAACGGGAAAGCCCCTGGGAGAGCAGGGTGGGGGGCAGGATCCAAGGGTGCCCCCCACGTCCAGCCCCACCGGGAGGGGGTCCCAGGGAGCGCCCCCGGGGGTGGGGGGCTGGGAGGGCGGAGGCCCCCCCGCGCCCGCTGGTACGTTCCCATTGAGATGCAAAGGGGCAGAGGCACAATGGGCCGGGCGCCAGCAGCTGGGCAACCCGCACAAAGGGGCTTCTGTTAGCCCGGCCGCACGGACACCCCCGCCAGGGAGAGAACCCAGGAGTCCCCGCTCCCAGCCCCCGCTCTAACCACCAGGCCCCACTCCCCTCCCCGAGCCAGGGAGAGAACCCAGGAGTCCCAGCCCCCACTCTAGCCACTAGACCCCACTCCCCTCCCTGAGCCAGGGAGAGAACCCAGGAGTCCCAGCCCCCCACCCCGCTCTAACCACCAGACCCCACTCCCCTCCCAGAGCTAGGGAGAGAACCCAGGAGTCCCAGTCCTCACCCCACCCCCAACCACTCCCCTCCCGGAGCCAGGACTGGCTCCCAGCTCCGCCCCGAGACCCAGGCCCTTGGTGGCAGTGTCAGGGCTGGGAATCCGGGGGGCGGGGGATGCTCCTATGTCACTCAGCACAGGATACAGCACGAACCCCTCCCAGCCTACCCCCACAGACTGACCTCAGCCCCTTCCCCCACAGACTGACCCCCAGTGCTCCACAGATTGACCCCCCAGCCCCAGTGGTTGGGAGGGGGACGGATAGCTCAGTGGTTTGAGCATTGGCCTGCTAAACCCAGGGTTGTGAGTTCAATCCTTGAGGGGGCCACTTAGGGATCTGGGGCAAAAATCAGTACTTGGTCCTGCTAGTGAAGGCAGGGGGCTGGACTCGATGACCTTTCAAGGTCCCTTCCAGTTCTAGGAGATAGGATATCTCCATTAATTTAAGTGCCTCACAGACTGACTCCCAGCCCCAACACCCCACAGACTGACCCCCTCAGCTCCGCCCCCCCCAGCCCACTCTCTGCCCAGTGCGAGGAACAGGATGGGTTAGGGTGTGGGGGGTGTCAGTGCTGGGGGTATTTGGTGTGGGGAGGGGATTACACCAATGAGGAGGTTGGGAGCTGCATGGGGAGTGTGAGGGTGGGGGGTGTAAGGGGCTGTGGGGTGCAGGAGGGGGCTGTGGGTGGACACTAATCAGGGTGAAGGTGGGGGGAGAGGGAGGGAGGCTATGGAGTGGTCAGGGTATTCCACGCAGGGCTGTGGCTGCAAGTGATGGGGGGGGGCATGAAGTCTGTAACAGGTGGGGGGATGGGAAAGGATTGAGGGTCAGGAGGGATTGGGGGGGCTGTGCAGCGAAGGGGACCTGTGCGAGTCAGTGTGGGAGTCCCTGCTGCCCCCAGCTGGGGGGATGGGCCCACTCTGTGTGTGTGTGGGGGGGGCCCACTCTGTGTGTGGGGGGGGGACTGTCTGGGTTCAGGGGTACCAATCTGGGGGGACTCCTCGGGAGGGGGGCTGCATATCTGTGTCAGGGCAGAGAAGTTGGGGGGCTGTGCTTTGGGGAGAGATCAGGGAGCAGCATTGTGGTGCATCTCCCAGACCCCTCCAGGAATCCCTGCCCTGCCCCCCTGCCCCCCAGCACTCGTGCCCCCCCAGACCCTGCCCCCCTGCCCCATGGTGGGTCGGGGGGATGCCAAGTTCCCTTTCTGCTCCCTACCGTGGAGAGCGAGCGCAGACGGGGCTTCCACTTCTGCTGGCTGTTGTCCACCAAGGAGAATCGGCGCAGCACGCGGGGCTCCATGGTGGGGGGCTGGAGATCCTGAGGCAGGGAGGGGGTCAATGGCAGGGAGGGGGTCAATGATGGGCAGGGAGGGGGTCAATGATGGGGTCCAGCTGTGACCAGGGTCCCTGCCACACAGGGACACTAATGAGAGGTCCCTGTGTGGGACACTAATGAGAGGTCCCTGTGTGGCCTTACATGCGGCTGTTGCCCAGCTGCCCCTGAGGTGACTGCACATCAGTGCTGGGCAAGCATCCCCAGAGGTCTAAGCTGCCTGGATCAGATCTCGCTCCTCCTGCAGATGCTGCTTCTGCTTCCTGCCCGCATTTGGGAACCGCAGCAGGAAGCGGCTGGGGGTCACCAGATCCCGTCGGCGCTAAATCTGTGGGCTGAATTCTGAGCTAAGGGTGAGCTGGGTGCAGGCTGGCATGGCTGTGTTCATGGCACTGAGATCCCCTTGTGCACACTTGCTCACAAGTCTCACGCCAGCGCCTCCCTGCCACACATGCTGGCCCGGGCCCTGTGCACCTACATCAGGGGTGGGCAAACTTTTTGGCCCGAGGGCCACATCTGGGAATAGAAATTGTACGGCAGGCCATGAATGCTGACAAAATTGGAGTTGGTGTGCAGGAGGGGGTGAGGGCTCTGGTTGGGGGTATGAGCCAGAAATGAGGAGTTCAGGGTGCAGGAGGGGGCTCTGGACTGGGGTGGAGGGGTGTGGGGGGGAGTAAGGGCTCCAGCTGGGGGTGCGGGCTCTGGGGTGGGGCTGGGGATGAGGAGTTTGGGGTGTAGGAGGGGGCTCTGGGCTGGGGCAGGGGGTTGGGGCATGGGGGGAGGCTCAGGGGTGCAGGCTCTGGGTGTCGTTTACCTCAAGCAGCTCCCAGAAGCAGTGGCATGTCCCTTCTCCAGCTCCTACGCAGAGGCACAGCCAGGCGGCTCTGCACGCTGTCCCGTCTGCAGGCACCGCCCCTGCAGCTTCCATTGGCGGCAGTTCCTGGCCAATGCGAGCTGCAGGTGCAGCACGCAGAGCAGAGCCCCCTGACTGCCTCTATGCATAGGAGCCAGAAGGGGGCCATGCCGCTGTTTCCAGGAGTCACGTGGAGTGGCCCCCGACCCTGCTCCCTGGCTGGAGCACTGGAGCAGGGCAAGCCCCAGACCCCGCACCCCAGCGGGAACTCGAGGGCCAGATTAAAACGGCTGGCAGGCCGGATCTGGCCCACAGGCTGTAGTTTGCCCACCCCTGACCTACATCCTCCTGGGCACACTTACCTGTGCCCAGTGCACGAGGCTACTCTGCCCCCACCATGCACATCCCCCCTTGCCTTTGGCACTAGCCACAACTGTCCTCTTTATCAATAGTCCAGCACCACTGCCTACATCGATAGCTCACCGGGCACTGAGATGCAGCCACCTCTGTGGCAGGGCAGCCAGGGAACAGCGACAAATAATTCCACACAGGGATGGCTCGCCCACAGATGAGATGCAGCCACCTCTGGGGTGGGGCAGCTGAGAGGAGCTGCCCAGGGATGCCACACTGGGGCCAGCCTTGACTGCATGGGGAGCGTGCCCCCTGCTAATCCCCCACCCTGCTCCCTGCAGCCCCCCCGCTGTTCCGGAGGTTTCCTACCCGCCTCCCTGCCCAGCCCGAGGCTGCGAGATCACCGCCAGGGCAGCCCTAGCTGGACTGAGACTCGCCAAGCAGGGCAGCGGGTTTCAGAGAGCAGGGCTGGGGTGGTAGCACTGTGGGGCTCTGCCAGGTATGTCCATGGGCCCGGCTGGGTCATGTGCACAGCGCCCCTCCATGCCAAGCTTAGAGATGGAGCAAGGCTCGGGGGTCAGAGAGCAACATCCCCTAGCACAGGCTGGGGCTGGATCGAAGCTGGTGCCCCCTGGAGGGTAAAGGTCCCATGCCCAGTCCCTGCCCCCCAAGCCAGCTGGTTGTCTGATTCTCAGTTGTGAGCTGGCTCTGTCACCTCCAACATGGTCTGTGGCTGTACTGGTGCCATCACGTCCCACAGAGCTTCAGCTTTCATGGGCTGCTAAAGCTTCTGGCCTTAGTGGTTAGGATAGAGGCTGCCTGGGTCTGCTGAGAGCCTGTGCCTGTCGCTGGGAGAAGGGGGGGTTGCCTGCATGTGACCAACCCTGCAACGCTGCCTGGGTCAGCTGAGAGCCTGAGCCTATCACTGGGTGGGGAGGGGGAGCTGGCCTGCCCCTCCATGATCTCCAAAGTCCAGTGTCCCTGACATTCACTGTTTCCCTACTGGTGATCTTGGCAGCAGAGGGCACAAAGGCTGGGTGGAGGGCAGGGAGGGAAATGCAGAAGTAAGAGACAAGCCGAGGGGGAAGTGTAAGTGGGGAGGGTGGGAAAAGAGGGAGCAAAAAAAAGGCTGTGTTGGGAAGTGGGGCGGGGACAAGGGATTTCCCTCCCCACCCCCCACCTGCTGGGAAGGCAGATGGGCTGGGGCTTTCCCAGGAGGCTGGGGGAGAAAGGACCCCCATGCAGGAGTTGGAGAGGGGCTGGGGGTCAGTGAGTGACCGACACACATAGGCAGGGCGACTCAGCCCCTCCAGCAGGGGGACAGCACACACAGAGCTGGGCTCATCCCCTGCAAGGGGGGGCAGTGTTCACACGCACACACACAGGTGCCAGCTGCACAGACGTGGGGCAGAGGGAAACCCCGGTCCCAGGGAGTGGGGCCCCATGTGGCCCGGGGAGGCAAGAAGCTGCGTCAGGAGCCAGAGTGGCTCTGGCAAGCATCTGGGAGCAGGGCCAATGGGGGAGTGTACAAGTGTACATGCAGATGGACAGACAGACGGCTTCATGTGGGCATGGATGGAGAGACAGGCGGATGGAGGGCTGGGTGTGGGGAAGGACGGATGGATGGAGGGGTAGAGGATGTGTGTGGGCAGGGGAAGGGGTGGGTGTGGGGAAGAATGGGGGCTGGAGAGTGCATGTGGGGGGCAGATGGAGGGAGGGGTGGGTGTGGGAAAGATGGATGGGGGTGGGTGGAGGGTGCATGTGGGACAGTGTAGATTGGTGGGAGGATAGCAGATGTGTGGAGGGGGGCAGATGGAGGGACCATAGACCCATAGCAATGTGGGGCTGGAAGGGACCTGGAGAGGGTATCCAGCCCAGCCTGGGCTTTGTCTGACCTGCTTTGAGAAGCCTCCTGCGCCGGGGCCCCCTGCTGAGGTCCCCGTGCCCGCCCCATGGCGCCTGCCAAACTCCCTGCACGCAATGTGCAACCTAAGCCGGCCTCGTGGCACCACCGCCCTTTGCACCTTGTCCTGCCGACAGGCCTGGCTGCCCCTCTGCACAACACGCCAGAGCCGGTGTCTCGGCTCCAGCCTCCCAGCCCCAGGTTTCAGTCTCTCCTCCTTGCCCAGGCGCCCAGACCTTTCCTCCTTGTTGCTTTCCTTGGGGCTTTGCCAGCGGCCGCTTCACCCCCATTGCACAGGGCCCAGAACTGGACCCAGGACGCCAACCGAGGCCTCCTCAGCACGGCCGCAGGGCTGCTCCTGTCTGGCTCCCAGGCCCCTGCTGACCCAGCCAGAACGACGGGCTGGCTTGGCACTAGTATTACTCTGGTGACTCATCTCTAGTTTGTGACACACTCTCCACCCAGCTCCTTCTCTGGCAGACTCTCCTAGACTGGCAGCACCAGCTGGGATCTGGGCAGTGGTTCCCCCCTCAGACCAGGGCTACACTCAAATTGTGCAGTGGTAGAACCACGCTGCTCGGGGTGTGAAAATCCCCCCGAGCGACAGCTGCACAAGCCTAACCCCAGTGCAGACGGCACCCTGGCGACCCGAGGGTGCCTCCCAGGGATGTCGCTACCTCTCTCACGGAGGTGCCGCGTAGCTCTCCGGTCGGTTCAGTGGCACCAGGCAGCATTGCGTCGACCTGCCTTAGCCTTGTATTTTCCACGTGACCTCCGTGAATTTCAGCCAGTGTCTCCCGGGCCATTTCTCCAGATCACTTGGGTTTGGAATCCTATCCCCCAAAGCACTTGTGCCCCGCCTGGCTGGGTACTTTCCGCAAACGCTACAAGCTGTCATTAGCCCAGTCCCTGATGAAGATACTGCCCAGAACTGGAGCCAGCCCTGATCCTGGCGGGCCCCACTCACTGCCAACCACCGACACGACTCCCTGGGAATGGGCACCTGCCCCCTAGCAGGCTCGGCGAGGCTGCATGGCCCTGGTTTGCTCAGCAGGTCACGTGGGACAATATCAACAGCCTCACTGAAGGGGAGATAGCTCATGTCAACCGCCCCCTTGCCCCAAGGCTGGGCCCTATCTGAGGAGAGTGGGTCAGGGACATGATTTGTTCTGGACAAATCCATGTGCGCCGGACGCCCCACCTGCTAAGGGCCAATGGGAGCGTCCATTCTCTCTCCCCGGGTGGTCTAGGAGCTCCTGGGTTGTCCCTATGCACAGACAGATGCGATGTTTCCCTTTTCAGGCCTCTGGGGTCTCTCCCGTCCCCCACCAGTTCGCAAAGGTGGAGTGGGGGGCGTGGCAAGGGGCAGGTGGATGGATGGTGAGGGTGCGTGAGGAGGGGCAGATGGATGGGGCGCATGGGGAGACGCGGGTGGACAGGGGAGGGGGTGGGTGGCAGGGTGGATGGAGGGGCATGTGCAGGAAGGGAGCGAAGGGCTGCATGGGAAGGAGGCCAGCCAGGCACTGCCCCAGTGAGAGTCCCCGGGCAGAAGGCATGTGGGGAGGGGCAGGAGACCAGCCAGGCACTGCCCCGCTGGGCAGCCAGAGTCTCTTGGGCAGACGGTGCAAATGGGTGCAGGTGGCAGCCCAAGCGAGCGGGGAGGCCCACTGAACAAGCGCGCCGGGATCCCTCAGACTCAGGTGGTGTCTCCGCCCCCAGGGGACTCTGCAGTTGGCGCTGTCCAGCCCATGGGACCCAGGCGTCCGGGGCACTAGCGGGATCCCCCCAGGTCCCCCTACCTGTGGGGGCTCAGAGCCCATGTCCGGGGCTGCGGGGGGCTCCAGCGTGGGGCCTGGGGGCTCTGGCAGAGCTGTGACTCTGCACTGCCTCGGGCCGCCCAGCGCAGGAAGCTGGAACCCGCAGGTTAAACCACGTTGTCGTGCTGCTGAAAGGGGAAGTCGAGTTGCTGATCGGTTCCTCCTGGGCTGCCTGCAGGGAGCTGCCCAGGGCAGCACGCACAACGGAGGGCTGGGGGCAACAGGCAGCATCAGCACATGGGACCGAGCTTTCCAGCCCCCACCCTGGGGCCGGATCGGGGCTGGCGTCCCTAGAGGGAAAGCTCCCCTCCTCCCCCAGCAGCCAGCCAGTCCCCCCCAGTTAGAACACCAATGGGTGCTGAGGGTTGGGATTGAGGGGCACCAGCAGGGCTGGGGGGCGGGGAGGCTTGGACGGCAGGGGGCTGTAGGTCCCCCTGTCCTTCTCCCCCCAGTAGCCGTGGGGACAGGAATTGCCCCCACCCCCTCCCCAATGCTGCTGGCTCCCACTTCCTGTTTGCAGGCCGCTGGGGCTGAAGAGCTGGGAGCCCGATTTAGCCTCCAGCTCACATTCACTTCCTGAGCACGGGGCCGAGCTGGGCCCAGCCCCACAGTGCTGGGGGGAAGGGATCACTCTGCTGGACTGGAGGTGGCTGGAGCAGAGGAGAATCCCACTCTGCTGCCAGCGGGACAGGGTGCAGGACACACAGCAATGCAGCTGGTATCCCAACCAGCAGAAGGGAGTGAGGTGTGTGGATGTGTACACACCCCACTCTCCAACAGGGGGCAGTGGGGTACACCCCCAGCCGAGGCAGTGTCTCACAGCCCCCTCAGTTAGCGCCCCACTAACCAGTTCCCCCCAGCGGAGCTGCCCTGGCAGGATGCAGTAGCTTTGCGGTGCCCTGTGGGGTGGGGGCCGTGGGGTGGGCAGCACACACACACTGCTATTGAGGACTGGACACACAAAAGGCTGATTATGAGGGGCCGGGGGAGCCAGGAGCCGGCACTTGCCGGCCTGACACGGGCGCTGGCCCCAGGCCAGGGAGAGGCAGAGTTGGGCACAGGGGGCTGGGAGGCAGTACAGGATGAGGCATGGGGCTTCCCCACTAGGGAGCGCCAGCTCTTTCGGGGGGGGGCAAACTCCCTAGAGAGGAAAGGCCCCCTGCCACATTCCCTACCCCCCTGAGCCACCCAGCCCCCCGCCATGGGCAGATGGGAGCCAGTGCCCTCTAGAGGGGAAAGGCCCTATGCCCCATTTCCTGTCCCCCTGAGCCAGCCAGCCCCCCATCATGGGGCCGGATGGGAGCTGGCACCCCCTAGACCCCATTTCCACATCACAGAGCCGGCTGCAGACAAGCCCATCCCATGCCAATTAGCAAACCCACTTTTATTACATTGCCTAAAAATACAGCAAAAACCATCCACACCTGGCCAGGGAACAGCTCCCCCAGGCACACCTGTGCCCTAGAGCACCCCCCCCGCTGGGCCAGGCCGGGGGCTGGGAGCTCCGCCCACAGCCAGCGCTCCTGCCCCGCTCCCTCCTGTGCCCCCAATGAGCCAATGACCCTCCCCCAAGGGGCGCGAGGTCCTGGCTGAGGTGCAGGCGGCGCTAGGTAGCCTAGCCGGCCCGAGGGGAGCTGGCAGATTCGCCCACCTCTGGCTCTGGGCTGACTCGGCCCTGAGATGGGGGCACGTGGACTCACAGCTAGTCGCCCTGGCTCAGGATATTGTTAACGGCCCCCCAAGGCCGATTCCAGACAGAGCAGGGCCGGGAGGGAGGGAGACCCAGAGACCCTCAGCAGGGGCGGCCGGGCGGCTCAGCCAAGCCCTGAGACACGAGCCTGGACACTGCGATGTCGACGGCCCTGGGGAGTGAGAAGAGCACAAATTTGCACTGAGTGTGCCCCGGACAGCTGCATCTCTGAGCTGGGCAGGCCAGCTCTGGGGCAGGGCAGCTGCCCCATGGGGACAGCAGACATCCTCTGCCCTGCCCCACAGCACTCCCTAGTGTTGCGCCGGGCAATTACCGGAGCTGGCTGCGCAGATCCTCCCGCTGGCCCCGCAGCACCTCCAGCAGTGGATCCTCCTCGAACTCAGTGCCATCTGATTCTGGGGGCGACAGAGAGAGCCCGGCTCACACCCCAGCCAAGTCTCCCCAAATCCCACCTGCCCCCACTCACACACCAGCCAGGTCCCCCCAAATCCCATCTGCCCCCACTCACACCCCAGCCAGGTCCCCCCAAATCCCACCTGCCCCCACTCACACCCCTGCCCCACCCCTGCTCAGACCCCAGCAAGATCCCCCACCCCCAAGATCCCATCCAGTTCCCCCCAGCCCCCATCTCCACTGGGACCCTGGCTAGATCCCTCCCTAGCCCTGCTCAGAGCCCCTCCCCCCCACAGCCTGAAATGAGACCTGAGCAGATCTCCCACTTCCTGCTGCCACTCCTCACTGAGCCCCCCCACCAGCCCTCTCTCTCCTACCCAGGCTGCCAGCCACCCCCTGCACCCCCTCACCCTCCGCCTCCTCTAGCAGCTGAACCGCCAGCTGCAGCAGCTGTGGGTGCTGGGAGCCAGGGGCCGGGAGCTCCTCTGCTGCACTCTGCTCTGGAGGGGAGACTGCTCCCTCCCCTGACTGGCGTCCCCTGGTGGGGAGGTGGGATGCCGGGGGGGAGAACAGCCTCTCAGAGATCACCTGGGAGAGAGAGAGATACGGGAGGTCACTTGCCCTGCTCTCTGCACCCCCAGCCCGCACCACTATCATGCTCCCTGCAGCCTGCACCCCAAACCCGCTCCCCTACCCTGCCAGCACCCCACCCCACTCCCCCCAGCCAGCGCCCCTGCCCCATCCTCCTCTGCTGGGAGGCCAGGTGCTCCCCACACACTCCTGCCACCCACAGTGCCCCCTGGTGGGAGAGGAGCTCCCTCCACAGCCCACGCCCCCATCCCACTCCCCACAGCCAGGCTCTCTCTGGGTACTGCACCTGCCCCAGGGCACTGTGGATGGATGACTCCCCCTTCCTGCCTCTCCTCCTCCAGCTGGGGGTCGCCTCTGGCTCCGTGGCAGCTCTGTCTCGCCACGTCTGAGGCTTGGAAGGCCGCTCGGTCTCTTTAGGTATGTGCTGTGCCATACCCACTGCCCAGGCTCCCCACTGAGCATCCCGGGAGCCGTGCCACTCCGCTGGTCCCGCTGCCCGCCGAGCATCCCGGGAGCCGTGCCGCTCCGCTGGTCCCGCTGCCCACCGAGCATCCCGGGAGCCGTGCCGCTCCGCTGGTCCCGCTGCCCGCCGAGCATCCCGGGAGCCGTGCCGCTCCGCCGGTCCCGCTGCCCGCCAAGCATCCTCCAAGACGGGCCGCTCCGCCGGTCCCGCTGCCCGCCGAGCATCCCGAGAGCCGGGCTGCTCCGTCGGTCCCGCTGCCCGCCGAGCATCCTCCAAGACGGGCCGTTCCGCCAGTCCCGCTGCCCGCCGAGCATCCCGAGAGCCGGGCCGCTCCGCCAGTCCCGCTGCCCACCGAGCATCCTCCAAGACGGGCCGCTCCGCCGGTCCCGCTGCCCGCCGAGCATCCCGAGAGCCGGACCGCTCCGCCGGTCCCGCTGCCCGCCGAGCATCCTCCAAGATGGGCCGCTCCGCCGGTCCCGCTGCCTGCCGAGCATCCCGAGAGCCGGGCCGCTCCGCCGGTCCCGCTGCCTGCCGAGCATCCCGAGAGCCGGGCCGCTCCGCTGGTCCCGCTGCCCACTGAGCATCCTGGGAGATGGGCTGCTCTGCCGGTCCCGCTCCCCGCCGAGAATCCTGCGAGACGGGCCGCTCTGATGGTCCTGCTGCCCACTGAGCATCCTGCGAGACGGGCCGCTCCACCGGTCCCGTTCCCCGCCGAGAATCCTGGGAGCCAGGACGTTCCGCCGGTCCCATTCCCTGCCGAGCATCCTGGGAGCTCCACCTCTCTGCAGCTCCTCCTCCATCTCCCTCAGGCTGTGGTGTGCTGGAGGGGGTGGCAGCAGATGCCAGCTGCCCCAGAACGTGGTTCTGCCCCACAGCTGGCTTAGCACTCAGGAAGGGCACCTCCAGGGGGTGCCCCATCCCTTCGCGAAGAGCAGAGGGTCCTAGTGCCCACTCCGGGCAAGATCTTACTTCTGGCTGGGCAGCAGGCGCTGGGAACGCAGCACCATCTCCGCTCCTCCATGCCACTGCACCTGGCAGCAGCCCAATGCCAGGACGTGCTATGCACACCCCATCGCCCTGCAGGAATAAGGGGAGGAGTGTGCCGATGAAGGGGCATTGCCTGCAATATCCTGGAATAACATTAAGTATTGCCAGAGCTCGCTGCATTAAAAACACAAACGTTTGTGCGTCACCACGGGATCGTCTGTGATTTCGCTGGGAGACGCACCTGATGGCAACCCTGGGAAATGCTACAAGCTTCAAGGCGCTCTCCAAACCAACGGGCCAGCCAACCCCAGCTTGGGGGTGCCTAGGAGATGCTCAGGTGGTGGGGAAGGCACCCTCCAGCGCAGCCCGAGGGGAAACCCGCTGTCGCCTGCTCACCTGCGACAGGAAGCCCAGCCCAGGGGCCCAAGCTGGACAAGGGAGGGACTCACAGACTGATGGGGTTGCTTATGCGGAGCTAAGAGTTGCTACAGATTCCTAGATCCCAAGGCCAGAAGGGACCGTAGTGATCACCTAGTCTGGCCCTCTGTGTAACACAACCCGAGACCTGCACCAAAGAATTCCTTGAGCTGCGTGGCAACAGGGGAATTTTCTGTCATATTTTTATGACGATATGTGCCTCAGTTTCCCCTATATGATGCATTGTTACCCGGTGGGGGGATGGGACGAAATGGGAACATTCTTAATGTTTTCTCTGAATACTGTGTCTCAGCTTCCCCTTTATTGGGGTGGGCAAACTACAGCCCGTGGGCCGCAACCAGCCTGTTACACCTTTTAATCCGGCCCTTGAGCTCCCACCGGGGAGCAGGAGCTTGCCCTGCTCTGCGCATGTCCCCCCAGGGGGCTCCGCATGCTTCCCCCGCCCCAAGCGCCGGCTCTGCAGCTCCCATTGGCCGCAAGGGAGGCACCTGCAGATGGGGCAGCATACAGAGCTACCTGGCTGGCGCTGCGCCTCCGCGTAGGAGCCAGAGAAGGGACATGCCGCTGCTTCCGGGAGCTGGTTGAGGTAAGCACCACCCGGAGCCTGCACCCCATACCACCTCCCGTGCCCCAGCCCCCTGCCCCAGGCCTGATCCCCCTCCCGCCCTCCGAACCCCTCAATCCCAGCCCAGAGCCCCCTCATACATCCCAAACCGCTCATCCCCAGCCCAGAGCCTCCTCCCATACTCCAAACCCCTCTGCTCCACCCCCAGCCCCCTCCTGCACCCCAAGCCCTTCATCCCTGGCTCCACCCCAGAGCCCACACCTCCAACCAGAGCCCTCCCCCACTTCCGCATCCCAACCCCCTGCCCCAGCCTGGGGCCCCCTCTCGCAACCTGAACTCCTCATTTCTGGGCCCACCCCAGAGCCCACACCCTCAACCGGACCCCTCGCCCCCTCCCACACCCCAACCCCAATTTCGTGAGCATTCATGGCCCGCCCTACAATTTTCATACCCAGATGTGGCCCTTAGGCCAAAATGTTTGCCCACCCCTGCCCTATATACTACTCAGGTATCTAGGTGGTGGGATAAGGGGGTGTGATCGTTGCAAAGACCCCTAGAGGGCAGGTGTGACTGCTGGTGGGCTGCACCCTGTATCCTGGCAACTGATGGCCAGTTCCCCTTCTCTGCAAGAACCAGCCTGAGGTGCTGGTGCAAGACCAGGGGACCTGCTGGCCCAGGAAAGAGACAAAGGAAGGAGAGGGGGCAATGGGCAGCTGAAAGGGTCAGTCTCCTGGTTTGGGACTGGGGGTGGGGCGGTAGAGCCTAGGGCTCTGCCCCCCCCCCCCGATGGACTCTATTGCAACAACATTCCTGATTTCTGTGCTAACAAGATCTGTCCTACGCTGTGTTCCCGATGACGAATAAAGCTCCTGTGTCACACGCTGGCTGAGTCCCTGTGACTGCGGAGTGGGGTGCAGGGCCCTTTGAGGGGGGTGAGGGTCCCCAGGTGTCCCTTCCAGGTGGACTCACAGCAGGGAGCTCACAGGGTAAACAGGGGGCTGAACGCTCCGAGGTCGGCTCCAGGAAGTGCCGAAGCTGAAGATGCTTCTTGCTCTGGTGGAAGGGCCCCTGCAGAGAGACTTGTTACACCAGAGTCTAGGCTGACCCTCATATAGATCAGTTCCAGAGCAACCAAACTGTGACTCCATGACAGCGGAAAAGGCTTATTTGCTCTCAGGGTGGGCTGGGAGAGGAGACAAAGGTATGAAGGGAGTCCGGATCCTTCAAAAGGACTGGCCAAGGCAGGCCCTGTATCAATGGGAAAGCCTAGAAGACAATGGCAAGCCGTCAGCAGGACGCGGCTGCGCCCCAGAACGGGATTTCCCCACCTCTCCACAGGGAGCAGAGCAGAGACCCAGCTGGAGAACAGAGGACAGGGAAAGTGCGAGGTGGGGGGAATAAAGCTGCTGGAAGGGTCTGGGGGCTCTCCCTGGGACCTGACCAAGTCGGTTGGATGTTCAAACAGACAGGCTTGGAATGTGGGGTTCATTACAATGTGGCTGGGCTTGGGGTTTGTCATGGAGTCACCAGGCGATGCTCTGGAACTACTCCCTACGAAGCCAGTCAGGACTCTAGGGGAGCCTCCTCTCTCGGAGCAGACTGTCTCCAGGGCAAGAAGCTTACACAGCTTCCACCTTCCTGGGTCTGACCTCGGAGCATTCAGCATCCCCTTCCACACCGTGCACTTCCCACAGCGAGTCCGCCTGGGCGGGGCTCCTGCAGCAGCCAGAGGGTCCTGCACCCCAACTTCAGTCAGACGTGACTCTCAGCCAGCCGGTAAAACAGGTTTATTAGTCGATAGCAACACAGCGTAGAACAGAACTTGTTAGCACAGAAATCCATGACTTTCAGCCAAGTTCATCTGGGGAAGGGGAGCCCAGAGTCAGGGCTCTGGTCAGTCCCCCCCCCCGTGCCCCAAGCCAGCCCAGATGAGAGGGACTTCCAGCTGCCTGGCCCCTGCCCTGCCCATTGCTCCTCCTGTGGCCTTTGTCTCGCTTCCCGGGCCAAGAGTCACCTGGTCGTATCCCCCTCCTGGGTCTCAGGTTACGAAGGGGCGGCCATAGCATTCCTGCAGGCAGCTAGATCAGCCCCCACAAAAGTCACACACCCTTATTCCCACCATCTAGACACTGGTGCAATACACAGGGAAACTGAGGCGCACACAGCATTCATGCAAAACAGTAAGACTCTCATACAACATAACAAGGGAAAATTCCCACTTCGTCACAGGCTTGGCCTGGCTATGTTTGAACCCTAAGTTCTCTGCGCCAGCCTAAGGCCTTCCTAGGCTGCAGCTGACTCTGATGAAAGAGCGAGCCGCTGGGTGTATGGTGCATCGCAGGGGCTCCTCCCAGGGACAGTTCTAATGTGGGAGCCCCGATCCTATGCACCCATGACAAGCAGGTCTTTAAAAAAACCTCCCACCTTGTTCTACAAGTTGTTGGTGACAGCAAATGCCCCCGCTCCTTGGGAAATCCTTCCAATGGTTACTTACTCTCACCGTATGCCTCATTTCCAGGCTGCCCTGGACTAGCTTCACCTTCCAGCCCTTGCGTGGTGGCAGAGCCCAGGATGTCACATTCCTCCCCCACGTAGACACTCACAGACTGGGATAAGTCACCCCTTCACCTTCCCTTCGTTAAGCTATAGACTCAGGCTGCGGCTATGCTACAAAATGACGTTGATCTAACTTACGTTGGCACATGGCTGCTGCAGTTACTGAACAGCGACTGTGTGCCCACGTAAGCTGGCTACCTTGCATCGCCCAGGGCTTAGGGATGACACTTCCGCGGCTAGGTCGACCCAACGCAGCCTATGTCGACCTAACTGAGTAGAGCAGACCAGGCTTCCAGCTGTCGTTCTCAGGCGGGTTTTCTAACCCTTGAACCCTTCTCTGGTCCCCCTCCAATTTATCCTCATCCTTGAGCGGTGGGCACAGAAGTGGATGGCGAGGTCTGGCGGGCTACAGGCTGGACAGCGCTGTGGCAGGGCGAGTGCTGGGTGCTCTGAGTGGGGGGTTACACAGAGACAGTAGGGTGACCTATGATGAAGCGGGGGGATTTTCTTAGTGTCTTGCATGAATGCTGTCTGTGGCTCAGTTACCCTGTGTGCTGCGTGTTTAATGAGGTGGTGGGAGGGAGTTTGTTGCTGGAGAGGAGCAGGTGTTACCTCGCCTGGCAGTCAGGACCCCGACAACTGCCTGGAGATTGGGTACCCTAGTGACTGGTAGGTCCCCCCAGCTTGGCAGTCAGACGATTCTGGCCTGTGGAAGGACAATGGGCTGAGGAGAGAGGACCCCTGTGGCTGGGTTCCAGCCAGGGGGCTGCTGGGCTGGGGACAAAGAGCAGCCTGAGCCCAGCAGGACTGAGACTGGCCAGGCTCAAGAGCCCTGAGAACTGCCTGTGCTGGATTCAGATGCTCAATAAACCTTCCTGTGTTACGCTGGCTGGGAGTCACTGCAGGGTAGAGATCGGGGTTGCATTGCTCTCTCTGGGTGTGGAGGCCCCGGGGTCCATGGCGAGACATGGGCGAGCGGAAGGTTCAGAGAGGTGCAGGTCCAGGAGGCGCTGGAGCGCAGGGCTTAACCCCCGAAGAGTGTGTGGACCCATGAGAAGGGCTGTCACGCTGAGGGGAGCTCCTCCCAGGGAGCTTACAGAGCCGAGAGAGCACGGGGCATGAGAGTCCATGACATGACCCCTGGGTAGACTGACTTTCCCAACACTCTGGGGCAGGGCAAGCAGGGAACAGCCCCACAGATGGCTGTGCCCCTATGATCCCTGCTGGGAGAGGCAGGTCTCCCAGAATCATCCCCCCCAATCACCCCTGGGCTCCTACCGTCCTTGGGCCCCAGGCCAGCTGAGTCCTCCAGCCCAGCAGGGGCAGCGACCTGCCGGCCTGGCTTGCCTGCTCCATCTTCCGACGCAGGCGCCACTGGAACAGGATGTCATCCTCTGGCCGAGTGGAAGAGGAGCATTGTGGGATATGGGCAGGAGGCCAGCAGGCAGGAGGCAGGGGCTCTGGGGGAAGATAAAGGGTGTCACAGGAGGAACAAGAGACAGGGAATAACCCGCTCTGGGCCCAGATGGGAGCCAGTGCCCCCTGGAGGGGAAAGGCTCTGTGTTCCATTCTCCCCTCCTCGAGCCAGCTAGTCCCCACCCTGGGGCCAGATGGGAGCCGGTGCCCCCTAGAGGGGAAAGGCCCAGTACCTCGGTTCCTACCTGGGGAGGGCTCCAGCAGGGAGAGGTGAGAGGGGCAGGGAAGCGC
The DNA here is from genome assembly GCF_028017835.1 of Emys orbicularis. Taxonomy (NCBI): domain Eukaryota; kingdom Metazoa; phylum Chordata; order Testudines; family Emydidae; genus Emys; species Emys orbicularis. The sequence continues at coordinate 14,169,980 of NC_088702.1, forward strand.
CTGGTCTGAGTCCGTGGTGCTGGATGGAGGTGTGGAGCGCAGCCCCTCAGAGCTGACAGGGATGGTGCTGCTCAGGGAGGACTCACTGCAGGAAGAGCAGGCAAGCTTAGAGGGGACAGAGGGTTTGTCCGTTGGAGGGCATCCTGCCTCTCCCCAGTGTGCAGGAGGGGCTGGAGGGGGGATACCCAGTGTGTGGGGGGGTACCCAGCAGGGGGTACCACGGGGTGTGTGTTACAGGGGGGGAGATGTGTACACAGCAGGGAAGGGGCTGCCATGGCGGGGAATACCCAGTGCAGGGTGTGTGTGTCAGGACAGTACCTTCTCAGCAGCAGCCGGGTGGCTCTCTCCTGCAGGCTGTGGCTGTCGGGGTCAGGCGACTCCAGTGGGGAGGTGTCTGAGGGCCCCCCCTGGAAGAGAGTGAGCGTGCAGTGCAGGGAAGAGCCCCACGATCAAGCCCCAGGGGGCTGGTAGCACCAGGGACTGTCCCCAACAAAGCTGGCCAGGGGACAGGGCTGGGCAGAGTCCCGGGCGTGGGGTGGGATCCCCAGAGTGGATAGAGAGGGGCTAGGCAGGGTCCCAGAGATGGGGTGGGTTCCCCAGAGTGGATTGACAGGGGCTGGGCAGGGTCTTGTGGGGGAATCCCCAGAGCAGATAGAGAAGGCCTGGGCAGGCTCCTGGGGATGGGGTAGGATCCCCAGAGTGAATAGAGAGGGTCTGGACAGGGACCCGGGGGCAGAGGGATCCCCGGAGTGGAGAGAGAGGGGCTGGGCAGGGTCCCAGGGGCACCCCAGAGCCAGCCTGCCCCTCTCCCTAGCTATGTAGCTGCCCGGTGCCCCCCAGCTCTGCCTCCCTGCAAGCAACATACTGACCATGGGGCGCAGCGGGGGGCTGACAAGTGCCCATCCTGGCCTGGCCTCTTCCAGCTTGGCACAGTCTGTAAGGAGATGGCCCAGTTAAAGGAGGGGCCAGGGAACCAACCAGCTCCCCACCTGCAGGGACCTCAAGCAGGGGAGGGGGGGACCCCTGCCCAGCAAGGGAGGGTACCTGGCTTTGCCCCCCCTTTCGGGGTGGAGCTGTCAGAGGGAGGTGCTGGCTCCAGCCACCAGAACTCCCTGGTTGTGGGGACGGGGGGCGCCTGGCGCTGGCTGCGGCTGCTCGGCTGCCCATGGCGGAAACGCTCTATGTACCTGCAGGGAAAGGAGATGGTGTTAATGGTCACCCTCCCCGCCCGGAGCCAGGCCTAAAACCAAGAGTCCTGGCTCCCAATCCCCCCCCTCCCCTGCTCTAGCCACTAGACCCCACTCCCCTCCCAGAGCTGGGATAAAACCCAGGAGTCCTGGCTCCCATCCCCTGCCCCCCCTGCTCTAACCACCAGACCCCACTGCCCTGGGAGCAGCTCACTTGGCAATGATGGACTCCCCATCCTGGGCTGAGGCTAGGGGGCCCAGGGGCTGCCTCAAGGCTGGTGCCTCCTGGGGGGTGCTAGGGGAGCTGCGCTCGGTTGAGGACCATGATTCGGGGAAGGGGTTGGTGGAGTCCAAGTCCAGAGCTGTCCCCCGGCAGCTGGAGCCCTGCAGGAAGCTGAGGTCTGGGGGGCTGGAGGCCGTGGGCTCAGGGGGGCGCCATCGGTGCGGGGCGAGGGCAGGGACACCGGTCAGCAGGCGGGCCGGGCTCAGGGTCTGGGGGGGAAATGGAGAAAGCTCAGGGGTGCGATGCAGGCCAGCCTGGGCAGAAACTGCACCCCCATCTCTCCCACGATGGGGCCCCCACAGACCTCCACAGCCCAAACTGGTTTCCCCATAGCCGCCCCTGCCTCACCCAGCTCCCCCCCTGCAGCCCCCTAATGCGACGCAGCTCCCCTCTGCAGCACCCCCCCAGCCCAACCCAGCTTCCCCCAACCCCCCAAACACAGCCTTTCCCAGCACCCCCAATGCCTCCCTGCAGCCCCCACCCCGACCCATCTTTCCCCCAAACTCCACAACACAGCATGACCCCGCTCCCCCATCCAGCCCCCCAACACCTTCCCACGCCCTCCCCCACCGGACCATGCACTGGTGCTGTGGGCCGGGCAGGCGGGCAGGTGAGGGGTGGTAGTGGCTCCGGGCTGGGCTCCTCATGGCGAAGGGGCTCCCCTCGACGGAGAACAGAGCCATGCTGCAGGCGAAAGGGGAATTAGCAGAGCTCAGGGCAGCCCCCCCAGTCAACCCCACCCTTGGGACCAGACAGCATCACCCCTCCAGTTCCCCCCCACTCCCCGACAGCATCACCCCCCCATTCCCTCCACACCCCAGGACCAGACAGCATCGCCCTACCAGTCCCCGGGACCAGACAGCATCGCCCCCCACGGCCTGAGCACGCTGGGATGCAGGCAGCTCTGCGGGGCGCCCCAGGGGACCAGGCGCGGAGGTTGGGGAGGCGGGAGAGGCCGAGGGAGGACCCGGGTGCGGGGACCGATCTCGCGGGGACCGTACCTGGACTCCATCCTTCCTGGTCCCTGAGGTGCGGGCCCGCGGGGGTATTGGGAACCCAGGCGTCCGGGCTCCCCCCTCTGTCCCTCCCCCAACCGAACTTGCCGCCCAGGCCGTCACCTAGCAACGGCCGCCAGGCATGTCGGGTAAAGCCGGCAGAGGAGGGGGGACTGGGCGTGTGTCCCATAATGCACCACGCTGTCCGGGATTCCCCCCCCCCCCGCCGCTCAAAATGGCCGCCCAGGCGTGTGTGGGCGAGTCCTGACTACACTTCCCATGAGGCACAGCGCCACTTGACTACGCTCCCATGGTACCCCGCGCCTCTTTTAACGAGGTCACTATGATCGCTGGCGCGTTGGGGAAATGCTTTGACTACAACTATCGCCACTGACTACAACTCCCATGGGGCAGCGCAGCGTGCCACTGGCCACTCGGTAAAAATAGACGCCAGGCGTGTCTGTGCGTCCCATGACTACATATCCCATGTTTCAGAGTAGCAGCCGTGTTAGTCTGTATCCGCAAAAAGAACAGGAGTACTTCTGGTACCTTAGAGACTAACAAATTTATTTGAGCAAAAGCTTTCGTCAGCTACAGCCCACTTCATCGGATGCATAGAATGGAACATGTAGTGAGGAGATATATATACATACAGAGAACATGAAAAGGTGGAAGTTGCCCTACTAACTCTAAGAGGGTAATTAATTAAGATGAGCTATTATCAGCGGGGGGGGGGGGGGTACTTTTGTAGTGATAAGATGGCCCATAGAGATCTTGTAGGTGTTTGTCTCCATCTGCTATACTTACCTACATGCCTCCAGCTTCCATCCAGGACACACCACATGATCCATTGTCTACAGCCAAGCTCCAGTCCCTCAGACAGAAACAAGCACCTACAAGATCTCTATCAAGCATTCTTAAAACTACAATACCCACCTGCTGAAGTGAAAAAACAGATTGACAGAGCCAGAAGAGTACCCAGAAGTCACCTACTATAAGACAGGCCCAACAAAGAAAATAACAGAACGCCACTAGCTGTCACCTTCAGCTCCCAACTAAAACCTCTCCAGCGTATCATCAAAGATCTACAACCTATCCTGAAAGATGATCCCTCACTCTCACAGATCTTGGGAGACAGACCAGTCCTCGCTTACAGACAGCCCCCCAACCGCAAATACTCACCAGCAACCACACACCAAAAAACCTAACCCAGGAACCTATCCTTGCAACAAAGCCCGATGCCAACTCTGTCCACATATCTATTCAAGTGACACCATCATAGGACCTAATCACATCAGCCACGCCATCAGGGGCTCGTTCACCTGCATATCTACCAACGTGATATATGCCATCATGTACCAGCAATGCCCCTCTGCCATGTACACTGGCCAAACCAGACAGTCTCTACGCAAAAGAATAAATGGACACAAATCTGATGTCAGGAACCATAACATTCAAAAACCAGTAGGAGAACACTTCAACCTCTCTGGTCACTCAGTAACAGACTTAAAGGTGGCAATTTTGCAACAGAAAAGCTTCAAAAACGGACTCCAATGAGAAACTGCTGAACTTGAATTAATATGCAAACTAGATACCATTAACTTTGGCTTGAATAGAGACTGGGAGTGGCTGGATCATTACACAAATTGAATCTATTTCCCCATGGTAAGTATCCTCTCACCTTTTTGTCAACTGTCTGAAATGGGCCATCTTGATTATCACTACAAAAGTTTTTTTCTCCTGCTGATAATAGCTCATCTTAATTAATTAGCCTCTTAGAGTTGGTATGGCAACTTCCACCTTTTCATGTTCTCTGTATGTGTATATATATCTTCTTACTATATGTTCCATTCTATGCATCTGATGAAGTGGGCTGTAGCTCACGAAAGCTTATGCTCAAATAAATTTGTTAGTCTCTAAGGGTATGTCTACACTACGAAATTAGGTTGATTTAATAGAAGTCGATTTTTTAGAAATCAATTTGATACAGTCGATTGTGTGTGTCCCCACTAAGCACATTAAGTCGGCGGTGTGCGTCCACAGTACCGAGGCTAGCATCGACTTTCGGAGCGTTGCACTGTGGTAGCTATCCCACAGTTCCTGCAGTCTCCGCTGCCCATTGGAATTCTGGGTTGAGCTCCCAATGCCTATGGGGCAAAAACATTGTCGCGGGGGGTTCTGGGTACATGTCGTCAGGCCTCCCTCCCTCCATGAAAGCAACGGCAAAAAATCATTTCTCGCCTGTTTTCCTGGGTTACCGGTGCAGACAACATACCACGGCAAGCATGGAGCCCGCTCAGCTCACTGCGGACAGCAGACGGTACAATATGACTGCTAACCGTCGTCATCGTCCCGTGGGTGCTCCTGGCCGACCTTGGTTAGTTTGGTCGGGGGCACCTGGGCAGATATGGGTGCTCCTGGCCGGCCTCGGTGAGGTCGGTCGGGAGCGCCTCGACAAAAATGGGAATGATTCCAGGTAATTCTCTTCTTTAAGTTTCATCTAATTGAGATTTAGTCCTGCCTGGAATATCATGCCAGCTGGAGGCTTCTGCCTCAGGCTGCTCTCCCAGTCGGCAGCACCGCTCGGTCGCACCTACCCCAACCTACCCCTTGCTCCCATGGCTCATGAAGCCTGGACAGTAGTAAGGAGCAGTTCAACTATATGCTGAGTAAGTGCATAATGGTGGTAGAATGTGCCTTTGGACTTTTGAAAGCTCACTGGCACAGTTTACTGACTCGGTTAGACCTCAGCGAAACCAATATTCCCATCGTTATTACTGCTTGCTGTGTGCTCCACAATATCTGTGAGAGTAAGGGGGAGATGTTTATGGCGGGGTGGAAGGTTGAGGCAAATCGCCTGGCCGCTGATTACACGCAGCCAGACACCAGGGCGGTTAGAAGAGCGCAGCAGGGCGCGCTGTGCATCAGAGAAGCTTTGAAAACCAGTTTCAGGACAGGACAGGCTATGGTGTGAAAGTTCTGTTTGTTTCTCCTTGATGAAAACCCGCCCCCTTGGTTCACTCTACTTCCCTGTAAGCCAACCGCCCTCCCCTCCTCTCCCCCCCTTTGATCTCCGCTTGCAGAGGCAATAAAGTCATTGTTGTTTCAAATTCATGCATTCTTTATTAATTCGTCACACAAATGGGGGGATAACTGCCAAGGTAGCCCGGGAGGGGTGGGGGAGGAGGGAAGCACAGGGGTGGGGTAGTTGTAGGGGCACCCCCTAGAATGGCATGCAGCTCACCATAGAAGCAGCATGTCTGGGGCTCTGACCCGGAGTGGCCGTTTGCCTCTCTTGTTCTTTGGTAGGCTTCATGCGGCACTACTGTGGGTCCCTGTTATAACCTCTGTCCTTCATGCCCATGGAGATTTTTTCAAATTTCGTCTTTTGGAACAGAGTTCGGATAGCACGGATTCATCTCCCCATACAGAGATCAGATCCAGAACCTCCCGTTCGGTCCATGCTGGAGCTCTTTTGCGATTCTGGGACTGCATGGTCACCTGTGCTGATGAGCTCTGCTTGGTCACCTGTGCTGATCACCTCGCCACGCTGGCCAAACAGGAAATGAAATTCAAAAGTTCGTGGGGCTTTTCCTGACTACCTGGCCAGTGCATCGGAGTTGAGAGTGCTGTCCAGAGCGGTCACAAAGGAGCACTCTGGGATAGCTCCCGGAGGCCAATATTATCGAATTGCATCCACAGGGGACAAGGAGCGGGGGGGGAGGGTTGGGGGTTCTGAGGGGGGCGGGAAGTGGGAGGGAGTGGAAGGGGTGGGGCGGGGCTAGGGCAGGACGGGGGCGGGGAAAGGCAGGACGGGGGCGGGGCTAGGGCAGGGCTCCTCCCGTCCTCTTTTTTGCTTGCTGAAATATGGTAACCCTAGACAAGGGCTAAGGAGCCACAAGTACTCCTGTTCTTTTTACATCTCCTATGACTCATAGCGCCCTTTAACTACAGCTCCCGTGGTGCTCCGCGTCCAGTTCGACCTGTTCAAAATGACCGCCCTGCGCTCTAGCGCTACCCTTCCCAGAAGGCAACGCACCGGTCCGCAGACACGACGCGGACTACAGCACCCAGCGTGCCTCGCCAGAGAGGCCGGGCGGCAATTGGGGCTTGGGCGCTGATTGGTGGCGAGGCAGTGATTGGCGGCGATACTCACCAATGGGAGGGTTGCAGACGGCTGGGCCCGTGGTCGCGCTCGGGTGGTTCCGAGTAGCTGCTGCTGGTGTCGGCTGGAGGGAGGTGAGAGAGGGGGGAGGTGTATGGGATGTAAGGACGGTGTAGCTAGGAGGAGGGTAGAGCTATGTGGGGGGAAGCGGCCGTAGGGGGCGTATGGGGAACGTGGGGTGGGTGGGGGAGTTCTGGGGGGTGTAGGGGGTGCGGAAGTGTATGGAATGTGGGAGTGTTGTCGGTAGGAGGGGGTGGAGATGTGTGGGGTACATTGGAGGGGTGGGGGGAAGCGTAAGGGGTGTATGGGGAACGTGGGGTGGGTGGGGTTGGAGGTGGGGAGTGCTATGGGGGAGAGTTCGGGGGTGGGGAATGTGGGGTGGGTGGGGCTGGAGATCAGGGTGGAGCTATGTGGGGGGGAGAGTTTGGGGTGGGGAGGTGAGATATGTGTGGGGTAGCTCGGAGGGGTGCGTGGGGGGAAGCGTGGGGGTTGATGGGGAATGTGGGGTGGGTAGGTTGGGGTAGAGCTATGCGGGGGGGAGAGTTTGGGCTGTGGAAATGGAAGGAATGTAGAGGATGGGGGGGGTCTGTGGGATACGTGGGGGTTGGGTTGAGAGATGTATGGTGGGGGGGGGGTGAAGATACCGGTGGGGGAGAGTATGGGGTGTGTGTTGGTGATACCGGGGCTGGAGAGTGGGGTATGTGCAGTGGGGGGGTGTATGGTACTGGGCTCTTGCCTGGTCTGCACTGGTGTGTACGGGGTTGTGTGTGCGTGGTGGGCTGGGTCTGGTCTGCATTGGGTGGGGGATGCAGGCCCGTGGCAGTAGGTTGGCAGGGTAGTGGGGGGCTGCGTGTGGGCCGGGGAACGGCAGGGCCTCTGGCTGCCTCTCACTGCCCCCAGAGCACCCATGGAACTGTGCTTGAAGTTCAGAATCCAACTGTTTCCCAGCATGGCCTGCCCCAGGTACTATCTTGTCCCAGAGTGGCCCAGAAACTGGCCAGTAGTACCTGGGCGTTACTGCCTCTAGCTGGCATTTGGCTTTGTCAAAGCAGAGTGGTCTGGAAATCGAGCAGGTGCTGTCCCCCGCTGCAAACTTGGCTGGTTCTGGTTTTGCCGCTACGTTTGGTAGACGGATGGCTCGTGGTTTCCAATCCACTATCCCCAAGGAAATGGGCCCAGAACGGAAAAAGCTACTGCAGCCAACACCAGGGAGACAAAAGCCCTGAAATCCTGGATTGTCCCCTTTCTAGAGGATGTCAGTTTGGCTGGCTGCAGACATGAAGATGGTGCAGGTTTTGTGCAGCGTCCTGAGGCGGAAAAGCGTCTGTGAAGTGCTGCTCCATTTCTCCCTCTGCCCTTGGGGGGCTTTCGGGCTAGCACGTTTCCCCTTCAGTCTGTCAGCTGGAGCTGTGAGTGCAGCTGGAGAACTTGGTTTGTCGTGCTATGCACTTGGCCCATTTCAGCCCATTATATCAGCGAGCTAATCTACAAAGAGCAGGGAAATGACCCTGGTTTCTCTCTGTGTGGCTTTGCCCTATGGCTAGAAAAACAGGCCAAGCAAAAGCTCTGTACCGGGTTGCGTTGGGCAGTCGGTCCCTTCGTTGCTGCTGTTTTGTCGCACTGAGCGCTCCAGTTCTCTTTACAAGCTGGTTGGTGACTTATTTTGGATTCCTGAGGGCCAATAGAGCTTGTTGTTGTTGAAAAATCTGGCAACCTGATTCAGCATGGAAAGGGTCAGGACTCCTGGGTTCTATTTCCCTCCGCCCCATCCCCCTTCTGAGCCAGGATAGAACCCAGGAGTTCTGACTCCCAACGCCCACTGTCTGTAACCCACCAGACCCCATCCTGCTCTCCATGGCTGTGTCCCCGTAGCACGTTCTCTGACCCCCGGTCTCTCTCTCTCTCTGCAGGGTTCCCGGCCCCAGGTCACCATGCTGCCTACAAAGGTGGAAATCGAGAAGCAGGGTAGGTTCTGTAACTCTGTGGATCTGCCTGAAGAACCCTGGTGGTACCAGACGGCAGGGTGGGCACCCCCAGACACCTAGTCTGGGATTCCAGCTACCCCCCAGCCAGGCACTGAAAGACTTTCCCACCCCCACAGCTGCTCTGTGCCCAGCGGCTGATCCATTCTAAGGAGGCCACAGAAACTACACCCCCAGGGGGAGGGTGGTCATGGGGGAAGTTGGGGTTACATGCCTGTCTCTGCATGAGCTCTATCCACCCTGGGCATGTTTTGATCCTCAAAATACTTTGGCGAGTGGAGGGTCCCAGTCGCTTGCCATCCAGGATCTTCGGGGCGCAGACCCAGGCATCCACAGCCATTCAAAGGGACAAGTTTTGTGACAGTCCGGTCAGGGTTCAGGGTGCAATCCAGCCCAGTGAGGGGTTGTCTCCACTTGCCCTGTAGCCTGGGGTGCCTTCCAGTGCTTTGGCTACGAGCATCCAGCAGCAATCTACCAGCATGCAGGTCACACCTTGAGTGTGTGCTAGACAGCCCTGGACCAGCAGCCTGTCTGCAGCCCCACCAGCAAGCTGACCCCAATGTGTTCCAAGTCCTGAATTTCCCCCAGAGTATGCTCTGCCACGTCCAGCCCTCTCCTAGCCAGTTCAGAGAAGTAATGTGGTTCCTTTGCTCCTCGAAAGACACCCACCCATCACAGCTTATTAACCTCACCGGAGTGAATGCACCCGCCATTTAAACACAGCGCTGAGTTGTCTTGTAGTAAGAATAAGACCCATTTATGAACAATAGGACATAAGTGATGCTAAGTAAAAACAATCAAGTTAGAAAGGGGTACAGGCAAAAGACAAGTGAAAACCATATATCTAAAACAATCTATCAAGGTGGTGGTCAAGATGGTCTGTCTGCCCGCTTGCTCTTCCCAGCCTCAATCAGGACCTTCACAAAAGCACAACACGCTGGCTTCCTTGGTCCTTTTAGGTTCAAGAACTTTACCTAAGCAGATTTCTCACCTGTATTCAGTTCCAGAGACTTCAACCCCCCTGTGGTGGAAAGACCCGTTTTTCTTAGCTTGCAAGAGCTCTGATCTCTTGTGTCTAGTGACGGGTGCCAGAGGTGGCTTCTGTCCTTGCCTTATTCCTTCAGAGAACTTGTTCTAAGCAGCAGGTTGTTTGTTTCCCATGGGCTTCCCATCCCCTGTATGGTTTCTGTGTAAATGGGCCTGTCTGTTGGTTGTGATCACACCTTGCTTAACCTCCTGGGAGGCAGGGAGCTGCCTGGCTGGAGTGAGCTGTTTCTCCCTGTGTGTGGACACAGGCTGTAAAACATAACCTCACTAAGTGTCAGTATTTCCCCCATAGCACTAATACAGACATCTCCCCAGGATATTCATCACCAAGTGTGTCATTAGCTTTCAGAAAAGACCTCACTTGATACCTCTGATAATACGTAATATCGTATGCAACCTGTTGAGTCAATTGCTTATCATTGAGGTTCAGCGCCCGTGGGGGCCCCCCCCATCTTTATAGCACAATCAACCTTTGCAATGTTTGCTTTGGACAGTAGAACCCCGACCCAGCTTCTCTGGGCATGTGGGTTCAGTGACATTGTAGTTGCAATTGCAGATGTGTGTAGAAAGCCAGACAACTTTGTGTGGTCGAAGGCATGTCAAGGGCTGATAAGGGACAGAAAATCTTGGCTGAGAAGCCTGTTTTGGCTAGTCCAGACTTGAGCTGTCACAGACACCTCACTTGCTGGGTTAGGGGCTGCACTAATGCAATCAGGGGACAGTAATAACCCCCCCACACACACACCTGCTTTCTGAAGCAAGAATCTGACACCCGCTGAACAGAATGATTCTGTCATAGAAAGAGAATGCCGGGCCGGAGCGTGGGCAGTGCAACAGAAATTCTGGGGCCTAACTGATCACTCTGCATTAGCATGATGGCTCCAGTCCCAAACCGCTCTGCTGGAGCGTGACGCGCCAAGAATATGAAATGGAAATTGTACATAGAAAGGGAACAGACCCTGGTCCAGGAAACGGGGCCTTTGGGTTGGCCAGCGGGTAACCCTCCTGCAGCGTTGTAAGAGGGGCAGGGGACCTGAAGCATGCCTGGATTCACACCCTTTGTACAAAATACGCCTTGGGAAGTGCCAACGGAAAGCTCGTGACTCACTGGGTATTAATATCATCGTGTAGTGTGGCTGCAGGCAACTGGTGCAAAGTTATGGATGGAAACTGAAATGATAATTGGCAAGTGGTTGCCAGCCGAGCAGGAGCTACCCCACTGTAGCCAGAAGGGTGAGTTTTCCATTCCTGCAGTACTCTGAAAGACCGTGAGAATGTCATGTAAACAGGCCCCCACCACACTCACAAAGGGGGGAGGCGAATAGCCAATCACATGTCTCGTGCATTCGGTTACACCGGCAGAGGCAGGACTAAATGATTTCCATCTTGGCAGACAACTCCAGCGGGGTGGTAGTGGGACAGACCCCACGGTGCCACCTCACAGCTGAAATAGGCTTTTGTCGTTGACATTTCTGAGGGGCCAGGTGATCTGGCTGTCCCCTAAGACGACAAAGGATCTAGCCCCCTTTGACTTTGGGGGATTGATCCGGCCCTTGGGGTTCGGTCAGCCAGTTTGGTGGAGACGTGGGGAGGTTTTACCTTCCACCACGTCTGCCTTGTTAAGTTTCAGTCACTAGACCCTTTCTCTTGTAACTGTTCGTGCCACTTGAACTCATTGCAAAGCTCTCTTTGGAATTACATGAACGTTATTTACGTTGAATCTCAACCCATCCCGGGCTGTGTTTGAACTCAGCTGTTGGGGAACTTCAGTTCAAGTAACAAACAGTGGGCTATTGACTCTGTAAAGAAGCAGCAGACCCAAACCTCCCTCTGATTGTCCCAGGACAGGACTGGACATCTCAGAACATAGTTTGGGGAGATTCCGGGCTGGATACTGCATGGACTCACCTGACCCATTGGTAACCAAGGCTGGGTATCGCAGGCCGGCTCCTGGAGCAAAAGTGTTGGATGAGGGCTGCCCAATACCTGGCCATAGAGTGCATGCTTGGTCCTGACCGGGGGCGTCCCAGGCAGACAGCTACAGTAGCAAGGTGTTGTGAGACATGTTGCGGTAAGGGAAGACACAACTCTTCCCCCGTCTGGATTGCCCCCCACAACGTGACAGATTCTGTTTTGCCTCCCTGTGTTCAGGTTTCTTCAATTCCTGTCCCAAAGCAGTCTTTGGACCTCCTGTGTTCTGTCCTGGCTTGGGGAGGAGAGTGGGGTATAGTGGTTATGGCAAGGGAAGGGAGGGGCTTGGAGTCAGGACTCCTGGGTTCTATTCTAACCCTGCAAGAGCCCCAAGAGACAAGGTGCTAACCCCTTTGCTCTGGCCAGTTGTAGCTTGTGTGTTTAGCTCTTCCCTACCTGCCCCGCCCCAGAGATGGCTGCATTCCAGCGCCGGGCAAGCCATCCCTGTGCGTGGAGCCCTTTGGGATGTGCAGAGCCTGGAGGGGCTGGCCATGTGGGAAGGCGCAGGCTCCTCTCCTACCATCGCGCTCAGGGCTCCATGTGTCTGTTATACTTCCCACCGCAGATCTGGAGACGACCAACGCCCGGAGCCGCCTTGATGCTGTGCTGCAGTGTCTGCTGGAGAAAAGCGATGTGGACCGGTGGGTGGAGACGCACGCAGATTGGTGGGGGTGTGAGAGCATAGGCTGGGAGTTGGGCTTAGAACAGAGCTGGGGGCATATGGGTCCTTTCACCTCTAGGGGTCACCAGTTCTAATCCACCCCCACGACAGGAGTCTAACGGGCTGCCTTGGGGCAGCCGGGAAAGGGACACGGGGCCTTTCCCTTTTAGGGGGCACCCCTGGGCGGGGGACTGGCTGGCTCAGGGGTGTGGGGAATGGCAATGGGGCCTTTCCCCTCTTGGGAGTGCTGGGTCCCTCCAGCCCCACGGCAGTGGGTCAGCTGGCTCAGGGGCTGGGCCCCCAGGGTCGCATGCCATTGGGGACAGGATTGGGCTGGCTCTGATTCGGACTGACATGCTCCTTGCAGGGAGCAGATGGACGAGGATGCCGGGAAGACATCCAGCGACCCGCTCAGCAAGTAAGGAGCCTCCGGCCAGGAGCTGTTGGGGGGGCTGGGTGGGGGGAGCCTTTTTCTTGGGGCCACTTGAGAAAGCAAGTCAGAGCTTGGAGGGCCCGTAACGTTCCAGCGCTGAGCTGTGGGGGTGTCTGGATTGTCCCCTTCACGCAGCGCTGCGTTACCCCAGCCGGGTTCAGCTCCCCCGCGCCCCCGCTCAGCTGGACAGATTCTACCCCACTGACCTCCACCCTGCTCCTCAGACCCCGTTCCTCCTCCCGGGTCAGGGGTGTGGGCAGGATTGGAGCAGGGGGCACCATGTCTAGCAGCTGGGGCCTGCTGCCCCTGAGAAGGGTGGGGGGCCTTGCACCTCAGGCCTCACCTCCCCTCTCCTCTTGTCTTTGCAGGGACTCCTCCCCCTCCGCGGCTGGGAAGAGGTGGGTACCTCCAGCGGCATGGTGCCTCGCTGTGCGCCATAGGGCTGCCAGGCCCAGACACCACTCTGACGGGAGATGGACAAGCAGATGGGGGCCTGGGGTCTAGTGGGTTAGAGCAGGGGGGCTGGGAACCAGGATGCCTGGGTTCTCTCTCAGCTGTGGGCAGGGAGTGGGGTCTGGTGGGTTGGGAGGGAGGCAGAGTCAGGATTCCTGGGTTCTCTCCCTCTTTAGCCATTTGACCTGATGCAGTCCCTTTGCAATCAGCACCTCAATTCTGTCTGTGAAGTGGAGGTGACACCCCCAGCTCTTGGAAGGGCATTATGAGGCTGAAGTTGTTTGTTGTTAAAGAGATTCTCAGGCAATAGTCACTGTGTGGCTGTTCCCCAGCTGCCCCACCCCAGAGCTGGCTGCATTTCAGCACTGGGCGAGCCTTTTGCGGGGTGTGGGGGTGGCAGGACGGTGCTGGGATGGGGATATCTGTGTGGGGAAGGGCTGGCTCCTCTCTCATGATCATGCCCAAGGCTCCATATGTCTGGGCCCCCATTTGGCCCTATGGCGGGGAGTCCCTTCTATGGCCTGGCCTCTGTCCCTGGAGGTGTCGGGGCTTGGCTGTCCACCATTGATCTGCCCCACCCCCACCCCCCGGCAGGCCCTCGGCACGGTTCTCCCATCACCGGCGCAAGAAGAGGAAGGAGACAGATGACGGATTGACTGAGAGTGGCCAGCAGAGACAGAGTAAGTGGGGGTGGGGCATGGGGCCTTCCCCTCTAGGAGGTGCTGGCTCCTATTTGACCCCAGGGCAGGGGAGTGGCTGGTTCGGGGGAGGGGGGGACTGGAACACGGCGGGGGGGGGGCAGGGAATGGGGCATGGGGCCATACCCCCCTCCCCAGGGGGTGCCGGCTCAGATCCTGGGCGGTGGGCTGGCTAGAGGGGGTTCCCGTCTGACGGTTTTGCTGCCCTGACCCCCCAGACACCTACATCATCAAGCTGTTTGACCGGAGTGTGGACCTGGCGCAGTTTGCAGAGAGCACCCCGCTGTACCCCATCTGCCGGGCCTGGATGAGGAACAGTCCCGCCGTACGCGAGAGGGAGCGCTCGCCCAGCCCCCCGCTGCCCGCCCTGCCTGAGGATGAGGAGGTGGGGGACGTGGGGGGAGGGGCTGTGTGGGGTCCCATCCCCCCCATGGGGCATGGGCTGTGTGGGGTGTCCCCTACCCCCACTCTGTGTTCCCAGGGGGCTGAGGGGCAGGAATGGGGGAGGGGCTGTGTGGGGTTTACCCACCCCTTGCCGTGACCTGCTCTGCGTTCCCAGGGGGATGGGGGAGGGGCTGTGCGGGGTCCCCCCACCGCTTGATGTGACCTGCTCTGCGTTCCCAGGGGGCTGGGATGGGGGAGGGGCTGTGTGGGGTTTTCCCATCCCTTGCTGTGACCTGCTCTGCGTTCCCAGGGGTGAGAGGGGCTGTGTGGGGTTCCCCCACTCCTTTCCGTGACCTGCTCTGTGTTCCCAGGGGGCTGAGGGGCTGAACGGGAAGAGCCAGAATGTGTACAAGCTGCCCCCGCCGTGTGCTGGCCTGGAGAATGCAGGCGGGGAGTCTGTGAGCGCCAGGATACCCTCCCCACTGCCGCCCGAGGACGGGGGGTCGCTCCCTGACACGGTGAGGGAGGGGCCCCGGGCGGCTATGTCCACCCCCTGCCCTGCCCAGGGTCTTGTGCCAGCTGAGCTTTGGCCTCTTCCCTCCCCCATCTGCAGGGGGTGCTGCAGCCCCCCTCAATCTGCCCCCCATCCCTCTCACAGCCTAGGCTGCTGCCCCACCACCCTCCATGGGTTCCGTGGGGTCCCCGATACTGGGTCCCAGCCTTGCAGGCTGCCTGCCCCCTATCTCCCACCTGGTTCTCTCTACCCCCGCCCCGACACTCTTCCTACCCGCTTCTCCTGGGGCCCACCCCCCAACTACCCATCTCCCCCCACACACTATGCGCCAACCATGACACTGCCCCTCCTCCCCGGGGTGTTCACCTCCTGCAGGCTCCTGCTCTCCCAGGTTTCCCCCCCCCCAACCTGACATGTTCTCTCTCCCCCTCCCCACCCCGTAGACCCCTGATGCACGGCCCTCGATGTCTTCTCTCATCTATAAGAACATGGAGCGCTGGAAGAAGATCCGCCAGCGGTGGGTGTGCCAGAGGGGTGGGGGGAGAGGGTGTTCTTCCCCCGGGTGGAGTGTGGGCTGGGGGTGCTTCAGCCTTGGGGAGGGAATTTGGGGGGGAGGGAGGGGTTCTTGACCCTCCTGCCCCATCTCTGCTCTCTGCTGCCCTCACAGGTGGAAGGAGGCATCGCACCGGAACCAGCTGCGCTACACTGAGAGCATGAAGATCCTCAAGGAGATGTACGAGCGGCAGTGATGGACCCCACACCCTGCCCAGGCCCCCCTCTGGGGGTGGGGCTGTGCTGAGGCCCAGCCACTGGGAGTGGAGCCACTTGGGTGCCCTGCCTCCGGGGGGGCCACTCCTAGTAGAAAGCAGCCTCATACCCTGGGCTTGGTGCTGGGGAGAATTGTCTAGCTCCGGGCTGCCCCTCACGCCCCCTTTCTGTCCCCTGGCTGGGCTCTGTGTGGGGTAGGTCTGCCCCCTAGTGGAGGCAGCGGCTAGTGCATGTAAGGGGACCTAGTCTCCCATCCCACCATCTCTCTTCCCCCTCTCCCCCCCGCCCCCATTCCAACATAGCCAATAAACGGAGTCCCTGGCGCCTGGCTCACCTGTGTCATGGGGGGGGACAACACCCCGGAGTAGCCCAGGGAGAAGCCCCCTTTGGGGGGAATTCCCAGCTGGAGGCAATGCAGCAGGGGCAGGGAGATGGGGTGGCTGAGAACAGGGGTCCTGCCTCACTACTGTGGGTAAAGGGGCTCAGGTGGGGCCAGACCCCTGTAAACCCCACCTGAGCTGTTGCACAAAGGGTTAATCAGCCTTGAGTGCCCCCTTCCCCTCAAGAACAGAGGGGTGTGTCTCAGTGATGTCATGCTGGTGCAAAGGGGCGGAGCAGGGCATTTGCACCGACCATACGCTGGTGGCCCGGCCAGCCAGTGTCTGGCAGCTTGTCCAGCATGGGTGTTGGGGTGGGTGTCAGGGTGGGACAGGGCACCAGGGGCTCTAGTGAGGGGGTACAGTGTGGGTGGGGCCTGGGGGGAGCATGAGGTGAGAGAGCAGAGTGGGGGGTGTTACTGTAATCC
The DNA here is from genome assembly GCF_028017835.1 of Emys orbicularis. NCBI lineage: Eukaryota > Metazoa > Chordata > Testudines > Emydidae > Emys > Emys orbicularis. The sequence continues at coordinate 14,186,326 of NC_088702.1, forward strand.
ATGCCCCTGTGAGTATGGTTACATGTGTACTTCCTGCAGCGCCCCCACCCCACATATGCAGCCATAGGTACACCCACATATGGCCTAGGGCCACCCTGGCTATCTCTCTCAGCCCCAGGCAACAGGTGCGCCCTAACAGTGCCAGAAAACAGGCGCACCTCACAGCCCCAACCCCCTGTTATGCTCTGACATACAACTCCAAACTGCTGCCTGCCATGCACAGCCCTGGGCAACAGGCGCCCCTACCCGCCACACACAGCCCTGGGCAACAGGCGTGTTCTGCTGTATAATCTTAAACAGGTGCACCCTGACACATCCTCTCTGCTACGCACCACCTGCCCCCATTGCCAAACAACCCCAGCCAGGTTCAGCGTGACCACCACTCCTGTCCAACAGGTACAGACCAACCACCGCACACAATTCCTACCATGCACCCCTGTGACTTATCACCACTGCTCCCCGCCCTCCTCCTAGGCAGCACCCCTGGGTGAAATCCCATCCCACCCCACCCCAGCAGTGCCCCTCAGAAACAACCACAGGGAGGCACCGGTCAGGCAGGTGAGTGGAGTTTATTGGCCGAGCTCCCGGCTTCATACAGCACCAGCCATAGATAAGAAAAGACCCTGCAAAGCAGCTGGGGGGCGGGGGGGGGGGCAGGAGCAAATCCCAGATCTCTGCTCCCCTGGGCCTGGAAAGGGGGAGCCCCTGAAATTCTGCTGTCCCAAGGGGCTGGGGGAGTGTGATGCCCACAGGGGGTGGGGGTGTCCCTAGTGGGGACAGGGGGACCCCCTGACTCCTGTGGGGGGGGGTAGAGGCGGCTCCTTGCCCCCCCTATTTCCCGGTGACGGCGGGGCTCTGCTGGTGGGTGATGGGGACGGTGCGCTCCTGGGCCTTGCCCTCTGGTTTGGTGGGCGCTGTGATGGAGAGGATGCCATCAGGCGAGAGGGACGACGTGATGGTGGCAGGGTCCACGCCCCGGGGCAGCCCGTAGCGCCGGTGGAACTCGCGGGAGATGTAGCCGTGCTCGTCCTGGGGGCAAGAGAGAAGGCATTAGTGCGGGGGGGAGGAGGGTTCGGGGGGACGCCCTGGGCTGGGGGGGGCCATACCGGACGCTCCTCATGTTTGGCGTGCACCTCCACGTAGTCACCCACCACCTTCACGCTCAGCTCCTCAGGCGAGAAATGCTTCACGTCCAGCAGCACTGAGAACCGGTCCTTGTCCAGCGTCATCTGCAGGGGCAGACCAGTGGGTGAGGGCAGTGCCAGGGGTGAACTCGCTGGGGCTGGGCACTGTCAGAGGGAAGCTCACGGGCCAGGGCTGGGCACTGACCAGGGGCAACTTGCAGCGCTGTGGGTTGGGACTGCACACTACTGGAGGGAAGCTTGCAGCGCCTGGAGCTGGACACTGCAGGGGGGGAGAGCTCAGGGGGGGCTGGGGCTGGGCACTGCAGGGGCTGGCCAGCTCGCAGACCGGGGGAGTGGGGAGACACTCGCAGGGCTGGGGGCCAGGGCTGGGCACTGCCGAAGGGAAGCTTGCAGTGCCTAGGGCTGGACACTGTCAGGGAGAAGCTTGCAGTGCTGGGGGCCAGGCATGGGCACTGCTGGGGGAAGCTCGCAGTGCTGGAGTTCCACCCCTCCCGCTGAGCGCTGCCCCTGCCGGGCCCTGCAGATGCTGGTGCGGTGAGGGATGCAGAGCCTGGGGGAGGATGGAATAACGGGGTCCAGAATTGGGGTGGGAGATAGCTGCTCCCCCCACCCCCCTGGCCGGCAGCAGGACCAGCTGGCAGCAGGCGCCGCACGGCACAGGAATGTTACCATAATAGGGCAGCCTCTGCTTCTGCCCTGTCACCCCTCTCCTGCTTGCTGGGGCTCCAAGGGGTGGGGGGCACCTGCACCCCAATATGCCTGTGTACAGCAGCACCCCCCACAGTCCCCCTGCTCCCAGAACAGCCCTGGGGGAGCTCGTACCCCTGGCTGGGGCACTGGGGTGAGGCTCTGGTATTTGGGGTATGGGCCTGGCAGAGCAGAATTTGCGGGTGCAGAGTGGATGCAGGCCATGCATGGATCTGGGGGTACAGTGAGCACAGGAAACACCTGGATTTGGGGTTGCAGAGAGCAGAGGCTAGCCCTGGATTTAGGGGTGCGGGGGGGGGCAGCAGGGAATGGGGATGCAGGGAGGGACAGAAGGGGTGTGGATTATAGGATGCAGCAAGGGGACATGGCCAGAATTGGGGGTGCAGGGTGGAGGCTATACATGGAGTTAGGGGTGCAGAGAGAGTGGGGGACATTCATGGGTGGGTGAGGGCCCACGTGGCTCCGAGGGGCCAGCAGCGGGTGGGGTTGGTGCGGCTGTACAGGAAGGGTGGAGACCACACACAGATCCAGGGGGTGAAGCAAGGGGGATCAGGGATGTGGGGAGCAGTGAAGGTGATGCAGAGATTTTGGGGGCAGTCAGGGGGTGCAGAGATTGGGGGGTATAGGGATTGGGGACAGTGAGGGTAAGGGGCAGGAGTATTGGGGTGCAGTGAGGGTGGGGCAAGGATTGGGGGAAGGGATTGGTTTAGCAAGGGAGTGTGGGGATTCAGTGGGCAGTGAGGGGGTGCAGGAATTTGGGGGCAGCGAGGGTGATGCAGGTTTTTGGGGTGCAGCAAGGGAGTGCAGGGCTTTGGGTGGGGGGTGCAGGGATTTGGGGTGCAGCGAGGGATGCAGGGATTGGGGCAGTGGAGGTGCAGTGAGGGGATGCAGTGATTTGGGGCAGTGGGGGGTGCAGGAGTTTGGGGGTGCAGGGAGCGGGGGCAGCAAGGGGAGCAGGGATAGGGGGCAATGAGGGGCGCCTGCCCCACCCCTGACCCACCTCGGAGAGGCCGGTGTCGGGCAGAGCCACGCCAGGGGGGCGGGCATGGAGGGGGCCGAGGCCGGCGGCAGGGCAGAGGGCCGCCAGGTCGCTCTCCAGCAGCCCCTCGCCGAAGCGCTGGTCGAAGAGGCGGTTGGCGAGGAAGGGGCCGAAGCCGGGGCCCAGGGGCCGGCGCAGCCACGGGTGCTGGATGGTGACGTCCATGGCAGCTGGGTCGGGGTGTCCGTCTGCACTCGCCCTGCGTCAGGGCCTTATATCCCACGGGCGTGGAAGGCGCTAGAAGCCTGGGCGAGGAGGGATGGCTGGGCACCGGGCCAAGGGGAGGGCCGGGCTGCCTGCCAGGCCTGCGGGGCCAGGCAGGACCGGCACAGACAGACAGACCGACCTGCACTGATGCGGACAGACACACAGGGTGGGCAACCCCCCCATCCCCAGCCGCCTGTCACCAGAGACAGGCCGAGTCTGGGGCAGGTCGCAGGCCTGGGGGAGGAGGGGGGGAGTCCCTCCTGGCCAGGGGTCTGGGAAGCTGTGAGCGCAGACAGACAGCACTGCCCCTTCAGCTGGAGGAATGGACAGACAGACATCCCCATGGTTCAGCCCCTCCAGCAGGGACAGACAGACAGACACGCCCCTCCTCCCCCGCCCAGAGCTCAGCCCCTCCAGCTGGGGGACGGACACCCCCCCCGTGTGTGTGTCTGTCCAAGCCCTACTCTGTGCACCCACACCCCCATGAGAGCCCCTCGGGGAGGCTGGCTGCCAGACACAACAGACTGTGCCCCTCACCCCTGACCCCCACCCCACCAGGACCCGGCTCCCCTCCCCCTCCTCCCAGCTCTGTGAGCACCCACCCCACATGTTTGTGGGCCACTGCCCGGGGAGGGCGCTGCATGCGGTGTGTGCTGGGGAGGGGCAGGGGAATGGGCGGGGGTGGGTATCCGGCACCTGCACCCTGCCCCAGTCCCAGGCACATGGGCACATTTGTTTCCCAACCTCCCCCAATCCCATTCGGGGAGCTGCGCCCCAGACACAGAGCCAGGCTGGGCTGGCCGGGCACAGGAGGGGCTTGGGCATGGAATAAAGGAGCATTGTCCAGGAGATTGCGTTACCAGGGTCCTGCCTGGCTAGATGCTGCTGCTGGGAAGCTCACACTGCCCAGGTCCTGTTGGGCCGGACACTGCTGCAGGGAAGCTCACAGCAGCAGTGTCCCTAGCTGGCTTGAATAAGCAAAAACATTGTGTGTAGTGCTTAGAGGATTGGCAGGGGGGGGCTGGGAGCCAGGACTCCTAGGTCCTTTCCCCGGCTCTGAAAGGGCAGTGGGGGCTGGGGGTTAAAACAAGGGGTCTCTTTAAGGCTCTCTGTCCTAGGTACCACCCAGCAAGATTCTGTGCCCAAAGCCTGAGGCCAAAATGTGCTCATGTTACTATATCAGGGATTAGCCCATGTGTCAGGCATCCGGCAAGGGACTGTGGCTAAAGTGCGTGCCGCACATGGGGGGCTGGGGGGACTGGCTGGCTCAGGGGGATGGGGCATGGGACCTTTTCCCTCTAGGGGATGCCAGCTCAATCCAGCCCCGGGGCACGGAATGGGGCCTTTCCCCTCTAGGGGGCGCCAGCTCTGGTCCGTGCCCAGATGGTGGTCTCTGTGTAACGAGTGTTGTGGGTGTGAGCAGGGGCACACCGCGACGAATCCCGCACACTGTCCGATGCCCCTGGCATGACACCTGCCAAAGATACGAACCCAGCTACAGAGCCACAGCTGGACACGCGTGCCACCTGGCTCGCAGCCCCAGACACGGCTAGAGAATCCCAAACACCGACCCAGCTGCAGCCTGAGCCCCACAACAGCTGCAAACACAACCACAAACACATGCATAGCTGCAAACACAGACACAGCAAGACACACAACCATACCCACAGCCAGACACACACACAGCCAGCCGCAAACACGAGACAGAACTGCCACAGCCCACAGACACAGCCAGACACCCCCACCCAGAAATGCACAGCCACAAACACATGCACAGCCACAAACACAAGACACAGAACAGCCACAGCCCATGCCCCACAACAGACGCAGACACATCCAGACACACACAGCCACAAACACAGTGAGACACAGAACAGCCACAGCCCTGAAACAGCTGCAAACCCAGACAGCCAGATACACACACAGCCCAGCCACACGCAAGGAGTCACCGCAGAATTGAAAACACCAGCCGCAGCTACCCCCCAGCCCAGCCTCCGGATCCCCACAGGCCTGGGTGGTTTTGTCTCCCCCTGGGCCACTGCAGCCAGCCCCCCATAGCAGCGCAATAACCACCAAAAAGCTCCATCCTGCTGCCCGCTCCCTGGTTGTGGGCACAGGGGGTGTCAGTGGCCGACACACAAAGGCCCTTCAGTGATAGGCTGATCCTACAAGCAGGGAGAGAGCGCAGGCAGGGCACAGGAGACGAGAGCCAGAGAGAGAACCCAGGTGTCCTGGCTCTCAACCCCCGCTGCTCTAACCCACCAGACCCCACTCCCTTCCCGGAGCCAGAGAGAGAACCCAGGCATCCTGGCTTCCAGCCCCCGCTGCTCTAACCCACCAGACCCCACTCCCCTCCCAGAGCCAGAGAGAGAACCCAGGCATCCTGGCTCCCCCTTTCTAGCATTACATTCTGGCAAGGAAAGGGTGTTTATCTCCCTAATGCAAAACAGCTGAACTAACTCAGCTCAAACCTGGACCATAAAAATTGACCTGGGGGCTGGGAAGTTTCACTTACAAAATCAGTGTTGCAATGTCTGTCTCACGGGGTTTAACACCCACAGAGCAAGGGCCTGGTGCTCAGATGCAGACACCTGTAGGTGGGGTGGGAGGGGAACAGCTGTACATAATGCCACATGGGGATGGCTCACCAGGCGATGCAGCCACCTCTGGGCCAGGGCAGCTGGGGAACAGCTACATAGCAACACTGCACAGGGACAGCTCAATGGGTGCTGAGATGGAGCCACCTCTGGGCTGGGGCAGTTGGGGAACAGCCACACATAATACTGCATGGGGACGGCTCACCTGGCGCTGAGCCACTGCCCGCTGTAGGCAGAGCAGCTGGGACTCAGCCGTGCGGGCTGTGTAGGGCAGAGGACTCTGGCCCGAGGAGCAGTGAGACCCACGGCAGGATGTTACACTGCTTTCCCACTTTGATGTGCCAGGGCTGGGCCGATTGTCTCACCTGTTCTGAACGCAGGAGCTGGTGGGGCCCTGTAATTAGTGCCGGCCTGACGCCCGGGACTTGTCTGAGCAGCCAGGCCTGGGGAGCAGGCTCGGTCCTGGTGCCTCCCGCCCCAGAGACACTCCACCCGCTGCGTCCCCTGGGGCCAGGGCTCGGTCTCTAGACTAGGCCCCTCTGGGAGGGGAGTGGGGTCTAATGGTTAGAGTGGGAGAGGCTGCAAGCCAGGACTCCTGGGTTCTATCCCTGGCTCAGGGGGCAGGAGCTAGTGGTTAGAGCAGGGGGGTTGGGAGCCAGGATTCCTGGGTTTTATCGCTGCTGAGTGACCCTGCGAGGGTCCTGTTGCCAGGCTGTACTTGAACTCTCCAGTACAGGGAGTACCGGGGGCCTTAGCCTGGGCCTGTGCAGCCCTGTGACTGGGAGCTGGGCGAGGCCCCTAGAAGGGGCTTTGGGGACGTCAGCAGGTAAACTGGGGCCCATGACTCAGCGCTGGCCGTAGGCCATGTCAGCCTGGCTGCTGCCTGGCATAGTGGCTGCGGAATGCGCTCGCTGCAGACTGGGGCGACCCGCAGCAGACAGGGCGCAGCAGGGAGTGGCCTAGCTCACAGCCCACTCCCTGGAGAGTGTGTGTGGGGTCTTTCCTGGGCTGGGGGCGGAGAAGGGGGAGTATCCTGAGCCCCCATGCGGCTGGCTGGTTCCAAGCGGGGAGCTGAGGCTGAGCCAAGGCTGGGCTCCCAGCTGGGCAGTGATATAATTAGGGCCCAAAATAGATGAGTGGAAATTGACGACTGCCACTGGATCCATGCATGTGTGCTGGGGCACGTGTATGTGCATCAGCCAGAGGGTGTGTGGGTCTGCGCGCGTGAGTGTGTGTGCACTGCCAGGGGGTGGGTGTGTTTGCGTGGAGATGTGTGCATATTGTTGGGTGTGCGTGTGTAATGTCTGTGTGTATGGGGGGGAAGGTGCTACCGGGGAACGTGTGGGCGGGTTGTTAGCATGGACACGTGTGCATTGTGGGGGGAGAAGTCTGTGTGTGCACTGGGGGAGGGGGGGTGTCTGCTTGTGCATCTGTCTTTTGGGGCACACACCTGGGCGTATGCTTGTGAGTGCGTGTGTGTGTCTGTGTCCTCTGGCTCCTGGCGCTAGAGGCCCCCCCGGCCCCTGGGCTCTGACCCAGGACGTCAGTGCAGCTGGGTCTGTGGGCTGAGGCTCAGCCAGGGCGCCCGGGTGCAGGGCTGGCAGGGTGGGGACGCTAAGCAAGGCTGGGCCTAGCTAGCAGAGGGAGGGGAAGTTAGGAGGGTGACAAAGTGGGGATTTTCCCTTGTTATGTTGTGAGAGTCTTACTGTTCTGCATGAATGCTGTGTGCGCCTCAGTTTCCCTGTGTATTGCACCAGTGTCTAGGTGGTGGGAATAAGGGTGTGTGACTTTTACAGGGGCTGTACTAGCTGCCTGCAGGAATGCTATGGCCGCCCCTTCATAACCTGAGACCCAGGAGGGGGATACAACCAGGTGACTCTTGGCCCAGGAAGCGAGACAAAGGCCGCAGGAGGAGCAATGGGCAGGGCAGGGGCCAGGCAGCTGGAAGTCAGTCTCGTCTGGGCTGGCTTGGGGGCTGGGGCACAGGGGGAGGACCAGAGCCCTGACTCTGGGCTCCCCCCCCCCCCCCAAGATGGACTTGGCTGAAAGTCAGGGATTTCTGTGCTAACAAGTTCTGTTCTACGCTCTGTTCCCGTCGACTAATAAACCTTCTGTGTCAGACGCTGGCTGAGAGTCATGTCTGACTGTGAAGTTGGGGTGCAGGACCCTCTGGCTTCCGCAGGAGCCCCGCCCAGGCGGACTCATTGTGGGAAGCGCACGGTGTGGCAGGGGATGCTGAATGCTCCGAGGTCAGACCCAGGAAGGTGGAAGCTGTGTGAACGTCTTGCCCTGGAGACAGTCTGCTCCGAGAGAGGAGGCTCCCCCAGAGTCCTGACTGGCTTCGTAGGGAGCAGTTCCAGAGCATCGCCCGGTGGCTCCGTGACAGGCAGTTCTTCAGGTGCCAGGGCTCATGGAAAATGCTGCCCCCAGTAACCATCCCCCCCCTTTTGGTCCCCAGAGGCTGGGGGTTGGGGCCATGGCTCTGACCCAGGCCAGGTTCCTGGGGGGGTGGGGGGATGGTACCCTGAGCCACATGGGGGGGGGGCGTGGACTTCAGGGCCCTGTCCCCAGGGGCACTCACCAGCCACCTGACACAGCTGCCCTCTCCTGTGCTGTGGCCTAGTGGGTGCGAGGGAGGAGGCCTGGCCTGGGCGGGGGCTGAGCCTGGGGGGCCATCCAGGCCCTGGCTTGCTGGGCACAGAGGGGAGGGGTTCCTCTGCCCACATGGGGGCTGCCTCCCACTGCATGGCAGGGTCCGCAGCCCGCAGTGCAGGGAGCCTTGGGCAGCCTGGAGCAGGAGGGGAAGGGGCGGGTGGAGCAGTATGGGGCAGGGAGTGGGTGCCAGCTCAGCCCACATTGAGGACCCCCTCCCCCCAATTGCGCTGGGCTGGTGGGGGGCTGGTGAGGAGGAAGGATCCAGCAGAGGTGGGGACAAGGTAGGAGGCTGAGCTGGAGGGATAGAAGGGGGCAGGGATTTGGGTACAGTCCTGAGCGTGGGAGGGGTCATACTGCTCCGACAGTCCAAAATGAGGGTTGAGCTCCCCACTCCCAACAGGGTGGTGGGGGCGGGGGTAGCCAGGGACACAAACAGACTAGGAAACTTCACTGGGTATGGTGTGGGAAGTGGGTGGGCTGGGAGCCAGGATTCATGGGTTCTGTCCTCCGGTGTGGGAGGGGAGTGGGGCTAATGGTTAGAGTGAGGTGGGGGGCTGGGAGTCAGGTGGGAAGAAATCTCCATTCTGACTGGCCATAATGACAATCTCTCCCTCCCCCCACAACTCTCTGCCCCCGGTTCTAGGGGAAGCAGCAGCTGTCCCAGGAGGAGAGGGGTGGTGAAGTAGGTGACTGGAGTGGACCAGAGACCCTGCCCCAAGGACGGAGCAAGGCGTCCGAAGTATGTCCTGAAACACGCATGGGGGGGCTCAGCAGGGGGCACTGGAGTGCAGGGAGCAGGGCAGGGGCTCAGTAGCGGTTGCTGTGCTGTGGGGAGCAGGCGGGGGGCTCAGTAGGGGGTGCTGTGCTGCAGGGAGTAGGACAGGGGTCAGCAGGGGGGCGCTGTGCTGCGGAGAGCATGGCGGGAGGGCTCAGTAGGGGTTGCTGTGCTGCAGGGAGCAGGGTGGGGGCCCAACAGGGGGCAATGGGCTGCAGGGGGCAGGGGCTCAGCAGGGGGCGCTGTGCTGTATGGAGCGGTATGGGGAGTTGTATGGCAGCAACTCCCTGGCGCCCCCTACAGCATTTCTAGGCCAGTACAGCCTTTCTCAGCCTGCTTTGTGCCCAGTCGAACAAGCCACATGAGATGGACTCTCTGCACCTGGGCTCAGCCCCTCGCTGTACCGGGTCTAGTGTGAACTCCCATGTCCGGAATGTGGGGAAACAGCACAGAGCTGGACCCCTCCAGCTGGGCTCTGAGCTGCCCCTTGGCCAGTGGCGCTAACCCGTCTCTACCGCTGCTGGAAGTGCCGCGCCTGATGCGCGCTGGCTGTTGGCACGGTGCACGTTCCCTCTGACTGACAAGCCCCCCGTCTATCCTACCAGGGGCCCTACGCCACACCTTTGCTTTTTCACGCTGTCACATCCCCTGTCTGTCCCTCCCATGGGCAAGGTCATCCAGGGCTCCCGGTTGCCCAATTTCCCCCCCCCCCCCCGGCATCAGCAGGTTTCACCCGCCCATGCTGGGTTAAGCTCATTAATGAAGAAATTAAATAAATGAGACTCCAGCCGGAGCCATGGGGCATGACACCCCCGCCCTTCTCGGAGTCAGGGCAACACCCCTGGTTGCCAACCTGCCACGCTTCCCTAGGGCAACTCGGCGTCTTTCACACAGCAGCTGGCAAGAGACCCCTGCCCCTCTAGAGTTACTAGCTCCACGGAGCGGGGTGAGGGGCTCAGCAGGGGGCAGTGCTGCACTCCCTAACCCAGAGCAGCTGCTTCCCCGGGGCAGAGCTAGGCTTGGCCGACTCGACTGGCGACAAGAGCGACGTTGCGTTTTACAGCATTTGCAGAGATGGGCACGGTCCCAGCTGTGCACAATTACAGCGCTCAGCATCGTCTTTGCAAGGTGTATCCAGTGACACTTTGAGCATGGCAGGAAACTGTGGGGGGTGGGGGGGGGATCAGACAACAGTCTGCAGAGTCAGCCAATAGTCAGTGACAGGCACTGTTGAGATTGGAAAGGCTAAAGCTGGTTAAAGCGTTAAACACAAACTGGTCTCATCCCCCTGTCTAAAGAGACACGTAAGGAGCCTTCAGCTGTGGCACTGGTCCCAGGCTGCAATCTGCTGGCGCTGCCAGGCAAGGGAGATCTCGACAGGTGGGCTCGTGTGCATCCCGCACAAGTGATGTGTACCGATAAAACCCGGCTCCTTGCAAGCCCAGGCGCAGAGTCCTTCTCCTTCCGGCCCAATAGCTCCGTAACCAACACGGAGCAAGAGGGACTCGGGCCAGAATATTAGGGGTTCCCCTGGGAGGGGAAAGACAGGGGCCAAGCCCTGCTCCAAATCAGGCTGAGCGGTCACACCCCCAGCCCCTCTTTGCGGGGTTAGGTATTCTCTGGGTCTGGCTCAGGCCCGCCTGGCCCCGACAGCCAGGGAACACCTGGTTTGTGAATCCCAGAGCTCCTCTCTACGGCATCAGGACTCAAGCAGGGATTGTGAGGATCTTGGGGGCCCCTGCGTGCAGGACTTGGGTGCCGAAGCCCCTTTGTGGATCCAGCTGCCCAGGGGGTTTTGCTGAGGAAAACTGCTGGCTGCCACAGCCAGGAAATCCTGGGCCCTACTTGTTGTTAGACGGATTCAGTCACAAGCCTGCCTGGAAATCACAGAGATGCGGGGCTGGGAGGGACCTCAGAGAGCAGCTAATCCAGGCCCCTGTGCTGAGGTGGGACTAAGTAACCCTAGAGCAGCCCTGACAGGGGTTTGTCCAGCCTGGGCTTAGAAACCTCCAGTGGCAGGGATCCCACGACCTCCCTTGGATGCCGAGTCCAGACTGAACTCCCCTGGGAGCTAGCAAGTGGTTCCTGATATCTCCCTGGCTGCAGATTAAGCCCATTGCTGCTTGTCCTGCCTCCGGGCACGGAGAACAACTATCCCCGGCCTCTCTATGGCAGCCCTGCACGTGGCTGAAGACTGTTCTCAGGTCCCCGCTCAGTTGTCTTTTCTCAAGACTAAACATGCCCAGGTGTTTCTTTTCCTCCCAGGTCAGGTTTTCTAACCCTTGGATCAGTTTTGCTGCTGCTGTCTGGACTCACTGCAATGTGTCCCCATCTTTCCCAAAGTGCCACACCCAGAACTGGACTTAGGACTCCTGCCAAGGCCTCACCAGGGCCGAGCAGAGTGGGACAGCGACCTCCCGTGTCTCACATCCAACACACCCATTAACACAGCCCAGAACGAGCTGGGCCTGCTTCGCAGCTGCATCCCACTGCTACCCCCCTTCCACTAGTGATGTGCTCCCCCCCGCAGCCTGTTCCACAGTACGACCCCCTCGCCAGTTGTGATTTCTCCTTCCTAAGTGAAGTACTTTGCACTTTATTCGCCAAGCTTGGGCTGGAGTTTCCCATAATGACATCATCCACAGATCCACAGACGTATTTCTAATATTAGAGATCTCAATCCACATAAATATCTGACCTGGCCGGGGGGGAGGGGGTCTATAGCAGACCCCTGACACTACCCTGCTAGACTATCTCTTGCGATCCTTCCCCAATGTGATCTCTGACCCACACTGCCTCTGTTTTATCCACACTGCCACTTCTGATTCCTCTACGGCCTCCACATCATTGCTGTAAAACTAGGCTTGGCAGGGTTCGATTATTATCGGTAAATGGGGGTGTCACTGCAGACACACCAACCTAAAATATTTCCATCAACAATAATCACAATTTACAGGCAGACTAGCCCCTGAATAGTGAAAACAGGTACAATTTGGAAATTTAAATTGATGAACATAAAGAGAATGGTGAAACCCCTAAGCTCATGCAACTGGGAAAATGTAAATCAAAAATCTAAATTAAAAAAAGCTTAAAAAGAAACTGATCGTATCCATCAGAATCAGAAAAGAAAAATAAAATCCTGCCAAGTGCAGGTACAACGCTACCCCCCAACTCTTACCTTTCCTTCCATCACTTCTGAACACCATGTACCCTTCAACCCCTGCTCCGTCACGAGGCCTAGGCCCCGGGTTCTGCTGGTCCTAAGCAGGCCGGCAGAATCCGCTTTGATTTTTGATCATTTTGGCAGATAATATTAGGGTTTAGTTTTAAGCATTTTATTAATTTTTATCAACTTAAATTTTCACAGTGGCACAAAATTATGGGGTTTAAGCCTCCCCACCCATTTCTATTGTTTTAAATAGTCACCGTTGTTGGAAATTGGGAGGATGTCACACAATGGGAGGATCAGACTACTGTTTAATGACAGCACCAGCAAGATGCAAAAGGCTAAAGCTTTAACCCCATTCCAACACCCCAGGGAACATCCCCGGCCAAAACACACCCGTACATCGCCTGAGCTCCACTTGAGCCACTTCTCAGGCTGCATTTTCATTACGCTGCCGAGCTGTAGCAGGCAATTGTCAAGGATGGAGACACTCGGCCGCCGGCCGCAGTGAAATCCATGTTTACCGCTGACAATCTAACCCCTGCCAGTCTATAACCAGCATCATGGCCTGCCCCAGTTCTCCCAGCTCCCTTCCGGGGCCCAGGCTCTAGCGTGGTATTAATGTGCCAACATCTCAGTTGTTTCTTCCCACCTGCCCGCTGTTTCCTGGCCACATCCTACCCTTGCTCTCTCGCCCTGCCCCATGCCCAGGGCTCCAAGGTACCATAAATAATCATTTTCCTCTTATTAAAGCCAGGCGTGGAGATGATAGGAGCATCTGCCGCCTCCTCTCCTAGCTTACAACCCTGCTCTTCATAAGAGGCTTGATGGTGGAGGGATCCCTCATTATCGTGAGCAAGCCGAGGGCTCCTTCCTGCCCCCTGCAGTTATAACTGTACAGCATGCGCTCAACTGCCTTTGGAAAGTCACTGTGCGGCTGCTCCCCAGCTGCCCTACCCCAGTGGTGGCTGCATCTCAGCACGGGGTGAGCCGTCCCCATGCAGCGTTACGTGTGGTTGTTCCCCAGCTGCCCCACCCGAGAGGTGGCTGCATCTTAGGGCTGGGCGAGCCATCCCTATGTGGTGTTATGTGTGGCTGTTCTCCAGCTACCCTGCAGATGTGGCTGCATCTCAGTACTGAGGGAGTTGTCCCCGTGTGGCATTATGTGTGATTGTTCCACAGCTACCCTTCCCCAGAGGTGGCTGCGTCCCAGCACTCCCTGCCCCATTCCACCACACAGCTGTGCAGCCATGGCTCTGGCTCTCACCCAGGTGAAGTTACATGCCGCCTCTCTGGTCTCTACCCCCACAGGGAATGTGCATGTCCCCCCAGGAAAGGCAGGAGCCAAGACTATTGTGGTGGGGATGCCCCCTTTCCTCACACGCTGCCCTTCCCCCCTTCAGGTGGCTTGAATCACTGAAGTGTCCTTGCCTGTCTCTGCTGCCTCTCTGGGCCCTACACACCTCTCCCCCAGGAACTCACACCCCAGCCGGTGCTCCCACACACAGCCGCAGAGCCAGCGGGACAGGGTGAAACGGGCCTCAGCTTTATTGATTCTCCTGGAGCAGGGGGTGCAGCCCAGCTGGGATCACGGGGCAGAACCGGGCATGTGGAGGACCGGCAACCCCGGCCAGGAACGGCAGCTCTGGCAGGAACGTGACCCCCGCTGGTCCCAGCTGGAGGGCGCCCCCTGGATGCCCTCTGAGCGGGGTGCCATCAGGGGATGCCTAGCGGAATGGTGAAGGACAGGTAGTCGCCCAGCTCGCCCCAGCGGGCCCGGTGTGTCTGGAAGATGGTGACCCATGTGGTCAGCACGACCACCCAGAACAGCAGCCCCACGGCCGAACGCTGGACGTCTGAAAGATATGGGGGGCTGAGTGCGATGCCCGTCACATATAGGCCCTGCCCCGATGGCCCCTCCCTGCTGCCCCCCAGGGCCCTGTTCCCTGCCCCAATGGCCCCTCCCTCCTGCCCCCCAGGACCCTGTCCCCTGCCCCAATGGCCCCCCCGGGCCCTGCCCCAGGGGCCCCTCCCTCCTGCCCCCTCGCTCAGCTCCCAATACCCTCTCTCAGTCCTCTGGGCACTGTCCTCCATGCCTTAGGTCCTGCCCGATAGTTGCACCCCCAATGCACCTCTCTTGTCCCCATGGTCTACACCCAATACCCCCTTCTGCCCCCCCCCCCCCCCCCGGGAACCACCTGCCATGCCCCTGGTCCCTGCCTCCAAGCTCAGCCCCAATCACCCCTTCCCTGCCCCCAATGCCCTTGGCACTGCTCCCAGCACAGAGCCATACCCAGCACTGTGCCCAGCCCCCCCCGCCCCCCCTTCAGCAGACTGCCCCACTCACAACTCTTGATTTGCGGCTGCTCGGTGTAGGCGGGCGCCAGGAAGGCCTCGCGGCAGAACCACAGCACGTTGACCAGCCAGAGGAAGGGCAGAAGGGCAAAGCCGCCTGGGGAGATGGCAGCAGAGGGGGGTCAGACCCCCACCCCATACAGCTGTGGCAGGCTGCCAGCCAGGGCACTGCCACCAGGAGCTCACAGCACTCCAGGCACCAGCATAGGGGTCACATGGCAGGCAGCCCCGAGGCTGGCAGAAAAACATGGCCCACTGGGTGGCTGCCATCTACACCCGCTGCTCCCCAACCCTACAAACCCCAGTCCAGCACCCGGGCACCTGCCACTCCCCCTCTCCTCCCCACCCTCCCTGCCCGGTGCCCCCTCCTGCCCCCCACATCCCAGCACTCGGGCAACCGCACTCCCCCTCTCCTCCCCACCCTCCCTGCCCGGTGCCCCCTCCTGCCCCCCACATCGCAGCACTCGGGCACCTGCCACGCCCCCTCTCCTCCCCACCCTCCCTGCCCGGTGCCCCCTCCTGCCCCCCACATCCCAGCACTCGGGCAACCGCACACCCCCTCTCCTCCCCACCGTCCCTGCCCGGTGCCCCCTCCTGTCCCCCACATCGCAGCACTCAGGCAACCGCACCCCCCCTCTCCTCCCCACCCTACCTGCCCGGTGCCCCCTCCTGCCCCCCACATCCCAGCACTCGGGCAACCGCACACCCCCTCTCCTCCCCACCCTCCCTGCCCGGTGCCCCCTCCTGTCCCCCACATCCCAGCACTCGGGCACCTGCCACGCCCCCTCTCCTCCCCACCCTCCCTGCCCGGTGCCCCCTCCTGCCCCCCACATCCCAGCACTCGGGCAACCGCACTCCCCCTCTCCTCCCCACCCTCCCTGCCCGGTGCCCCCTCCTGCCCCCCACATCCCAGCACTCGGGCAACCGCACACCCCCTCTCCTCCCCACCCTCCCTGCCCGGTGCCCCCTCCTGTCCCCCACATCCCAGCACTCGGGCACCTGCCACGCCCCCTCTCCTCCCCACCCTCCCTGCCCGGTGCCCCCTCCTGCCCCCCACATCCCAGCACTCGGGCAACCGCACTCCCCCTCTCCTCCCCACCCTCCCTGCCCGGTGCCCCCTCCTGCCCCCCACATCCCAGCACTCGGGCAACCGCACACCCCCTCTCCTCCCCACCGTCCCTGCCCGGTGCCCCCTCCTGTCCCCCACATCGCAGCACTCAGGCAACCGCACCCCCCCTCTCCTCCCCA
Organism: Emys orbicularis; assembly: GCF_028017835.1. NCBI lineage: Eukaryota > Metazoa > Chordata > Testudines > Emydidae > Emys > Emys orbicularis. The sequence goes on from NC_088702.1 coordinate 14,202,221, forward strand.
CCCTACCTGCCCGGTGCCCCCTCCTGCCCCCCACATCCCAGCACTCGGGCAACCGCACACCCCCTCTCCTCCCCACCCTCCCTGCCCGGTGCCCCCTCCTGTCCCCCACATCCCAGCACTCGGGCACCTGCCACGCCCCCTCTCCTCCCCACCCTCCCTGCCCGGTGCCCCCTCCTGCCCCCCACATCCCAGCACTCGGGCAACCGCACTCCCCCTCTCCTCCCCACCCTCCCTGCCCGGTGCCCCCTCCTGCCCCCCACATCCCAGCACTCGGGCAACCGCACACCCCCTCTCCTCCCCACCCTCCCTGCCCGGTGCCCCCTCCTGCCCCCCACATCCCAGCACTCGGGCAACCGCACACCCCCTCTCCTCCCCACCGTCCCTGCCCGGTGCCCCCTCCTGTCCCCCACATCGCAGCACTCAGGCAACCGCACCCCCCCTCTCCTCCCCACCCTACCTGCCCGGTGCCCCCTCCTGCCCCCCACATCCCAGCACTCGGGCAACCGCACACCCCCTCTCCTCCCCACCCTCCCTGCCCGGTGCCCCCTCCTGCCCCCCACATCCCAGCACTCGGGCACCTGCCACGCCCCCTCTCCTCCCCACCCTCCCTGCCCGGTGCCCCCTCCTGTCCCCCACATCGCAGCACTCAGGCAACCGCACCCCCCTCTCCTCCCCACCCTACCTGCCCGGTGCCCCCTCCTGCCCCCCACATCCCAGCACTCAGGCAACCGCACACCCCCTCTCCTCCCCACCCTCCCTGCCCGGTGCCCCCTCCTGTCCCCCACATCCCAGCACTCGGGCAACCGCACCCCCCTCTCCTCCCCACCCTCCCTGCCCGGTGCCCCCTCCTGCCCCCCACATCCCAGCACTCGGGCAACCGCACTCCCCCTCTCCTCCCCACCCTCCCTGCCCGGTGCCCCCTCCTGCCCCCCACATCCCAGCACTCGGGCACCTGCCACGCCCCCTCTCCTCCCCACCCTCCCTGCCCGGTGCCCTCTCCTCTCCTCCCCCTGCAGCCTGGCGCCGGGGCCCCCGGACTCACCCAGGTAGTATTTCCGGCACAGGTTGAGCTTCTCCTCGTTGGGGACCCGCTCCAGGTTCATGGCGGCCCCGGCCGCACGGGCAGCTGCGGGGAGGAGCAATGGGGTCAGCCTAGGGGCCCACACACCCCTCGCCCTCCTGTGAAGCCCCCCACACTGGGGACGGGGGGACCTGGCTGCCCCCACCGAGACACTTACCTGACTTCCGGAGCCCCGCTCAGCGCAAGCGCCTGCCTCGCTGCATGCCGGGAGTTGTAGTCCCGGGATCGGCTCCAGCCCGCGGTGCATGTTGGGGGATGTATTCCTCCTTCAGAATACAATAGGGCGGGCGGCCATCCTGCCACGGTGCATGCTGGGAGCTGTAGTTCCGTTCTCTCGCGGGACTGGGCGGGGCTCGCTCCCCGCTGTCCCCGTGGGCGCTTCGGTCCCCTGGAGCGCGAGGCTCAGGATGGTGCCAGGCGGGGATCCCGGGCAGGACTGGTTTTCGCCTACTGGGGTGGGGACTCCAACTCCCAGCATGCCCCGGGGCGGGGGTCAGGGCTGGCAAGGGTGGGCTCCTGGGTTCCTTTCCCATCTTTTTTTTGATGGGGGGGTTAGTGGGTAGAGCAGGGCGGGCCTGGAAGCCTGGACTCCTCGGTTCTATCCCCGGCTTGGGAGGGTCCATCTAGCAGGAAACAAAATCCACAGCTAATTCCAAGTTTAGATCCCAGGCCCTGGTCAATTTCAGGCAGGTCCCAGCTGCCCTGTCCATTGGGGTGGGGCTACCAACATTGCATTTTAAAATAGGGAATTGTTTTCTTTGCACCCTGTCCCACTCCCTCCCAATATTAGCATTGTTATTAATTAACACGTTTGCCCGGGAGACTCTGGGCTGCACTCAGCAGCTCCCGATCTTGTTGTACAGCGATGAAGAAACAAGGACGTCCCTTGTAAGAAGTGGCTGTTGGCAGGCCTAGTTGCAGGCCCAGCCTGCGGGGAGGCGACACCTTTGCAAGCCAAAGGCTGTGTTACACCAAGCCTGGAGTCTTTCTTTCCCTACTGATGGCGTCATTAGGCCTATATATGAACCAGAGTTCTTCCATGTTTAAACTCTGTTCTTCCATATTTAACTCTAAGCGGCCTCAAGAGCCAAGGACAGGAATTGGAATGTGTAAATAGTCAGTTACCTATTACGACCTTGCTTATAACCAGGTCCTAAGCAATAATGATGAGGTTTGCATGTTTCTAGCTGGAGGAAACATGCAAACATAGTAAACTAGAGTAAATAGGACCCAATGATTGTTTAGAGGAATGTTACTAACAAGCTAGATTTATAGCCCTAGAATGACTTAACGGCTTAAATGTATGAACATGTCTTCGGTAGAGAAGGGAGGGGGAGTGTGTGGGGGGGTGATGCGGAGGGAGAGAAGGGGGGGCTTGGTTGTAAGGTATAAGAAGAGAGAAACTGTTTTGTTCTGGTGTGCTCGATTTGAGATTTGCCTGTCTCCTTGCACCACTTTGAGATCTCAAATAAACCTTTGATTGTTTCTCCACCCCGGTGTGTTTATTGGCGCGAAGCACGCCGGGCAACGAACCCCTGTTGCTTTGCCTCGGGCACCTCTGTGCCAGCAACAGTCTTGGCGTCCCTGGGTGGGCTCGAGGCTGAAATTTAGCCTTGCCCGGACCCCTCTTGGAGGCCGACGGACTACGGCGACGACCGACGCCCAGAGCTCACCGGTGACTTCATCGGGGGCCTCGGCGGAGACGTGGTTTGCTCGACCCCGGAGGGCACAACGGTGCAACGCGCTTGAGTAGTGGAGAAGCAGCTGCGGGCGACGGTGGGGAACCGGTCCTGTGGATAAGGTAGGAACAGTCCAGTGGGGACTTTATCTGTCTTGACCTGGGGACGCCCAGTGTCTACCTGTTTTGACTTGGGGACGCCCAGAGTCTCCCTAATATGGGGCAGGGGCAGAGTACTGCAGGCAGGGCAAGGTGTACACCCTTAGAATGCATTCTGGTGAACTGGAAAGTGTTTGGATCAGATCCGTTGATTAAAAGTAAACTGAAAAGATTCTGTACAGTAGACTGGCCTCAATATCAGCTAGAGGACCAGGAAAGGTGGCCACCGGAGGGATCACTTAATTATAATACGATCCTTCAATTGCTTCTGTTTTGTCAGCGAACGGGTAAATGGAATGAACATATGTATGTACAGTTGTTTATGTTGTTAAGAAATAGGTCAGATCTTTTGCAAAGGTGTAATTTGACTCCGACAGGTTCGGTAGTAACTACTGTTAGTCCCCAGAACCCTCCCCCGGTTGTAATGGCAGAGTCGGTATCCCCTTCGGCTCCAACACCCCCACCATATAAAGACAGGGTGCCTCAGGTCCCAGAGATTGCCCCCTCGGTGGGATTCTATCCATTGATTACTGAGGCAATTATAAAGGGTATCTTTACCAGCCGTGCTGCCCCTGATATTAAAAGGAAACTGCAGAAAAAGGAGGATTTGATGGGCATGACAATGGCACAGATTCTGGAAACTGCAAACAGGGCTTACAGCCTTAGGGAGGGAGAAAAGGAAAAGAGGCAAGTGAAAATGATGGTTGCAGCTGTACAGGCTGGTGGCAGGGGAAGATTTCAGGAAGGTGGAAGAGGCCGGGGAATGAGAGGACGTGGGCGTGGGCGCCCTGGCTTACAAGAAAGGCGTCTGGGTCGCAATCAGTGTGCCATATGCCGAAAGGAGGGACATTGGAAAAATGAGTGCCCTGAAAGGGAAGGTACCCCTATGATGGCAGCAGAGGATCAAGAATAGGGGTGTCAGGGGAGACGGACTATCCTGCCCCCGGAACCCCGAGTAAAAATGCGGGTGGGAGATTCAGACATAGACTTTTTAATAGACTCTGGAGCTGCACGAACTGCTGTAAACCAACCCCTTCAGCTGCCTGTGGCAGATTCCCTCACTGTGGTGGGAGCCACAGGGAAAGGAACTAAGTGCCCAGTATATGCCCCAGCGGAATGTGCTTTGGGGAACAGAACTCTATCTCACAGACTGGTTTACCTCCCCGATTGTCCAACGCCTCTATTGGGACGGGACCTGCTTTGTCGCTTAGGTGCTATCCTGCATTTCACGCAAGATGAAATAAGCCTCACCTTACCCCCAGAGAATGCCTGGATAATGACACTTGCAATTGAGCCCTCAGCTATGCAAGCCCCAGAGTGGAGTCAGTGGGAGAAGCGGGTTTTTCCTCTGGTATGGGCATCAGGGATCCCAGGAAAGGCAGCCCATCATACTCCTATTATTGTTCAGCTCTTGCCAGGAAAAGGGCCAGTGCGAATCAAGCAGTATCCGATCAAAAGGGAAGCCAGAGAGGGACTGCAGGAAACTATAGACCAGTTCCTAAAGTGCGGGGTACTTCGAGAATGCCAGTCAGCTTGGAACACTCCTATCTTGCCTGTACAAAAGCCCAATGGTACATACCGGCTGGTCCAGGACCTGAGGGCAGTTAATGAGCGGGTTAAGACTCTACACCCCCTTGTTCCCAATCCGTATACATTGTTGGCTTCTATAGGGGGGCAGTACACCCATTTTCAGTCCTGGATTTAAAGGATGCCTTCTTCACGATTCCGGTTGACCCCCAGTCTCAGGAGATTTTCTCCTTCGAGTGGGAGGACAGAAGGAGGGTTAGAAAGCAGTTTTGCTGGACAGTGCTGGCCCAGGGATTTAAAAATTCCCCCATCCTTTTCAGCCAGGCCCTGGCTAGAGACTTGGAGGAGTGGGACAACGAGGACAAAGTCCTCCTCCTGCAATATGTGGATGACTTGTTAATTGCTGCTGTGAGTCTAACCTCTTGCCTTAAAGCCACTGTGAGTCTCCTGAACTTTGTTGGACTCCGAGGATATCGAGTAGCACAGAGTAAGGCTCAGATTGCTCCCCCAGTGGATGGAATCTGGCAATGGAACACACTTCACATCCCAAGTCGTTCAGAAGATATCGGATGCCCTACAGATCCCCTGGAAGCTTCACACGCCATGGCGACCGCAGGCCAGTGGGGTAGTGGAGCGTACAAATCAGACTCTTAAGCGGCACCTCTCAAAGGTTTGCCAAGAGGCTTCCCTTAAGTGGCCTGATGCTTTGCCCCTTGTTTTGCTCCGCATTCGCGCTCTCCCTAAGGGCAGGTTAGGGCTCAGTCCCTTCGAGATTATGTTTGGAAGGACATGGCCTATGAATGGTACACCGGTTCTGGCAGGGGAGTGGGAAATGGGGTGTGGTTTCTTATCTCAGTACATGTGCTCTCTGTCTGCTGTTCTTTGTTCTCTCCACAGGTATACCAAAGATTTGCAGCCTCTCCCGCTGGATGCCCCGATCCACTCCTTGCAGCCAGGTGATTCCGTACTCATTCGGACTTGGAAGGACGAGCCTCTCCAAGAGAAGTGGAAGGGACCTCACACCGTCCTGCTGGTCTCCCATACAGCGGCAAAGGTTGAGGGACACAAGAACTGGATTCATCACTCTCGCCTGAAAGCGGTGCCTGCTCCTGAACAGTGGACCGTCCAGCCTGCAGGGAAGACTGCCAGCGACGATCTGGGACTTAAGCTGTTATTCAGGCGACAGTAGTGTCTGCTGGGAATGCCCTGTGCTCTCTTTGGACAGTCACAGTGCACTCCCCGCGAGACCTCTGAGCGTTGGTTGTGTTTATTTTCACAGGGCCGGCCTAACCTGGTGGCCTGGTCCCTGTTGTTTTTAATCTGCTTGCTATTGGTAATTGTTATTTTGTGGGTATTTGGGGAATTGTGATTGTTAGGCCCTAGGGTCACCTGCCCAATATGGGTTCAGGTCTAGGGTCTGCCACAGTGGTGCTCTTTGCCATAGAGACACTCCTCTTGTTAACTCCCGTTTCCCCCCCAGGCACATGCGGGATGGAAAGGAATCCCTACTAACTTAGAGACAAATACATATGAGTCCCTGAAGGTTTGCTTTGCCCAAGAGTTTAACCTCTCCAACTGCTGGGTATGCTCCCAAATCCCGCACCACGCTGCAGGGTTACCCTGGAGGGTAGTTCCCCAGAATTGGTCAGATATCTGTTGGGGATGGTTCAGTAGGGGGAAAATGTCTTAGGTACCCCCTTGTCACAGAACTGTACCATTGAGTCCCAGTATGCGTTAAGGGACGACCCCTGGAAGCCGCAGGCCAACTCAACGTATATCCCTTCCCCTATTAGGTTGCGGCCAGTGGCCCCTGGTTTGGTGTGCTATCGACAGTTTAAGTCCAGCAATCACACCTGGTTTGCTGGGAATAGCACCTGTCAGTATTATTTATCCCCTGACAGTGACACTTCCATCCCTGTCTATGTTAAAGGCAAATCCAACTCTACCGCCTGGCTCGGATCGTTGAATGCCAGACAAGCAAATAAGTGGAGTAGCGGTTATAATGGCTTGGTAGGGAATGGCCACTCCTTTTATATTTGCGGTACCTCTGCCTATAAGTGGCTGCCGCATCGGTGGTATGGAAGCTGCTACCTAGGATATCTTGCCCCTCCCCTTCGTGTTTTCCCTAAACTGCCCCCTGGCCGCCCTAGGCAGCATAGATCTTTGTATGCCACCCCAGAGCCCATTTCAGAAGGAGACAGATTGGGTATGATCTTTCTCCCATCCTATGGGGTGGGACGACTGGCTCAATTTTATCGTAGGCTCTCTGTGTTTCTCACCAAGTATGCCAATGAAACCTTGGCCATAGAGAAAAGCCTTAATTCAGAGCTTTACCAGCTCCGGTTGCTGTCCCTGCAAAACAGACAGGCCTTAGATTATGTTTTAGCCTCCCAGGGCGGAGTGTGTGCCCTTATTGGGAGTGAATGTTGTACTTATGTCCCAGGAAACTCACAGGACATTAACAAGCACGTCCTGTCAGCCGAACAGGCTTTTGAGCAGTGGAAGGCTCAGGAAAGGGAACCCACAGGTTTTGATTCCCTTTGGAGTTGGTTGCCCAACCTAGGAGGACTGGGAAATAGCCTTGTGCGTCTCCTCCTCACAGGTGTGGTACTGTGCCTGGTCACCCTCCTCCTGATTGCTTGTTTTAAATTGCTCCTCCGTAAGCTTTGTGCCCCCCGTTCCCCAGAAATCCCAGCATACCCTCTCATTGAGAACCCCAGCTCCATGGCACTCAATCATATTTTGTCTACAGAATATGAGAAAACTCAGCCAAAAGTTTGTTGAGTATTCTCAAAGGAGGGAACTGATGGCGTCATTAGGCCTATATATGAACCAGAGTTCTTCCATGTTTAAACTCTGTTCTTCCATATTTAACTCTAAGCGGCCTCAAGAGCCAAGGACAGGAATTGGAATGTGTAAATAGTCAGTTACCTATTACGACCTTGCTTATAACCAGGTCCTAAGCAATAATGATGAGGTTTGCATGTTTCTAGCTGGAGGAAACATGCAAACATAGTAAACTAGAGTAAATAGGACCCAATGATTGTTTAGAGGAATGTTACTAACAAGCTAGATTTATAGCCCTAGAATGACTTAACGGCTTAAATGTATGAACATGTCTTCGGTAGAGAAGGGAGGGGGAGTGTGTGGGGGGGTGATGCGGAGGGAGAGAAGGGGGGGCTTGGTTGTAAGGTATAAGAAGAGAGAAACTGTTTTGTTCTGGTGTGCTCGATTTGAGATTTGCCTGTCTCCTTGCACCACTTTGAGATCTCAAATAAACCTTTGATTGTTTCTCCACCCCGGTGTGTTTATTGGCGCGAAGCACGCCGGGCAACGAACCCCTGTTGCTTTGCCTCGGGCACCTCTGTGCCAGCAACACTACCCAGAGCGATGCCCTGTGTTTATCCCCATCCCCTCCTCCGATTCATCACAGAGCAATAGTCATGACCAAATTCCCCATTCCACGCTGGAGCAGGGAACGTGTCTCTCTGCTTATTAGCAACAACACAGCTACTAATCTTATCACTAGACAGGCACTCCCCTGGTTTGCCCTGCTTGTGCTTTCAGTGCCCTGTCCTCAAGTCAGGGACATCCCAAAAACACAGTAACAGGATCTTTAGCACACCAAGAAGGCTGCCTTTGCGCTCCTTCCTGAAAGGGTTATCAAAGGTCTTATCAACCACACTAACCACTAGGCCAACAAGTCAATTGCTTATATACAACCTGTTAAATGCACTTCGTCCTTTACCCTCTTCATCTAATCGCTGTTTCACGTACATACAACATCCCCTGGCAGTGAGTTCCACAAGTTGACTGTACGTTGTGTAAACTACTTCCTTTTTTTTGTTTTAAATCTGCTGCCTGTTAATTTCATCAGGGGACCCCTAGTTCTTGTAATCTGTGAAGGGATAAATAACACTACCATATTCACTTTCTCCACACCAGTCATCCTTTGTAGACCTCTATCATATTCCCCCTGAGTTGTCTCTTTTCTAAGCTGAACAGTCCCAATCTTTTTAATTTCACCTCCTATGGAAGCTGTTTCATCCCCCTCATCATTTTCATTGCCCTTCTCTGCACCTTTTCCAATTCTACTATAGCTTTGTTGAGACAGGGCAACCAGAACTGTGACCAGACTGCTTCCCGAGTCTTTCGTCTTCTTTCTGTTGGCTCCCGGGTGCTTTCTTAGTCAGTGTTTGTGAAGCAGAATCAGGGTCCGAGGTGGATTTTGGAGCTGTTGAAATATCGCCTTTTACTCGGGTCGAAGGGCAAATCTTTCTGAAGGCGCTCCTATGGATACAAGGGACACGCCCAAGACACATTCTCTGGACACTGCACAGGGCTGGGCTCAAACTCATGCTATGCAAGTGCTGTTCAAGTTCAATGGCCAAAGCGTGTCACCTTGAGCCACCCCATTGCGGACACAGCAGCCCCGCTGGTTTGCAAGAGAGCCCCAAGCGCATGTCAGCCTCTTCGGCTCATCAGTTCGGCTCAACCCTTGCTGGAGAGCCAAACTTCATCCTGAACAACTTTAACCATGAATAGACTAGACAGAAACCTCAGAATTGACCTCTCTAAGGGGTCTGATTATTACAGTGGTGTATAGGGTGGGAATACGGGTCCCAGGGCTCTAGAAGTAGTTTTTGTTAAAAGTTTGGTGGTAACTTTTTCCAACATCATTTGACTCTCCTGGTTTCAAACCCAGCTGTTACCAAGACAAATGTTTGGTGTTTAGTCCCATGCATATACATATGGTCACCAAAATTCACCAGCAATGGCTGATTTGTCAACCGTGTGTGCGGGAACTTGTCAGCAAAATCAAAGTGTTTGGCGTAACTCCTGCTCAGTCTATTCAGACCAGAAATGAGAATTCACACACCATGGTCTTAACACCTATTGCACCCTGATTGCAAGTTCTCACAGTGTTTAGTCATCTGCCTTTCGGAACATTCGAACTACGTTAATCATGACACAGAAAGAAGTTCTTTTTCCTGTAATATGTGAAATCATTTTCTCGCATGGCTTAGTATTTGTTTTATTGTACATTGTACATTTGTAGTTAGACTAGCATTAACATAGATGTGATGGGGATAGAGTTAGATGAGGTGGTGGGTTATGCCACTTGGATTGGGTCCAGTTGTAGGTAAACCATGGAACCAGTTGTAAATCTCAAAAGAGCCGTGCCAGTTTCCTGCAGTCGCTGCATTATTTGCCATTATTTTACTTCTTGAGTAAAGAAGACGTGTGTTTAGCAGGGGAAATAGGATTGCATAGATTAAGGAGGCAACAGCCAGTAGAAAGAAACTGCATGATGTCAAATGCAGAGACCATTGACAGAACAGAGTCCGTCTTTCATTCAGAACAGACAGTAGCAGTTGCGTGGCACAGAAATCGCTGTGCCCAACACGCTGACAAAGGCAAAACCCATTGATTATAGAACGCAAGCGCGTCTGCAACTGATGGAGCACATGTGACGAGTGCAGAGAACCCAGGAAAAGACACCAGTGTCTGCCCTACTAGACAGTCCGGTTCTGTGACACCGATGGGCTGGAGATGCTGTGTGGTTTTGCCCAGAAATGCTCCCTAAGCAGAGACATTCGGCACCTCCTCATGGCACAGGGATGGTCCTGTCCTCAGCACCGGGTTTACAGTGGTGCCGTTGTGTCAGCCCACACACAGAAAGGGTCCCGGTGCCAGGACTGTGGCCCTGCCCCCTGCTCCGCCTGTGTTCTGCCCCAAGCCCCCCCCCCCACTCCTCCCCACCCCTCCCCCCTGCTTGCTTTCCTCTGCCCCCTACACACCAGGCAAACGGAGGGTGGGGCCTCGGAGCAGAGCACAGGCAGGGCCTTGGGGGGGGAGGGGGAAGAGAAGCCAAGCTGGGGCGGGGCCTCAGGGCATGGCCTGGGGGGGAAGAGGCTGGGCGGGACCTTGGTGTAGAGCACAAGGGAGCGGGGCCATGGTCCAGGCGCAGGAGCCCACAAAAGATTAATCTGGCCCAGCTTGTTCCGTGAGCTCTGAGAAAAATCCACCCCGGCTCGGGTTAAAAATGGCTAGTGATGGAGAATCCCTCACAAGCCTTGGGCAATTGTCCCCCTGGCTAATAAACCTCACTGGAAAAAAACGCACCTTATTTCCCATCTCAATCTGTCTAGCTTCAATTTCCAACAACATCAGATGGTGTTCGACCGTCCCCTGCTGGCTGGAAGAGCCTGTTATTAAAGATCTGTTCCCCTGGTGCTGGTAGACGGGGATCAGACCACCCCTGAACTGTCTCTGTGTTACGCTAGGGTGAGCTCCTTGGTCTGTCCCTCTCAGGCAGGTTTTCTAAGTCTTGAATCATTCTTGTGGCTCTTCTCTGACCCGGCTCTGATTTATCCACATCCTTCTTGGATGGAGAGCCCCAGAACAGGACCCAGGATCCCAGTCGTGGTAGCACCAGGGCCAAATCCAGAGGTCAAATCACCTCTGCTCCGCACTAGCTCTTTGGGCTGCAGCGTCACACTGGGAGCTCGTGTGCAGCTGATTCTCCACCACAACCCACATCTCTTCGAGAGTCGTGGCTCCCCAGGAGAGCGTCTCCAATCCCATAACTCCGGCCGATGTCCCAGACGGATACATTGACCTTTAGCCATCTTAAAACATGTATCGTTTGCTTGTGCCAGGATTGCTCTGTGTCAGTGCCCTGCCCTCTTCAATATTTCCCACTCCCCCAAATTTGTGTGAGCTGCAAACTGTCTAGGTCACTGCTAAAGACATGACACAGCAGGGCCCAGAACCTCTCCCTACACACCCGCTCAGTGACGATTCTCCAGTTACAGTTTTATCTTGACACCCATCCGCTAGTTTCTAATCCATTTACTGTGGACCACGTTAATTGTGCGTCATTCTAGCTTCTCAATCAAAATGCTGTGCGGCACCAAGGCGAAGACCTGTTAAAGTTCCCACCCTTCAGCACTCTGGTCTTTATCAGCCAAACTCGGACTCTCCGGCAAAGAAGGTATCCAGCCTGCTAGGCAAGATTCATTTCATCATCCCCTTAGCTCTGGAGAGCCCAGGCCTGTGTTGGCCATCCCATTACTCTGCTGGGATCAGTGTCAGACTGGCTCGCCTAGAATTACCCCAGGGTCCCGTTTACCCTTCTGAGACATTGGCACAAGATTCGCTTCCGTCCTGTCCTTGCCCGCTGTGCCGAGAGTTATTGACAGTCTGTGGTCATGGTCCAGATAAACCCTTCCCCCGCTGCCAGAGCCTGAGAAAGACAAAACCCAGGGGCTGGCAGTGGGAACCGCAGGGCCAGGGCCGGCTCTAGGTTTTTTGCTGCCCCAAGGAAAAAAATTTTTTGGCTGCCCCCCCACCCCAGCCCTGGGCTCCCCGCCCCGCACTCCCCTGCTGCCCCAGCCCTGGGTTCTCCCCCACCCACCCCCTGCTGCCCCAGCGCTGGGCTTCCCCCTTTCCCCCCCACCAGTGCCCTCCCCCCACCCCCCTGCCGCCCCAGCCCTGGGCTCTCCCCCCAACCGGCACCCTCCTGCTGTCCCAGCCCTGGGTCACTGGTAACTCGCTCCCAGGGCGAGTCATTCAGCAGGAATTTTGGATGTGCACAGAACACAGACAGGATTGGTTCCCAGCTGGTTACAGAACTGCAGTAAAGTGGAACAATTTTCAGCTTGTGTGATTGGAGGATATCTGGATGCATATTATAACACTGTCCTACATAAATGAGGAAAAGTTGAGGTGCCTTTATTATTCTTTTGTTCCACTCTTTCTTTCTATGGGGAATTTGCCAATGCAATATCACTGTCTTCCTTTTAAACAAATAAAACTAAAAGGCAATGGCTGTTGAAAATAGCAATTCCAGTCGTAAAAACCACTGGGAAGCGTTTCTTGCTCAGTTTTATCCTACTTTTTCTACAGCAAGTTACAGTGGATCAGTATATTTGATTTGGGAGAAATGAAGTAACAGCTGCCCAAATTGAGCTTGAGCACTCCTGAATTTTGAGGATGTTCAAATCTGGAAGGCAGGTGCTAGATTCCCTTTCTGAATATTAGCTATGTCTGGAAAGGAAAAATCAATTTCTGCTTCCATGGCTCAGAAGTGGAAATCCTCCTAAGTGCCTGGTACTGTATCTAAAGCTGTCCAGGTCCAGAGCCTCCCCTCCCTTACTTTTCATTTTAAATTCTAGTGGGATCCACGTACCTCCCTTGCTAGGCTTCAGATAGAGAGGGGCACTGTCCATTTAGTCCACCCAATTCCTTCTTTGGGGGCTGCAAGGTGAGGTCACACCAGTATCCCTAATCCAGTCTGGGGAAGTCTTCTGAAGGGGATATCTGGGGCAAAGCCTTCTACTCCTTGGGCTGGGCACACTTGTCCCCCACTCACAGTGCCACCCCGTTCTAGCAGCCAGCTCTCCATTCACAGCAAGCTGCAGCATGGCTCAGCTACCTCACTCCCTCCCCCTCCCTTTCCTGTTGATAGCTGCCAAGGGATTGCTGGGAAATGTAGTTCTTTCCCTGCTCCAGGGCTGGCTCTCTAGGCAGGGAGCTAGGCAAGGAACTACAGCTCCCAGGGTCCTGTGGGTTCTCAGCTCCCATGCTGGATCCCCAGCTGCTCTGTGGCACCGCTTCTGCAGGGTTGTGAGAGGGGAGGAAGAGAGTAAAAAAAAAAAGGATGGCCCGAATGCCGCCCCCTGCAAATGTGCTGCCCCAAGCACCTGCTTGTTTTGCTGGTGCCTAGAGCCGGCCCTGCGCAGGGCCGTCCCACAGTCGCAGCCCCACAGGGAACGGTGGTGCTCAGCCAGCCTGGGACAGGGAAATGTACCAGCCACAGCCGGCACTGCTGGGCAGTACCGGGAATGGCCTCTGGTCCTCTGGAGGGAGCTGGCCAAGTGTGATGAAGCAGGGGGTTTCTTGTTGTTTCCAATGGTTTGCCTGCAGAGGGGGCGGGACTCAGTTTCCCTGTGTGTTACTTGTTTAACAAGGTGGTGGGAGAGGGAGTCTGTTGTTACAGAGGGCCAGCGAATGGCCTGGAGAATGGATACTCCAGCGACCTGGTGACTGGGAGGCCCAGCTAGGGAGTCACAGCGGTTCTGGTCAGGGGGAGGACAATAGGCTGCAGAGAGAGGACCCCGGTGACCTGACCAGCTGGTTACAGCGAGAGGGGAAACAAAGGACCCATGAGAGGAGAGGCTGAGAGGAGAGGAGGCCCAGGCGGCCTGTTTACCTGGGACAGAAGAGGAAGGACAGAGGCAGGACTTGGGGGACGGTGATCTCAGATGCCCAGCTGGAAGGAGGGGAGGAGGAGAAAGCAGGGGCTGGGAGGACAGAGCAGGCAGAGCCCACCTGGAGGCTGGGGAGACCTAGATGTGCTGGGCCCTGAGAGTTTCCTGTGCTGTGTTCAGATGCTCAATAAACCTTCCTGTTTTACGCTGGCTGAGAGTCACTGCAGGCTAGAGAACAGGGGGCATTATTCCTTCTAGGAGTGGAGGCCCCAGGGGTCCCGAGCGAGTGGACTCTGTGAGGGGGCCCATGGCGAGAGATGTGCTGAGGGCTCAGAGGGGTGCGGTCCCAGAAGGCGGAGGGGCCTATGGCTTACCCCCCGAGAGAGAGCGGACCCCCGAGAAGGGCTGTCACACTGAAGAGGGTTCCTCCCAGGGACCGTACGGAGCCGAGAGAGAGCACGAGTCCTGTGAGTCAGTGACACCAAGGTCAAGGGTGGCTCCCACATCCGGGGGCAAATGGCTCTAGGGCTGGGACATGGCAGAGAGAGGGGGAGGAGGGGAAATGGTTGTCCCGGAGGCCCCCCACCCCGGAAGCAGGATTCCCGGGGGATCAGACTCCGGCCCCAGCGTGCTGCAGAAGGAGATTAAAACAAAAGCTCAGGGGCGGATGCAGGGCCAGACCCAGAAGGGATCCGGGGCTGGAAGAACCATGCCCGGCAGCGCGAGGAAACCTGACCTCGCTCCTCCAAAGGAACAGGGAGGGGGACTCGGGAGGAAAAGGCGGCCAAGAACCGCGGGCTGGCGACTGCCAGGTACAAACAGGCACCGGGCGGGCGTTGAACTGGGGCAGTAAGGTGCTGGAAGGGCCAGCCCAGCTGGCTGTCGGGAGGACCACAGGCCACAGCCAGGCCCCAGGGATGGGGCTCCGTGCTGGGCAGGGGCTCTGCTGGGCCAGAAGAGAGCGCGCTGGGCCTGGCTGGGCTCTGAGTTCCCATCTGGGTGGGTGCATTTAACGCGGCAGCTGGAGCCGGCTGTGGTTCCCAAGCACGTCCACAAGGGGGAGCCAGGGCTCCAGCACCGCAGCATCAGCCCTGTCCAAAGGGAGCGAGTGTCTCATCCCGCAGCCAGGCCGGTGTCCCGCACTCTCGAGCTGCAGCCCACCCCTGGGCTCCCCACCCCCAGTTTTGCTGATGCCCCACACTCCTGACCCTCAGCCCCCTGCTAGCCCAGCCCTGGGCTCCCCCCACCTGGCTCTGTCATTGCCCCTCACTCCCGACCCTCAGCCCCCTGCTAGCCCAGCCCTGGGCTCCCCCCACATGGCTCTGTCATTGCCCCTCACTCCCGACCCTCAGCCCCCTGCTAGCCCAGCCCTGGGCTCCCCCCACATGGCTCTGTCATTGCTCCTCACTCCCGACCCTCAGCCCCCTGCTAGCCCAGCCCTGGGCTCCCCCCACCTGGCTCTGTCATTGCCCCTCACTCCCGACCCTCAGCCCCCTGCTAGCCCAGCCCTGGGCTCCCCCCACCTGGCTCTGTCATTGCCCCTCACTCCCGACCCTCAGCCCCCTGCTAGCCCAGCCCTGGGCTCCCCCCACATGGCTCTGTCATTGCCCCTCACTCCCGACCCTCAGCCCCCTGCTAGCCCAGCCCTGGGCTCCCCCCACATGGCTCTGTCATTGCCCCTCACTCCCGACCCTCAGCCCCCTGCTAGCCCAGCCCTGGGCTCCCCCCACATGGCTCTGTCATTGCCCCTCACTCCCGACCCTCAGCCCCCTGCTAGCCCAGCCCTGGGCTCCCCCACCTGGCTCTGTCATTGCTCCTCACTCCCGACCCTCAGCCCCCTGCTAGCCCAGCCCTGGGCTCCCCCCACCTGGCTCTGTCATTGCCCCTCACTCCCGACCCTCAGCCCCCTGCTAGCCCAGCCCTGGGCTCCCCCCACCTGGCTCTGTCATTGCCCCTCACTCCCGACCCTCAGCCCCCTGCTAGCCCAGCCCTGGGCTCTCCCACCTGGCTCTGTCATTGCCCCTCACTCCGGACTCGCAGCCCCCACGCTTCTGCTGACATGCTGCGTTTGGTGCCCGTGCAGTGAGGTGAGTCACGGCGGATGGGGCATTTCCAGGAGCTGGTGAGGCCGGGCACTGTCATCACCAAGGCCCAGGCAGCATTTCCTGCCCCCGCTCCGGCGCTCGGCCCCACTGACAGGCTGAATCATCGGCCAGGCAGAGGGGCCATTTCCAGGAAACGAAACCCCATGAGAACCATTTCGCTGACCTAGCTCCCCCCCCCCCCCCCCCCCCGCTTCTGCAGCACCCCTGCTGGTGGAAGCAGGACACAGCCACTCTTCCTCCTCTTGGTAACCAAGCTTCCCCCTGCCTGGTGTCAGCCCTCCCCCAGCAAGATGGTGCTGGTGCCCCCTAGAGGGGAAAGACCCTATGCTCCATTCCCAGCCCTCCTGAGCCAGCCATGCCCCCCGCCCCCTGGGGCCAGATCAGAATTTGTTAGGGGTCCTCAAATGAAAAAAAGGTTGGAATCCCCTGGGCTGGGACAGAGGGATTCCTGGGGAAAAAATGTGGAAGCAAAGCACCCCCTAGTGCTGCAGTGCGGTATTGGCACTGACTGTGTGGGGAGAGCGACCCCTATTCACAGCCTGCCCCAGTCCCTGCAGCACAGCACCCCCTGCTGAGCCCCCACCCCCTCCCTGCAGCACAGCGCCCCCTGCTGAGCCCCCGCCCTGCTCCCTGCAGCCCAGCGCCCCCTGCTGAGCCCCCACCCCCTCCCTGGCTCACGGTGCCCCCTGCTGAGCCCCCCAGTTTGTTGCTCAGTCTCCCATCCAGCCCCTGACCCCTCCTCTGTGTGGCTGCCAAGGACCCTTTGATGGCCCCAGTCCCAGGACAGCGGAGTAGGATGGGGGCTGTGCAGGAGCAGGGGGGTCCTTGTCACCGTGGCGATGGCTCCGCGGCCACCTTTCTCGAAGCAGCTGCAGCTAGAAACCCCCTTGCTGGTGGGGCAGGGAGGGGCTCAGTCAGAAGGGGGAGTGGTGGGGCAGGGGGTGGTGAGGGTTTTCCAGGAGGGGCTGATTGAGGGGACTGGGATAGGAGGGGGGTCGTAGCCCCAGGGCAAACCCGGTCCGAAATAGTCTTGACATCTAAGGCAGACAGGTTCAATTGCCCAGCCACCCAGCCCCATTCCCAGCCCCTGCCCTGGAGCCAGATGGGAGCCGGTGCCCCTTGGAGGGGAAAGACCCCATGTCGCATTCCTCCCCCTCTCCCCCCAGCCAACCCTGCTGCTGGTCAGCCCCGACTGGGAACCCCAGGCCTGCGAGGGGGTTAGTGGCTGTACCAGGGTGCTGGGGGGAGTCCCTTCCCCAGAGAAAATCCACCGGGGGGAATGCAGCAGGCTCCAGTCGTCCCCCCCAGCCACGAGGCCCTGGGGCTCCCCCTACTTCAGGATGGGTACTGCGGGTGGCGGGGAGGGGGAAGATGGGCGGCAATGTCTGCTAGGCCCTGCAGTGACTCACCCAGCTCCTGCCCTCGGGACGGTCCCTAAACCGCCCAGCCACAGGGGCTGAGTCAGCTGTGTGTGTGGGGGGGGGCTATGGGACCAGACGTGGGTCACAGCCAGCGCAGCACTGGTGAGGGGGGGAAGCCTTGCGTCACAGCCAGCCCCGCACCAGGACCGGGGGAGCCGTGGGTCAAAACCAGCTCAGCACCAGGATTGGGGAAGCTGTGGGTCACAGCCAGCCCAGCACTGGCGAGGGGGGGAATCCTTGGGTCACAGCCTGCCCTGCAGCAGGATGGGGGGAGAAATCTGTGGGTCACAGCCAGCCCAGCATCAGGATGGGGGGAGCCATGGGTCTCCATGGGTCACAACCAGCCCCACAGCAGCATGGGGGGAGCCGTGGGTCACAGCCAGCCCAGCATCAGGACGGGATGTGACGAAGTTGGGTATTTCTGTCGTGTTTTACATGACTAGTGTGTGTGCTCCTCAGTTTCCCTGTGTGCTGCATGTTTAACAAGGTGGTGGGAGAGGGTTTGTTGTTGCAGAGGACCAGGGGTGACCTCGCCTATCAGCCACGACCCCCGGACAATGGCCTGGAGATGGGGAACCCTAACAACTGGTGACCTAGACACTAAGAGGCCCATCCCAGCTTGACAGTCAGCTGGTTCTGGCCAGTGGGAGGACAAAGGGCTGAGGAGAGAGGACCGCTGTGACCTGACCAACCAGTTCCAGCCAGAGGGGAACAAAGGACTGAAGAGAGAGGGCCCCAGCGACCTGTTTACCTGGACAGAGGACAAAGGACAGGGAGGAGCTGTTGGGGCCGGTGATATCGGATGCCCAGCTGGAAAGCTCAGAGGCTCTGGACTGGAGAGAGAGAGCAGGCAGAGCCTACCTGGATGCAGGAGACACTTAGATGTACTGTGCTGAGGGAGGCCAGGCCTGAGGGCCCTGAGAGTTTCCTGTGCTGTGTTCAGACGCTCAATAAACCCTCCTGTTTTATGCTGGCTGAGAGTCGCTCCGGTCTAGAGAACAGGGTTGCATTATTCCCTCTGGGAGTGGAGGCCCCGGGGTCCTGAGCAAGTGGACTCCATGAGGGGGCCCACAGCGCGAGACAGGCGTGCTAAGTCTCAGAGAGGTGCGGTTCCAGGAGGCAGAGGGGTCTACGGCTTAACCCCCGAGAGAAAGTGGACCCCGAAGAAGGGCTGTCGCACTGAAGGGGGTTCCCCCCAGGGACCGTACAGGCCAAGAGTGGGCACGACCTGTGAGACCGTGACAACGTGGTAGCAGAGGATGGTTAGTGGATGCACCCTGTAGACAGTTGGCTGTGAGCGCAGGCGCTTTGCAGTGAGTGGCTGCCAGCGATAAAACGAGGGAATTGAAGGAACCAGCGCGGAAACGGCCTGTAACCAGCTCCGTAAGAGGGACCTGGCATGTCTGTGCAGGGAGAGAGGGCTGAGCATTGGGAGGCTCACCCAGGAGCAGCTGATTGCCTGGCTGGTAGAGTGTGACCAGTCCGAGGACCAAGTTCCAGATCCCAGCAGGGTTTCTGGGATGCCCGGAGAGCCTGGGAGCAGGGCTGCCGAGAGCGGGTTCGGCAAGGGCGGACCAGCTAAACAGGGCTGACGAGAAGCGGGGGGGAAAGCCAGGCCCCGGGCCCCCTTCCGGAATTTTTTCGGGCCCCCCAGCAAGGGCGGACCGGCTAAATAGGGCCGACGGGGGCGGGGGGGGGGAAAGCCAGGCCCCGGGCCCCCTTCCGGACCGCCGGACCCCGGTAATTTGTACCAGCTTCCCCCCCTCTCGTCAGCCCTGCCTGGGAGTAGCAGGGGGCAGTTGGGGTAGTGGCAGGGGGTCCACCGGAACCAGTTCCCCAGCCAAGAGAGGGGCTTCCCACCTGGGTTCCCCCCAGTGGATGTGAGGAGATGGAAACTGGAGCGGAGAGTGAAGGAGCTGGAGCTGGAGGAGCAGAGACTAGCTGACCACTCAGAGCAGCGAAAACATGAGCTGGAGTTGGAGGAGAGGCGGGCCAAGAGGGCCCTGAGATGCCAGTTTTGCGGGGAATCTGGACACCAAACTGCCGTCCCAGTTTAAGGAGGCGGGTGATATTGATGCCTACCTCACAGCCTTTGAGAAGGCTTGTGATCTGAACCAGATTGACCCTGCAGACAGGCTCTGCTGTCTAACCCTCTGCTGGGTCCCAAGGCCACAGAGGCATTCAGCCAAATGGATGGTATTGAGACGGGGGACTATGACCTGTTCAAACAGGCTTGCTGCTGAAGTTTGAACCGACCCCCAAAGTGTATAGGAAAGGATTCCAGGGTGTACGCAAGATCTCAGGTGTCACCTACAAGGAGGTCGCTTGGGAGAATATCTCCACAAATGGGGGAAGGGCACAGGGGCAACTACCTTGAGGACGTGAAACTGGAAAAAAGCCTGTTGAGAGTCTTTGAGTTTAGAGGCGAGAGCTTTATACAGGGTAAAACAGATTTATTTGGGTTTAGGCCCCATTGGGAGTTGGGCATCTGAGTGTTAAAGACAAGAACACTCCTATAAGCTGCTTTCAGTCAAGCCTACAGCTGTTAGGGGATGTGGTTCAGACCTGGGTCTGGGTTTGCAGCAGGCTAGTGGATCTGGCTCAAACCAGGCAGGGCACTGAAGTCCTAAGCTGATAGGGCAGGAAAGCAGGGCAGAAGTAGTCTTGGCACATAATTGGCAGCTCCCATGGTGGGTTCTGTGATCTAACCCGTCACCGCGCTCCTCTTGACCTGCTGCTCACAAACCGGGAAGAGTTGGTAGGGGAAGTAGAAGTGGGTGGCAACCTAGGCAGCAGTGACCATGAGATGGTTGAGTTCAGGATCCTGACAAAAGGAAGGAAGGAGAGTAGCAAAATACAGACCCTGGACTTCAGAAAAGCAGACAGACTCCCTTAGGGAACTGATGGGCAGGATCCCCTGGGAAGCTAATATGAGGGGGAAAGGAGTCCAGGAGAGCCTGCTGTATTTTAAAGAAGCCTTATTGAGGGCGCAGGAACAAACCATCCCGAAGTGCAGAAAGAATAGCAAATATGGCAGGCGACCAGCTTGGCTTAACTGTGAAATCTTCGGTGAGCTTAAACTCAAAAAGGAAGCTAACAAGTAGTGGAAATTTGGACAGATGACTGGGGAGTAGTATAAAAATATTGCTAGAGCATGCAGGGGTGTAATCAGGAAGGCCAAGGCACAACTGGAGTTGTACCCAGCAAGGAATGTGAAAGGTAACAAGAAGGGTTTCTACAGGTGTGTTAGCAACAAGAAGGTGGTCAGGGAAAGTGTCGGACCCTTACTGAATGGAGGAGGCAACATAGTGACAAATGATGTGGAAAAAAATGAAGTACTCAATGCTTTTTTTGTCTCGGTCTTCACAGACAAGGTCAGCTCCCAGACTGCTGCACTGGGCAACACAGCATGGGGAGGAGGTGAACTGCCCTCAGTAGTGAAAGAGCAGGTTAAGGACTATTTAGAAAAGCTGGATGTGCACAAGTCCATGGATCCAGATCTAATGCATCCAAGGGTGCTGAGGGAGTTAGCTGATGTGATTGCAGAGATCTTGGCCATTGTCTTTGAAAATTCATGGTGATCGGGGGAGGTCCTGGACAATTGGAAAAAGGAAAATATAGTGCCCATATTTAAAAGAAGGGTACAGAGAACAGTCAAGTCCATCTTGGGGCCAGGGAGGCCAGAGCCCTATCTGGCCTCCCTCCATTTCCCCAGCCAGCTCCAAACTGAAACTCTTGACTCTTTCCCAGGCCAGGAGGTCACCTGATCTCTTTGTTCTCCAACACCTTCAGTTGGCACCTTTGCAGAGGAGGGCCCAGGCCATCAGTTGCCAGGAGACAGGGTGTCAGCCATTCTCTCTGCAGACAGCATCAACCTTACCTCTAGGGCTCTGCAACAATCACACACCCCTATCCCACCACCTAGATGCTGTGACAAGATGGCCAATGTCAGTATGGTGGGTCCTGCACTTTTCTTGGCGGGGCTAAGATGCCACCCCTTGCCCCTGCAGTGCCAAGGGCCCCACTAGTGGCCCAGAAAGGTGGTAAAGGAGGAAAGCAGGAGAGGGGTCTGGGTTTGCTCCTCACTCTGAGCCCCAGCCCCTCTCAACCCCTGCAGGTTCTTACTCTCTTCCTCCTTGGGTGGGGTACCTTCACTCCTTAGACACTGGGGGAGGAAGTCTCCTTCCCCTGCTGGGACAGGGTCTCCCTTACTTCACTTCTCTGATCTTTCAAGTCTCACAACACACTCCAATTCTTTTTTTTTTTTTTCCCTTTTCTTTTCTTTTCTTTTCTCTTTCTTTCTTTCTTTCTCTCTCTCTCCTTCCTCCTCCCCTCTGACTGCCTGAAGCAGGGGGTTTTATTAGGTTCCTGACAGGGCCTTAATTGACTGCAGGTGCTCCAATTAACCTTAGCCACTCTCCCTAGTCTCCAGGGAACCACCCCTTAATTAGCCTTGGGATTATATATTTCCCATCTAGCACTCTACCACTGCTTCCTGGCCCTCCTCTATCACATATTCTCCCCTTTGAACACCATGGGGTTGGGCTACTTGGGATGAGAGACATTGTTGTTGTGACAGGCTGTCCGCGTTGCCATGTTGGCTTCCGGCTCTGTGCTGTATCCGGTAGTGGAAAGGTTGTAGGGATAGAAACCATCTAGTCACTTGTACATTCCTCTCCTTATTTGTGTGCATCCATTGGAGTGCGGGCGTCCTCTGCAACCGCAGGCCCTGTTGCCTCCCTCCACCGCACCCCACACTGCCTGCCCATGCCCCCCCGCCAGCCCGAAGCCACCTCCTCCCCGAGCCCCTGGGCTGCCGCATCACTCCCTAGCCCGCTCCCTCCGGCTCTGGCAGTCCCGGCCCCCTGCCGCAGCAGCGGCTGCTGCCCAAGGGCTGCCGGCTGCAGATTGGAGCAGGTGATATCAGCCCACCTGCAGCTGGCCCTATTGACAGCAATGCAGGAGTGGGGGTGGGGGAAAGGAAGAGGAGACCGTGGCTACTGGTCCACCTGTGGATCATGGCCCTGCCAGAGGATACAGGGTTAAAGAGCTGCAAAAGTGTAACCGTCCTCAGCACGTGCCACCTTCCAAGGCTTCATCCCCATCCATCCCTGCAGCCCTGTGGAGCAGGTAAATAGAGCCCCATTTTGGGGGAAACTGAGGCAGAGAACAGGGACGTGACTTGCCCAAGGTCACCCGGGGAGTCATTGTCGGAGTCCTGCTTTGAACACAGGAGATCGAGGCTCCTAGTTCTGCCCTGGCTCAGACCATTAGACCAGAGGCCTTCAAGCCCTGAGCTCTGCACCTGCCCACACAAGGTGTTAATCTGGGCTTCAGGTGCAGCACACTGAAAGTTTTCAAAGAAGAAACACGGCTGTCTCAAGCCCTTATGGCTACAAGGAAAATCTTCCAAAGGTGATGGGCGTCTAGCCGACATAGTTCTGTCTGCCTGAGTCTGCAGCCAGCCTGGGACAACAGCTCTAGGAAATACGGCAGTAACTGTTAAGTCTAATTATGACACTGTCAGAGCCAGATTTTCATGTAACATGGGTGACCAGTTGCATGGTGCACAACCACTGCAAGAGTGTGAGCAACTCAGGTTAAGTGCAGCTGAACCCTGGGCAGGCTGCAGCACCCAAGAGATTTTTTTTTCTCCCACTGAATGACAGCAGATGCACCAGTAACTTTACTAGGTAGAAGTTTAGTGACCACATTAGGGCCATATCCTCCCCACTCCCAGCACTGGGCCAACTGCCCCTCATCATTCTCCTGATTGCTTGTATTGTTATTGATGGGAGATCTGCTGTGGATTGAGGGGTGTATATGGACCTGCCTTTGCAGGCTCAGTCCTGGCCCAGCATTCGAAATAAATTGCCCTGAGTTTCAGAAGTACTGAGAACCTGGAGTTCCCACCGACATCGGGGAACTGCAGGTGCTCAGCATCTCTGAAAATCAGGCCCAGAATGCCACTGACGTCTCTGCCCTCGGCCAGAGCTCTCTGAGTAAGGGGCTTCAGCAGCGATTGGCGTGGGGCAGAGTAAAGCAACCAAGATGGTCATGATGGAGGCTGGAACTCTGTCCTCGCCTTACACCTGTGGGGAAGACAGGCCTTCAGACACCCTCTCCCGCCCTGCATTGCACGTGCCAGCCCAGGAGCAAGGAACCACTTCACTCCTTAGCACTGTGGGGAGCTGAAGCCCAGAACGGGGAAGTAACTTGCCTGAAGTCATCCAGTGAGTTGGTGCCAGGGTGGAGAATAGAAGCCAGATCCCGACTCCCAGCTCTGTGCTCTGATCCCCAAAACAGCCCATGGGGCTGGAGGGGGAGAGGAGGGCTGGAGGGACTCTAGCCATGTGCTGGAGACCCAAGGCCATTTATTTTCATTAAATATGTAGACTAAATAATGAAATAAATACATTTTCAAGCCGAACGTGTATTAATTCTAATGAACAATGCCACATTGTGCAGTATTCATTTTTGAAAGTTTATACTAAGCGATGCTCTGTGGGGAGGGGAGGGGAGGGGAGGGGGAGAGGAGGGGAGGCGCAAGGTGGAAGTTTTGCCTAGGGTGCAAAATATCCTTGCACCGGCCCTGCCCACTCCCTACTCCGTCACATCTCTCCCCCCTTCAAGACTGAACTGAGCGGGGTCACTCTAACCAGTGACCCGGGGAAGTTCAGGCCCCCCTCTCCGGGACAACGCATCAGCTATCCCATTGGCACTTCCCTTCACATGGACCAGCTCCATATCATAATCCTGCAGGAGCAGGCTCCACCGCAGGAGCTTGGCACTGGCTCCTTTCATCTGGTGTAGCCAGGTCAGGGGGGAGTGGTCAGTGGACACAGTGAAGTGTCGCCCACATAGATATGGCTTTAGTTTCTTGAGGGCCCACATCATAGCCAGACATTCCTTCTCAATAGCTGCGTAGTTTTGCTCCTGAGGTAACAACTTCTTGCTCAAGTACACGACGGGATGTCTCTCCCCCTTTTCATTAGCCTGCATTGATACCACACCCAGCCCTGTGTCTGAGGGGTCAGTGAACACCATAAAGGGCTTGTCAAAGTCTGCCGTTACCAGACCTGGGCCACTGACCAGAGCCTCCTTCAGCGCACAGAGAGCCCTCTGGCACTGCTCGGTCCAGACCACCTTGTCTGGCTTTCCCTTCTTGCATAGCTCAGTGATGTGGGCGGCTATGGAGATAAAGTGTGGCACAAATCTTGGATAATACCCCGCCATCCCAATAAAGGCTTGGATCTGCTTTTTGATTTGGGGAGCGGGCCAGTGTCTGATCACCTCCACCTTGGCTGGTTCTAGTTTTAGGCAGTTGCTCCCCACCCAGTGGTCCAGGTAAGAGCCATCCCCACCTTGCACTTCTCAGCTTTTATGGTCAGCCCAGCCTCTTGGAGTCGGTCCAGCACTTGTTTAACCTGGGACACATGGTCCTCCCAGGTCTGACTAAAGACACAGATGTCATCAATGTACACCAGGGCAAAACTCTCCATCCCCCTCAGTAGCTGATCCACCAGGCGCTGGAAGGAAGCAGGTGCCCCCTTGAGGCCGAAAGGCAGGGCCAGGAACTCATAGAGCCCCAGAAGGGTGATAAAGTCAGATTTCAGCCTGGCATCTGCATCCAGTGGCACTTGCCAGTAGCCCTTTGTAAGATCCATGGTCGTAAGGTAGCGAGCTCCTCCCAGCTTGTCTAGGAGCTCGTCAGACCTGGGCATGGGGTAGGCATCAGACATGGTGACGGCATTAAGCTTCCGATAGTCCACACAGAAACGGATCGACCTGTGCTTTTTGGGAACCAGCACCACAGGCGAGGCCCAAGGACTGGAAGATGGCTGGATCACCCCCAAAGCCAGCATGTCACTGACCTCTCTTTCTAGGTCCTGAGCAGTTTTCCCTGTGACTTGGAAGGGGGAGCATCTTATAGGTGGGTGCGATCCTGTTTCCACCCTCAGATTAGTGAGTCCTGGCTGGTTAGAAAACAGCTGTCGGTACAAATGCAGCACTCCTCTGATCTCAGCTTGCTGGGCAGGGGTTAGCTGATCAGAGAGGGGAATTGTTTCCAGGGAGGAGCCAGCTCCTGTCTCAGGGAATAGATCTACTAAAAGGGTCATATCCCTGCTCCTCCCAATGTCCACACACAGCTAACACCACATTCCCCCTGTCATAATATGGTTTCATCATATTAAAATGGTACATCCAGTGGCGGAGTGCCCGGCTAGACAGTTCCACCACATAGTTTACCTCATTTAGTTGCTTGACAACCTTGAAAGGGCCTTACCAGGTGGTTTGTAGTTTTTCTTCTCACGGGGATGAGAACCATCAACTAGTCTCCGGTGGCATAGGCGCGGGCCCGCGCTGTGCGGTCATACCAGACCTTCTGTTTCCTCTGGGCTCTGGCCAGATTCCCCTTGGCCAAGCCCATAAGCTCAGCAAGTCTTTCTCGGAAGGTCAAGACATACTCCACCAGTGATTCTCCATCGGGACTGGCCTTCCCCTCCCATTCGTCTCTCATCAGGTCATAGAATCATAGAATATCAGGGTTGGAAGGGACCTCAGGAGGTCATCTAGTCCAACCCCCTGCTCAAAGCAGGACCAATTCCCAACTAAAGCATCCCAGCCAGGGCTTCATGAAGTCTGACCTTAAAAACCTCTAAGGATGGAGATTCCACCAACTCCCTAGGTAACCCATTCCAGTGCTTCACCACCCTCCTAGTGAAAAAGTTTTTCCTAATATCCAACCTAAACCTCCCCAACTGCAACTTGAGACCATTACTCCTTGTTCTGTCATCAGGTACCACTGAGAACAGACTAGATCCATCCTCTTTGGAACCCCCTTTCAGGTAGTTGAAAGCAGCTATCAAATCCCCCCTCATTCTTCTCTTCTGCAGACTAAACAATCCCAGTTCCCTCAGCCTCTCCTCATAAGTCATGTGCTCCAGCCCCCTAATCATTTTTGTTGCCCTCCGCTGGACTCTTTCCAATTTTTCCACATCCTTCTTGTAGTGTGGGGCCCAAAACTGGACACAGTACTCCAGATGAGGCCTCACCAATGTCGAATAGAGGGAAACAATCACGTCCCTCAATCTGCTGGCAATGCCCCTACTTATACAGCCCAAAATGCCGTTAGCCTTCTTGGCAACAAGGGCACACTGTTGACTCATATCCAGCTTCTCGTCCACTGTAACCCCTAGGTCCTTTTCTGCAGAACTGCTTCCTAGCCATTCGGTCCCTAGTCTGTAACAGTGCATGGGATTCTTCCGTCCTAAGTGCAGAACTCTGCACTTGTCCTTGTTGAACCTCATCAGATTTCTTTTGGCCCAATCCTCTAATTTGTCTAGGTCCCTCTGTATCGTATCCCTACCCTCCAGCGTATCTACCACTCCTCCCAGTTTAGTGTCATCTGCAAACTTGCTGAGAGTGCAGTCCACGCCATCCTCCAGATCATTAATGAAGATATTGAACAAAACCGGCCCCGGGACCGACCCCTGGGGCACTCCACTTGAAACCGGCTGCCAGCTAGACATGGAGCCGTTGAGCACTACCCGTTGAGCCCGACGATCTAGCCAGCTTTCTATCCACCTTATAGTCCATTCATCCATCCCATACTTCTTTAACTTGGTGGCAAGAATACTGTGGGAGACCGTATCAAAAGCTTTGCTAAAGTCAAGGAATAACACATCCACTGCTTTCCCCATATCCACAGACCCAGTTATCTCCTCATAGAAGGCAATTAGGTTAGTCAGGCATGACTTGCCCTTGGTGAATCCATGCTGACTGTTCCTGATCACTTTCCTCTCCTCTAAGTGCTTCAGAATTGATTCCTTGAGGACCTGCTCCATGATTTTTCCAGGGACTGAGGTGACGCTGACTCGCCTGTAGTTCCCCGGATCCTCCTTCTTCCCTTCTTCCAGGGGCCCCCTTATCCTTCTTCCATATAACAGTTCAAAAGGCGAAAACCCGGTAGACTCCTGGGGCACTTCCCTGTATGTGAACAGCAGGTGAGGTAAGTACTTGTCCCAGTCCTGCAGGTGCTGGTTCATAAAGGTTTTCAGCATCATCTTTAGAGACCCATTGAACCTCTCCACCAGCCCATTGGACTGGGTGTGATATGCTGAGGCCTAGATGTGTTGGACCCCACATTTCTCCCACAAGCACCAGAGCAGGGCTGACATGAAGTTGGATCCTTGGTCTGTCAAGACTTCCTTGGGGAACCCCACTCGGCTGAAAATGGTCAGCAGTGCATCTGCCATGATGTCTGCTTCGATAGAAGACAAGGCCACTGTTACCTGAAATTGGACCAGCTAGTAAGCTTAGGGAGGACTAATGACCCACCAGAGATTGGCAGAAAGCAGCACGTTTATTATATCAATAGCTAAGCTCAAAAGAAGGGGAGGGCGGGGTCACACTCACACTTGCATACTCATGCTCCCAGGACAGGCACAGCACTGGAGATGTCAGGATCCTTTAAGGTAAGTGTCCCACAGCACAGCGATGGATGGTGTGATGAAGTAAGTCTTCCCAAGGCACGATGGAATGCAACGCAGCGAACCACTGGCCAGGCGGTCTGGGCAAAGGGCTTCACGGGAGGTGCAAGCTTGTGAGTGCACTGCTGAGCACATGGCCCCTTCCCCTTTTAAGGACCTGCTCCTCATGGCCTGTGACTAGAGATGACTTGGTTGCGTCTGGTTGGTCACGCTCCATCTCGGGCAGTGTCCATGCACTGGGTGTGTGAGCGCTGCCTAATCAGTGTCATGGCCTGCGACTAGAGATGACTTGGCCGCGTCTGGTTGGTCACACTCTATGTTGGGCAGTGTCCATGCAGTGTCCATGCACTGGGTGTGTGAGTGCTGCCTAATTAGAGTCCCAGACACCTTGTCTACCTGGGAGCTCTTCTGATCTTCCAGCTGTTCAACCAGCCCATTCATCCCACAAGCATTCCAGGAGGGGGGGAGGGGGAAAGCCTCTTCACAGGTATTCAAAGAGGGAGAGGAGACAAAAGGCGGGGGAAGTGTAACAGACCTTTTGAGCATACAGGTTATACATAGCGTACAGATCACTGGTGCTCCTACAACAGCCACTGCCTAAGGGTAGCGAAATCTACCACCATCAGAATGTATTTCTTTCCCGACCGGGTCTTCTTGCTGAGAGGCCCCACTATGTCCACAGCCATCTTCTGAAAAGGCTCCTCTATAATGGGCAGAGGTATCAAAGCCGCTTTCCCCTTGTCCTGGGCCTTCCCCATCCTCTGACAGGGGTCACAGGATCGGCAATACTGTCGGACAGTAGTAAAGACTCCAGGCCAGTAAAAGTTCTGTAGCAGCCTCTGCCTGGTGCACCGGATTCCCTGGTCTCCTGAGAGAGGGATGTCATGGGTCAGGTACAGGAGCTTGCGGTGATACTTCTGGGGAACCACCAGCTGCCTCCGGATCCTCCACGACTCCACTTCCCCTGGGGGAGCCCATTCTCGGTATAGGAATCCCTTCTCCCACAGGAACCTCTCCTGGCAACCTCTCCACATGGTCTGTACCACACTGCGGTCAGCCAGGTCCCTTAGCTTCCGCAAGGAGGGATCTTTCTGCAACTCGGCCTGGAACTCAGCAGCTGGGGAAGGGATGGGGGCCTGCTCCCTCTTGGCGGCTGGGTCTGAAGCCGCCGCCTCTCTGAGCCTTGTCCCTAGGCACTGCCTCACCACCATGGTAGGGTCCTGCACCTCCGGTGAGGTACCCTCCCCGATGTCAGGGTGTAGTGCCCCTCGCCGGCTCTGCCTACAGGTCACGACTAGGGCATTCTGGGGGTTGCTTGGCCAATCCTCTAGGTCACCCCCATCAACACCTCAGTGGGCAAATGATGGTGCACCCCCACGTCCTTGGCGCCCTCCTTGGCCCCCCATTTCAGATATACCCTCATCATGGGCACCTCAAATGGGGTCCCGCCCACACCCATCAGGGTCAGGGAGGTGTTGGGCACCACCCAATCTGGGGCCACCACCTTGGGCCGGGCCAGCGTCACCTCAGAACCCATGTCCCAGTATCCACTGACCTGCCTCCCATCCACCTCTAGGGGAACAAGCTCACTTGCTCTGCAGGGACAGCCCTGCGCCCACCCTGTAAACTGAGAACCTTGAGTCTGGAGCATCCAGTCCCCCGAGGAGCTGGTCTGAGAAACTCCTCCCTCCTGAGTAGCTGGTAAGCCGCCAGCCCCCGCTGCCTGGGAAGCTTGCCCCTCCTCCAGCTGGGTCCCTACCCAGTTAACCCTGTGTGGGTTCAGTCTGCTCAGTCTGTCCTTGAGCTTGGGGCACTGGGTCCGTATGTGGCCTCTCTGGCCACAGTAATAGCAGTTCATGTTCCGTTGGTCCCCTCGAGCCGGGTGGTTGGTCCTGATGCCAGTTGTTCCCCTTGGGAGGGGGTTCTCCACATTCCCCCTTTGGGGGGTCCCAGGGGAACTCTCTCTCTGCATCATGGTTGGCTTATTCTTTTGGGACTCCTCCTTTCCACCCCCTGACCATCTGTCCACAAACTCGTCGGCCAGCTGCCCTGCACTCTGCAGGTCCTCTGGCTTTTTGTCCACCAACCATATCCTGAGGTCGGATGGGCAATGTTCATACAGTTGCTCCAGTACAATCAGATTAACCATGTCCTCCTTAGTCTGGGCCCCGTCTGCCCCCTTGTGGGCATATCCCTCCATTCGGAGGATCAGTTCCAGATATGTGTCCTCAGGGGTTTTACGCTGACTCCGGAACTTTTTCCAGTACACCTCGTGTCATAAACATACAGCTAAGGGTAGCATAAAATCCCTCCTTTACCTGACACCTCGGGAGTCATCCCAAACTTGCGTAGCAGGGCCTTTTTGAACAGTTCATAGTCCCCTGCCTCCACCCCTTTGGGGTCCTGTAAGGGGGTGAGAAATCGGAGCCTGTCTGCAGGGTCAATGCTGTGCAGCTCGCAGGCCTTCTCAATGGCCATCAGGAATTCATCTATGTCCTCCCCTTCCTTAAACTGGGACAGGATGCGCTTATCAAAGCTCCATGCAGTCCTGGATCCCCCCTCACTCACTGCAGCAGGGGGCTCTCTGCTCCTCAGCCTTCCCAACTCCAGTTCGTGCTGCCGCTGTTTCTCCGGCTCCTCCAGTTCATGCTGCCTCAGCTCCAGCTCTTTCAGTTTTATCTTCCTCTCCCATTCCAGCCACCTCAGCTCCAGCGATGGGGAGCTCCGCCGTGAGGATCCCCTGCTGGCCGCGGGGGTCACGGTGCCCTCGCTGTTCACCCGGGTTCCTTCCAGCCCCTCCCCTAGCCATAGGTAGGAGGGTCCTTGGAATGCCCTCGGCAGCAGTCTGACCCCTCCCAGCTGGGACAGACACCGATGCCCGCGCTGCATCTGCCGGGCTGTTTCCCTCAGGGACAGGGATCGGCTCCTCTGAGCGATCCTCCTTTTCCAGCTGGGCAATCAGCTGTTCTTTGGTGAGCTTTCCAATGCGCAGGCCCCTCTGCATGCACATCTCTACCAGGTCCCTCTTAGGGAGATGGTTATACATCTTTCCGCTGTTCCCAAGTTGTTGTGGACTCGCAGATCTGTGTGCTCTCACCTCCCCACAGTTTCCAGGAAGAACCCCTACTGTGCCAGCCCTTCTCCAGGTCACCACCTCTCTCCCAGGGTCAAGCTGCAGACTCCTCTGCCCCTGGAACCACTCACCGGGGGAGCCTGTTCCTGCAACAGTCCTCTATCCCAGAGTGAAGCCGCAGACTCCTCCACCCCTGGAATTGCTCACCGCAGTCCCCAGGGGGACCCCGTTACTGCAACAGTCCTTCTTGCTGGTCACACACTCCCAGGGGTTAAGCACAGCTCCTCTGCCTCCTGAAACCACTCCTCTGTGAGCCTTCAGCACGCCTGGTTCTCGTTAGTCCCCCTTCGTTTTACTCCTCCCCAGTCACTTACTGCAGGAAGCGCCATCCATGGGGTGCAGTACATCCCACCTCTTGCCACCAGTTGTCACAGAATGTGGGGGAGTCAGGGACCTGCACCCCCCACTTCCTGCGAGTCACCGTGACTCTCAGCCAGCCGTAAAACAGAAGGTTTATTGGACGACAGGAACACAGTCTAAAACAGAGCTTGTAGGTACAGAGTACAGGACCCCTCAGTCAGGTCCAGCTTGGGGGATGGGGAGCCCAGACCCAGGTTCTGGGCCTCCCCCCCCCCATCTCCCCAGCCAGCTCCAAACTGAAACCCCCTTCAGCACTCTCCCCCCAGCCACACCCCCTGGCTCCTCCTCCAGCCTTTGTTCAGTTTCCCAGGCAGAAGGTGTCACCTGGCTCCTAGTGTCAGGTTATGTGCCCATCCCTCAAGTGAAGTCACTCCCTGATATCCCACCACCATCCATCACCAATGCAGACAGTAAACCAGTAAAACTCCCATGCAACAGTCCCAGGTCAATACTCCCCACTCCTGCTCCATCAGGGGGAGCCGTGGGTCACAGCAGCCCAGCAACAAGACGGGGGTCAGGAGCCGTGGGTCACAGCCAGCCCCGTACCATGACATGGGGTGTGGGGGTTAGACGTGGTGACAGCCAGCTCCGCACCAGGACAGGGCGAGCCGTGGGTCATAGCAAGTCCCGCACCAGGACTGGGGGGAGCCATGGGTCACAGAAAACCCCACACCAGAATGGAGGGAGCCGGGGGTCACAACCAGCCTAGCACCAGGACGGAGGGGGGGAGCCATGGGTCACCACCAGCCCTGCACCAGAAAAGCGGGAGCCGTGAGTAAGAGCCAGGCCCGCACAAGTACGGGGGAAGCCCTAAGTCACAGCCAGCCCAGCACCACGATGGGGGGAGCCATGGGTCACAGACAGTCCCACACCAGAACGGGGGGAGCCGTGGGTCACAGCCAGCCCAGCACCACGATGGGGGGAGCCATGGGTCACAGACAGTCCCACACCAGAACGGGGGGAGCCGTGGGTCACAGCCAGCCCAGCACCACGATGGGGGGAGCCATGGGTCACAGACAGTCCCACACCAGAACGGGGGGAGCCGTGGGTCACAGCCAGCCCAGCACCACGATGGGGGGAGCCATGGGTCACAGACAGCCCCACACCAGAACGCGGGGAGCCGTGGGTCACAGCCAGCCCAGCACCAGGACGGGGGGAGCCGTGGGTCACAGACAGCCCCACACCAGAACGCGGGGAGCCGTGGGTCACAGCCAGCCCAGCACCAGGACGGGGGGAGCCGTGGGTCACAGCCAGCTGGGAATCAGGACGGGGGAGCCATGGGTCACAGCCAGCTCAGTTACAGGATTGCGGGGAGGAATGGGTGTCATGGAGTCTGCGGGCGATGCTCTGGAACTGCTCCTTACAAAGCCAGCCAGGACTCTGGTGAAGTCTCCTCTCTGTGAGCAGACTGTCTTCAGGGCAAGAAACTCACACGGCTTCACCTTCCCTCTCCCACAGGAATCTATCCCTGTAGCCTTCCCCAAGGGGGTTTGCAGCGCTGTGGCCAGCAAGTTCCCTCAGCTTCTCCAAGGAGGGATCCTTCTGCGGCTCGGTCTGTAATTCAGCTGCTGGGGAAGGGAGTGGGACCTGTTCCCTCTCACTGGCTGGGCCTGGGCTCACAGCCCCCCCCCAGCCCTGTCCCTGGTAGCTCCCTGACGTGGATTCACTTCCCAGCAGCACGTCTGGACCAGGCAAACCTGGTTGGCAGCTGACCTGCCCTGCCTGGGTGTCCTCCCACTCAGCTGGGGTCTCAGCTCCCACCATGCTCAGCGCTGCCCTTGCTGTCCCAATGGGGGCAGGCAGCGAGTTCGCTGCTTTGGTCGCAGCATCAGAGCCAGCGAGAGCCCCCTCTCCAGTGTGCAGGGGGGCAGGGAACACCTCTCTGTCCCACTCAGCCCCAGGGGTCTGGTTACAGGCAGGCAGGTATCCTGAGCCCAGCAGCTCCTCCCCTCTGCCAGCCAGGTCATTTGCATTTTCACTGACCATTTCCAGCTTAGCCGATTGGTTCCCTAGATTCAAATTCAAATCCTCGGCCATTACAGGAGCAGGGCCTGGATCCTTTCCCACAAAGACACAGTCATCCCCCAACAGGACCTCACAGCCGATATCCTGGAGAACCCCAACTACCAGCCAGCCCGACCCCTCCTGTGTCTGCACAGGAATCCGGGCCATAGACAGAGCGAATGGCTTCATCCCTGGGACCTTCACCAGGTCACACAGCCCTGCAGCATCTGATCAGGCTGCACCACCCGGGGCCTGACAACAGTTCTCTCAGTCCCAGGGTCTCGCCACCCCAGAAACGTCTCCCCATTGACCACCACCTTCCGCTCCCACTGGGGGTCCGAGGGGCCTGAGCCCAGGAGACTCCACGCAGACATATAGGCCGGGACCAGGAGTGGGAGCCTGTCCACTACCCCACTCATCTGGCTGACGGTGTCTAAGGCCTTGGGATTCAGCAAGGGAGCTAGATACCGGGTCCCACTGGTTCAAATCGCCAGCCTGCTTGAAGGCAGTGTGGTGGGCATCCACATCCCCTCCCTACTTAACCAGGGGCAGCAATTTAGTATCCAGGTTCCCTGAGGAACTGGCAGCCCAGGGTCTATCCCCACTCACCCCTGGGAAGTCCCCTATGCCTCTCCGTTCATGCTGCTGCTGCTGCTTCTCCTGCAGCTCTTTCTCGGACTCTTGCTGTCTCTCATGGTCCTCTCGCTCTCTTGGACTCAGCTCCAATCCCATCCGTCTCCAATCCCCTGATGGGGAACCCAATCGTGAAGACCCCCGTCTGGTTGGTGACCAGACTCTTGGGATGCCTGGCTACCACTCCCGCTGCTCCCAGATCCTCTTGTAGCCCCAGCTGGGTCAGGAATCTGCTCCTTAGAGTGGTCATCGTCCTCCAGCTGCACGATTAACTGTGCCTTGGTGAACTTCCCAATGCCTAACCCTCTCTTTTTGCACAGGATTACAATGTCCTTCTTGAGGAGATGGTGATAGGCCATCACTTCACTGTTCCCAAGTTGCTTTGGACTCACAGGCCTGTGTGCTCTTAGCTCCCCCACGGTTTCCAGGAAGAACCCCTAGTGTGCCAGCCCTTCTCGGGGTCACTACTTCTTTGCCAGCGTCAATCTGCAGACTCCTCCGCCCCTGAGACCGCTTGCTGCAATCCCCAAGGGAACCCTGTCACTGCAAAAGTCCTTCTCGCTGGTCACACACTCCCAGGGGTTAATCGTCCCCTGAAACCGTCCCTCTCTGAGCCTTCAGCACGCCTGGTCCTCGTTATCCCCCCTTCGTTTTACTGCTCCCCAGTCACTTACTGCAGGAAGCGCCATCCACGGGGTGCAGTACATCCCACCTCTGCCACCAGTTGTCACGGAGTCCCAGGGTGATGCTCTTGAACTGCTCCCTACAAAGCCAGTTAGGACTCTGGTGAAGTCTCCTCTCTGTGAGCAGACTGTCTTCAGGGCAAGAAGCTCACACGGCTTCACCTTCCTGGGTCTGACCTTGGACCATTCAGCATCCTCTGCCCTGCTGTACGCTTCCCACAGCGAGTCCACCCAGGCGGGGTCCTGGGGAAGCCAGAGGGTCCTGCACCCCAACTTCGCAGTCAGACGTGACTCTTAGCCAGCCAGTAAAACAGAGGTTTATTAGATGACAGGAACACAATCTAAAACAGAGCTTGTAGGTACAGAGAACAGGACCCCTCAGCTGGGTCCATTTTGGGGGGCAGTGAGCCAGACACCCATGTCTAAACTTCACTCCTCATCCCCAGCTAGCTCCAAACTGACTCACCCTCCAGCCCCTCCTCCTCTGGGCTTTGTCCCTTTCCCGGGCCAGGAGGTCACCTGATTCCTTTGTTCTCCAACACCTTTAGTTGTCACCTTGCAGGGGGGAAGGGCCCAGCCCATTAGTTGCCAGGAGACAGAGTGTCGGCCATTTATGTGCACTGGCCCTTTGCTCTGCAACAATTACACCCCCTTATCCCACCACCCAGAGACTCAAGAAATGCATAGGGGAAACTGAGGCACCCCTACAGTATTCAGAGGAAACATTAAGAACAGTCCCACTTCGTCACAATGGGTCACAGCCAGCCCTGCACCAGGATGGGGAGAGCCATTGCTCACAGCCAGCCCAGCACCAAGACGGCGGGGGAGGAGGAGGGGAGCCGTGGGTCACTGCCAGTCCCGTACTAGGACTAGAGGGAGCCATGGGTCACAGCCAGTCCCGGACCTGGATGGGGAGAGCTGTGGGTCACAGTCGGCATGGGGTCCGGTTCCACCACCTCAGTCTGGGTCTCTGGTAATACAGACTGGGCCCTTGTAGAAGGCGCAGGAACGGCGCTAGGTGTGAAGGCTTGCTTAGCCTGGCTGCGGGTGACCATTCCCACCCTCTTGGCTAGCTTCACATGGTTGGCCAAGTCTTCCCCCAGCAGCATGGGAATGGGATAATCATCATAGACTGCAAAAGTCCACATTCCTGACCAGCCCTTGTACTGGACAGGCAACTTGGCTGTAGGCAAGTTTAGAAAGTTTGACATGAAGGGTTGAATCATCACCTGGGCCTCTGGGTTGATGAATTTGGGGTCCAGTAAGGATTGGTGGATAGCTGACACTTGTGCTCCAGTGTCCCTCCACGCGATAACCTTCTTCCTGCCCACACTCACGGTTTCCCTTTGCTCTGAGGGTATCTGGGAGGCATCTGGACCTGGGGACCTTTGGTGTGATTCTGATATAATGAACTGTTAGGGTTCTTGGGGCAGTTGGCCTTTATATGCCCCAGCTCATTACATTTAAAACATTGCCCAGCTGACTGGTCACTGGGGCGAGGTGGGTTGCTGGAGACTGGTGTGGTGGGACGATAAAGGGTTTGGGGTTTTCCTTGGGATGTAGGTGGGACCTTGGGCTGCCCCCAGTGGTAGGGTTTTGTTTCAGGTTGCCCCTTCTGATATTCGCTTCAACTGCTACTAGTTTTTTTCTTTTCTGCCACCTCCACCCATTTGGTTCCAATCTCCCCCGCCTCGATTACAGTTTTGGGCTTCCCATCTAGGATATACCTTTCTATTTCCTCAGGAACACCCTCTAAGAACTGCTCCATTTGCATTAGGAAAGACAGATCTTCCAGAGATTTAATGCTTGCTCCTGATATCCAGGCATCCCAATTTCTTACAATGTAGTAGGCGTGTCAGGAAAATGCCACGTCTGGTTTCCACTTCAGGGCTCTGAACCGCCAACAGGCATGCTCGGGTGTTAGCCCCATTCTAATTCTGGCCTTGTTTTTAAAAAGTTCATAGCTGTTCATGTGTTTCTTAGGCATTTCAGCCGCCACCTCTGCTAAGGGTCCACTGAGCTGCGGCCTCAGCTCCACCATATACTGGTCTGTAGAGATGCTGTACCCAAGGCAGGCCCTTTCGAAATTTTCTAAGAAGGCCTCTGTATCATTGCCTACCTTGTAGGTGGGGAACTTTCTGGGATGGGAAGCGGTACTTGGAGAAGGATTGCTAGGGTTGTCTGGTATATTCTGCTTAGCCCTCGCCATCTCTAACTCCAGTTCATGCTTCCTCTCTCTTTCTTTATCCTCCAGGGCTCTCTTGTGGGCAGCTTCTTCTGCCTCCACCCTGGCTTTTTCTGCCTCCATCTTCAAGAGCCTTAAGGCCATCTGTCTATCATGTTCTTTTTGTCTCTCTTCAGCTTCGAATCTGGCTAATTCTAATTTCTTTTGGACTTCACTGTCCGTCATCCTAGCCTTCCTGTGCTTAACTTAGCCTAATCCAAAAGCTAGAAAGAAAAAAAAAAAACACTTGTGAATTCCCTTGCAGGAAGTTAACTACCCTGCCCTCAGGCAGAGAAAAAAAAACTCCAGCTGTTCACAGCTTAAAAACAAACAAACAAACAAACAAACAAAAATCCCTCCCTGCTTTTCAAGCAGCCAAAAGGAAAAAAAAAATTGTCCTTTTAAAATCCTACTGTGCTTTTGGTTCAAAATGATCCCACCGCTCTGCCATCATGTCAGGGTTCCTTCCCGACTCTGGGGTACAGATGTGGGGACCCACATGAAAGACCCCCTAAGCTTATTTTTACCAGCTTAGGTTAAAAACTTTCCCAAGGCACAAATTCCACCTTGTCCTTGAACAGTATGCTGCCACCACTAAGTGATTTAGACAAAGAATCAGGGAAAGGACCACTTGGAGTCCTATTCCCCCAAGCCCTACACCCCCTTTCCTGGGGAGGCTTGAGAATAATATCCTCACCAATTGGTACAGGTGAACACAGACCCAAACCCTTGGATCTTAAGAACAATGAAAAATCAAACAGGTTCTTAAAAGAAGAATTTATTTAAAAAAAGATAAAAGAATCACCTCTGTAAAATCAGGATGGAAGATAACTTTACAGGGTAACAAAAAGATTCAAAACACAGAGGATTTCCCCTCCAGGCAAAACTTTAAAGTTACGAAAACAGGGATAAACCTCCCTCTTAGCACAGGGAAAATTCATAAGCTACAACAAAAGATAATCTAATGCATTTCCTTACTATTACTTACTATTTTTGCAATATTAGATGCTTAGTTCAGATATGGCTTAGAGAGATGTATTTTCCCTGCCCTGGTTCCTTGCTGACTCCGAGAGAACAAAGAAACACAAAACAAAAACCTTCCCCCACAGATTTGAAAGTATCTTCTCCCCTTATTGGTCCTTTTGGTCAGGTGCTAACCAGGTTATCTGAGCTTCTTAACCCTTTACAGGTAAGGAGGGATTTTATGCTACCTTAGCTGTATGTTCATGACAGGGTGTTATTCATGAAACATTAAACACAACATAGTTAGAAACGTTAACAGTCTATTGCAGAATGGCGGGCCAATGCAATGAAAATTTTTGCATTTGTGATCTTAACAGCAAATCGAAAGGTACTCTGGGGTTGGTGGTTCTCCAAACACACACAGAGGTATTGGTAAACACATGTGCTGCAGTGGGGGCATATTCCAATGTCTTCCCTTCCCAACAGATGTGTTGACCCACCTTATAAAAGAGGCCTGGCACTGCTTTCTTTTTACACACCGTTTGAGGGGGCTCCATAGGCCACAGCTGCCAAGTGTTGCCCTCTGCAATCCATATGTGCTGATAGAAGATGTAGTCAGCACATCCACTTAGCCATGTCAGTGGAGGGAGCCACCTCCCACATGTCACGATGGACCACTCAATCCCAGATCCCAGATAATACGTGATGCCACCTTCTTAGGATGCTAAGCCACAATTGCCTGCCCCCGCCAATGGATAATTGACCTTTTTTTTTTACCATGGCCGATTCTGAACAGTGGTAAAATTAACAAAGAAGGACAAAATCGTCGGACACATGAGGATGCCCATAGATATGTGCCACCATACATACATGATTTTGCCCTGACAAATTTTGCAGGCTTGAAGCAGCAAGAGCGGTCCCACCACTCCTGTTCGGGGTGTCCCTGGGCTCTCGCTATTACTGC
Source organism: Emys orbicularis (assembly GCF_028017835.1). NCBI lineage: Eukaryota > Metazoa > Chordata > Testudines > Emydidae > Emys > Emys orbicularis. The sequence goes on from NC_088702.1 coordinate 14,240,864, forward strand.
TTTGTCCTGTTAACAAAGCAAGAGGGAAAGAAAAAGAACAACACAAATGCGCCTATTGGGGAAACTGAGTCACGGATGAAAACTCCCTAAATTATTAGTTGTCCCATTACAGTCCTCCCTGGCTTTCATTATGGATGTTGTTTGCCTGGTTTAGGAGGTTACAACAACAATATTATGCCCTGAGATCAGTAATTGCTATTGCTTGCCAGAGGGCTTCCCATTTCACTTCCACTCCAGGCCCCCACAGGAGGAACAGGGTTTGTCCCAATGGGATCCATGGGAGACTCGGGGCCACCCACCAGGTATTTTGCTGTGGCCCTGCTGTGTCTATCCGGACTATGCACTGTCTCCAAGGCACCTCCCCTCCAGCCTTCCACCACACGATGGCTCGAGCCCCGTCAGCAGCTCGAGCCAGGGAGAGCCTTTGGAGGTATTCTCCCTTTTCAAAATTATCATTATCCAGATAATCCCATGGATAGCTAGAAACCCGGATGGTCCAGGCAGGTGGCTGGTCCACAACCGAGGTCCACGATGCCATGACCGGAAACCTAGGAAGAAACCTATGTTTTGAATTGATTGGCATGCGCTCATTTTAATTTGCCGGGTAGCTGAAGGGAGATGCGGTTCACAATGGAGTACAGACCCACCCACTTAACATCCAGGGTGTGGGCTGCTTTCCCCAGTTTTTGCAACATTACCTTGTCTTCAATTTGCCATCCCCGGATGTTTTTAATGACGATCCCCTTACACTTTTCCTTATTTAAAGCGGCCTCTACAACTTCATGGGTTTCACATAGCTCCTTCCTCAGCTGGGCAAAGCTGAGACATTTTGGTTGTGGCAAAACAATAAATGTGATTATTGTTAAACACAGTAATTACATTTACATTTGTCTACTAGCGGGTTGCTAGCATTTCCATCCTCCCAAAACACTTTTTCCCAGGAATTAACACATAAACATTGCCCATTATACAGTAATTTGGTTTTATTATCCAATTCATCCCACATACAGGATTCTAGTGAAATGTCTTACTACAGGGCTTTGGAACAACAGGCAAGGACAAGCACACCAATTTTTGAGGAGTCCACTCGGTACCACCTCTGGTGTCCATTCGCTTCCCTCCCTCCCCAGCCCACTGGCTCGAGGTCTGGGGTAGCCTGCCAGAAGGATCCCATGTGCAATATGGGGAGTGGGTTAATTTTCCATATCTTTGCTTCCAGAGCTTGTTGATGTGAGATTTTAACAACAATTTCCCCCAATTAAAAGGTCTGGTCTTACTATGTTAGAAACATACTGCATCCATTTGTACTGATAAGTATCAAACAGTGATCTTTTTCTTTGCTTTAGCAAGTGTATTAAAACCTTAGTGTTTCCTAATATTACCCAAAACATTTTGTGATCCAAGGTGGACAAAGCAAGTATCTGCATTTCAGTACATCCCATAGCTATAGCAGTATGGTTTTTCATTTCCATTTATTTCTGTACTAGGCTGTTTTGTAGCTGGGACAGAAAGCTTAATGTATTTTTAATTATTTCCAGGTCTACAGTATGTATAATCCCTGCTCCAAAAGCAATTTCTCCCAATATGTTGTCTGCTACCTAAGGATGTTTCCCTGCAGCATTTATTACACAACAGTGCTAGCAACAAAACAAATGATACAAGACAAAACATGGAACACAAAACGCAATTTCTATTGTGACAGTTGATTCATGGTATTTTGGGTTGCTTTTCAGCTGGTATCGGCTTCTTCTGATTTTCTGGAAGACAAAAAGAACATGTTTCTACCCTTTTGGGGGTGGCAGATTCTTGCTTAAAATATTCCTTTCTTTTACAAATACCCTTGCTGATTGCAGGCAAAACAGAGGAATTACCCCCATATTTTCCTGTGTTTGTTCTATAGGCAGGCCAGGTTTCAATGGCTTTACCTTTATTAATTAGCAAAAAGAACAGGAGTACTTGTGGCACCTTAGAGACTAACAAATTTATTAGAGCATAAGCTTTCGTGGGCTACAGCCCACTTCTTCGGATGCATATAGAGTGAAACATATATTGAGGAGATATATATTCACACATACAGAGAGCATGTATTATTAGCACAGTAGTGTCCAGGAAATGGACCGCTTGTGTGGATTGATCTAGGCTGAGGTTGATGGTGGGATGGAAATTATTGAAATCATGGTGGAATTCCTCAAGGGCTTCTTTTCCATGGGTCCAGATGATGAAGATGTCATCAATGTAGCGCAAGTAGAGTAGGGGCGTTAGGGGACGAGAGCTAAGGAAGCGTTGTTCTAAGTCAGCCATAAAAATGTTGGCATACTGTGGGGCCATGCGGGTACCCATAGCAGTGCCGCTGACTTGAAGGTATATATTGTCCCCAAATGTGAAATAGTTGTGGGTGAGGACAAAGTCACAAAGTTCAGCCACCAGGTTAGCTGTGACATTATTGGGGATACTGTTCCTGATAGCTTGTAGTCCATCTTTGTGTGGAATATTGGTGTAGAGGGCTTCTACGTCCATAGTGGCCAGGATGGTGTTTTCTGGAAGATCACCGATGGATTGTAGTTTCCTCAGGAAGTCAGTGGTGTCTCGAAGATAGCTGGGAGTGCTGGTAGCGTAGGGTCTGAGGAGAGAGTCCATATAACCAGACAAGCCTGATGTTAGGGTGCCAATGCCTGAGATGATGGGGCGTCCAGGATTTCCAGGTTTATGGATCTTGGGTAGCAAATAGAATACCCCTGGTCGGGGTTCTAGGCATGTGTCTCTACAGATTTGTTCCTGTGCTTTGTCAGGGAGTTTTTTTTAGCAGATGGTGTAGTTTCTTTAGGTAATCCTCAGTGGGATCAGAGGATAATGGCCTGTAGAATGTGGTGTTAGAGAGCTGTCTAGCAGCCTCTTGGTCATATTCCAATTTATTCATGATGACGACAGCACCTCCTTTGTCATGCTGGCACATGATGGCATATATCACATTGGTAGATGTGCAGGTGAACGAGCCCCTGATGGTATGGCTGATGTGATTAGGTCCTATGATAATGTCACTTGAATAGATATGTGGACAGAGTTGGCATCGGGCTTTGTTACAAGGATAGGTTCCTGGGTCAGTGTTTTTGTTCAGTGATGTGTGGTTGCTGGTGAGTATTTGCTTAAGGTGTGTGTATATATATCTCCTCAATATATGTTTCACTCTATATGCATCCGAAGAAGTGGGCTGTAGCCCACGAAAGCTTATGCTCTAATAAATTTGTTAGTCTCTAAGGTGCCACAAGTACTCCTGTTCTTTTTGCGGATACAGACTAACACGGCTGCTACTCTGAAACCTTTATTAATTAGGTAATTTGCATTAACACAGATGCTTTCTAGCTTGCGTTGGATTCAAAACTATCAGCAGCTCAGAGACTCTGTCTTAAAAGGGACACAATCAACTTTTACCAGAGTTCTGATTACTTTTAACTTTTAACTCCTGCTTCCAAAACACACAGTGATTTGAAAAAGAAAACACAACCCCTTTTGTGGCTTCCTTTGGCAAAGTGACAGTTTGATTACAAAGAGCCACCTTAAGGCTTAGTGCTGGGCATGGTCTTTCTCTCTTTTACTACAGCTCTTATTTGCTATTTTGTTACCAAAAACCAGATTTAAAATCTTTTCCCATTTTCCTGGCTTTGACTGCAGCCACGACTTTGGTCTTTATTTAAAATGGTTTAAATTTTGTAAAGCATTGAGTTACCTTAAGGGTTAAATGCTAAATACCAAAGTTAAACAACACTAGTTACCTGTGTCTGGCAAAAGTGTTTCTTGGTTCTGCAACTTTGAATAGAAGATTCAAATGGATTTTAGTGGTATTATTTAAAACAACACCAATTCATCTTAAACCTGCAAATCACCAGGAGTGTTCTTTTAGCAGATTTGACTAACTTGTTCATAGTCAAATGATTTCACTTTGATAACCTCTTTGCCTGGATTATTTACAGACATTCCTTTGGAAAAGGGCCCATTTTCCCTTGAGAATGGCTGCAAAGAAACCAAGAATGTTCTTTTCATCACACCTTTTCTTTTAACATTTTTACAAAGTTTCATTGCTTAATTCCCTCCAGCCTCTTCTGAGTTAACTTCTCACTTTCTCTTTTCCAATTTCTTTAACTGTTGCCTGCCTGCTTGTCTGGGCCTGATCCTGTTTTTCTCGCCGAACCGTTCCTTTCCGTGGGCACAGGCTTTGTTTCACTACCAATTCAGCAAGGAGGGTGGGCTCCTTAACTAGCCCCCACCCCTCCTGGTCCCTTTCCTTTTCATGATTACCCCCACAGGGTGCTCTCCTTGTAGTTGGGGGTACCGTACATACAACCTTCTCCCCCGCCTTCACCCGCTGGACCTCTCCTCAGTCTTAATGAGGGCCGCGATAGGGGTGCAACAAGGTTCTGCCCAAAATTGAGGATCCTCACAAGGGTCACCCGAATCATCCCCCGTGACGCTCGCCGCCTGGCCGCTTGCACGGCCAATTTACGTTTGAACTGTTCCGTTTTCTTTTCATGGCAAGCACACTGCCCTTGGGGCGTCTGCTGAGCCCAGAGGGTCAAATCCTTGACAAGCCCCTGAAGCCAGTGCCAGTTCCGCCTTTTCCGCCTGGAAATCCTGTCTCAAGGCCTGCAACTTGTCCTGGGCATAGGTCTGAGTTGCTGCCTGGTAAGTGATCTGCGCTTTCAGTTGCTCAATTTCCCCCCCAGCTGCTGGGCACACACCTCTTCCCTTCTTCCCAACTCCTCTTTCTGTCCCGACAACATTTGATACCACATGGCTGCTGCAGTCCAAATTAATCCCACAGCTGCCCCTAGATTTTTGCCCTTCTGCTTTTCATACTCGGCATACAAGTCTAACAAATCCTGCCAAGAATGCACGCTGCTCTGAAGCTCCATCACGGAACCCCAGGAATTGAATCCCACCTTGGCGAGAGCAGCAGGGTCCCATCCCTCTTTGCTGCCTCCCCCGTGGCTCGGGCATCAGGTCCCCCTGCCTCCCGTGACGCCAGCTGACCAGGCAGCCGCACTACTGTGTCCGCGCTCCTGAATGCCCATACATCTAGGCTTGAACCCATCGCTGATGTCATTGCCCATGACTGCGGGACTCCCGAGTCCGCAGCTGTACCCTTCTGTTTCCCAAACATGATGTCACAATCCGTCAGTACAACTCTTAAGGTCTGTTAATCTCTTGAGATTTCACGTTGCTCACGCCAGCACTGGGGCTTCCAATGTTACCTCACTGGGCCAGAGGGAGAGACGTTAAGCCTCCCTCCGTATTGCTCGGCCTTCTACCACCAAGGGCCCATACACCAAATGCAAAACCCCTCCCAGAGGCAAAGTGAGAAACCCTAAATTCTCCTCTTCCACTCAGCCCTTCTACGACTGGAGCGAGGATCTCTAAATCCGCCTAGAACCCAGCACTTCTATGACCAGGGGTTGACCCACCAGCACCTTTCCCCCTCCGACCTTGGTGGAGAGCGGAACGCTAAACCCCTCTCCAGTTCTCAGCTATGATACAACTGAGGGTGGGGCACACCTGTAATTATAAAATCCTCAACATGAAATACCAACAGTGCTGAGCGGAGCAAACATGAAATATCAAGGGCAGAACAGTTGGTGCGTTCTGCAGGGCTCCCGCCCCCTCCGCAGTTCTCCACCAAAACTGTGACAGATTTTTGTTACCAATTTGCCTGAAGGTGTCAGTTGATCAGGCTGATGACTCAGGATCCTTTTAGGGAGGAGATGACGAAGCATGCCAAGGGTCTACATTTTAAAGCTTTATTGATAAAATAATAAAATAACAGCAGAGAGTGCTGGGAATGCTCCCATGTCACTCAGAGGAAGGAAGGAAGTGTTAATGCCCCAAGCCCTAATCCACTTTCATACTCACACACGCATGACCCAGACTGGCCAAGTCTGGGTGTAACGTCAGAAGAAGGGGGAGGAAGGTAGACGGGAGTGCTGTCCTGGGCCCAGGCCGTCCAAGGATCTGCTGTGTTCTCCGAATTGCTCCAACTCTCAGGAGGGTTTTTAAGTCCTAGCTTCTTGTGGGGGTTGGAGGGGTGCTCCATTCGGGGACCTCTGGTCCTGGTGCCCTCTGTGCCAGTCCAAACCGGCCTTCCATAGTTTTTTTAGCTTTCCCAAAACACTCAGTTTCAGGGCCGTGAGACAGTTCTGTTTGTTCCTGGCTGGCCTTTGACTTTTTTTTTTTCCTGGCCCCTGCATTTTGTTTAACAACTCTCCTTTCTCATGGCTGGTTGAGGGGGTTGGACTTCCCCCTTTCTGTCTTGGCAGGTAGCAGCTGGCCTTGGGCTGGAGTTAGCTTCTTATCTTCGGACTGAGCTTGCTAGCTGCAGCATTGAGTTAACCCATTCTCTGCTTTCTTCTTTCTCTCCCCCCTCTGCCTTTTGTACCTGCAAAGGAAACTTCCACTCCCCACTCACACACCTTTGACCCTCCCCAAAATGCTTTGCAATGCTAGCAACAGCGTTAGCAATATACAGTGCTGATCTGCCTTCCCAGGGGACTCCCTGAGGGAGGTGGCCTTGGGGTGTGACAACAGCCAGCCCCGCACCAGGATTGGGGGGAGTCATGGGTCACAGCCAGTCCCGCACCAGGACGGGGGGAGCCGTTGGTCACAGTGAGCCTGGCACCAGGATGGGGAGGGCCGGGGGTCATAGCCAGTGCCTCACAGGACGGGGGGAGCCATGGGTCACAGTAAGGGCCGCACCAGGATCGAGGGAACCGTGGGTCACAGCCAGCCCTGCACCAGGACGAGAGGGAGCCATGGGTCACACCCATCCCAGCACTTGGACTGGGGGAGCCATGGGTCACAGCCAGCCCACAACAGGATCGGGGGAGCCATGGTTCACAGAGAGCCCCGCACTAGGATGGGGGGGAGTCGTGGGTCACAGAGAGCCCTGCACCAGGACGGGGGGGGAGCCGTGGGTCACAGCCAGCCCAGTTCCAGGATTGGGGGGAGTCATGGGTCACAGCCAGCCCTGCATCAGGACGGGAGGGGGGGAGCCGTGGGTCACAGCCATCCCAGCACCAGGATAGGGGGGAGGAATGGGTCATAGCTAGTCCTGCACCATGACGGGGGAGCCGTGGGTCACAGCAAGTCCCGCACTAGGACGGGGGGGAGCCATGGGTCACAGCCAGCCCCACACTAGAATGGGGGGGAGCTGTGGATCACAGCCAGCCCAGTTCTAGGATTGGGGGGAGTCATGGGTCACAGCCAGTGCAGCATGAGGACGGGTGGGGAGCCGTGGGTCACAGCCAGCCCCGTACCAGGACCAGGGGTGTGGTGGGATTAGCCGTGGGTGACAGCCAGCCCTGCACCAGGACGGGGTGGAGCCGTGGGTCACAGCCAGCCCCACACCAGAACGGGGAGAGCCGTGGGTCACAGCCAGCCCCACACCAGAACGGGGGGAGACGTGGGTCACAGCCAGCCCCACACCAGAACGGGGGGAGACGTGGGTCACAGCCAGCCCCACACCAGAACGGGGGGAGCCGTGGGTCACAGCCAGTGCAGCATGAGGACGGGTGGGGAGCAGTGGGTCACAGCCAGCCCCGTACCAGGACCAGGGGTGTGGTGGGATTAGCCGTGGGTCACAGCCAGCCCTGCACCAGGACGGGGTGGAGCCGTCGGTCACAGCCAGCCCCACACCAGAACGGGGAGAGCCGTGGGTCACAGCCAGCCCCACACCAGGATGGGGGGAGGAATGGGTCACAGCCAGTGCAACACTATGACGGGTGGAGCCGTGAGTCACAGCAGCCCAGCATTAAGATGGGGGTGGGGAGCTGTGGGTCACAGCCAGCACCGTACCAGGACCAGGGATGTGGGGGGGGGTGTTAGCCATGGGTCACAGCCAGTCCCACACCAGAACGGTGGGAGCTGTGGGTCACAGCAAGTCCTGCACCAGTACGGGGGGAGCCGTGGGTCACAGCCATCCCAGCACCAGGATGGAGGGGATTAATAGGTCATAGCGTGCCCTGCACCAGGATGGAGGGAGCCGTGGGTCACAGCCAGCCCCGCACCAGGACAGTGGGGGAGAGCCATGGGTCACAGCCAGCCCCATACCAGGACCAGGGCTGTGTGTGTGCGGGGGGGGCGGGTTAGCCGTGGGTGACAGCCAGGTGCGCACCAGGACAGGGGGAGCCATGGGTCACAGCCAGCTCTGCACTAGGATGGGGGGGAGTCGTGGGTCACAGCCAGCCCCGCACCAGAACGGGGGGAGCCATGGGTCACAGCCAGCCCCGCACCAGAACGGGGGGAGCCGTGGGTCACAGACAGCTCCAGACCAGAGCGGGAGGAGCCGTGGGTCACAGCCAGCCCAATACGAGGATTGGGGGGAGCCGTGGGTCACAGCCAGCCCGGCACCAGGTTGGGGGGGAGCCGTGGGTCACAGCCAGCCCGGCACCAGGTTGGGGGGGAGCCGTGGGTCACAGCCAGTCCGGCACCAGGTTGGGGGGGAGGAATGGGTCATAGCTAGCCCTGCACCAGGTTGGGGGGGAGCCGTGGGTCACAGCCAGCCCGGCACCAGGTTGGGGGGGAGCCGTGGGTCACAGCCAGCCCGGCACCAGGTTGGGGGGGAGCCGTGGGTCACAGCCAGTCCGGCACCAGGTTGGGGGGGAGGAATGGGTCATAGCTAGCCCTGCACCAGGATGGGGGGAGCCGTGGGTCACAGCCAGTGCAGCACGAGGACGGGTGGAGCCTTGGGTCACAGCCAGCCCTGCAGCAGGGTTGGGGGAGTCGTTGGTCACAGGCAGCCCAGTACCAAGACTGGGGGGCGGGGTAGCCATGGGTCACAGCCAGCCCAGCACCAGGATGGGGGGGGGGGAAGCCGTGGGTCACAGCCAGCGTACCACCAGGACAGGGGGAGCCATGCGTTACAGCCAGCCCCACACCAGGACGGGGGAGCCGTGGGTCACAGCCAGGCCTGTACGAGGATGGGGGGAGCCGTGGGTCACAATCAGCCCAGCACCAGGATGTGGGGAGCTGTGGGTCACAGCCAGCCCCTCACCAGGACAGGTGGGAGCTGTGGGTCAGAGCCAGCCCTGCACCAGGATCGGAGGGAGCCATGGGTCAGAGCCAGCCCCGTGGTGGGTCGCTGAGTTTCTGGCTCACCCCCCGTGTTTTCCCCTTCGCAGACAGTTACAGGCCCCGGCCCGTTCGATTTGCATCTTCCTTTCGCTATGAATCAGCCCACGGAGTCCCTGGCCCTGCCCAGGGGCCCTGGAGCCCTCACCTCTGTGGGACTGGAAACCCCAGCGACCCAGGGGGTCATGCCGAGGGGCAGTGACTGCTCAGGATACCCTTCTCCCTCATCCTGCTCCCATCTGCCACAGCTTGCTCAGCGGAAACTGAGGCACAGCGAGGCAAGGAACTTCTCCAAGATCAGACAGCAGCGAAAGGAGCCAGGCGTCCTGAGTTCCAGCCCTCCCTCCAACCACTAGATCCCACTCCACACGCAGAGCCAGGGAGAACCCAGGTGTCTGGGCTCCCACAAGATAATTCCCTCTGAACTGGTTTCACGCTGCGGTCAGCTATGTCCTGCTGCTCTAATGTCATCTCTGAAGTTGAATTTCAATGGCCAGAAATCACAATTGGGACCTGACAGTCCAGAAAAGAACCCACTTGTGGTTCTGAAGCCCCCGACCCCGCCATCCCAGTCCTGGGCTCCCCACCCAGCTCTGACGGTACCCCTCGCTCCCGACCCACATCCCCCTGCTAACCCAGCCTTGGGCTCCCCCAGAGCGCTACCGGTGCCCCTCACTCCTGACCCACATCCCCCTGCTAACCCAGCCTTGGGCTCCCCCCTCTAGTTGTCCCGGTGCCCCTCACTTCCGACCCACATCCCCCTGCTAGCCCAGCCCTGGGCTCCCCCATCTAGCTGTCCCGGTGCCCCTCACTCCTGCCCCACCCCCTCTCTGTTGAAGCAGGGCTACTCGGCCCCCAGGGATGTGTCAGCGGGCGCCTGCTCTGCCTGGCGGAAACTCACCCTGTCCCCGTTTCCCACAGCCCTGGGCGCTGAATCATCCCCAGGCCCCCCAGAGCCCCCCTTCCCCCGCCCCCCAGTGTCCCCTGCCCCCGCCCCCACCCTTCACTTTTGTTTCTCAGTAAAATGAAAACCAGCCCCTCTCGGTTATTTCTCAGAGGGCCAGAATCGCCGGCTTGGTCCCTGCCCCCCCGGAGCCAGTACAGCCCCCACCCTGGGACTGGCCCCCCCGAGAGGAGAAGCCAGGCAGAGGGGAGAAGGGCATGCCTGGGGTATGGCAGGGAACACCGCCGGGGTGAGGGTGCCGATGTGAGGTGAGGGTGTGGATGGGTGGGGAGGGCGGGGCGGGGGGTCAGGGCACAATGTGTTTTGGGGGCAGCCTCCCCATACAGCAGATCCCCCCCAACACTGGCTGCAATGTGTGGGGCGTGACGCAGTTGGGCATTGGCTCAGCCTGGCACCCCTGGGGGGGCAGCAATGGGACAATGCAGCCCGCCCCCCCTCCACTGCCATGGGGCCCTGCTGAAGCTGGGGGAGGCTCAGGAGAAACTGGACCCTGAGTTCCCATGACAGGATGGTACTGTCTGCCCCTCCCAGTCACTGGGGTGTGTGTGTCAGAGTCACATTCAGCCCCCCCCCGACCCGTCTGTTCCCCAGCTGCCCTGCCCCAGAGATGGCTGAATCCCAGCACCAGGCGAGCTGTCCCCATGCGGTGTTATGTGTGGTTGTTCCCCAGCTGCCCCGCCCCAGAGCTGGCTGCATCTTAGCGCCAAAAAAATCAAGTTTCCCTTCAAAGAAAACATAATTTTTTTCTCCGAAAAGTCAAATCCCTCTGGGTGGTGCCAGATTGGTCCTCGCTGACAGCTCCCCTTGTCCAATGTAAGCTCACCAGACACCTCTCCCAGCCAATGGCAGGGCGTGGGTGGGTCCCCTGGCCCATCGACGGGACCCAAGACCTTGACACCTGATTGACAGGGACTGTCAGTGGAAGAGACGTCTGCTGCGGGTGAAGGATGGATGGGGCTGGCTCGGTGCCCCCGGGCGGGGTGAGTGGCAGGGTCTTAGCTCTGGGAGGGGGCGGGGGAGGATCCTGGGGACGATCCCCCAGGGAGGCGGCTGCCCGTTTCCACCGCACCTTGCATTTTCTCTTCCCTCCTCTCTAGGTTCTGTGCACGTCTGTTTCCTCGTGTCACGGCACAGGATGTCCCACGCTCGCCGCCCTCCCCACCGCGGCGTGCGTAACCCTTTCCAACGGGGGCAGCCCCTCTGGGCCCCGGGGGGGAGGGGGAACCAGGGCACCAGGGACAGCAGCAGTGCGAGCTGCTGGCCCCCTGCCGCCGTGCCCCAGGGAGACCCCCTGGCTGGTCCCCACTCAGTCCCAGCTGCTGAGGGAACTGAGAACAAGGCAACTCATTTCTCCCAGGTCTGCAGCTGCTTATGGGTTGTGCCACCGATGGAGGGGTTTGCATCCCCGGTCTGCACTGGGCCAGATCAGGGCCAGAGCCCCCTAGAGGGGAAAGGCCCCGTGACCCATTCCCCACCCCCTAAGCCAGACAGTCCCCCGCCCCGCGGCTGAATCGGGGCCAGTACCCCCTAGAGGGGACAGGCCCCTGCTCTATTCCCTGCCCACCTGAGCCAGCCCCTTATGTTTTCACAGCACCTAGGTCCCTGCGGATGGTCTCTACCCCCGCTCACCTTCCCCATCCCCTAGCCCAGCTGCCCTGTGCCCCCTGGCTTCTGGCCATCAGCAAATCCATAGGGTGTCCTGCCAGCAGGGAGAGGAAATCGGGGCAAGGCCTCCTGTGGAATTAACCCGACCGGAGTACTTAACTCGCTGAGGCCCCTGCCCCCCGCATCACCCAGGTGCCAGCCGCTGGTCCCGATCTCAGCCCTCTATCGGCGTGTGCCCTGCGCCGGCGCCCTCCCCCGCTAGCCCTGAGCCTGCCAGTCACTGACTCCTGGCCTGGCTGGGCCGTGGCCACCGGGCTCACTTTAAAATGCCCCCCGATTCCTGTCCCCTCCCATGGGGCCGCGCTGGGGTTACCCCCCATCCCAGGAAGCTTTGTTAAATAGATAAATAGCCATTGTCAAGTTCAGTGTCCCTCTCCCAGCTGCAGTGTCATTATGGGGAGGATTCTCCGGTCCCCCAGCCCCTCACCCGGGAGCCCCAGCCCCGGCCCTGGGCCCCATTGTGCCAGGCACTGGACAGGCCAAACAATCAGGAATTTAGTGAGCTGGCAGCTGCCACAACTGCTGACAGATGCCATGCAGAGGCCACGTGGCCAGGAGACTGGCCCTCCTGACGGTGCCCTGGAACATGGGAGAGTCTGGGGGGAATGAGGGGTGCTGCCCTCTTTCCCTGGCGCTTTCTGGTGGCGACTGGAGCTGGTATTTGGGGGGTCCTTGTTGCTTCGACACTGGAAATAGGCCTGGGTCCCCCAGCCCTGCCCAGTTTTTGCCTGGCAGTCTCTGCAGAGGATGGGGGACACATGTTTTGCTCCCAATGGTTTTGTAAGTGTCTGAGTTGGGGGGGAAGAGGGGCTTTGGTTCTTTGGGGGGTTGTTTTATTTTTTTAATTAATAATAACCAGAACGTGAGTTTGGGACTCACCCCCACCTGGGCCCGATTCCCAGCTTTGCCACAGAGTTCCCGTGGGACCTTTGGGATGTCACCCAGGCCGTCGGGGCCTCAGTTTCCTCATGGAGTGCATAACCCTCTTTTTGTCTACGTTGTCAATCTGAATTGTAAGCTCTTCAGTGGAGGGAATCGCTTGCTATATATCTGCAGTGCCTGGCACAATGGGGGGGCCCTGATCTTGGTCGGGGTCTGTGCAGCACCTGGCAAAATGGGGCCCTGATCTTGGTCAGGGTCTTTGCAGCGCCTGGCATAACGGGGCCCTGATCTCGGTTGGGGTCTGGGCAGCACCCGGCAGAATGGAGCCATGATCTCAGTCGGGGTCTGGGCAGCACCCAGCACAATTGGAGGGGGAGAAGGGGAGGCCCTGATCTTGGTCGGGGTCTGTGCAGCACCTGGCACAATCGGGAGGGGTGAGGGGCCCTGATCTCAGTGGAGGCCTCTGGGTTTTCAGCCGGCCAAGGAGGGCCACCCTGCTGCAGTGAGTTAGAAGCAGTTTGATGGGGCTGGAAGCGTCCATCCGAACTTGGCCAGATCCCTCGGCCTCTGTAGAGTGTCCCTGCGAGAACAGCAGAGGGGCAGGAGGAGCCCCCACAAACCCAGGCATAGGGTGCGGGTGGAGCTGGCTACCAGTGTCCCTATAAAGTGCAGTGCCCATTACAGCTTTGCCCTGGAACGGCCCCATCTCACTCTCTTCTGCCCTGTCCCCTGCCCTATCTGGGGGGCACCTTTGGCCACTGCTTCTGAAAAGGGGCTAGTGCTTTTGGGGTGCCGATGCCTGACACCCCAAAGAGGTGTCCAGGAAGCGCCAAGCTCCCCTCTCCCCCAAAAAAAATCAGGGGTCTCGTTAAAACATCTGGGCACCTGGAAACCTTGGATCAAATTGACGGGGACTGTGGGAGTAGAAGAGTAGCTCAGTGCATCTTTTAAAAAGCGTCTGTGCGGGGGCCCAGACTTCTGGGTTCTCTCCCTGGCCCTGGGAGGGGAGTGGGGTCTAGTGGTTAGAGCGGGGGGGGGGGGGCTGGGAGCCAGGACTCCTGGGTTCTCTCCCCGGCACTGGGAGGGGAGCAGGTCCCGGTGCTTGCTCCGTATGTGCAATGCTGCACTGAGCGTTCTCCTCTGCACACAGGAGTTTGAGGGGAGCTCTCCTTGGGGGGAGGTACTGGGGGGGGCTTAGGATGCACTGGAGGGAGGAGATTCCTGCGCTGGCTCCCAGTCAACCCCCAATCCGGAGCGCCCCGCTCCCCCCCTGCGCTCTCTGGTGGGGCCGCCTCTTTCATGTACCGAACCCGCGCTGGCGTCGCTGCCTTTGTTGTGGGAGCAGAGCCAGGGGTTGGAGGGGTGGGGGGGACAGACACTTTCTCATGCACTTGAGAGACCTGGGCGCTCACCCCCCCCCATCCCCCCTCCAACTTCCTGCCTCGCAGACAACAAAGCGAAAACCCCAAACCCCACAGCGCTGCGCTGCGGAGGCCCGGCCCCCTGTGGCCCAGGCTCACGGCCCCCCCCGAGCCAGTCCAGGCCCTGCCCCTCCAGCCGGCCCAAGCCCTGCTCCTCCATGAGATGGGCTCACAGCCCCCCCAGCTGGCCCAGGCCCTGCCCCCCCCCGCAGGGTGGGCTCACGCCCCCCCCCCCCCCGCGACGGCCTAGGCCCTGCCCCCCATGAGCTAGGCTCACGGCCCCCACAGCCAGCCCAAGCCCTGCCCCCCGCGAGCTAGGCTCACGGCCCCCTCAGCCGTCCCAGGCACTGCCCCCCGCGAGATGGGCTCACGGCCCCCTCAGCCGGCCCAGGCCCTGCCCCACGTGGGACAGGCTCACGGCCCCCCCTCAGCCAGCCCAGGCCTGGCTCATGGCCCTCTCAGCCGGCCCAGTCCCTGCCCCCCAAGGGACAGGCTAACGCCCCCCTCCCAAGCTGGCCCAGGACCTGCCCCCCTTGGGAATGGCTCACGGCCCTGCCCGATCCCCCTAGCTGGCCCAGGCCCACCCCCACCCCCCACTGAGACCCTGCTCCTGCCATCCTCCCCCTTCCATCTGCCCCTCTGCCCTCCACTCCCGCCATCTCCTCTCCCAACACACTCTTCCCAAACCCCCACTCCTGCCAGTCCCCTCATCTACACACCAATGCCCCCAACTCCTGCAAGGCCGCCACCTCTTCCACGCAACCCCCAGCAACCCTCTGCCCTCCCCCACAACCGTCCCCCTCCATGCACCCCTCCTGCCAGCCCCTCCCTCCAGGCACAGTCCTGCCCAGGGCTGGCAAGAGGGGAGGGGAATGAGGGACAACTGTAGCCCCCAAATGTCTGTGTAACTAAAGTGAAATGGGAGGGGGTGGGGGTCCAAATTCCTCTCAACGGGCATGTTCCCACCATCCCTGAGCATTGGGTCTGTGACCTCGGCGGCCATCATGTGCAGTCCCACCCCCTCCGCCCCCCACACACTCCCACCATCCCTGAGCATTGGGTCTGAGAGCCCGGCGGCCATCTTTTGCAGCCCCCCTCCCCACGCACAGTCCCGCCATCCCTGAGCGTTGGGTCTGTGACCCTGGCGGCCATTTTCTACAGTCCCCCTACCCCCCACACGCTCCCGCCGTCCCTGAGCGTTGAGTCTGAGAGCCCGGCGGCCATCTTGTGCAGCCCCCCTCTCCACACATACTCCTGCCATCCCTGTGCATTGGGTCTGAGAGCCTGGCGGCCATCTTGTGCAGCCCGTCCCCACTGACGATCTCCCTCTCCCCTTGTCCCCAGGAGGAAGAGCCCTGCGGCTGATGGAGGAGCTGACCCCTGACTGGCAGCGCCCCTGAGCCCTGTGGCAGGGAGATGGCGCGGCGGGTCAGGCTGCACAGCCCCTCGCACCCGGACCTGCTGCTGCACCGGGCCAGTGAGCTGAGGCATGCGCGGGCCCTGTGCGACGTGTTGGTGCGTGTGGGCCAGCGGGACTTCCCGGCCCACAGCTTGGTGCTGTCCTGCGCCAGCCGCACCCTGGCCCGGCTCCTCCTGCCACAGGGCCCCAGCAAGCTCTGCAGCCTGGACTTCCTTGCACCTGCCACCTTCAAGCACGCCCTGGACTTTGCCTACACTGGCAGTCTTGAGGTGGCTCCTGAGGAGCTCGCCAGCCTCTTGGCCACTGCCCGGGACCTGGAGATGGAGGAGCTGGAGCACGCGTGCCTTAGGGCGCTGGGGACTGGAGGCCCCGATGGGACTGGCATTGGCGACAGGGCTGGCGGCCATGATTCAGTTGGCGTTGGGGACAGGACTGGTGGCCATGATGGGCTTGCCATTGGCGACAAGACTGGTGGCCATGTTGGAGTTGGCGACAGGACTGGTAGCCATGACGGGGTTGCCATTGGCGACAGGACTTGTGGCCATGATGGAGTTGCCATTGGCGACAGGGCTGATGGCCCTGACGAAGTGGGCATTGGCAACAGGACTGGCGGCCATGATGGAGTTGGCATTGGTGATTGGGCTGGTGGCCATGGCAGGGTTGCCATTGGCGACGGGGCTGGTGACCATGATGGAGTTGTCATTGGTGACAGGACTGGCAGCCATGACGGGGTTGGCGCCCAAGACGCGAGGAAGGAGACAGCGGATGGGATGTCCCAGATGAAGTTGCCAGGCAACCACGACCTAGTTTTATTGGCCGATGGGCCCTGCCTGGCCCTGGGTAGGCCAGACAGTAAGGGGAGCCAAATCCAAGATGGCAGCTTGGCACCCAGTTGGGTCCTGTTTGAACAGTCCTCCCTCAAGCCACGGGAAAGCGTCATCACGGCTACGGCCCGGCCACTGCCTCAGGAGCACCGCGCCCATCCCTGGCCGCCAGAGGCGCTCTGGGGGCCAGAGGGGGTGGTTGCTGGCTACCAGCCCTGCCCGCCATTGCTCAGCTACCAGCTGCAGTCGCTGCCTTCGCCTTTGGGCAACCTGGGGCCTGGGCACATGGCCCTCTCGGCATCGGTGGGTTTCCATGGCTACGTCCGACCCTTCCCCTGCGGGCTGGAGATGGGGAAGCCGGGCACCCCCAGTGGGATCACGGGCAGAGAGAAGCAACTGGAAGACCAGAGGTGAGCGGGGTGGGGGTGTGAGAGAAGCCATAGGTGATGGGAGTGGGTTGGGGGAGGCTGGGAGCAGGACTCCTGGGTTCTATCCCTGGCTGGCCCTGGGAGGGGAGTGGGGTCTAGTGGATTAGAGCAGGGGGAGCTGGGAGCCAGGACTCCTGGGTTCTATCCCTGTCCCTGGGAGGGAAGTGGGGTCTAGTGGGTTAGAGCAGGGGGAGCTGGGAGCCAGGACTCCTGGGTTCTATCCCTGTCCCTGGGCGGGAAGTGGGGTCTAGTGGGTTAGAGCAGGGGGGCTGTGAGCCCGGGGGGATGATTCAGGCCATGAGGCTGCTGCCCTCCCTCCCCCCGCGGCTCCGGGGCGCACTGGCTCTCGGCCGCGGGCCCTATTCTGTGGGAACTGGCTGCGTCACTCATTTCCTGCCTGGTCTCCTTGGGGCACCCTCCCCGTGAAGGCAGGCATGGCAGGTGCTGTTGCAGCTCTGAGCAGGGCACTGGGGACAGGCAGGGACCAGCCGCACATGCGCCTTGCCAAGCACCGCTGACCTTTCGCACCTGTGGCCAGAGGCCGCTCGTCCCTGGCGCCAGGCCAGCTGGATTAACCCTGGGGTAGGGGCACTGCAGCCCCAGGGCGCTGATGGGAGGGAAAGCATTGTCCATGGGGGGAGCTCCCGAGTACCTCAGCCCTGGCCTGGCGCTGTGGGGGGAAATCCCCCGATCTCTCTGGTTTGCAGTTATGCCGGTCATGGCTCAGGGTCCCCCGTTCCCCCAGTGACGCACAGACCCTGAGCCCAGCAGGTTCCTGCCCCAGAGATCGGCGGAGCCCGAGATGAAACAGGTCCCATGGGAGGGGGTGGCCAGGTGACTCGCCCGTGGGGTTTCCCCCAGCCGGCCTCACACCCACACACCCGACTTCAAAGGGCCGAGTTGTTCCTAGATGACACATTCTTCCCCCCCACCACCCCAGAGCCGTTCACATTTTCCTCTAGGCCAAATTACCTTAATTCGGAGGGTGGGGAAGTGAAGGGGTATCAGGGGGCTGTATGGGTGGATCGGGGGAAGGGGGGGACATGGGGTGTATGGGTGGATCTAGGTAGGGGCAGTGGGGATATGAGGTTTAGGGGTGGATCGGGGCAGGGGGCTAAGGGGAGTAGGGTTGGATCGTGAGGGCAGGGGGGCTACTGTAGGGGTGGATCTGGGAGTAGCAGGGGGACTTGGGGTGTAGGGTTGGTTTGGGGAGCAGGGGGGATATGGGGTTTAGTGGTGGATTGAGGTAGGGGGCTATGGGGTGTAGGGGTGGATCTGGGTGGGGGCAGTGGGAGATATGGGGTGTAGGGGTGGATTGGGGAGCAGGGGGGATATGGGGTGTAGGGGTGGAGCTGGGTGGGGGCAGTGGGAGATATGGGGTGTAGGGGTGGATTGGGGAGCAGGGGGGATATGGGATGTAGGGGTGGAGCTGGGGGGATATGGGGTATAGGGGTGAATCTAGGTGGGGGAAGTGGGGGCAGTGGGAGAGATGGTGTGTAGGGGTGGATCGGGGAGCCGGGGGGATATGGGGTTTAGGGGTGGATCGGGGCAGGGGGCTATGGGGGTAGGGGTGGATCTGCGTAGGAGCAGTGGGGGCAGTGGGAGATGTAGGGGTGGATTGGGGAGCAGGGGGGATATGGGGTGTAGGGGTGGATTGGGGAGCAGGGGGGATATGGGGTGTTGGGGTGGATCTGGGAGGAGCAGGGGGGATATGGGGTGTAGGGGTGGATCTAGGTGTGAGCAGTGAGGGATATGGGTGTAGGGGTGGATTGGGGGTAGAGGGGTTATTGTTGTAGGGGTGGATTGGGGGGTGGGGGGACATGGGTTGTGGGGGTGGATCTTGGGGTGCATATTGGGGCTGGACATTGGGCAGCCCCAGTTCACAGCCTCCTAGACCCAGAGGCTGTAAGGTCAGAAGGGCTCATTGTGATCATGCTCTGCCCTCCCATGCATCGCGGGTCCCAGAGCCTCACCCCGCACTCGCCTGTACCGACCCACAGCCTCTGCCTGAGCAGCTGCCGTGGTTTGAAGACGTGAACCTTTCACCCCGTGTGGGGCGCGCAGGGGGCCAGGGAGCGCGCGGCGGCTCTTTCCTGTTCCCAGCCGTGGGGCAGGATGCATGTACATTGCACACAGGGTACTGTGTGCCCTTCCCCCGCCCACCCCTGCCCCAGCCCCTCGCCGTGGGACCAGCCCCCTCGCCCCGCACAGCGCCCCAGCCTGCACCCTTGTCACTCAGGCCGGGTCCCAAAGGGACACCTGCTTTCTGGGCTGAATGGGTCTGGCTTCAATTTCCAGCCTTCCATGGGGCAGATCTTCCTCTGAAAACCCAATTATTAACGAGCTGTGCCCCTATCAGCATGCACAGACTGCAGCCAAGTTGCCCCTCAACCTGCCCTGTGTCCAGCTAAATTGATCCCATGCCTGGAGTCTCTCCTCTCAGGCTCTTCGACCCCTCTCCAATTTATCTACAGCCCTTCTGGAAGGCTCCAGGACTGGCCACAGGGTCCCAGCTGCACTCACACCAGGGCCAAGTACAGAAGTCAAATAACCTCTGGGCTTCTTCTCCAGATTCCCCTGTTTATAGACGCCAGGGTCGCCTCTTTTGGGTCTGTCCCCCATTGACATTCTGTGGTCCCAGGTGGATACAGTGACATTTAGCTGTATTAAAATGCAGAGTGTTTGCTTGTGCCCTGTTTACCAAGCCACCCCACTCGCTCTGAATCGGTGACATGCCCTCTTCGGTATTTCCCATTCTTCCAATTTTTGTCTCATCAGTCCCTTTATCAGGGATGATTTTATGTTTTCTTCCAGGTCATTGTTAAAGATGTTAAATAGCGCAGGGCCAAGAGCATTTAGGATTCTTTTTTGTTCCCAATATACTTTAAAAACTCCTTCTCATTGTCCTTCTCTCTGCTGGCCACAGAGTGCATCTCGCATCCTTTTGCTTCCCTTATCCAGTTTCTACAATTCAGAGCTTCTGAGTGATAGTCATTGCTTTCCACTCCCCCCTTTTCCCATTTGCTATGTATTCCCTTTTTGTGTTTTAGGGCCACTTGCACTTCCCCTGTAAGCCAGGTTGGTTTCAGAACTGGCATGGCCGTTCTCTAGCTTGGCTTTCCTGGCACCTAGTAAAAGTGTTCTCAAACAATTCCTAAGGGTCATTCACATTTTTCTGCTGGAATCCTGTCTCCCAGCCAAGATTTGTTGGTGCATGGAGCCCTCTAGTGCCCAGCTGGGGACGGGCACTGCATTGCTCAGCCCTGAGCTCAGAGCTGGGCACCAGCTGGGGTTGTGGGGGTGTCACGGATGCGCAGAATTGGGGCTGTGCCCCCAGATTTGGAACAGTTCCTTAGTGGAGCCCCTACGATGTGCCAGACCCCCAAAGGGGCTCACGTCCTTCTGCCACATGGCCTCAGCACCTCTAGGCTGCACCTCAGGCCCTTCTGCTTCAACCCATTCATGGCCAACGGAGCCCGACTCGCTGGAGGGCCTTGTCCACTCTGCCAGGACTGATGCCAGCTCCTGTGCCCCCCATCATGCACCTTCCCTGTTCTGAGGTCTCTGCCCAGCTCCCCTGCGGTGAGGCGGGGAAATCCCAGCTCCTCTGGGTCATGGGCTGGCTGGGGGCTACGTCCTGGTGATCAGTTTTGCAGCTGTCTTCTTCAGTTGCCCATTGACATGGGGTCGGTGAATCCGTTTTCATGACCTCGTTAACGACCCATCGCAGCTCGGACGGCCAGGTGACATTTATAGCTTTGTCTCCCAGCCTGCCCTGAGAGCAAAAACAGACCTTTACCCCACACGGGCAGCCATGCATAGGGGAAACTGAGGCACACATAGGGGTCATTAAAATATTACGAAAATTGCCACGTTGTCACAGGGGAATGCTCCCCACATCTCTTCTTCTGCTGGGCGGTGCCCCTGGCCCGGCAGCCCCCCAGGGTTCGGCTGCCACGGTGCTGTGTGTCTAGCAGGTGCGTGTGGGGCCTGCATTACCCAGACAGGTGGGAATGGGTGCCTCTCAGCCCTGGCCTCCAGGGCTCCAGCTACCTGCATCCACCAAAACCAGCTGCAGCAAGGGTTCTAGAGCCCCAGTGAGCCAAGTAGATGTAGAGGGCCAGGCAGCGGGG
Organism: Emys orbicularis; assembly: GCF_028017835.1. Lineage (NCBI taxonomy): Eukaryota > Metazoa > Chordata > Testudines > Emydidae > Emys > Emys orbicularis. Next base: position 14,261,715 of record NC_088702.1, read on the forward strand.
TGCAGGCAGTCTGGGTGTGGTGCCTTGTGGGGTTCTAGATCACGCAGGAACAGCAGGGTTGCATTCTAGAGCACCACACGACTGGAGAGTGTTCTAGAGTCGACACAGGAGTGACTGGGTTCTAGATTGCTTCAGCATGTTGATGTCCTCATTCTGGAGGAAAATGCATGGCTGGGTGGGTTCTAGAGTGTCACAGACTCACAGATCGTGCCCACTCTTGGCCCCGTATGGTCCGTGGGGGGAACCCCCTTCAGTGTGACGGCCCTTCTCAGGGGTCCACTCTCTCTCGGGGGTTAAGCCCCTCCACCTCTCGGAGCCTTAGCACACCTGTTTCTCACCGTGGGCCCCCTCAGGGTGTCCACTCTCTCTGGACCCCCGGGGCCTCCACTCCCCAAAGGGAATAATGCCACCCTATTCTCTAGACTGGAGTGACACTCAGCCAGTGTAAACCAGGAGGATTTTTTGAGCGTCTGAACACAGCATAGGAAACTCTCAGGGCTCTCTGGTCTGGCCTCCCTCAGCACAGCACATCCCAGTCTCCCCTGCATCCAGGTGGGCTCTGCCTGCTCTCCCTCTCCAGCCCAGAGCCCCTCTGCTTCCCAGCTGGGCATCTGATATCACCTCCCCCAAGCCCCGCCTCTGTCCATTGTCGTCTCTCCAGGTAAACAGGGTCACCGTGGCCTCCTCTCCTCTCTTCTGTCCTCTGGCACCCTCTGGCTGGAACCAGCTGGTTAGGTCACCGGGGTCCTCTCTTCACAGCCCATTGTCCTCCCACTGGCCAGAACCGGCTGCGACTTCTGAGCTGGGCCTCCAGGTCACCAGGTCATCAGTCGCTGGAGTATCCATTCTCCAGGCCATTGGCCGGCATCCCAAGTTCCCTCGCTGGTCCTCTGTAACAACAACTCCCTCTCCCATCACCTTGTTAAACCAGTAACACCCAGGGAAACTGAGTCCCACCCCCTCTGCATGCAAACCATTGTAAAAACAAGGAAAAAAACAAGACAATCCCCCACTTCATCACATCGAGCCACTCTGATCATCTGCTGGGAGGTTCTAGAGTGTTCCCTGGTGGTATTGACAGGTGGATTCTCATGTGGATGGTGGGGGGGTGTTGCCACATTCTAGAGCAATACATGCAGCCAAGTTCCAGAAGTGTGAGTGGTTATTAGCTTCACTCTAGAATAATAATTGGAGGTGCTTGGGTTGTGGAATGGCGTGTACCAGGCGTGGCCAGGTTCTGTGGCATATGGTGAGGGCAGCTGGGTTCCAAATCATTTGATGGGGGCTGCAAGATTCTAGGGGGATGGGATCTGCAGGGTGAACTCTGGGGGCCTTCCGTGTTCTAGGGGGATGGGATCAGCAGGATGAACTATGGAGGGGGCTGCCAGGTTCTAGGGGGATGGGGATCTGCAGGGTTAACTGTGGAGAGTGTCATGGACTTAAAGGGATGAGGGATAGCTCTGTGGTTTGAGCATTGGCCTGTTAAACCCAGGGTTGTAAGTTCAATCTTTGAGGGAGCCACTTAGGGATTGGGGCAAAATCAGTACTTGGTCCTGCTAGTGAAGGCAGGGGGCTGGACTGGATATCTCCATTAATTTTTTAAATTAAAGGTAGTGCTCACTCTTGGCCCCATAATGTCCCTGGGGGGAACCCCCTTCAGTGTGACAGCCCTTCTCGGGGGTGCACTCTCTCTCGGGGGGTAAGCCCCTCCGCCTCCTGGAACCGTACCTCTCTGAGCCTTCATGCCTGTCTCTCACCGTGGGCCCCCTCAGGGAGTCCACTCGCTCTGGGCCTCCTCTCCCAGAGGGAATAATGCCACCCTGCTCTCTAGACCTGAGCGTCAGCCAGTGTGTAAAACAGGAGGGTTTATTGAGCATCTGAACACAGCACAGGAAACTCTCAAGGCCTCAGGCCTGGCCTCCCTCAGCACAGTACATCTAAGTCTCTCCTGTATCCAGGTGGGCTCTGCCTGCTCTCTATCTCCAGCCCAGAGACTCTGAGCTTTCCAGCTGGGCATCCCGGCCACAACAGCTCCTTTGTCCTCTGTCTAGGTAAACAGGCCGCTGGGTCCCTCTCTCTTCAGTCCTTTGTCTTCCCACTGGCCAGAACCAGCTGACTGCCAAGCTGGGATGGGCCACTTAGTCACCAGTTGTTAGGGTTCCCCATCTCCAGGCTGTTGTTCAGGGATCCTGGCTGATAGGCGAGGTCACCCCTGGTCCTCTGCAACAACAAACCCTTTCCCACCACCTTGTTAAACATGCAGCACACAGGGAAACTGAGGAGCACACACTATTAATGTAAAACGCTACAAAAATCCTCAACTTCGTCACAGGGGGGCTCCCGGGGTCCAGGGGGATGGGATCTCTAGGGTGAACTGTGGGGAGCTTGCTGGGTTCTAGGGGGATGGGGTCCTGTAGGATGAACTGTCGGGGCTGCTAGGTTCTAGAGGGATGGGATCTGCAGGGTGAACTGTGGGGGGCTGCTGGGTTGTCGGGGGATGGGATCTGCAGGATGAACTGTGGTGGGCCTTTGGGTACTCAGGGATGGGGACCTGCAGGGTGAACTGTGTGGGGCTGCTGGGTTCTAGGGGGATGGGGACCTGCAGGGTGAACTGTGTGGGGCTGCTGGGTTTAAGGGGGACAGGAGCTGCAGGGTGAACTGTGGGGGGCTGCTGGGTTTAAGGGGGGTGGGACCAGCAGGGTGAACTGTGGGGGGCTGCTGGGTTCTAGAGGGATGGGGACCTGCAGGGTGAACTGTGTGGGGCTGCTGGGTTCTAGGGGGATGGGGACCTGCAGGGTGAACTGTGGGGGGCTGCTGGGTTCTAGAGGGATGGGGTCCAGTGCGATGGGATCTGCAGGGTGAACTGTGGGGGTGTCATGGACTCACAGGTTGTGCCCACTGTTGACCCCGTACGGTTCGTGGGGGGAACCCCCTTGGGTGTGACAGCCCTTCTCGGGGGGTGCACTCTCTCTCAGGGGTTAAGCATGGGGACCTGCAGGGGACGGTGCGCATTTGGGTTTTATATCTGGCACCCAGCTCCCTCCATGCTGCGAGCTGGGGTTTTCGAGCTCAGGGACACACCCACGCCCCAGGGCAGCTAGTACATGTATATACATCCCTGGAGCCGCGGCTCGGCTGCCCGCCGGCACGCGCCAGCCGTAACCACGTGCTCCAGAGTGAGGGGTGGGAGCTCCCAGTGCTTGGCTGGAGCGAGACTGTCGCCTGCGGCTCAAGGCAGCGGTCGCGATGGGGCCATGGAGGGGGTCTCAGATACACGGGATCGGTGCCGTGTCCCAGCTTTTAACCTGTCCCTTGAATGAACCCATCAGCATCCCAGCCCCCCTCGGGCAGTCCCTGCCCCAGGCCCAGCCCTGCCCCTAAGTCTGGGGCTTTGCCCCAGGCCGGTCCCCCCCCCCAACCCCCCATGCTTAGCTCTGGGCCAGGGTCTCAGGGAGTCCTCTGGCTGTGGGGGTTTCCATTGCCTTCTCAGCTTGTCCATCGCGACCCCATGGCATCTCCTGCCTGCTCCGAGTGCAGACTCAACCCTTCAGCCCCCGCTTGGGAGCAATGGGACACGCACTTTGTCACAGAGGGCCACAGCGGTGGGAGGTTGGGGGGCGATAGGGGTCAGTATAGTGGGGGGCCGGGGGGTGATGGGGGTCAGAGCGGTGGGGGGTCTGGAGGAACAGGGCCTGGATCCTGTCCCAAAGAGACACTCATCCCCCCAACAGGAGGTCACAGCTGATATCTTGGAGAACCCCAACTACCAGCCAACTCTGAACCCGTTGCTCCCTGGCCCCCCACTGCTCTGACCCCCATCGCTCCCCAACTCCCGCAAAAGTCACACACCCTTATTCCCACCACCTAGACATTGGTGCAATACACAGGGAAACTGAGGCACACACAGCATTCATGCAAAACAGTAAGACTCACATACATCATAACAATGGAAAATCCCCACTACATCCCATATCTCTCCACTTCGAGACCAAACTGAGCGGGGTCACTTTAGCCAGTGACCTGGGGAAGTTCAGGCCCCCCTCTCCGGGACAAAGCATCAGCTATAATATTTGCACTCCCCTTAATGTGGACCACCTCCATCTCATAATCCTGGAAGGACAGACTCCACCTGAGGAGCTTGGCATTGGCCCTTTCATCTGGTGCATGCATGGCAGGGCAACTGGTCCGGGCACATAGTGAAGCGCCGCCCAAAAAGATCCGGCTGCAGCCTTTTAAGAGCCCACTCCATGGCCAGGCATTCCTTCTCTATGGCTGCATAGCCCTGCTCCCAGGGCAGCAGCTTCCTGCTCAGGTACATGATGGGGTGTTTCTCCCCCTTTGCATTGGCCTGCCTCAGCACCACGCCCAGCCCTGTGTCTGGGGCATTGGTGAACACCATAAAGGGCTTGTCAAAGTCTGAGTTTCCCGGCACCGGGCCCTTGACCAGATCCTCCTTCAGCGTGCAGAGCGCCCTCTGGCACTGCCCACTCCAGACCAGCTTGTCTGGCTTATCCTTCTTGCATAGCTCAGTGATGAGAGCTGACAAAGAACTAAAGTGGGGCACAAACCTCTGGTAGTGCCCTGCCGTCCCAATAAAGGCCTGAGCCTGTTTCTTAGTCTAGGGTCTCTGATCGCCCCCACCTTGGCCGGCTCCAGCTTCAGGTGGCCGTTCCCCACCTTGTGGCCCAGGTATGACACCTCTGCCAACCCCACCTTGCACGTCCCAGCTTTTACAGTCAGCCTTGCATCCTGGAGGTGACTCAGTCCCCTCTTCACCTGGGACACATGGTCCTCCCAGGTCTGGCTAATGGCACAAATATCATCAATGTATGCTAGGGTAAAATTCTCCATCCCCCTCAGTAACTGATCCACCTGGCGCTGGTAGGTGACAGGCACCTCCTTGAGCCTGAAAGGTAGAACCAGGGACTTGTACAGCCCCAGAGGGGTGACAAAAGCAGGTTTCAACCTGGCATCTGGATCCAAAGGCACCTGCCAGTAGCCTCTGAGATATCTGGTCATGGGGTACTGAGTCCCCCCCAACTTGTCTAGGACCTCATGAGGCCTAGGCATGGGCAGGCATCAGACATGGTGATGGCATTGAGCTTCCGATAGGCCACACAGAATCAGATTGACCCATCTTTCCTGGGGACCAGCAGCATGGGAGAGGCCCCCGGGGCTGGTGGATGGCTGGATCACCCCAAAAGCCAGCATGTCTCTGACCTCTCCCTCCAGGGCCTGGGCTTTGTTCCCAGTTACTCTGAATGGGGCACACCTGAAGGGCCGTCTCCACCCAGTGGATAGCTCGGTTAGTGAGCCCAGGACAGTTGGAAAACAGCTGTTGGTACGAATGCAGCATCTCTCTGATCTCTGCCTGCTGGGCAGGGGTTAGCAGGTCAGAGAGGTATATTGATTCCAGCAAGGGGCTGGCTCCTGTCTCAGGGAAGAGACCCACCGGGGGATCTTCCCCCTTCTCCAATTGGCCACACATGGCCAGTACCAACCTCTCCCTGTCACAATACGGCTCCATCATGTTGACCTGGTACCTTCGGTGGCTGTGAGCCCGGTTGGGCAGTTCCACCACATCGTTTTCCTCGTTCAGCTGCTGGATGACCTTGAAGGGCCCGTCCCAGGCAGCTTGCAGCTTATTCTTCCTCACCGGGATGAGAACCCTCACCTGGTCCCCGGTGCCATAGGCTGAGTGGTCGTACGAGACCTTCTGCCTCCCTTGGGCCCTGCCTAGGTTCTCCCTGGCCAGACCCATGAACTCAGCGAGCTTTTCCTAGAAAGTCAGTAAATACTCCACCACTGAATCTCCATTGGGGGAGCCTTCCCCTCCCATTCATCCCTCACCAAGACCAGGCCCACCTTCTGAAAAGGCTCCTCTATGACAAGTAGGTGTCTCAAGGCTGCTTTACCCTTGCCCCGGGCTTTTTGCACCTCTGGACAAGGCAGGCCTGGTTGGTAGCTGTCCCGCCCTGGCTGTGGTTCCCCATACTCAGCTGGGGTCGCTAGGGTTACCATTCGTCCAGATTCTGCCGGACATGTCCGGCTTTTTTGAGTTAAAAATAGCGTCCGGGGGGAATTTGTAAATGTCCGGATTTCCCCCCCATGCAGAGCGCGCGCGGCTGACAGGGCAGCCGGCCGGATCGTGCCACTCGCACGGGGCTCTAGAGCCCCTCCTCCGCTTCCCCTTCCTTTCCCCTGCAACTTGAGATCACTCCCCTCCTCTCTCTCCCTCCCCGCTCCCTGCATTCGCAGATCGCCGGCCGGCCGTTCGCCTCGGGCCTCAGGCAGTCTGGAGCTCCTCCCCCTGCTCCTGCTCCCCCTCCCCTGCTGCCCAGCGCGCCGCTCCGCAGCACTCTGTTCTGAGCGGCACGATAAGGGGGCCAGGGGGTCGGAGAAGGGGCAGGGAGGTTCTGGAGGGGGCAGTCAAGAGACAGGGAGCAGGGTTGGATGGGTCGGGAGTTCGGGGGGGGGCCGTCTGGGGGTTGGGGGGTGTAAGGTCTTGGGCAGTCAGGGTACAGGTAGGGGGTAGAGTCCTAGGGGGGCAGTTAGGGTGGGGGGGTCTCAGGAGGGGGCAGTTAGGGGACAAGGAACAGGGAGGCTTAGTAGGGGGTGGGGTTCTGGAGGGCAGTTAGGAGCAGGGGTCCTAGGAGGGGGCAGTCAGGGGACAGGGAGCAGAGGGGTTTAGATGGGTCAGGAGTTCTGGGGGGGGGCTGTCAGGGGGTGGGGAGTGGTTGGATGGGGCGTGGGAGTCCCTGGTGTCTGTCTGGGGGTGGGGGTGTGGATAAGGGTTGGGGCAGTCAGGGGACAGGTAGGGGGTAGGGTCCTAGGGGGCCAGTTAGGATGGGGGGAGGGTCAAGTCAGGGGACAGGTAGGGGATAGGGTCCTAGGGGGCCAGTTAGGATGGGGGGAAGGTCTCAGGAGGGGGCAGTCAGGGGACAAGGAGCAGGGAGGCTTAGGTAGGGGGTGGAGTCCTGGGGGGCAGTTAGGGTCAGAGGTCCCAGGAGGGGGCAGTCAGGGGACAAGGAGTGGGGGGGAGAGTTGGGGGTTCTGAGGGGGGCGGGAAGTGGGAGGGAGTGGAAGGGGCAGGGGCGGGGCTAGGGCAGGATGGGGGCGGGGCTAGGGTGGGGCTCCTCCCGTCCTCTTTTTTGATTGTTGAAATATGGTAACCCTAGGGGTCGCCGATCCTGCTGGGTTTAGCTTCGCCCCTGCTGTCCCAGTGAGGGCAGGCAGTGAACCCTCTGCTTTGCTCACAGCATGAGAGCCAGCGTGAGCCACCTCCCCCTGTGCAGGGGGGTGGGAAGTATCTTTCTGTCCCACTCAGCTCCAGGGCTCTGGTTACAGGCAGGCAGGTATCCTGAGCCTAGCAGCTCCTCCTCCCTGCCAGCCAGGTCATTTGCATTTTTACTGACCACTTCAGTCTCAGCCGATTGGTTCCCTGGATTCAAATTCAAATCCTCGGCCATTACAGGAGCAGGGCCTGGATCCTGTCCCAAAGAGACACAGTCACCCCCCATAGGCAGGGCGAGGGACTTCATCCCTGGGACCTTCACCAGGTCACACAGCCCCTCAGCATCTGGTGAGGCTGCACCACCCGGGGCCTGACAACAGTTCTCTCTGTCCCAGGGTCTCACCACCCCAGGAATGTCTCCCCATTGACCACCACCTTCCGCTGCACTGGGGGTCCGAGGGGCCTGAGTAGGGTGACCAGATCGCAAGAGTGAAATATCAGGACACATTGGGCGAGTGGGGAGGGGGAGACAGACAGACACAGGTGCACAGCCCCGACCAGAGCCAGAGGCACACTGGTCCGCCTGGCCCTGTGCTACCAGCGTGCCCCTTCCTGTTGGGGGTGGGCCCATGCTGCACCACACAGCTCCCCTGCCCAGCGCCCCCTGGATCCACTATGCCCAGAGCCCCCTACAACCCTTCCACCACAAATGCACAGCACACACTCCCCGCCCAGCACCCCCCTGCCCACAGCCCCACCACAGCTGCCCAGCACCCCCCACTCGCTAGTTTCCCAATACACACAGATTTTCCCCTCCCTCCCTTCCTTCCTCCCAGTGCCCTTCCCCACAGACCCACACTGCCCAGTGCCCTGACACACACAGATCTCCCCCACTGCCAAGCACCTCCCAACAGGCCCCCACTGTCTAGCACTCCAAAACACACAAACCTCCCCCACTGCCCAGCGCCCTCCACACCCTCACAGCCCCGCACCCCCCCACCCCTCCCAGACACTCACTCCACCACACCCTGCCCCCTTCCCTGGCCGCACTCACCAGCCCTGCTGGGAGCTCTCTGGCTCCTAGGGTCAGAGCGGTGAGGGGGGTCTCCAGACTCTCCACGTGCTGCGCCCGCCACAAGCGTGAGCTCCGTGGTTCCCATTGGCTGGGAAAAGCGCCAATGGGAGCTGCTGGAGCCACGGAGCGGGGCTTGCAGGCACCAGCAGCACGCAGAGCCCCCCCACCCTAGAGCCAGAGGGACCTGCCAGGGGGCGAGGTGGGGAGTCCCGGCGGGGCTCACCTGGGGCGGCTCCCGTCCCGGGGAGCATCCGGCAGGCTGCTGGCTCCTAGGGTGGCAGGTTGGGTCGGGTCAGGTTGGGTGCGGGGGGTGGAGGGCTCTCTGCCCGCTCCCAGCGCCTGCAAGCCCCGCCCCTGCAGCACACGGCACTCCTGCTGGCGGGTGGGCGCCGGGAGCTGCCCCAGGAAGCGGTGACCGGCACCGCCGTGGCTGCAGTGCTGCGGCTGCGCTCGGACACACTAGCGTAGCTAGCGGGGTGCAGGGGAAGCAGCCGCTTCCCCCGCCTTTCCAAAAGTGGCCGGAGGAGCGAGGGGGGACGCAGGCTGGCGGCCCGCAGCGTGGCCAGCAGCCATGGGGGGGCAGCGGGCGCAGCCGGAGGAGCGGGGGGCGCAGCATGGCGGCCGGAGGAGCGAGGGGGGGGCCACAGGGGTGGCACGGCAAGGCCGGAGGAGCCATGGAGGGGGAGGGTCGGTGCGGCCGGAGGAGGAGCCAAGGGGGCGTGGCCAGAGGAGGAGCTAAGGGGGGGCGCCTTTTTTATCTTTGCTCCCCCTCCTCTTAAAAGCTGGCTACGCCACTGCTCGGACAGTCCCCAATATCAGGACAAAGGGCGTCCCGACCGATGTAAGGTCGGGACGCGGGACAAGTCCCCTAAAATCGGGACTGTCCCGGTAATATAGAGACGTCTGGTCACCCTAGGCCTGAGCCCAGGAGAGTCCACGCAGACATATATGCTGAGGCCAGGAGTGGGAGCCGGTTGGCCACCCCACCCATCTGGCTAAACAGCTCTATGGCCTTGGGACCCAGGAAGGGGGCTAGACACCGGAGCGGAGCCTTTCTGCAGGGTCAGCCAGGTTCCAATTGCCAACCTCCCAAAGGCTGTGAGACGGGCATCTATACCTCCCCCCTCCTTAACCTGGGGCAGCAATTTAGTGTCGAGGTTCCCTGCAGAATTGGCACCTCAGGATCCATCGCCACTCACCCCTGGATGGGTCCCTCTGCCTCTCAGCTCAGCCATCGCCAGCTCCTGCTGCCTGTCTCTCCTGCTATTCTGCTTCATGCCTTCCCTGTCTATCATGATCCTCTTCGATCTCAGCTCCAATTCCATCCCTCTCAGATCCTGGTGGAGACCCCCTGGTCGGGGACATGGGTCTCTGGAACACCCGGCTGCTCCCAGCCTCTCTCGTGGCCCCAGCTGAGTCAGGAACTGGCTCCTTAGAGCGATCCTCCTCTTCCAACTGAGCAATCAGCGGTGCCTTAGTGAGCTTTCCAAAGTGCAGCCCTCTCTCTCTCTGCACAGCTCTACAATCTCCTTCTTAAGCAGTTGGTTATAGGCCATCTCCGAGATGTTCCCAGGTGGTCACGGACTCACAGGCCTGGGCTCTCTCAGCTCCCATGATCCCTGGGAGGAACCCCTTCAGTGTGACAGCCCTTCTCGGGGGTCCACTCTCTCTCGGGATTTAAGGTGTAGGCTCTTCTGCCTCCTGGAACCTCACCTCTTGGAGCCTTCAGCACGCCTGTCTCTCGCTAATCCCCCTTCGTTTTACTACTCCCCAGTCACTTACTGCAGGATGCTCTGTCCACGGGGTGCAGTTTATCCCACCGCTACCACCAGTTGTCATGGAGTCACTGGGTCAATGCTCTGGAACTACTCTAGACGAAGCCAGTCAGGACTCTGGGGGAGCCTCCTCTCTCTGAGCAGACTGTCTCCAGGGCAAGAAGCTTACACAACGAGGGGGTCAGAGCGGTTGGGGGCAATGGGAGTCAGAGCAGGGGGACTAGGGGGTGATGGGTCAGAGCAGTGGGGGGTTAGGGGGCAATGGGGGGTTGAGGGAGATGTGGGTCAGAGCGGTGGGGAGGCCAGGAGGCGGTGGGGCTAGGGGGCTGTGACGTTCCCCTCTGGGGTATCTGGACCGGTGATCTGCTAGGTCACTCCAATCCTTGACTCTGGGAGCCAGCCTTACCCTGCTCTGCTGTGAGAACCCCCACTCCTGGGCTGTTCACGCACAGCCTCTGGCATGTAAGCTGCTCCTTGGATTGTGCAACCGAATGACACTAGCCAATATCTCCGGTCCCCGACACAACCCTAGGAACCTCCGTCTTGCAGTGTCCATTCATGCCCACTGGATGCTCCAAGCTTATATAATTAGTTTGTCAATTTAACAAAGAAATTGATATGTACCAGGCTTCTTATCTCAAGGAGAGTCTCTGACACACTTCAAACCAAACACACTGTTTATTCTACCTGAAGCAAACAGATTTATTAACTACAAAGATCGATTTTAAGTGATTATAAGTCAAAACATGACAAGTCAGATTTGGTCAAATGAATAAAAGCAAAACGCATTCTAAGAGATCTTAACACTTTCAATGCCCTTACAAACTTAGATGCTTCTCACCACAGGCTGGCTGGTTGCCCTTCAGCCAGGCTCTCCCCTTTGATCAGCACTTCAGTCGCTTGGTGTAGTGTCTGTAGATGGGGGTGGAAGAGAGAGGAAGAGCCTGGCAAACATTCCTCCCTTTTATCATGTCCTTTCTTCCCTCTTGCCTTCGTCGTCGTCCCCCCCCGCCCCCGAGTCAGGTGAGCATTACCTCATCGCAGTCCCAAACAGGCCAAAGGAAGTGGGGTGACTCTCTTGAGAGTCCAACAGATCCTTTTGTTGCTGCCTAGCCAGTGTCCTTTGTTCCTGTGGGGCTGGGCTGGGTTTGTCCCATACATGCCCCGAGGAGGTGTGAACTGCCCCTGCTCTTGGAGACTTTTTGACTGGGCTTGCTCTAAGCCATGAGGACACATTGTCAGCCTTATAACTATATACATGAAATTATAACCTATAACCTCACTATAACATCACTGTAACAACAACTGTAACATCACTGTAACAACCATGCTCGGTGCATTATGAGCCTTCCGAAGACCCCCAACATGACAAACTTTGCATTAGATTCCACACACTCATTTTATAAAGATAAACCTGGGGGTGTAGGGTGTTGCTCTGAGGTACAGAGCATCACAGGAGCAATGGGGTCAGAGCTATGGGGGGGCTGGAGGGTGATGTGGGGCTTTGAATGGAGATTCTGCCTGGCCCCATCCTGAGCCCTGTGGGTCATTTGCCGTTTAACCCCTTGTTTCCCTCTGCTCAGGCTTCTGGCGCTTCCGGCCAAGAGCTCGAGGTATGACCTCTGCCCCCAGCGGGGCCCAGATGCCCAGCGCCTCCCACTGCTCTGCCACCCACGTAAGGAATCCCCTGTCCCCCTTGCCTGCTGCACTGTGCCACCCATATAAGGACCCCCCAGCCCCCCCACTGTGCCACCCATGTACGGACCCCCCCTGCACCCCCACTGTGCCACCCATGTATGGACCCCCCGCTGTGCCACCCACATAAGGAATCCCCTGCCCCCCCTGCCCGCCCCACTGTGCCACCCATATAAGGACCCCCTCACCCTGGCCCCCACTGTGCCACCCATGTACGGACTCCCCATCCTGCACCCCTGCTGTGCCACTCACATAAGGACTCCCCTGCCGCCCCACTGTGCCACTCCTGTACTGACCCCACACCCTGCCCCCACTGTGCCACTCATGTATGTACCCCTCTGCCCCCCCGTGCCATCCACATATGGACCCCCCACCTTGCCCCCCACTCTGCCACCCATGTATGGACCACCCACCATCTGCCCCCCTCATTGTGCCACCCAGGTATGGACCCTGCCAACTGCCCCAGCCTGCCCGTCTCCTCCCACTAGCAGCTCCTGGACCCCGACCCCAACGACCCACTGCCCCGTAACCTCCCCCCGCCCTTCCCCCCACCTTGCCCCTCACTGGCTCCAACGGGCCCCCCCGACCTCCCAGCCACCCTCCTGCCCTTGTCTCCTGAGTCCTTCAGCCCCTCCCCTCCGAGATCCTCGACCCCATTCCTCACTGCCCCTCCCCCAGCTCCCCTCCCTGTGACTTGCCCCTATCCCAGACCCCTCACCCCGTCTGCCCCACACCCCATCTGACAGTCGCTCCATCTTCCCAGGGCCCCAGTCGCTCTCGCTCTCCCGTTTCCGGGCCCAGCGGAGCTGTGACAAGGACTTGCCGCCTCTGACCACAGCGCCCCCTGGAGGTGAGAGGGGCAGGAGGAGGGAGACCTGGGGGGCACTGACAGTGGGGGGGTCCCTGAGAGGCTGTCAGTGGGGGGGACCCTAGGGGGCAGGGACAGTGGTAGGGGAACCCTGGGGGGCAGGGACAGCAGGGGCAGGGGGTGCCCCAGGGGCAGGGACAGTGGGGGGCCAGGGAGGCAATGCTCCGCCCTGGGCAGAGGCGAGGAGGTGGATGTTTTGGTTGTTTCTACTAGGCACGTTGTTATTGTAGGGTCACCTGAGAGCAGCGGGGCTGGAAAACCCGGGTTGGATGGGCCCATGAGTCTGATTGGGGGGGTGGAGGGTGGGAGCCGGCTGGGCTCACTGGGGAGGGACTGGTGGGGAGGGCTGGGCCCAAGGCTGGCGCAACCCATTAGGCGCCCTAGACGGTCGCTTAGGACGCTAACATTTGGGGGGTGGCGACCACGGCGGCCGGATCTTCGGCCGCCCTGGTCGTCATCGGTATTTCGGGGGTGGGACCTTCCGCTGCCTCTGTCAGGGGCGGTATTTCGGGGGCGGGACCTTCCGCCGCCTAGGGCGGCAAAAAAGCTGGCAGCGCTCCTGGCTGGGCCCATCTTTGAGCTGTGTCTCTCCTGCTCCTCCCCAGAGCCAGCCACGGCGGCGTCAACCACACTGTACTTGATGTACGGCCCACGGTGCCCCCCACGGGCCCTGCCGGCTGGCGCCTGGAGCTACGTTTGCCAGCTGTGCCAGCGGCGGTTCCCCAGCCAGACGGCGCTGCGCAGCCACAGCCGCAGCCACATGGGTACGGCCTGGGCCTTGAGTGCTCCTGCCCCTCCCCCATCCAGCTGGCGCCCCACTCCCAACCCATACCCCTGCTCTCCCAGCCCTGCCCCCACACCCCGTCCCATCGGTGCCCCTCACTCCCGACTCACAGTCCCTGCCCCCCCAGCCCTGCCCTTCCCCCATCCCACCGACGCCCCTCACTCCCAACCCGCAGCCCCTGCTCCCCAAGCCCTGCCCCCGCCTCCACACGTCCAGCCGGTGCCCCTCACTCCTGACCCGCAGCCCCTGCTCCCCTAGCCCTGCCCCCGCCTCCACACGTCCAGCCGGTGCCCCTCACTCCTGACCCGCAGCCCCTGCTCCCCTAGCCCTGCCCCCGCCTCCACACGTCCAGCCGGTGCCCCTCACTCCTGACCCGCAGCCCCTGCTCCCCTAGCCCTGCGCCTGCCTCCACACGTCCAGCCGGTGCCCCTCACTCCTGACCCGCAGCCCCTGCTCCCCTAGCCCTGCCCCCGCCTCCACACGTCCAGCCGGTGCCCCTCACTCCTGACCCGCAGCCCCTGCTCCCCTAGCCCTGTGCCCGCCTCCACACGTCCAGCCGGTGCCCCTCACTCCTGACCCGCAGCCCCTGCTCCCCTAGCCCTGCCCCCGCCTCCACACGTCCAGCCGGTGCCCCTCACTCCTGACCCGCAGCCCCTGCTCCCCTAGCCCTGCGCCTGCCTCCACACGTCCAGCCGGGTGCCCCTCACTCCTGACCCGCAGCCCCTGCTCCCCTAGCCCTGCGCCTGCCTCCACACGTCCAGCCGGTGCCCCTCACTCCTGACCCGCAGCCCCTGCTCCCCTAGCCCTGCCCCCGCCTCCACACGTCCAGCCGGTGCCCCTCACTCCTGACCCGCAGCCCCTGCTCTCCCAGCCCCCCCCATCCAGCCGGCGCCCCTCACTCCTGACCCGCAGCCCCTGCTCTCCCAGCCCCCGCATCCAGCCGGTGCCCCTCACTCCCGATCCGCAGGCCTGACCCGGTGCCATCCCTGCAGGCCAGCGGCTGTTGGAGCGGGAGTTCTGTGCCCGTGGGTTCCAGGCCGAGGCCGGGCTGCGGGGGCCCCGGCGGGCATCCCCGGGCGAGAAGCCCTACGAGTGCGGCGAGTGCAGCAAGCGCTTCACCCTCAAGCACCAGATGGAGACGCACTATCGGGTGCACACTGGTGAGTGGGACCCCTCCCGCCACAGCGCCAGACCCCCCCGTGCGTGGTACCCCTCCCCCACTGGCATCAGCCCTCCCAGTGCCGTGTGCCCCTCCCCAATGGATGTCAGCCCCCCCCCAGTGCTGTGTGCCCCTCCCCCATGGGCATCATCTCCCCCCCCGCCAGTGCCGTGTGCCCCTTCCCCATTGGCATCAGCCCTCCCAGTGCCGTGTGCCCGTCCCCCAGGGGCCTCAGCCCCTGGTGCTCCACATACCTGCCTTGTGCCCCTGCAGGCTGGGGCGTTGCTCCCACACCGTCGCCCCCAGCCCTCCCCGCACTGGGAGTCGGGGGCACTCTGGTCCCCCCGTCTCCCTGGGTCCTGGGGTGGCAGCCCTAGGTTCTCCCGCCCCCAACCCTGCCATGGCCCTAACCCCTGTGTTGCCCCCAGGAAAGCGAGGCTGGGTCTGGGGGGGAGGGGCGGGATAGGGCTGGGGGAGGGGTGGGGAGCCATGGCAGGAGAGGGTGCAGGAGGGGCTGGGGATATCCCCTCTCACAGCCCGTTGCCCCCTGCAGGCGAGAAGCCGTTCCAGTGCAAGCTCTGCCCCCAGCGCTCCCGCGACTACTCCGCCATGATCAAGCACCTGCGGACCCACGGTGGCGCCGCCCCCTATCGCTGCACCCTATGCTGCCAGTTCTGCCCCAGCCTGGCCGCCATGCAGAAGCACATGAAGGGCCATTGCCCTGAGGAGCTGCCCTCGGACTGGACGATCGAGACCACCTATCTCTACTCCTCCTCCACCTCCTCCTGAGCCGCTTGTGCTGGTGCAGGCACCGGGGGACTCATGCGTGGCACGGGGAGGGCACAGGGACCAGCGTCGGCGTGGCAGACGGATCTGCGATGGTGCGCGGCACGGGGAGGGCGCGGGGACCAGCATCGGCGTGGCAGACGGATCTGCAATGGTGCGTGGCACGGGGAGGGCGTGGCAGACGGATTTGCGATGGAGCGTGGCACGGGGAGGGCGCGGGGACCAGCGTCGGCGTGGCAGACGGATCTGCGATGGTGCGCGGCACGGGGAGGGCGCGGGGACCAGCGTCGGCGTGGCAGACGGATCTGTGATGGAGCGTGGCACGGGGAGGGCGCGGGGACCAGCGTCGGCATGGCAGATGGATCTGCGATGGTGCATGGCACGGGGAGCGGGCAGGGACCAGCATTGGTGTGGCAGTGCCTGACAAGGGGAGAGGGCACAGCTGGCCATGGCTGGACCCGCAGAACATAGATCTGTGGCTCACTTTCCTGCCTGTCACACACAGCACACCGGGAGCGCCGCCCGCTGGCTGGGAGTCATGCGTGTGGCACGGGCACCATGGCCAGCTAGGTACTGAGGGCATGAACCTGCCGCAGGCCAGAGATGAGAGTTCACATGGAGTAGATCGGTCCCTGCTGTTCCCAGCTCACCCTGTAGGGGGTGCCATATGTGTGGGCCCCAACCTCTAACATCACCCTCAGTGTGGGGATGGGGAGCCCACAGTTATCATGGGGGCTGGGGGGTGTTAGGTGAACCCAGATCCGCGGGGACTCCTGCTGCTCAGTAGCTAACTGGGGGAGGGGGCATCTGTCATTAGCTTGGCAGGATCCCCTGCTCTACTTGGGCTCCCTGCCCCACATGGCCAGCAGAGAGCTGAGACTGGAGGGGAGGGATTCTGCCAGCCCCGGGCTGCAATGTCCCGGAGTCACAAGTGGCTGGGGAAGGGCCTGCCTTGATCACAGCGGGTCACTCATTACCTGGCAGCGGGGTGGGACTCATTAGCCCGCAGGAATCCAGGCGACACTAAACTGTCCAGAGCCGCAAGCAGAGAACTGGGAAGTTCTCCGGGGGAAGGGGTGTAAGAACTGGCCCCAGGGCCAGGAGAACTGGGGGGCGGGGAGGAATAGCTGGGGTTCATACGGCACTGCCCCTTCTATTCTGCCCCCCCCCTTGCTCCCACACCCCCTCGGCCTGCTTTGACTCCCCTGTCCCTGTGGGTGCTGCACAGACCCCTCAACAAGACTGGGGTTCCCATTGTCCTGGGCGCTGCACAGACCCCCCCCCCCCCCATCACACTGGGCGCTGCACAAACACTGAGTCAGAGACGCTCCCTACCCCAAAGACCTTCCCGATCTGGACAGGCGGAGTCTCCCATTACACGGCTGGGGAAACTGAGGCTCAACAAGCCACAGCAACCGGAGTGCCTCACCTGCCAGTCCTTCATGTCCTGCCCTCGGCCTGGCTTTGCCAGCTGTGTTGCGGGGCTGATGGCCATCGCGTGTTGCATCCCGTCTCTTGCCCCTTTGTGGCCAGGCCCCACAAGCCGTGTGTGGGGTGGGGGCAGGGATCACATTTCCTATTAAATGTCTCAGGAATACTGAAGGTCTCTGTTATTTTCTGTTGATCACAAAAGTTCTGTGATCTTTTGGTGCTTCCGGGGGAAAAGGCCCCGAGCGGCAGCGTAGGTGAGCTAGGGCGGCCGGGGCACATTTTTAGGGGCGGCATTCTGGCGCCGGCCATGCCGCCCCTAAAAATGTGCCGCCCCAAGCACCAGCTTGTTTTGGTATAGAGCTGGCCCTGCCCGTGACTGCAGAGAGTCTCACAAATCCATTCAGCGATCACTTCTCACCCACCAGGCGGTGGGGAATAGGAGCTGAGAAAGACGCCCCATGGGGTCTCTGCTGTGTTTGTCCAGCACCCCCCACAGGCTGGTTAAAAGGGGCATTTGTCATTTGTAGCGCGTGACGTCTCCAGTAAAAGGATGTTCTGCTATTGGGTGCAGGCCCTGCTGCCCCATCCCCTTTCAGTGGGACCTCCTCAAGGAGAATCCCCAATGGCCATATGGGGCATATGAGACATGGATCGGTGTGATGCCTACTGGCTGGACAACTACTGCAAAATCTGGGGCAGGGGGCTGCTTGGCCCAGAACTACATTTCCCACAGTGCATTGCAATATCATGCAGCGCAATGCCTCCTGGGAATTGAAACCTTTTATCCCCTTCAGCCCATGGGGTGGTAGTGATCAGAGTCTCAGAACTACATTTCCCATGGTGCCCTGGGCTAAGAGAGGGCAGGATGAGCCCAATATATGCTGGGAGTTGTAGTCTAATTGCCACCCCCAGGCATTGTGAGAGGGAACTGAGATTTAGGACAGCGTTTCCCATGGTACATTGCTGCTGAGCCTGAATGGCGGGCAGAGCTGTGCGGATACGGGGCCTGCTGGGAGCTGACCTCGCGTTGCTGCATGGGGATGGAAAGGGAGCTGCGGCTGCATATTCCCAGCATGCACTGCGTCTCTCCAACCTGGGCAATGCCTTCAGGGAGCTGTAGTCCTCTCCCCTGCAAAGTGCCATACAGGACTACAACTCCCACAGTGCATTGCGAAATGGCTGGACGGGGACACACACACACACACACACACACACACACACACACTTGGCAGCTGCAATGCCTGCTGGGAACTGTAGTCCCCCTCCATTATTGTCTGTGGATCGAGTTACATGGCGCCTCCCTCCCCTGACTCCATGCCCCATGGTGCCCTGGGGCCAGTGCGTGCCTCAATGCCTGCTGGGAATCGTAGTCATTTAATTACATCTAGCTCTTTCATGCGACAGGAAGAGAGGAGCTGGGGCCACCTATGCCAGGCTGCAGGGTGTCTCTCCAAGTGGAGCAATGCCTTCTGGGAGCTGAAGTTTTCTCCCCTTCCTGCAGGCCAGAGAGGACTACAACTCCCATAGTGCATTGAAGAACTGCCCTCACCCCATGGACTCCAATCCCCGTGATGCAACGGGGTCTCTCTCTGAGGCTTGGTAGCTCCAATGCCTGCTGGGAGCTATTATTCATTTCATGCTGAGCTCCTCCCCGCCTGGACTCCATCCCCCAGGGTGTCCCGCGGCCGGGCCAGGAGGGGAACCGCAATGCCTGATGGGGGCTGTAGTCCCCGCCCCGCTTTGGCCAATGGGCGCCACCCCCGCCCGGACTCCATTCCCCAGGGAGCCCCACGGCCGGTCCCGGCAGTGAGCGGAGCCGCAATGCCTGCTGGGAGCTGTAGTCCCAGCCCCGCTGTGGCCGATGGGCACCGCCCCCGCCCGGACTCCATCCCCCATGGTGCCCCGCGGCCGGGCCGGGCTGTTATTGCGGCGGCCCCGCCCCCCCCCGGGCCAGGCCCCCCCCAGTGGTTAAAGATGGCGGCGGCGGCGGCTGCGGCGGGCGGCGGTGGCTCCGCCTGGGCCCGGGGCCGCTTCCCCGGGCGGCCGGGCGGGGGCCGCCCCCTGCCCCGGGCCGGGCTGCGCGCGCGCCTGCCCCTGCGCGGCGGGTCTAGCGGGGACGGGCCCGGCCTGGGGGACCCGGCGCTTCGGAGCCTTCTGGGCCTGGGCTGGAGCCTGCGCCGCCTGCGGGGCCTGTTGGGCGGGGGCAGCAGCGAGGAGGAGCCGGTGAGCGGTGGGGCTGGATGTGGGGGGCAGGGAGTTGGGGGGCATGAGCTGTGGAGGGAGAGTTGGGGGAGGGGCAGGGAGTTGGGGGCATGAACTGTGGCGGGAGGGAGTTGGGCGGCTAGCTGGAGCGGGGGGTAGGGACTGGGGAGATTTGAGTGGAGGAGTTGGGGGGCAAGAGCTGGGGGTTGGGGGGCTTGAGGTAGGGACTTGGGAGGTTGGGGCTGGGGAGAGCAGCTGGGCTTGGGCAAGGCTGGAGCTGCATCCTGGAGGAGATAAACTGAGCTGGGGGTTGATGGGCCGTGGGGTAGGAACTTAGGGGGGGGGAAGCTGGGGGGATCCGATAGGAAGGGAACTGAGGGGGGGGCTGTGGGGAGAGGGCTGGAGCTGGGAGTCGGGTTGTAGCTGGGTGGTATGTGGGCATGCAGGAGAGGTTGGGGGATGTTCTGGGGCAGTAGGAGGTGGAGCTGGGGGGGAATGTTGGGGAAGCAGTTGGGTGGCTGGGAGCCTGGGGTGCTGTTGGGGCAGGGAGCTGAGGCCCCAGGGCGGGGGGCTGTGGGTGAGGTTGGGGAATGGGGTACTGGAACCCTAGGGCTGAGGGGGGACTGAACAGTTTCCGGAGGAACTGGGAAGTATAGGGAGAAGCTGCAGAGAGCATCTCTATGGGGAAAGGAGCTGGGGCCCCAGGGCTGGAGGTGTGGGGAAGGTTGAGGGGTGGGAGATCATGGAGGGTCTGTGACTCTGGGGCAGGGGGCATCTTGGGGGTGAGCTGGGTGACCTGTGGGGGTGGGTCCCTGTGGGAGGGGTATGTGCGGGTGCTGGTGGGAGAGGGGAAAGTTAGTGGGCTTGGTGGACTCTATAGAGCTGGGTTGAGGGGGGCCCTATGTGGGGCTGGGGCAGTGTTGGGGTTCTGCTTGGGGGCAGGGGTTGCTGTTTGTGGGGCTAGGGAGTTGTGGGGTGCAGCCCCCCAATGTGTAGAGGGGTTTGGCTGCTGCATGATAGGAGGTGGTACCTGGCCAGGGGAGCCCATCCTGAAGGAGTTCTGGGTGCCCCCTTGCCTGAACAGTTCTGTTGGGTTGGGGCGGGGCAGACGAGGGTCATTGGGGAGGAGCCCTGCCCCACATGGTGTGTGTTGGGCAGCAAGAGGCACACACAGTGCCCATCTCACCCTTGCTGACTGTAGCCAGCACTGGGCTCAGCTCACCCCGGCTTTTCCGTGCCCCCCTCTGGAGTTTGACTTCAGAGTCTGGGCAGCAACTGGCAACGCCACCCTCAGCAGCTTCCTGACCTGCCCCGGGCATGGCACCACTCAGAGCCCTCCCTGGAAAGTCGCTGTGATCCAGTCGGCATCTGCCCTGGAGTCACTTTTGGTTCCTTGCCCGCCCCCTCCTCAGTGCATGGGCCCCTCTTTGTGGGCACATACAGATGGTCTCCTCCTCCGGGTGGGCCTGTGTGCAGTGAGGGGTGGGAGGTTCCCCTGTCCTGAGGAACCTCTGTGAACTGCGTGATGCTGTGGCTAATGGCTGGCAAGGTGCCTTGTTTCGGGAGCGGGGCGAGTCTCTGGCACCAGCGTTCCCACCCCTTGTCATGCCCCATGCTCCTCCTGCCGGGGGCTAGTATGGCATGGATGGGCTCTCGCTGTGGGCAGGCTGGCTGGTGCTGGGGGGCTGGGTTTGGCTCTGACCTGGCCTCCCATGCAGTGCGGCGTTGAGAGACCTGCTGGCCGCAGTCTTGCACGTGGGGCAAGAGCTACGCTGGAATCAGGAGTCGAACCCCCTGATTAGGCAACAGGCGGTTGGAGCACTGGCACTCTGGAGACTTGGGGTCCAGCCCTGGCTCTGCCACTGGCCTGCTCCCCCTCCATACCTCAGTTTCCCCACCTTTCTAAGGGGGCTGGTGACTCTGCCCTCTTTGGAAAGTGATTGAAGTTTATGGATGGAGATGTGGGGCTGTCTGGGCACATGGGGGTCCTGGCCTGAACAGGCCCTTCTTTGCTAGATGCTGAACGTGCTGATCTCTGCCCCGGAGCCTGAGTCATCACTCTTGTGGCTCTCCGTGTCCACTGGGCCAGGGAACTTGCCTTTCCTGTTTGGAGAGGAAAGCTCTGTGTGTCGCCTGGTCACGGGACTCCAGGAGCCCGGCCTTGGACAAAGGTGCCAGCCTTGCTGGAGTGGGCAGCGTTCGGGGCTGGGCCAGCTGCGGTGAGGGCAGCCAGCTGACAGGGATCCCACGGGGTGAGAGGGGGCCAGCGCTGGATCAGCCTGCCCTGCAGAATGGGTTGTCTGTCTTCTGTGGGTATGGAGGAGCTAGGTGCCCCCAGCCCATGGGCCTCGGGTTGCCCAGTTGCAGGGGCCTGCGGACAGGGGAGTGCAGCTGTCTTCTGCAGGGGTTGCTGAGAGATGAGACCCCTGACTTGCCTGGAGCTGCAGACTCCAGCAAAGGCACTTGGGATAAAGCCACTACAGACCTGGGGCCCAATTGGAGCCGGTGCCCCCTAGAGGGAAAAGGTGCCATGACCCATATCTTTCCCCCCTGAGCCAGCCAGTCCCTGCCCTGGGGCCCGCTCAGAGCTGGAGCCCCTAGAGGGAAAGCTCCCTGCTCCCGCTATTTCTTGGCTCCATTTCGCTGCAGTTCTGCCAGTGCAAGGTTCCTGGTTCCTGACCTAGCCGGGGCTCTTTCAAGGGGCATGTGGAGGTGGCCGCCAGTCTCCTGCCCCACCAGCAGAGGGGCTGGTTCTGTTTCCTCCGGGGGTGGAGTTACCCATGTACCAGCAGGTGGTGTGGTCTCTTGGCACCCAGCCCGAGGAGTTTGTCCAGCCGTAGCTTGGCCTTGCTCTCCTGTTGCCCAGTGAAACGCTGGGTGCATCTGACCTCAGGCAGGCCCCGGCTCTTCCCCAGCACACAGGTGAATGTTGTCAGTGCTGTCCGCTGCTTGGGGCGGCATGTGGAGAGGGAGAGTCTGGCGGTATGATCCTGCACAGCCCTGCACGATTGCGACATGGACCCAGCAGTCCCCATGCTGTGTGCCCTTGAGCTGGCACAGAAGCCCATTGTGCTGCCCATTGTGAAGTGCCTACAACAGAGGGGCAGCACCGCCTGACTGGCAGAGAGAAGGGGGCACTGCTGTGCAGGGTTCACACCCCAGGGCTGCTTCTAGCTTCTCAGCGTACCTAACTGCTGGGGCTAGTTGAGCTGAAGCATGTTATGCTGGGATGGCTCGTCCAGTGCTGAGATGCAGCCACCTCTGGGGTGGGGCAGCTGGAGAACAACCGCACATAACTACACGAGGATGCCTTGTCCAGGACTGGACAATGAGATGCAGCCACCTCTGGGGGACGCTGGGAAATAGCCACACAGGGATGGCTTATCTGGTGTTGAGATGGGACACCTGGGGAACAGTCTCTCATTGCCCCTGCTGACATGTTGCTGCTTCTGGGGTGGGGTAGCTGGTACGGCTACACGATGATGAAGCGCTTGTGTCTTTGTGTGCCTGCCATGCTCCACTGTGAAGGCAGCTGCATCTAGCGCTGGGCAAGCCTCCCTGTGTGGTGGTGTATGCAGCTGTTCCCCAGCTGCTCTGCCCTAGAGGCGGCTGCATCTCAGTGCTGGGGGAGTGTAATCCGTTAAGGCCCTTGCTATCTTTGGGGCATCTATCAAAGCTGCTAGCGAATGGGGAACATTTCTCTTTAGGCAGGGGATGCTTCCATCCCACTGGCTAGTTGTGTCCCCCCAGCACCCTCTGATCCCACATGGTCCTGGGTACGGTGGCATGGCAGCTGGTGTGTGCACAGCTAGGGGCAACGTGCCACCAGTTCCCAGACTCCGTGCATCTCTCTGTGCCTCAGTTTCCCCGTTCTGGGGCAGCGGCTCCCCTCGCTATGGATTGCAGACTGGCTGGGGCAGGGCTGTCTCTTGGGCATCCGAGGGGCACTGATTGTGCCTGCCGCGGGGGTCCTATGGGCCGCGTCTGCGTGTGCAGTAAGGAAGCCGGGTGAGCCTGCGCAGGTACAGCAGGAAGCCAGCGAGCCGAAGTTACACTGGCTACATCTACACTACAGGGGGGGGTCGATTTAAGATACGCAAATTCAGCTACGCGAATAGCGTAGCTGAATTCGACGTATTGCAGCCGACTTACCCCGCTGTGAGGACGGCGGCAAAATCGACCTCCGCGGCTTCCCGTCGACGGCGCTTACTCCCACCTCCGCTGGTGGAGTAAGAGCGTCGATTCGGGGATCGATTGTCGCGTCCTGACGGGACGCGATAAATCGATCCCCGAGAGGTCGATTTCTACCCGCCGATTCAGGCGGGTAGTGTAGACCAGGCCTTAGTGGTTAGTGCTGGGTGGGCTCCACTGCCCGCCCCACCCAGGGGCTTCCGGGAGCACGGCGGCTGGGCTGCTGGAGGAGGGATTGGTCCCAATGGCCTGTCCAGGCCTCACCCTGGGTACAATCCCACTGACAATGGGTGAGGCGCCCGCCCCATCTGTTGGCTTGAGGGAAGTCTGTGTCCCTGTGACGGGGATCCCCCACCGCACCGCTGTAGCATGGAGCTGACCGGGCTCATCTCTTCTCCCCATGCTGGCCTGGCAGTGCCCCAGTGGCTCTTCCTGATCCTTCACTGTCCCATGGCGGGGCTGTGCCAGCCTCCCCGTCTGGGCACTTGCTTCCAGCTGTGTGGCATGTCAGTAGGTTGGGGCCGGGGAGGGCGTGTGGGGGGATAGCTGCTGGGTGGGGCCTAAGGGGTGTGGGCATGGCCACTTCTAGTTGCTCCGAATAGGTGTGTTGGATGGGGTCTGGGGGGTATGGCTGGGGCCCGGTGGGTGGCGTCATCTTGGGGGGAAATGGGAGGGTGGGACCTGGGCCTATGGGTGGGCCCAGCTCGGTGCTGTTTGGAATAGGTCTGTATAGCAAGGGGTGGCTGGAGCTCATGTTGGGGGGCTGGAGCTTGGTACCCTCCATCTAACCACAACCCCTTTCTGTTCCCCCCCCCCCACACAGGAAGAGTTCCAGGGCTTCCCTCCCGATGAGCCTGTCTCCCAGAGTTCCTTGCGCGCCGCCCTGCGCTCCCAGAGAGGTGAGGGCACCGGCCGGCCTGACCCTATGCGGATGCCCCCTCAATCCGGCACCGGGGAGGTGTCAGCACTGGCGTCCCATGTCCCCAGCCTCCCGTCACATCTCCTGCGCTGTGCTTCTTCACAGGGCCCTTGGGGTTCCCCAGCCTGGCACCGCTGCACAGGGGCCTGGCTGTCTCTGGCTGCAACGGGGCTGCTGCCTGGACACTACCTCTGACCCACAGGGGTCAGCCTCGCAGCACAAGGCCTTGCACGAACACCGATCTTGTGCATTATAACGGTGTCTCTTGGGCTCCCCCTTCCTACCGCCATAGGGTGGGCCCAGTTACATCAGCCATAGCTCATGCCTGCAGGGGACGGGGAATTGCTTCTCTTCTGCCTGAAACTGCTTGGCCACACCAGCTTCCTGCAGTGCCCAGGGCGCCTGGTCAGGGCGATGGCCCCTCCTGGGGACGCAGTGCTGGCTCCAGCCAGTGAACGTGGGATTCCCTTTGTCCAGTGCCCACAGCCCTTTGGCTTTCCGGCTCTGTGTTCGCAGCACGTTTCCAACGTGGAAGGGGAGGGAGAGATGTGTAGTGGGGGGTGGCTGGGAGGAGGGATGCTGGACACGCTGGGGCTCTGCCGCTGACTCCTGGTGTCACCCTGAGCAGCTCACTGCTTCTCCCTGGGCCTCAGTTTCCCCATCTGTGAAATGGGGATAATCCACCTCTGGCTGTTCAGACTGTGAGCTCTTTAGGCAGGGCCTGTCTCTTGCTGTGTCTGTGCAGCACCTGGCACAATGGGGCCCTGATCTCAGTGGGCAGGGACTGTCTCTCTGTGTGTCTGGGCAGCGGCTGGCATGCTGAGAGAACCTCGCTCTAACGGCTATGGGGGTGTCTGTGCAGTGACTGGCACAATGAGGGGATCTCATTTCAGTTGGGGTGCCCTGGTACAAATGGGGGTCCAGTCTACTGCAGGATACACAGTGCCACCCCCAGTGGTAAGCCAGGTCTTGGTTGGAGTGATGGCTGCTGTCCCCCCAGGGTTAAGCCAGGCCTTGTGGTGATGGCTGCTGTCACCCCCCAGCATTGGGGGCCTGGGATGGAGTTGCCACATGTTAATCACCTTTGCTGGCTGGGTGTGCGGTGGTGCATGGGTGGGGTCCCGAGTCCCGAACCCCCTGGTTCATCCCCCTCCCATTTCTCATTGCAGGTGTGTCGCCCCAAGCCAGCGGCAGGAAGAAGAGGGACGTGTCCCTGCTTGCAGCCCCCTCCAAGGCGCCGGCCAAGCCGAGGAAGGGCGAGGCCCAGCGGGAGCGCATGGTCAAGGCCCTGGCCGAGCTGCTCCAGAGATCTAGGCCCCCGCTGGCCAGGCCCCCTCCGGGCGCCAGCCCCACCCAATCCACCAGGATGCCTCCCGAGCAGGACCCAGGGCCCTCTGAGGCCATGCCTCCTTCCCCATCCCCCAGCAGCCCCCCAAGGGGACAGAGCCACGACCCCATGGTGCCCCACCGGCCGCGGGGCCGCCCCCGTGGCTCCTTCAAGAAGAAGCCAGGAGCCCCTCAGCGGAGTGCCAAGGCTCCCGGCACTGCCCCAGTGCCCCCCAGGAAGAGCCAGGGGCCGGCCTCGGGTGCCAGCCCGAGCTCCCGGAGGAAGGGCCCTGGGCGTGGGCGGAAGAAATTGCCCCTGCTGCTCAAGTTTGTCTCCAAAGCAAAACGGCTGAAGTCGGGGCGGGTGGCATTGGCCCGGGCCAGGCTAAAGCCCCCCGTGGGCAGGAAGCGGGGCAGCAAGAGGAGGAAGAGCAGCCCACCAAGGAGGAGGGATGTTTTGCCGGAGGACTCCCCCACTCTCCCTGCCCCCCCTCCGGAGCAGCCGCCCCATGAGGCACCAGCCGAGCCGGCCTCTCCAACCCAAGCCCGGTGGAAGCGGCGGAGACGGGCGCGGCGGCCGGCCCGGCGCGAGGGCGCCGTGAAGGAGAGGCCGGCGTCGCCCCCGTGTCCGGCCCAGGCAGAGGAGGAGTCAGCTGCCCCGGCCTCCATCGCCCAGTCCACACGGGCACAGTGTCTGAAACGGGGGCGGGGCCGGCCGCCCCTCACCCCCAGTCAGCGGGCCGAGCGGGTGGCAGCTGCCCAGCGGGAGGGGGCTGGCACGGTGGGCGAGGAGCCCCCCGGGCACAAAGCTACCTTCCTGAAGAACATCCGCCAGTTCATCATGCCCGTGGTGAGCGCCCGCTCCTGCCGCCTCATCCGTCCTCCCCGGCGCTTCATGGACGAGCCCCCCCGACGAGCCCCCCGGGCCAAGGCCCCTGAAATGGGGGGGCCACCCCGTGGGGAGCCCCCGGTCCCACAGCAAGCCCCTGGCCAGGAGGTGGCGCCTGGCCAGCCCCCCCGCTCGCCCGACGAACACTCCTCCCCCCTCTCGTCACCCCCTCCTTCCCCTGGCCTCTCGCCCCCAGCCTCCCCTCTTCCCACCCTCCCTGGCAAGCGGCGCTCTATCCTGCGGGAGCCCACCTTCCGCTGGACCTCCCTCAGCACCTCGCCGCTTCTGCCCCCCGAGGCGGGCAAGTCCCTCTTCCGGCTGCCCCCTGAGGAGCCCCACCTCTTCCCACCTGGCCCCCTCCTTGCCCCTTCCCCACCGGCCAGGCGGCCCCCACTGCTCCGGGCCCCTCAGTTCACCCCCAGTGAGGCCCACCTGAAGATCTACGAGTCGCTGACAGTGTCGGCCGAGGAGCAGGAGCCCGTGTGCCTCAGCGAGGCTGGGAAGGACCCCCCACTGTCCCCTGTGCCCCGGCCAGAGCCCCCCTCTCCCCACTACGAACCCGTGATGACCCGCAGTGGCAAGCGGCTGCTGGGCCGAACCAACCACCTGACCCTGCCCCTCTTTGGGGAGCCCCCCCAGCACCTGCCTGGCCCCCCGGACATGGAGCTGATCAAGATGGAGGATGTGGATGTGCCAGGCGTGGTGCGTAAGGTGGCCATCCGCCGCATGGCCTCACTGGCCAGCCATGAGTCCGAGGAGGAGGAGGGCTCTGGGTGCGAGGCCGAGGAGCAGGGAGCTGCAGCGCCCACCCGGGAGGAGGCAGCGCCGGCTGTACAGCCGGCCCAGCTGTCGGGCATGGACAAAGTCTACAGTCTGCTGACTCGCGCCAAGGTGCAGCTCTTCAAAATCGACCAGCAGCAGCTGCTCAGATTGGCCCCGGTGAGATCGAGACCCCCGTTCGGGGCGGGGGGAGGGGGGGTGGCATTGGGTCTCTGGGTGACTGGGGGGGGGGGGGGGGGGCTGCATATGCTGACCTGTCAGCCTGCCTTAATAAAAGTGCTTCCCGTGGGGTGGGGTTGGGAGTCAGGACTCCTGGGTTCTCTCCCCAGCTCTGGGAGGGGAGTGGGGTCAAGTGGTTAGAGCAGGTGGGCGCTGGGAGCCAGGACTCCTGGTTTCTTCTTCGAGTGCTTGCTCATGTCCATTCCAGTATGGGTGTGCACGTGTCGCATGCATGGTCACTGTAAGGCTTTTCCCCCCCTAATCGCTAGTAGTATCCGTTGGGTCGACTCTGGTGCCCCCTGGAGTGGTGCCTCCATGGCGCAGTTGATAGGCACCTGCTGTCTCCTCAGTTGCTTCTTTCTGTCTAGAACAATCCTCTCTTGACCAGCAATAGATCCCCTCATGGTGGTCTTCCTGTAAATAGATTGTAGATAAGTGTAAATAGTTTGTTAGCATAAGTATAGTGCTAGCTAGTTTTTCTAGTAAGCACCCACCCTGGCCCCAGGGCGGAGTTCGAACAGTGTGCAGCATGCCAGGCACATGCCAGTTAGTGACCCTCACATGCGCTGTTTGAAGTGACCCTGGATGAGACCCTGTCCCGGGAAGTGCCAGGCTGTAGGAATTTCAAACCAAGAACCCAAAAAGAGAGAGAGAATCGACTGAAGTTCCTACTTACGGAGACGGCACTCTGTCCTGCTTCAGAGCGGTGACTGGACCCGGCACTGAGCGCTCCCTTTCCCAGGTGCACGCTGGTGTCCGTTCGGCTCCCCGGCACACTTCTCTGGCACCCAAGAAATCTGCACCGATGACACAGCATTGTTCTCCATCACTGGGCCCGAAAAGAAGTCTGGGGGCATTGGGGGATGAACCACTGTCAACCGGGTGCAACTCAACCGGCCTATTGACTCCCCCGCCGGGGATGGGGGACTTGTCAAGTCCAATACCAAGGAGCTCCCCTTGTAGGTTGAGCCAAGAAGAGGACACGAACCTGGCAGCACCAGAGGCATATGGGGCAGCGCAAAACCTCTTACCCCTCCAGGTAGCGCTGTCTCCAAACTGGGGGTCTACAAGGGACAAGTCAGGCCGCAGGGCCCAGCCTTAAGAGGGCAATCACCAGTCCTGGACGAGCCCGCGAAGATGGCGATGCACCACCCTCCATTTCGCTCGTCATTGGGAGACTCGGCACCCAGGCCATGCTTGCTGCAGCGATGCCTTGCTTAGACGCCGGTCTCGTCCCTGGCATCTGGCTTGCAGTTGCGGTGCCGCTCCCTATCAAGGCAGTCATTTGGCACCATGAGGCACCCTGGTCACCTAGGAGCCGGTCCTTGAGCTCCAAATCTCAGGTAGAGTCATGTGCCTTGCGAGGGACCAGACCTTGGGCAGATCAGACCCCCCATGGATATGGCCCAGGGACTTGTCCCACCAGCATGGGGTACCGGCCAATGGCAGATGCTGGACCCCTTGGCTGCACATGGTCCAGGGCTCCCATGGGGGATGCTCCTTTTCGGCACTGTCAGAGACAAGGGCACCCTCTCCATCCCTGTCGGAAAGAGGATTGGTTCCTGGGGCAGCGATCGGGGGTCCTCAAGCCACACCAGCAGGAGACTGCCAGGGCTGGAGGAGGACCAGGCACCGGCAACAGTCCAAACCACTTTTGTCACCCTCCCCTGACGAGGCAGTGGTGGGTATGGCTGTAGCCCCGACACAGGATGCCTACAAAGCCCACCAGGAGCTCCTGCGTTGGATGGCTCAGAACCTTAACCTCAGAGAGAGGAGATTGCGGGGTCAGCCCAGCGTTGGAGGACATTGACTGCTTTGAGGCCAGCAAGAATTGCCCTGCCCCTGAACGAGGCCATTCTGCAACCCGTGAGGGCTTTGTGGCAGACCCTGGCCTTTCTCCAGCCTACGGCCAAGTGGGTGGAGAGGAAGTATTTCCTCCCCCATAAGAGTTACGAATACCTTTATACTGGGCTCCTTGGTTGTTGCTGCAGCCAACAAGAAGGGGAGGCGAGGGCAGCAGGGGGCCAAAGAGGCAAAGAAGCTGGACCTCCTGGGGAGGAAAATCTACTCCACAGGGGGCCTCCAGCTTAGGGTCGCAAACCACCAGGCTCCGTTTAGCTCACGATTTTAATTCCTGGTCAGCAGTGCAGAAATTCAGAGAGCTCTTGCCCTCTGACTCTAGGGCTATGTCTACACGACACAGCTTTTAGTAACGTGGCTGTGTTGCTACAGCCATGCCGCTAAAAGTTGGGCTGTGGAGCCGCTGTTTGTCAGCTGTCCTGCCGACAAACTTCCACCCCCAACGAGCGGCGAGTGCGTTGTCGGCAGGAGAGCGCTTCTGCCGACAGTGCGCTGTTCACACTGGCACTAAACTTTTCTTTTGGGTTTTTTTTTAACAGCTCTGAAAGACAATAGTTTTGTCGTTCAATTGCCAGTGTAGACGTAGCCTAGGGCAGAATTTGCTGCCATGACTGAAGAGGGCAGGGCCATAGCCAAGGCATCCCTCCAGCCGGCCCTAGACGCGGACGCAGCGGCCCGGGCGATGGCTACTGAAGTTGTAATGAGAAGTTCCTGGCTTCAGTCACCAGGCCTCCCCCATGAAGTCCAGCAGACTGTTCAGGACCTCCCATTCGAAGGGCAGTCCTTATTTCTAGAACAAACTGATGCCCAGCTGCACAGCCTGAAAGATTCAAGGGTGACCTTGAAATCATTGGGCTGCCCCATCCTGGAAACATTATAAGCCGCAGCCCGTGGGCCGTTTTTACCAGTCCCACTAGCGGCAGGACTTCCTGAAACCCCTATTGCTCTGTCGCCTGAAGAGACCAGCCTGTCACTCCTCTGCAGCCTCAATGTTTGCGCACGCAAAACAACCGTCGGGCAACAGACAAAGCTTTTGAGGAGGCACCTGAGGACAGGGCACCAGCCCAGTACCTGGATCTTGGCCTTATGTTTGTGGACCGTTTGTCCCACTTTTGTTGGCCCACGCCCAGTATCACATCTCCAACTGGTGGGTGCTCTGCGCGGCAAAAGTGGGATACGCCTTGTAGTTTTTCTTCCCCCACCCCACCTCATCAGGGACCCTTCTCATGAAAATCTCCTGGCCCAGGAGGTGCAGTTGCTCCTAAGGGCGGGGGCAGTGGAGGAGGTTCCCGGGGAACTAAGTGGCAAGGGGTTTTACTCCTGATCCCAAAGTCCAGTAGAGATCTCAGAGCTATCCTAGACCTTAGAAACTTTAACAAGTTCTTAAAGAAGTTGAAGTTCCGCATGGTTTCCCTGGATCCAGGGGGCTGGTATGCTGCCCTTGACCTATAGCTCTCTTCCAGGGGCACAGAGATACCTTCAGTGTGTGGTAAACTGGAACCACTGTCAGTTCACAGTTCTGCCCCCCGGCCTCTCAGCTGCCCCAGGAGTGTTCACAGAATGCATGGTAGTGGGAGCAGCTTCTTCAGGAGGAGAGGCGTGCAGGTCTGTCCTGACCTGGACAACGGCTGGTGAGAGGTCGGTCCAAGGTGCTAGTGGAACAACCTGTGGAAATCGTTCTGTCCACTTTCAAGAGCCTGGGACTCCTGGTTAATGAGCAGAAGTCCACCTTCATGCCCTTCCAGAGGGTAGAACTCCTAGGCGCAATCCTTGACATGACTCAAGCAAGGGCCTCCCTCCCGGAGAGCTGCTTTCAGGGCCATCTCAGCCCTCATACCAGGCAGGACAGCATACTCCACCACTACAGCCTAAAGCTCCTGGAGCACATGGCCTCCTGCACTCACGTGGTGCGGTGTGCATGTCTCAGACTCCACCCTCTGCAGCTGTGGCTGGCATCGGTGTACATTACCGGGTGTCACCCACTAGACAGTGGTCGCTGTTCCCCAGACGATGCTCGACGCCCTTCAGTGGTGGCTGGATCAAGACACCGTGTGCTGGCGTTCCCTTTGCAAGGCCTGCACCAGTGGTAGAGCTGGTCACAGATGCCCCAGATATGGGGTGGGGAGCCCACCTGGGGCCTCTCAGGGCGCAGGGTCTCTGGACACAGGAGGAGGTTTGCCTGCGTATCAGCGTCAGGGAGTGAAGGGCAGTGCGCCTTGCCTGCCAAGCGTTCTGCCGCAAGCTCTGGGGCAGATGTACGTCAGTCCTCACGGACACCACAGCAATGTTCTACATAAGCAAGGGGGAACCCGATCCTCTCCCCTGTGCCTAAGGTGTTGAAACTCTGGGACTACTGCTTAGCCCACTCCATTCACGTGGAGGCTGCTTAGTTTCCAAGCTCGCAGACCACCTGAGCAGATCCTTCACCAGTCATCACCAGTGGTCTCTCTGGCTGGACATCCTGGAGGCTATTTTCCAGAAGTGGGGGTTTCCCCAGGTGGACCTGTCTACAACCAGAAGCAATAGGAAATAACCCAGTTCTGCTCATACCTGGGGCACAGCCTGGTCTCTCTCTTGGACGCCTTCCATCTGCTATGGGGAGGCAGGCTCCTTCTACGCCTTTCCTTCCACACCGTCATCCCAAAGTGCTCCTCAGGGTCAAAAGGGACAAAGCCCACGTGATTCTCCTAGCACCGGCATGGCCGCACCAGCATTGGTTCACAACCTTGCTGGACCTCTCGATAGATGCCCCAGTCGGTCTCCCAGTGTGGACAGATCTGATCTGCCAGGGCCGCATGCAGTTTCTGCATCTTCTTTGTGGCTGAGCGAAATGGAGCTGGGCTGTTTGGCACTGGTCCAAGTGGTCCTTATGGCAGTCGGCCAGAACGACCGATCTAACAAAATGGACAAGGTTCTCACTCTGGTCACTTCAGAACGGGGTCCCCCTTCTGGAGTCCACACTCCCCTTTAGCCTGGACTACCTGCTCCATCTGAGTCCACTAGGTGGCAATATTGGCATTCCACCCTCTGGTGAACGGCAGATCAGTTTTCTCCAACCCAATTAGCTCTTTGCTCTTAAAGAGCTTTGAGCGCCTGTATCCGCAGCTTCTGCTTCCCTGGGATCTCAACAGGGTCGCTGTTTGAGCCACTATCAAGGTGTCCCTTGATTTTATTTATCCTGGAAGACCACCTTTCTGGTGGCCATCACCTCGGCCAGGAGGTGTCAGATCCGGCCCTTCACCTCCGAGCCGCCCTACATGGTCTTCAGGGACAAAGTCTGTGTGTGTCCTCACCCGTCCTTCCTTCCAAAAGTGGTCTCCCATTTCCACAATAGTCAGGACATCTTCCAGTCTTCTGTCTTAAACTTCATGCTAATAAGCACGAACAGAGGCTGCACTCTCTGGACGTTAGACGCAGGACTGGCTCTGCCATTTTTGCCACCCCAAGCAAAAAAGAAAAAGAAAGCCGCTCGGACAGTGCCGCCCCAAGAATGGACGGAATGCCGCCCCTTAGCATGTGCCGCCACAGGCACGTGCTTCCTCCACTGGTGCCTGGAGCCGTCCCTGTTTAGAGATGCTCTGGCCTTTTACATAGAAAGGACCAAACCCTTTTGAAAGTCCACCCAGTTATTCGTTGCTGTTGCAGAAAGGACAAAAGGCAGCGTGGTCTTGGCATGGAGGATCTCCTTCTGGATAATGTCCTGCATCTGCACATGCTATGGCCTGGCGAAGGTGGCTCCCCCCACGCTCAACAGCACACTCCACACGGTCACAGGCCTCACCAGCGGCATTCGTGGCTCATGCTCCGGCTATAGATATCTGCAAGGTGGTGACCTGGTCCTCTGTCCGCACGTTCATGGGCACTTCGCCCTTACCCAGCAGGCA
Organism: Emys orbicularis; assembly: GCF_028017835.1. Classification (NCBI taxonomy): domain Eukaryota; kingdom Metazoa; phylum Chordata; order Testudines; family Emydidae; genus Emys; species Emys orbicularis. The sequence continues at coordinate 14,294,792 of NC_088702.1, forward strand.
AGGAACGATGCAGCCTTCGAGGCAGTGCTCCTTCACTCCGTCTCACAGGAACTCCGACCCCACCCATTGACGGAATGCGTGGGAGTCCCGTATGCTGGGATGGCTATGAGCAAGCACTTCAAGAAGAAGAGATGGTTACTAACCTTTCCGTAACTCCTGTTGTTCAAGATGTTGCTTACGTCCATCCCCCAACCCACCCCCTGCCCCTCTGTCGAAGTTGCTGGCAAGAAGGAACTGAGGAGGCAGCAGGTGCCTATCTACCATGCCATGGAGGTGCTACTCCAGGGGGCACCAGAACCAAGCTGATGGATATCAGGGGAAAAAGTCTTCCAGCGACGATGTGCACACACCCATACTGGAATGGGCATGAGCAAGCACTCGAAGAACCACCATTACGGGAAGGGTAGTAACTGTCTTTTTCCCCCCCAGCTCTGGGAGGGGGAGTGGAGGGGACTGGGTTCTGTCCCTAACTTTGGGAGGGGGAATAAGTAGAGGCGGGGCTGGGAGCCAGGACTCCCCGGTTCTGTCCCCAGCTCTGGAAGAGGAGTGGCATCTATTAGAGCATGGGCGACGGGGGTGGAGCTGGGAGCCAGGACTCCTGGGTTCTATCCACGGCTCTAGGAATCCTGGCTCCCAGCCCCCTGCTTTAACCCACTAGATCCCACTCCTTTCCCAGAGCAGGGGAGAGAACCCAGCAGTGCTGGGTACCCGATGCCTTAACCAAGCCCACCCACGTCCCAGAGCTAGGGAAAGGGGTCGGGGGCTGGGTCCCTGTAGCTCTGGCTGTGCCGTCACAGCTGCGTCTGTCTGTCTCCTGCCTGCAGCCATCACCCAGCGTCAAATCGGAGGAGAGTGCAGAGGCTGTGCCAGGGGACGCTGAGCCAGACCTGGCCAGCACGGACAGGAACGAGACCAGGAAACTGGTATGTTGGGCTGGGAGCTGGATCGCTGCCGCTGTGTGTGTGTGTGTGTGTGTGTGTGTGAGGATATATCTTCTCCAGTCCTGCTCTGTACACCCCCTTCCAGTGGTTGGGGAGCGGAGCAGCCTCTTGGCCCCGTGGTGCTCCCTGCAGGAGGGCGTCTCTTCCCCTGGCACCCACCCTGTCATGATGTCCCTGCAGGGCCAGGAGTCTCCGGTGCAGGGCCCCCGGATCAAGCATGTGTGCCGGCATGCGGCGGTGGCGCTGGGCCAGTCGCGTGCCATGGTGCCCGAGGATGTGCCCCGCCTGAGCGCCCTGCCCCTGCGCGAGCGGGAGGAGATTGCTGCCTCACCGGTCGCCGAGGGTGAGTATGGAGGCAGTGCCCACTCCTCCAGGGCTGAGCTGGGGCATGGCCACCGGCCTAGCCGGGACCCGTGCCATGCAGGGCTGTCCCTGGGAGGGAGACTGCGGATGACTCTTCCATCGCCATCAGTGCTGTCCTTGAAGTGGCGCCGGGGAGTGCTGGGCTGCGTTGGGGGAAGGGGTGTGTCAGTGAGGGGTGGGTGGGGGCTGCGCTATGGGGTGGCTTGGCAGGATGCGCCATGCTGCGGGGGTGGGGTGGCAGGTCTCCGGGAGGGGCGGGTGGGGGCTGCGCTATGGGGTGGCTTGGCAGGGTGTGCCATGCTGCGGGGGTGGAGTGGGAGGGCTTGGGGGGGCTGCTGTGCTATGGGGTGACTTGGCAGGGGGTGCTATGCTGTGGGGGTGGAGTGGGAAGGCTCAGGGGGGCTGCTGTGCTATGGGGTGGCTTGGCAGGGTGTGCCATGCTGTCGGGGCAGGGTGGCAGGTCTCCGGGAGGGGCGGGTGGGGGCTGCGCTATGGGGTGGCTTGGCAGGGGGTGCTATGCTGTGGGGGCGGAGTGGGAAGGCTCAGGGGGGCTGCTGTGATATGGGGTGGCTTGGCAGGGTGTGCCATGCTGTGGGGGCGGGGTGGCAGGTCTCCGGGAGGGGCGGGTGGGGGCTGCGCTATGGGGTGGCTTGGCAGGGTGTGCCATTCTGCGGGGTTGGGGTGGCAGGTCTCCGGGAGGGATGGGTGGGGGCTGCGCTATGGGGTGGCTTGGCAGGGTACGCCATGCTGCGGGGGCGGGGTGGCAGCTCTCCGGGAGGGGCGGGTGGGGGCTGTGCTATGGGATGGTTTGGCAGGGGGTGCCATGCTGTGGGTGCGGAGTGGGAGGGCTCGGGGGGGCTGTGCTATGGGGTGGCTTGGCAAGGGGTGCCATGCTGTGTGGGGGCGGAGTGGGAGGGCTCGGGGGTTGCTGTGCTATGGGGTGGCTTGGCAGGGGGTGCCATGCTGTGGGGGTGGAGTGGGAGGGCTCGGGGGGGGCTGTTGTGCTATGGGGTGGCTTGGCAGGGGGCGCCATGCTGTGTGGGGGCGGAGTGGGAGGGCTCGGAGGGGGACGCTGGGCTACAGGGTGCTGTCCTGCAGGCAGCTCTATGCCGCACATGGTGGGGCCAGGGGTGCCCCATGGTAACCTCTCTGCCGTCTGCCCCGCAGAGACCTCCTCGGCCTCAGAGAGTGAGGGTGGGCGAGCACGACGGGGAAAGGTGGAGCCAGTGGCAGTGAAAGCCCCGCTCCCCCACGCGCGCCGCCCCGCCCCTCCACCACCATCACTCAGGCAAGAAGAACCGCATGACCCGCTGCGGCAAGTGCAAGGGCTGCCTGAAGCTGCAGGACTGCGGGGCCTGCGTCAACTGCCTGGACAAGCCCAAGTTCGGGGGACCCAACACCAAGAAACAGTGCTGTGTGTGAGTGTCCCCGGGGCGGGGGGCAGGGCGCCCGGCTGCCAGTCTGGCTTTGGGCAGGGAGTGGGGCGTGGTGGTTAGAGCGGGGAGTTGGGGGCCAGGACTCCTGTGCCCCCCCGACTGTGCCCCTGTGTGGCTTAAGGCAAGTCAGGTCACCTTGCCGGAGCTCCCTGTATAGCGCTCCCCCAAAGCACTGTGTGAATGCACTCGCTCCTCTGCTAGCTCCCCTGCACATCACATGTGATGGACGAAACACATGTACGTACATACATACACCCTGCGTGTTGCTGCCCCCTCCCGCACCCGTGGCCCCCTCGCTCTGACCGGCTCTCTCTGCCCTGCCAGGTACCGCAAGTGCGATAAGATTGAGGCGCGCAAGATGGAGCGGCTCTCCAAGAAAGGTAATGCCAGTGCTGCCGCAGCCTGGGGTGGTGGGAGGGATGGGCTGGGAGCCAGGACTCCTGGGTTCTCTCCCTGGCTCTGCCAGTGTCTTGCTGAGCAACCTTTAGAGGTCATGGGGCTTGCTTGTGTGCTGCAGACCCCCCTACCCTGGGTTTGTACCCTGAGCGCTGCAGGCAGTGTGTGTGTGGGGGTGTCCTTTCTCTTCCCGCCTGCTCTCATCTGGGGCCCATACCCCATTCTACTACAGCAAAACCGCCATGGCAGAGCCTGGAGCTCATCCTGAGGCTCTGAGCTGCATGTTCCAGGGATCTTCAGAGCTCCCCACCCTGCCCCCTGCAGCCCAGCGCCCCCCTAGTGCTGCCCTGGAGTATCTGGGCCTGCCCCCTGCAGCCCAGCGCCCCCTAGCATCGCCCTGGGGCATTGGGCCTGACCTGACCCTGCTCCCTGCAGCATGGAACCGCCAGTGGCTTAGGGGAGAGCTCCCCCTACTGAGTGACACCCCCCCCCCCATTCCCTTTGCCACAATGTCCCTCTCTTGGCCCATAGCAACCCTCTTGAAAATCTCTGGGGTGTTCCTGTCTGACCGCTAGAGCCGGAGGCATTGGGGGAGCAGCCTGCATGCCTCCTCCCCTCCCCCCCCCCCCCCAGCTGTGGGCCACGCTGTGAATCTAGAAGCTGTCCTTGCAGAACTCCTGGATTTGGTGGATGTTGGTGCAGGGTGGGGTTGGAATGGAGCTGCAGCTCTCACTTGCTAGATCGCCAGTGTCGTCTTCATGTGTTTCGCAGAGAGGACCCAGTCCCCCTCAGGAGGGACACCCCCTTGTTCTGCATATGTCTAACCTCCCCGGCTAGCTCCATTCCCCTGACCCTGTCCGGGAAATGCTCAGAGATCGTAAGTAGCAAGGGCTGCAGTGGCATCTCATTAGAGTTAAGAGTTAACACAATGACAATTGTGGGATAGTAGTTAAGGTTCAGGGTTAACACAACCCGAGGTTGCCAGTCTATTATCATCATTCATGGATAATGGACTTGTTAGGGTTCAGAGCGAACACAGCAGCAAGGATGACACATGTTGATTAAGGTTCCGAGTTAACATAGTGTTGAAGTTGATGCACCTTCCTTAAGGTTCTGAGAGAACTTGCTGGCAAGGATGGCGCATGAGTGGCCAGTCAGGGTTGGGGTTTACCTGGCCACGTGCACCACACAATCCTTGTGGGCAAAGGCCCTGGGCACCCTGGCCCTGTGGCACTGCTGGGCCCAGCGGGGCTGCATGTCTTCACCAGGGCATGGCCAGGAAACTCACCAGGGGGTGTTTGCTCTGAGGCCAGGGATTGCTGAGCTTGGGGAGGCAGCGTGGCCTAGCGGATACAGCCCTGGGCTGGGACCCAGGAGACCTCTGCTCTGTTCCCAGCTCTGCCACTGGCTTGCTGAGTGAGCGGGTAAGTTGTCATCACCCCGTGCCTCAGTTTCCCCACCGTGTGGGGTGCTTTGAGATCTGTGAATGGGGGCGTTGGAGGAGAGCTGGGTGTTCAGTGCTGCTGGGACCCCCGTTTGCTTAGATTGTAGGGGCTGCTGCATCTGTGTGACACCTGGCCTGCCAGGGGAGGGGGCAGCTTCCAAGATCGGGCAGGGTCTGTGGGCGCTGCACCGGACCCATCCTGCTGTGGGTAGCCCAGCCCTCCCCACCTGTCCTGTGGCTGAGGAGGGAAACTGGCCCAGCCCCACCGCCCTGTCCTTTGTCCTCCCTCCCAGCTCACCCAGAGCCGGGCAGGGGGCAGAACCCAGCTCCGTGGGGCGGCAGCGAGCCTGCCAGGGGGTTCCCCTCCAGCACGGTGGGGCAGGGAGAGCTGGGGGGCAGGAGGAGGCTGCAGCAGGTACCTGGGGGGGAGCGGGGAGGGGGCCTGAGCTGGAGGGCAGACAGGCTGCTCTGTGCTGCTGCCAGTGGGGGGAAGGCTCAAGGCGTGTGTGTGTGTAGGTCCCAGCCCCTTGGGGAGGGGGAGATCTGTGTGTGGTTGTGAGCCATGTGTGGGGGGGGGGGGTGGGAGGGAGAGAGAGAATGGGTGGGGTGGAGTCTGATGCTGGGTGTGTAAATGGGGGAGGGGTGCTGAGGATGTGTGAATGCAGGGGGCGGGGAGAGGGGAGCCCTGGGGTGTATATCAATGGGACGGGGGAGGGAAGCCCTGCAGGGTGTTGGAGGGGAGGAAGCTGTTCACAAAACCAGACCTGCTCCAGCACTAGGCTGGGAGCCAAAACTCCTGTGTTCTATCCTGCCCCTTCTCTTCCCCCACTTCCCCATGTGGGGCCCCTGCCCCCTCTGTGCTCTGTCGGCAGGTCACAGGCTCCTGGGGCAGGGCCCATCCCTACAGCATCTGAGTCAGTGTTTGGGGTTGGGGGGGGTGTACAGAGCCCAATGGGGTGGGGTGTGATCTCTGGTCCCAGCCCAGCATGCCGAGTGTTCACTCGGGTGCCTGGTCCCATGGAGGGGTATCTTGAGTGTGGGAGGCAGGCATGAGCTGGGGGGTCGTGTTGGCTGGAGGTGGGTGCTGAGAGCAGCCACAGCGGGACAGTTCAGGAGGCTGCTGCGTATGTGGTGCTCGGTGGGGCGGATGGGTCTGCGACCTCCTGAGAGGAGCTGGGCTGTGGGGGGGCTGCTGCAGCATTGCTGCGTATCAGTGTCTGGGGCCTGTCTGTGTCTCTGAGCCACTCCCATGGCACATGGGGCCCGTGTCTGTGTGTTTTGGTTGCCCCCTGTGGTTTGTGTGGTTGTGGAGCTGGTGGTGGCGTGATGCTGTGGGGCTGTCTCTCTTGGCCACCCTGTGGTGGGACTGGTGCCTGCAGGTCACACAGTGACAGGGCCAGCGGTGCCATGGGCCCCATGCTTCAGTGTCTCTCGGCCGCCCACAGGTCGCATGGCGGTGGGGCTGGTGGCTCCATGGGGCTGGCGGTGCCATGGGCCCCATGTCTGTGTGTCTCTGCTGCCTGCAGGTCGCACGGTGGTGAAGCCAGTGGTGGCGCGGGACTCGGAGGACTCACAGGAGGAATTCCCGGCACCCTGGGAGCTGATGCTGGGGGCGACGGAGACAGCAGAGCAGGAGGCCCTGCTGCAGCGCAAGTCGGCCCGGCGCTGTGTCAAGCAGAGACCCTCCTACGACATCTTTGAGTCCACGGACGACTCGGACGCGGAGCCCCGGCCCGGCTCCACCACGCCCCGCAGGAAGCCCTCCCGCGACTCGGGTGAGCCGCCCTACTGGGACCTCTGTCCCCCCTCCACCGCATGGGGGCCAGTTCCCCTCTCCCCGTGCCAGGTTGCTGGTTTCCCCCACCTGTGTATTGGGTGCCTGGCTCTGGGGTGCAGAGGGGCCAGGGCCTGGGAGGTGGCTGTGGCAGCGGGTGGGGCTGGGGCTGGTTGGCCCTCTAACCATCTCTTTGCCCCCCCTCCCCCCCCCCAGACCTGCTCCCCATGGAGGTGGAGGAGCAGAGCCGACCGCGGAGAACGCCGCTGCAGCCCGTCGTGCAGCTCAAGGCGAGGAGGCGGTTGGAGAAGGTGAGGTGGCCCCAGGCACGGAGTGGGCAGTGTATGGGTTTGATGCACCCACACCCCAGCACTGGAAGGATCCAGGCCCAGAGCAGAGGGAGAGGAGCTTGCATGGGGCCCGGGGATCCCAGTTCTGCCACAATCATGGCTAGTCGTGGGTGGGCAGGCAGGGGTCTGCCAGGATGGAGAACCCCACCTTGTTCCATCCAGGCCTCCACATGACTGGTGCAGCTCTCACTGGCTGGTTTCCTGCCCTCTGTGCCAGCCACTCTCCTGTCTTGTGGTTGGATCGGGGCCAGCGCCCCCCAGAGTGGAAAGGCCCTGTGTCCCTTTCCCCACCCCTATGACCCAGCCAGTCCCCTGCCCTGGAGTCAGATGGGCGCTGGTGCCCCCTAGAGGGTGCAGGTCCCCTGCCTTCTCCCCTCCTCCCCCCCCATCCCACACACACACTGACTCCCTGCTCCCCCCAGGACACACTCTCCTCTGGCTCATTCCCTTCCTTCCCCAACGGCTGGAACGGGAAGCAGAAATCCACTGACGGCGTCCACCGGCTACGCGTTGACTTCAAGGTGAGAGGGCAGCACTCCCTGGTCCCCAGCGTCGGGCAGAATTCGCACCCAGTTTGGCCCCGCTGCGGGAGGGGAGTCGGCACTGGCTCCACACCTCGGAGCGAGCCTCCATCCTCCTCCCCTTGAGGTGCTGAGGACACAGGGCAGCTCAGTCCCACATGGGTGATGGGGCAAAGGAATTAAGCCCCTTTCTGCTGCTGGTGCCCCCCCCCCCCCCGCCGGGCAGGGCTGGAGGAAGGGCTGGCAGGGGACTGTCTGGGGAGTGGAGGTGATCAGGCCCCTCTGGGAGCTGGCAGGGTGCCACCCCCTCCCTCAGGTGTCCAGAGGGTCGCCACGCCCTGCCCCTCTGCAGGTGTGCCCAATGGCTGTTCCTCACCCCATGGCATCATCGGGGGTGGGGAGGCTGGTCCCCGTGCTACCAGGGCCCTCCTGTGCCACTGCCCTCTGAGCTGGGGGGCGCCGCTGAGCCATGGGGTCGGCGTAGAGGAGTGTGGGTGAAATCTTCAGCCTTTGCCCCACGGTGTGACCGGGATCCTGTGGGGTGGGGGGTCCAGAGGGTGGCATGGCTCTGTGCCCCTGGCTGCTGCTCCAGCCTGTGTCGGTCTCCGTGGTCCCAGCCAGCCGTCTGTGGGCAGGGCGAGAGGCTCACAGCTGTGGGGTGGGCACTGTCTCTTGCAGGAGGACTGTGACTTGGAGAATGTGTGGCTGATGGGGGGCCTCAGCATCCTGACCTCTGTGTCCGTCACTGCCCAGCTCATGTGCCTTCTCTGCGCCAGCAAGGGTTTCCACGAGGTGAGCCCGGATGCCGGGGTTCTCTCCCTGCTCTGGGGGCAGGGGGTCTAGTGGTTAGAGTGGGCAGGGGGCGCTGGGTTCCCCCCGCTCTGGAGGTGGGGGGTCTAGTAGTTGGGGTGGGGGGGGGAGGGCTGGGAGGCCAGACACCGGTTTCCCTCCTGGCTCTGAGGGCAGGAGGACTGGGAGCCAGGACTCCTGGGTTCCCTCCCGCTCTGAGCGGAGCCATCTCATCGGCCCGTCCCCTCCCCAGCTGGTGTTCTGCCAGGTTTGCTGCGACCCCTTCCACGTGTTCTGCCTGGAGGAGGACGAGCAGCCGCAGCGGGAGCAGGAGGAGAACTGGTGCTGTCGCCGCTGCAAATTCTGCCATGTGTGCGGGCGCAAGAACAAGGTCTCCAAGGTAGGTTCCCTGGAAGAGGTTGGGGCCCTTCCCTCCAGGCAGCGTTAGCCTGTGCCCCAGAGTGGTGCTAGGGGGCACTGTGCTGCAGGGAGCAGGGCAGGGGCGCCCCCTGGCAGTTGGGGCTGGCCCTGTTGCCCCAGAACGGCGCTAGGGGGCGCTGTGCTACAGGGGGTGGGGTAGGAGCTCTCCCTGGCAGTCAGAGCTGGCCCCAATGCCCCAGGGCAGTGCTAGGGGGCGCTGTGCTGCAGGGGGTGTGGTGTGGGGGCTCTCCCTGGCAGTCGGGGCTGGCTCTGATGCCCAGCGTTGAGGTCCATCTTCCCCTGTGCTGTACACCCACCACCTGAGTCCTGTGGGTTACGTACAGTCCTTTGCCGCCAAAAGCCAGGTGTGAAGCCGTTCGTCTCCCCTCGGGTGATCCCATTCTGCTCCCTGAAATCCCCCACATTGGCAGCGTGACCGGGGCTCTGCTTTGGTTCTTGCCCAAACCTGGTAATGCCGGGCATCTGGGAATTCCCAGCAGGGCCATGTCTTAGTACCAGGTGAGGGGTCCCTGGGTGACCAGCCCTCTGCCCCACCCCAGAGGGGGCCGGACAAGGGGGCCCTGGGTGACCAGCCCCCTTCCTCACCCCAGAGGCAGCTGCATCTCAGTGCTGTCCATACCGGGGCAGCGGGGGGGAATGTGTGGCGGGGGGGGGGGGGGGGGGGGGGCGTAATCCATCTCTCTCACACCTGCCTTCTCCTTTCTGCCCTGTCACAGCCACTGCTGGAGTGTGAGCGCTGCCGCAACTGCTACCACCCAGCCTGCCTGGGCCCCAACTATCCCAGCAAGCCCATCCGCAAGAAGCGGGGCTGGGTGAGCACAGGGGCAGGGCCATGCCAGGGTGGGGAGGAAAGGGGTGGGGTCTATCCTGGGATTGGGGGGGGGGGGGGGGAGGAGTTGTGGGGGAGGGGTTCCCCCCCACACTAATGCTCTTTTTGGCTCCTAGATCTGCTCTGCCTGCATCCGCTGCAAGAGCTGTGGGGCTGCCCCAGGGAAGAACTGGGACACGGAGTGGTCCCACGATTACAGCCTCTGCCCCCCCTGCTCCCTGCTCTATGACAAAGGTGTGTGGGGCGGGGAATGGGGCGCGCGGGGCCTTTCCCCTCTAGGTGACACAGGCTCCCATCCAGCCCCAGAGCGGAGACTGGCTGGCTCAGGGGGGCAGGGAATGGGGCGTGGGGCCTTTCCCCTCTAGGTGACACAGGCTCCCATCCAGCCCCAGAGCGGGGACTGGCTGGCTCGGGGGGGTGGGTAATGGGGCGTGGGGCCTTTCCCCTCTAGGTGACACAGGCTCCCATTCAGCCCCAGGGCGGGGACTGGCTGGCTCAGGGGGGTGGGGAATGGGGCCTTTCTCCTCCAGGGGGTGCTGGCTCCCATCTGGCCCCAGGGCAGGATGCTGGCTCGGGGTGGGGAATGGGGCCTGTTCCCTCTGGGGGTGCTGGCCCCGTGTGCAGCACTAACCCCTCTGCCCCCCAGGTAACTACTGCCCCATCTGCTCTCACTGCTACGAGGACAACGACTACGAGAGCAAGATGATGCAATGCGCTAAGTGCGAGCACTGGGTTCACGCCAAATGCGAGGGGCTCTCAGGTCAGTCTGGGGACTTGCCCAGCGAGCTATGCTGGGTGTCGAGGCTGGCCCTGATGGCTGGGGAGAGCCCTGCAGCACAGCACCCCCTAGCGCCCCCATCCTGACCCCTGCAGCATAACGCCCCCACAGTGCCCTCTAGTGCTGCCCTGGGGCATCGGGGCTGGCCCTGCTGGCTAGGGAGAGCCCTGCCCCCTTCGGCACAGCACCCCCTAGTGTGTCCCCTCAGTATCTGCCGCACACCCCTTTTGCCTTGGCTGCCATCTAAGCCCTGGCCCTGCTTCACTGGTCATGGCTGGCCCATTCACTCCCTGCCCCGGGGATGGGAGGCTGCGTGGGGCTGGGGCTGCCTGACCTGCTCTGCTCTTTTCCCCAGACGAGGACTACGAGATCTTGTCCAGCCTGCCAGAGAGCGTGGTCTACACCTGCCGGCCCTGCTCTGGCAGTGACAAGGCCAAGTGGCGGGATGTCCTCACCTCGGAGCTGCGCAAGGGGCTGCGCAACGTGCTGCAGGGGATGCTGGCCTCCCAGCACGCCGAGCCCCTGCTGCAGTGCGCCCAGGTACGGCCCTGCACCCCGGAGCCAGGAGAGACCTCGGCCCCTGGCTCCCAGCGCCTCCCCTCTAACCCACCAGTGCCCAGTCCCCTCCCCGCACGCCGAGCCCCTGCTGCAGTGCGCCCAGGTACAGCCCTGGACCCCGGAGCCAGGAGAGACCTCGGCCCCCAGCGCCCCCCCTTTAACCCACCAGTCCCCTCCCAGCACGCCAAGCCCCTGCTGCAGTGCGCCCAGGTACGGCCCTGCGCCCCGGAGCCAGGAGAGACCTCGGCCCCTGGCTCCCAGCGCCTCCCCCGCTCTAACCCACCAGTGCCCAGTCCCCTCCCCGCACGCCGAGCCCCTGCTGCAGTGCCCAGGTATGGCCCTGTGCCCCGGAGCCAGGAGAGACCTCGGCCCCTGGCTCTCAGTGCCCCCCCCCCAACCCACCAGTCCCCATTCCCCTCCCAGCACCCCTGGAATCCACAAGACCCCTTACCCCTCCCAGCGGAGGGGATAGAACCCAGGTGTCCTGGCTCCTAGCCCCCCTTTCCCGTTAGTCCATGTTGTTGCAGTGACACTGTCTGGTGCCCCCCCCGGCAGCCGGCTGGGAGCTGATCGTGGGGACGTTTCTGGGTGCCAGGCGCACCGGGCCCATGCCAGGCGGATCAGTCTCAGCCTGTGCGGGGGGGGATCCTGGTCGGGGGCAGGGAACAGACTCTGGGGGGAGCAGACCCTCCCCCGCCAGCGACCTGTGGCTTTCCGGGGTGCTGACCCCTGTCTCCCCGCAGTGCTGCCCGGACGACGGCGTGAAGGTGCACCGGCGGCCCTGCAACCTGCGCACTGTCAGCAAGCTCTTCGAACAGGGCCACTACAGCTCCGTGGTGAGGGGACCATGCGGGGCACAGATGAGGGCAAGGGGGGAGGTGGGGGGCTCGGAGGGGGTGGTGGGCAGGGCGGGGCAGTGGTTAGGCCCTGCGCCCACGGTCACTCTCCCCCCAGCACGGGTTCAGCGAGGACGTGGTGGGCATCCTGCTGCAGCACCTGGAGGAGCGTGAGGGCCTCGAGGAGGAGCAGGGCGGTCCCTCCGTCAAGGCGCTTTACATTGAGGTACTGCAGGGGAGCACCAGGGGCACGCGGGTGGCGCTGCACATGGCATGCACCCAGCATGGGAAGCGAGACAGGATTCCGGGTGAGCTGGGCCCCCCGTGGGTCCGGCTGGGGGGCAGCAGCGGTGGGCAGGGCCCCAGGGGGGTGGATGCTGCGGGGGTGGCAGCAGTGGTGGGCAGAGCCCTGTGGGGGTGGCTGGGGGGCACAAGTAGTGGGCGGGGTCCCGTGGGAGTGGCTGGGGGACCCTGTGGATGTGGCAAGCATTCCCCAGCACCCCCGTGCAGCCCCCACCACTCGGCTCTCTCCCGCAGCTCATGGCGCGCTCGTTCAGCTGGTTCAATGCACAGGACGCCAAGCGCTGGCAGCGGCGCAGCTGCCTCCCCAAGTGAGTACCGGGGGGGAGGGGTGTGGGCAGCAGGGACCTCGTGGGGTTCTGGGAGGGCTTGCGGGACTCCCAGGGCCCCGGCTCCCCTGCCGTCACGCTCTTACTCTGCCCCCCCCAGTGGCATGCTGCCTGACGCCGTGCTGCCCCCCTCCTCCGACCACATGTACGCACAGTGGCGCCGGCCCGAGGAGCCCAGCGCCACCGAGAACGGCGAGCTGGCACCCGGAGCCATGGGCACCAGTGAGTACGGGGGAGCTGGAAGCCAGGACTCCTGGGTTCTGTCCCTGGCTCTGGGACGGGAGGGGGTTACAGTGGGGGCTGGGAGCCAGGACTCCTGTGTTCTTTCCACAGCACTGGGAGGGAAGTGGGGTCTAGTGGTTGGGGGGGGGGTGGCGGCTGGGAGCCAGGTCCTGGGTTCTGTCTCTGGGAGAGGAGTGGGGTCTGGTGGGTTAGATTGGGGGAGTGGGGGCTGGGAGTTGGGCCAGCTGCTGGGTGGGTAGGAAGGAACTCAGTGATCCCTCTTCATGTGTGTTGCTAGGGCCTCTCTCCTACCCCCCCCATCCCCCGCCCCGCCATTGGGTCTCCGCCCCAGCAGCTCTCACCCCTCTCCCTGCAGGTGGGAAGGACCAGGAGGTGGTGCTGGCGAAGCAGGGGCTGGGCAGCGGCGCTGAGGACAAGCGTCAGTGCGCCCTGTGCCTCCAGTACGGGGATGCCCCCTCCAAGGTAAGGCCTGGCCTGTGCCAGGGCTGGGGGAGTCCTCCGCCCTCGAATGCGTGGCCTTAGGCCACTGGGGATCCAAGGGAGCGTGGCCTGTGGGGCTCTGACACCTGGGTTCAGTCCCCTGCTTGGGGTGGGGGAAGTGGGGGGCTAGTGGTTAAAGTAGCGGGGGCTGGGACAGAACCCCTTTTTTGCCCTTTGCTCCCCCTGCTGGCTGGTGGTGCTGACCCTGACCCCTCGCTCTCCACCCCTCCCCAGGATGCGGGGCGGCTCCTGTACATCGGCCAGAATGAGTGGACCCACGTCAACTGCGCCATCTGGTCGGCTGAGGTCTTTGAGGAGAACGATGGATCCCTGAAGAACGTGCACGCCGCCGTGGTGCGGGGGCGCCAGATGGTGAGGGGGCAGGGCCCTGGCTGGGTGAGGGGGCAGGGCTGAGGTGCTGGCAGGGCTATGGCCTGGGGGAGCGGAGCGGGTGAGGACTGTGGCTCTCCCATTGAGGTGGGTGATGGGGGCCTGTCTGCCGGGAGGGGGGGGGCTAGGGCTGAGACTTTTGGGGGGGGCTGTCTGGGGGGGGAGTTGGGGTGGGCAGGGCTGAAGCCACCGGGGGCGGGGGCTGTCTCCCGGTGAGGGCGGGCAGGGCTGAAGCTGCCGGGGGGGGGGGGGCCTGAAGCCGTGTGTGTGTGTGGGGCGACGCGGGGCTGAGGCCGGGGGGAGGGGAGGGCAGGGCCTGTCTGCCACTGGGGGGTGGGGGCAGGGCCTGTCTGCCACTGGGGGGGGGGCTGAGGCCGGAGGGGCTGTTTCCCCTCTGCACTGGCACAGGCCAGGCTGCGAGCACTGCCCCCTTACCCCTGCTGTGCCCCCAGCGCTGCGAGCACTGCCAGCGCACTGGCGCCACGGTGGGCTGCTGCCTGTCGGCCTGTCTCAGCAATTACCACTTCATGTGCGCCCGCCTGCGCCGCTGCACCTTCCAGGAGGACAAGAAGGTTTTCTGCCAGAAGCACACGGACCTGCTGGATGGGACGGTGAGGGACCACGCCGGGGGCACCTGTGGGGCAGGGCTATGGGTTGCGAGCCAGGCAGGTTGGGCTATGAGGCGCTACCCCCACTGGAGATTGAGGGCTGGGGCCCCATGGTGTGTTTGGGGGGGTCCCTCTGGCTAGGCTGGCCCTGGCGGGGGGGTCCCTGCTAAACTGCTCCCAGGCAAGGGCGCACTGCCCAGCTGCTGACCCGTCCCCCCACCCACCCCAGGAGATTGTCACCGAGGACGGGTTCGACGTGCTGCGCCGGGTCTACGTGGACTTTGAGGGCATCAGCTTCAAGAGGAAATTCATGGTTGGCCTCGAACCCGACACCGTCAACATGATGATTGGTGAGTGCGGGGGGCTTCTCCCTTCTAGGGGGCGCCGCCTCTCATCTGGCCCCAGAGCAGAGGACTGGCTGACTGGGGGTGGGGAATGGGGCATGTGGCCTCCCCCTCCACGGGGCGCCAGCTCTCATCTGGCCCCAGGTGTGTGCGGACGCCCTCACCTTGTCTCCTATTCTAGGTTCCATCAAGATCGACAGTCTGGGGCTGCTGACGGACCTGTCGGAGTGCGAGGGACGTCTCTTCCCTGTCGGCTACCAGTGAGTATCTGGCCCCTGGTGTGGGGCTTCCCCAGCTCCCTGCCATGCAGTGTGTGCGCTACAGAGGTGACCCCCCCCGTCCTGGGGCTGCCTGTGTATCCCACTCCAATTTCCAGCCCCCCATTCCCCTCTTTGGGGGGCCAAGCGGGCGGCTGGGGCCATGCTGGAGTGGCCACGGGAGGGTTGAACTAGCAGCCCGAGGGAAAAGTGGCGCGGACGCGTATGGTGCTGACCCAGCACGGTCTGAGCCAACGTGGAGACCCGTCTGGCCGCTCCTGCTTGGAGCACAGGCGTCCAGCCCATGGGACGGTGCCCTGGCAGGCGTATTGCACTCACTGGCTGCAGCATCCGGGAGGGGGCAGCCGGTGGGAGAAGTGTCCAGGGCATGGTGCAGCATCCTGGCCCGGCCACCTTTCGGGGAGGTGCTTTAGCCAGACACCTGCGGCTGGGCTTGGGGTGGGGTCTCTGGCTTGTGTTGTCCCAGAGCTCAGGTGGCTCTGGGCGGTGCCAGGGCCCCCATGGCCATGCTCTGGCAGCTCACCAGCTGCCCTCTCCTGCCAGGTGCACCCGGCTGTACTGGAGCACGGTAGATGCCCGGAGGCGCTGCTGGTACAAGTGCCGAATCCTGGAGTGCCGGCCCCAGCTGAGCCAGAAGGAGCCAGACCTGCTGGGGGGGCAGGAGGAGAACCAGACCATCGCGCACAGTCCTGCCACAGGTGAGGGGTGAGGTGGGGGGGGGGGGCTGACCCTGTTGAGTGGGGGGCACTCTGCCACTACACAAGGGAGCTCTGTGGGCCCTGCACAAGCCAGGCCTGTTCTGGGCGGGGCGCTCCCTCCCTCGGGGGCGGGGCTGACCTTGGTGCACCAGCCCCTATGTCCTATCTGGGAGCCATCCTCTCACCCTGGCAGAGGATAAAAGACCCACGGCTGCTGCAGATAGGGGAGACTCCTTTCAGCTCAAAGTGCGGCATTATGTGCGGCTGTTCCCCAGCAGCCCTGCCCCAGAGGTGGCTGCATCTCCGTGCCAGGCGCATGTCCCGGTGCTGTCTCCAGGGCCGTGCAGTCGGGGCTCCCTGCTCTAGCTAGCATGTTGTCTTTGCTCCCATTTCAGACTCTCACCTCGGGGACCCGCACCTCCTGGGCGCAGCACCTGCCATGCTGGCACCAGAGTGCCACTCACCTTCCCGCAACCCGGGGCCCCAGCCTCCCCCTGAGTCGGCCACCGCCTCCGTGCCCCGCTCCCTGGCTGGAGCCCGCATCAAAGTGCCCAACTACTCGCCGACGCGCCGGCCCCTGGCTGGGGTCTCCTCCCGGCCGCTGCCGTCACCCGGTAAGTGCCCTTGCCTGGCCGTGAGGGGCAGGGCCGGCTGCCCTATGAGGGGAGGGAGAAGGGTGGGCTGCTGCTTGTGGCCCAGCCTCTCAAAGGATTCTGGGAGACAAACACTGTGTGTGTGGGGGGGGGAAGCTGTGGCCCAGGGGATTCTGGGATGCGCTGTGTGGGGTTTGGGATGGGGAGGGTGTTATTTTCTGGAGGCTGGTGGTCTGATCCTGTCCGGGAGGGGCATGTGGGGGCCCCCCCACCCGGTGCCAGCGTCTAACCCCTCGTCTCCCCTCCCAGGCAGCACGTCGTCCATGGCCCACCACATCCTGACAGTGGGTGACCCGGACTTCACACCACTGCGCCGCCACCGGCGCCACAGCCCCCTCTCACCGCGCCCGCCCCCCCGCCGGGCCCCCTCCCCCCCACGCCCCGCCAGGACTCGGCTGCCGGGCCCCACCTCTCTCAGGGCAGGAGCCGCTCCCCCAGGGAGCAGCCCACAGCACCCCCCTACCTCAGCCAGGCCCGGCCCACCTACCTCCCCCCCGGCGCTGCCCCCTGAACTGGCCTTCGATGAGCTCAACGTCTCGGACCTGGAGTTCGATGACAGCCTGCTGGACGAGACCTTCCACGAGGGGGGCGAGGGGCGGGGGCCCTGCTCCTCGCCCGGCCTGCCCCTGGCTGGCCCCAGCGATGAAGATGAGGAGGAAGAAGGGGCCGGGGGCACCGGGCGCTACTTCCGCTTCCCCCCCACCGTGGTCACACGGGACCTGGACATGGCGCCGTACCCACTGGACCTGCCGCTGCCCCACATCGACCAGCTGGATGGGGTGGATGATGGGGAGGGTGAGGGGCGGGGTGCCAATGGCAAGCGGGTGGAGCCAGGAGCGGAGCAGGGGTCGGCTGGCCCTGCCCCCCCACCTGAGGACCTGCCCTCGGAGATCGTGGACTTCGTGCTGAAGAACCTGGGCGAGGGCAAGGCCCCGGAGCCCAGCGTGAATGGCAGCGAGGCAGGCCCCGCGCCTGAGCCGGCCCGTGCCTTGGGCTGGGTGCCAGGCAGCCCGGGCGTCCGGGTGCTGGGCCCCGAGGCGCCCGCTCCCCCCAAGCCTGGCTCCAAGGTCATCCTGGTCAACAAGCTGGGGCAGGTGTTTGTCAAGATGCAGGGTGGGGAGGAGGCGCCGGCTGGGGGTGGCCTGGAGGGGTCGGGCACCCCTGCCAAGCCAGGCCCGGCTCTGCCCCCGCAGCCCCCAGCCAGCCTGGGCACAGTGATCTTCCGCGCCGCGGCCCCGCTGGGCGTGGCCAGGAGCCCAGTGCCCACCTGGACCATCCGAGCGCCAGTTCTCAGCATGGTGCCCATGGTGAATGTGCTGCAGCCATCAGGTGCTGGGGGGCAGCTCACCCTGGGCCCCTCGGCCCTGGTCACGCCCTCGCTGGGACTGTCCCAGCCCTGCCTGCTGCAGCGCTTGGCCCTCAACTCAGGTCTGCTCCACCTGCCTGTCCCCCCGCCCCAGCCGCACCCCCACCAGTTCCCCAGCAGTGCCAAGAGGGTTTCTGCCGTCGCTGGTGCCCCCCCCAAGAGGCCCAAGCTGGAGGAAGATGAGGAGCCGCTGCCCCCTGCGTCGCCAGCTGGTGCCCCCGACAGCCAGAGCAGGAACGGCTTCGCCGGCCCCCCGCAGGGCCCCGGGTAGGTGACCCCACCCCCCAATCCGTGGGGAGCAGTGCACTCTGGGACACGGCCGCCCAGCGCATGTCTCTCTGTAAGGGCGTGTCAGCTCTGTCACGGGGTGCCTCAGCCCTGCCCCCCCAAGCTCTGCTGGTACCCCTCAATCTCAACCCACAGCCCCCTCCTATCCCATCCCTGGGCTCCCCACAACCTGCCCCGCTCTGCCAGGGCCCCTTAGTCCCAACCCACAGCCGCCACTGCCTGCCCCCTAAGCCCACTGCTGTGCTGGTGTTGCAGGCCCGGCCGGGTGCGGATGAAGACCCCCTCGGTGAAGAGCGTCCTGGAGCTGGTGGCCCTGAAGGAGCAAGCGGAGCTGAGCGATGGGGGCAGCACAGGGTGAGTGTGAGCTCTGCCGGCCCCCCACCCTGTCCCATCTTCCTGGCCAGTGGCCCATGTGTGCTGAGCTCCCTCTGACTGCCCCCTGCAGGTCACCCTCGGATCCCTCTCTGGCCCCGGAGTGCAGCCCCCGCATGCCGGATCCCAGCCTGGAGCCTCTGCCGGAGCCCACATGGCATCGCTACACAGGTATCGCCTGGGCGGGCAGCATGGGGCTGTGCAGCGGGATGAGGGGGCGCTGTGCCACGAGGAGCAAGGCAGAGGGAGCGGGTGCTGTGGGGAGGTTGGGGCATCGTGCCATGCTCTGAGGAGGTTTGGGGGATGCCGTGCTGCAGGGCTTGGCTGGGGGGCAGAGTGGGGCCTGGGATTGGAGCAGGGTGCCCGTCCCTCATTGTGGAAGGTGTCGTGGAGACATGAGCCAGGGCCAGCCGTCCTCCGCCCTACCCCATTCTCACTCTCTCCCCCAGGGGAGCTGTCGAGCTCTGACGAGGACACCCTGTACTGTGAGGATAAGGAGAACGAGGCGCCACCCAAGAGCCAGCCGCACCTACGTTTCGAGATCAGCAGTGAGGATGGGCTCAGCGTGCAGGCGGACAGCATCGATGGTACGGGTGTGGGTGGGCGCATGGGACACGGGACCTTTCCCCTCCAAGGGGGCGCTGGCTCTGAGCAGTCCCCAAGGGAGAGGACTGGCTGGCTCGGGGGCAGGGAGGGGCAGGACATGGGGCTGTGGGAGTGCCAGGCAGCCCAGGGGCTTATGCTCTCCCCTGCTCTCTCCCCAGGTGCCTGGAAGGCCGTGATTGAGAAGGTGCAGGAGGCACGAGCCAATGCCCGCCTCAAGCACCTGTCATTTGCTGGTGAGTGGGGGAGCCTTGGCCTGGGGTCTTGTGGACTAGAGCAGGGGGGCTGGGAGCCAGGACTTCTGGGAGTGCAGTGGGGTATAGTGGTTAGAGCAGGCAGAGCTGGGAGCCAGGACTCCTAGGTTGTCTCCCTGGTTCTGGGCAGGATTGGGGCTCGTGGTTAGAGCGGGGGTGGGGGAAAGGGGCTGGGAGCCAGGACTCCTGGGGAGGGGGCAGGGCTCATGGCCATGCTGGTCTCTGATGGCTGGTCTCCCCAGGCATGAACGGGGTGCGCTTGCTGGGCATGCACCACGACGCTGTCACCTTCCTGGTGGAGCAGCTGCACGGCGCCAAGTCCTGCCACAAGTACAAGTTCCGCTACCACCAGCACGAGGAGGAGGAGGAACCGCTGCCCCTGAACCCCAATGGCTGCGCCCGCGCCGAGGTCTACGTCAGGTGGGGCTGAGGAGACGTGTACCTGAGTGGGGCAGGTCCGGTCACGTGGGGCGGGGGAGACACCTCGAACTGGGAATCCAGCCTGGGGGTGGGGCTGGCGCTGGCGACCTGGCCGGTAGGAGGGTGAGGGGTCTGTCAGGAACGGGATGGGGGTTGGTGGGGGGTTCAGGGTTGATCCAGGCAGGGATGTGGGTGGGAATAGGGGAGGGGTCAATGGTGCTTTAATCCTGCTCTCCCGCCCCCCCCCTCCCCCCCCCAGGAAATGCACCTTTGACATGTTCAACTTCCTGGCGTCGCAGCACCGCACACTGCCCGAGGGCGGCACCTATGATGAGGAGGAGGATGAGGTGCAGCTGAAATCCACCAGGTAATGGTGCAGGGAGCCAGGATGCCTGGGTTCCCTCCCTGGCTTGGGGAGGGGCTGGGAGCCAGGACTCCTGGGTTCTGTGCCTGGCTCTGGGAGGGGTGAGGATGGGGCAGGGGGGCTAGTGATTAGAGCCAGGGGGCTGGGAGCCAGAACTCCTAGGTTCTGGGCCCAGCTCTGGGAGGGGATTGGGGGCTAGGAGCCAGGACTCCTGGGTTCTGTGCCCGGGCGGGTTCGGTTCTGATCCGTTCTGTCTCCTGCTCTCCCCAGACGAGCCACCAGCCTGGAGCTGCCCATGGCCATGCGCTTCCGGCACCTCAAGAGAACTTCCAAGGAGGCTGTGGGGGTGTACAGGTAATGGCCCCAGCCAATCCCAAGCCCTGGCATATGGCCCCGCTCTTACACGGCATGTACAGGGGGGCAGAGATGGGCATCTGGCTACAGCCTGTGCCCCCACTCACCCTGCTCCATTTGCCCTGGGGATGCTCGCTGCTTGGCTCGCGCTGCCTGCCCCCCCTCCACCCCATGTGCTGCCTGTGATCCCAGGTCTGGCTCCAGCGCTGACCCTGTGTCCCCCTCAGGTCGGCCATCCACGGGCGTGGGCTGTTCTGCAAACGCACCATCGATGCGGGCGAGATGGTCATCGAGTACTCGGGCATCGTCATCCGCTCAGTGCTGACCGACAAGCGCGAGAAGTACTACGATGGCAAGGTGCGGGGGGGCTGGGCTGGGGGAGCTTTGCTGCGAAAGGCTCTATCTGGGGGGTGAGGGATGGTGGTGCTGGGGGGAGGTTGTTGGCACTGGGGGAGCAGGTTGGGGACTGCTGGGGGGCTGGTCCATAGGTGCTGAGGGCAGGAGGGGAGCTGCTCTGTGGGGGTTGGTGCTGGGGGTCAGGTGAGTGGAGGCTGGGGCTGTGGGGGTTGCAGGGAGTGGGTTGCCAGCTTGTGGGGGCAGGAGCGGCAGGTTGTCAGCTGGGGGGATGGGTTGCTGGGGGTGGGTTGCTGCCTCGGGGAGGGGATGCTGGGGGCAGGAGAGGGGCAGCTGGGTGGGGGCTGGTGGCCAGGGGGTTGCTGGGGGTGGGTTGCTGGCTCAGGGGATCAGGAGGGGTTGCTTCAGGGGCCAGGAGAGGGGTGGCCGGGGGGTGGGGAGGAGTGGCCGAGGAGGGCTGCTGGGTGCTGGTGCTGGGGGCAGGAGATGGGTGGCTGGGTGGAGGCTGGTGGCCGGGGGGGTTGCTGGCTCGGAGACCCAGCAGCGGCCATGGGGCGCCCCGCGACCCATTCTCTCCCCCCCCCCCCTTGCAGGGCATCGGCTGCTACATGTTCCGCATTGACGACTTCGACGTGGTGGACGCCACGATGCACGGCAACGCTGCCCGCTTCATCAACCACTCGTGCGAGCCCAACTGCTACTCGCGCGTCATCCACGTGGAGGGGCAGAAGCACATCGTGATCTTCGCCCTGCGGCGCATCTTCCGTGGCGAGGAGCTCACCTACGACTACAAGTTCCCCATCGAGGATGCCGGCTCCAAGCTGCCCTGCAACTGCGGGGCCAAGCGCTGCCGCCGGTTCCTCAACTAGCACCTGCTGCTCTACCTGGGGCGCCCGCCTTTGGGAGCTGGGATCAGGGCCCTCTCCAGAGCCCCCTGGTTTCCTGCTACCTCCCCCTGATCCTCTCCTTTTCCAGGCCCCCAGCAGCCCAGTGCTGGGCTTTTGGGGGGCAAGGGAGCCCAACTGCTCGACACCCCCAGACACTGGCCTGGGGAGGAAGAGCCCCTAGTGTCAGTGCTGGGGGCAGGGCCCGGTGCCCCAGACTCCTCTGCTGTGATCTCCCCCTTTCCCCCCGCCCACCCCCAGTTCCAGGGCAGCTTGTGGCTCCTGCCCCTCAATTGCCCCACTTTCCCGGGCGGGGAGGAGCAAGACTTGACTTGGGGCAGGCCCCTTGGGGAACATGGTCTTGCCCCCTTTTTCAGAGCCCCCCATGTGGGCTGGGCTAGTGGGGTTTGCCCCAGAGCAGGGGAGCACAATGACCCCCCTGCTGATCTGCACTAGCAGAGGCACGAGGTGTGTGTGTGTGTGTGGGGGGGGTGAGTTTGCCCAGCCCCCACCTCCTGAGTCTGGACTCCCAGCTCTGGCCTGGGGGCTGCTTTCCTTTTTGTACGGGGAGGGTGTGAGTGGGGGGCGGGGGGCCAGGGCAGGCCCCCCAGTGGCCCCCCAACCCTGTAGATATTTGTACAGATGTTTCTAAACCTGTTTATTTTCTATGCACTTTTTTATTTAAAGCGGTGAGTCAGCCCTGCGCCCCTGGCCCCGCCCCGTTGGTATAATTTTAAATAAATGGCCATTTTCACATGCTGCGCTCTTCCTCGGGTCAGTGCCAGGGGAAGGGGGGATGCTGACATGGGTGGGGGGAAATGGGGTCTGGGCACACTGCCCCCTGCTGGAAAAGGCCTGCACCAGCTCTTCCCTCCTGCCCCTGCTCTGCATAAGGGCCTCCTCTTTTCCATTGGCTCAGGCCTGGGGTAGCCACAGCTCCCTACTGCTTCCCCCGCTGTCACCTCCTGGCTCTGGCCAAAGTCACCATTAACACCAGGAGGAGGATGCTGGCTGAGGGGGGTGGGACCTATTTCTGTTCCTCCCTAGTCTTGCGCCTCCAGGCAGCATTCCATGGGGCAGCGTCCGCTCACTCCCTAGACACCTTCAGGGTTGTGCCTGCTGCTTGGGCCAGGTTCATTGCAGGGACTGGCCCCATGTGGCATGTGCAGCTGTTCCCCACCCCAGAGGTGGCTGCATCTCAGTGCTGGGCGAGCTGTCCCCCGGGTTGCTGCAGTGTGGCCATTATCCAGATGCTCCTGTCCTGTATCAGTTACTGTCTCCTGGGCTGGGGGGCAGTGTCAAGGTCTCCAATGTGGCTTTGGTGCCTCCTGCTGGCCTTTGATGTGACCGGCTGCACCAGGGGCTCTGAGACTAGGTTGGGGAGGGCAGCCCCTCTGGCTGATTGACCCTCAATCCTCCTCCAGTGTAGTTGCCAGGCCTGCTGTAACATCTGCCCACAGCCACCTGGGAACCCAGGTGTCCTGGTCTTCACTGTACCTACACTCCTTGATGGTTCTTGGTGTACACCCCCTCAGGGGGAGGCTAGCAGCTGAGAACCCAGCTGCCCTGCGCTCTGTGATTCTTGTTGAGGAGTATAGATGGGAACCCCAGTGGCCTGCCCCACCCACCCTGGCCATGGGGAGGGGGGCTGTAGCAGTGAGGTGGCGCAGCTAGAGAGTGGAGGGCAGCGTGAACAAGGTCCTGGCTTGTTTCCTTCCTGTGGTTGGCAGGGGGTCGGAGTGGGGGGTTGCGTGTCAGTCCAGGCAGGCAGGCAGCTCACACCCCCACCTGCACCCCTTCCAGCACCTGTAGGGCATCCTTGCGCCCCATGGCAGCCAGCAGCCCGGCCAGCTGCCCTAGTGTGGCATCGGGCTGGCGAGCAGCCACTGTCTCTAGGGTGGCACGCAGGGGGCTGCGTGTGCTGCGCAGGGAATAGGCATAGTCAATCCAGGTGGCTGAGAGGCCGTAGCGGGCGGCCAGGTGCCGGGTGCCCCCCCCAGCCTTGCCCTCGGGGTCCAGCAGCATGATCAGCTCCTCCAGCACGTCCGCGTCGTCCAGCAGGTGCTGCAGTGGTGCCCCCCACAGGCCTATGGGGCACAGAGTGGGGGTGAGCTAGGACATGGGGAGGGGTGGGTGTAGGGGGAAGGGAGCCACACCTACCTGCATGGCCAGTGGTGGGTGCTATGGTGCCAGATGTCTCCTCTGCACTCTGGGGGTGAAGCAGCAGATGGGGCTTAGCCATGGGGCTGGAGGCTGGGGGGGCAGAAGGAGGAGGTGAGGGTTGGGGCCCTGGACCCCCAGCCCGAGGGGAGCACTGAACAGCTACCAGAACCCTGCCCACTGCTCATGGAGCAGAGCTTCAAACATGCACCGCCCCCCCCCCCCCCCCGGGCTAGGCCCCACCTGCTGTCCAAGGAGCATTGCCCCCAGGATACGGGCTTCTAGTGCTTAGAACAGCCCTTCCCTGGGGGCAGGCCCCTCCCACTCTTCCAAGGAGCTCCTCCCAGAACAGAGCAGACCCTGCCCTTCCCAAGGGGGGCAGGCTCCTCCCAGCCTCTGCCTCAGGAGTTCAATGAAAATGGGAGTGGGGGATGGGGGAGGAGCCTGATGGGCAGTGGGTGGGACCTGCTTTCTGGGGGGGCTCTCAGCAGGGGGAGGGGCTTGATGGAGTTGGGGGTCTATTCCAGCATGGGCAGCCGTGGGGCTGGCTGGCCACTCACCCTGGTGGGGGCACCAGCCACGCTGTGTCCAGACAATGAGAGCGAAGGCCCCAGCCAGCAGCAGCAGCAGCAGCAGCACCAGAACAGCGACATAACCACCGTAGCCTGCAATGGGGGCGGCAGTGGGTCACGGGAACAGCGCCTGGCTACTCTGGCCGTGGCCAGCAGGGGGCACTGTGGGCACAGGGTGTGGGGGGAGCTCTCTCTGACTCCAGCCCCGGTCTGGCCCAGCAGGGGGTGCTGCAGACCCCACGTACCTGCCGTGTCGCTGCAGGATTCGGGCCCTCCAGGGGTCCCAGAGGTGGGGGCCGAAGCAGAGCCTGGGGCGTGGCCAGAGCCCCCCGGTACCTCTGAAGACCGAAGCCAAGTGGAGGACCTAGGGGAGGCCCCAGGCCAGCACGGGGGGAGGGAGGCAGGAGACTCGGCACCGGGAGCCTGAAAGGCAGAGCCATGCAATAGGGAATGAACACGTGACACCCCCCGCCCAAGTCCGAATAGAACCCAGGAGTCCTGGCTCCCAGCGCCCCCCCTGGCACCTACCTCCGCTGTTCTGTTGCAGTCGATGTTAGCCAGGAGCGCAGGGTGACACTGCTCGGCAGGGAAGCAGCACCGAGGCCGGCACCTCCCATCCGGCCCCCGCCGCTGCCTGCGGAGCCGAGAGCAGCCTTGTCAAACAGGGCAAAGAGCAGCGCCCCCTCCCCCCCCCCCGCCATGTAGAGAACCCAGGTGTCCTGGTGCCCAGCCCCCCAGCTCTCTAACCACTAGGCCCCACTCCCCTCCCAGGCCCAGGGATTGAACCCAGCACCCTGACTCCCAGCCCTTGCTCTAGCCAAGGTGGGTCCCTGCCGTACCCGGGGGGGCAGCATCGGGCATCCTGCAGGCGGGTGCAGGGGCTGAGCTCGGTGCCGGGTGGGCACTGGGAGCAGGGCTGGCACAGCAGGAATCGCCCATCGTTGAAGGATTTGGAGGGACACTCCTGGCTGGGAGTTGCGAAGCGGCCGCCTGTGTCCCTCATGCCGCAGTTCACAGTGAACTCCAATCCTGGGGAGACCATGGAGTGAGTCAGAGCCCCCGGACCCACACCCTGCACCCCACCCCCCAGGGTCCCCAGCTGACCACCTGCCCCACAGCACAGTGCCCCATACAGAGCCCCCTGCCCTGCTCTCTGCAGCACGACGCCCCCCTACCCTGCACCCTGGGGCCCCCTGCTGACCACCCGCCCCACACCGCAGCGCTCCCTACCAAGCCCCCCATCCCACAGCATGGCACCCCCTGGTGAGCCCCCCGCCCCACAGCATGGCGTCCCCTGGTGAGCCCCCCGCCCCACAGCATGGCGTCCCCTGGTGAGCCCCCCGCCCCACAGCATGGTGCCCCCTGGTGAGCCCTCTCTGCTCCCGCCCCCCCACTCACCGTGCAGTGGGACATGGTTTGCGAGGCCGGTCTCACAGGGGACGCAGGCCTGGGCCTTCTGGTGCCAGTACTGCAGGTGGCTGCACTTCTTGGACATGGAGTTCCGGGCCCTCGTGGAGGCGACGGGGGGCAGCAGGGCACTGGGCAGGAGGCAGAGCAGCAGGGGCAGCAGCATGGCAAGGACCGTGTGTGTGTGTGGGGAGGGCTGGGATGTGCTGGGACCTGGGAGAGGGGAGAATGTGGGGAGGGGCTGTAACCCCCACATCACAGCTACTCCCTCCCTCAGCCGCAGCCCCTGCCCTACTGATACCCCCCCAGCTGACCCTGAGCCCAGCCACCCGTAACCCCCTAGCTCACGTCAACCCTCCCCACCTATACTCCTTCCCCACAGGTCCCCTGGCTGCTTCAGCCCCTGCTCCACTAATCATACCCCTACAGCCTGTACCCCTCCCCCCCAGCTCACCCCTTTGGCCTGTACCCCTTCCCCACACACCCTCCATAACCCCACCAACCTGTGCCCCCCCGATACCCCACCCTACCAGCCCCAGCTGTCCCCCAGGCTCTCACCCCTGCCCGGCGTGTGTATCCTCTTTCCTGCTGTTCCCCCACGTTCGTATGGGCTGGCGAGTTGCACGTGTGTTTGCTTCGCTGCTCACCTCTGTAAGGCGTGTGGACTCCGTGGTGCTGCCCCCCCCCAACCTCCCCCCATTTCCCGTCTCCACCCTGCACACTTCCTGCCATCCTGAAAAACAGCAGTCAGCTGAGGCAGATATAGCCAGTCAACTCAGCACTACTAACCGCATGGGGATTACCCAGCCAGTGCTGAGACGCAGCCACCACCAGACCATGGCTGCTGGGGAATGGCTGTACGTAACACTGGATGGGACAGCGCACCTGGTGCTGTGATGCAGCCACATCTGGGGTAGGGCAGCCAGGGAACAGCCACACATAACACCACATGGCGACAGCTTGCCCAGCCCTAGGATGACCAGACAACAAGTGTGAAAAATCGGGACGGGGTGGGGGGTAATAGGAGCTTATATAAGAAAAAGCCCCCAAAATCAGGACTGTCCCTATAAAATTGGGACATCTGGTCACCCTACCCGGCACTGAGATGCAGCCAGGTCTGGATTAGGGTAACTTGGGAACAGCCGCACGTAACACTGCACGGGGACGGCTCACCAGGTGCTGAGATGCAACTACCTCTGGGGCGGGGCAGCTGGGGAACGGCTGCACGTAATGCTGCACAGGAATGGCTCGCCCGGCACTGAGACATGGCCAGCTCTGAGGTTCTTGCAGCTGAGGAATCTAGACAAAATACAGGGGATGAGAGTGTAGGAAAAGACAGGTTACAAAGTAGCAGCCGTGTTAGTCTGTATCCGCAAAAAGAACAGGAGTACTTGTGGCACCTTAGAGACTAACAAATTTATTTCAGCATAAGCTTTCGTGGGCTACATCCCACTTCTTCAGATGCATAGAGTGGAACACACGGACAGAAGATATTTATACATACAGAGAACTTGAAAAGGTGGAAGTACGCATACCAATTGTAAGAGGCCAATCAATTGAGATGAGCTATCAGTAGCAGCAGAAGAAAAAACTTTGAAGTGATAATCGAGATGACCCATAGAAGGTGTGAGAAGTTAACATGGGAGAAATAAAATTCAATTAGTGTAATGACCCAACTGAGTGATTAGAGAGGTTGAAGTGTTCTCCCACATGGGGCATGCCAGCTCTGTCCACATATCTATTCAAGTGACACCATCATAGGACCTAACCACGTCAGCCACACCATCAGGGGCTCGTTCACCTGCACATCTACCAATGTGATATATGCCATCATGTGCCAGCAATGCCCCTCTGCCATGTACATTGGCCAAACTGGACAGTCTCTACGCAAAAGAATAAATGGACACAAATCTGACATCAGGAATCATAACATTCAAAAACCAGTGGGAGAACACTTCAACCTCTCTAATCACTCAGTGACAGACTTGAAGGTGTCAGTTTTGCAACAAAAAAACTTCAAAAACAGACTCCAAAGAGAGACTGCTGAACTCGAATTAATATGCAAATTAGACACAATTAACTTAGGCCTAAACAGAGACTGGGAATGGTTGGGTCATTACACTAATTGAATTTTTTTCCCCCCATCTTAACTTCTCCTCACACCTTCTATGGATCATCTCGATTATCACTTCAAAGTTTTTTCTTCTGCTGTTACTGATAGCTCATCTCAATTGATTGGCCTCTTACAATTGGTATGCGTACTTCCACCTTTTCATGTTCTCTGTATGTATAAATATCTTCTGTCTGTGTGTTCCACTCTATGCATCTGAAGAAGTGAGCTGTAGCCCACAAAAGCTTATGCTGAAATAAATTTGTTAGTCTCTAAGGTGCCACAAGTACTCCTGTTCTTTTTACAAGTACTCCTGTTCTTTTTGCAGGAAAAGACAGTGACACTAAATGCTACAGAGTTTGGGGTGTGTGGGCAGGACTGAGAACTGGTGAGATGGTTCTTGGTAGAATGAAGTTCACTGATCGGAAAGCTTTCACGCCTATAATCCTGGGGGTGGTACTGTGCCGCTGTTCCCCGCCCTCAGAGGTGGCTGCATCTCAGTGTCAGGTGAGCTGTCCCTGTGTGGCGTTATGTGTGGCTGTTCCCTGGCTGTCCCACGCCAGCGGTGGCTGCATCTCAGCATTGGGCACGCCATCCCCCTGTGTCTGTTACAATTCCTGTGGGGGAGAAAAGCTTTTTACCATCAGAATTTGGGATGCAGTTTATGGGGCAGGTGCAGAGGGAACATGTTTTGTCTTTTGGGCCCAGTTCATTCCAAATCGCGCCACTGCTTGGGAGCTGAAAAAGCCAGAAGCCTCTTTTCCCTCTTTCTGTGAATCCAAAGCAGTTGGGAGAAGCTGAGAGCTACAAGTTCTGCAAAGTCACAAGGCCAGCGTTCAACAGGGGTTTAAGAATCGAAAGGTGCAGATAGTCGCCTTGTTGGAATGTCAGATTCCCAAGTTAAGTTTGTGATGTTGGCTGTGCCAGATGCCAGTCCAGCCCGGGCTGCAGGCATTAGCTAAGCCCTAACAGACTCGTAGCTGAAGCCCAGACCAGGTCACCTGTATGCTAGTTTCGCTCAGAATAGGTATTAGTCTAATGAGAATGGATTTAGTGTTTAGACTCTATGACATGCTTGTAAATTGCTGCCTGTGTTCATCTCACTTGCAATGTCGGTATGCCTGGCGAGAAGGAAAGACATGAGTTTTGCTTTAAAACTCTAAAAACGTTTTGCAATGCAAAGGATTGTCCCACCGGAGAACTGCTCTCTGCAGGGAAGTTCGGCTGGGGGCTTAGGATCTGAACGAAGGAAATCAAACAAAGTCACAGGAACAATTTCCATCTGGGCTGGTTGACCTCGGACAGGGCCAGAGGCTGTAGCTGAAGCCAGAGCTCCCAGGGGGGTCTGCCCCAAAAGACAGATCACTACAACCTCAGTCACTCTTCAGATCCGATGGTAACTCAGCGGTGTGTGTCGGTTGTTAGGAGAATGTAAAGTAAATAGGGGAGAGACTAAAACAATAATAATCTTGCTTCTGGCTTTGCGTTTAAACAGGCTAAATAAGCAAGTAAGAGAATGTAAGTGAAAGCACAAGGCTGCACCCCCCTCGCCTTCCCCCCCAGCCGGTAGCCTTGAAGATAAGGGGCAAGGGGTTGCAATGGTTACCAAGTAGCTGCAGGGGAGGGGAGGGGAGGGTGTAAGGAGGAGACGCGGAGTCTGCAAAAGAGTGACCATGACCAAAAGAATCCCTGCTCCGTACCCCTCCCATCATGTACAAAAGAGGCGGTCTTATCGACCCCCGACTCAGGACCCCCGGAACGGAACATGACCATGGATTGGAAGGGGTGGTCCCAGGGGAGGGGCACAAGTATAGTTAAGTTTGCCAAGAAGAGGGGGGGAGAAGAGGGAGCTAGGGGTTAGGAGAAGAAGGGGGTTCTAGCGGCATAGAGACCTGTAGTTGGGGGAGGGGAAGAGGAACACCCTCTCGACTGGCGTGAAGAGCTTCCGAACATGCTTGCTTGTTTAGCCCCAATAAACCCATCGAATTGCCTGGAGGCTGCGCTCTGGACTGTTACTTTTCGGCGAACTGCGTCTGGGAACTAAGAGGGAGGAGGGAGCTGGACCCCCACCAACATACGTTTGCTTGCTTAACTTGTAAATAACTCTTATTCCTAATGAATAGATGGCTGATCCTGTAATAAACTACACCATCTGCTAAAAAAACTCCCTGACAAAGCACAGGAACAAATCTGTACAGACACATGCCTAGAACCCCGACCAGGGACATTCTATTTGCTACCCAAGATCCATAAACCTGGAAATCCTGGACGCCCCATCATCTCAGGCATTGGCACCCTAACATCAGGCTTGTCTGGTTATGTGGACTCTCTCCTCAGACCCTATGCTACCAGCACTCCTAGCTATCTTCGAGATACTACTGACTTCCTGAGGAAACTAGAATCCATCGGTGATCTTCCAGAAAACACCATCCTGGCCACTATGGACGTAGAAGCCCTCTACACCAATATTCCACACACAGATGGACTACAAGCTATCAGGAACAGTATCCCCGATATTGTCACAGCTAACCTGGTGGCTGAACTCTGTGACTTTGTCCTCACCCACAACTATTTCACATTTGGGGACAATATATACCTTCAAGTCAGCGGCACTGCTATGGGTACCCGCATGGCCCCACAGTATGCCAACATTTTTATGGCTGACTTAGAACAACGCTTCCTTAGCTCTCGTCCCCTAACGCCCCTACTCTACTTGCGCTACATTGATGACATCTTCATCATCTGGACCCATGGAAAAGAAGCCCTTGAGGAATTCCACCATGATTTCAATAATTTCCATCCCACCATCAACCTCAGCCTAGATCAATCCACACAAGCGGTCCATTTCCTGGACACTACTGTGCTAATAAGCGATGGTCACATAAATACCACCCTGTACCGGAAACCTACTGACCGCTACACTTACCTACATGCCTCCAGCTTCCATCCAGGACACACCACACGATCCATTGTCTACAGCCAAGCTCTAAGATATAACCGCATTTGCTCCAATCCCTCAGATAGAGACAAGCACCTACAAGATCTCTATCAAGCATTCTTAAAACTACAATACCCACCTGCTGAAGTGAAAAAACAGATTGACAGAGCCAGACGAGTACCCAGAAGTCACCTCCTACAAGACAGGGCCAACAAAGAAAATAACAGAACACCACTAGCTGTCACCTTCAGCCCCCAACTAAAACCTCTCCAGCGCATCATCAGAGATCTACAACCTATCCTGAAAGATGATCCTTTACTCTCACAGATCTTGGGAGACAGACCTGTCCTCGCTTACAGACAACCCCCCAACCTAAAGCAAATACTCACCAGCAACCACACATCACTGAACAAAAACACTGACCCAGGAACCTATCCTTGTAACAAAGCCCGATGCCAACTCTGTCCACATATCTATTCAAGTGACACCATCATAGGGCCTAATCACATCAGCCATACCATCAGGGGCTCGTTCACCTGCACATCTACCAATGTGATATATGCCATCATGTGCCAGCAATGCCCCTCTGCCATGTACATTGGCCAAACCGGACAGTCTCTACGCAAAAGAATTAATGGACACAAATCTGACATCAGGAATCATAATACTCAAAAACCAGTGGGAGAACACTTTAACCTGTCTGGCCATTCTTTGACAGACCTGCGGGTGGCTATCTTAAAACAGAAAAACTTCAAAAACAGACTCCAAGGAGAGACTGCTGAGCTGGAATTGATATGCAAACTAGACACAATCAACTCAGGGCTAAATAGGGATTGGGAATGGCTGAGCCATTACAAACATTGAATCTATCTCCCCTTGTAAGTATTCTCACACTTGCTTCTTATCAAACTGTCTGTACTGGGCTATCTTGATTATCACTTCAAAAGTTTTTTTTCTCTTACTTAATTGGCCTCTCAGAGTTGGTAAGACAGCTCCCACCTGTTCATGCTCTCTGTATGTGTGTATATATATCTCCTCAATATATGTTTCACTCTATATGCATCCGAAGAAGTGGGTTGTAGCCCACGAAAGCTTATGCTCTAATAAATTTGTTAGTCTCTAAGGTGCCACAAGTACTCCTGTTCTTTTTGCGGATACAGACTAACACGGCTGCTACTCTGAAACCTAATAAACTACAGGCATCGTCTTTGGGGGAAGATCTAGGCCAGTTGTTTTCAACCTTTTTTTCATCTCCAGACCCCTAAAAAAGTTTGAATGGCGGTGCGGCCCCCTTTGGAGAGTCTGCGGCCCACATGGGGTCCGCGGCCCACAGGCTGAAAACCGTTGCTCTAGGCCACGGGTAAGCAACCTATGGCACGCGTGCCAAAGGCGGCACAAAAGCTGATTTTCAGTGGCAGTCACACTGCCCATGTCCTGGCCACCGGTCCAGGGGGCTCTGCATTTTAATTTAATTTTAAATGAAGCTTCTTAAATATTTTAAAAACCTTATTTACTTTACATACAATAATAGTTTAGTTATATATTATAGACTTATAGAAAGAGACCTTCTAAAAACGTTAAAATGTATTACTGGCACGCGAAACTTAAAATTAGAGTGAATAAATGAAGACTCGGCACACCACTTCTGAAAGGTTGCGGACCTCTGCTCTAGGCTCCCATGGATCTGGGGTGCGTGTTCTCTTGGGACTGGACGCGACCTGAACGTGTCAGTGATCACTAAGTCCAGCTTGTCTGGGTGGCGAGATGGACTGGAGAGCCCAAGGGGACTGTCTGGGACTCTATGGTGACACAGGTGCCGCGGTCCAGGCATTCTCAACTGTTACTGGCTCAGGGAAATCTAATTACAGACCACACCACCAGTCTGGGTGTATCTGCTCTGTGTGTGGGAGCCACTCTGGACAGCGTGACAGTTAAACACCCACCCTGCTGTTGTAGCAGACCAGCTTTGTGACAAGTTTGGAGATCCGCGGCTGGGAAGCACTAGTTAAGAGCGAAGGTTTATAATTACCCGCCTCGTTAGACCCCCAAACCCGGCTCACTGTGCCCACAGTCACTACGTGCAGTTCACACTTACTGCAGCAGATCTTTTTAAAGGCCAAAGGTTTTGATTCACGTCTGACTCCAGCCTATTGAAGGGTGTTTTCTTGAAGAAAGAAGAAACCCTTGGAAAATATCGTGTTTGTGCCTGGAACTGCCCTTGCTACTCCTGGGGGGATTTGGCACCAAAAAATTAAAAAGTCTGCACACAATATTTTAAAATTCTGCATATAAAATTCTGCATAACAATATAATCACACCAGTTTCAATTATTTTTGGTCATTTATTTCAAAATACCTGTCAACAAGTATGTCTGTAACAATACTTGAATCTTTTTTGTTGTCTGTAATGTTTTTTGACAAATAGATTCCTTACTAGGCATATTAATACAGAACTCTGAGTAATAATTCATTTAAACTACAATACAGAACCGTATTTCCCGGCTCCCTCTGACACAGTGTAAAGGCTTGGGGGAGTCAGGGGTAACAGAGGAGCTGAGGGAGAGGGAAGTAAATTGCTGGGAAGAAGCCTGCTTGTGAACTTGGGTTTTTTGGGGGGGTGGAGGGAGGGACTGTTAGGGAGCTTCCCCCAGACAGACCCTGGCTGACCCTGAGCCTCTCCTATTCAGTCAGGCACATCTGCCCCTGTGTCCCTCCACCCCCACTCAGACACCCACTACCCCCATCCCCAAGTGGCCCTGCACCCCCTCCCACTGTCCCTATGTGGCTTTGTACTCCCTCCCCCATCCCTGTGTCTCTGTCCCCCCACCCAGCCACTCCCGTCCCTATGTAGCTCTGCACCCCTCCCTCATCACCATGTGTCTCTGCACCTCCCTCCCCCGCATGGCCCTGCGCCTCCATTCCCATTGAGCTCCTGCCCCAATCTGTCCTCCCCATTAGCCCCTTTGAGCCCCTGTCTGACCCCCCAGCACCCTACGCTGTCTGTCTCCCCATAGCCCGTCTCCTGGCCTGACAGGCACTGTGAAGAAGGCAGGCGCTTACTCTTCCTTCACTGGTGGGGAGCTGCAGCTTTGTCCTGGCGCCACAGTGGCCTCTGGTGGGCAAAAGTCAGAACTGCAGCAACATTTCAGCAGAAGCTTTTTTCTGCTCAAAAAATTAAAAATCTGCAGGACTCGTTAATTATGAGCACAGGCAGTAGCGCAGAATTCCCCCAGGAGTAACTTGGCAGCGTAACACGAGCCCAGCGTAAAAAGCAAGGACGCAGCTGGCCCGGTTTTCTAACATCGTTAAAAAGGTCAAAATTCAGACGCTGATTCACTGGTTGTGCCGCTCTACAGCTGGGTAAATAACCGGGCACGGAGATGGGCAGCATCCTGCTTAGCCAAAGGAAGCGCCAGGTTCGGCGGGAAGGTCGGACGTAGCTGCAAGACAACACATTTGACAGGAACGAACCTCATTTTGGGACCGGAACTCAACAGGACAAATGCAAACCACGACTCAGTTCCCCCCCTGCGCTCCTGCAACACGGCACCCCCTGCCCTGCTGTGTGCTATGGCTCCCCCCCCCAGCACAGTGCCCCCCCACCCCACTCCCCGGAGCACAGTGCCCCCTGCCCTGCAGCACAGCGCCCCCCCTCACTCCCTGCAGCACAGCATGCCCCCGCTATACCCCCCCACCCCACAGCACGTGCCCTCTGCCAAGCCCCCTGACCAGCTCCCCGCAGCACGGTGCCCCCCACGCCGTTGCCCTGCAGCATGGCGCCCCTGACATTCCCCCACCCCACTCCCCGCAGCACGGCACAGCCTGCCAAGCCCCCAACCCCACTCCCTGCAGCACAGCATGCCCCCTGCTATACCCCCCACCCCACAGCACGTGCCCTCTGCCAAGCCCCCTGACTAGCTCCCCGCAGCACGGTGCCCCCCACGCCGCTGCCCTGCAGCATGGCACCCCGGACATTCCCCCACCCCATGGCACAGCCCCCCACCCCACTCCCCGCAGCACAGCACCCCTGCCATGCCTCCAACCCCGCAGCACAGTGACCCAACCCTGCTCCCTGCAGCACAGCACCCCCTACTGGTCCCCTGCCCCGCTCCCCATGGCACGGCGCCTCCTGCTGCCAATCGATGTAATCCCTAGTCCATGCTGCACCCAGAGTGAATGAGACGGGGTGGGGTGGATCATGTCTAGTTTATTCCAGCTCTCATCATTACATCCCACACAGGGGGAGGGACAAAGTTCAGACCATCACTCCCTGAGTAGTCCTCCCCGGATGCCTGGGTCCTACCGACTCCACAGCCGGGGAGAGGCCCCCCCAAAACACTCATGGGCTACGCAGGGTTAGACTAGCAGAATGTAAATAGAGAGGGGCCTTAGGGATCCCCAAACCCGCCCACCGTGGGGACTCCAGCAGCCGCACTTCCGCTGGGTCTATGGCAGGTCAGGTGACCTGGTGGCTGGGGGGGGCTAGGTGAGGCAAGGAGCCCGGGGAGGGGTCAGAAGCATCCATAGCGATGGTCGGGCGAGCTCTGGCGTTTCTTGCCACGGGGCCGGTTGTGGGAACGCGAGAAGGACGGGGCCCTGGGAGAGAGAACAGAGTCAGCTTGGCCATGGCTGGCCCCCAGGGGGCGCTGCGTCACCCCCCGGCCCCTAGAGCTCCCCCGGGGGCGCTGCGTCACCCCCCGGCCCCTAGAGCTTCCCGTGTCACCCCCCAGGGGGCGCTGCGTCACCCCCTGGCCCCTAGAGCTCCCCTGGGGGCGCTGCATCACCCCCTGGCCCCTAGAGCTCCCCCGGCCCCCCAGGGGGCGCTGCGTCACCCCCTGGCCCCTAGAGCTCCCCTGGGGGCGCTGCGTCACCCCCTGGCCCCTAGAGCTCCCCTGGCCCCCCAGGGGCGCTGCGTCACCCCCCGGCCTCCAGAGCTTCCCTAGCCCCCCAGGGGGCGCTGCGTCACCCCCTGGCACCTAGAGCTCCCCCGGCCCCCCAGGGGCGCTGCGTCACCCCCCGGCCTCTAGAGCTTCCCTAGCCCCCCAGGGGGCGCTGCGCCACCCCCTGGCCTCTAGAGCTCCCCCGGCCCCCCAGGGGGCGCTGCGCCGCCCCCCAGCCCCTAGAGCTTCCCTAGCCCCCCAGGGGGCGCTGCGCCACCCCCCGGCCTCTAGAGCTTCCCCAGCCCCCCAGGGGGCGCTGCGTCACCCCCTGGCCCCTAGAGCTCCCCTGGGGGCACTGTGTCACCCCCTGGCCCCTAGAGCTCCCCTGGCCCCCCAGGGGCGCTGCGCCACCCCCCGGCCTCTAGAGCTCCCCCGGCCCCCCAGGGGGCGCTGCGCCAC
Source organism: Emys orbicularis (assembly GCF_028017835.1). Lineage (NCBI taxonomy): Eukaryota > Metazoa > Chordata > Testudines > Emydidae > Emys > Emys orbicularis. The sequence continues at coordinate 14,330,355 of NC_088702.1, forward strand.
CCCCCCCGGCCTCTAGAGCTCCCCCAGCCCCCCAGGGGGCGCTGCGCCGCCCCCCAGCCCCTAGAGCTCCCCGCGTCACCCCCCAGCTCCGAGAGCTCCCCCGGCCCCCCAGGGGCGCTGCATCACCCCCCAGCCCCTAGAGCTCCCCCAGCCCCCCAGGGGGCGCTGCGTCACCCCCCAGCCCCTAGAGCTCCCCCGGGGGCGCTGCGTCACCCCCCGGCCTCTAGAGCTCCCCGCGTCACCCCCCAGGGGGCGCTGCATCACCCCCCGGCCCCGAGAGCTCCCCCGGCCCCTAGAGCTCCCCTGGGCCCCCAGGGGGCGCTGCGTCACCCCCCGGCCCCTAGAGCTCCCCCGGCCCCCCAGGGGTGCTGTGTCACCCCCCAGTCCCTCCTGAGCTCCCCCTGGGGGGCACTGCCCCCAGCCCCTATACCTCCCCGCCCCCGTCATCATTCACCCAGCACCCCTGACCCCTGCTACCCATTCTGCCCCAGCACCCCCCAACCTCATTTGTACAGCCCAGGGACTTCCTTACCCTGCCCCCGCAGGACCCCTGCGCCCCCCGCTCTGGAAGAGCAGCTGCCCCCGCCCTCCAGTCACCCCCCAGGGGCCCAGGCCCCCTGCCCCCACTCACCGCCCGCGCTGGCTCTGCCCGTAGAGCTGCCGGCGCAGCTCCCGGGATATGGGCCGCAGGTGCATGAAGTTGCAGAACCCGCCGCGTGTGCACTCTCTGGGGGGCAGAGAGCAAGGGGGTGAAAGCTGGCAATGGGGGCACCTCGTGGCAGCTGGTGCTGGCCAGGGGGCACTGACCCTGAAGGGTTAACGGGACCAGGGCACCTGGCAGGTGCCTGCCGGGGGAGAGGAATCCCTGAGACTCCACGTTCCCTCGAAGCTGCGCGGCCGCAAAGCTGGCTATTAAGCACTGCGCAGGCGCTTAGGGCTGTGGTGGGGAGAGATGCCTCTTCCCAATGCCTGGCCCTGCCACGGCACCCCTCCCCAAAGCCCACCCCGGCCACGGCACCCCTCCCCCGGCCCTGACCTGCTACGGCACCCCTCCCCAAGGCCCAACCCTGCCACGGCACCCCTCCCCAAAGCCCACCCCGGCCATGGCACCCCTCCCCTGGCCCAGACCTGCCACGGCACCCCTCCCCCGGCCCAGTCCTGAACCTGCCCGCCCCTCCCTGGGCCCAGTCCTGCCACGGCATCCCTCCCCCAGCCCAGTCCTGCCACGGCACCTCTCCCCCGGCCCAGTCCTGCCACGGCACCTCTCCCCAAAGCCGAGACCTACCACGGCACCTCTCCCCAAAGCCCAGTCCTGCCACGGCACCTCTCCCCAAAGCCCAGTCCTGAACCTGCCCGCCCCGGCCCCGAACCAGCCCTGAACCTGCCGCAGTTGACAGGCGCCACTCCCCCAGCCCAGCCCCGAACCTGCCGCAGCCAGGGGACAGGCGCCTTCCCCGGCCCCGACCCAGTCCCGAACCTGCCACAGCTGGGGGACAGGTGACCCACCCTTGGCCCAACCCAGCCCCTAACCTGCCGCGGCCGGGGGACAGGTGACCCACCCTTGGCCCAACCCAGCCCCTAACCTGCCGAGGCTGGGGGACAGGCGCCCCGGCCCTGGCCGGCCTGGACCTGCTGTGGCTGGGGGAGAGGCGCCTCTCCCCCCCAGCCCAGGTGCTGCTGCTGGGAGAGAGAGATGGGGTGAGTCCTCTCTCCCCACTGTAGCCCCAGTGCACCCCAAAGCCCTCATCTCCAGCTCCACCCCAGAGCCCACACCCCCAGCCGGAGCCCTCACCCCCCCACATCCCAACCCTCGACCCCAGCCCAGAGCCCCCTCCTGCACTCCGAATCCCTCAGCCCCAGCCCCTCACCCCCTCCCGCACTCCGAATCCCTCAGCCCCAGCCCCTCACCCCCCTCCCGCACTCCGAATCCCTCGGCCCCAGCCCCGAGCCCTCACCCACTCCCGCACTCCGAATCCCTCGGCCCCAGCCCCGAGCCCTCACCCACTCCTGCACTCCGAATCCCTCGGCCCCAGCCCCGAGCCCCCCTCCCGCACTCCGAATCCCTCGGCCCCAGCCCCGAGCCCCCCTCCCGCACTCCGAATCCCTCGGCCCCAGCCCCTCACCCCTTCCCGCACTCCGAATCCCTTGGCCCCAGCCCCTCACCCCCTCCCGCACTCCGAATCCCTCGGCCCCAGCCCCTCACCCCCTCCCGCACTCCGAATCCCTCGGCCCCAGCCCCTCACCCCCTCCCGCACTCCGAATCCCTCGGCCCCAGCCCTGAGCCCCGAGCCCCCCTCCCGCACTCCGAATCCCTCGGCCCCAGCCCCGAGCCCTCACCCACTCCCGCACTCCGAATCCCTCGGCCCCAGCCCCGAGCCCTCACCCACTCCCGCACTCCGAATCCCTCGGCCCCAGCCCCGAGCCCTCACCCACTCCTGCACTCCGAATCCCTCGGCCCCAGCCCCGAGCCCCCCTCCCGCACTCCGAATCCCTCGGCCCCAGCCCCTCACCCCTTCCCGCACTCCGAATCCCTCGGCCCCAGCCCCTCACCCCCTCCCGCACTCCGAATCCCTCGGCCCCAGCCCCTCACCCCCTCCCGCACTCCAAATCCCTCGGCCCCAGCCCCGAGCCCTCACCCACTCCCGCACTCCGAATCCCTCGGCCCCAGCCCCGAGCCCTCACCCACTCCTGCACTCCGAATCCCTCGGCCCCAGCCCCGAGCCCCCCTCCCGCACTCCGAATCCCTCGGCCCCAGCCTCGAGCCCCGAGCCCCCTCCCTCACTCCGAATCCCTCGGCCCCAGCCCCGAGCCCCCTCCCTCACTCCGAATCCCTCGGCCCCAGCCCCGAGCCCCCTCCCTCACTCCGAATCCCTCGGCCCCAGCCCCGAGCCCCCTCCCTCACTCCGAATCCCTCGGCCCCAGCCCCGAGCCCCCTCCCTCACTCCGAATCCCTCGGCCCCAGCCCCGAGCCCCCTCCCTCACTCCGAATCCCTCGGCCCCAGCCCCGAGCCCCCTCCCTCACTCCGAATCCCTCGGCCCCAGCCCCGAGCTCCCCTCCCGCACTCCGAATCCCTCGGCCCCAGCCCTGAGCCCCGAGCCCCCCTCCCGCACTCCGAATCCCTCGGCCCCAGCCCCGAGCCCCCCTCCCGCACTCCGAATCCCTCGGCCCCAGCCCCGAGCCCCCCTCCCGCACTCCGAATCCCTCGGCCCCAGCCCTGAGCCCCGAGCCCCCCTCCCGCACTCCGAATCCCTCGGCCCGAGCCCCCCTCCCGCACTCCGAATCCCTCGGCCCCAGCCCCGAGCCCCCCTCCCGCACTCCGAATCCCTCGGCCCCAGCCCTGAGCCCCGTCCCGCACTCCGAACAGGTGCACCAACATGGAGGTGATGTGTCACAAAATTCATTCCGCACATGGGTGGGAAAAATGCGAGGGAACACTGCCAAGGGTTAATGGGGCCCAGGTGCCCAATGGATACTTGCTGGGGAGGGGAGGTCCCCGAGGGGTTAAGAGGACCGGGGAGCCTGGTGGGTACTGGCCTGGGGAGAGGGGGGTCCCTGAGGAGTTAGAGGGCTGGGGTGACCGGCAGGTACCTTCCTGGGGAGAGGTGATCCCGAGGGATTATGGGGCCAGGGCGCCCAGCGGGTACCGGCCAGAAAGGAGGATCCCCGAGGGGTTAACAAGGGCAGAGTCCCAGAGGTGCCATTCCTGTGCCCAGTCACTTACCCCATCTCGTACTGGCGGCAGCAGGACTCACGGAAGTCGGTGACTGGGGACAGCTCGGCCCGCACGGCCTGGCCATTGAACCAGCGATTGTTCAGCTCCCCCACGGCCCGCTCGGCGTCCTCCTCCCGCCGGAACTGGGGAGGGACGAGAGTCAAAAGGGCCTGCCTCTAGGGGGCGCTGGCCCCAATCTGCCCCCAGGGTGGGTACTGGCTGGCTCGGAGGAGGGGGGGGAAATGGGGCACAGGGCCTTTTTCCGCTCTAGGTGGCGTTGGCCCCAATCTGGCCCCAGGGCGGGAACTGGCTGGCTCAGGGGGGTGGGAGGAATGGGGCACAGGGCCTTTCCCCTCTAGGGGGCATTGGCCCCAATCTGGCCCCAGGGCAGGTACTGGCTGGCTCGGGGGGGTGGGAGGAATGGGGCACAGGGCCTTTCCCCTCTAGGGGGTGTTGGCCCCAATCTGGCCCCAGGGCAGGTACTGCCTGGCTCGGGGGGGGGGGGGGGAGGAGGAATGGGGCACAGGGCCTTTCCCCTCTATGGGGCGCTGGCCCCGATCCGGCCCCAGGGCAGGTACTGGCTGGCTCGGGGGGGTGGGAGGAATGGGGCACAGGGCCTTTCCCCTCTAGGGGGCGTTGGCCCCAATCTGGCCCCAGGGCGGGTACTGGCTGGCTCCGGGGGTGGGCGGGAGGAATGGGGCACAGGGCCTTTCCCCTCTGTGGGGCGCTGGCCCCGATCCGGCCCCAGGGTGGGTACTGGCTGGCTTGGGGAGGCAGAGGGGGGAGCTGGGGGTTACCTTGACATAGACGTTGCCGACCAGGTGGTCCCCAAGGTTGTCACAAACGTTCATCTCCTCGATCTCCCCATACTTCTCCTCCAGCTCCGTGAAGACCTCCTGGCGCAGGGACAGAATGAGCTTCATGGGGTGAATACACACAGAGACGGCTCGCCTGGCCATGGGCAGCTGGGGAACCGCCACACATAATGCTGCACAGGGATGGCTCGCCTGGCCCTGGGATGCAGCCACCTCTGGGGCAGGGCAGCTGGGGAAAAGTCACACATAATGCTGCACAGGGATGGCTCGCCTGGCCCTGGGATGCAGCCACCTCTGGGGCAGGGCAGATGGGGAACAGCCACACATAACGCTGCACAGGGACAGCTCGCCTGGTCCTGGGATGCAGCCACCTCTGGGGCAGGGCAGCTGGGGAACAGCCGCACAGTGATACCACGTAAGGATGGCTTGCCTGATGTGAGATGCAGTCACTATTTCTGGCTTCTATTCCCAGCTCTGGGAGGGGAGGGGAGTTTTGTGGTTGTGGAGTGGGGGGACCTGGGAACCAGGACTCCTGGGTTCTATCCTAGCTTGCTTTCAGTGACTCACCTCAAAGAAATTGTCGTAATGCTCCTGCACTTCCACATCGCTGACATGACCCGGAGGAGAGAGACACGGACTCACTGCTGTCGGACAATGGGCAAGCTGCATGCGGTACCCCCTGTGCCTCCTGTCACCAGGAGTGAGGGGAGTCTCCAGAGACCACGAGCTTCCTCACAAACAAGGCAGTGCCCAGGAGCATGGACGGAGACCTGAGCAGGGCGTTAAGGGCTGGGAGGCTGTGCACTTCCCCAGACAGTGTCCCATGCAGCTGGGCCAGGAGGGGGTAGCGGGTACTCACAGTGCGAGCCGTCTGCCGACTGGGCCGTGTTCTGGGGGGTTCCGATACAGGTTCAGCAGCACGATGGTCTACAAACGGAGATGCAGACACAGTGAGGTGTCCGTGTTCCCCAGCTGCCCCCCGCCCGAAGGTGGCTGCGTCCCAGCGCCAGGTGAGCGGTCCCCATGTGGCGTTATGTGTGGCTGTTCCCCGCCTGCCCCGCCCCAGAGGTGGCTGAATCCTGATCCCCAGACGCTGCGCCCCGGAGCCCCATTGCAAGGCTCACCTGGCTGAAGGTGGGTCTGTTGTGGAGGCGGGAACACCTGTCTCCGTGCCGACAAGCCCCGATCTTAAAGTAAAAAGAGCAGTTAACCCTGGAAAAGGGCCAGAGACGTTTAGTGAGCAAGGGGCTGGCAGTGCCAGCAACCCCCAGAGTGCCTGGGACCCATGGGTCCTGACTCCCAACCCAGGGAGAGAACCCAGGAGTCCTGACTCCCAGCCCCCGCCTCCCCGAGCCAGGGAGAGAACCCAGGAGTCCTGACTCCCAACCCCCGAGCCAGGGAGAGAACCCAGGAGTCCTGGTCATCTGACCTTTGCCCCCCTCCCCCCACTCATTTGTCTTTCTCGGTGCCGAAGATGGAGGCCAGGTATTCGGCCATCTTCCCTCTTCCACCCGCCCCGGGGCACGCTGGGAGTTGTAGTCCCCACCCCAATAGACCCCCCTCCACAGACTGGGCGGCTTGGCTTGTACTGAACATGCGCACCCGGACCGAGCATGCTCAGTAACACCTGCTGAAGCCGCTGCCCTCGCTCTGCCCTTACTTGGAGTGGGGGGGGGGTGGCTGGGTCTGGGGTGGAAACTGGATGTGGGGTGAAGCAGCTGGAGGCAGGGGTGGGGGAGGGGGGAACAGGACCCAGGGGTTCAGCCCAGGGAGGAGGCACTGCCAGAGGGTGGCACGGGGCAAAGCCCCAGCACAGGGGTGCAGGGCACCTGCCGGGTTTGCAAAAATAGAATGCAAGCAGTTTTTTTTTTAATTTCCCCTCTCCCAGGCCAGCACGTCACAGCAACCGCTGCTCAGGGCTGCGCTGTGCAGGGCGCCTCCCAACCATGGCGCCCTGGGCAGTCCAGTCGCCCGCCCCTAAGGCGTGTTTCTTTTGGTAACAAGCGTGGGGGGGGGGGGGGGGGGAGCGTGGCCCTTCTGACCCCCCCGGTTCCAGCGCCCTGGCTGAGACACACCGTCGCAGTATTTTAAGCAATCTGAAAATGTTTTTGTTGCAGCCCATGCGTCTGGGTCCTCACACCGCTATGGGTAGCGCACCCTGGGCCCGGGAACATCCCCGCCATAGGCGCCGACTCCATGCCCGGAGCACCCACAGGGAAAATTTAGTGGGTGCTCTGCACCCACTGGCAGCCAAGCTCCCCCTCCCCATGCACCACGTCCCCACTCCTCTGCTGTTTGGCAGCATGCTGGGAGGGAGGGGGAGGAGCGGGAACGTGGCACGCTCAGGGAAGGAGGTGGGGATTTGGGGAAGGAGTTGGAATAGGGGCAGGGAGGGGATGGAGTGGGGGCAGGGCCAGAGGGTGGTCGCGCACCCATCGGCGGGAGCAGAAGTTGGCGCATATGATCCCCACTGTAATGTCAGGAAGGTGAGGGAGACAACGCTGAGTCTGGATGTGCAGCTCTCCTGAGAACATGTGTAACCATAGGCGTGCACACGGGGTGTGCCCAGGCACACCCTAATGCCCGTGGGCTGGATCCGGCCCCTCGGGGCTTTGGATCCGGCCCGCGGGATTTGCCCCCCGTGGTGCCGCAGGTCCCGCGCCACTCTCAGAAGCGGCTGGCATGGCACCACGTCCCGGGGGGGCAGAGGGCTCCTTGCGTTGCTCCAGGCACTGCACCCTGCAGCGCCCATTGGCCGGGAACGGGGAACCGCAGCCAATGGGAGCTTCGGGGGAGGTACCTGGAGGCCATGGCAAGGGCAGCGCACGGAGCCCTGTACCCCCGCCCCCAGGGGCCGCGCAGGGATGTGGTGAGCGGCGCGGCGTGGGGCCAGGGCAGGCAACCAGGAAGTGCACTGCTGCCACCCCGAGCCGCTTTAGGTAGCGGCGCCGGGCCAGAGCCCGAACCCCTCCTGCACCCCGCCACCCAACCCCCTGCCCTGAGCCCCCTGCCTGCACCCCGTACCCCTGCTGAACCCCAACCTCCTGCCTTGAGCCCCCTTCCTGCACCCTGCACTCCTCCTGCACCCCAACTCCCTGCCCTGAGCCCCCTGCTTGCACCTCGCACTCTCCTGCACCCCAACTCCCTGCCCTGAGCCCCCACTGCACCCTGCACCCCCATGCACTCCAACTCCCTGCCCTGAGCCCCTTACACCCCACACCCCTCCTGCACCCCAACTCCCTGCCCTGAGCCCCCTGCTGCACCCTGCACCCCAACTCCCTGCCCTGAGCCCCTTATCACATCCCACACCCCTCCTGTACCCCAACCCCCTGCCCTAAGACCCCTGCCTGCACCTCACACCCCAACTCCCTACCCTGAGCCCCCTCCTGCATTCCGCATCCCTCCTGCACCCTAACCCCCTGCCCTGAGCCCCCTTCTGCATTCCGCATCACTCCTGCACCCCAACCCCCTTCCCTGACCCCCTCATACACCCCGCACCTCTCCTCTGCCCCAATCCCTTGCCCTGAGCACCTTCCTGCACACAGCACCCCCTCCCGCACCCCAACCTTTATGAAGTTCGCCTTAAAATAAATAAATAAATAAAATTCCCTGGGTGCACACCCTAATGAAATGTGCTGTGCATACCTATGTGTGTAACACCAACAGACCCTGGTTGTTATTGGGCAGGATTGAACCTGGAGCCTAGTGTATGAGCCTCTATGCATGAGCTAACAGCCAGCTGGCTCTTAGCTAAGGCTGTAGAGCAAACTCATTTTATCTCTCTCTCTCTCTCTCTGTAAGTCAGCAGTTCCCAAATTGGGGATCAGGACCCCTCAGGGGGTCATGAGGTTATTACATGCATGCACTTTGCATCCAGCATTTATAATAATGTTAAATATATAAAAATGTGTTTTTAATTTATAAGGGGAGGTCGCACTCAGAGGCTTGCTGTGTGAAAGGGGTCACCAGTACAAAAGCTTGAGAACCACTGTGCTAAGTGGTGTCAGTGCCACTAGATAGGACAGAGCACCACACCCAGGAGGTGTGTGGGTTACACACATACAGCAGAACTGCAGAGTTACGGAAGGGAGGAGGAGGGGTTCATAACTCTGGTTCTTTCAAAAGTTTACAACTGAACATTGGCCTAATGCAGCTCTGAAACTTTACTATGCAGAAGTAACCATCTTCATTGAAATGAAACAAGCACAGGCAGTTTCCTTACCCTGTCAAGTCTTTTTTTAAACTTGCCCTTTATTTTTAGTAGTTTAACACAGCACTGCACTGGATTGGCTTTTTTTTTTTTGGTCTCTACTGCTGCCGGTTGCATATTGCTGGTTCCCCCTGAGGTGTGTGGTTGACTGCTCAGTTTGTAACCCTGAGGTTCGACTGTAGTAAAAGGGTAAGTTTACATCACATGTGGTGATAGCCCCCTGCTATCCTAGCCCTCTGCTCCACACCCAGCAGCTCTGCTGGTGCCTCTCAATCCTGGTCTGCAGCCCCGGCTATCCCAGCCCTGGACTCCTCCCCCCACCAGCTCTGTTGGTGCCCCTCACTCCAGACCCACAGTCCACTGCTATCCCAGTCCTGGGCTCCATCCCCCACCCCCAGCTTTGCTGGAGGCCCTCAATCCTGACCCACAGCCCTCTGCTGTCCAGCCCTGGGTTCCCCCACAACTCTGCCAGTGCCCCCAAAAGCCTGACTGAGCACCGTCTCCACTCATTTCAGGGGCTGGAGTCCTGCTCTAATCCTGTGCCATTGACAGGGGATGTGGGGCGATGTTGAGTCACAGGAACATTGAGGCCTGTTGCAGACAGGGTCTCACTGCACCCCCCAGCCTGACCCCAGCCAAGGCTCTCACAGAGTGGGCTGGGGGCCAGCTGTGAGCGCTGGGCTCTGGGGCTGGCTGGGGGCTGGCAGGGAATGCAGAAGAGGGATTTGTGGGGAAGGATGGTGTGTGGAGCTGGGGGGGGGGGGTCACAGGAGGGCAGGTCTGAGGGGGAGCTGAGGACATGTTCGGGGAGATGTTTCAGAGTAGCAACCGTGTTAGTCTGTATCCGCAAAAAGAACAGGGGTACTTGGGGCACCTTAGAGACTAACAAATTAGGAGATGGGTACCTGTGAGGGTGCAGCAATGGTTGGGTTTTGCCAGCAGGTGGCGATAACACTCTGTCTGCAGTGCCCAGCTGGGTGCAAAGAGAAGCCAGGGAGAGCTCTGTAAAGGTTGGGGGGTGTTAGTCTAGGGGGGCGAGAACAGGTGTGAGGGCTCAGAGGAGCCTGGTTTTTGAAGCAGAGAGAAGAAAACAGGATTTTAGAACCAGAACGGGCTGGGCTGTTCTGAGAGACAGAGCAAAACCCTACTGGGGTTTCATTCAGGAAACTTCCAAGGGGCGTCTTTAACCACCTCCTCCAGGAGCCATTCGGTGCCCATGGAGCAGAGAGATTTCTGGGGAAGCCCTCAGCCCTGCAAACCAGCCGGGATTTGCAGGGTCCCAGTGCAGAGACAGCTTGTGCCAACTAGATCACAAACACCCACTGGCCAGAGTACCAGCTATTCTGTTCCCACTTGCTTTGTTGCACCAACAGTCCCTTCCCACCAGGGAATCTCCCGTCTCAGGGCAGCATCAGGCACTACAAGCAGGTGACCTGGCAGGAGCCTAGGGATGGCCAGCCTGGGTCAGCCCAGGGAGGTTTGGGGGTAGGGGTTGGTGTCTGAGGTACATGCGGGGAGCCCCAGGTGTGGGTTTGGGGTTATTTCCTTGTTTCACCCCCCAACAGGTGACCAGGTTTCTTTGTTTGTAGGAAGCTCCTTTGCTTTCGCATCGGGATTCTGCAGGATTCACCTCCCCCCAGGTTCTGGGGCAGACGCTTCCTTCTCCTCCCTGGAAAGACAAACCAAGCGCATTTCTAGCTGGGATAGGTGGTTAAGAGGAGGGGTCAGGGGTGGGATAATCCCAGAGTGAGCAGTGGGGCCAGTTGTTCTGTGGGCCGTTGGGTAGCAGGTTTGGCTGAGGGTCCAGAACTTCTCCTGCCTCCAGCTGGCAGCCCACACTTAACAACCTCACCTGGCCCCTCCCCAGTCCGTTGTCCTCCAGCTGGTCACACCCAGCCTGCTTCCTGTGGAGGGTGTGTGACAGGTTCCCCCCGGGGTGCCACCTGGAACTGGGGTACCACTGAACCTCTGATCCACCAGCCTGGGCTCTCTCTCGCACTGTGCTGCTGTGCCAAGCTGCAAAGCCCTCTCTGGCCTGCACTTTCACCAGCATTCACACAGGTAGGGACACACCCAGCTGCAGTGACATGCAGGTGTGGAAGTGGAGAAAGGGATGTGAATATAGAAATCTTAGTCTCTAGAAATAGAATAAGAGTCAGGCTAAGAAGTCAGGCTGACACTGGCTCTAATAACGAGATTTGAAAGCAAGGCCTAGGCGGAGAAGCGGATGGGAACAGACTGTAAGAGTTACTGCTTTGACCTTGTGTTAGATAAGAATGGAATGGAGACTGTAGCAGAAAAATAATGAGAAAGGTGAGATATCAGAGATAAGTATGTATAACAAAATGGCTTGTTGCTTATTCTTGTATGTGAAAAAGGTATAAAAGCTTGCTCTAATTGTTTATCTTTAGAGACCTACTTTGGGAGGGGAAACTCTGCCCGTATGTACTCTCCCGACTAACTGCAGTTGCTCGAAAATAAACTGCCCCTGGCTTGTTGCTTTAACCCCAGAGAGTGAGAACTCGTTTTTCTCCCACATAGGTTCTCTAACCACCAGATTCCCAGCCTGGGACCCCAGAGCAGTGCCGTCCTGCCCTGGTTTAATACCCGGTCCGCCTCTCCCTCAATGTGAAGAGAACAATGCACACTTGTGGTAACCATGCAGAGATTTTACCCAAGCACTCCAGTCAAAGCTCACTGGTTTAGATTAAAACAAAAACAAGTTTATTAACTACAAACGATAAATTTTAAGTGATAGCAAACAGATCCAAGCAGATTACGTTGCAAATAAACAAAAAATGCAAACTAAGCTTAATATATTACATAGATTGGATGTGAAAAGCAGATTCTCACCCTAACTGATGGTACAGGCACATTTGTAGATTCTTAAGGCACAAGCTACACTTGCTTTGCAGATTGGAATCCCTGGGTGTTTCATACACAGGCAGAAATCCCTTTAGCCTGGGTCCAGCACTTCCCCCACTTCAGTCTTTGTTCCTCAGGTGTTTCCAGGAGTCTTCTTGTGTGGGGAGTGAAGAACCACAGATGACGTTACTCCCTGCCTTATATAGCTTTAGCATATAGTGGGGACCCTTTGTTTCAGACGTCTGATGAAGTGGGTATTCACCCACGAAAGCTTATGCTCCAATACTTCTGTTAGTCTATAAGGTGCCACAGGACTCTTTGTTGCTTTTTACAAGCTGTTAACATTACATAGCACATGTGCTTTCGGTACAAGGTCGCATTTTGCCTCTTATATTGAGGGCCTGCTGGTTTGGTGTGAGAGATCACACACGCAGGGCTGGGCAAAGGAATTCTGCTTGCAGGCAGCCATGGTAAACCACAGTTTTTTGGCTTCTTTAACCTTCATAACATGTGGGAATGGTTTCAAACAGCAGCACCCTTATTTCCCATACCAAGCACCCGTTGGGTTGGCCATTTAAAAGGAGGGGATGCGGTTTTCGGGTTAACGTGCAGCACAAACCCAACTAAACCCCGCCTCACACCCATTTCTCTGGGATGATCGCTTCACCCCTCCCCCCACCGCGTGGCTAACAGCGGGGATGATTTCTTTTCAGCCACAGGCAAACAGCAGCAGGAACGGCCACCTCTGAATGTCCCCTTAATAAAATTCCCTTATTTCAACCAGGTGACCATGAATGATATCACTCTCTGGAGGAGAACACAGAGAGATAAAGAACAGATGTTGCTTGACTGCTTTATTTTCTTGTGACCATCTCCACCTTCATTTGTGTTTCCTCAGTGTCACTGAACCGATGTCCTTTTGTTAATCAACTTGACATATTTTAGTCTAAACCAACCCAGTGCTGCCTTGGAATGGGAGTGATTGTTAATTCCAGTCAACATGGTCTCTTCCAACCTCAATCTTCTAAGAGTCTATGATCTTTTCTAAATTCCTCGCTGTGCTCCAACGTTTCAAGGGGTTCTGTGGCTTCACCCTTCATCTTTCTGCTCCTCAGCCTCGAAGAGTTCAGCAGTCACATCGTTCCCGTCACAGATTCATAGAGTCCATGGTCAGAAGGGTCCACTGTGATCATCTAGGCCGACCTCTTGTACAGCACAGGCCAGAGAACTGCTCCCAGATAACCCCTAGAGCAGGTCTTTCAGAAACATCACCTATCGAGTTAAAAATTGTCACTGATGGCGAATCCACCACCACCCTTGGGAAATTGTTCCAATGGCTAATTACTCTCACCGTTACAAATTTCCACCTTAGTTTCAGTCTTTATTTGTTGAGCTTCAACTTCCAGCCATTGGATCATGTTAGACTGAAAAGCCCACTATTAAATATTTGTTCCCCATGTAGGTACTGCAATCGAATCACCCCTTAGCCTTCTCTTTGTTAAGCTAACTAGAGTGAGCGCGTTGAGTCCATCACTATAAGGGAGGTTTTCAATCACTGCTCCCTTTAGGACATGTATTTACTATCGCAGGCCATGGCTATACCTGCTTGTGCCCTGATGTGCCTGGGGCAGCCCTCACTGAAAACGTCAATGACAGGGCAGACTGCAAAAAGGAGAGCAGATTCTCCCAAGACTGGTGGGTCACACTGAAATTAAACTCCCCAACCAGTCACAGACTGTGCTCCTGATCCCCCACACTGGTTATTGAGAATCTGAAAAAAGAAATCACACAGCCCCCTTCATTGCATTGCAGTTCTCTGGCTCCCAATCAGCACCTAGGTCCAATACAGTGAGGAGTTATTTAAAAAACTCTGCTCACTATACTAAACTTTTAAACTCCCGGTTGGATGCTTTGCGAACAGATCTGCTCACGGGATTATTGTGGGGCAGGTCTCTGGCCTGTGTTATCCAGGAGGTCAGACTAGATGGTCACAATGCTCCCTTCTGGCCTCGGACTTTGTGACCCTATGAATCTGCACAAGCTTTCCCTCCTTATTCAATGCATTTCCCTGAATTTCCTTCTACGATGCCCAGGGTTCAGTGTGATATTGCTTTTCACCAGTCCATCCATTGCTCCATCCTTTGGGCTGGTCTACACTGGGGGGGGTCATCGATGTAAGATACGCAACTTCAGCTACGGGAATAGCGTAGCTGAAGTCGACGTATCTTATTTCGACTTACCTCGGGTCCTCACAGCGCGGGATTGACGGCCGCGGCTTCCCCGTCGACTCTGCTACCGCCACTCGCCCTGGTGGAGTTCCGGAGTCGACGGGAGCGCGTTCGGGGATCGATATATTGCGTCTAGATGAGACGCGATATATCGATCCCCGATAGATTGATTACTACCCGCCGATTCGGCGGGTAGTCTGGACCCTTTGGTGCATCTACCTATTGTTCCATCCGCTGCTCTCTCTTTCTCTCCCTCTCTCTCTATTTATCTATTCAGAGAGCAGGACGGGGGCTGAGGAGGGGGCTCCAGGCTGCAGAGAGCAGGGCAGCGGGGGCTCAGAAGGAGACTGTTTGGCTATTTAGCCACATGCAAAGAGAAATGGCTAACTAACTAAGATGTAGGTGGGAGAAAAATAACGACACAGAAGCAAATCCAAAGCCTTTGCCAGAAGCATTTATTGATTCATAGATTCTTAGAGCGCTTTCAGTTGAATTCAGGATTCTCCTTCACTTACTGTCCCAAAGTGTTGCTGTGCATCTGTGTGTTAAACACCTGTTGCACCCCACCCCAGAGGAGGCTGCATCTCAGCGCTGGGCAAGCCATCCCCGTGCGGCTGTTCTCAGCTGCCCCACCCCAGAGGAGGCTGCATCTCAGCGCTGGGCGAGCCATCCCCGTGCGGCTGTTCCCAGCTGCCCCACCCCAGAGGTGGCTGCATCTCAGTGCTGGGCTAACCATCCCTGTGAAGCGTCGCTGTGCGGCTGTTCGCCAGCTGCCTCCCCAGAGGTGGCTGCATCTCAGTGGCAGGTACAGCGACCTCAACATAAATAATTTGCATAACACTTTGAGACAAAAAGGGGCTTGGTAATATTAGTAAAAAACACGGAGAGTTTTGAAATCAGGCATTAATTTGCAATCTAGACTAAGATCTTCAGCTGGTGGAAATCCATTGCTGGGTCTACGCTGATTGACAGCAGCTGAGGACATCCACCGCCCTAGCGTTTCAACAGCATCTCTGCATTGCAAGCAATCCACAAAGTCAGCTGCTCTGCACAGGGACCTAGGGAAGGGAATTTAGTGCTTGTGCTAAGCTGGGATCCGTTGTGTCTCAGAGCCTGGTGGATTTCCAGAGGGCGACCTGACTCCTTAGAGGGCTTCAGAAATTCGTATCTCAGTCGTAATCTAAAAAAAAAAAAGGGTGGGGGAGAGGTTAAATAAAGCAACCACTTAACTTCCTCTTTGTTTGAGAGTCAAAATTCTGCTATTCCAAAAATACAGGGCTAGTTGGGCCCATGGTCTGAAGTGGGGCCATGGTGGGGGGATACTAGGCCCATTGAGCTGATCTGGGGTGGCGATGGGGGTTGGGGGAACAATACGAGGGTAGATGGGCCCATGGATGGCAGGGTGGAGGCGGGATACCAGGTTAGATGGGCCCATTGATCTGATCTGGGGCAGGGGATACCAATCTGGGACACTGGCCCCTTAGCTCCTTTGGACACAGGCTCTTGGTTCTGCTCTGCCCCACGTACCATCCTGGGGGTTCTCGGAGAATCTCCAGTAGCTGAGGACCTCGCCGATGTTGTCCAGGACTGTCCCATCGGGCAGGCGCAGGTCGTCGGCACTGTTCCCGTTGTAGTTCCCGCAGGCGGCTTTCACCTTCCTGGCAAGCTTCCCATTAATTCTCACCGTCACGTCCCCACTGGTGCTGAAGAGAACCCGCAGTGCCGAGCCCTGGGCCACGGTCACCACATTCCCTGCCCGGCTCACTGACACAGCTCTGGAGGGCCTGGCTGGGAGCCGCACAGGGTGCCCATTCACCTGGAACATACAAATGGAGAGGTCACTGCCAGAGATGCCAGACAGACAAAGAGAGGGGATAGAGAAACACCTCAGACTGAGGATAGAGGGTCTGCGTCGGGTGGGAACAGAGACAGACACTGTAAGTGCCAGGGATGGAGGGATGGATGGACAGACATTGCAGATGGCATGGACACGATAAGTGCAAGAGTTGGATGGATGGATAGACATTGTAGATGGATGGATGGATGGACGGACACTGTAAGTGCTAGGGATGGATGGTTGGATGGATACTCCAGGTACAATAGACAGACGGATGGTTAGATGGATAGACAGATGCTATAAGTGTTATGGATGGATGGACAATAGGTGCTATGGATGGATGGAAGGGTGGCTGGACATTGTAGGTGGCATGGACGGTGATGGGAGATACAACAGATGGTTAGATGGATGGACAGATGCTATAAGTGCAATGGATGGATGGACATTGTACATGGCATGGATGGATGGATGGTGATGGGAGATACAATGGATGGTTAGATGCTATTGACGGATGGATGGATGGACAATGTAGGTGATATGGCAGATGGATGGACAGACACTGTAGGAGCAATAGGCAGACAGACTGACAGGCCCCCAGTGGCACCTCCCCAGCATTCCCCCTTACCAAGACTCTGCCGTTGCGGTTGACCAGGATGGTGAGCTTGTGAAAGTAGACGGTGATGGCCGTGACTCTGGGTGCATGGCACTTTTTGCAGGTCTGGAACTCTACCACCACCCGGAACCAGCTGGGGGCCCTGGTGTCGATGAGCGAGGAGATCTCATAGGTGCCATCCAGGGGCACCTTCCCTGAGACCCCATCGTAAGAGGTGAAGACGTCGCCTCGGGTGACGGTGCAGTTCCCATCCCGTCTCACGCAGCCCCATCGGCCTTGGCTCAGCTCGCAGAGTTCCCCTGCCGGGCACTGGAATGACTGGCACACCACCCCACCTCTTGGGATGCATCTGCACCGCTGCCGGCACCGTGCCGTGAGCACCCTCTCACCTGGCTGCCAGGAGAGACAGACACATGGTTGGACAGAGAGCAGACTCCGGGGTTCTATCTCCAGCTCTGGGAGGTGGGTGGGGGCTGGTGCTTAGAGCGGGGGAGAGGGGGCTGGGAGCAAGGAGTCCTGGGTTCTGGGAGGGGAGTGGGGTCTAGTGGGTTAGACCAGGGGGGCTGGGAGTCAAGACTCCTGGGTTCTAACCCCAGCTCTGGGAATATCCAGAATGAAATGTTACTTCCTTTCTGATTTCATAACAGCAGCTTCAGACTGAAGGATTCCAACGTTAGGGTATTTTGAGCTATCCATCCCCATTCACACCCCTCCATCCATCTATCCATCTCCCCACAGCCCCCTATCTTTCTCTGTTCCCCTCTCACACATCAGTCCTGTGCTGAACCCCTGGTTCCCCAGCTCTGTGTGGGGCAGCCGTGGATTCTCATTTGGTCCTTCTCTGCCTCCAGATGCCTACCGCGCTGGGCTGGCCCTGTCGGGCGAGGGCTCACCTTGTAGTACCTGCCCTTGCGGAAGCAGTGGCAGTGCCGAATGGAGACGCACTCATTGCCGGCCCAGAAATAGCCTTTGTTGCACTGGCACCCTTCAGCGCAGATCTTGGGGCACTTGGTGATGTTGGCCACTCCTTTGCAGCCGCTGGAGCAGGGGTTGGCACAGAGTTTGTAATGGCTGTTGGCTGGGCAGTTCATGGCTAGAGGGGAAGAGAGGGGAATGGAGAGGGTTAGTGCATAGAGGAGGGATGGGGAGGGAATGGAGGGAGAAGGGGTTTTATAAGAGTGTCCTCTTTCTGCTACTCTTGGATGAATGGGTGGATGAATGGACAGATACTGCTGATGGATGGAAGGATGGAGGAGGGGATGGACGGAGATACTGAGGATGGATGGATGGAGGAAAGGAGCAGTGGAGATATTGCAGATGGATGGATGGGGATACTGCTAGATGGATGAGGAAGGGATGAATGGATGGACAGAGATGCTGATGGATGGATGGAGGAAGGGATGAATGGATGGATAGAGATACTGCTCATGGATGGATGAAGGGATGGATAGCTAAACAGAGATACTGCTGATGAAGGAATGACAGAGATACTGTAGATTGACGGATAGATGGACAGACAGACATACTAGGATGGATGGAAGAAGGGATGGGTGGATGGATGGACAGAGATTCTGCTGATGTATGGATGGAGATACTGTGGATGGATGGATGCGTGGATGCAGCAGATACTGCTGACGGATGGATGGAGGGATGAATGGATGGACAGATACTGTGGATAGATGGATGGATAGTTAGAGACTGCAGATGGATGGATGGAGGTATGGATGGGTGGACAGCTACTGTGGATGGATGGTTGGATGGACAGAGATATTGCAAATAAAGGGATAGATGGATGAATTGGTGGATAGATGGAAAGAAAGCTATTGTGGGTGGCTAGCTGGATGTATACTGCAAACGCATACAAGTATGAGGAGAGAGATATCATGGATGGTGGAATAGATACTGTGAACGGATGGGTGGATAAATACTGTATGGAAGGATCTGTGGAGAGATAGATCCTGAGCAGGGATGGAGGGACTGAGAGAGAGATTTCAAACAGATGGATGGATGAATGTGGAGGGAAGGATACTGAGGAAGGACGGATGGACAGTTGGGTATAGATATAGATATTGTAAGTAGATGAATGCTGTGGATGGAGTGGAAGGAGAGAGAAATAGATTCTGAAGAGAGGTGGATGCTGTGAATGGATGGACCAAGAAAGAAGTGGATGGAGGGACGCAGAGACAAGCTGTGACGAAGTTGGGAATTTTTGTCGTGTTTTACATGACTAGTGTGCGTGCACCTCAGTTTCCCTGAGTGCTGCATGTTTAACAAGGTGGTGGGAGAGAGTTTGTTGTTGCAGAGGACCAGGTGTGACCTCGCCTATCAGCCGGGACCCCCAGACAATGGCCTGGAGATGGGAAACCCTAACAACTGGTGACCTGGTGACTAAGAGGCCCACCCCAGCTTGGCAGTCAGCCAGTTCAGGCCAGTGGGAGGACAAAGGGCTGAGGAGAGAGGACCCCGGTGACCTGACCAACCAGTTCCAGCCAGAGGGGAACAAAGAACTGAAGAGAGAGGGACCCAACGACCTGTTTACCTGGACAGAAGACAAAGGACGGGGAGGAGCTGTTGGGGCTGGTGATATCCAATGCCTAGCTGGACTGGAAAGAGAGCAGGCAGAGCCTACTTGGATGCAGGAGAGACTTAGATGTACTGTGCTGAGGGAGGCCAGGCCTGAGGGCCCTGAGAGTTTCCTGTGCTGTGTTCAGACACTCAATAAACCCTCCTGTTTTACGCTGGCTGAGAGTCGCTCCGGTCTAGAGAACAGGGTTGCATTATTCCCTCTGGGAGTGGAGGCCCCGGGGGTCCAGAGCGAGTGGGCTTCCTGAGGGGGCCAATGGCAAGAAACAGGCGTGCTATGGCTCAGAGAGGTGCGGTTCCAGGAGGTGGAGGGGCTTAACCCCCGAGAGAGAGTGGACCCCCGAAAAGGGCATTGCAATGAAGGGGGTTTCCCCGAGGGACCGTACGGGGCCAAGAGTGGGCACGACCTGTGAGTCTGTGACACAAGCAGAGGGATATCGAGGAGGGATGGATTGGGTTTCAGCCATGGGCAACACTTACGGCAGAACTTCTTGGTCCTCCAGGGCTTGATCTTGACACCAGCGGCCTGGCAGGCAGTGACGTAGCTGTGGATGGACCTGCACATCAGCTGCCGGTTCCCCCCAGCTTTACACAAGTCGTGCACGCAGTTGTTGAAGAAGACGGTGGGGTTGAGGGTGGAGTAGCAGGCACTGAAGGGTCCATAGGGTGCCCGGATGATGCCGCAGTAGTTGTTGTGGACGTAGCTCGCCTTCCGGGACTCCTGGCAGGCGGGGCAGACCAGGCTGGCACAGCCATGGTCACACACCGCCCCGGGGACTTTCACCCTCCAGGAGACACCCAAGTCCCGCAGGTCTCGGGCCAGGTGGCCGTTGGGCCGCAGGAGATCGTCGTGTGGTTTGCCATTGTAGTTGCCACACAGGCCGCAGGTCTGGCTACGGTAGCTCTTGGGCACAGTGATGGCCAAATAGTAGTTCAGGTCAAAGGAGATGTGCAGGCCAAATTTGGTGTGCAACACCACATTGGCACCATGGTAGTAAACACGCACCAAGCCACTCTCCAGCTGGAAGGGAAGGTAGTAGGAGATGCCGTCCACCTGGGGCAGGGGAGGGGAGA
Source organism: Emys orbicularis (assembly GCF_028017835.1). Classification (NCBI taxonomy): domain Eukaryota; kingdom Metazoa; phylum Chordata; order Testudines; family Emydidae; genus Emys; species Emys orbicularis. Next base: position 14,350,293 of record NC_088702.1, read on the forward strand.
GAGTGGGTTTAATAGGAACTGTGGCATTTACTGTGTAAGGCAGCTACTGCCTATGATAGGCCCCCTTACATATCCTTCCATCCATCCCATTCCCATTCCCCTTGTCCATCCATCCATCCATCTTTTCCGTCCATTCACACCCCCCTTGGCTGTCCAGCCATCTACCTTCTCCATCCCATCCCCCTCGTCCGTCCACCCATCCACCTTATCCATCTTGCCACCAATTCACCCACTCACCTTATCCATCCATCCACACACACTCCCTTCCTTCCATCCACCAGTATCCACCCACCCAATGAGCTGTATCGATTCATCCACTAATATCCATTTATGCATCTCTTTATCCACCCATTAATCCACCTATTCACCAGTCTAGTATCTATCTCTCCACCCTTCTCTCTCTGCATCCCCTTATCCTTCCATCTATCACCCTCCTGCATCCCTCCACCCCTCTTCCCCATCCCGCCTTTCCCCCATGCCCTGCCACCTTTGGCAGCCAATCAGAGACAGAGGCTCCCCAAGAGCCCTGTGTGCGCTCTTACCAGGACAACGCCGTTCCTGTTCCGCACTAATGTGAATGTGCGTCTGTAGACGATGATGGACACAGTGTTGGTGACAGCAGCCTTGCTCCTGCCCAGCCGTTCATTCTTCACGTGGATGGCAAAGGAGGGCAGGTAGCCCTTTCGGACACAGCTCTTGGCAAGGACGTAGGTGCAGTTGCCTTGAAAATCGAAGGGGAAGCCGTCGAAGGTCAGGTAGTGGGGGTCACCGGCGGCATGGCATGTGCCAGTCCTGGGCACCACTGGGTGGCACTTCTGTATGCCGTCCACTACCCGGCACTCCTCGTTGGGGCCGCAGGAGAAATGGTGGCATTCCACGATCCCTCCGGCCTGGCATGAACACTTCTGCTTGCAGAAGCCGTTGGGGTAGAAGGTCTCGCCCGGCTTGTAGTAGAAGCCCCGGTGGACGCAGCCGCACTGGGAGAGGGGGACGCACTGATCACCGCTCAGCACAAAGCCTTCGTCGCACACGCAGCCCTCCCGGCACTTGCTGGGACAGCGGGTCGGGACGTAGAGACTGCGGCAGGTGGCCGGACAGCTGCTGGAGCACATCTCGTAGTGGCTGTTCTGGGGGCAGGGTGGCCCTACGAGGAACATCAGAGGGATGTGGATGTCCCAGCTTCCTAGTGCTGACCCTGACCCCTATTCCCGTGATCCTCTCCCCATCTCCTCTATGCTCCCAAACCCTCTTCCCCTCTTTTCCATCCCCCAACAACCCATCCCCTCCTCCCACATGTCCCTGCCCCTCTCCCACCCAACCAGAGACTGGAGAGAGGACCTGCCCCTTGGATCCCACCCCATCCCTGGACGGCTGGGACCGTGGAAGTGTCACCAGCTGGCTTGTCCGTGGGAATGTATTTATACAGAGTGCCCAGTGGGAATCAAACCTGGGACCCTTGGATCTAAAAGCACGAGCCCCAGGGGTGGGGGAAGAGATGACACACCATGCAGTGGGCACACTCACGGCAGAATTTATTGGTCCTCCACTCATAGACCTTGATACCATCTGCTTGGCAGGCTGCAGCGTAGCAGGCGAGGATGTGGCAGACCACAGTCTGGTTGTCCTTGTGGGAACAGCGGTCGAAGATGCAGTCTTTGAAGTACCCCTCTGGGTTCACCTTGTTGTGGCACTTCTTGAATGGGCCATCCCTGGCCAGGAGGAGCCCGCACTCTTTCTTGCCCTTTCTATGCTGCTTCTCCACCCTCGCTATGTCCATGCAGTCTTCCTTCTCCATCTCCATGCAGCCTGGGATGTCCCGGACCTTCCAGCTCCTCCCAAAGTCCGATGGGGTGGGCGCCGGCAGCAGGTTGCTCATGGTCATGTCATTGGCATCTTCCCCATCAAAATTGCCACACAGGCCACACACTGAGCGGCCATAGGTGGCTGGCACCTTCACCCGGATGTGGTTCTGGCCATCAAAGGTCACTGTTAGGCCAAAGGCCGTCTTCACTACTATGTCCCAGCCCCGGTGGTAGGCCGAGATCTTGTCATAGTCGATATTGTAGGGGAGGTTGATCTGCAGGCCGTTCAGCTGTGGAGGGTAGCAGTGGGATATGAGGGGAGAGAGAATACTGCAGGATTAAAATTGATCTCTGGCCATGGAAACGTCTTTAGCCCAGGAGAAAACACCCATCGGTGTCTAGGTGAGTACAGATCCCGCTCAGTGGGGACAGGATCAAGACTGGAACATCTTGTACATCTTTGACTCACAGAGCCTAATCCAGAGTCCTAAGTATTTAGTCAGTAGTTTTTATTAATTACTCATGATTCATTCCTTACTCAGGAGTTACTCATTCCCTACTCACTACCTACTTATTCCTTACCCCTTAGTAACTAAGGGGTGGGCAAACTTTTGGCCTGAGGGCCACATCTGGGTATGGAAATTGTATGGCGGGCATGAATGCTCATGAAATTAACAATTCATGTTCAAACAAGGACATAAGAACATAAGAACGGCCCTACTGGGTCAGACCAAAGGTCCATCTAGCCCAGAATCCTGTCTTCTGACAGTGGCCAGTGCCAGGTGTCCCAGAGGGAATGAACAGAACAGGTAATCATCAAGTGATCCATCCCCTATCGCTCATTCCCAGCTTCTGGCAAACAGAGGCTAGGGACACCATCCCTGCCCATCCTGGCTGATAGCCATTGATGGACCTATCCTCCATGAATTTATCTAGTTCTTTTTTGAACCCTGTTATGGTCTTGGTCTTCACAACATTCTCTGGCAAGGAGTTCCACAGATTGACTGGGTGTTGTGTGAAGAAATACTTCCTTTTATTTGTTTTAAACCTGCTGCCTATTAATTTCATTTGGTGACCCATAGTTCTTGTGTTATGAGAAGTAGTAAACCACACTTCCTTATCTTAACAACACAAGTTTGTTTCAAAATCAACACTATTAAAATAATTCTGTTGAACAATGCGCTGTTAGAAAATTACATTACTGAGCTGTTTGTTGATTACTCACTCCTTACTCAGTAGTTACTCATTACCTACTAAGAAGTTATAACTTCCTTGCTCCTTACTCAGTATTTGTGCCTTATGCTTTCCTTACTCAGTATTCACTACTTACTAAGAAGTTATGCCTTCATCAATGTTTATGCCTTACTTTGTAGTTACTCACCTCTTACTCTGTAGTTACTACTTCCTTTCTCCTTATTCAGTACTTACTCATTCTTTCTCAGTATTTACTTGCTATTTACTCATTCATTATTCATGACTTACTCATTCCCCACTAGTTGCTCAGTAGTAAATTCATTTCTTGATCCTTATTTATTCACTTGCTCACTCCTTACTCAACACCTGTTCCTTATTTAGTAGCTACTCATTACATATTCCTTACCCACTACTTATTCAATACTTATTAGCTACTCGCTAATAACGCCTTACTCATTCCTTACTCAGTAGTTTCTCTTTACTCATTCTTTATTCTGTATTTACTCACTCTTTACTGGGTAGTACTCCTTGATGTCAAAAGAAGGTGCCTGCATCTGTGCAGCTGCATGCAGCGACTGTGCACTTGCCCTGCAATGACTGCTGACTTACCCTGCAGTGACTGCACACTTACCCGGACCTTTCCGTGGATAATGACAAGCTTCACTCCGTAGACCTGGATCTCTACCACCTTGGTGCCAGAGCCATTCTTGCTGCCCTTCCTCTGGTACTGCACCAGGACCTGGAACTTCACCAGCTTGGAGTTCTTGTGGCACAAGCCAGCCAGGAGGTAGACACAAGTGCCGCGGAAGTCGTAGTGCAGCCCGTCGAAGGTGATGTAGTGCGACTCCCCCAGGGCGGAGCAGGTTCCGTAGCGGGTGGGGTAGCAGCTCCGGATGCCGTTGGCCACCCGGCACTCCTCACCCTCCTGGCACCGGGAGATCTGGCAGGTGACCTTCCTGCTGTGCAGGTTGCACTGGCACTTCTGCCGGCATGTCTTATCCCCCCAGAAATGCTCTCCGGGGGCGTAGAGACGCCCCTTGTGGATGCAGCCGCAGCGCCCCTTGGGGATGCACTGACCCCCGTCCAGCATGTAGCCCTGCTTGCACTGGCAGGTCTCCATGCAGGGCAAGCGGCACTTGTCCAGGGATGCAAAGTCGTTACACGTGGAAGGGCAGGCGGAGCCACAGAGCTGGTACTGGCTGTTCTCTGGGCAGGGCAGAGCTGTCAAAGGGACAGGACACCAGTGTCAGTGGTTACTGCTCCCTAACAAAGCCATGGCCACTGGAGTCTCTGCTGCATTATACGGGTGCCCCGGGGTCTCCTTCTGCTGTGCAAACACAGGCCTGGGCCTCCTGTGCTAAAGTGGAATCGCTCTCTGTTGACTGCAGTATGGGGGGTATGACACACAGCTGTTCAAATCTGATTCCATCCAGCAGTGGGTGCGGGCACACACACACACACACACACACACACACACACACACACACACACACACACACACACACACACCAGATGCAACACATCCTGCGGGAGGTGGTAGTTATTACACATGCACACTGCAGACAGTATATTCATCCATCCAACCAGTTACAGTCCATCTCCATCCACAGCATACATCTAACCGCCCTTCTGCAATATCTATCCATCCATCTTCCATCTGTCTCCATCTCTCCATCCATCTGCGGTATCTATCATCCAGTCTATCCAGGTATCTTCCATTTGTCTCTATCTATGTGTTCACCTCTCCATCCATCCATGGTATCCACCCATCCATCTAATAGATGTGTCTGTCCATATATGCATCTACTCTGTCTATCCACCCTTCTACAGGACCTATACCTATCCTTCCATCCAGACATTAACACCACATTCCATCATATTGGGACCCAGAGCCCCATGCTGGTGGAAAGCCAACAAAATGCACCCATTGGACAGAACACCCATGTCCTCAGCCCTTCCCCACACTCCCAGCACTCAATGATATGGCTGCCCATGGCCCCAGGGCCGGTGGAAGGATGTTTCGCGCCCTAGGCGAAACTTCCACCTTGTGCCCCCCCTGTCCCCGAGCCCCCGCCCTGAGGCGCCCTCCCCTGCGGCAGCTCCCCCCTCCGCCCTGAGGCGCCCCCCCTGCGGCAGCTCCCCACCCCCCCCACCCTGAGGCACCCCCCCCCCCCGCCCTAGCTCACCCCTGCCCCGCCTCCTCCCCGAGCACGCCGTCACTGCTTCACTTCTCCCGCCTCCCAGGCTTGCGGCGCCAATCAGCTTAGGCGCCTCCTCCCCGAGCACGCCGTCGCTGCTTCATTTCTCCCGCCTCCCAGGCTTGCGGCGCCAATCAGCTTAGGCGCCGCAAGCCTGGGGGGCGGGAGAAGTGAAGCAGCCATGGTGTGCTCGGGGAGGAGGCGGGGCAGGGGTGAGCTGGGGCGGGGAGTTCCCCTGCGTGCCGCCCCCCCCCCCCCTTGCTGCAGGCGGCCCTCCCCGCGCTCCACTGCCCCAGCTCCCTCCGCCTAAATGCCGGCGGCGACCAGGGCGGCCGAAGATCCGGCCGCCGTGGTCACTGCTGAAGAAAATGGCGCCCCCCAAATCCTAGCGCCTTAGGCAACCGCCTAGGTCGCCTAAATGGTTGCACTGGCCCTGCATGGCCCCATCTCCTCTCATTACTCACGGCAGCCAGCCTGCTTCCTCCAGTCTTTCACCACTGCGCCCTCCCGCTGGCAGGCGTCCGCGTAAGTCTTGAGCGCCCGGCACAGGATCTGCTTGTAGCCATCGTAGGTGCAGAGGTCGGCCACGCAGTCATCCAGGAAGGCTTTGGGGTTGATCAAGGCATGGCAACGCCGGAAGGGGCCATTTTGGGCTGTCTTGGTGATCAGACCACAGTAGGCCTCTCTGCGATAGTGCCTCACCAACTCCGGCGAGCAGCCCCCGCACTTCCCCTTGCAGCCATGCCGGCACTGTCTGTCACCATCCTCCACCTTCCAGCTCTTGCCAAACTCCATGGCATTGGCGGCTGGGTGCCCCGAGGGGGTGAGGAAGTCATCACTGGGGTCCCCATTGTAGTTGCCACACAGGCCACACAGCCGGCCCAGGAAGGCCTTGGTGACTTTGACCACCAGATAGTAGTTCCAGTCGTAATAGACCTTCAGGCCGAACTCGGCCTCCACGACCAGCTGGCCTCCCCGTTGGTGGAGCCAGAGCTTCCCGTCGTGCAGGGAGACAGGCAGGCGGGTCCGCTGGCCATTCACCTGGGGAGGGTTAAGGGAACAGCCTCCATCAGGCTAAATGCCAAACACCAGGCTGAGGGGAAGAGTAGCCTTGTGGCTAAGGACTTGGCTGGGGTCTTTGGAAACCTGAGTTCAAGTCCCACCTGTGCCACTAGGGCTTTCCCTCAGCATTGGCTTGGGAGCTGGGCTAGGCCTCAGCAGTGTTGATTCCTGGCTCTGTCCCTTGTACTAGGGTGGGATTTTTTCCCACCACCCTTTACAAGGGATCTGGATGCCAATTTCCCTTGGGAACCAGGCAGCCTACCCGGCAGAACTCAGCCATAATCTCCCAGTGCCAGATCCTCCTCCACTGGAGCATCTAGGCCCCTCGCAAGCATTAACGGATCTAACTTCACAACCCCTGGGAGGGAGAGCAGGGCCATTATCCACAGAATACAAGGATCAAACAGAGAATCTGTGGCACAGCAGGGAATTGTAAACCAAGATCTCCTACCTTGTATGCTAGCGCTGCAACGGCCTCCCATTCCTGTTCAGCTTGTGAGGTCTTGGGGGCAGGGAGTGTCTCTTGCTGCGAGTCTGGGCAGTGCCTGGCACAACGGGGCCCTGATCTCAGGAGGGGCAGAGACTGCATCCTGCTGTCTGGGCAGTGCCCAGCAAAAAAGGGTGGCCACTGGATGCATCTGATCCAGGGCTGGCTCCAGGCACCAGCTTAACAAGCAGGTGCTTGGGGCGGCCAAGGGAGAGGGGCGGCACCTGTGGCAATTCGGGGGCGGCAGGTCCCTCGCTCCTAGAGGGAGTGAAGGACCTGCCGCTGAACTGCCTCCACCGATGGCGGCTTTTTTTTTTTTTTTTTTGCTTGGGACGGCAGAAATGCTGGAGCCGGCCCTGATCTGATCCACTCTATTATAGTCAGTGGAACCTGATTCTCCACTCACACACAAAGGTGTAACTCCATTAGCTCCAGTGGAGTCACTCCGGATTTACACCGGGTGAGTGAGAAGTGACTTAGCCCCATTGACCCCAATGGCATGGCTGTGGGTTGCACTGAGTTCCTTACCCTGGCGAGCCCATACTCGTATTTGACCATGGTGATGTTGTAGTGGTAGGCCTTGACGGTGACCTGGCTGACGAAGGAGACCCGTGTGTTGCTGCGCTTCTGGCTCTTGGCGATGATGTGGAAGGCAGGGAGCTTGGGCTTATGGCTGCAGGTCTTGACCACAGTGTAGCTGCAGGTGCCGTGGAAGTCGTAGCTGTGCCCGTCAAAGGTGTGGTAGTGGGGGTGGCCTGAGGCCCAGCAGATGGGCTGGGAGCGCAATGCCGGGACGCACTGGGGCCAACCACCTGCCACCTCACACACCATCCCTTTGCTGCACTGGACAGTGTCGCAGGACTTGTGGGTTGGCACGCACTTGGGCCAGCCGTTCACCACCTGGCACAAAGTGCCTGGTTTGCAATACACACCATCACAGGAGGGTTTTTTTGGCACGCACTTGGGCCATCCATTCACCATCTGGCACACGGTACCTGGTTTGCAATGGATGCTGGCACAGGAGGGTTTCCTTGGCACGCACTGGGGCCAACCGTCCACCATCTGACACAAGGTATCCGGTTTGCAGAGGATGGTTTCACAGGAGGGTTTCTTTGGCACACACTGCGGCCAGCCGTTCACAATATGGCACACAGTACCTGGTTTGCAACGGATGCTGTCGCAGGAGAGCTTCTTTGGCACACACAGAGGCCAGCCGTCCACCATCTGGCACATGGTGCCTGGTTTGCAATGCACACTGTCACAGGAGGGTTTCTTTGGCACGCACTTGGGCCAGCCGCCCACCATCCGGCACACGGTACCCGGTTTGCAACGGATGCCATCACAGGAGGGTTTCCTCGGCACGCACTGGGGCCAACCATCTACCATCTGACACAAAGTATCTGGTTTGCAACGGATGTTCTCACAGGAGGGTTTCTTTTGCACGCACTTGGGCCAACCGTCCAGCATCCGGCACATGGTACCTGGTTTGCAACGGATGCCGTCACAGGAAGGTTTCTTTGGCATGCACTTGGGCCAGCCATCCACCATCTGGCACACGGTGCCCGGTTTGCAGGCAGTTTCAGCACAAGACGGCGGAGACAATGGGGCAGCTCTGAAAAATCGCATACACTTGGGCCAGCCATCGATGGCCTTACACACAGTACCTTCCTTGCAATGTACTCCCTCGCAGGCTGGTGGGGTGTGCACACACTCTGGCTGGCCATTCACCAGTTTGCACACAGTGCCCTGTTTGCACTTGAAGTGGTGGCAGGATGGCACTGGGACACAACTGGGCCAGCCGTGAACGATCTCGCACACAGTCCCCGGTGGGCACTGGAAATTCAGGCAGGATGGTGGCACGGGAACACACCTGGGGCCATCCTTCCCCATCTCGCACATGGTCCCTTCTTGGCACAAAAAGGCAGCACATGATGAAGGCGGGGAGGAGACACACATGGGCCAGCCTTGAAGCATCTCACACACCATGCCCTCTTTACAATGGGTGTTCTGACAGGACGGCACAGGGAGGCAGTTGGGCCAGCCGTTTACCATCTTGCACGCTGTTCCTTCTTTGCACTGGATTTCTTTGCAGGATGGTGGGATGTGGACACACTTGGGCCAACCATCGTCAAGCTTGCACACAGTCCCCTCTTTGCAGCGGGTGTTCTGGCAGGATGGCACAGGGACACACTTGGGCCAGCCACCTTCCTCCTGGCAGAGGGTCCCCTCTTTGCAATGGGTATTCTGGCAGGATGGTACAGAGACACATTTTGGCCAACCATCTTCAACCTTGCACACAGTCCCCTTTTTGCACTGTGTGTTCTGGCAGGACGGCACAGGGACACACCTAGGCGAGCCATCTACTATGCTGCAAAAAGTCCCCTTTTCGCACTGGGTGTTCTGGCACGATGGCACAGGGACACACCTGGGCCAGCCATCTGTATCTTTGCACACTGTGCCCTTTTTGCAGTGGGTGTTTTGGCAGGATGGCACAGGGATACACTTGGGCCAGCCGTCTACCACCTGGCACATGGTTCCCTTTTTGCACTGGATGTTCTGGCAAGATGGCACAGGGACACACCTGGGCCAGCCATCTACTATGCTGCAAAAAGTCCCTTTTTTGCAGTGGGTGTTCTGGCAGGATGGCACAGGGACGCACTTGGGCCAGCCGTCGATCATTTGGCACACAGTGCCCTTTTTGCATTGGGTATTCTGGCAGGATGGCATGGGGACACACCTAGGTGAGCCATCTACTATGCTGCAAAAAGTCCCCTTTTTGCAGTGGGTGCTCTGGCAGGATGGCACAGGGACACACCTGGGCCAGCCATCTGTATCTTTGCACACTGTGCCCTTTTTGCAATGGGTGTTATGGCAGGATGGCACAGGGACGCACTTGGGCCAGCCATCTATATCTTTGCACACTGTGCCCTTTTTGCAGTGGGTGTTATGGCAGGATGGCACAGGGATGCACTTGGGCCAGCCATCTTTATCTTTGCACACTGTGCCCTTTTTGCAATGGGTGTTATGGCAGGATGGCACAGGGATGCACTTGGGCCAGCCATCTATATCTTTGCAAACTGTGCCCTTTTTGCAGTGGGTGTTATGGCAGGATGGCACAGGGACGCACTTGGGCCAGCCATCTATATCTTTGCAAACTGTGCCCTTTTTGCAGTGGGTGTTATGGCAGGATGGCACAGGGACGCACTTGGGCCAGCCATCTATATCTTTGCACACTGTGCCCTTTTTGCAGTGGGTGTTCTGGCAGGATGGCACAGGGACGCACTTGGGCCAGCCATCTATATCTTTGCAAACTGTGCCCTTTTTGCAGTGGGTGTTATGGCAGGATGGCACAGGGACGCACTTGGGCCAGCCATCTATATCTTTGCAAACTGTGCCCTTTTTGCAGTGGGTGTTATGGCAGGATGGCACAGGGACGCACTTGGGCCAGCCATCTATATCTTTGCAAACTGTGCCCTTTTTGCAGTGGGTGTTCTGGCAGGATGGCACAGGGACGCACTTGGGCCAGCCATCTGTATCTTTGCACACTGTGCCCTTTTTGCAATGGGTGTTATGGCAGGACGGCACAGGGACGCACTTGGGCCAGCCATCTATATCTTTGCACACTGTGCCCTTTTTGCAATGGGTATTATGGCAGGATGGCACAGGGACGCACTTGGGCCAGCCATCTGTATCTTTGCACACTGTGCCCTTTTTGCAATGGGTATTATGGCAGGATGGCACAGGGACGCACTTGGGCCAGCCATCTGTATCTTTGCACACTGTGCCCTTTTTGCAATGGGTGTTATGGCAGGATGGCATGGGGACACACCTAGGCGAGCCATCTACTATGCTGCAAAAAGTCCCCTTTTCGCACTGGGTGTTCTGGCAGGATGGCACAGGGACGCACTTGGGCCAGCCATCTATATCTTTGCACACTGTGCCCTTTTTGCAGTGGGTGTTATGGCAGGATGGCACAGGGATACACTTGGGCCAGCCATCTACGACCTGGCACACGGTCCCCTTTTTGCAGTGGGTGTTCTGACAGGATGGCACAGGGATGCACTTGGGCCAGCCATTTATGATTTGGCACATGGTACCCTTTTTGCAATGAGTGTTATGGCAGGATGGCACAGGGACACACTTGGGCCAGCCATCTATGACCTGGCACACGGTGCCCTCTTTGCAGAGTGTGTCATGGCAGGATGGGACAGGGATGCACTTGGGCCAGCCATATATCATGTGGCATACAGTTCCCTTTTTGCAGTGGGTGTTCTGGCAGGATGGCACAGGGACGCACTTGGGCCAGCCATCTATATCTTTGCACACTGTGCCCTTTTTGCAATGGGTGTTCTGGCAGGATGGCACAGGGACGCACTTGGGCCAGCCATCTTTATCTTTGCACACTGTGCCCTTTTTGCAATGGGTGTTATGGCAGGATGGCACAGGGACGCACTTGGGCCAGCCATCTATATCTTTGCACACTGTGCCCTTTTTGCAGTGGGTGTTCTGGCAGGATGGCACAGGGATGCACTTGGGCCAGCCGTCTATGACCTGGCACATGGTCCCCTCCTTGCAGTGGGTGTTCTGGCAGGATGGCACAGGGACACACTTGGGCCAGCCGTCTATGACCTGGCACACAGTTCCCTTTTTGCAGTGGGTATTCTGGCAGGATGGCACAGGGATGCACTTGGGCCAGCCATCTACGACCTGGCACACAGTTCCCTTTTTGCAGTGAGTGTTCTGGCAGGATGGCACAGGGACACACTTGGGCCAGCCATCTATGACCTGGCACATGGTCCCCTCCTTGCAGTGGGTATTCTGGCAGGTCGGCACAGGGATGCACTTGGGCCAGCCGTCTATGACCTGGCACATGGTCCCTTTTTTGCAGTGGGTGTTCTGGCAGGATGGCACGGGAACACATTTAGGCCAGCCATCTATGATATTGCACACTGTCCCCTCCTTGCAATGGGTGTTCTGGCAGGATGGTACAGGGATGCACTTGGGCCCACTGTCTGCCATCTGGCAAAAGGTCCCATCCTTGCAATGGGTGTTCTGGCAGGATGGCACAGGGACACAGCTGGGCCAGCCATTCTGAAGTTTGCACACAGTCCCCTTTTTGCATTTGATGTGATCGCAGGACGGCGGGCTGGGGACGCACCTGGGCCAGCCGTGTACAATATTGCAAGTAGTCCCTTCTTTGCAGTACACTGAGTTGCAGGTTCGAAAGTCAGGGATGCAATCTGGCTCTCCATTCTTGTCGATGCACTGGTGCCCCCTTCGGCACTGCACCCCACTGCAGGGATCTGGGTGCTTGGGATGCTCGGGACTAGCAGCTGAGGAAGAAAAATACACACAATTCATTGAAAAGGCCACCGTGGAAGAATCACTCATGCTCATGGCAAGACCTGCCACTTGGGTGGTATCTAGCGGGAGCTGGAAACGAAGCTGGTTTCTGCAAACAGCAGTGTGAGACAGGACGGCACAGGTACCCACCTGGGCCAGTCATCTATGGCATTGCACATAGGCAGCCTGCATCTGTCCCCATTATTTGACTCTAATTAAGCCTGCGTCACGGAGGTCATGGGAGCATGGGTGGCACATCTAATAAGCAGGGGAAGGCTGTGCCTCCACAAACACCCCCGCGTGGCCCTTCTTGCTGTTTGTTGGCCCCAGCCCAGGCAGGCTGCTCCTCTTCCAGGAAGGGAAGCCTGCTGGGGCTGGGACTTGGGCGGCTGGGACTTGGAGTAGCTGGGACTGCCCAGTGCTGGGAGGGCCCCTGGCCCAGGGGCTGCGTCGCCCAGTGTTCCAGGGCTGGGGGGGGGGGGGGGGACACATGCCACCCGCCTGCCCAGTGCTCCGCGGCTGGGGGCTGCGCGGTGTCTGGTGCTCTGAGGCTGGGGGGGTGGGCCGCCGGCCCGGTGCTTTGGGGTTGGGGGAGGTGCATGCCCGCCCAGCATTCCGGGGCTGGGGGCCACCTGCCTGTCCGGTGATCCAGGGCTCGGGGCTGCAGGGGGTGTGTCTGGGCTTGGGGGGGAAGGAGGAGGGAGAGACGGGGCCTCAGGTGGGAAGGGGTGGGCTAGGCCGGGGGCTAGCCTCCCCAAGCCACTGGTTCACCCACCGCCCATGCACGCAAGTCATGGATTTCGTGACTTTCCGTGACCTCTGTGACTTCTGGCTGGCTAAGGGGCTGCCTGAGCCGGGCAACCTCTGGGCCAGCAGCAACAGCAGTTTGGGTGTGGGAGGGGGCTCAGGGCTGGGGCAGGGTGTTGGGGTGCAAGGCAGCACTTACCTGGGGGGGGGGGGGGAAGAAGCTCCCCGGCTCCCACCGGCATGTCCCTGCAGCTCCTAGGCGGAGGAGCCAGAGGACTTTGCGCACTGCCCACGCCCGCAAGTGCTGCCCCCGCAGCTCCCATTGGCTGCGGTTCCCGGCTAATGGGAGCTACGGAACTGGCGCTTGTGGTGGGAGCAGCATGCAGAACCCCCCTGGCTTCCCCTCCCCCGAGGAGCATCAGGGACATCAGTGGGAGCCAGGAAGTTCTCCCCCTCAGGTAAGCATTGCCCCCACCCCAACACCCTGCCCCAGCCCTGAGCCCCCTCTCCTCCCAGCACCTGTGGGGGTCCTGGGTTGTGTGCCACTGCCCGTCCCCCACCAGCACCAGTGGGGGTCCCGGGTCACGTGCTGCCGCCTGCCTCCCCCCAGCACCAGCGGGGGTCCCGGGCCACCCCTGCCCAGCACCCGAGGCCCCCTGGCCCAAGTTTTATTTAGGGGTATATAGTAAAAGTCATGGACAGGTCATGGGTTGTGAATTTTTGTTTACTGCCCGTGACCTGTCCATGATTTGTACTAAAAATACCCATGACTAAAATGCAGCCTTAACTCCAATATGTAATACATCAAGGGGGTAAATGTCTGGGAGGGGGAAGATCTATGAAACTGAAGGAGAACATTGGCACAAAAACCAGTGTGGAGAAACTGGCCATGGCTGGAAATTTTAACCACTAAAGGAGAGAGGCTGTGGAACAGCCTCCCACTAGGAATTGTGGGGGCTGTGATCCAGGAACTTCTTGATTCCAGCTGGTGGGGGACCCTAAAGTTTCACAGTTAGAGGTATGCATATTGAGTTTACCAAAAGGTGGCATGTGAGGTCTCTGCCAAGACCCCAAAAACCACTGGTCATCTTAGTTGTTGCGAAATGTACGTATGGATCATGTTTAAGGAATTACATATCTGTGCTGAAAATGATGTTCCGAAAGCCTGTGAAATATGGCAGGGCCCCATGTTATGAGAGAATTGGACTTGACATAATGCGGATGTGTATTGAGCCACCATTACTTGGAAGTGAGAACACCATGGAGTCAGGAATAATTTGGCCTTTGTCTAAGTAGAGCAGACAAAACAGCTGCACAGATTCAGTGTTGTTAATAAGGATAGGGGATGGATAGCTCAGTGGTTTGAGCATTAGCTTGCTAAACCCAGGGTTGTAAGTTCAATTATTGAGGGGGCCACTTAGGGATCTAGGGCAAAATCAGTACTTGGTCCTGCCTAGTGAAGGCAGGGGGCTGGACATGATGACCTTTCTAGGGGGTTGGACTAGATAACCTCCTGAGGTCCCTTCTAACCCTGATATTCTATGATAGATAAAGTAACAGATTCACAGGAAAGGAAGGGAATGTGAATAGCTGACCATGAATTTGGGTGTCTCTGACTATGAGTGCTTTTGTTTGGGAGTTGCTTTACTGATAAGTAGAATGATTAGTTATTTTTGGTGTTGCTAGGGAAATTGTAAACCCATTAGGGGTTATTATAAGTTATGTGCTTGGCTTTGAACAACCTCTACAAAGATTAGAGTGTGTACTTCGGAGAAGTTTGGAGAGAGATTTCAACAAGCTAGGAGACTGGCATCCAACTCCCCAGCGGCTAGGAGGAAGGCTGGCCACGGAAACCTGCTGCTGACCACTCCACACCTCCTCAGATTTGGGGTAACTATAGCTGGGGTGCTCTAGAGCAATGGTTCCCAAACTTTAACAACCTGTGAACCCCTTTCACCAAAATGTCAAGTCTCGCGAACCCCCTCCTAAAAATGAATATTTCCAGGGATTTTCTCTTTTACCTGAGTATAAATTATAAAAGCAGTGATCTTGGAAATATAAAATTTGTTTTTATGACATGCATATTACACACTATTATTAATTATTATTTATCATTACACTATTTTTATTACATTATGAAAACAGCAACACTCTTCCAGGATCTCACTTTCATAGCTTGTATCACTTTGAATAAGCTTGTTATAAGACAAGGCTCCTATGTTTCATCAAGGAGTATCAGATGTGAAACAGCAGGAAGGTATCTAAGAAGCCAACTCAAGAGTTCCTCTTACACAAGCATTCAGGTCTTGAGCAGTTCAGGCAAACAATGCACGTTTCAACAAAGCTTAAACTTGCTCTTCATAATAATTTAAAAACAATACTAGCAGCCTATTTAATTTTAAAAACAGCAAAAAATATCCACCTCCCTTTCCATTTCTTATAAGGAGTCTTGAAGTTTAAATCTCCTCAGTGTGATAGATATGCTTGCTTTGATCTGCTTAGCTCTTGGAAGTCCAGGGGCTCCAGGCTGCTGGTTCCATGCTGCCCGGGGTCCCTAGGGACAGCTCTGTCCACCATTAGGGATTTTTCCCCCGAGAACTCCCTGTAACATTTTGTGAACCCCCAGGGGTTCACGAACCCCAGTTTGGGAACCATTGCTCTAGAGTAATGTTATTTTTGATGTGTGCTTTAGACCCAATAAAAACAAGGACTTGGGGGTGAAAGCACTCTTGTGTGTACCAATCATTTATCAGACGGAGGAGCTGTGTCCCCAGTGATTTATGTCCCGAAACTGCCGGGAAACAAAGATTACCATAGTTTTGGGTTCAGAAAACCCTGGGTAACACCAAGAGGGCGATAAACATGCTTCCGTCAGGTAGGAGGGAAAGATGCTTCTTTCTCTCTGGCTGGCCATTATTGGATCGGGGCTTGTTCACTGTCTACAGACCCAGCTGAATGCTAATAAAAAGATTGTGGAATCGACAGGAAAGTCATGAGTAAAGACAATGGTTTGGTGGGCTATGACCCTGATACACCCTGGATCTTTTCCACTGGAGAGGCGAGCTGACAGAATGGAAAATCACAGCCAAGTCTGTCTTTAAGATGCTGGCAGGATTTTGGGTAAGCTTTGCCCTATGAGACACAACAGTAACTAGTTCATAGATTCATAGATTCCAAGGCCAGATGGGACAATTGAGACCATCTAGTCTGAACTCCTGTGTCCCACAGACCAGAGAGTTACCCCCAAATAATACCTAGAGTAGATCTGTTAGAAAAACATCCAATCTTGAGTTAAAAATGGTCACTGATGGAGAATCCGCCATGCCCCTTGGTAAGCTGTTCCCATGGTTAATTATTCTCACTGTCAAGAATTTACCCTTATTTCCAGTCTGAATCTGTTTAGCTTCAGCTTCCAGCCACTGGATCGTGTCAGACCTTTCTCTGCTAGATTGAAGAGCCCATTATTAAATATTTGTTTCCCATGTAGGTACTTATAGATGGCAATCAAATCACCCCTTAACCTTCTCTGTGTTAAGTGAAATGGATCGAGCTCTTTGAGTCTATCACTATCAGGCACGTTTACTAATCCTTTACTCATTCTCGTGGCTCTTCTCTGAACCCTCTCCAGTTTATCGACCTCCTTCTTGCAAAGTGGGCTCCAGGACTGGACACAGGATTCCAGCATCGATCACACTACAGCCAAATACAGAAGTAAAATAACCTCTCTGCTCCTACTCAGGAGTCCCCCATTTATGCATCCCAGGATCGCATTAGCACTTTTGGCCACAGCGTCGCACTGGGAGCCAGGGTTCAGCTGATTATCCTCCAGGAGAAGTAAGTCTAGTTACGCAAGTCTGAAATGATCTGAAATGTGTGTTAGGTTTTTCTTTTGTATGTAACCATCTGTTTCCAATATTTCTACTTGCTGTCATTTGAATGTCAGTGCTTTGTTAAATAAACTTGTTTCCACTATAAACATATCTATGTGCTGTTTGCAGCATTGGTCCCAGGATATGAGAGAGATAAGCTGGATGAAGTACTATCTTTGATTGCACCAACTTCTGGTTGGGGCAAATACAAGATTTTGAGCTTCCCAGAGCTGAAGATGAACTCTGTGAAGCTCAAAAGAGTGTCTCGTCCACCAACAGAAGTTGGTCCCATGAAAGGTATTACATCACCCACCATGCCTCATAGACTTTAAGGTCAGAAGGGACCATTGTGATCATCTAGTCTGACCTCCTGCACGCTGCAGCTGACAGAACCTCGCCCACCCACCCCTGTAACTGACCCCTAACTTCTGGCTGAGTTACTGATGTCCTCAAATCATGTTTAAAGACTTCAAGTGACAGAGAATCCGCCATTTACACTAGTTCAAACCATCAAGTGACCCATGCCCCATGCTGCAGGGAAAGGCGAAAACCCCCCAGAGTCTCTGTCAATGTGACCTGGGGGGGAAATTCCTTCCCAACCCCAAATCTGGTGATCAGTTAGACCCTGATCATATGGGTGAGACCCACCAGCCAGACACCTGGGAAAGAATTCTGTGTTGTAACGCAGAGCCCTCCCCATTTAGTGTCCCATCACTGGCTGTTGGAGACATCTACTGCTAGCAGCCACCAATGGGCTACATGCCATTGTAGGCAGTCTCATCACACCATCTCCTCCATAAACTTATCAAGCTCAGGCTTGAAGCCGATTAGGTTTTTTGCCCCCACTGCTCCCCTTGGGAGGCTGCTCCAGAACTTCACTTCAAACCTTTGCCTAATTTCAAGCCTAAACTTTCTGATGGCCAGTTGATATCCCTTTGCTCTGTGTCTGTTTCACATGTAAGTGCTGTGTGTTCCGTGAGGCAGTGATGGGAGGTGTAACTGGTAAACTGGGGTGTACTGGTCCTTTGGGAGCAGTGGCTCAGGGAGCACCTGGGGGAGCAGGGGGACTCTCGGCAGACTTGGGGGTTGGTGTGCCCTATTGCTGATTGAAGAGAGGCAGTGGGGCCTGTGTAGGCTGAGAAGAGGGTGCTTGCATTGCCCACAGCTGGGAGAGTCGGGTAGCTGGCCTATGGCCAGAGACGACGTGTAACTCTTGATGGTGGTGGGGCACAATTCTGGGGTGGCACATAACCACCCCACACGTTGCCTCTGGGCTGAGGAGCAGCAGCAGAGCCAGGAGCGCCAGGACAGTGGTTAGTGAGCATCTCATGCAGACGGGCTCCATGGGCAGGGGCCAGCTCCAAGGGTCCGGCATGGGGCTCCTTCAGGGGAGAGGCAAGAGCATGTCAGGGCAGCTCAGAGCTGTGCTGCCCGCCCTGTCTGAGGGGCGCCCGGCCATGCAGAGGCAGCCTGGCTCAGGGAGCAGGGCAGGGAGGGCTGCTGGGCAGCCAGTCAGCATCCCATTTCCTACAGCGCGGAGGCCAGGGGCCCAAGTGGGCTGGGCGGCTCCCACCAACTTCTGATCTTCCAGCTCCTGGCAGGAGGTGACGGTTTTGGGGCACACCCCTCAGTTTGAAAACCACTGTGCTAAATGGAAAACAGAAATCTGCGGGGGAGGCATGTGGCCGGGCATGCCCCCCTCCCCCACACATTTCCTCTGCCTAGGGCAGGCATCATTTATTTCGTTTCGGAGAGATCTTGACAAATTTATCAGTGGGACTGCAGGACGGGGCTGCTTGTCATGGTGGGGGGCAGGGTTCGGCAGCATTGGGGGTCCCTTCTGGTTTATGTCTGATGTTCCTAGACTCTCATGCTTCAGGGCTTCAGACAGTCACCTGCAGGGGTCAGGAAGGCATCCACCCCCATCTCTATTCTGGGTTATGATTTTTCTCCTGCCTCTGAAGCACAGGGGACAGCCACAGCTGGAAAGGGGACACCGGGCCGCATGGGCCAGGGCTCTGCAGTGGCACCCAGCATTCTCTCCTCGGGTGCTTGGCTGGCTGGTTCTCACCCACATGCTCAGGGTCTGGCTGATCACCATAGGTGGGCTCAAGAAGGCTCAGATTGGCAGGGATCTTGGGGGATTTTTCACCTTCCTCTACAGCGTGGGGGGCGGGTCGTTTGCCAGGTTATCTGCATATTTCTCACTTAATCATTGCCCTGCTATTGGTGGACCTTGGTCCCTCCTATTCTCTGCCTGTGGCACATCATAGTCTCGTCTCCTGTGAGGTGTAACTTCGGTCTCATTTTGGTGATTGGGTTGAGCGTGGGAGTGCTGGGGGATGTTGGGGGACTGTGATGTACAGGCGGTGAGGCCGGTTGATCTGGTACCCCCCTGTGGCCTTCAACTCTATGGCTCCAGGATTCTCTATATCAGTGGCTCTCAACCTTTCCAGTCTACTGTACCCCTTTCAGGAGTCTGATTTGTCTTTCAAGTTTCACCTCACTTGAAAACTACTTGCAGACATAAAAATACGAAACTGTCACAGACACACTAGTACTGAAAAATTGCTTCCTTTCTCCTTTTTACCATATAATTATAAATAGGGCTGTCGATTAATCACAGTTAACTCAGGTGATTAACTCAAAAAAATTAATCATGATTCATTGCAGTTTTAATTGCACCGCTAAACAACAGAATACCAATTGAAATGTATTAAATATTTCTGGATGTTCTTCTACATTTTCAAATACAGTAAAAGCTTTGTTATTCGGCATGTTGGGGGAATGGGGGGTGCCGGTAAGTCAAAAATTCCGGTTAACTAAGAGGGATGGAGTTTGGGTGCGGGAGGGGGCTGGGGCGCGGGAGGGGGTGCGGGGCGCAGGCTCTGGGAGGGAGTTTGGGTGCAGGAGGGGGCTCAGGGTACGGGGTTGGGGTGTGGGAGGGGTTTCAGGGTGCCAGATCCGGGTGGTGCTCACCTTCAGGGCCGGCTCCAGGCACCAGGCAACCAAGCTGGTGCTTGGGGCGGCACCTGGAGGGGGGCGGCGCGGCGCTCGGGCCGCCGGGGAGAGCGGGGCCACAGCCGGGCTCGCCGCCCTCCCCCCGGCGCTCTGGCCGCCCTCCCCCGGCTGCCGGGGCTCGCCGCCCTGCGCTCTGGCCGCCGGGGGGAGAGCCGAGCCCCAGCCGGGGCTCGCCGCCCTATCCCCGGGGCTCTGGCCGCGGGGGGGGGGAGCCGAGCCCCCGCCGGGGCTCGCCGCCCTCCCCCCCCCCCCCAGGGCGCCCTGCCCCCGGCCGCCGGGGGGAGAGCGGAGCCCCCGCCGGGGCTCGCCGTCCTCCCCTCCGGCGCCCTCCCCCCGGCCGCCGGGGCTCGCCGCCCTGCCCCCGCCGGGGCTCGCCGCCCTGCCCCCGGCGCTCTGGCCGCGGGGGGGGGGGGGAGCCGAGCCCCCACCGGGGCTCGCTGCCTTCCTCCCAGGGCTCCGGCGCCCTCCCCCCGGCCGCCGGGGGGAGAGCGGAGCCCCCGCCGGGGCTCGCCGCCCTCCTCCCAGGGCTCCGGCCGTCCTCCCCTCCGGCGCCCTCCCCCCGGCCGCCGGGGAGAGAGCCGAGCCCCCGCCGGGGCTCGCCGCCCTGCCCCCGGCGCTCTGGCCGCCGGGGGGGGAGCCGAGCCCCCGCCAGGGCTCGCTGCCCTCCTCCCAGGGCTCACCCCCCCGTGCCCTGCCCCCTGCCCCCGGCCGCCGGGGGGAGAGCGGAGCCCCCGCCGGGGCTCGCCGCCCCCCCGGGCTCCGCCCCCCCCCCGCGGGGGGGGGGGGGGGCGGCCGGAGGCTTTTTTGCCTGGGGCGGCAAAAAAGCCAGAGCCGGCCCTGCTCACCTTGGGCAGCTCCCTGCAAGCAGCGACATGTCCTGCTGCTCCTAGGTGGTGTGGCTTCCTGGCCAATGGGACTGCGGAGACAGTTCTCGGGGAGGGGGGCAGCGCACGGAGCACCTGTGGCCGTTCCTCCTCCCAGGAGCAGCAGGGACATGTCGCCACTTCTGGGGAGCCACGCAGAGCAGGTAGGGAGCCCCGCGCCAACCAGACTTTTAATGGATATCAGAAATGCCGGTTTCTAGAGCTTTCCAGTTGGTAAAGTGCCAGATAACACAGCTTTGACTGTATATTGATTTCAATTACAACACAGAATCTAAGTGTACGCTGCTCACTTTATATTAGGGTGACCAGATCACCCAAGTCAAATATGGGGACGCGGGAGGGAGGGGGCGGGGCAAAAAAAAAAAAACCCACCCTTCCTCCACAAGCGCTGGAGGGAGGCCCGGGAGACGCAGGGGAAGCGCGGGGCCAGGGTGAGTGAGAGTCCGGCCTGGCCCCAGTGCAGGCAGGACTCAGTCGGGCGGTAGGGAGAGTAGGGGGGCGGCCCGCGGGGCCAGGCGGCGGCTGTTCTCCCCCCCTGGGCAGTGGGACTTGGGAGCAGCCGCTGCTGCAGCTCCCACTGCTGCGGGGGGAGGAAGCGGCCGATGGCCAAGCTTGGCGGCTGCGGCTCTGACGCCCGGGCCCGAACCCCCCGAGCCCGGGCCTGCTGCGGGGACCCAGCAGCGCGCACGCTGCTCCCAGCCCCTGGCCGCTCGCGTCTGGGCTGCTGCCCAGCTGGTGCTATCCCGCGGCGGCCCCAGAGTGGGGGCAGCAGGCCCCAGCCCCCCGTCCCGCTCGGGTCCCGCAGGGGAACGAACGGGGCTGCCGATGCCTCTGCCCCGGGGCCGCCGAGGGATTGCACCAGCTGGGCAGCAGCCCAGACGCGAGCGGCCAGGGGCTGGGCGCAGCGTGCGCGCTGCTGGGTCCCCGCAGCAGGCCCGGGCTCGGGGGGTTCGGGCCCGGGCGCCAGAGCCGCAGCCACCGAGCTTGGCCATCGGCTGCTTCCTCCCCCCGCGGCAGTGGGAGCTGCAGCAGCGGCTGCTCCCAAGTCCCACTGCCCAGGGGGGGAGAACAGCCGCCGCCTGGCCCCGCGGGCCACCCCCGTACTCTCCCTACTGCCCGACTGAGTCCTGCCTGCTTGGGGCCAGGCCGGACTCTCACTCACCCCGGCCCAGTGCTCCCCCTGCGTCTCCCGGGCCTCCCTCCAGCGCTTGTGGAGGGAGGAGGAATGGTGAGCCTGGGGAAGAGGCGGGGATTCGGGGAGGGAGCCAATGGGGGGAGGAGGGGGTGGAGTCGGGGCGGGGGGGGGGGGCGCGAGCACTTCCGGGCTCCGGAGCATTTCCTTGTTTGTCCAGTGTCCCTACCGCACATCGGTCGGGACGCGGGACAAACAAGGAAATATCGGGACAGTCCCGATAAAATCGGGACGTCTGGTCACCCTACTTTATATTATTTGTCATTCCAAATATTTGCACTGTAAAAGTGATAAATAAAAGAAATAGTATTTTTCAATTCACCTTATACAAGTACTGTAGTGCGATCTCTTTATCATGAAAGTGCAACTTACAAATGTAGATTCTTTTGTTACATAACTGCACTTAAAACCAAAACAGTGTAAAACGTTAGAGTCTATAAATCCACTCAGTCCTTCTTCTTGTTCAGCCAATCGGTAAGACAAACAAGTTTGTTTACATTTACGGGAGTGTAGCGGGGTGGTCACTCACTCCGGCCTCAAAGGGCTTAAAACAGCCCAGGAGAGGGCTGTGGCTGGGAGCAAGCAGTTCCCAGGCTGATTGGGGAAGCAGGCTCAGCTGTGGCCACGCCCCAATCAGGGCTCAGCGGGCCCTTATAAGAGGGCAGTGGGCCAGTAGGGTTACCATACGTCCGGATTTTCCCGGACATGTCCGGCTTTTTGGGCCTCAAATCCCCGTCCGGGGGGAAATCCCAAAAAGCCGGACATGTCTGGGAAAATAGGGAGGTAGGGCCCGGTGGTGCGGGGCTGGGGGCCGGTGCGGTGCTCGGCAGGGGCTGGGGCCGGGGGCGCGGGCCCAGCGCGGTGCTGGGCCGGACCGGGGGTGCGGGCACTGGGGCCGGGACCGGGGTCGGCGCGGTGCTCGGCCGGGGCTGGGGCCGGGGGTGCGGGGCTGGCGCGGTGCTGGGCCGGGGTCGCGGGCCGGGACCGGCGTGGTGCTGGGCCGGGGGCCGGGCCGGGAGCGCGGGCACTCGGCCGGGGGCTGGCGCGGTGCTCAGCCGGGGGCCGGGACCGGGGTCGGCGCGATGCTCGGCCGGGGGCGCGGGGCCGGCACGGTGCTGGGCCGGGGGCGCGGGCACTTGGCCGGGGGCCGGGGCCCCAGCCGGGCGGGAGACGCCGGGGCCAGAGCCTCTTGGCCTGGGCCGGCCGGCCGCCAAAGGGAGCCGGTCGGCCAGGGGGGCCGGACTGTGCCGCGCCCCGCCCCAGCTTACCTGCTGCCTCCCTGTTTCAGGCTTCCCGCGAACATTTGCTTCGCGGGAAGCAGGGGAGGGGGAGGAGCAGGGGGCGGAGCGTTCAGGGGAGGGGGCAGAGTTGGGGCGGGGCTGGGGGCGGGGAAGGGGCGGAGTTGGGGTGGGGCCGGGGCCCCATGGAGTGTCCTCCTTTTTAAAAATTAAAATATGGTAACCCTATGGGCCAAGGGCAGAGTCAGTCTCTCTCTGTCTCTAGAGGGAGAAGGGCCTGGCTGCTGGGAAGCTGAACAGGGTACCTGAGTGGGGCAGGGCTGGGGAATAGAGCTGGGGAGCTCCCGCCCGGAAAAGCCCCAGGCTGTGGCCTTGTTAAAGGCCAGAAAGGTACTAGGGTGCAAGGGTGCCGCCCAGGGTAGGCAGAAGCAGCCGGTCCAAACCCCCTTGCCTATGATGAGTGGCTTGTACACTGCAGTCTGCCCCAGTGAATGGGGGCTAGATGGTGACTGGCAGTAGCCCAATACTGAGGTGAGGTGGGGATAGTGGGTGGGGGTTCCCCTGGGTGGAGAGACCCAGAGAGCGGGTGTACTGCCAGGGGGTAGTGCCCGAGGACAAGGGGCACCGGGTCCAGGAGGGACACGGGGGCCAGCGGCAGCGAGGCACCAGCCTGCAGCGGGCACTCCGGGTCAAAAGAGCTAATTCCCAGGATGACCGACAGGAGGCACCGCAGGGGTGAGTCTTGCCCCCGTTTCAGGGAGATAATGTTGCTCACTTCTTATTTACAATGTCACTTGAAAGTGAGAACAGGTGTTCGCATGGCACTTTTGTAGCTGGTGTTGCAAGGTATTTATTGCCAGATATACTAAACATTCGTATGCCCCTTCATGCTTCTACCACCATTCCAGAGGACATGCTTCCAGGGGTGGCAGGTTTGTATAATTTTTGGGGGTGCCCAGAACGGGTTAAAGTCCCACGTGCCCCCCCTCCCCCCACCTTGTAAGCCGATATATATATTTTTAAATAATGTAAAAATGGACTGGAAACAGCAAGCATTTAACAGTTTCCCTATATTGAACAATGTGGGGGTGTGGCTGGGGGTGAGGGCTCTGGGGTGTGGGAGGGGGTTTAGGGCTAAGGCAAAGGGTTGGGGTGTGGGGGATGAGGGCTCTGGCTGGGGGTGAGGGGTTTGGGGTGTGGGGGGGCTCAGGGCTAGGGCAGAGGGTTGGGGTATGGGGTGAGGGCTGCAGGGTGGGGCTAGGGATGAGGGGTTCATGGTGCAGGAGGGGGCTTAGGGCTAGGGCAGAGGGTTGGGTGTGTGTGTGTGGGCTCTGGGGTGGGGCAGGGCTGGGAATGAGGAGTTTGGGGTGCAGGCAGGCTGTCCCAGAGAGAGGACTCCACAGTCCCCCGAGCCCTCTTTCTCTCCCCTCCCCCACCCCGGCAGCACACTCACCCGGCACCAGCACTGCACATACTACTAGAGGCCGGGCCCCTCTCAGGTCCAGGAAGCCCCCTCGCCTCCCCTATGGTGGATGCCGGGGAAGGGGTGGGAAGGCTGCCATCATGTGCGTGCCTCCTCCCCTCAGCCTGCCGCCGGCACTACTCCCTTTTGTAGGTAGCGGCCGGCGAGGGAATGCAGCACGGAGCAGCAGGGCAGCTGCCCACTGCCCCGGGACGCTCCAGGGGAGGCGCGCAGGGAACATAAGAACATAAGAACATAAGAAAGGCCATACTGGGTCAGACCAAAGGTCCATCTAGCCCAGTATCTGTCTACCGACAGTGGCCAATGCCAGGTGCCCCAGAGGGAGTGAACCTAACAGGCAATGATCAAGTGATCTCTCTCCTGCCATCCATCTCCATCCTCTGACGAACAGAGGCTAGGGACACCATTCTTACCCATCCTGGCTAATAGCCATTTATGGACTTAGCCACCATGAATTTATCCAGTCCCCTTTTAAACATTGTTATAGTCCTAGCCTTCACAACCTCCTCAGGTAAGGAGTTCCACAAGTTGACTGTGCGCTGCGTGAAGAAGAACTTCCTTTTATTTGTTTTAAACCTGCTGCCTATTAATTTCATTTGGTGACCCCTAGTTCTTGTATTATGGGAATAAGTAAATAACTTTTCCTTATCCACTTTCTCAACATCACTCATGATTTTATATACCTCTATCATGTCCCCCCTTAGTCTTCTCTTTTCCAAACTGAAGAGTCCTAGCCTCTTTAATCTTTCCTCATATGGGACCCTCTCTAAACCCTTAATCATTTTAGTTGCTTTTTTCTGAACCTTTTCTAGTGCTAGAATATCTTTTTTGAGGTGAGGAGACCACATCTGTACACAGTATTCGAGATGTGGGCGTACCATGGATTTATATAAGGGCAATAATATATTCTCAGTCTTATTCTCTATCCCCTTTTTAATGATTCCTAACATCCTCTTTGCTTTTTTGACCGCCTCTGCACACTGCATGGACATCTTTAGAGAACTATCCACGATGACGCCAAGATCTTTTTCCTGACTCGTTGTAGCTAAGTTAGCCCCCATCATGTTGTATGTATAGTTGGGGTTATTTTTTCCAATGTGCATTACTTTACATTTATCCACATTAAATTTCATTTGCCATTTTGCTGCCCAATCACTTAGTTTTGTGAGATCTTTTTGAAGTTCTTCACAATCTGCTTTGGTCTTAACTATCTTGAGTAGTTTAGTATCATCTGCAAACTTTGCCACCTCACTGTTTACCCCTTTCTCCAGATCATTTATGAATAAATTGAATAGGATTGGTCCTAGGACTGACCCTTGGGGAACACCACTAGTTACCCCTCTCCATTCTGAGAATTTACCATTAATTCCTACCCTTTGTTCCCTGTCCTTTAACCAGTTCTCAATCCATGAAAGGACCTTCCCTTTTATCCCATGACAGCTTAATTTACGTAAGAGCCTTTGGTGAGGGACCTTGTCAAAGGCTTTCTGGAAATCTAAGTACACTATGTCCACCGGATCCCCCTTGTCCACATGTTTGTTGACCCCTTCAAAGAACTCTAATAGATTAGTAAGACACGATTTCCCTTTACAGAAACCATGTTGACTATTGCTCAAGAGTTTATGTTTTTCTATGTGTCTGACAATTTTGTTCTTTACTATTGTTTCAACTAATTTGCCCGGTACCGACGTTAGACTTACCGGTCTGTAATTGCCGGGATCACCCCTAGTGCCCTTTTTAAATATTGGCGTTACATTAGCTAACTTCCAGTCATTGGGTACCGAAGCCGATTTAAAGGACAGGTTACAAACCTTAGTTAATAGTTCCGCAACTTCACATTTGAGTTCTTTCAGAACTCTTGGGTGAATGCCATCTGGTCCCGGTGACTTGTTAATGTTGAGTTTATCAATTAATTCCAAAACCTCCTCTAGTGATACTTCAGTCTGTGACAGTTCCTCAGATTTGTCACCTACAAAAGCCAGCTCAGGTTTGGGAATCTCCCTAACAACCTCAGCCGTGAAGACTGAAGCAAAGAATCCATTTAGTTTCTCTGCAATGACTTTATCATCTTTAAGCGCTCCTTTTGTATTTTCATCGTCAAGGGGCCCCACTGGTTGTTTAGCAGGCTTCCTGCTTCTGATGTACTTAAAAAACATTTTGTTATTACCTTTGGAGTTTTTGCCTAGCCGTTCTTAAAACTCCTCTTTGGCTTTTCTTATTACACTCTTGCACTTAAGTTGGCAGTGTTTGTGCTCCTTTCTATTTGCCTCACTAGGATTTGACTTCCACTTTTTAAAGGAAGTCTTTTTATCTCTCACTGCTTCTTTTACATGATTGTTAAGCCACGGTGGCTCTTTTTTAGTTCTTTTACTGTTTTTCTTAATTTGGGGTATACATTGAAGTTGAGCCTCTATTATGGTGTCTTTAAAAAGGGCCCACGCAACTTGCAGGGATTTCACTTTAGTCACTGTACCTTTTAACTTTTGTCTAACTAACCCCCTCATTTTTGTATAGTTCCCCCTTTTGAAATTAAAGGCCACAGTGTTGGGCAGTTGAGGTGTTCTTCCCACCACAGGGATGTTGAATGCTATTGTATTATGGTCACTATTTCCAAGCGGTCCCGCTATAGTTACCTCTTGGACCAGCTCCTGCGCTCCACTCAGGATTAAATCTAGAGTCGCCTCTCCCCTTGTGGGTTCCCATACCAGCTGCTCCATGAAGCAGTCATTTAAAGTATCGAGAAATTTTATCTCTGCATTTCGTCCTGAAGGGGCGGCAGGTGGGGCCGGGGGACGCTCCAGGGGAGGCACGCGGGGCAGCAGGTAGGGCCGAGGGAGAGACCTGGCCCCGAACATTGGTGGAGCTGGGCTCCCGTGACCTGAATTTGCTGGAGCATGGGCACCACGGGCCCATATAACTCGCTGCCCGCATGCTTCCATGCTGATGATGCTCATTAAAAAAACATGCGTTAATGAAATTTGTGACTGAACTCCTTGGTGGAGAATTGTATGTCCCCTGCTCTGTTTTACCTGCATTCTGCCATATATTTTATGTTATAGCAGGCTTGGATGATGACTCAGCACATGTTTGTTTCAAGAACACTTTAACTGCAGATTTGACAAAACGCAGAAGGTACTAATGTGAGATTTCTAAAGATAGCTACAGCACTCAACCCAAGGTTTAAGAATCTGAAGTGCTTTCCAAAATCTGAGAGGGACGAGGTGTGGATCAGGCTTTCAGAAGTCTTAAAAGAGCCACACTCTGATGTGGGAAAACTACAGAACCTGAACCACGAAAAAAATAATATAATCAACCTTCTGCTGGTGGCATCTGACTCAGATGATGAAAATGAACATGCATCGGTCCACACTGCTTTGGATCGTTGTCAAGGAAACCTGCTGCTTAGTAATTTAATCAGGTGACCCAGGTTCTTGTGTTACATGAAGAGGTAAATAAATAACACTTCCTGATTTACTTTCTCTACACCATTTATGATTTTATAGACCTCAATCATATTCTCCCCCCCCTTAGTCATCTCTTTTCCAAGCTGAAAAGTCCCAGTCTTATTAATCTCTCTTCATATGGAAGCTGTTCCAAACCCCTCATAATTTCTGCTGACCTTCTCTGTACTTTTTCCAATTCTATTTCTAATATGTCTTTTCAGAGATGGGGCGACCAGAACTGCACAGAGAATTCCAGGTGTGGGGGCACCATGGATTTATATAGTGGCATTATGATATTTACTGTCCTTTTTTCCTAACATGCTGTTAATTCTTTTGACTGCTGCTACACATTGAGTGGCTGTTTTCAGAGAACTATCCACAGTGACTCCAAGATCTTCCTTGAGCAGTTACAGCTAATTTAGACCCCATCATTTTATATGTAGAATTGGGATTATGTTTTCCAATATGCATTACTTTGCATTTATCAACATTGAATTTCATCTGCCATTTTGTTGCCCAGTCACCCAGTTTTGTGAGATCCCTTTGTAACTCTTCACAGTCTGCTTTGGACTCAACTATCTTGAGTAATTTTGTATCATCTTCAAACTTGGCCACCTCACTGTTTACTCCTTTTTCCAGTTCATTTATGAATATGTTGAACAGTACTGGTCCCAGTACAGACCCCTGGAAGGAGACACCACTATTTGCCTCTCTCCATACTGAAAACTGATAATTTATTCCTACCCTTTGTTTCCTGTCTTTGGGGGGCAGGAGGGAGACTGAGGGGGCAGGGGGATGTGGGAGGCAGGAGGGAGGCTGTGGGAGAAGCAGGGGGATGTGAGGGCAGGAGGGAGGCTGAGGGGGGAGCAGGGGAGTGTGGGGGGCAGGTTGTTGTGGGGGCAGGAGG
Organism: Emys orbicularis; assembly: GCF_028017835.1. NCBI lineage: Eukaryota > Metazoa > Chordata > Testudines > Emydidae > Emys > Emys orbicularis. The sequence continues at coordinate 14,379,163 of NC_088702.1, forward strand.
GAGGCTGAGGAGGGCAGGGGGATGTGGGAGGCAGGAGGGAGGCTGAGGGGGGCAGGGGGATGTGGGAGGCTGAGGGGGCAGGTGATGTGGCAGGCAGGAGGGAAGCTGAGGGGGGAGCAGGGAGATATGGGGACAGGAGCAAGGCTGAGGGGGCAGGGGATGTAGGAGGCAGGAGGGAGGCTGAGGGGGAGCAGGGGGATGGGAGGCTGAGGGGAATATGGGGGGCAAGAGGGAGACTGAGGAGCAGGGGGATGTAGGGGCAGAAGGGAGGCAGAGTGGGATAGGAGCAGGAGGGAGGCTGAGGGGGAAGCAGATAAATCTGGGGGGCAGGAGGGAGACTGAGGGGGCAGGAGGGAGGCTGAGCGGGAAGGAAGGGTGTCCTAGTTGGGGGGCATGCTGGGGAGAGAGGTAGGGGGTAGAGGGGAGCTGTGTCATGGCAGGTGAGGGGGTCCTGTGGCTCCCCCCGTTAGCCGGTGCAGGAGGAAGGGGTGGGGGCCCCAGGTACAATGTTGCCTGGTAACTTATTCTAATGAATTGTGAGAGTGGGGAGCATCCCCCCATATATAGCACCTTCTCCCCCTCTCGTATACAGCACATCCCCCAAGCACACGGCATGTCCCCCCCATGTACACAGATCCTCCCACCAGGTATACAACACCTGACCCCTCCTGTATTCAGCACATTCCCCCAAGCACACGGCATGTCCTCCACATTTGCTCAGATCCTCCCCCCACTGCAGGTACACAGCACCTGATCCCCTCCCCCCTGTATACAACACATCCCCCCCAGCTAGGGCCCTAACAAATTCACATTCCATTTTGGTAAATTTTGCAGTCACCGTTTCAGATATTTAAAACTGAAATGTCTTGGTGTTGTAACCATGGGGGTCCTGATCCAAAAGGGGTATTTGGGGGGTCGCAAGGCTGTTGGAGGGAGGTTGCAGTATTGCCACCCTGGCGCTGCCTTCAGAGCTGGGCAGTGGGAAAGCGGCAGCTGCTGGCTGGGAGCCCAGCTCTGAAGGCAGCACCGCTGCCAGCAGCAGCGCAGAAGTGAGAGTGGCATGCTATGGAATTGCCACCCTTACTTCTGTACGGCCGCCAGCAACAGCCACGGAGCTTCCTGCAGCCAGGGAAGGTTCCCGGAGGTGGGTCTGGCCCCGGCGTGGCCTGTGCAGGGGAAGAGGAAGTCCAATCCCTCCTCAGCCCAGCCGGGACTAGCAGCTGGAGCCCAGTAGGAGCCCCTGGCTGGGGTGCCCCCAGCCCTGCCCCTCACTGGCTCTGGCCCCATCACTCGGGTTAAAGGAGCCTTGGGCTGGCAGTGTATGTGTGTGTGCGTGGGGGGGTGACCACAGTGCCCCCCCATCCATGGTGCCCTGGGCGGCTGCCCACATCATCCACCCGTAAGGCCAGCCCTGACAACGCCCCCATATCATGCCACCCTCACTTCTGCGCTGCTGCTGACAGCAGCACTGCCTTCAGAGCTGGGTGCCCGGCCAGCAGCCACTGCTCTCCAGCTGCCCAGCTCTGAAGGCAGCACAGAAGTAAGGGTGGCAATACTGCGACCCCCCTAAAATAGACAGATTTCATGGAGGAGACCAGATTTCACAGTCCATGACATTTTTCATGGCCATGAATTTGGTAGATCCTTACCACCAGAACACGGCATAACCCCATATACACAGGCCCTCCCCCCAGACACATAGCATATGCCCCCCTGCGTACAGCATGAACCCCCATCCTGTATACAGCACCTAGCCCACAGTTCAACTCACCGCAGAGGAGAGCGAGCCAGGCCCAGAGCAGTAGCGTCCGGATGGGCCCCATTTCTGCAACAAACAAGAGACAATAAAAAATGGGAACTGGAAAAGAAAGGACTAGAAAGAGACTGACAGCCTCCACTCTAACCACTAGACCCCATTCCCCTCCCAGAGCCCAGGAGTCCTGACCCCCAGCCCCTCCCTGCTCTAACCACTAGACCCCTCTCCCCTCCCAGGGTTGGGGATAGAACCCAGGAGCCCTGGCACCCAGCACCCCCATGCTCTAACCACGTGACTGGACTTACCTCGTCAGGGCCATCTGGTTGAAACCTCATCTGGATTGTCAGGCTTTTGTACTATCCGCATATGGGGGTCCAGCCAATGGCGCAAGGGACATGCCCACTTGGCACCCTCCAGCAATAGTTCATCCCCAGCCCCTTTCAGGGTGGGTGGTGCCTCCTGCTCATTGGCTGCTCAGAGACTCAGTAGGTGGGAACGGTGGGATGGATTCTTCTGGAGAGCCTGTGGGACCCGCCCAGTGCTGTGCTGAAGTACTGCCAGCTGCCACATGGGGGCAGCCATGAGTGCTGGGTGCAGGATGTATCCGTATCTATCTATCTATCTATCTATCTATCTATCTATCTATCTATCTATCTATCTATCTATCTATCGTATGGCCATTCTGCCATCCCTATCGACTAACATTCATTCTCAGAGTGCCCAACGCCTCATTACCATGAAGACGACGGTGAGAAGAATGTCATGCTGGGACCCAAGGGCCATTCCCCAGCAAAGAGGACTCTGGGTAGCTGGGAAATCAGCTCCCGAGTGGGGTGAAAGCCCCATCACTCAGGATATTAAGTGCTAGGACTGTGTAGAGCCATGAGGAGCAGCCTGTCGGGAATCATCATGCCTTGGTTGAAGTTGGTTTGCACTCATCTTTTGGCAAATCTCTTTTGCCACTGAGTGTCAGTGGGATCTAGTGGCAATGACACTGCATTGGGGGGCAGGGCTCCTGGATTCTGTTCCTGGCTTTGCCATTGATGTACTGTGGGACCTTGGGCAGGCCTCTCCCCCTCTTTGTTCCACTTCCTGCCTCCTTTGTCTATCTATATTGTGAGCTTTTGGGGGCAGGGACTGCCTCTCATGTGTCTGTGCAGCACCTGGTACAACAGGGACCTGATCTCAACTGTGGCAGGGACTGTCTCTTGTTTTTGTGCAGCATCTGGCACAATAGGGCCCTGATCTCAGGTGACAGTTAAATCCTGCTCTGGAGATGTTTCTAACAGCAGAACTGAGAATAGAAGCCAGGAGTCTTGATTCCCAGGTCTCAGTGCTAACCACTACATCCCACTCCTCTTCCACAGCTAGGGATATAACCCAGGAGTCCTGACTCCCAGCTCCCCCTGCTCTGACCCACTAGACCCAACTCCCCTCCCAGATCTGGAAGCAGATATCAGGCTGTTGTCAATATCATGAACCCTTCTGAAAAGCATGGCCCATTATGACATGAATGTGCACTCAGTGCCAGCTGGTTGGAGTGTGGTATGTGGGATATGGTGCTTTGTTTGAATGGCTGTGACCCAGAATGGAGCTACCCAGACTGATTTTATCCATTCAGCATTGGGTCAACTCTACACTATCGCTTCTGCCTTTTCTTCTGATAATTGCTGAGCAAAGGAACAGCTGGGACTTAATCTTTTTCCAGGACGCAATGCTCCCTATTTATTAGTGAAAAGTTTGATTGTATAAAAACACAAAACCGAGCCAGAAAATGCTGGTTGAAAGTTTTTTTTTTCCAGGCTGGGGATTTGTGCATCAAAACATTGCAATACGGATAAGAACATAAGAATGGCCATACTGGGTCAGACCAAAGGTCCATCTAGCCCAGTATCCTGTCTACCGACAGTGGCCAATGCCAGGTGCCCCAGCAGGAATGGACAGAACAGGTAATCATCAAGTGATCCATTCCCTGTCGCCCATTCCCAGCTTCTGGCAAACAGTGGCTAGGGACACCTGCCCATTCTGGTTAATAGCCATTGATGGACCTAGCCTCCATGAATTTATCTAGTTCTTTTTTGAACCCTGTTATAGTCTTGGCCTTCACAACATCCTCTGGCAAAGAGTTCCACAGATTGACTGTGCGTTGTGTGAAGAAATACTTCCTTTTGTTTGTTTTAAATCTGCTACCTATTAATTTCATTTGGTGATCCCTAGTTCTTGTGTTATGAGACAGTAAATAACACTTCCTTATTTACTTTCTCCACACCAGTCATGATTTTATAGACCTCTATCATATCCCCCCTTAGTTGTTTCTTTTCCAACTGAAAAGTCCCAGTCTTATTAATCTCTCCTCATACGGAAGCTGTTCCAGACCCCTAATAATTTATGTTGCCCTTTTCCAATTCCAATATATCTTTTTTGAGATGGGGTGACCACATCTGCACACAGTATTCAAAATGTGGGCGTACCATAGATTTATATAGAGGCAGTATGATATTTTCTGTCTTATTAGCTATCCCTTTCTTAATGATTCCCAACACTCTGTTTGCTTTTTTGACTGCCGCTGCACATTGAGTGGATTTTTTCAGAGAACTATCCACAATGACTCCAAGATCTCTCTCGAGTGGCAACAGCTAATTTAGACACCATCATTTTATATGTATAGTTCAGATTATGTTTTCCAATGTGCGTTACTTTGCATTTATCAACATTGAATTTCATCTGCCATTTTGTTGCCCAGTCACCCAATTTTGAGAGATCCTTTTGAAGCTATTCGCAGTCTGCCTGGATCTTAACTATCTTGAGTAGTTTTGTATCATCTGCAAATTTTGCCACCTCACTGTTTACCACTTTTTCCAGATCATTTATGAATATGTTAAATAGGACTGGTCCCAGTACAGACCCCTGGGGTACACCACTATTTACCTCTCTCCATTCTGAAAACTGACCATTTATTCCTACCCTTCGTTTCCTATCTTTTAACTAGTTCCTGATCCATGAGAGAACCTTCCCTTTTATCCCATGACAGCATACTTTGCTTAAGAGCCTTTGGGTGAGGGACCTTGTCAAAGGCTTTCTGAAAATCCAAGTACACTATATCCACTGGATTCCCTTGGTCCACATGCTTGTTGACCCCCACAAAGAATGATAGTAGATTGGTGAGGCATGATTTCCCTTTACAAAAAACCTGTTGACTATTCCCCCAAAAATCGTGTTAATTTATGTGTCTGAAAATTTTGTTCTTTACTATCGTTTCAACCAGTTTGCCCGGTACTGAAGTCAGGGCTTACCGGTGTGTAATTGCCGGGATCACTTCTGGAGCCTTTTAAAAAATTGGTGTCACATTAGCTATCCTCCAGTCATCTGGTACAGAAGTTGATTTAAATGATAGGTTACAAACTACAGTTAGTAGTTCTGCAATTTCACATTTGAATTCTTTCAGAACTCTTGGGTGAATACCATCAAGTCCTGGTGACTTATTACTGTTTAGTTTATCAATTTGTTCCAAAACCTCCTCTGATGACACCTCAATCTGGGACAGTTCCTCAAATTTGTCACCTAAAAAAATGGCTCAGGTTTGGGAATCTCCCTCACATCCTCAGCCATAAAGACAGATGCAAAGAATTCATTTAGTTTCTCTGCAATGGCCTTATCGTCCTTGAGTGCTCTTTTAGCATCTCGATCGCCCACTGGCTGTTTACCAGGCTTCCTGTTTCTGATGAACTTAAAAATGTTTTTGCTTTTACTTTTTGAGTCTTTGGCTAGCTGTTTTTCAAATACTTTTTTGGCCTTCCTAAGATGTATTTACTTATTAATATTTCTATTACAGTATCCCCTAGAAGGTTGCCAACTGAGATCGGGGCCCTATTGTGTCAGGCACTGCACAGAAACACAGTAACCGAAATCAGGGCCCAATTGTGCTGAGCGCTGCCCAGACACCAATGAGAGATAGTCGCTGTGCCCGTGAGCTCAAAATCTAAACAGCGATGGCTGACAAAGGATGGATGTCTTGTCTATATTCATGGTTGCACTGTTTTAACTTTAAATCAGATTTAACTCAATTTACTTAAATGGCTACGAAATGTGGTGTACACGCACTTAATCTAAATTAAACTTACTTTATTATAAGCGTTGCTAGTAGCACTGCTTTAGTTATTGTTGCCTGGCATGTCCCATTATAACAGCCTATTTTCAGTTGCTTATAACTTTACTAAATTTTATCCATTCGGCTGAAATCTTCCATGCTGGGTGTCTGACTCAGGCTGCTGGGTTTTGTTTTGTTTTTGATTTTGATTTTAAAGTTTCAGCATAAACAATTTAGCCATTTTCAACGTTAAGGGTGAACACTTTGTTTAGGGTGACCAGACAGCAAATGTGAAAAATCAGGATGGGGGTGGGGGGTAATAGGAACCTATATTAAAAAAAGACCCAAAAATCGGGACTGTCCCTATAAAATTGGGACATCTGGTCACCCTAACTTTGTTTTGCCTGTGTTAATTTTTTATTTATTTATGTATTTTTACAACTGTTGCCTTGAGCAGCTCTAGCACGTCCGTGCTTTGGAGCAGGGACTGGAAATTTGGAAGGGGGTGGTCACCCTGGTGTCAGGGATGTGCCTTTTCCTGTATTTGTGAAAATCTGCCAGTATTTGGCCAAAAATGAAACTCTCAGTTCTCACATGTTCAATAGAGACACGCTGGCAGCTAAATTAGCCAATGATACCATCTGCACTGAGCATGCTCCAGCCTACGGCTCCTACCTGTGCTTGGTCTGCACATCCCTGCGGAACGGGAAATGCTTCAGCCTAGGGCTGCTGGGTCTTAGCTGGACTTTCCCTGGAATTGCTCCTCCACATGCTGTGGAAATGGAACAGGCAGCAGCAACTGTGTTTCTCCCATGTGCCAGTGCCCCATTGCTGGACCCGGGTAGCATGGACGAGGGAGTAGCTGGACTTGAATGGAGAGGAGACAACAGCTTCTCAGGTGTGGGAGAAGCCTGGGACAAGGAGCCTTGCGGGGGAGACTGGGAGCCAGGGGATGAAGACTGGGACTTGGAAGGTGGCACCTAGAGGGAGAGACTAGGACTGGTTGGACAAGGAGCCTGGGATGAGGAGAGACTAGAACAAGGAACTGGGGGTGGGGAAGGGACAGGACGGGGGAAGGGACTGGCTGGGTGGGGCAGAAGGGGTCAGGATTGGGGAGAAATGGACAGAAGGGGCTGTGACCACAAAAACACGCTCCTCTCCAAAGCTTAGAATGGAATTGAGGTGCCCTGAGTCTCACCAGTCCTCTACTGTCAGCCAACATTTGTGGGAGAGGGATAGCTCAGGAGTTTGAGCATTGGCCTGCTAAACCCAGGGTTGTGAGTTCAATCCTTAAGGGGGCCATTTAGGGATCTGGGGCAAAAATCTGATTGGCCCTGCTTTGAGCAGGGGGTTGGACTAGATGATCTCCTGAGGTCTCTTCCACCCCTGATATTCTATGAAACCTATTAGCAAAGTGTGTGTCTCATCCACCTCTAGTGGCTGGTCTGCACAGAGCATAACAACCTACTACTGCTATCAGTTACTTCATTAGTGCAAGGCTGGCATCTTCTGGAAACAACAGCATATGTGATCTTGTAATCAGAGACTGTCTCACAATGCAGATGCCTAAATTAAGGTTGCACAGACAGCATTAACTCTGGCATTTCCTACCTTTGGAGTGCTTGGCTTTGCAACCTTGATCGTGTTATTTTAAAACATTTATGATGTAATATTGATTTTGATTAACTTGATAAGGGCAAGAGGGGGACTAGCTGGGTCAGGAATGGGATGTGGAGCCTTCTGAGGGAGCCAGTTCCAATCTGTGTTGCTGCATCTGTTGCATTCGGTACAGCGCCGCACTATGAGAGCAATTGATTCAGGCTCTCTGCAAACTCAGGCAGCAGCACTGTGTTGGTTACACTTCCATCACATTTTCAAGGCTTTTTTGCAACCATGACAGCTAGAGCATCATGTATTTTTGTTTAGAGGGAACTTAGATTGTGGAGCACAATTGAGGTTTTTTCTGTACACCTCTGGCTAGAGCTTTGTGCCCTGGGAGGCAGCAGGGCAGGGGAGGGGCACCTTGGCTTAGACTCTGGGCCGGGACTCAGGACACAGGGGTTATTTTCCTGGCTCTGCCATGAACTCCCTGGGTGACCTTGAGCAAGTTACTGTCCCACTCTGTGCCTCAGTTTTCCTACCTGACAGTAGGACCATGGGGAGCAAATCTTTTAATGATTGTGAGGCACTGAGATGGGATGCGGATGGTGGCCATATAAGTGGTTAGTGAGATAGAGGGGCAGCTTCCAAGGCATGGCAGAAAATCATTGGTGTTAGCCTGGGGATATTTGCCAATGCATTCTGACTACACAGAATTCCAGCCACACGAGGATAGTAGAGGACATGCTGTGTCTTTCCAAAGACAATAGTTTAACATCATGCTGCAGTTCTGGGCAGAATTTGGACAAAGGTAAAGATGTTGAGGAAGGTCTCTTCAACGATGTAGTCTACTGGTTAGAGACGGGGCAGGGAAATGGGAGCCAGGACTACAGGGTTCTATTCCTAGTTTGGGGAGAGGAAGGGAGTCAGGACTCTCGTATTCAAGTCCTGGCTCTACCACTAACTTGCATCAGGGGCAGGTTGCTTAATTTCTCTGTGCCTCAATTTTCCCATCTGTAAAATGGAGACAACAACATCTCCTTATGTCACAGGAGGGTTATAGGGTAAACCCATTAATTAGATTAATCCACGAGACCAGAGATCTCCAAATTGTGGGGCGTGACCCCTAGGGGGGCATGGAGGAACGTTTTGGGAGGTGCAGCAGGGCCAACCAGGGGGTGGGGAGGGAGCGCTACTCAGCCCTGCTCTGCTTCCGGCTCTGCTCTGGCCCTGGGCCCGCCCCCAGCCTCAGCCCCCAACCATGCCTGGCTGCGGCTCTGCGCCCGGCCCCAGTCCCAGACCCGCCCCCCAGCTGCAGCCCCAGCCCCTTTACCCCTGTCTGTGACCCCCCTTCCTGGAGCTACGGCCCGACCCCGGGAGGCAGGGGAGCATGGACAGGTGTAAGGGGGGCACAATCCTGAAAAGTGTGGGGCTGACTGCATTAGACTGTAAGCTCTTTAGAGCAGGGTCTGTTTATCGTTGTGTGTCTGGGCACTGCTTGGCACAACAGGGCTCTTGCACCAGCTGGGGGTTATCCCCCCCCCCCACTAACTACACCTAATAAAAGAGTTAATAGCGCCCAAGGCCAGGAGGGCCTGTTGTGCCCACCCACTCTTCTCTCCTGCCTAGTCCAGGCTGAGAACCTCCCCCAGGGATCCTGGCCTCCATCCCAGATCTGATGATTGAGCTAGAAAGGTGCCTGATCACCATGGAAAGACTCCGAGGGTCGGAGACTCTTTCCTTTCCCTGGGGCAGTCGTCTGGGAAATCTGCCCCTTATTCCCAGTCTCGATTTGACTGGCTCCATCCCCCAGCCGTTGGCTTTTGCTCTGCCCTTGTCTGTTGGGTTAATGAGCCCTCTGCTCCCCAAAATCTCCTCCCCGGGGAGGTCAGACAGACAGGGATCTAGTCCCCTCTGAGCCATCTTTGGGTTAAACACACTAGATCGAGCTCCTTCAGTCCCTGGTTCTTGGGCAGGTTTTCCAGCCCTCGGATCGTTCCTGAGGCTCCCCGATTTCCCGACACTCTGTTTGATGTGTGCGCCCCCCCGAGCTGGGTGCAGTCTCCAGTTGTGGTCTTCCCGATTCGACCCCACCTCCCAACTCCAACTCGCTATCCCCCTGGTTCTGCAGCCCAGGGCCATGCTCACCCTCTTAGCCACAGCATCGCCTTGGGAGCTCATGGGCAGTTGGCTCCACCAGGACACCTGGGTTCTTGACAGAGTCGCTGCTTTCCAGGGTACAGCCCCTTCCCCCCCAGCCTGTGAGCCTGTCTGACAGTCTGTGTCCCCCCATGTATGACCTTCCACTGGGCTGTGTTTCAACACATGTTGCTCAGATGAGCCTTGCAAGAGGACGGGGGTGAGGGAACTCCATCATCAATGAGGTTCTGCCTGTGTGTGCTGAGGTTAGAACCTAGGAGTCCTCCCAGCCCCCCTGCTCTAACCACTAGAACCCACTCCCCTCCCAGAGCTGAGGCTAGAACCCAGGAGTTCTGACTACCAGTCCCCCCATTCTAACCCACTAGATCCCACTGCCCTCCCAGAGCCAGGGATAGAACCCAGGAATCCTGGCTCCCAGCCCCCACTCTCCCCATCTCTTTGATGATGTGGAATCCAGGGGTGGATGCCCCATGTCTCCGTGCACTGTCAGGGTCAAAGCTCTGCCTTCCCAGAGGAGCTTGTCTGGCCCCACTAGGTCTGACCCAGACATGGTGCCCCCCGCACCCCTCAGCTCCTTTAGCACGTGGCTGTCTCTGCACATCTCACAGGAAGCACAGGCCGACCCAGCATTGATCCCAATCTGACCCGCAGGGAGGGGGTGGGGGGCTTGGGCGCTGGGGAACCATTTGGACCCTGGCCTGTCTTCTGGGAGCTAAGGGACATGAGCTTGGGCTGTGGACAACTGTCCTGCCAGGAACCGGGCAGAATAAATGGACTCAACTCATCACTCATGGCACCCCCTAGTGGGGAAAGGCCCCATTCCTCATTCCCTGCCACCCCAGCCAGCCCTGGGGCCAGATCTTTAAAGCAAAGTCCTTGCAGGCTTGGTCGAGATCCCAGGCCGGCTGCAGACGCCGAAGGGTGTTCACCTCAGTGTCCTGCTTAGTCAGGAACTTTTCAGTAAATGTTTTTCTCTTGGGAAAAGAGCAAACTCAGTGAAAAGAAAACTTTTTGGGGACAGGTCAGGAGGGCAGAGAGTCAGTGCCAGCATGACATTTCTGCACCTAGAAGGTGCAATTGAATTAGCCGGCAGTCTGGGGGGTTAGGGCATTTGGCTGGGAGTGAAGACATGGGTTCAAGCCCCTTCTCCGCCTGGCTTAAAACTCAAAGCTGGATCTCCCTTATCCCATGTGAGGAAAGTGCTTGATTCTCTAGTCCATAGGCGAGGGCCCTAACCATCCATTGGCTATGCTGGGATGCAGGTTTCTCAATCTCTCCGTGAACATTTTGAAAGATCTTGGGGTTTTTTGTCCTGCCGAGGAAGAAAAAATAATTTTGAAACCTTGAAACTCTTTGTAAAATGGAATCTGTGTTCTCAGACCAGCCGTAGTCCTGGTTAAATTCGTACCCAGTCCATCTGTGTAAAAACTACCCCTCACGGTTGGATTAGATACAGGGGTCCCTTTCTTGTTGCATCCCAAATTATGGCGCAGCTGTATGGGTGTTACCCAGCTGTTATGCCTTAGAGGTGGCTGCATCTGAGCCCTGCATGAGTCCTCCCCATGCACGGCTGCTATGTGGCTGTTCCCCAGCTGCCCCACCCCAGAAGTGGCTGCATTTCAGCACCAAACGAGCCATCCCCATGTGGTGTTGCTGTGTGGCTGTTATCTAGCTGCCTTGCCCCACAGGTGGCTGCATCTCAGTGCTGGGTGATGTGTCCCTGTGTGGCAAGTCATCCCCGGACACCACCTCTGTGTGACTGCTCCCCAGCTGCCCCACCCAGGTGGCTGCACTGGGTGGGTGCTCCCTGCAGAGTGCTTTGAGATCCTTCTTTCTGGAACACATTGTTCCAAAGCAGGAGGTTGGATCATGAGTCCCAAACCTGCAAAGGGGCGGAGGTCCCTCAAGGGAGGAGGGGTGTGGGGGATGGTGGTTATGAGTTACCTATTGTTTAAAAGAACAAAAAGATCCTGAGTTAATTCCTTTGCAGCCTCAATTATCATGAGCAAGGGAGCAAGAGAACCTGAGAGGACACAAATGTTCCCCCCACCCCCCGCCAGCGACCAGATAACAATAGGCGCCGACACCACCCAACCCAGTCCTTGGGACCCAGCGACACCACAACCCGGATGTGCCTGCAGACACCAGCTGGGAGACGTCGGGAGAGAGGGGTGAATTGTCTACAGGCCAAAAAAATTACAGAGTCTGGGTTCTAGCACACTTCTGGGAGGGGAGTGGGGTCTAGTGGTTAGAGCAGGGGGGCTGGGACTCCTGGGTTCTATCCATGGGTCTGGTGGTTCTAGGGCGAGCTAGGAGCCATGACTCCCAGGTTCTAGTGCTGGAAGGGGAGTGGGGTATGGTGGTTAAAGCAGGGGGGGCTGGGAGTCAGGACGCCTGGATTTTGGTGCTAGTTGTACCACTGTCTCCCTCGCATAGGGTGACCAGACAGCAAATGTGAAAAATCGAGATGGAGGTGGGGGGTAATAGGAGCCTATATAAGAAAAAGACCCAAAAATCGGGACTGTCCCTATAAAACCGGGACATCTGGTCACCCTACCCTCACAGGCCTTTTGCAATTCACTTCCCTTCTTCACGCCTGTTTTCCAGGCTATAAAATCACTTCTGTCCTTCACAGGGGAGCACTGATTACTGAGTCCTTAACATGTCTAAGGGGCTGAATAGGAAGCATGCTGCCCTTGAGAAGCAGCCCTGTCTGGGGCAGAGTATTTGGGGTCGGGAAGGAATTTTCCTCCAGGGTAGATTGGCAGAGGCCCTGGAGGTTTTTCGCCTTCCTCCGCAGCATAGGGCAGGGGTCGCAGGCTGGAAGATTCTGTTGTGGGTGAGTCAGCTTTTGTGGCCTGCATCATGCGGGAGGTCAGACTAGATGACCATATTGGTCCCTTCTGACCTTAAAGTCTATGAGTCTATGAGTCTATGAGACAGATGGGAAATGCTGTGTCCAGGAAATAGATTGCTTCAGTGCAGCGATTAACAAGGATTCTAAGCCACTATCCTACTTGGGGCGCAGTCTATACTCCTTGGACAGGTCCAGTATTCTCGGGGATCAATGTATTTGAAGACCAACAGGTGCAATGGTGGATTAAGGCATAGGCATTATAGCCTCCAGTCTGGGGCGCCAGCTCCTGGTGTCATGAGAGTCCAGCAGGCTCCCAGGTGCATTTAAAAAAATCTGGAGACTCTCGTCCATGTGGTTGTGCCAAAAAAATGACAGATTCCTGCCTGAGTGTGCGCCCATTGTCGAGAGAGTGGGGAGCTGCCCCATGTGTGACCAATGCAGTGACACTGCCTGCATCTGCAGACAGCCTGAGCCCATCGCTCAGAGAGGGGGGAACTGCCCTGATGTGACTGATGCAGCAACGCTGTCTAAGCATGAACTCATCGTTTGAGGGGCAAGAGCTCCCCTGTGCATCCCAAAGGGGTGTCAATCTCCCATCCCACTGCCCTTGGGGTCATGCCGGCCCTACCCCAGCAGGGAGTTGGGGGGGGGCACAAAGGGGGTGGCCCAGCCCCCCACCTAAGCACAAACATCCCAGTTGCAGGAGGACAGAAGTCCCTTGCTCTTACTTTGGAGGGGAAGAAGGTGACCACATGCTGCGGGTGGAGGCATGGCACAGGGGGTGGGACTGCAGGGGCCCCCAATTGTCTTAACTCTGCCCTGGCTAGCTACCAGCCCCATAGGACAGGGGGAACTGAGAGCCCCATAGCACAGTACTCCCCCTGTTGAGCTACAGGAGTCAGATCTTTAAGGTGCAGCAGTAGAAGGTTGTTACCTTGTATGTGCTCGAGGGAAGTAGGGGACACACACACACACGGATTCCAACACCCCTCCCCCCTCCAGGATGGCACCCACAGTTTGATTTCCATATAAGGAGGAACTCTGGGAAAGGGAGAAGGTCCCAGGATATGAGCCTGGGTCCACCCTCATCAGCTACTGCCATAGGAGTGTATTCACCCCGGGGAAACTGAGCCTGGCAAGCAGCAACAGCTTGGGTACAAGGTCAACCACTTAACTCAAAACAGAACCCAGGAGTCATAATGCCCAGCTCCACCACTAGACCCCACTCTCCTCCCAGAGCTGGGGAGAGAACCCAGGAGTCCTAGCTCCCAGCCCCCCACTCTAATCACTAGATCCCACCTCCCAATCAGAGCTGGGGAGAGAACCCAGGAGTCCTGGCTCCCAGGCCCCCCAGCACTGGGTCCCCGCTCCGTCCGCACCAGAGCCGGAGCTGGGAGCAGTATGTAGCTGTGGTGTGTGAGCGCTGCCCCCTGCAGGACGGACCATGGCCCCGCCATGGGCTCCCGGAGAGAGCAGTTCCAGGAGCGCCCAGCAGAGGGAGCCCGCCCGCCGGGGACCGCGGGCTCGAGGACCCGGGGCGGGGTTCGCCGGACGCGCTAAGCTCGCTGCGCCGGGCACGGGCCGCAGGGAGGGACTCGGGAGCGGCCCCGCGAGACGCGCCGCGGAGAGTCCGTGGCTGGGCGCTGGGGGAAGGAGCTGTAAGGCTCTGAGTGTGCACCTCTACATCTGCGCCGTGAAACCAGTGTTGTCTGATTCCCCCCCCGAGACTGACCCCCCCCCCGGGTCTCAGCCCCCTGAGACTGAGACAACCCCCCTAGTGTCTGACTGGCCCCCTCGAGTGTGACCCCCCCACAACTGACCCCCCCAGTATCTGACTGACACCCCCCCCGAGACTGACCCCCAGGAGACTGAGCCCCCCAGTCTATCCCACCGTGTCTGAACCCCAACTGTCTGACTGAACCCCCTGAGACTGACCCCGCCGTGTCTGACCCCCCCCAAGTCTGACTGGACCCCCCCAGTGTCTGACACCCAAGACTGACCCTCCCAGTGTCTGACCCCCTGAGTCTCAGCCCCCCCAAAACTGCCCCCCCAAGACTGACTGACCCCCCGAGTGTGACCCGTCCAAGACGGACCCCCCTGAGACTGACTGACCCTCCCTGTGTCTGAACCCCTGTGTCTGACTGACCCCCCCCCAAGATGGACCCCAACGAGACTGACCCTCCCAGTATCTGACCCCTGATGTCTGACCCCCCTGAGACTGACTGACCCCCCTCGTGTCTGACCCCGAGACTGATCGCCCGAGGTCTGACTGACCCCCCCAAGTCTGGCCTCCCCATGTCTGACCCCCTTGAGTGTGATCACCCCTGTATCTGCCCCCCCCGTGACTGCCCCTCCCGGGACTGACTGACCCCCCATGTCTGACACCCCCAAGAGAAGTTGGTCAGATAAAAGAGATCCCCTCACCCACCTTGTCTGTCTATTATGACACACCTGTTCCTACAGCTCTCGCAGATACACCGCCCCAGCCTGGAAGCAGGACCTTGGGGGTGACCCCTTTAGTTTGCCGCCATACAGCTCCACAGGGGCAGCCCGTGGCCTACATGACTCTGAGATGGGATCTATGGGGGCCAGTTCACCCCATCTCTCTACATGGCTTCCTGCAGCGAACCCAGTATCATAGAACATTAGGGTTAGAAGAGACCTCAGGAGGTCATCTAGTCCAACCCCCAGCTCAAAGCAGGACCAATCCCCAACTAAATCATCCCAGCCAGGGCTTTGTCAAGCCTGACCTTAAAAACCTTTAAGGAAGGAGATTCCACCACCTCCCTAGGGAACCCCTTCCAGTGCTTCACCACCCTCCTAGTGAAATACTGTTTCCTAATATCCAACCTAGACCTCCCCACTGCAACAGCCGAGCTCCATCCTCTTTGGAACCCCCCCCCTCAGGTAGTTGAAAGCAGCTATCAAATCCCCCCTCATTCTTCTCTTCTGGAGACTAAACAATCCCAGTTCCCTCAACCTCTCCTCATAAGTCATGTGCTCCAGACCCCTAATCATTTTTGTTGCCCTCCGCTGGACTCTTTCCAATTTTTCCACATCCTTCTTGTAGTGTGGGGCCCAAAACTGGACACAGTACTGCAGATGAGGCCTCACCAATGTCGAATAAAGGGGAATGATCACGTTCCTCGATCTGCTGGCAATGCCCCTACTTATACAGCCCAAAATGCCGTTAGCCTTCTTGGCAACAAGAGCACACTGTTGACTCATATCCAGCTTCTCGTCCACTGTGACCCCTAGGTCCTTTTCCGCAGAACTGCTACCTAGCCATTCGGTCCCTAGTCTGTAGCAGTGCATGGGATTCTTCCGTCCTAAGTGCAGGACTCTGCACTTGTCCTTGTTGAACCTCATCAGGTTTTTTTTGGCCCAATCCTCTAATTTGTCTAGGTCCCTCTGTATCTGATCCCTACCCTCCAGCGTATCTACCACGCCTCCCAGTTTAATGTCATCTGCAAACTTGCTGAGTGTGCAGTCCACACCATCCTCCAGATCATTAATAAAGATATTAAACAAAACCGGCCCCAGGACTGACCCTTGGGGCACTCCACTTGAAACCGGCTGCCAACTAGACATGGAGCCATTGATCACTACCCGTTGAGCCCGACGATCTAGCCAGCTTTCTATCCACCTTACAGTCCATTCATCCAGCCCATACTTCTTTAACTTGGCGGCAAGAATACTGTGGGAGACCGTATCAAAAGCTTTGCTAAAGTCAAGGAATAACACATCCACTGCTTTCCCCTCATCCACAGAGCCAGTTATCTCCTCATAGAAGGCAATTAGGTTAGTCAGGCACGACTTCCCCTTGGTGAATCCATGCTGACTGTTCCTGATCACTTTCCTCTCCTCTAAGTGTTTCATAATTGATTCCTTGAGAACCTGCTCCATGATTTTGAGGACCTGCTCCATCTGCCACCACTGAGAACATCATAGAGATACCTATCTCATAGAACTGGAAGGGACCCTGAAAGGTCATTGAGTCCAGCTCCCTGCCTTCACTAGCAGGACTAAGTACTGATTTTTGCCCCAGATCCCTAAGTGGCCCCCTCAAGGATTGAACTCACAACCCTGGGTTTAGCAGGTCAATGCTCAAACCACTGAGCTACATCCTCTTTGGAACCCCTTTTCAGGTAGTTGAAGGCTGCTATCAAATCCCCCCTCATTCTTCTCTTCTGCAGACTAAATAACCCCAGTTCCCTCAGCCTCTCCTCATAAGTCATGTGCCCCAGCCCCCTAATCATTTCCGTTGCCTTCTGCTGGACTCTCTCCAATTCGTCCACATCCTTTCTGTAGTGGCGGGCCCAAACCTGGATGCAATACTGCAGATGTGGCCTCACCAGTGCCGAATAAAGGGGAATAATCACTTCCCTTGATCTGCTGGCAATGCTCCTACTAATGCAGCCCAACATGCCTTTAGCCTTCTTGGCAATAAGGACACACTGCTGACATATCCAGCTTCTCATCCACTGTCATCCCCAGGTCCTTTCCTGCAGAACTGCTGCTTAGCCAGTCGGTCCCCAGCCTGTAGCAGTGCATGGGATTCTTCTGTCCTAAGTGCAGGACTCTGCACTTGTCCTTGTTGAACCTCATCAGATTTCTTTTGGTCCAATCCTCCAATTTGTCTAGGTCACTCTGGACCCTATCACTACCTTCCAGCGTATCTACCCCTCCCCACAGCTTAGTGTCATCTGCAAACTTGCTGGGGGTGCAATCCATCCCATCATCCAGATCATTAATAAAAATGTTGAACAAAACCGGCCCCAGGACCGACCCCTGGGGCACTCCACTTGATACCGGCTGCCAACTAGACATCGAGCTGTTGATTACTACCTGTTGAGCCCGATGATCTAGCCAGCTTTCTATCCACTTTTCTCTCCAGACTCTTGAACCATGCTGCGGCAGGATCATCTTTGCTTCCTCTCTCTGACTCCTCTCCATCTTCCAGGTAGAGCCCCTGTATATCTGCCAGCTCAGTTCTTTCCCCAGGCACCAGACACCTTTCCCCTCCTTTCTGCAGCTCGGAGCCTCTGGTCTGCTTCCCTGATGAGCAGTAGGGGGGAATTTCCTGCCTCTTGGTTGTTACTCATTTGGTGGGAACATCCCAGCCACTGGCTTTCCACTATCTTTTCCAGACCCTCCATTCACACACACTGGCTATGTCCCATTTGTTGATGATTCTGGTTTCATGAGGCCAACGCCTTGACCCCCTCCCTTCCCACTCAGTGGACAGAAGTACGAAGCACCGAGGGAAAGTGAGACATGCAGCAGCATGATAAAAACGTTACCCAAATTCCCATTTTTGACAGATCTCTTCTTCTGTCAAGACTGCGTTAAGCAGGGTCACTTGAACCAGGGTGAGCTCCAACCCTCTGCTAGCTTGGCACTTATGAGTTCAGGTGAAACCACGGCTGTTATCCATAGATCTTAACGCATCTTTCCCATCCCCTCTGCTGCTGTGTTACCCGGCTGTGACATTCCCCTCTGGTGTTATCTCGACCAGTGATCTGCTAGGCCTCTCCAATCCTTGACTCTGGGAGCGAGCCTTACCCTGCTCTGCTGTGAGAACTCCCACTCCTGGGCTGTTCACACACAGCCTCTGGCATGTAAGCTGCTCCTTGGATTGTGCAACCGAATGACACTAGCCAATATCTCCGGTCCCAGACACAACCCTAGGAACCTCCGTCTTGCAGTGTCCAGTTATGCCCACTGGACGCTGCAAGCTTATATGAGTTCGTCAGTTTAACAAAGAAATTGATATGTACCAGGCTTGTTCTCCCAAGTGGAGTCTCTGACACGCTTCAAAACAAATGCACTGCTTCAGATAGAATAAACAAACAGATTTATTAACTATAAAGATTGATTTTAAGTGATTATAAGTCAAAGCACAACAAGTCAGATTTGGTCAAATGAAATAAAAGCAAAACGCATTCTAAGCTGATCTTAAAACTTTCAATGTCCTTGCAACTTAGATGCTTCTCACCACAGGCTGGCTGGTTACTTTTCAGTCAGGCTCTCCCCTTTGATCAGCGCTTCAGTCGTTTGGTGTGGTGTCTGTAGATGTAGGTGGAAGAGAGAGGAATAGCATGGCAAAATGTCTCTCCCTTTTATCAGGTCCTTTCTTTCCTCTTGGCTTTGCCGCCCCCCCGAGTCAGGTGAGCATTATCTCATCACACTCCCAAACTAACCAAAGGAAGGGGGGATGATTCCCTCGAGGGTCTAACAGATTCTTTTGTTGCTGCCTAAGCCAGTGTCCATTGTTCCTATGAAGCTGGGCTGGGTTTGCCCCATCCATGCCCTGACGAGGTGTGAACTGCCTCTCTGTTAGAATCATAGAATATTAGGGTTGGAAGAGACCTCAGGAGGTCATCTAGTCCAATCCCCTGCTCAAAGCAGGACCATCACCAACTAAATCATCCCAGCCAGGGCTTTGTCAAGCCAGGTCTTAAAAACCTCTAAGGATGGAGATTCCACCACCTCCCTAGGTAACCCATTCCAGTGCTTCACCACCCTCCGAGTGAAATACTGTTTCCTAATATCCAACCTAGACCTTCTTGGAGAGTTTTTGCCTGGGCTCGCTTTAAGCCATGAGGATACATTTTCAGCCTCATAACTATATACATGAAATTATAACCTATAACAATTACTATAGCATCATTATAACAACAATGCTCAGTGCATTATGAGCCTTCCGAAGACACCCAACATAACAAACTTTGCACTGGATACCACACAATCATTTTATAAAGATAAGCATGGGGGTGTAGGGTGTTGCCCTGCAGTACAGAGCATCACACCAGCACATTCAAGATCCTTACAGCCCAGTTTCTAAGCAATCAAACATACTGTTTTCCTAGCATGCTATCAAGCGGGTTCACATCCTCCTGGAGAGCTTGACCTTTAGATGACACTCTGGGAGGGTGGGGTTCCAGAGCACCCTCATTCTCCTGCCAACCCAAAGCCTTTTTGGTTTGAAATTGGGTTGGAATTTCCCATTTTCCCTTCATCTCCCAGGGGTTTTCTAGGCATAAGCAAGAAATCCCCAGTGCTTAGCCTGGGTTAGCTCTAAGGGGCATATGGCGCTTGCTTATTATAGAAGCTGCTGTCACCTTTTGAAACGTAAAACTAACGTGTGAGTGTGTATTTACCTGCGTTATCCTTGGAAATAACTCTTATTTCCTTTTCCTAGTTAATAAATCTTTAGATAGCTTGTTATAGACTTGGCTATAAGCATTGTCTTTGGTGGGAGATCTAAAGTGCAATTGACCTGGGGTAAGTGACTGGTCCTTTGGGACTGGGAGTAACCTGAATATTCCTATGATTTTTGGTGTCAGGGACCATCTATCACAATGGCAAACTTGCTAGGTGGCAAGATGGACCAGAATACCTATAGGTGTAGTTGGGGGGACAGGGAGGGGCATTGCCCCCCCCAAACAGAGGCAAAGCATGAGGGGGTCACATGTCACCCCCTCATTTCTGCACACGGAGCTGCCTGCAGGGCTTGCTCGGCTCACCCGGGGGGAGGCGGCTTTGTCATTCCCATGCTGCACCCCCCTCAGCTTTTCCCCTCTGCTCTGGGTCCTGCCTTAGCAGCTGGAGGCCGCCTCCTGGGTCCTAGTGACCGCCTGTTTACTCTACAACCATGAGTGCCCATGGGAGGCAGGCAGAGCAAGGGGGGGTGGGGCAAGGAGAAGAGACAGTAGGGAAGGGAGGCAAGGGGAAGAGAAGGGGACATGGGAATGGGTGGGGAAAAGCAGGAGCCCAGCATGTGGCATTCCCTGGGCAGCAGCAGCAGCCCCAGAGCAGTGACATCACTGCAGGAGCCAGTGACGCAGTGGTCATCAGCAGCAGCTGAGGCTCCCTGTTCACTGTCCTGTCTCCCCCAGCACCAGCAGCCCAGGTACCACTGTAGGCAGGGGGAGAGAGCCAGTGAACCAAGAGGTCTGGCTTCAGCATGCATGTGTGTGTGCGCACATGTGCTTCCCTCTCCCCCCAATATAGCATGGGAGTCCCTGTGCCTATGGGAGTTGTGACAGGTTGGATCACAGAAACCCCCTTGGGAGCTGCCACCCGATGGGCCAAGACTACCCCTGCTCCTGTTTTCCCTACCAGCTCAGAACTCCAACACCCTCCTGTCTGCTCCAACACAGACCCAGGGTCTGAATTACTTGCCCCAAAGCTGCAGGTTTACTTGAAAACAGCTCACACAAGTGTGCTTGTCTTTAGCACTCAGGTGCCCAACTCCCAATGGGGTCTAAACCCAAATAAATCCATTTTACCCTGTATAAAGCTTATACAGGGTAAACTCAAATTGTTTGCCCTCTATAACACTGATAGAGAGATATGCACAGTTGTTTGCTCCTCCACGTATTAACATAAGAACATAAGAAAGGCCGTACTGGGTCAGACCAAAGGTCCATCTAGCCCAGTATCTGTCTACCGACAGTGGCCAATGCCAGGTGCCCCAGAGGGAATGAACCTAACAGGCAATGATCAAGTGATCTCTCTCCTGCCATCCATCTCCATCCTCTGACGAACAGAGGCTAGGGACACCATTCTTACCCATCCTGGCTAATAGCCATTTATGGACTTAGCCACCATGACTTAACACATACTCTGAGTTAATTAATAGGTAAAAAAGTGATTTTATTAAATACAGAAAGTAGGATTTAAGTGGTTGCAAGTAGTAACAGACAGAACAAAGTAAGTTACCAAGCAAAACAAAATAAAATGCACAAATCTGTCTAATCAAGCTAAGTACAGATAAGATCCTCACCAGTTCCAGAATGCTCCCCTTTACAGACTAATCTCTTTTTAGCCTGGGTCCAGCAATTACTCACACCCCCTGTAGTTACTGTCCTTTGTTTCAGTTTCCTTTAAGTATCCTGGGGGTGGGGTGGAGAGGCTCTCTCTTTAGCCAACTGAAGACAAAATGGAGGGGTCTCCCAGGGGTTTAAATAGACTCTCTTGTGGGTGTAGAATCCAGTCACAAAAATGGAGATTCAGAATCACATGGGCAAGTCACATGCCCATGCATGACTCAGGACTTGCAGGTAGCAGCGATTACCCCCATGCTACCTTGAACGTCCTCAGGTAGACTTCTTGTGTGGATTGGAGTCTTCCAAGCTCTTTTGTCTGTTAAGTGCTTCCAGATTGAGCACCTAATTTGCATATTCCTTTCCCCAAGAAAGGACTAAATGTTCTAACTAAGGCTACTTAGAAATCAAGCAATTATACAGCCAATGTTCATAACTTTGAACACACAAATGGTGCCTGCATACAACTAGGATGAACATAACCAGTAGATCATAACCTTTACATAGATATGTTACATGGTATATGTAGCAAAACTCTATTCCAGTTATATCATACACACATTTATAAGCACCCCCCACATAAAGCCTTATGGGGTACACTGTCACAGGAGTACCCAAGGGGGCTGGCAGCTGTGACTCCATGATCCAGGTGTTATAGTGCCTGAGGAGTTTACAGTTGTGAGTTGGTTGGTGAAATTTAAGTATAGATCTCAATCAGTTTGGGGTTTGTTCCCTGGTTCCTAACAGTCTGCCCCAAGGTTAGTACCCACACTCATGAGCCACTGCAGGACAGCGTGACACCCACAATTTGTCACAACAGCCCTGTAGCAGATCACTGACTCACCAGCACAGCACCTCCTGCTGGTCCATCCAGGAATTAGCTCAATTCCAGCACAGAGCGCCTCCTGCTGGCCAGGGTCTCTCCAGTCTCATGCCCCCATGTCCCTCCTGGACCCCAGTGCCCCTTACCTTGGGGTTCTGCCCCCACAGCAGTAGCCCCACACCCTGGGTCTCCCCTCCCAGGTGAACCCCCTCCCCCATGCCCACCTTGCCTCAGTGGCTACTGCCAGTCATCATCTAGCCCCCTCTGACTGGGGCAAACTGCAGTCTGTAATGGCCACTCATCACTGGCAAGGGGGTTAGACCAGCTGCCTTTCCCTGCAGCCCCAGTACCGCCCTAGGCCTTTGAGAAGGCCTCAGCCTGGGGGGTTGTTGGGCTGGAGTGCCCCAGCTCCTCTTGCCCTTCCCCAGCACTGCTCTACTTCAGGTACCATAAACTCCCAAGCAGCTAGGTCCATCTTGCTCCAAGGCTGGAGCAAGACTGACCCAGCTCCTGCCTTAGCCCTTATATCAGGGCCAGCTGTGACCTGATAGGGTGTGGCCACAGCTGTGGCTGCCTCTCCAAGCAGCCTACCTCAGCTGCCCCCACTCCTTTTCTCCTAGGAGCAGGGTAACTGCCCCGCTACAAGCCCAGAATGACCATTTCTTATTTGCAGCAGCATCACCCTATTGACTTGTCTTCAATATTCGTGAGGCTCACACCAGTTATTTGTTCTACCTGGCATCTCACCATCAGAAGCACGGATCCAGTACAGTGGTGCAAAGTCCACATGCTAGTTTTAGAGACAGGTTGCCCACTGACCAGTCCCACATGGTGAAGCGGCACTGTTGGGACTGAGAGATGAGCAACTGAGTGTTTGGAATGGCTCTGAAGCACCAGCAGACACAGGATTTTTGGCTGGGGTGTTACCTGGGGTTTTGCTGAACTCAAAATTCTTGACAGGTTTCAGAGTAGCAGCCGTGTTAGTCTGTATCTGCAAAAAGAACAGGAGTACTTGTGGCACCTTGGAGACTAACAAAGTTCTTGGTAACTTTTCTCTTTGCAAAGCAGTGGCAGGAAATAAATCAATGGGGACACGGTTCGTCTGGCCGATAGTTGATGCAAGCAGGCAAACAAAAGAGCTTTTACTTTATTTAGCCTCCAGCACTTACACACATCCGCGACAGGTTAGTAGAGCACCCCAAATTAACCCCAGATTAATATTTACCCAAGATCTTGAGGAGGTCTCGAGTGAATATCTGTAGACATCCAGTGGCCAGCCTTCCGTCTGCAGGGGGACTTGAGAGGTGTCCAAGAAATGTCCAAGAATTCAAGTGTCTACCCAGTTCAGATCTCTTCCTTCTTTTATACCCAATTTGTTAGTATCACATAGCTTGATCATTTAAAAAAAACCCTGCTGAGCAGAAGCTAAGTTAAGTGTGGAGTTTTCCAGCCTGTCAGGCAGGGAATTTTCCATCAGTTAACCAGCTGGACTTCACATAGCAATAGCTAACTATTGCCAGACTTCCCATCTTGCACAACTGCATGTTTCGGAAAAAAACCTCAAGTCAGGAGGGCACGGGGCATGTTTACGCCTTGTGCCCACTCACTTCCCCCTCCCCTCCTGGTCTATTAGTTGGGCTAAAGTTTCAGAAATGGCCTGTCTAGCTGCTTTCAGCCATGAGTATAACAATTGGTATTCCAGCTGTGGGCAGTGGTCTAAGCTTGTTACTGGGCTCTAGGCTATCAAAAATTCCCCCCTCCTACGGGGGGAGGCCACGCTACTGTGTCTGTGGGCTATGCTCACCCCAGCCCTCCCGCCCAGACAGCTGCTTGGGCATTGCTGAAACAGGGGGACATTGCGCTCCAGGAGCTTGCACTGGCGGATGGCTACTGATTGGGAAGCAATCGATTTGGGATTGGCGCATCCACAGCATTGCCCTCTGGGTGGGCAAGGCCGTCTCTGGCTGTGTGGACTTGTGACTCTGGGTGAAGTGCAGGAAATAAGAGAGGGATGTGAAGCAATGGGCTGCCCAAAATGCAGGGAGGCAATAGGGGGGGGGGGCCCTGCCCCACCTTGCCACCGAGCACAGAGGCAGAAAAGGGCTAGTTCTCCAGCCTGTGAAAGCTGGGATGAAGGTGGGAGTTTTCTGTCATATTCTAATGAACCCTACACCTGACTCTGGGTAACCTACCCACTTCGTATGGTTACCCACTAGGGACAGACATATTCTCCTCCCTGGGACAAGGGAGATAACAGCTATGGGGTGGAGGCTGGGTTTGGAATGAGGCAGCTGAACGAGAACTGGCTGGACTTTCCACCCATGCATGGAAGACCCGGTGTGGACAATGGAAGAGCCAAAAAGTGGGCCAGGCTACTGGGGCAGCTGAAAGCTGGCAATTGCCTCCAATGCCCTGCAGGGAAGGAGAGTGAAAACCTGAAAACCAAGGAATGGGGTTGCCAAGGGGGTGTCTTTTAAGGATGCTGTGGTGAACAGACAGACTCACTCAGACAGAGAGAGCAAGGATGGACTTCTGTCTTATGCTTCTCTTTCCCGTGCTGACCTAAGGTCTTTAGCATGCTGGATTCCAGGTGACTGATCAAAACCACCTGGTTTTGAAAAGTCTGGGCAGCATCACTGCAGATCCTCACTCTCTGCATTGCTCCCTAGGAAGGACAAGCCCCTATCTGGGGTCCGATTGCAGTTGGACTGTCAAGGTTCCTTCCCCACTCTGAACTTTAGAGTACAGATATGGGGACCTGCATGTAAACTTCTAAGCTTAACTACCAGCTTAGATCTGGTTTTGCTGCCACCACTCCCAATGTGCTAATTCCCTTCCTTGGGTAGCCTTGAGAGACTACTCCACCAATTCCCTGGTGCACACCTATCCAAAACCCCTTGGATCTTAAAACAAGGAAAAATCAATCAGGTTCTTAAAAAGAAGGCTTTTAATTAAAGAAAGAAAGGTAAAAATCATCTTGGTAAAATCAGGATGGAAAATAACTTTACAGGGTAATCAGATTCAAAGAGCCCAGAGGAACCCCCTCTAGCCTTAAGTTCAAAGCTACAGCAAACAGAGATAAACACTCTAGCAAAAGGAACATTTACAAGTTGAGAAAACAAAGATAAACCTAAAACGCCTTGCCTGGCTGTTACTTACAAGTTTGAAATATGAGAGACTTGTTCAGAAGATTTGGAGAGCATGGATTGATGTCTGGTCCCTCTTAGTCCCAAGAGCGAACAACCCCCAAAACAAAGAGCACAAACAAACGCCTTCCCCCCACCAAGATTTGAAAGTATCTTGTCCCCTTATTGGTCCTTTGGGTCAGGTGTCAGCCAGGTTACCTGAGCTTCTTAACCCTTTACAGGTAAAAGGATTTTGGAGTCTCTGGCCAGGAGGGATTTTATAGTACTGTACACAGGAGGGCTGTTACCCTTCCTTTTATAGTTATGACACGCCCCCCAAATCACAGATAGTGTTGGACAGCCGGTTCCACACTGGCTGTGATTTCTTCCTGGAGCTCTAGGAGAAAACAGAGTTAATAAGACACATGCACCTTTAGGCATACTACTGATTATATAAAAACTAACAATATGTCCCACATTCCAAGAACAATTTTTAACCAGTTGATTCTGGGAAACTTTCCCGGGAGAGTGCATCAGCCACTTTGTTAGAAGCTCCTGAAATGTGTTGTATTTCAAAATCAAAATCTTGGAGAGCTAAACTCCACCGAAGAAGTTTTTTGTTATTCCCCTTGGCGGTATGAAGCCAGTGTAGCGCAGCATGGTCAGTTTGTAGTTGGAAACGCCGTCCCCGAACGTATGGGCATAGCTTTTCCAGCGCATACACAATGGCGTAGCATTCCCTTTTGCTGATTGACCAGTGGCTTTCCCTCTCAGACAGTTTCTTGCTGAGAAACACGACAGGATGGAATTCTTGATCCGGTCCTTCCTGCATTAAAACTGCTCCCACACCATGCTCGGACGCATCTGTGGTTACTAGGAACGGTTTCTCAAAGTCTGGGGCCCTTAGCACAGGGTCAGACATGAGTGTCGCCTTAAGCTGGTTAAAGGCCTTCTGACACTCATCAGTCCACTGAACTGCATTTGGCTGTTTCTTTTTGGTTAGGTCTGTCAGTGGGGCGGCAATTTGGCTGTAGTGTGGTACAAATCGCCTATAATATCCGGCCAAGCCTAATCAGGATTGGACCTGTTTCTTTGACTTTGGGACAGGCCACTTTTGGATAGCATCCACTTTGGCCTGTAGGGGGTTGATAGTTCCTTGACCCACCTGGTGTCCAAGGTAAGTTACTCTGTTTCGGCCTATTTGACACTTTTTAGCCTTAACAGTTAGTCCTGCCTGCCTGATGCGCTCGAAGACTTTTTCCAGGTGCTCCAGGTGTTCTGCCCATGAATCAGAAAAAATGGCCACATCATCGAGGTAGGCAAATGCAGATTCTCCCAATCCTGCTAGGAGACCATCTACAAGTCTTTGGAAGGTGGCGGGTGCATTTCGCAGCTCGAAAGGGAGCACATTAAATTCATACACCCCTGCCTGGGTGACGAAGGCTGACCTTTCCTTGGCGGGTTCATCTAGTGGTACTTGCCAGTACCCCTTGGTTAAGTCTAAGGTAGAGATGAATTGGGCATGTCCCAATTTCTCCAATAGCTCATCTGTGCGTGTCATTGGATAGTTGTTGGGACGAGTTACAGCATTTAGCTTACGGTAGTCCACGCAAAAGCGTATTTCCCCATCTGGTTTGGGAACTAGAACCACTGGAGAT
The DNA here is from genome assembly GCF_028017835.1 of Emys orbicularis. Classification (NCBI taxonomy): domain Eukaryota; kingdom Metazoa; phylum Chordata; order Testudines; family Emydidae; genus Emys; species Emys orbicularis. The sequence goes on from NC_088702.1 coordinate 14,406,059, forward strand.
GCCCATGCACTTTAGAGGGGCGGATTATACCCATCTGTAGCATGTCCTGGATCTCCCGTTTTATAGCAGTTTGGGCATGAGGTGACTCCCGGTAGGGGGGGTTCTAATTGGGTAAGCATTACCTGTGTCAATGGAGTGGTATGCCCGTTCGGTCCATCCTGGGGTGGCTGAGAACATTGGTGCAAAGCTAGTGCACAGCTCCTTGATCTGCTGCCGCTGCAGACGTCCAAGGGTCGCGGAGAGGTTCACCTCTTTCACGCCACCGTCACTTTTTCCTTCGTAGTAGACACCTTCAGGCCACTCAGCATTATCTGTTCCCTGGGCTGTAAACTGGGAAACCTTTAATTCTCTGGAATAAAAGGGCTTAAGAGAATTAACATGGTATACCTTAGGCTTTATGTTGGAGGTGGGGGAGGCTATGAGATAGTTAACAGCTCCTAGGCGCTCCTGGACCGTGAATGGTCCTTCCCACAACGCTTCCATTTTATGGGCCTGGAGCACCTTTAAGACCATGACTTGGTCTCCTACTTTGAAGGACCGTTCTCTGGAATGTTTATCATACCAGGCCTTTTGCTCTTCCTGAACATCCTTTAGGTTTTCTTTAGCAAGGGCTAAAGAGTGTCGGAGGGTGCTTTGTAGGTTGCTTACAAAGTCTAGAATGTTAGTTCCTGGAGAAGGCGTAAACCCCTCCCATTGCTGCTTCACCAACTGTAATGGCCCCTTAACCTCGCGGCCATACACAAGTTCAAATGGTGAAAACCCTAAACTGGGATGTGGTACAGCCCTGTAGGCAAAAAGCAACTGCTGCAACACTAGGTCCCAATCATTGGAGTGTTCATTTACGAATTTACGTATCATGGCCCCCAAAGTTCCATTAAACCTCTCTACCAGGCCATTGGTTTGATGGTGGTAAGGGGTGGCAACCAAGTGACTCACCCCATGAGCTTCCCACAGGCTTTTCATGGTCCCTGCCAGGAAATTAGTTCCCGAATCTGTAAGGAGGTCAGAGGGCCACGTACCCTGGCAAAAATGTCTGCTAATGCCTGGCACACACTTTTAGCCCTGGTGTTGCTTAGAGCTACTGCTTCCAGCCATCGGGTAGCAAAATCCATGAAAGTCAGTATGTACTGCTTTCCTCTGGGTGTCTTCTTTGGGAAAGGACCCAGAATATCCACAGCTACTCGCTGAAATGGGACCTCAATTATGGGGAGTGGCTGGAGAGGGGCTTTGACCTGGTCTTGGGGCTTTCCCACTCATTGGCACACCTCACAAGACCGGACATAATTAGCAACATCCTTGCCCATTCCCTCCCAGTGGAAAAACTTCCCCAACCGGTCTTTGGTTCTGTTCACCCCAGAATGGCCACTGGGATGATCATGGGCTAAGCTCAAGAACTTTACCCGGTACTTAGTTGGAACTACTAACTGTCTTTGAGGATGCCAGTCTTCCTGGTGTCCACCAGAAAGAGTCTCCTTGTATAAAATTCCTTGTTCTACAACAAACAGGGATCGGTTAGAAGAGCTGAGAGGCGGTGGGGTGCTCCAAGCTTTCTGAAGGCTGTCATCTTCTTCCTGCTCGGCCTGGAACTGTTCCCTTGATGCTGGAGACATCAGTTCCTCCTTGGACTGTGGACTTGGGCTTGGTCCCTCTGGAAGTGATGCAGGTGCTGGGGTTGTTTCCGTTGACTATGAACCGCTCTCCGCTGGTGCACTATGTGGTATTTCAGGCTCTGGCTGAGCCTCTTGGGTAGGGTTATCTGCTGCTTCTGCCAGTTCAGGCTCGCTGGTGCCCTCTGGCATTGGAGTCGTAGACGGGTTTGCAAGCGCTGGACTCAGTGCTGGCAATGGTTCTGGTGCTGGTTGCATTGCCAGTTCCGGTTCTGGGACTGGCTTTGGCTGGGTCTCTGGGATTGGATCCACTACGGCTGTTGCAGTCATTGGCAGGGGATCCGGTTCCATCACCTCTGTCTGGGTCTCTGGTAACACAGACGGGGCCCTGGTGGACGGCTCAGGAACAGGGATGGGTGTGAAAGCTTGCTTAGCCTGGCTGCGGGTGACCATTCCCACCCTCTTGGATAGCTTCACATGGTTGGCCAAGTCTTCCCCCAGTAGCATGGGGATGGGATAATTGTCATAGACTGCAAAAGTCCACATTTCTGACCAGCCCTTGTACAGGACAGGCAACTTGGCTGTAGGCAAGGTTAAAGAGTGTGACATGAAGAGTTGAATTGTCACCGGAGCCTCTGGGTTGATGAGTTTGGGGTCCACTAGGGATTGATGGATAGTTGATACTTGTGCCCCAGTGTCCCTCCACGCGATAACCTTCTTTCCGCCCACTCTCAAGGTTTCCCTTCGCTCCGAGGGTATTTGAGAGGCATCTGGGCCTGGGGATCTTTGGTGTGATTGTGGTGTAATGAACTGTAATCGTTTGGGGTTCTTGGGGCAGTGGGCCTTTATATGTCCCAGTTCATTACATTTAAAACATCGCCCTGCTAAGGGTATCACCGGGGCGAAGTTGGTTGGTGGAGACTGGTGTGGTGGGGTGAGAAGGCGTCTGGGGTTTTCCTTGGGATTTAGGTGGGGCCTTGGGTTGCCCCCGGTGGTAGGGTTTTGTTTCGGGTTGCCCCTTCTGATATTCGCTCCAACTGCTACTAGTTTTTTTTCTTTTCTGCCACCTCCACCCATTTGGCTCCAATCTCCCCCGCCTCCGTTACAGTTTTGGGCTTCCCATCTAGGATGTACCTTTCTATTTCCTCAGGAATACCCTCTAAGAACTGCTCCATTTTCACTAGGAAAGACAGATCTTCCAGAGATTTAACACTTGCTCCTGATACCCAGGCATCACAATGTTTGTCAATGTGGTAGGCATGTCGGGTAAATGACACGTCAGGTTTCCACCTTAGGGCTCTGAACCGCCGACGGGCATGCTTGGGTGTTAGCCCCATTCTGATTCTGGCCTTGTTTTTAAAAAGTTCATAACTGTTCATGTGTTCCTTAGGCATTTCAGCCGCCACCTCTGCTAAGAGTCCACTGAGCTGCGGCCTCAGCTCTACCATGTACTGGTCTGTAGAGATGCTGTACCCAAGGCAGGCCCTTTCAAAATTTTCTAAGAAGGCCTCAGTATCATCGCCTGCCTTGTAGGTGGGGAATTTTCTGGGATAGGAAGCGGTACCTGGAGAGGGGTTGTTAGGGTTGGCCGGTATATTCTGCCTAGCCCTTGCTAATTCCAGTTCATGCTTCCTCTCTCTTTCCCTCTCCTCCCTCTCTCTTTCTTTCTCCTCCCTCTCTTTTTCTTTCTGCTCCATAGCTCTCTTGTGGGCAGTTTCTTCGCTGGCTTTTTCTGCATTAATTTCTAATTGTTTTAGTTCCATCTGTCTCTTATGTTCATTTTCTTTTTCTGTTGCTTCCAGTCTAGCCAGTTCTAGTTTGTTAGCTGCTTCACTGGTAGTCATTTTCCTGCTTTCTTGTGCTGGGCCACACCCCTCTGCAGTTCACTGAAACTGGGATGCACTCAGCTCAGGGCTGCTTAGTTAACAGAGACTTTCTAACTAGCTATGCCCGAGAGGTAGAAAGAAAGAAAAAAAACAATTCAGCTTGTAAATTCCTTTTGCTGTCTGCTTGTTCACAGCTTGAACCCTTCTCTTAACAAAGACCCTTGTTAAAAAAAAAACTTAACACCTCTGCCTTCAGGCAAGGAGAGATAAGATATGCATCTACCTTCAGCTCTGCTTTCTAAGCAGCTAGAAAGGAGAAAAAAAAATCGTACTGGCTTTTGGTTTAAAATGATCCCACCACGCTGCCACCATGTCAAGGTTCCTTCCCCACTCTGAACTTTAGAGTACAGATATGGGGACCTGCATGTAAACTTCTAAGCTTAACTACCAGCTTAGATCTGGTTTTGCTGCCACCACTCCCAAGTGCTAACTCCCTTCCTTGGGTAGCCTTGAGAGACTCCTCCACCAATTCCTTGGTGAACACTGATCCAAAACCCCTTGGAACTTAAAACAAGGAAAAATCAATCAGGTTCTTAAAAAGAAGGCTTTTAATTAAAGAAAGAAAGGTAAAAATCATCTCGGTAAAATCAGGATGGAAAATAACTTTACAGGGTAATCAGATTCAAAGAGCCCAGAGGAACCCCCTCTAGCCTTAAGTTCAAAGCTACAGCAAACAGAGATAAACACTCTAGCAAAAGGAACATTTAGAAATTGAGAAAACAAAGATAAACCTAACACACCTTGCCTGGCTGTTACTTACAAGTTTGAAATATGAGAGACTTGTTCAGAAGATTTGGAGAGCATGGATTGTTGTCTGGTCCCTCTTAGTCCCAAGAGCGAACAACCCCCAAAACAAAGAGCACAAACAAAAGCCTTCCCCCCCCCCCAAGATTTGAAAGTATCTTATCCCCTTATTGGTCCTTTGGGTCAGGTGTCAGCCAGGTTACCTGAGCTTCTTAACCCTTTATAGGTAAAAGGATTTTGGAGTCTCTGGCCAGGAGGGATTTTATAATATTGTACACAGGAGGGCTGTTACCCTTCCCTTTATAGTTATGACATGGACTAACTGCAGAGAGCCTCGGTCAGACCCAGGAGTGCTGGAGCCCAAAGGCCTGGTCTCGGAGACTCTGAGGCTGCATAGCGTGAATGGCAGCTGGTCTGGGAAGGTGCGTGGCACTCACATCTTTGGGCACACAGAGCTTTCCCCAAAGATGCAAGTAGGGCCATGGCATATTCACATCAGGGTTCATAGATTCCAAGGCCAGAAGGGACCGTTGTGATCATCTAGTCTGACCTACATAGCATAGGCCAGAGAACTGCCCCACATTGACCTCCTGAGGTCCCTTCCAACCCTGATATTCTATGATTCTATAATTCCTAGCTTAGATCCTGGGTCACCTGATGTGATGAAGTGGGGTTTTATTCATCTTGTTATATTGCATATGAGTCTTACTGTCCTATACTAATACTGTGTGTACCTTAGTTTCCCTGTGTACTGGACCAATACTTAGGTGGTGGGAATTGGGTGTGTGATTTTGCTGAGGCCCTCGGGGCAGGTGAGACTGCCCAGCTATTTGCACCTGTGTAACCCAGGAGGGGGTGCGACCAGGTGACTCCTTTGGCCTGGGAAAAGAGACAAAGGCCAGAGGAGGGGCTGGAGAGTTTCAGTCTAGAGCTGGCTGGGGAAACGGAGGGAGACCCAGAACTGGGGTCTGGGCTCCCTACCCCCGAAGATGGACCTGACTGAGGGGTCCTGTTCTCTGTACCTACAAGCTCTGTTTTAGACCAAGTTCCTGTTGTCTAATAAACCTTCTGTTTTACTGGCTGAGAGTCACGTCTGACTGCAGAGTTGGGGTGCAGGACCCTCTGGCTTCCCCAGGAGCCCCGCCTGTGCGGACTCGTTGTGGGAAGCGCACGGTGTGGCAGGGGATGCTGAATGCTCCGACATCAGACCCAGGAAGGTTGATGCCGTGTAAGCTTCTTGCCCTGGAGACAGTCTGCTCAGAGAGAGAAGACTCCCCCAGAGTCCTGCCTGGCTTCGTATGGAGCAGTTCCAGAGCATCGTCCGGTGGCTCCGTGACACCTGGCCTACCCTTTGTTCCCTGGTTTATGGAACCCTTCACTGGACACCTGGAGAGCAACAAGGAGAGGTTTAGCTTTTGTCTGGGCAGCTGCAGGATGGCTGCAGAATGCGGGTTTGGTAGACTGAAACGGGTGCTTGGTGATGCTTTCTGGCTACCCTGGGGCACAGCCAGGCAGCTGTTCTCCTTGGTATTGCTGCATGGTGTGTATCACCTCATAGCTGTGAAGCAAAGTGGGGAATCATGGAGAGGTCGGGCTGGAAGGAACCGTGAGAGGGCATCTAGTCCAGCCCTCTGCGCTGAGGCAGGACCAAGTAAACCTAGACCTTCCCCGACAGGTGTTTGTCCAACCTGTCCTTAAAAACCTCCAATGACAGGGCTTCCACAACCTCCCCTGGAAGCCTATTCCAGAGCTCAACTACCCTTAGAGTTAGAAAGGTTTTCCTAATATCTAACCTAAATCTCTCTTGCTGCAGATTAAGCCCATTCCTGCTTGTCCTGTCTTCAGTGCACGTGGAGAACACTTGATGCTCTTTATAACGGCCCATAACATATTTGGAGACTGTCATCAGGTCCCCCCTCAGCCTTCCCTTCTCTAGACCCAGCAGGCCCAGTTCTTTCAACTGTTCCTTTTCTAAACCTCCGATCATTTTTGTTGCTCTCCCTAGGACTCTCTCCAATATGTCCTCATCTTTCCTAAAGTGCGGCAGCTGGAACTGGACCCAGGACTCCAGCCGAGGCCTCCCCAGTGTTGAGCAGAGCAGGACAATGACCTCCCATGCCTGACCGATGACATGAAGAAGAGCTCGGCGGAACTGGAAAGTGTGTCTCTTTCACCAGCAGAAGTTGGTCCAACAAAAGATATTCCCTTGCCCACCTTGTCTCTCCAATACTACGCTCCTGTCATGCTCCTGGATGGGTGGATGGGCAAAGTGGAAAGGCAGTCTGCCAATTTAGGACAGCCAGATTCATAGATTCTAGAACTGGAAGGGACCTTGAGAGGTCATCGAGTCCAGTCCCCTGCCCGCATGGCAGGACCAAATACTGTCTAGACCATCCCTGATAGACATTTATCTAACCTAATCTTAAATATCTCCAGAGATGGAGAGGGCAGGAATCAAAGCCCATGGAGGAGTGGTAGGGTGACGGTGGCCTTGAAAGATCACTTTGCTTATGTGCCATAAAGATCACTTGACCCATAGAGCACAGCACTGCTGTGTGCTGCTTTGTGTAGTGTACTTCATTGGGGGATGTGTGTGATTTCGTCCAGAGAAGAGAAGGCTGCAGGGGGACGTGATAACAATCTTCCAATATGTCATTGGCTGTTATACTGAGCGTAGGGATCAATTGTTCTCCACGTCCATCAAGAGTAGGACAAGAAGGAATTGGCGTAGCAAGTTAGATATTGGGAACATCTTTCTAATTCTAAGGCCTGGGTGATGGGTAATGGAGATTGGGGGAGGCTACGTCTCCTCAAACTTCCGCTAATGCTCCCCACCGTGGCCCCCGGGCCAAGCTGCTGTGGGGCTCAGAGCTCCTTTGGGTGGCCCGGGCTTAGGGCTCGGCCCTCCGGACTGCTTCAGGCACCAGCAGGCTGGGGTTCAGGGCTGCTCCGGGCACTGGCAGGGGTTCGGGGCTGCGCTGGTGGGCCAGCTGGCAAGAGCAGAGTGGGGGAGGGGCCTTGGGTGGAAGGGGAGGGGCGGGGGCTAGCCTCCCGGAAGGGGGGTGCATGAGTCGTCCATGCTTTCAGGCTAGGTCAGCACTGGGACAGGTGACCTAGGGCGGTTGTGGGATCCCCATCCCTGGAGGTTTTAAGAACAGGTTAGACAAACACCTGTCAGTGTGGTCTTGGTTTACTTTGTCTTTCTTGGCGTGGGGGACTGGACTAGGTGACCTCTCGAGGCCCTTCCAGCCTGACATTTCTATGATACTATAAATGTCTGCTGTGAATGTGATAGTTGGCATGGTGGGGGAGGAAGGGCGGGGGACATGGGAGATTTGGTTTGAGACACGTCTGACACCCAATAAAACAAACAGAGATTTTCAAAAGCAAACTTTATTGAGTGCAAAAAACCAGACTGCTTAAGAACAGCAAACACTGAGGGGTATCACCAGCTGGAAAACCTCACCTGCAGCCTTATTAAAAGGTAGACCCACTGACCGCGTTATTTGGGGTCAGGAAGGAATGTTCCTCCAGGTCAGATTGGCAGAGACCTTGGGGTTTTTTCGCCTTCCCCTGCAGCATAGGGCATGGGTCATTTGCTGGTGTAAACTAGTGTAAATGGTGGATTCTCTGGAACACGAAATCGTGATTTGAGGACATCAGTAACTCAGCCAGAGGCTAGGGGTCTATTACAGGAATGGGTGGGTGAGGTTCTGTGCCCAGCGATGCAGAGGAAGTCAGACTAGATGATCACGATGGTCTCTTCTAGCCTTAAAGTCTATGAATCTATTACACACACCAAACCGAAACGCACTGGGAGCTCATTGTCTGACCAGGAATGGTTCACAGCGTGCATTGTGGTAGTTCTCTACCCATCTATCTTCCATCCACATGGAATGGGAGGCCGGCCATGCAGGCGCCATGTGCATGTGTGGCATGAATGGCTCTGTGTACATCGCGCCATCCATGGCGCAGGGAGATTTGGGGGTGGTTTGCTCCATTATGTTCTGCAGCGATTGTTTGTGCTGCTTGAGAAGAGCCATGGGGGGCTTTATGTAGCTCTCTGTCCCCTACCTCTCTGCTTTTCTTGGAGCACCTGCTTCTTTCACTCCTGGTCGTTCCACCTGCTGTCCAGCGTCCAGGTCCTCCAGTCCTTGCCGTCCCAATTGGCAGCCTCCGAGGTCTGGAGAAGCGTAGCTAGGCCGGCACAAACCCCTTGTGTAGACCCCAGCAGATGGAATTTTTCTGGTGGGGTAGGAACGCCATGCCACCAAATGCCGTTCGCTGTGTTGACAGAAGTGCTCTTCTGTCGGTGTAGCTGGGTCTACACTGGGGTTTTTGCCGGCACAGCTATACCGCGAGGGTTTTCTCACTCCTGACCAACCTAGCTAGGCCTGTATATGGTTTGAGTGAGACTAGGCCATCCTCATGTGTGCCTTGTCCCCCACTCCCAGCTTTCACACCCGCCAGCCCTGTGGAGCAGGAATTCCCTCTTAATACTTTATTTGCCAGCTTCATGTTGAAACTGCAACTTAATATGAGGAGAGCACTTAGCAAACAAATGGGCCTTTCTCAGAATCCCAGCTCAGGGGACAGGGTAAATGTGGGCAGCAGCCGTGGGGAAAGGAGATGGCTGATTTAATTCAGTGGGGCTTTTCCGCATCTGTGATTTTGAGGCATAAGGAAGACCTTGGTTTTAACTTGCATGTGAGAATAACCTCTTGTAGCAGAAGGTTCCCAAGCAGCATACTGGGGAATGGTGTTGTAATCCTGGCTCTGGGAGAGGAGTGGGGTCTAGTGGTTAGAGTGGGGCTGGGAGCCAGGGCTCCTGGGTTCTATCCCAGCTCTGGGAGGGAAGTGGGGTCTAGTGGTTAGATCGGGGGGGTGAGACTCAGGACTCCTGGGTTCTATTCTGAGGTCTGATACTCAACCTACGGCTGCATTACTCCTGTGATGTGTGAACCAGCTGCAGCCCTGGCTCTGTGCCCTAGGGTGTTGTACGCTGTAACGTGAGTAGGTAAAGTGCTGGGGGATTATCAGATTAGAAAAAAAGCTGAGTTTGCTCCAGGTCATCAGATAAATGCCTGAAATCTGGCAGATGAGGTGTCAGTGTAACTGGAGTAGCTGCACCCCAGCCATAGGGATGGAATAAAGCAGTGGGGCCAGATCCCAGATGGGGTCAATTGACTGTAGCTCCACTGAAATTAATGAATCCTTTTTTATTTACTCCAGCTGAGGATTTGGCCCTGGTTCTCATGGGGGACTTCAATCACCCCAATATCTGCTGGGAGAGCAATACAGTGGTGCACAGACAATCCAGGAAGTTTCTGGAAAGTGTAGGGGACAATTCCTGAAATTGTCCCCTACACTTTCCAGGTGCGAGTGCTGGAGGAACCAGCTGGGGCAGAGCTCTTCTAGACCTGCTGCTCACAAACAGGGAAGAATTAGTAGGGGAAGCAAAAGTGGATGGGAACCTGGGAGGCAGTGACCATGAGATGGTCGAGTTCAGAATCCTGACACAAGGAAGAAAGGAGAGCAGCAGAATACGGACCCTGGACTTTGACTCCTTCAGGGAACTGATGGGCAGGATCCCCTGGGAGAATAACATGAGGGAGAAAGGAGTCCAGGAGAACTGTCTATATTTTAAAGAATCCTTATTGAGGTTGCAGGAACAAACCATCCCGATGTGTAGAAAGAATAGTAAATATGGCAGGCGACCAGCTTGGCTTAACAGTGAAATCCTTGCTGATCTTAAACACAAAAAAGAAGCTTACAAGAAGTTGAAGATTGGACACATGACCAGGGAGGAGTATAAACATATTGCTCAGGCATGCAGGAGTGAAATCAGGAAGGCCAAATCACACTTGGAGTTGCAGCTAGCAAGAGATGTTAAGAGTAACAAGAAGGGTTTCTTCAGGTATGTTAGCAACAAGAGGAAGGTCAAGGAATGTGTGGGCCCCTTACTGAATGAGGGAGGCAACCTAGTGACAGAGGATTGTGGAAAGGCTAATGTACTCAATGCTTTTTTTGCCTCTGTCTTCACGAACAAGGTCAGCTCCCAGATTACTGCACTGGGCAGCACAGCGTGGGGAGGAGGTGACCAGCCCTCTGTGGAGAAAGAAGTGGTTCAGGACTATTTAGAAAAGCTGGACGAGCACAAGTCCATGGGGCCGGATGCGCTGCATCCGAGGGTGCTAAAGGAGTTAGCGGATGTGATTGCAGAGCCGTTGGCCATTATCTTTGAAAACTCATGGCGATCAGGGGAGGTCCCGGATGACTGGAAAAAGGCTAATGTAGTGCCCATCTTTAAAAAAGGGAAGAAGGAGGATCCGGGGAACTACAGGCCAGTCAGCCTCACCTCAGTCCCTGGAAAAATCATGCAGCAGGTCCTCAAGGAATCAATTCTGATGCACTTAGAGGAGAGGAAAGTGATCAGGAACAGTCAGCATGGATTCACCAAGGGGAAGTCGTGCCTGACTAACCTAATTGCCTTCTATGATGAGATAACTGGCTCTGTGGATGAGGGGAAAGCAGTGGATGTGTTATTCCTTGACTTTAGCAAAGCTTTTGATAGGGTCTCCCACAGTATTCTTGCCACCAAGTTAAAGAAGTATGGGCTGGACGAATGGACTGTAAGGTGGATAGAAAGCTGGCTAGATCATCGGGCTCAACGGGTAGTGATCAATGGCTCCATGTCTAGTTGGCAGCCGGTTTCAAGCGGAGTGCCCCAAGGGTCGGTCCTGGGGCCGGTTTTGTTCAATATCTTCATTAATGATCTGGAGGATGGCGCGGACAGCACCCTCAGCAAGTTTGCAGATGACACAAAACTGGGAGGAGTGGTAGATATGCTGGAGGGTAGGGATAGGATACAGAGGGACCTAGACAAATTAGAGGATTGGGCCAAAAGAAATCTGATGAGGTTCAACAAGGACAAGTGCAGAGTCCTGCACTTAGGACGGAAGAATCCCATGCACTGCTACAGACTAGGGACCGAATGGCTAGGCAGCAATTCTGCAGAAAAGAACCTAGGGGTTACAGTGGACGAGAAGCTAGATATGAGTTGACAGTGTCCCCTTGTTGCCAAGAAGGCTAACTGCATTTTGGGCTGTATAAGAAGGAGCATTGCCAGCAGATCGAGGGATGTGATCATTCCCCCCTATTCAGCATTAGTGAGGCCTCATCTCATCAAATATCAGGGTTGGAAGGGACCTCAGAAGGTCATCTAATCTAACCCCCTGCCCAAAGCAGGACCAATCCCGAAACAGATTTTTACCCCAGTTCCTTAAATGGCCCCCCCTCAAGGATTGAACTCCCAATCCTGGGTTTAGCAGGCTAATGCTCAAACCACTGAGCTATCCCTCCCCTCCAAGGAGTACTGTGTCCAGTTTTGGGCCCCACACTACAAGAAGGATGTGGAAAAATTGGAAAGAGTGCAGCAGAGGACAACAAAAATGCTTAGGGGGCTGGAGCACATGACCCTGGCTGGGATGATTTAGTTGGTGTTGGTCCTGCTTTGAGCAGGGGGTTGGACTAGATGACCTCCTGAGGTCCCTTCCAACCCTGATAGTCTATGATTCTATGATGATAAGGTGACTGGTCCCCGAATAAACATTTGTATTGAGAACAAGTAGAAGTCGGACTTGTGGGTTCTGTTCCTGCTTCTAGGAGGGGGTGGGGAATCTAGTGTGTTTAGAGTGGGGGGTTGGGAGCCAGGGCTCCTGGGTTCTAGCCCCAGCTCTGGGCAGGGAGGGGTGCTCCCTGGTTAGAATTTGTACTAGTGGCAGAGCTGACATCAGCGAGTGTTTTGCATACGGAAGTATCATGCCTCTGAAGGTGCCATGAGGGGAAAAGTATCTGCAAATATTGGACTAACACCCTGGGCTAACAGGGGCGTAGTGTGTGCACAGGCTGTGGGCGGCTTACACACACGGAGCCCCAGGCTGAGTTCGGGAGCAGGAGCATGACAACGCTCAGCATGGCTCTTCTATACCCCAGTGAATACAGCCCCCGAGTCAGTTACACTGCAGGAATGAGGAGTCACTGGGTCCAATTCCCCCTCACTCACCCTGGTGTAAATCAGGAGTAACTCCCCTGGGATCAATGGGGCCAATTCCCCGCTCAGTCACCCTGGTGTAAATCAGGAGTAACTCCCCTGGGATCAATGGGGCCAATTCCCCTCTCACTCACCCTGGGGTAAATCAGGAGTAACTCCCCTGGGATCAATGGGGCCAATTCCCCGCTCAGTCACCCTGGGGTAAATCAGGAGTAACTCCCCTGGGATCAATGGGGCCAATTCCCCTCTCACTCACCCTGGGGTAAATCAGGAGTAACTCCCCTGGGATCAATGGGGCCAATTCCTCTCTCACTCACCCTGGGGTAAATCAGGAGTAACTCCCCTGGGATCAATGGGGCTCATTCCCTGCTCATTCATCTTGGATTAACTCTCTAGTAATTCATTCAGTTAGCTGGTGCATCTCTGGATGGAAGTCGAGGTCGTGGAGATTAGCATCTGGCGCTACTGCTACTGGGGTGAAAGGGGTGAGGCCAGACTGACAGCAGCATAACAGACATCAGAATCTGGATTAAAATCTGTGGAGTTCCTCCAGGCAAAGCGTGACCCCACCGCAGTCAGTGAGCTGCACCAGATTTACCCTGTGCGATTGAGAGCAGAATCTGGTGGTGGCTCCATTGCGATCAGTGGGGAGGGGTGACTCAGGAAGCTGAGCCCAGGGTCTGTCTGTCCCGTTGGCACACAGCAGTGCTAACTGCACTGAGACAGCGGTGCCTGGATGGGGCGCAGGCAGGCATCGGAAGGCGATAAACGGTAATTGGGCATTTGCTGCCCTCGCTTTGTGCCTGTGTGTATCTAGCTGGGGGAGATAAAAGTTACTGGCCTTTATAGGAGGGTAAATAGAGAGTGGAGCGAGATGTAACACTGACAAATCCTTGTGTAAATCAGGAGAAACCCATTGAGGTCACTGGTCCTTATTCCCTCCCACTCACCTGGGTGTAAATCCGGAGTGACTCCACTGGGGTCACTGGGGCTCATTCCACTTGCGCTAACCCGGGTGTAAATCAGGAGTAACCCATGGGGGGTCACTGGGGCTCATTCCCTTCCCGCTCACCCTGGTGTAAATCCGGAGTGACTCCACTGGGGTCACTGGGGCTCATTCTCCTCTTGCTCATCCTGGTGTAAATCAAGAGTAACTCATGGTGGTCAGTGGGACTGATTTGTCTATTGTCACTCCTGATTTACACTGGGGGGGAGCGAGAGGGGAATCGGCCCCAGTGATGCCTGTGGAGTCACTCTGGATTTACCCCAGGGGGAGCAAGAGGGGACTCAGACCAGTGACCCCTGTAAATCAGGAGTGACTCCACTGGGCGTCATTTCGGATTCACCCTGTGTGAGAGAATCCAGCACCATAGCATCTCCATTACTCACTAAACATATTGAAACAGCTAAAAAGAACCCTCAAGCCTCCCCTGGCACTGACTGTGCCTGGCCTTCTCTGCCCATGTGGATTTGGGGCCCGTTCCCCAGCTGCTGGCAGGCGGCCATAGCGCCTCCAGAGTCACGGAAGCAGGGCTGGTTCACACCTGCAGGGGATCTGGCTGCAAGACCAGGGGCACGCTAGTCGGGCGAGAGGGAACTCCCTGTGGTTGGGCTGTGAGCAGAGCTGCATGGGAACGTGGGCTCTCCTCCTTCTCAAACACCGCAGGGGTTAGCGCTGAGCATACAGCTGCTGAGCCTCGCCCGCCTGCAGACAGGCAGGGGAGAGGTTGTGTAATGCTGGGCTGGGCACTGGGCTGCAGAGAGCAGGGCGGGGGCTCAGCAGGGGGTGCCATGCTGCAGGAAGGGGGGGTGGGGGCTCAGCAGGGGGTGCCATGCTGCAGGAAGGGGAGGTGGGGGCTCAGCAGAGGGTGCCATGCTGCAGGGTGGGGGCAGGGGGCTCAGTAGGGGACACTGTGCTGTAGGGAGCAGGGTGCTGGGCTCAGTACGGGGGGTCGTGCTGCAGGGAGCACGGTGGAGGACTTAGTAGGGGGCGCTGTGCTCCAGGGAGCGGGGCAGGGGGTCAGTACGAGGCACCGTGCTGCAGGCAGTGGGGTGGAGGCTCCACAGGGGGCACTGTGCTGTGGGGAGCGGGGCAAGGGGCTCAATAGGGGGCTGTAGAATCATAGAATATCAGGGTTGGAAGGGACCTCAGGAGGTCATCTAGTCCAACCCCCTGCTCAAAGCAGGACCAATTCCCAACTAAATCATCCCAGCCAGGGCTTTGTCAAGCCGAGCCTTAAAAACCTCCAAGGAAGGAGATTCCACCACCTCCCTAGGTAACCCATTCCAGTGCTTCACCACCCTCCTAGTGAAATAGTGTTTCCTAATAGCCAACCTAGACCTCCCCCACTGAAACTTGAGACCATTGCTCCTTGTTCTGTCATCTGCCACCACTGAGAACAGCCGAGCTCCATCCTCTTTGGAACCTCCCTTCAGGTAGTTGAAAGCAGCTATCAAATCCCCCCTCATTCTTCTCTTCTGGAGACTAAACAATCCCAGTTCCTCAGCCTCTCCTCATAAGTCATGTGCTCCAGACCCCTAATCACTTTTGTTGCCCTCCGCTGGACTCTTTCCAATATTTCCACATCCTTCTTGTAGTGTGGGGCCCAAAACTGGACACAGTACTGCAGATGAGGCCTCACCAATGTCGAATAAAGGGGAACGATCACGTTCCTCGATCTGCTGGCAATGCCCCTACTTATACACCCCAAAATGCCGTTAGCCTTCATTCCACACCTCCTCTCATGGATGCTCACAGCCCTGGCTCCTCACGGCAGCGCCCCCCTCCCCCCAGCTGGGTGCTGGGTATGGCCCCGGCGCGCTCCCTGCAGTCAGGCAGAGAAGTTCCCCAAACAGAGGTGGTTGTGCGATACAGTGTCCAGGCCGCAGGATCCCCTGAGCTGTGACGGACCACGGTCCACCTGCCATTCACTCAACTGTGGCCAGTTTGGCGGGAACCGGCTCTGCCAGTGATGGACATGTGGGGCCTGCCATACCCACTGTGTGAAAGGGCAGTGTGCTGGGGTCCCCAGCCCCGCAGCGACACCAGGCAGGGATCCTGGCAGTGGGGGAGGTGGGTGACGTGGGGAGCGCAGGCTGTGGGGGGGAGGGGGATCGGGGGATCCCGGCAGCGGGGGAGGCGGGCAGCGCAGGCTGGGGCGGAATGGGGGAACCTGGCAGCGGGGGAGGCGGGCGGTGTGGGAAGTGCAGGCTGAGGGGAGGGTTGAGGGGGATTCTGGAAGTAGGAGAGGTGGGTGGCATGGGAAGTGCAGGCTGGGGGGGGAGGGGATCCTGGGAGCGGGTGAGGTGGGCAGTGTGGGGAGCGCAGGCTGTGGGGGGAATCCTGGCAGTGGGGGAGGTGGGTGGTGTGGGGAGCACAGGCAGGGTGGGGAGGGGAATGGAGGGATCCTGGCAACGTGGGAGGTGGGCAGCGTGGGAAGTGCAGGCTGGGGGGGAGGGAGGGGAGAAGGATCCTGGAAACAGGAGAGGAGGGGAGGCATGGGGAGTGCAGGTTGGGAGGGGGATCCTGGCAGTGCTGGAGGCGAGTGTCATGGGGCGTGCAGCCGGGTGTGATCAGAGAAGGATCCTGGCAGAGGTGGATGCCCGAGGAGCACAGGAAGGGGGGAAAGGGGGCTCAGGGAGAGGTCCTGGCAGTGGAGCAGCTATGACAGTGCCTGCACTGCCTCCACTGGTGTCAGAGGTGGGATGAGGAAGCTATGCCTGCGGTGGCCCTGACCTGACCCAGCCTGTGTGAAAAGAGTCACAAATATTGACACTAATGCAGGAGTGCTGGGCCAAGGGGTGGGGCCACATGGGGGGGTAGGGAAAGGATGAGGATTCAGGGGGACAGAGGGATTGGGGGGCTGGGAGCCAGGACTCCTAGGTTTTATCCCTGGATCTGGGAGGGGTGGGGGGGTCCGGTGGTTTAGAGCAGGGGGAGCTAGGAGTCAGGACTCCTGGGTTCTATCCCTGGCTTTGGGAAGTGAGGGGGGTCAAGTAGCTGGAAGTCAAGCAGTGGCCCCGTTAATCGTGGGTGAATGGAGAGGAAAGAAATTGGTGAAACTTTTTCTCCCAGGAGAGTCATCCGACCCACATCCTCCGTCTCTGCCACGTCCACCCCTCACAGATGCTGCAGGGGCCCATTACCTCAGTATCCTGTCTCTGGTGGTTTTAGGATTAGGGTTTGGCACAAGAAGGTAAAGAAACCCGCTAGTGGCATTTGGTGGTGGTGGGGGGCATTTCTCTTTAATCCGAGGCATTGTGGGGTTCTATCCCATAATACTTTGATGCTCCTTCCTCAACTGCAGCAACTGCATAAGAACTCTGCCCTTTTTGCAAGCCTTGCTGAGTCCTTGATCCCAGGGGCACCATGTGGCGAGGAGGTCCACAGGCCTCTGTTGCATTGTCCCATCCCCTCGTTCTTTGAATGACAGGGCAAAGGGACCTGACTCTGCCTTCTCTCCCAGTCCAGAGATTGTAACCCTCTGACACAGCCCCTCCTATCTGTCATCTCTCTACACCTCATTCTCCCGCTCCCTTTGCCCCGAGCTGACTCTGTGTAGAATTGCCCTCCTCCAGGAAGCTGTGATGAAACCCGACCCATTTGCCTCACCCATGGGTGTCACCACCCGCCTGGGGGAATCCCTTGCCATATAAGCCCCTCAGGCTCCGCTGCTGAGCTAGCCAGGTGCTCCCAGCAGGTGAGTCCAAATTCTTTCCTTTCTCTCTTGCCCCAGCCACTCACTCTGCACAGGGGTGGGGTAGGGGAACCGGAGGGGACATTTTGGGGGCAGGAGATTTAATGCTGCTTGGATTCAAATTCAGTGGGCGTCAGATAGATAGATAGACAGATAGAGGGTGTGTATGGGGATGACGGGGGGAGAGAAAGTTTGTATCTAGGGATAGATAGAAGATGTATATCTAGCTAGAAAGCTGATGGGCTCACATGGGGATGGATGGGTGGCTAGCTAGCCAGATGATGGGTATGTATGGACAGACAGATGTGCATTGAGGCATGGCGAGAGAGACAAGAGGGGAGCAGATACTCAGATAATGGAGGGGGACAGAGGAGAGCGTGGGTAGATGGGGGAAGGAATAGAGAAGGGGGTTGCTCTGGAGCAGGACCAGAGAGAGAAATGACAGACAGGGATGCTTCCGTGGGTGCTGTTTTGGGGTGGGGAGCATCCTGCAGGGCCCATATAAGGCCTCACCTCCCTCTAGACCCAGGGGAACAGATCAGACCAATGGGCCCATCTACCCTGGTATCCCGTTGCCAACAGCGACCAGTCCCAGCTGCATTAGAGTAGGTGCAGGACACCACCTGATAGCCAATGAAGGAATGACGTGCTACAGGGGAAGCTGCTGATTGACCTCATGCCAGGAGGGATGGGTCTCAGGGGGATCACATGCCTGGGGGTCTCCAGCTCCTCCTCCCACGTCCATTACCACTTTGCTAAGGCAATCTAGGGGTGGATGGTCCTATTTTAACCCATTGTGGTTGGGACAGTATTGGGGTGTGGGAGAGATTGAGGGAGGGTGAGATTCATCTGCATTAACCTGTAACAGACAGGAGACCCTCCGAAAGCTGGGAATAGAACCCAGAAGTACTGGCTCCCAGCCCCCCCCCTCTAACCCACTAAACCCCACTCCTCTCCCAGAGTTGGGAATAGAGCCCCTAGACCCCTCTCCCCTCCCAGAGCTGGGGTAGAACCCAGGAGTCCTGGCTCCCTGTTGCCTTGGGAATCCCAATTCCCCATCAGTGCTGCCTCCCCCCATCCCCATACTCAGTGGGTCCCCTGGTCTGCCCACCTCCGCTCCCCCCAGGCTCCCCAACTCCTGGGGCAAAGGTGACCCCAAGCCCCCCACTCCGTCTCCCCTGATTAACCCCCTTGTGTTTCAGCCATGGCGACAAGGAGGATGCTGCTGCTCTGGGCCGGGCTGGCGCTGCTGGCGGGTGAGTGGGGATCCAACCCAGGGCCAGGGGAGCTCAGGGTGAGGGAGGGTCCCAGGGGCGGAGCAGGGCATGGGGTTACTAGAGCTGGGAGTGGGGCAGTAAAGAGCATCCAGGGACTGGGACCTGGGCAAGGGGGGAACCACAGGGCAGGGAGGGACGGAAAATTCTCCAATCACCCTGGGTAAATCGGAAGTGGCTCCACTGGGGTCAGTGGGGCTGATCCCTTTCACACACACTGGTGTAAATCAGGAATGACTTCACTGGGGTAAATGAGGCTGATTCACCTCTTGCTCACCCCAGTATAAATCTGGAGTAACCCCACTGGAGTCGATGGGTCAGATTTTTCTCTCTGTGTAAACTCAAGCTCACTGCTGGGCCAGCCCCATGAGCCAACCTCCCCGGTGCCCAGCATAGCTGGGGTCCTAGGGGTGCTGCTCCAGATGGGCATAGTTCACACAGCCTTGGGGCTGCTGTAACATTTGCAAACTGCTCCTGCTTCAGGGGGTGGGTGGCTGGGACCACGCCCCCTTGCCTTAGCCACACCCCTATGTTGAGGAAGGGGTGTGGCATAACTTCAGCTACTGCCACACTCTACCGGGGCATCACCCCTCTGCCCACCCCGGCTGGGGCCATGCCCCAGGTGTGCAAAGTTTGCACACTTGGAGGGCGCATCACACTCACTTTTCACATGCAATAGGGGGAGGGGGAGCTGCACAGAGCTCATCAGTGTGTGTGTGTGTGTGCTCGTGCACGTGTGAGCACGTATGCTATCACAGATATGTATGTCAGGGTTTGTAGGTCTCCGTGTTTGTGTGTGTCAGCATGTGTCTGTGTGTGTTTGTGTATGTCAGTGTGTCTGTGTGTGTCAATGTGTGTGTACATCTGCGTGTTTGTGTGTGTATGTGTGTCAGTGTGTGAGTCAGCATGTGTCTCTGTGTCAGTGTGTCTGGATGTTTTATGCATGTCAGTGTGTGTGTGTGTATGTCAGCGTCTCTGTGTGTATGTCAGTGTATGTTTCTCTGGGTGCATCAGTGTGTGTGTGTATGTGTACGTTAGTGTGTGTACATCAGCATGTGTGTATGTGTGTCAGCATATGTCTGTGTGTCTCTGTGTTTGTGTGTGTCAGCGTGTGTGCATGTCAGTGTGCATGGGTGCAGGGGTGGTTTAGCTCTTCCCCTCGGCACTGCCCCTCCTGCAGCCTGGTTGCCTCCGAGCTGGGGAAGAGGCTGCGAATACAGCTGAGGATGGGCACAGAGCAAGGGTCTGCTGGCCACGCCCCACTTCAATTTGACCACACCCCCTGTCAAGGCTGTATCCCCACTTTGAACTTTAGGGTACAAATGTAGGGGCCTGCATGAAAACTGCTAAGCTTATCTACCAGCTTAGCTCTGGTCCGCTGCCACCATCTTAAGAATTCCCTCCCTGGGAAGCCTTGAGAAACCTTTCACCAATTCCCTGGTGAATACAGATCCAAACTGCTTGGATCTTAAACAAGGAGAAATTGACCCTTCCCCCCTCCTTCCTTTCACCAACTCCTGGTGAATACAGATCCAAACCCCCTTTGGATCTTAAAACAAGGAGAAATCAATCAGGTTCTTAAAAAGAAGGCTTTTAATTAAAGCAAAAGGTAAAAATCATCTCTGCAAAATCAGTATGGAAAATAACTTTACAGGGTAATCAAACTTAAAGAGCTCAGAGGAATCCCCTCTGTCTTAGGTTCAAAGTATAGCAAACAAGATAAGCACTCTGGTAAAAGGTACATTTACAAGTTGAGAAAACAAAGTAAATCTAAGACGCCTTGCCTGGCTTTTACTTACAATTTTGAAATAAGAGAGACTTGTTTAGAAAGATGGGGAGAACCTGGATTGATGTCTGGTCCCTCTCAGTCCCAAGAGCGAACAACCCCTTAAACAAAGGACACACACAAAAGCCTTTCCCCCCCCCCAAGATTTGAAAGTATCTTGTCCCCTCATTGGTCCTCTGGGTCAGGTGTCAGCCAGGTTACCCGAGCTTCTTAACCCTTTACAGGTAAAAGGATTTTGGAGACTCTGACCAGGAGGGATTTTAGTACTGTACACAGAGAGCTGTTACCCTTCCTTTTATAGTTATGACACCCCCTTTCCTCTTTGGCCACCCCTTTCCTCTCTGAACTCACCCCTTTGCCTGCTGGTCACTCTTGCATTTCCTCTGACCACACCCCTTCTTCTGCTGACCATGCCCCTTTCCCCTCTGACCACACCCTTTCCCCTGGTCACTCTTGTATTTCTTGTGACCACACCCCTTTCCCTCTGACCACACCCCTTCTCCTGCTGACCACGCCATTGTCCATTTGATCTGACCACACCCATTTCCCCTTTTTGCCACGCTCTTTCCTCCTCTGGCCATGCCTTTCCCACCTGGACACACCCACCATTCGACCATGCCCATTCCCCTCTGGCCATGCCTTTTCCCCGACACTCAACCTCACTTGCCCACAGCGGTGCTAGTGGCAGGGAGGGGCATGGGGGTACCCCCCCAGAGCTGGTTACTCCAGATTTAGGGGTGTTTCCTGCCAGGGTTGAGCTGGGCTTTGAGGCTTGCAAGAGTGGCGGAGGGCCTGGGAGCCAGGTCTCCTGGGTTCCATCCCCAGCTCAGGGAGATGTTTTAGTGGTTAGAGCCAGGAGTATCTGTGTAAGCAGGGGAATGGTCCCGCTATTGTGGGGAACTTTCCTGGCTTATACACTACCCTGGTGAAATGGGCTAGTGAAAGGATCTGAGTCCTCGCTCCCTCTCCCTTTACCCAGAAGCCTGCCTGACCTCAAGGGCTCCCCTTCCACTCTCCTGTGTGGCAGAGTCCTCGTAACCCCAACAAGGCTGGGCCCAGGATTCCTGGGGGTCTCGACCCCCAACCTTGTCGTGGTCACATAGGGCAGGGGCTAGGGTGTGCCCACTCTGGGGTGCTCTCACTGCTCTGGATGCTTCCCTGACCCACTGATCATTACATACAGTTCAAAGCAAATACAATTTATTAAACGGCATCCAATTTAAAAAAATAAGGAAAAAATGGGAAAGGTTAAAGGAAAACCCGTCACCCCGCTCTGTGGCAAGGGGACATCACAACCAGCATCTCTGGGATGTCAGGGAAGTTTGGTCTGTTCCTCACACGTCCCAGGCCCCTGCCCAGGCCCTGGCAGTGCTGCAGGGACGCTGCGGGTAGGACACTTGCTCTGGCAGTGGCCACACGCTCTCAGGCTCTAGATGGCAGGACCCTTCTTCCCAGCGTCACCCCTGCCCCGTCAGGGTGACGATCCCCCTCCGAGTCTGGCCTGCAAGGCCTCTTGGCTGGGGGTGTCTCCCTGCGCTGGGCCCACTGCCCAGGGTCCCCCTCGCTCTCCCCAGCTGCTCACTGCACCTGGCTCCGGACAGCTCCAGCCCCAGCCCAGCTCAGCCCCAACTTCACTCTGCCTCAGTGCTGCTGCTCTGCCTCCAGCTCCCTGGGCTGTTTCTCTGGCCCCTCTGGCTCTGGTTGCTACAGCTCTCCCCATCCCAGCGCAGGTCTGCTCCCCGGGCCGCTTCTGTGGCCCTACTCCCAGCTCTGACCTGCTTCCTGGGCTGCTTCTCTGGCCCCTCTGGCCGGCGTGGCTCAGCTCCGTTCGGGCCCCTGCTCTCTCCTTAGCTCGGCCCCACCCTGCCTGACCCAGGCAATTCCAGCTCATGCGGAGGACGGGACCCTCCTGACTCCCTCATTAGTCTGGCTGCCCTGTCAATCGGGCTGACCTGGAGCATTGGCTTCTCCCCATTGGCCCTGGGGACTGTCAGTCTCAGGGTCCTGATTTCCCATCGACCCTTCCCCTTTATTTTAGTACTGGGAGCTAGCCAACCAAACCCACCCCACTGAGTTTTAGTAAGGGGACAACAGTCCCCCTTACATTTGGAATCTGAAATCTGGTTTCCCAGCTCACTGGGGGTAAATCCACTGGCTTTAGAGATGAGCTGGCCCCAGACGGTAACAGCAGCACCTGGACTCAGCTCTCGCACACCCGACTGTAACTTCCTTGGGGTTACTCCTCATCACACTACACTGAGTGAGAGGTGAATTGGCCTCACTGAGGGACCAGCAGAGCTGTGTGAGGGGCTGCCCATGGCTGGGGTCTACAGGTCAGGACTGAGGGGCACTGGCAGAGCAGTGTATGGGTTATTGAGAGCTTTAGCCATTGCTGTTAGCTCTTTTCCATCACTAAGACACATAAAAGCAGCTGCAAGACCCACTAGAGCTGCCGACTTGGTGACCCCTCTCTGTCTCTCTCCCCTCAGGCCCCGGCACGGCCGCCCCCATGGGCCGGGAGTTCATCACGGCTTTCATGGAGAATTACCAGATCAGCTACTCCCAGGCTGACTTCCAGCTCTTTGTCTCCGGCTACTCACCCTCCACCACCGTCACCGTCGAGGTGCGTAAGTCCCAGTTCCGCCATACCTTCCAGCTTGGCCAGGGCCAGACGGTCTCGGTGAAGATCCCGGCCAGCGCTGAGATGTCCGGCACCACCAAGTTCTGCAGCACCGTCCTGGTGCAGGCGGACAAGGATGTCTCGGTGATGTCACTCAATGCCAAGGAGCTGACGGTTGACACTGGCGTGGTGTACCCGGTCCAGAGCCTGGGCTTAGAGTACTACATCCTCACGCCAGCTGGAGACGTCTCCGGGACCTACAAAGAGTTCTCTGTCATGGCATGGCGGGAGCCCACCACCGTGGAAATCCACCTGAAGGGCAGTGTGAGGTTCCAAGAGCAGGTCTACCGGGCCGGCAGCAAGATCACCGTCTCCCTTGCGCCCTACGAGGCTGTCCAATTCCAGAGCAGCCAGGACCTGTCTGGCACCCGGGTGGTGTCCCTGAAGCCGGTGGCAGTGCAGAGCGGGCACAGCTGTGCCCAGAAGAACACCAAGTGCAACCATGTGGCCGAGCAGCTGTTGCCCGTCTCCAAGTGGGGCACGGCTTTCTTCGTGCCACCGATGCCCTTCCAGGCCAGCTACGACCTGGTATACGTGGTCGCCTCCCAAGCCACGCAGCTCACCTACCTCTCTGGCGGGGCCCAGGGGAGACAGGGTCTGGTGTCTGGGCAGGTCCTGCAGTTGGAGGTGAGTCTGGCCAAACCACTGTACATCTCCGCCAGTGCCGGCATTCAAGTCTTCTTCTTCTGCACCGGCGGGACCCAGGGCATCATGCGTTACGACCCCTTCTTGGTCAGCATCCCGGACGTCTCCAGCTACTGTGCCTCCTACTCCATCGCTGGCCAGCAGGGCTTCCAAAACTATGCCATCATTGTGGCCAAGACTGCATCGGCCGCCGGCATCACCATGGATCAGCGACTCCTGAGCGGGGTGCGCTGGAAACCGATTCCCGGCACGGAGTATTCCTGGGGAGAGTTCAACCTGGGCAGCGGGGCCAGTGCCCACTCGGTAGAGCACCCCAGTACCACCTTTGGGCTGCTGAGCGTCGGCATCGCTCAGCAGAATGGCTACGGCGTGGCTGCCCTTTGCCAGAGTGGTGAGTGGGGGGTATCTGAGGGAAAAGGGGGCTATGGGGTGTATCTGGGTGCTTGTCCTATTGTAATTGTGAAATCTTAGGGTGGTGAGCAGTGTGAATAGCCCCTACGGGGAACCCCATGCATGGATGGGCGTGGGGGTGTCTCTAGGGCAGGGGTGCTTGCACAGGGAGCCTGGCATGATCCTGCTATGATCACCCCAACGAGCATTCACAGCAAAATCCATCCATCCCACCAACCATTCTTCCCTTCCATCCATCCCTCCATACTTCACCATGTTATAATGCCCTATCTGCTCTAAGCCACCAGGTCAACCCACTGGACCCTATGGGTTGACCTGGTGGCCAGTTTGCTTCCTGTTATAATGTCCTGTCTATCTCTCTGCTCGCCCTTTCCTTCCCATCCTGTCCCCAGAATCCCCGGTGCCCTCCTGCAGCTCTGTGCAGTGCCGGAAGAAGGAGACCTGCCAGATGGCCAATGGCAGACCCGGGTGCGTGGCCACCTCCGTGGCAACTTGCTGGGCGCTTGGTGATCCCCACTACCGCACCTTCGATGGGCGCAACTATGACTTCATGGGCACCTGCACCTACACCCTGGCCAAGACCTTCAGCTCGGATTCAGCTCTCCCAGCTTTCCACGTCACGGCTAAGAACGAGAACCGGGGCAACCAGAGAGTTGCCTACGTGGGCTTTGTGACCGTGCAGGTCTACGGCTACACCATCTCTGTGGTCAGAAATGAATACGGGCTTGTGAGGGTAAGAGTGTACCCATCCCCTTTCTTAGCTATCCATCGAACTTTTCTTTGCTTTTCCCTCTTCATTTCGCTTTCTCCCTTCTTTTCTTTCTTATTTTTTCTTTTTTCTTCCTTCATGTTTCTTTCTCCCTTTTTTCTTTTCTTTTCTTTTCTTTTCTTTTCTTTTCTTTTCTAAAATAAAAAAATAATTTCAGGTCAAAACAAAAATAAATTAGAAATTTTTGGCAAATTGAAAAGTTTACTTTTTTGTTTTGGGTTAAACAAAAGTTTCATTTTGATTTCAACATATTACATTTTAAAAAATTAAAGGAACTTTTGAATTGAGAAGTTGTCTCGAATTGAAAGACCGAAACCTTTTGATTTTTTCCAGATTTTTTTTTTTTGAGGATTTTTCTTTTTCACTGAATTGTATTGGTGTCACCAAATCTGCTTTTTTTTGGGCTGAAAGCTATTTCAGTTGAAAATTTCCCCCGGCTCTATTGCCAAGCAGCGCTGGGGGTCCACCTATCAGGGTCCCACCTCTAGCAGCAGCAGATGTTTCAGGGGAAGGTGCAGGGAACCTGTGGGAGGTGGTGGCAGAGTTACCTGCCCTGGGAAATATCTCTTGTAAACACCAGGTGGCTCAAGGTGAAGTGGGTTCTCTTGACTTGGCCTGGGTGGGCTTTGGACTTGCCTGGTTTTTAAGGGAGAGGTTGCTGGGAATAGGACATAGGCTGAAAGGTTTGCCTGAAACGATGACTATTGCTTGTGGTTGCCCTCCCAGGTGAATGCCCAGCACTCCCGCCTTCCTATCTCCCTGATGGAGGGGAAACTGAGGGTGTATCAGAGTGGGGGCTCTGTGGTCATCGAGACTGACTTCTCCCTGAGGGTCTCCTACGACTGGGGCAGCTCGCTGGTGGTGAAGATCTCCAGCAGCTTCTGGGAGAGTGTGCGTGGCCTGTGCGGCAACTACAACGGGGAACCTGGGGACGACTTTGCCACCCCCATGGGGGCACTGGCTGCTAGTCCCGTGGAGTTCGGGAAGAGCTGGAAGGTGGAGGACGGGGACAGGTTCTGCTGGGACGACTGCCATGGGGTGTGCAAGAGCTGCTCCCCAGAGCTGGTCGGCAGGTACAAAGCTGAGCCCTTCTGCGGCTGGATCACCAAAGGGGCGGGTGGCCCCTTCAGCCGATGCCACTCCGTGATCGACCCCAAAATCTACCTGGACAACTGCGTCTATGATCTGTGCATGAATGACGGCCTCAAGGAGATGCTGTGCCGGGCGCTGACGGCCTACACCGATGCCTGCCGGAGAGAGGGGGTGGATATCTCTGAGTGGAGAAGTCTCACAGGCTGCAGTGAGTGGGGTTAACCCCTGGTTTGATCATGGCAGTTAGTGCCAAAGAAATTCAGAGCACTGACTGCTCAGGGGATGGGGCATGGAGTCTTTCCCCTCCAGGGGGCAGTGGCTCCCATCTGGCCCCAGGGTGGGAGACTGGCTGGCTCTGGGGGGGCTTGGAATGGGGCATGTGGCCTTTCCCCTCTAGGGGGCGCCGTTGGGAGACGGGCTGTTTTAGGGAGGTGGGAACATGCTGGCCCGGTTCTGGCGAGGAATTTGTGGCAGATCCTTGTTACACATTGCCTGTAACGAGGGGCTGGAGAGAACAGATCCATTTACTAGCACACCCGGTTTGGGGAGGAGACCTGGAAGCCGCGTCTGTCGCCCCTCAGAGCTGCAACAGTGGTTCTCAACCTATTTACCATTGTGGGCTGCATAACAATGTGTTATGTGGGCCATAGGCGCCGACTTCTAATGGCGCCGGTGGGTGCTCGATCCCCCTCTGCCCCCGGCCCCACCCCAACTCCACCCCTGCCGCACCCCTCCCGCCCCCATTCCAACCCCTTCCCCAAAGTCCCCGCCCCAACTCCGCCCCCTCCCTGCCTCTATTCTGACTCTTTCCCAAATCCCCGCCCCGGCCCCGCCCCTTCCCTGCCCCTTCCCCGCCTCCTCCCCTGAGCGTGCCATGTTCCCGCTCCTCCCCCTCCCTCCCGGAGTTTACTACAGCTGTTTGGTGGCGGCAAGCGCTGGGAGGCAGATGGAGGAGCAGGGACGCGGCACGCTCAGGGGAGGAGACAGAGGAGGACGTGAGGTGAGGCTGGGCTGGGCGGGGAGCTTGGCTGCCAGTGGGTGCAGAGCACCCACTAATTTTTCCCCAGGGGTGCTCCAGCCCTGGAGCACCCACGGAGTCGGCGCCTATGATATGGGCTGCATCCAATACGACCTGTATGGCCCTGAGGGTGTCACATGGGCCGCAGCTGTGTGCTGATTGGGCTGCAGGTTGAGAACCACTGCGCGCCATGGTATCACAACGTTGCCCTTAATAAATAAGGCAACAACTCCCCCCCCCCCTCCAGTGGTACTGACACCAGGATGTGCTTATGGGGCTCTGCTTCCAGGCAATGGGGGATGGGGGGATAGGCTTGGAAGATGGATAATTTGCAGGGCAGAGGAGGCAGCAGGGAGAAGACTAGGGAGCAGGCAGATAAGGGAGGCAGGAGGGAAAGGAAAAGGGTCTGGGGGTCAGAGGAATGTGGGGGGAATAATATGGGGGACAAGGAGAGTTTGGGGGGGGCAGAGTGTGGTGGGGAGAAATGTGGGAGAGCAGATGAGTGGAAAGCTGGATGTTTGGGGTCCAAAAGGGTCTGAAGTTGGGGGGCAGGAAGGAAAAGATGGGGCAGAAAGGGGGGCAGCAGGGACACACACACAGATCAGTGTCCATACCCTCCAGCAGGGGGCAGCGTACACACACACATACAGCAGGACCCATCCCCTCCAACAGAGGGCAGTGTTCTCTCTCTCTCTTAACCTGAGACAGTTTTGCAGTGCACCCTTCCACACCTCCCTCAGGACAGGGCTGTTTTCTCAGGACTCTGGCCTCTGCCGCGTTGCAGATAACTCCTAACAACAGTTGTTGTTGGTGGTGGGGAGCTGCAGGTTACAGAAGCTGGAAACAACCAACACCCGCCTGACACAGGATATTTATTTAATTTAACCTACAAAAGTTTTATGAGTTTTGTCCAATCTCTCCATTTTTCAGTGGGCTGGCAGGGGGATTATTTTAAGTGTCATGCTTGGCCTCTGGTGCTTGAGCTAAAGGAGAGCTCCTTCAGTGGGCAGCAATAGTAGAGCTCTTATCCTGTCTCTGAGGCTGATGCAAGAAGCTGGTGGTTCAAGCTGCAGCATGTGTTGAATGCAGCAATATTCCCAGTGACCCATGTCCCATCCCTTTGACAGCTCTGCCCTGCCCGGAGAACAGCCGGTACCAGCTCTGTGGCTCTGCGTGTCCTGCCACCTGCAACGACCGAGCGGCCCCTAGCAACTGCTCCTCGCCCTGCGTGGAGACCTGCCAGTGCAATGAGGGCTTCGTGCTGGATGCTGGGAAATGCATCCCCAAGGCCGGCTGCGGGTGCGAATTTGAGGGCCGCCTCTACGCCCCTGGAGAGCAATTCTGGGGGGACGGCGCCTGCATGAGACGCTGCATCTGCAACCCGCAAACCAGGCAGGCGAGCTGCCAGGTCGCGGGGTGCAGGACTGGGGAGCAGTGCCGGGTGGAGAAAGGCATCCAGAACTGCTACCCCATCAGCTACGGCAGCTGTGCGACCAGCGGGTATTCCCACTACCGCAGCTTCGATGGGCAGAAGTTCGAGTTCCAGGGCACCTGCCAGTACCAGCTTGCCGGGCTGAGCAAGAAGAGCCAGGAGCTGGTGGATTTCCGGGTCCTGGTGCAGAACGCCCGCCGGGGTGGCCGATCGGTGTCCTTCAGCAAAGTAGTGCAGGTCCATGTCTACGGAGTGGAGACCACCGTCAGCTGGGCCTATCGGGGCAAGATCATGGTGAGTCTGTGAGCCTGGACTGGGGAGACACCAACCAGTCAAGGGCAAGGGCTGGCTCCCCAGCTGGTCTGATTCTACGTCAGCCTGAGTTTCCACACTTCCTGTCCTAAACTCTCTGTCCAGTAGTAGCCTCCCCCCAGCCCTATCAGAGAAGTCCAAAGCACAGACATCGACACAACCCCTTCCTGAGGCTGGGAAGTGCCCATTTCACAGCTGGGGAAACTGAGGCATTGACAGATTAAGGAACTGTCACACAATCACCCAGCAAGTCTGGACTAGAACCTATCATTACCCTGCCACTGTAACCAGTAGACCCCACTCACCTCAAAGATGGGAACAGAACTCAAGAGTCCTAGCTCCCAGCACCCCCTGCTCTAACCCACTAGACTCCACTCCCCTCCCAGAGTCAGGGAGAGAACCCAGGAGTCCTGGCTCCCAGCCCCCCCTGCTCTAACCACTAGACCCCACTGCCCTCCCAGAGCTGGGGAGAGAACCTAGAGCTCCCAATACTGTGCCTTAACCTAGAGACCATCTGTCCTCCTCAGTAACTTGTGGTCTGTTAATCAGCTGCCCTACCCCAGATGTGGCTGCATCTCAGAGCCGGGCGAGCCATCCCTATGTGGCATTATGTGTGGCTGTTCCCCAGCTGCCCCACCTTAGAGGCAACTGCATTTCTGCACTGGGGCTCAGTGAAAGCTGCACAGTCTTGTATCAAGGTGTCTGTTTATCCCTAGGTGAATGGTGTTTTGACCAATCTGCCATACCAAGTAGGCACAGGGAAGATCTCCATGTACCAGAGAGGGTGGGATGCCGTGATCCAGACAGATTTTGGCCTCACTGTCACCTTTGACTGGCACAGCCGGGCCACTGTCACCGTGCCCAGCACCTACGCCAGTGCCCTGGGTGGTCTGTGCGGCAACTTCAATGGGGACAGGAGTGACGAACCGGCTGGGAAGGACGGCGCGGGTGCCGGGCGCAGCTGGAGGGTGGCCGAGCCCTTGGGCTGCGGTGAAGTCGACGTGGGGGCCTGTCCCGACCTGGAAGCCCTCGCCAATCGCCAGCGGGGCATCAACACCGAGTGCGGGATCATCCTGGAGAAAACTGGCCCCTTCAGGGAGTGCCACAGCAAAATTGACCCCGAGGGCTTCTTCCTCGACTGCGTGTCCGACTACTGTGCGTCCAAGGGGCAGTTGGCCGTGCTAGGGCAGGTGGTCGCCGGCTACGCCTCAGCCTGCCAGGCCGCTGGGCTGACTGTATATCCCTGGAGATACCACGTCTTCTGGAGTGAGTGTCCGCTGGGCAGGGTTCCTGAGCCGGGCTACCGCACAGGACAGGCTGGCCGGCATGAGGCGCCCTCCTGGTCTCCAATGCATGACCCTATGCCTTGCTTTATCCCTGATGAGGGAGAATATTTATAAACCTAGATAAGTCCAACCAGATCCCAGCTGGGGTCAATCAGCCGTAGCCCCATTGGAGTCAATGGGGCTGGATCGCAGCTGGGATCTATCGGCCGTAGGTCCATTGGAGTCAATGGGGCCAGATCGCAGCTGGGGTCAATCAGCCGTAGCCCCATTGGCGTCAATGGTGTGAATCTGCACCATTGCATTCAAACCAATTGTGTTATGCCGACAAACAGCAACTGAGGTTTTGCTCTGTTTTTATCCCCTGAGCTGGCTGAGAGAATGGGCCTTTCCCCTCTAGGGGGCGCTGTCTCCAATCCTGCCGCAGGGTGGGGGGCTGGCTGGCTCAGGGTGGGCAGGGAATGAGGCGTGGGGCCTTTCCCCTCCAGGAGGTGCTGGCTCCCATCCAGCCCCAGGGCAGGGACTGGCTGGCTCGAGGGGTGGGGGTGGGGGGCGAGGAATGGGGCCTTTTTCTAGGTTTTAGTCAGGAGGAGAGGATGGAAGAGGATAAAGTATGGGCCAGATCAGATGAGAAACATTCACATAAAAAAGAATCTGACACATCAGAAAAGGGCAGACAAATAAACGGTGACAAGTTTTAAAGTGCTTGTACACAAATGCTAGAAGTCTAAATAATAAGATGGGTGAACTAGAGTGCCTCGTGTTAAAGGAGGATATTGATATAATAGGCATCACAGAAACCTGGTGGAGTGAGGACAATCAATGGGAAACAATCATTCCGGGGTACAAAATATATCGGAAGGACAGAACAGGTCATGCGGGGGGTCATGTGGCACTATATGTGAAAGAAAATGTAGAATCAAATGAAGTAAAAATCTTAAATGAATCCACGTGTTCCATAGAATCTCTATGGATAGTATTTCCATGCTCTAATAAGAATATAACAGGGATCTATTATCGACCACCTGACCAGAACAGTGATAGTGACGATGAAATGCTAAGGGAGATTAGAGAGGCTATCAAAATAAAGAACTCAGTAATAGTGGGGGATTTCAATAATCCCCATATTGACTGGGTACATGTCACCTCAGGATGAAATGCAGACAAAATTTCTCGATACTTTAAATGACTGCTTCTTGGAGCAGCTGGTACAGGAACCCACAAGGGGAGAGGCAATTCTTGATTTAGTCCTGAGTGGAGCGCAGGATCTGGTCCAAGAGGTAACTATAACAGGACCGCTTGGAAATAGTGACCATAATATAATAACATTTAACATTCCTGTGGCGGGAAGAACATCTTAACAGCCCAACACTGTGGCATTTAATTTCAGAAAGGGGAACTATGCAAAAATGAGGAGGTTAGTTAAACAGAAATTAAAAGATACAGTGACTAGAGTGAAATCCATGCAAGCTGCATGGACACTTTTCAAAGACATCATAAGAGAGGCCCAACTTAAATGTATACCCCAAATTAAAAAACACAGTAAAAGAACTAAAAAAGAGCCACCGTGGCTTAACAACCATGTAAAAGAAGCAGTGAGAGATAAAAAGGCATCTTTTAAAAAATGGAAGTCAAATCCTAGATTGGTAAATAGAAAGGACAATAAACACTACCAAATTAAGTGTAAAAATGTAATAAGAAAAGCCAAAAAGGAGTTTGAAGAACAGCTAGCCAAAAACTCAAAAGGTAATAACAAAATGTTTTTTAAGTACATCAGAAGCAGGAAGCCTACTAAACAACCAGTGGGGCCCCTGGACGATCGAGATACAAAAGGAGCACTTAAAGACGATAAAGTCATTGCAGAGAAACTAAATGAATTCTTTGCTTCAGTCTTCACGGCTGAGGATGTTAGGGAGATTCCCAAACCTGAGCCATTCTTTGTAGGTGACAAACCTGAGATTGAAGTGTCACTAGAGGAAGTTTTGGAATTAATCGATAAACTTAACAGTAACAAGTCACCGGGACCAGATGGCATTCACCCAAGAGTTCTGAAAGAACTCAAATGTGAAATTGCGGAACTATTAACTATGGTTTGTAACCTGTCCTTTAAATCGGCTTCTGTACCCAATGACTGGAAGATAGCTAATGTAACGCCAATATTTAAAAAGGGCTCTAGAGGTGATCCTGGCAATTACAGAGCGGTAAGTCTAACGTCAGTACCGGGCATATTAGTTGAAAGAATAGTAAAGAATAAAATTGTCAGACACATAGAAGAACATAAATTTTTGGGCAAAAGTCAACATGGTTTCTGTAAAGCGAAATCATGTGTTACTAATCTATTAGAGTTCTTTGAAGGGGTCAATAAACATGTGGACAAGGGGGATCCAGTGGACATAATGTACTTAGAATTCCAGAAAGCCTTTGACAAGGTCCCTCACCAAAGGCTCTTACGTAAATTAAGTTGTCATGGGATAAGAGGGAAGATCCTTTCATGGATTGAGAACTGGTTAAAAGACAGGGAACAAAGGGTAGGAATAAATGGTAAATTTTCAGAATGGAGAGGGGTAACTAGTGGTGCTCCCCAAGGGTCAGTCCTAGGACCAATCCTATTCAACTTATTTATAAATGATCTGGAGAAAGGGGTAAACAGTGAGGTGGCAAAGTTTGCTCAAGATAGTTAAGACCAAAGCAGACCGTGAAGAACTTCAAAAAGATCTCACAAAACTAAGTGATTGGGCAACAAAATGGCAAATGAAATTTAATGTGGATAAATGTAAAGTAATGCACATTGGAAAAAATAACCCCAACTATACATACAATATGATGGGGGCTAATTTAGCTACAACTAATCAGGAAAGAGATCTTGGAGTCATCGTGGATAGTTCTCTGAAGACGTCCACGCAGTGTGCAGCGGCAGTCAAAAAAGCAAACAGGATGTTAGGAATCATTAAAAAAGGGATAGAGAATAAGACGGAGAATATCTTATTGCCCTTATTTAAATCCATGGTACGCCCACATCTTGAATATTGCGTACAGATGTGGTCTCTTCATCTCAAAAAAGATATACTGGCCTTAGAAAAGGTTCAGAGAAGGGCAACTAAAATGATTAGGGGTTTGGAACGGGTCCCATATGAGGAGAGATTAAAGAGGCTAGGACTTTTCAGCTTGGAAAAGAGGAGACTAAGGGGGGATATGATAGAGGTACATAAAATCATGAGTGGTGTGGAGAAAGTGAATAAGGAAAAGTTATTTACTTGTTCCCATAATATCAGAACTAGGGGCCACCAAATGAAATTAATGGGCAGCAGGTTTAAAACAAATAAAAGGAAGTTCTTCTTCACACAGCGCAGAGTCAACCCGTGGAACTCCTTGCCTGAGGAGGTTGTGAAGGCTAGGACTATAATAGGGTTTAAAAGAGAACTGGATAAATTCATGGAGGTTAAGTCCATTAATGGCTATTAGCCAGGATGGGTAAGGAATGGTGTCCCTAGCCTCTGTTTGTCAGAGGGTGGAGATGGATGGCAGGAGAGAGATCACTTGATCATTACCTGTTAGGTGCACTCCCTCTGGGGCATCTGGCATTGGGCATTATCGGTAGACAGGATACTGAGCTGGATGGACCTTTGGTCTGACCCAGTATGGCCATTCTTCTTTTCTTATGTTCTTTCCCCTCCAGGAGGTGCTGGTTCCCATCCAGCCCCAGGGCGGGGACTGGCTGGCTCGGGGGTGGGGAGGGGAGCGGGGAATAGGGCACGGGGCCTTTCCCCTCCAGGGGGTGCTGGCTCCGATCCCGCCCCAGGTTGTTGGGCTGGCTGGCTCAGGGTGGCAGGGAATGCCCTCTCTTCAGGGGGCGCCAGCTGAGATCAGAAGCTGCTGCAATGACACCTCATTCTGCTCCCGTCGCAGAGCCAGCCTGTCCCCGGAACAGCCACTACGAGATCTGCGCCCAGGGCTGCCAGCCGACCTGCAGCAGCCTCTACGCCCCAGTTCAGTGCTCGGCCCAGTGCTGGGAGGGCTGCATCTGTGATGAGGGCTTCGTGCTGAGCGGCGACCGCTGCGTGCCCATGTCCCAGTGCGGCTGCATCCACCAGGGCTTTTACTACCAGGCCGGGGAGACCTTCCACCCGACGTGCCAGGAGCAGTGCGTCTGCCAGGCCGGTGGGGATGTGGCCTGCAAGGGCTTGTCCTGTGGCCCCAACGAGGAGTGCAAGGTGGCGGGCGGCATCCGGAGATGCCACCCTGTGGGATCTGCCACCTGCACCGTCTCCGGCAGCTCCCGCTACATCACCTTCGACGGCACTGCCGCCAACTTCCAGGGTACCTGCACCTATGCCCTGGCCACGACCTGCGCCAACGCTCAGACGCTGACGCCCTTCGCCGTCCACCTGGAGAACAAGCCGTGGGGCACCGGGCAGGTCTCCGTGGCCAAGCTGGTGTCCATCCGCCTCTATGGGACCACCCTTGCCCTGCTGCAGGGCATGAGGGGGCTGATCAGGGTAAGTCTTGCTCATGGGATGGGCCAAGGAGGGGTGGACGCCGTAGTGGGGTGGGCAGAACAGCAGGGCCGGTCCCTACCTCTCGGAGACAGCAGAGTGCCTGCTGCCTAAGAGGGGTGCCCCCAGCTGAGCTCTGTCCCCCCGTCTGCATCTGGGACTGGCCCCTCCAGGGCCGTAGCATTAGACCCCCCTACACGGGTTCAGAGACCTGGGGTGGGGGAAGAGAGGGGTTGATCCTGAGTGACTCTGGAGTCATCCCTCTGAAATCTGTGAGCCGGCTCTGGATTTATCCTGGGGAAGCTGCAATAAGAATCCAGCCTGGACCCTATTGCAGTCAGGGGTGACTCTGGATTTACACCGAATCTGGCCCTGGCTCTGTTGGGATTTACGTGCCTAGAACAGAGTGGAATTCAGCCTGCATGTTTTCCTGTTGCATTAAGCTCAGGCTTGACAAAGCCCTGGCTGGGATGATTTAGTTTGGGGATTGGTCCTGCTTTGAGCAAGGGGTTGGACTAGATGACCTCCTGAGGTCCCTTCCAACCCTGATATTCTATGATCTCTCCCCCACCCCAGTGTCCGCTCCCCCACTCACAGGGAATGCTCTCTCTCTCCCAGGTGGACGGGGTGTCCCACAACCTGCCTGTGGTCATGGCCGACGGGCGGCTCTGGGCGTATCAGCACGGCGGGAACGTGTTGGTGCAAACCGACTTCGGCCTCACCGTGAGCTACAACCTCCTGTACAACGTGAGAGTCACCGTCCCGGGGAACTACCAGGGCCAGACGTGCGGCCTGTGCGGGAACTACAACGGGCGTCGGGACGACGAGTTCCTGCTCCCCGATGGCAGGGCGGCCCCTAACGTGGCAGTGTTCGCCTCTGCCTGGAAAATCCCAGTCCCAGGCGTGGTCTGTGCGGACGGATGCGCCGGGAACAGCTGTCCGGTTTGCGAAGAGACCAAAAAGGACGTCTTCAAACAGCGCAACTACTGCGGGCTGCTCACGGCCCCCGACGGTCCCTTCGCCGCCTGCCACAGCACGGTCAGCCCCAGTGTGTATTTCAACAGCTGTCTGTATGATCTGTGCCTGGGCAACGGGGACTCCCAGCTCCTGTGCCAGAGCATCCACAGCTATGTGACGGCCTGCCAGGATGCCGGGGCCCCCATCCAGCCCTGGAGGAGCGCCTCCTTCTGCCGTAAGTGCCGCGATCCTGATGGGGTGTGGGGGGTTGTCCCGCTCACCCCCCTTGATCTGGGGAGCATCAGGTCTGGGCATCTCACAGCTTATCAGTTTCTTCTCACCCAATCTCTCCTCGCCCTCCCACTTTTGCTCCCTTTCCATCCATGCTGGTGCACAGAATAATCTGAGCCACATGTTCCTTAGTCCTAAAGTTGTGCACAGAGGGATACAGACTGTGGGTCAGATTCGCAGACTGGGGGAGGGGCTGTACCCTGGAAAGCATCTGCCCATGAGCTGTGGCCAAGAGGGTAAGCATGACCTTGGTCTGGAGAAGCAGGGGATAGTGAGGAGAAGCAGGGAGATGGGGTCCCTTTGAGATACAGCATTGGGGAGTCCACGTTTGGAGACTGTGCCCAGCTCTGGGGTGCCGCACGTCAGACAGGACGTTGGAAATGGGGGAGGGGTCAGAGAAGGGTTACGGGAATGATCTGAGGGCTGGAAAACCTGCCCGAGAGTCAGGGACTGAAGGAGCTCGATCTAGTGTGTTTAACCCAGAGAAGGCTCAGAGGCTAGTCCTGGTCTATCAGCACCTACCTGGAGAGGAGATTTCGGGGAGCGGAGGGCTCGTTAACCCAGTAGACAGAGGCAGAGCGAGAGTTGACGGTTGGTGGGTTGGGGGATGAAGTCAGAGAAATCGAGACTGGGAATAAAGGGCAGATTTTCCCCAGGGAGGGGAACTGACCCTGGGAACGGCTGCCCCAGGGACAGGGCAGTTTCCAGGCCTCTGAGTCTTTCTAGGGAGATCTCCCTCTAAAAGCTGTGCTCTAGCTCGACCATCAGATCTGGGCTGGGGCAGACTGGTTGCTCAGGACGGTTCCTGCAAATCTATGGCTCTGTGAATCAATAATTTCTCTCTTTATTTTAGCTCTGAGTTGCCCAGCCAACAGCCACTATGAGGTGTGTGCCGACCTCTGCACTGCGACCTGCGCCGGGATCACCGACTCCACCCCGTGCCTGGAGACCTGCGCCGAAGGCTGCCAGTGCGACAATGGCTTCCTCTTCGATGGCCAGGGCTGCGTGACTGTGGAGAGTTGTGGCTGCTTCGAGGAGGGGAGATACTACAAGGTACTGCCCCCTGCTGGTAGATGAGGATCTGATCCTGTTACCCCGAACTGGGAACCTAAGACTAGCTCCTCAGTTGGGACGAAGCAGATCTACAGCCCAGGGGCACGTATGCTGGATCAAAACATTGGTCCCCTGGGCTTGGCATCCAACCCACTGGCCATGCTCTAGAGACAAGCAAAGAACCCTGATGTGCCACTTGTCGCTACATTCTGTAGTCAGCTCCTTGATCACACGTTGATGTGTTGTGAAAGATACTCAAGAGATCAAATAACCAACCTCAGTTAGCTTTCTCGATAACAGTGAATAGCAGTAGAGCTAGGCTGATGCAGTGTGGGTGTAGCAGTGTCTGTCCCAGGATATTGGAGAGGGGATGAGTTTGTAGAGTTTCTCTTGGAGTTGTTTGGGGAAGGATTTGATGATCTCCTTCAATTCCTGGGTAAATTGTGGTGGGAGGTCTTCTCGTCGTCCTTTATAGGAGTGTTGTCACCCCCTTGCAGTTCAGCTTGGCAGAATTCAGTTTTTATGGTTTTATAATTTCAACCGATAATATCGATGTTTATGTTTAAGCATTTTTTGTTTTTAATCAATTTAAATTTTCACAATTTACATAATTGTGGGTTTTAAACATTTATTTTATTTTGGCTTATTTAAATTTTCACAGTTGCGCAAAGCTGTGGGTTTTAACCATTTTTTATATTTATTTAATGTTTTACCGTTGCACAACATTTGTGGATTTGAAGCGTTTTTAATTTTTTTAATGGATTTAAGTTTTCACAGTTGCACATAATTATGGGGGGGGGGGTCAGACTATAATTAATTAATGACAGTAGCTGCTGAGATTCAAGAAGTTACAACTTTATAACCATTAAAACACAAATTGTCAACCTCACATCAAAATACACAAAGTGAACAGCCTTAAATCAAACTCTGATAAGTTGCAGCATTTTTCTTACTTTGCCTAGCTATGAATTTCGACTATTATGGATGGAAATATTTTTGTCCTTGGTTTGTGTGTACGGTGAAAACAATGTTTGTCGACATTTGCCGGTACAAATCTAATCCTGCCAAGCCTAAAAAATAGTACAGGAAAAAAGAGTTCAATACAATAGAAATTTCTGGGAAGTTGTCGCATGCCACATTGTTGAATTCCCCCTAGAAAGAAGGTGTGTGTCCAAAGTTACTGCTCCTTTTTACACCCATCCTGTTTACAAATAAAAAGCTACTATAACCATCATCGGGAGGCTAGATGTAACCAATCATCTTTGTATCTTGTTTTTTGGGTACCGTGGTGTACCTCTTATCCCTGTGTTCTGACACATGGGTGTGAAGGCATCTCCTCGGCTTGTACCAGGGTAACACCCCTATCTTAATCCTGACAGTTTTTCTATCAGCTTCAGCCAAAGTCAATGCAGGGCATTATGTGATACTTAGCACAAGTAAACCGGTTTATAGGAAGATGTAGGCCAGTTCAGGCCCTGTAACTGCCAGAAATATGCACACAATATAATGTTATAGTGCTTTGTCTGCTTAATGCATAGTCATAGATTAATCGATTTGTATATTCCAAGGCCAGAAGGGACCACTGTCCAGAGAGCTGCCCCCAGACCATTCCTAGAGCAGATCTGTTAGAAAAAACCATCCAGTCGTGATTTAAAGATTGTCAGTCATGGACCTCACCCCGTGGGAAATAGTTCCAGTGGTTAATTGCTCTCACCATTAAAAATGGACGCCTTCGTTCCCGTCGGAATTTGTCTAGCTTCAAGTTCCAGCCATTGAATCATGTTAGATCTTTTTCTGCTAGAGCGAAGAGCCCATTATTAACTAGTTGTTCCTTGGATAGATACTTATAGACTGGGATCAAGTTACTCCTTAACCTTCTCTTTGTTAAAGTAAAGAAACTGAGCTCCTTGAGTCTATCACTAGAAGCCATGTTTTCTAATGTTTTCATCATTCTCCTGGCTGCTCTCTGTCTCCTCTCCAATTTATCAACATTCTTCTTGATCTGCAGTCACCAAAACTGGACACAGGATTCCATCATCGGTTGCACCAGGGCCAGATATAGAGGACAAAATAATCTCTCTGCTCCTACTTGAGTCTCCTCTGTTTATGCATCTCAGGATCACATTAGCTCTTTTGGCCACGGCTCATGTTTAGCTGATTATCCATCCTGACCCCCACATATTAATGTGCGTGGTGGGAATAATACATATCATTAATGTGATTTTTTAAATGCCAGACCCACATATATTGGTCAACACTATCCCACAGTGCTGGGGTCATCTCCCTGATTGGCCTGTTCCCTGAAAGAGACCGGAACCTCCTGTAACTTGCTCTTTCTTCTTTTTGTCGCCAGACAAATTCAAATCGGAAATAAGGCACAGTTGTTTAGCAGTGTGGGTGATTAACCAGTGGGACAAACTCCCAAGGGAAGTGCTGGATTCTCCGTCCCTTGGTGTCTTCCAACCCTGTCTGGTTGCCTTTGTGGAAGATGCTTTAGCCAAACACGAGTGATTGGGCTCAACCCGGGAATAACTGGGGGAAGTTCCCTGGCCTGTGTTCTACAGGAGATCAGACGAGATGATCCAGTAGAAATCTAAGCAAGCTCCCGCTGCAGCATCCTCTCTCTAACCTCCTGCAGCAGTGGGTTCCACAGGTTGATGAAGCAGAATGTCCTAAATTCTCTGGCCATCAATTTTAGGGGAGTGACCCATGTATTCTCCAGGTCTAAAGGAGGCAATGGATGGTTCCTTCTTAATCATCCAGGCCTCACTTCATGCCTCCACATCTCTGCTTCTTTCCAGCTTAATACACCATGAGTTGTTTCTTACAATTGGGAAAGAAAAGGGGTAACTTTGGGGAAGGGGGTCGAGTGGGTTAGAGGAGGGGGGCTAGGAGCCAGGACTCCTATGTTCTATCCCCAGCTCTGGGAGGAGAGCAGGGTCTAGTGGCTAGAGCAGGGGGGCTGACAGCCAGGATTCTATCCTTAGCTTTGGTTTACCTCCAACAGAAGTTCTCACCAGTGAAACTGAAAACTTGATTTTTCTGCTCTGTGACATGGGATTATTTCCCCTTTTCCAAACAGCCCAACGAGACGGTGCTGGCAAGCAAGTGTCAGCAAAGATGCAACTGCAGCCCGGCCCGAGGGCTGAGCTGCGAGTCCCACAGCTGTGCCAGTGATGAAACCTGTGAGATCAAAGATGGTGTCATGGGCTGCATCAACAAAGGTAAAGGACAGTGGCTGATGTAAACATGTTGTGAGGGGTTATCGGGGCCAGAGTATATAGATGATTGTCAATGCTACCAGCTAAGAGTGGGGTCTAAGGGTTAGAGCGGGGGGCAGGGCTGGGAGTCAGGACTCCTGGGGTCTATCCCAGCTCTAGGTGGGGAGTTGGGTCTAGTGGTTGGGGTGGGGAGCTGGGAGTCAGGACTCCTGGGTTGTATCCCAGCTCTGGGCAGGGAATGGGGCCTAGTGGGTTAGAGCAGGAATGGAGGCTAGGGGCCAGGACTCCTGGGTTCTTTCCCCAGCTCTGCTACTGCCTTGCAGTTATTTAAAGTCTAGCCCCGACTGCTTTGTTCTACTGAGCTAAGTTCTGCTGAACATTTTGGCTGGACACCTCCTTAGGCTGATGGGGGCGACTCTGAGCGTACCCCATGCCAGCTCCCCAACCAGCTCTTACCCCTCTGTCCTGCCCCGGCTGGGCTCTCTCCCGTCAGACCCCTGCAAATCCCTGAGATGCCGGACCAAGGAGACATGTAAGGTCGAGAATGGTCGTGCAACGTGTGTCCCTGACTACAAGACGACCTGCTGGGGCTGGGGGGACCCACACTATCACACCTTCGATGGGCTGAACTTCAACTTCCAGGGTACCTGCACCTACACCCTGGCCAAGTACTGCGGGACCGACCCCACCCTGGAGCCCTTCACCATTGACGAGAAGAACGATAACAGGGGGGGTAACCAGGTTGTCTCCTACGTGCGCCTGACCAACATCTACGTCTATGGGTACAACATCTCCATCTACAAGAAAGAAGTCGGCAAAGTCCGGGTGAGTCTCCCGGGTCGGGTCGGGCTTCCAGCCAGCCCAAGGGCAACACACCACGCTTCTCACCAACACAACACAGCATAGCACAACTGCAACACAACATGCTTCACACCAACACAACACAGCATAGCACAACTGCAACACACAAAACCTCATGGCAATACAACGCACCTTTGCACAGCGCAACTGTGGCACCAGACAGCACACACAGCATCACACCACCACAACACACTTCACAGCAACACAACATATTCTTATACACCTGTACCCCCAACACAACACACAGTGCTGCCACTGTATTGTGTATAGTATCTTCCATAGCACCTGCAACACAATATACCACAACAGACAACACTGACACAATATTCTATATAGCGTTTTCTGTAGCACTGGTACCCCCAACACACCACAACACCCAGTACTGCAATGGTATTGTATATAGTATCTTCCAATAGACCGGTACCCTCAACACAACACAGCACCACAACATTGCCGCTATATTGTGTATAGCATCTTCTGTAGCACTGGTACCTGCAACACAATACACCACCACTGTATTGTGTAGCATCTTCTGTAGCATCTGTACTCCCAACACAACACACAATGCTGCCACTGTGTGCTATATAGCATCTTCCAATACACCTGTACTTCCATCACAACACTATTAATATATTGCTTATAGCCTCCTCCATAGCATCTGTACCCCCAGCACACAAGGCCGCCACTGTATTGTGTATGGCATCTTCCAATACACCGTCACCCCCAACACACAACGCTACCACTGTACTGTGTATTGCATCCTCCGTAGCACCCGTAACCCCAGCACACAAGGCTGCCACTGTATTGTGTATGGCATAGAATCACAGAAGATTAGGGTTGGAAGAGACCTCAGGAGGTCATCTAGTCCAACCCCCTGCTCAAAGCAGGACCAACCCCAACTAAATCATCCCAGCCAGGGCCTTGTCAAGCCGGGCCTTAAAAACCTCTAAGGATGGAGATCCCACCACCTCCCTAGGGAACCCATTCCAGTGCTTCACCACCCTCCTAGTGAAATAGTGTTTCCTAATATCCAACCTAGACCTCCCCAGTCTTCCAATACCCTGTCATCCCCAACACACCACACTACCACTCGACTGTGTATTGCATCCTCTGTAGCACCCGTACCCCCAGCACACAAGGCCACCATGTATTGTGTATGGCATCTTCCAATACACCTGTACTCCTAACACAACACACCACAACACACAATGCCAATCTATATTGTATAGAGCATCTTCCGGAGCACCCGTACCCTAACGTGCTGCGCCCCACCGCTGCATTGTCATGCACGCCCTTTCCTGTCCCAGGTGTGGATGGCCGCGACCCTAATGCCCCCACCCTTCCCCTTTGCAGCTGAATGACGTCGTCACCAGCCTGCCGCTGACCCTGGCCGACGGCAAGCTGCGGCTTTTCCAGAGCGGCCTGAGCGCCGTGCTGCAGACGGCCTTCGGCCTGGAGGTCTCCTTTGACTGGAACTGGCTGCTGCAGGTGACCCTGCCCAGCAGCTACTATGGCGCCACCTGCGGCTTGTGTGGGAATTACAACCAGGACCCAGCAGACGACATGGCGACGCCGGCCGGCGCCCGGCTCAGCACGGTGGTGGAGTGGGCCGCCAGCTGGAAGGTGAGGGACCGCGACCCGTTCTGCTGGCACGTCTGCCAGGGGAAATGCCCCACCTGCGAGGAGGAGCAGCGGCAGCGCTACCACCGGGACGAGGCCTGCGGGCTGATTGCCAAGGTGGATGGCCCCTACCGCGAATGCCACCACAAGCTCAGCCCGGACAACTTCTTCGACAGCTGCATCTACGACGTCTGCCTCAACGGGGGTGCCAAGAGCATGCTGTGCCAGGCGCTGGGTGCCTATGCCGCCAGCTGCCGCAAGGAGGGGGTCGTGGTCCGTGATTGGAGGACGCAATCCGGCTGCAGTGAGTGTGGGG
The DNA here is from genome assembly GCF_028017835.1 of Emys orbicularis. Lineage (NCBI taxonomy): Eukaryota > Metazoa > Chordata > Testudines > Emydidae > Emys > Emys orbicularis. Next base: position 14,448,560 of record NC_088702.1, read on the forward strand.
CCAGTGGGGAGAGGGTTAGAGCTGGGGGGTGGGGGGGCTAGGCGCCAGGACTCCTGGGTTCTATCCCCAGCTCTGGGAAGGGAGTGGGGTCTAGTGGGTCAGAGCAGGGTGGGCTGGGAGTCTGGATTCCTGGGTTCTATCCTCAGCTCTACATCTCCCATGATGCACCAGGGCTATTGACTCCCATGATGCACTGCTTCCCCTTTCCAAAAGGGGAGAGCCTGGTGCATCATGGGTGATGCAGTCCAACACAAAGCTTGGTTTACAGAGGAGAATGAGGCACCTGAACTATGGTCTCCCGGAGGCACTAGGACAGCATTTCTGAATAGAACTTTTTAGATTTCTCTTTCTTTGTTGTCAGCTGAAATTTTCACCCAAAATTGACATTTTCCATGGGGGGGAAAACCCTCATTTTTCAATCAGCTCTCAGGTTTCAGGGTATGACTGACTGCAGGGTCAGGAAGGGATTTTACTCCAGTCTGCAGCTAGCTGCTGTGGGTGTGATGCTCGAGTGTGTAGCATCCTCAAAGGGAAGTGGGATACAGAATTGGCTGGACCACGGTCTTATGCATCAGGATAGCTGTTTGGTCAGTTTGGCTGTTGTTAATTCTCGCCCAACTCTGATCCCAGCCCTGCCCTGCCCTGAGAACAGCCACTATGAGGCCTGTGGGAACGCCTGCCCGGCCAGCTGCTCTGACCGAACTGCCCCCTCCTCCTGCCGGGAGCCCTGCGTGGAGACCTGCCAGTGTGACGATGGTTATGTCCTCAGCGCTGGCCAGTGTGTCCCCGTGGGGAGCTGCGGATGCGACTACAATGGCCGCTACTACCAACCCAACGAGGAGTTCTGGGCCGATGAGAACTGCCGCTCTCGGTGCAGGTGTGACCCCAGCCTGGGCATGGTGGTTTGCCAGGAGACCAGCTGCAAGGCCAGTGAGAGATGCGCCGTGATCAACGGGGTCCGTGGCTGCCACGCAATCAGCTACTCCACGTGCACGGTCTCCGGGGACCACCACTACACCACCTTCACTGGGCGAAGATATGACTTCCAGGGCACGTGCATCTACCAGCTGGCTGGGCTCTGCTCCAAGGACCCCACACTCACCCCGTTCAACATCACAATCTGGAACAACCGTGGCAGCAGGGCCTTGTCCTTTGCCAAGGTGGTGACCGTGGAGGTGTACGGCAGAACCATTGCTGTCAGCCAGCAGCACCCTCGCAGGATCCAGGTAGGGACGCAACCATGGCCCTCTGAAGAGCGGGGCTCTTGGGGCCAGATCCCCAGTGGGTGGGAATGGGCCATCACTGAAGTGGAGTCAATGGGGCCGGATCCCAGCTGGGGTCTACTGGACGTAGCTCCATTGGAGTCAATGGGACCAGATCCCAGCGGGGGTCAATCAGCCATAGCTCTATTGGGGTCAATGGGGCCAGATCCCAGCTGGTGGAAATCCACAGAGGATGTGAGCTCTGGTGTCTGTGTAAACCAAGGAGCCCATAGTTAAGCAGGTAGCTGGTATGTTGGAAAATTTCAGTGCCATGTTGTGTGTATGATCCACAGCTACATAATGGGGGTGGGGGCTCAGTAGGGGGTGCTCTCCCCTCGAGGTCAGTGCTCAGCCCAGCTGCCCAGCCCAGAGCTGTGGTGCAGGGAACGGGGAGGAGATTACTGTTACAATGGTCATGGATTCTACTCAGCCGTTCCTTGGTGATTTTCAGGCACAGGTCTCCAGGCTCTGTAGAAAGAATACGTACCATTCCTGTTTAATTAACAGGGAAACTGAGGCATACAGCAGGACAAAGACTTGCCCAAAATTACATAGACAGTCAGTGGAAGAGCTGGGAATAGAGCCCAGGAGTTCTGGCTCCCAGCCCTAACCACTAGACACCACTCCCACCCAGAGCTGTGGATAGAACCCAGGAGTTCTGGCTCCCAGCCCTAACAACTAGACACCACTCCCACCCAGAGCTGTGGATGTGTCATGGACTCACAGGACTCGTGCTCACTCTCAGCTCCATACGATACCTGGGGGCAACCCCCTTCAGTGCGACAGCCCTTCTCGGGGGTCAAGCTGTAGGCCCCTCCTCCTCCTGGAACCGCACCTCTCTGAGCCCTCAGCACGTCTCTCGCTGTGGGCCTCCTCCGGGAGTCCACTCGCTCTGGACCCCCAGGGCCTCCACACCCAGAGGGAATAATGCCACCCTGTTCTCTAGACCGGATCGACTCTCAGCCAGTGTAAAACAGGAGGGTTTATTGAGCATCTGAACCCAGCACAGGAAACTCTCAGGGCCCTCAGGCCTGGCCTCCCTCAGCACAATACATCTAAGTCTCCCCTGCATCCAGGTGGGCTCTGCCTGCTCCCTCTCTCTCCAGTCCAGCAGCCCCCTCCTTCCAGCTGGGCATCCTATATCCCCTCCCCCAACAGCTCCTCCCCTGTCCTTTGTCCCAGGTAGACAGGTTGCTGGGTCCCACTCTCTCTTCCGTCCTTTGTTCCCCTCTGGCTGGAACTGGCTGGTCGGGTCACCGGGGCCCTCTCTCCTCAGTCCTTTGTCCTCCCACTGGCCAGAACCAGCTGACTGCCAAGCTGGGATGGGCCTCTTAGTCACCAGGTCACCAGTTGTTAGGGTTCCCCATCTCCAGGCCATTGTCTGGGGGTTCCAGCTGAGAGATCTCCCCTGGTCCTCTGCAACAACAAACCCTCTCCCACCACCTTGTTAAACAGGCAACACAGAGAAACTGAGGCACACACACACACTATTCATGTAAAACACAACAAAAATCCTCAACTTCATCACAGGATAGAACTCTGGAGTCCTGGGTCCCTGTCCCCTGCCCCCTCCTTGCGGTGTTCATTCAAAATTAAGCCCAGGCTCTGCCATGTCTGTTCCAGGTGGATGGAGTCTTTGTGGACCTGCCTTTCTACCAGGAGGAGACGCTCCAGGCCTACGTCAGCGGAGCCCAAGTCCTCATCAAGACCGCCTTCGACCTGAGGGTGACCTTCGACGGGAGCGGCCTGGTCAGGGTCACCGTGCCCAACACCTACACCAACGCCCTCTGCGGTCTGTGTGGCAACGGCAACCAGAGCCCCGGCCAAGATCTGATCATGAGGGACGGGAGCCGGGCTGCCAATGCCGTCCAGTTCGCAGAGAGCTGGAAGGTGAGGGAGGTCCCAGGGTGCTCGGACAGCTGCACCGGGGACTGCCTAGTCTGCAGTGAGGCTCAGAGACAACCCTACAAGGGAGACCAGTACTGCGGGATCATCACCAGAGGGGACGGGCCATTCAGACAGTGCCATGGGGCCATCGACCCAGCCCCCTTCCTCAATGATTGTCTCTCCGACACCTGCCAGTACAAGGGGCATCACTCGGCTCTGTGCGACGCGATCGGCGCCTACACGACAGCCTGCCAGGCTGGGGGCATCCAGATAGGGCCTTGGAGAACGGCCTCATTCTGCAGTGAGTGTTGCCTTTGGGGCTCTGCTTTAGGGACGGGCGCATGCGCACCAGCCCCTGCTGCTGGGGACGCGGTGGGTGTGTCTCAGAATTTCTCACCCACATGCCACTCACATTTGTGGCTTATTGCTATCTAATGGAGATTGGCCTGAGGCTCACGCAGCCGGGCCAGGGATAGAGCACAGGAGTCCTGGCTCCCAGACCCCCCTGCTCTAACCACTAGACACCATTCCGCTCCCAGAGCTGGGTATAGAACCCAGAAGTCCTGGCTCCCAGCCCTCCCCGCTCTAACCACTAGACACCACTCCCCTCCCCGAGCTGGGGATAGAACCCAGAAGTCCTGGCTCCCAGCCCTCCCCGCTCTAACCACTAGAGTCCTGACTCCCAGTTTCACACCCACCCCAGTTCTGTCCACTGTACCTTAATGGGCCTTTTATCTCACCCACATCTGCACGTTCCCTCTGATCTTCTCCTGCAGGCCCCACCTGCCCCCTTAACTCCCACTACGAGCTCTGTGGGAGCGGCTGCCCTGCCACCTGCCACGGGCTCTCGGCGCCGGACGGCTGTGACGCTCCCTGTGCTGAAGGGTGTTTCTGTGACGCCGGGTTCCTCCTGAGCGGAGACCGGTGCGTCCCCGTTGCGCAGTGCGGCTGTGTGCACCAGGGCAGGTACTACAGGAAGGAAGAGGAGTTCTACCCCAGTGCCTCCTGCCAGGAACGGTGCCGGTGCAAAGACAACGGGGTCGTCAAGTGCCAGGAGGCTTCTTGCGGAGCCAATGAGCAGTGCGGGGTGGAGAATGGAATCCTAGGCTGCCACGCCACGGGCTGTGGCAAATGTGTAGTGTCTGGCGATTCCCACTACCTGACCTTCGATGGACGGGCCTTTGACTTCCAGGGCTCCTGCTCTTACACCTTAGCCGAGCTCTGCAGCAGTGTCCCCCGACTGGCGAACTTCTCTTTGATGGTGGAGAAGGAGAGCTCTGGCGATGGTCGCGTGGCTCGGATGAGGTCGCTGGTAGTCTCTGTCCAAGGCTACACCATCACCGTGGAGAGGGGGAGGAAATGGACAGTCGTGGTAAGGTCCCCGTGTGCTTTGAGCCCCGTTGCTGGCCAACTCCATGTTTGCTGGTTGTTCCTCAGCCTGACCTGGGTGCCCTGACGTCCAGAGGTAGCATAGCTTAGAGGCTGGAGTGGAAGGGAGGGATGGCCCCTGTGGTGAGGGTGCTTGGAGATTTGGGTGCCAGTCCCTGCTCCGTCAGAGGCTTGCTGTGTGACCTTGAGCAAGTCCCTATACATGTAACCTGTGTGTTAGCCCAAACCTTTCTAAAGTCCACATGGAAAAACCTCTGAGCTGGGGCTTTAAACCCTGGCTAGCTGACCTAGCTCCTGGTGGGTTAGAATATCAGCGTGGGCTGGAAGCTGATGCAGGCTCAGTCATTCAAGTGTGGATGGTCCTCCAGTGCCTTCCCACAATCCCTGCCTAAGGACAGGCAAGTTCTCTCACAGTTGACTGGGAAAGGATCCCAGAGTGTCTCATCCCTCAAGCTATGCCCCCAGGCAGACAAGGGCGAGCCCAGTGAGGGCAAGGGCATGGGAATGTGGGGAGGGCTGTGCAGTGGGGAGGGACACACCCAGGCTCGGCTAAGCTCAGAATCGAGTACCAATCACTCGGGTTAGCTGTGCAATGAAGACAGATTCTTTGTCCATCTGTGCCTCAGTTTCCCCAGTTGTACAATGGGGATATTGGCACTGCCTTGCTTCCCAGGCAGATTGTCCCAATAAATATGCTAAAGGGCTGCTCAGATACCAAATTAATGCAGGCCAGATAAGGACCTAGAATAGAGCAAGGGCACCTGGGCTCTATTCCCAGCTGCTCTGCTGGTTGACCGTGGGCCGGTCCCTTCCCCTTTATGTGTCTCATTTTCCCCGACTGTATAACAAACTGCCCTGCGGCACCATGTCAGAAATAATTTGGTGTTTTGCTGAAAAAAGTTGAAATTTTCCTTGGGGCCGGGGTGGGAAAAAGCCCATTTTCAGAGCAGTTCTACTAACTCAGAAATGCCGGTGGTCTTCCACGCCGAGTCTAGATGTAGTTTAGTCCCAAGAGTGGGGCAAAAAATGGTGGTAGTATGGGTTACGTCTTCACGAACATTGGGGCAGCCTCTCCCCAAAATCCACCCAACCTCTCCCAACTGCATTTAAATGAAGATCCTGCATTAAGCTGACGAGATAAATAAAGAAATCGACGGCGATGAGAGAGGCCTTGGTGATTTGTGTCCTGGAGGACTAGCTAGAGGAGAGTCCCAGGAAGCCCCACTAGATCAGCCTATGGAAGCTACATGACAAAGCTCAGGTCAGTCTTTGTGGGATCTAATGCAGTGATGGGCGAACGTCCCTTTCCTTGGCACAGGTGAACGGGGAGCTCTATGCTCTGCCGCTGGCCCTAGACAGCGGGAGAATCCATGTGAACCAGGAGGGGAAGAATGTCGTTGTCCAGACCGATTTTGGCCTCAAAGTCCTTTACGATGCTTCCTACTACGCCTTGGTGTCCGTCCCCAGCTCCTACAAGGGACACGTGTGCGGCTTGTGCAGCAACTTCAATGGCGACAAGAACGACGACTTCCTGCTGCCCAGTGGGAAGAGCGCCCGGAACGCAGATGAGTTCGGGGCCTCTTGGAAGGTGCCCATTGATGGTGCCACGTGCGCCGATGGCTGTGGGGAAAGATGCCCCGTCTGCGATGCAGCGAAGACGGCGCCGTACCAGGTCGAGAGCTCCTGTGGGCTGATCAGAGCCGCCGTAGGTCCCTTCAGAGACTGTCACTTGCTGGTCAGCCCTGCTGAGTACTTCAACCATTGTCTCTATGACATGTGTGCCACCAATGGGGCGGGAGAGACCCTGTGCCAGAGCCTCCAGGCCTACGCGGCCGCGTGCCAGGCAGCTGGGGCCAAGATCAGAGCCTGGAGAACGGCCTCCTTCTGCCGTAAGTTTATAGAGCAACCTACAGCCCTGGGCTGAGATAACTTCCCCGACCTCTTCCCTCCTCTGTCTGCCCCCGCCCCCATCATCCCCACTCCCTGGGACCCCAGATCTCCTGATCCCAACCCTCTCTCCACCCTCCCACTGCCCCATCCCCCCAAAACCTGCTTATTATCAGCAGCTTGGTCTTTAAAAACCCAAACAAACTAGGAAACATCCAGAAAAATAACTTGACTTGCTCAGGCCAAGGAGTCCCTGGTGGAGCTGGGAATTGAACCCAGAACACTGGTGTCTTAAAAGGTGCATTTCCATGGCAACACAACCAACCAACTGACCCAGCCAAAAAACCAGAGCTCAGGCTGTGAATAGGATTCGGGGGGTGGGTCTCAGAGCCCTGGTGGGAACATCTGCACTGCTATTGACCCATGTTGCTATAGGTATATGGGCAGACGCTAAATAAGATGCAAGTGTGGCTGAAGGCAGTAATGGAAAAGCCTACAGGACCCTGTAACAGTAGCATCGCCAAACTAGCTAAGGTTCAAGGCCTAAAGATTTGATACAAGCAACTAACCAAAAGGTGTCTTGTGACCGTCTGTGTCAAGATGTCAAGAGTGCTGTTATAAGCTAAAGTGCCGACAGATAACCACAAGTTGCCTGTTTGTACCAGCTGTAGCAGCATAGGCGACCTCGCTAGGTCAGTGTACACACTACAGCCTTGTCCCACAGGTGTAAGTGCCTTAATACACTGACATCATAACTCCACCTCCATTAGCGGCGGCGGGCTTTTGTCAGTGTAGTTAGGGCAAGGCAGTGTCTGTGTACACACTGTGCTCCTTACCACGGCTGTTGGCTGTCTTCAGTTTAAACGGCTCCATGCAGAAAGCTGGGCAGTTAGCGCCTCCCTGCCCCTGGCTCCCTGCTCTGAGCCAGGCTGTGCCTGCCCAGCTCCCTGCTCAGGGAGGCGAGAAGCCCGAGTGGCTGTCTCCCTAATCCCAGCAGGGAGCCAAGAAGCCCAGGCGGCTGGCCCCTGCGCCCAGCGGGGAGCTGCAGGGAGCTGACAGCCTTGGCTCTCAGCCCCCCTCACTGGCCCTCTTCAGCCGGTGGAAGTGCTCCTGGTGAGGACGCGCATCACTGACAGAAGGAGGGTAGTGTGGACATCAGCCACTGCAGTAATTACATGGGTCGGCTTAAGTGTGTAGCGTAGACATACCCTTATTCACCTGGCTTTGCTGTACCAGACCCACTCCCCTGTGTGTGGGTGGGTGGGTGCGTGTGATGGATCTAAAACACATGGGTTTGCTGCAGTGTTGCTTGGGCATTTACTCTGTTTTATTCCTCTCTCTCACATCTGTTTCTCTCTCCAGCCCTGGCCTGCCCAGCCAACAGCCACTACGAGCTGTGCACTAGATCCTGTGATTTCACCTGTGCTGGCTTGTCCACCCCTGCCCAATGCACCATGAAGTGCTTTGAAGGCTGCCAGTGCGACGTGGGCTACGCGGCCGATGGGGAGGGGTGCGTGGCCATGGCTAGGTGCGGCTGTGTGCGCGACGGACGCTACATCAAGGTGGGTGCTGGGTTATCAGGGTGTGAAGTTTCTCAGGCCGGCTGCTGCCGTTGCTACCTGCTGACCTGCAGGGTTAGCACAGGACTGAAGCGGGAGGAAGAGGGAGAGGAGCTGAGTTGAGGACACAAGGGGTCCAACTGGAAAAACAAAGAGGGTGCAGTACTTCCCTAAGCTCCACCCACAGAATAAGCTCCGCCCACAAGTCACTGCTTGGCTTGTACAGACCTTCAAAGCTGGTTCCTTGTAGCTGCCAGCCGGGGACCAATGGCTGCTAGGGGCAGGAACTGGGAAATGCACACAGAACTCTGAAATTCCTACTATAGAACTAATTGCATCTGGCTATTTCTAGCTCTGAACTAATGAATTGACAGCTTCTTTCAACATCAGAGGGTTGCAATCCATACGGCCTGGCTGAATTTTGTCCTTTGTATCTGGAAATCTGTGGAGCACTGGTAGTCTTGCAACTAGAGCTGGGTGAATTTTTGCCCAAGACCTTTTGCCCCCCACCGGAGAAAAATGCAGATTCAGTGACATCAAATTATCAGTGCTTCTGCATCTGTTCTTAGCAGAGTCCCCATCCGCTGCCTGCATCAGGGGTGTTGGGGAGGGAGATATGGCTGCTTCCTGCCGTTGATATGGAGACTTGACACTCTCGCCAGTGAAAATTTAACAAAGTTGTTTGGGAATTTCCCTGCAGGCCGGGGAAAGCGTCGTCTCCAGTGCTTGCTCTGAGAAGTGCACCTGCCAGGCCTCAGGCGGGCTCGTCTGCGAGCCACACAGCTGCCCTGCCGGAGAGGCCTGCACACTCCAGGACGGGGTGCGTGGCTGCGTGAAGCGGGAAGGCCGGTGCACACTGCTCACCGGAGGCGGGCTCACCTCCTTCGACAGTGCCTCGGGGAAGATCCTCAACAGTGGGGCCTATGAGGTGGCTTCACTCTGCAACAGCAGCGCCCCCTCCTGGTTTAGGGTGGTGGTAGAGGTTCAGCAGTGCAGCAACGGTGGAGTGGTGGCTGGTGCAGCCGTCTACATCTTCTTCCAGGAGGCTTTTGTCGTTGTCAAGAGGAACAAGGAGACGTGGGTAAGAGGGGACCGGGTCAGAACTGGCTGAGACACAGGGGAGAGCTTCCTTCTATTAGAGCCATGCTCTAACTAAATAATAAAATCCAGGAGTCCTCGCTCCCAGCCCCTCCCCCCGTGCTGCTCTATCCCACTAGACCCCACCACTCCCCTCCCAGAGCGGGGAACAGAACCCAGAAGTCCTGGCTCTCAAACGCTCCCCACCCCACTCCTCTAACCTACTAGAGCCGACTCTGCACAGACCCAAGACGTCCATTGCCCCTCCTGTTGTGCGTAGACATAACGGCTTTTTACAGTTATTGCAGACAGAGCTGCTGGAAATTAAAATCGTGGGAATATCGAACATCCACAGGAAGCAATTTTTGTGCTGCCCATTTTGGAAATGGGCCAAGTTTTTCTTGACGTTTTTCGCCGATTTATCAAATTGTTTCTATGCCCAAACCGGTCATTTTCCAAATGGGAGGGGAGAGGAATTCCACTTTCTGATGGAACCAGCTGATCCCGCTGCCCTGCAACGTGGCCCACGGACTCCAGGCCCCGCTGCCCTGCGATGTTGTCGCTCCATCTCACTCATCCCCATGTCTTCTTGACCTCCCAGTCTGTGTGTTCCAGGTGAACGGGCGTACGGTGCCGCTCCCGGCGAAGATCTCCAACGTGTCTGTGAGCGAGTCTCAGGGCGGTGTGGCCGTGGTCCAGGCCTCGGGACTGCAGGTTCTGTTCAGCCCCAGTGGGGAGGTGACGTTGAGAGTCGGCGAGAGCCTAGCTAACAAGCTCTGCGCACCCTGTGGGAACTTCAACGGCGACATCTCCGATGACCTGCGGCTGCCCAGCGGGCAGGTCACAGGGAACCTCATGGAGGTTGTTGCTGCCTGGAAGGCCAGAGACTTCTCCGGGTGGTGAGTGGCTCTGCAGACAGCCTATTTTGGCAACCTCAACACCCCATTCTTCGTCTCCAGAGGATGCCCAAATCCCATTGATTTTCAGACCCACACCCAACTCGTTCCCAACCTCTCTCTCAAGCCATTTAGCCAACATGGCTTCCCGCCATATCTCAGCTCTAGTTATCGGTACTCTGGTAGTGGTGCCCACTGCAGAGCTCACTTCCGGGATCCCTGGCAGTGTTGCCCCCCATCCCTCTGGGATTCTTTCCCTTTGTCACCAGGTCAGGCACCTCCTGCGATTGCATGAGTTGCAGGTGCCTCCCGCTGCCACCAACACAGATCTCCTGCCACATAGCAAGAGAGCTCCCTGCCCCAGTGTCTCCAACTAGACAAAGAGAAGGATGATCATGCCTGTTTCACACGTGGGGAAACAAGAGACCCAGAAATTGTGATTTACAACATGGCCCAGAACAGGAGCGGAGACACTGCTGTAGCATTTGAGAACCTAGGAAGCCTGTTTCCCAGCCGGGGACTGAAGCGAGATCTCCCACATCCGAATGCAGTGTTTTAATTACAAGGCCACCGTGTGGGGATGGGATGAGCCTTGTGTAAAAATTAGAATAGGTTGAAAAATTTCTACCAAAACTGATTTGAAAAATTGGGGTTGCGTTGAAACTATTTCCTCACACACACACTCACTCTCTAAAAGTGTCCGTTTCCTATGACAAAGAGATTAATTGAAAACTGAATACTGGAAAACCAAAATATTTAGATTTTGAATTGGTGCTATAGTGCCTGATGGGAGCAATGCCCCTCTGCCATGTACATTGGCCAAACCGGACAGTCTCTACGCAAAAGAATTAATGGACACAAATCTGACATCAGGAATCATAACATTCAAAAACCAGTAGGAGAACACTTCAACCTCTCTGGTCGCTCAGTAACAGACTTAAAGGTGGCAATTTTGCAACAGAAACAGACTCCAGCGAGAAACTGCTGAGCTGGAATTGATATGCAAACTAGATACAATCAACTTAGGCTTGAATAGGGACTGGGAATGGCTGAGCCATTACAAACATTGAATCTCTCCCCCCTTGTAAGTATTCTCACACTTCTTATCAAACTGTCTGTACTGGGCTATCTTGATTATCACTTCAAAAGTTTTTTTTCCTCTTACTTAATTGGCCTCTCAGAATTGGTAAGACAACTCCCACCTTTTCATGCTCTCTGTATGTGTATATATACACACACATCTCCTCACTATATGTTCCATTCTATGCATCCGAAGAAGTGGGCTGTAGCCCACGAAAGCTTATGCCCAAATAAATTTGTTAGTCTCTAAGGTGCCACAAGTACTCCTGTTCTTTTTGATGGGAGTTGTGGTTCAGGTGCCTCATGTCACCATTCTTATGTATAGGCTGGGCTCTTTTGCTGGAGTACATCTCCCATGATACAGCACAGCCAGGCGACTGCCATGATAGACCCTCTCCCTTCACCAAGAGGAAAGACTGGTGCATCATAGGAGATATATTCCTGCCAGGGAGCCTGGCCTATAGAAGAGAATGGGTATGAGAAACCTGAACTACAGCATCCATAAGGTACTGCAACAACATTTCAAAATTGAAATATTTCAGTTTGGGGGCTTTGGTTTTTTTTTTTTTTTGACCAAAAAACTCCAAACACGTTCGATGGACAACAAGCAGAAAGTTCATTCAGTTTTCCGGGAAAATTTTTTCACCCAACCATAATTTGTTGTTGATTTTCTGTTTGCCAAGACCCCAACATTTTCATTTTTTCATCATTTTTCCACGGGGAAAAATACAAAGACACCTTCCCCTTTAGCGACAGGAAAAAAGAAAAATTACTCTCCCCACTAAAGACAACTGATGTCTTTTGCAGTTGCATGTTCTCCCTCTCAGAACCCATCAGTCCAGTACTCCTAGTAACCCTAAGCTCTGCTGTGGCACTTTTTATTGGTGGATCTCAAAGCATGTCAGAGTTACCCTCTTTTACAGATAGGGAAACGGAGGCACAGAGACTTGCCTTAGCTCACCCAGCAGGCTTGTGGGAGAGCTGGGGATAGAACCTAGGGGCTCCTGGTCCCAGTCCAGCTCTGATGCACTAGATCATACAATTCTTCCATCTCCAATCACCAACCCTTCCCTCCTAGAACCCCATTCTTCCCCTTTGCCAACACGTCACCCTACTAGCCCCCATCTCTTACCCTAGCAGAGGATGGTGATGCTGCTATGGGGCAGCTCATCTCTGGGGGGAAAGGAGGCCTCTTTGAGACGGAGGTTCTCTCTGGGTGGTGGTGGTGTAGACAGGGCTGCAGGTTGCCTGGAACTCCTGGAAAACTTGGCTCTACGTCTTACTGGTGGAGCAATCAACCTTCTGCATGGGGCGGTATGCTAGCCCAAGCCCTCCAGGAATAGATAGAGCAGCTGTAGCAGGAGCTGCAGATGGTCCAAGTATTTTGAAGTGCTCAGCAAAGGGTCCCCTCCGTACGGGTAGAGTCTATTCTAGTCTCGTGAAGGCCAAAAGTATAACTGGGTTCAAAAAGAACTAGAGAAGTTCACGGTGGATAGCCAGGAACACAAGCCTTAAGCCTCCAACTGCCAGAACCTGGGACTGGACAACAGGAGATGGATCACTCAAAAATGCCCCATTCTTTTCATTCCCTCTGGTGCATTGGCCCATCAGAGGCAGGCTACTGGGCTGTGATGGTCCATTGGTCTGATGCAGTGTGGCCGCTTTTATCTTCTACAACTGGGTGAAGCTTTTTGCTTGAAATTTTTGGCACCAAAAAATGCAGATTGAGCAACAATGAAAATTTTGACTGCTGAATTGTTTGCGTATGTAAAAACCTTTTACAGTTCTGCTAAATCAAAACATTGTTTTGACAGTTTTTGAAAAAAAAAAAAAAGTTTTGATTTAGCTTCCAAATGGACTTTTCAAGGTCTCCTTTACCTGCGTTACATTTTAAATGTGGCCAGACACTGTTCTGATTTGGTCAAAACAAGTTGTGTTCCAGCGGACACCAATTTTGAGTTTTCAGTTTGCTGAGAGCTTGAACCTTTTTGCTCCGACCCAAAATGAATTTTTGCCCTGCGGACCCCCCAACCCAGCAGCAGCCCACCTCTAGTTCACGTGTGTTTTTGATCAATGTGGATGCTAATTACTATTTTCTCTCTTTTAGCAAATAGCAGCTCCACGTGGAACCATCAAAGATCAACACTGCATCTACATTGGACTCGGCCCATTGTCTAAACAATTGCTAACCACCCCAAGGTATTTGTGATACCTGAGGGCCAGTTGTAAGACACTGTAATATCAGTCAGTGGCTCTAGAACAATAAATCCTTGCAATCCTTTCAATACCATTGTGCAGCTTCATTGTCTCACCCTGCGTTCATGTTATCCCTCTTAGCAAGGCATGCGCGGAAGGTTTTGGCAGAGCATTTCAGAGCCACAGGGACGTTAGTGAATTGTGATTTCATAGACAAGCCCAGACCATTGTAGTCATCTACACACTCTGGCATCCTGCAGAAAACAGGACTTCACTGAATTTAATTCCCACACCAATTAATTGAATGAGAGCAGATCTCTTTGAAAGAACATCCAATCTTGATTTAAAAGTGTATGGAGAATTGCCCATGACCCCTGGTAAGATGTTCCCCCATGTTAGTTACCCTCCCCGTTAAACATTTTGCACCTTAATTCTGAACATGTCAGTTTCCATCCCTTGGATCTTGTTAGGCCTTAGTTTGTGAGATTGAAGAACCTCTACTAAGCTTCTGCTCCAGCACACAATCGAGTCCTAGACAGATCAGAACCTCACTATGTCTGAGCAGGGCCAGCCATGCCAGTACCTACCCTGCTGAGCCCATGGTATAAATAGGTGAAATGATCACTTATGGGGAACCAAGGCAGAGTTCCTGATTCTCAGATGGCCATCAGCAGCATGAAGTCACCTTGACTGAAGGAAGCCCCAGGGTAGATCTGGGATTCAAACCAGCATATCCCACTGCCTTTCAATCCAAGGCCATCTCAAAGCACTGCTAGGACAACTGTCACTGGCTGGCCAGGCTCCAGAGCTTACAGGAGGAAACTGATGGATGTTTTTAAGAAGGCAATCAATGGGTTTTTGCATCAGGCCATGTTTCCATTGACTAAGCACAGTAAGGCCTTAAACAACTTTTAGACACCACAGTAGATCAAGTCTTAGTATCAGGAAGGGTTTGGCAGCCCTACGCACAACCCTAGCCATTTTGGTTCAAAATTGATATTGGGGCAGGGAGTGGGAGAGAAGAGAAGAAAGAGGAGAAGAGAAAAGGACACAGCTGGTGATTGAACAGCTGCAACCAGGTCTATTACTTTCCACTAAAGAGAATCATAGAATATCAGGGTTGGAAGGGACCTCAAGAAGTCATCTAGTCCAACCCCCTGCTCAAAGCAGGGCCAACCCCAACTAAACCATGCCAGTCAGGGCTTTGTCAAGCCAGGCCTTAAAAACCTCCAAGGATGGAGATTCCACCATCTCCCTAGGTAACCCATTCCAGTGCTTCAACATGCTCCTAGTGAAATAGTGTTTCCTAATATCCAACCTAGACCTCCCCCACTGCAACTTGAGAGCATTACTCCTTGTTCTGTCAAGACCCTTCCATCTCAGCCCATCCTCTCAGTGGATTTTAACAGGCTGAAAACCTGAATAACCTCACAGAAAGGAGGTATCCACAGAGACCCTGGCATGGGGAAGAATGGAGATAAGTGTGGGGGGGCACAGACCTGCTGCTATGGTGGTGGAGGAGGACGACAGAGTCCCTCAGACAGAGGGGGATGGGAGAAGGAGCAGTAGGCTGAGCTCAGCCTACATCTTCTGGAAGTTGAGAGTCTCATTTTGTGAGGGTTTGACAATTGAGGGTCCTCCCCCTCCCCCATTGGAAAGATCCCTGATTTATGCCCTAGAGCAGTGGTTTTCAACTTCTCATTTCCAGCCCTGCTAAAAATCTCAAGTGAAGGTGCAGCCCCCTTTGAAAATCTGAGACAGTCTGCAACCCCCACATTGAAAACCACTGCCCTAGAGAAAAAAAAAGTCTTACAAGTGGGGAGGAAAAAAAGCCACTGAACACCAAGCCCCAAAGTGTAGCTTGTTCCTTAGTTTCTTCCCACCTCCCTGGGGTGGGAGAAAGGCTGAATAACTTAAAAAGGCTCCCTGATCCTGGCTTCCAGCTCCTTCCCTCCCCCTGGGCCTACCCACCAGACCCTTCTACCACGAGGAGGGGTAGGAACTAGTGGTATTGCCCTTTCATGTGGAGGGCATTACACGGCAAGTTAGCAAGGGGGAAGTCACCAGCTCTAGTCTGCCCTCCTGTATGCATGTCAGGAACCATCAGCACCACCCACACCCTAAAAATCAGACCAGACCAATCTCTTACAAAGTGCCTTCCTCCCCAGCCCGGCCAACACAGGGAATGGAAGAAGAGAAGCTGAGCATGGCCCATGACTGCAGAGCTTTAGTTTTTAGGGAAAAAAAAAATAGCCAGAGAGTCAGCCCCTCCCCCGCCCAGTTTTCTTTTGAGAAAAGTTGCCAAAAACCCCTAGTTGGAGAGGCTGGAAAACCTCCACCAGCTGTATGAATGGTAGAGGAGGGCACTGAAGTTTAGAAACTCACCTTTCCATGAGGGTCTCATCTCTGGGCAACACAGCAGAGATCACCCTTTGCATGGTACATGGACACCCCAGTTCTCTGGTGTAAATCCAGAGCGACTCCCAGTAGAGTCAGTGTAAAGCTGGATGAGTCCCCCCCAAGATCTAGTTCACAGCATGTGAAAGGCTTGGCGAGTACTATATGGACCTGAACTTGCCTCAAAAGTCAGGGCTGCCCCCAGTGTGACAGATGCCATGCAGCACATTCTGTTATCCATGTTCCCCTGCAGTGAATCATTCAATGTTTCCTTGTATTAGGTCCTTATTGACAACACTGCCCTGGCACTTGAAGGTGACACCAGAGGAATGCACAAGGGACCAGACTGTTCCAAGAGATTTCAGCTTTATTTGGTTACATTTGAACACTGAAGTCTTAGTTTGCAGCTCCGAGCCTCTGATCTGGACTGGACCCTCCAGTTAGGATTCCGCCACTGCTAGAAAAAAAAAGCCGAGGGGAATCTAGATCAGTGGGGAGCAGTAGGTCTGACATGGCTGGAACAAGTGGCCTCTCAGGAGATGCCATAGCAGGTCAATTGAGTCCCCCTGCAAGCGGAAGCTCTTCTTATGCCCGGATTAGGAGCATGGCTCTAGTCCCAGTGCAGTTTAGTTGCAGTCTGGATCATATCCTGTGTCACCAGATTTCAAGAGCGTGCCACACCTAGCAGCTCCCCCACCCCATAAGAATTAACTAGAACCCAGGAATTCTGATGCCCAGTGCCCCCACCCATCCCCCTGGCTCCAACCCACTCCCCTCCCAGAACAGGGGACAGAACCCTGGAGTCTTGGCCCCCAGATCCTTCCCTCCCCCTGTGCCCTACCCACTAGACCCCTCTACCAAGAGGAGGGGTAGGAACTAGTGGTATTGCCCTTCCACGTGGAGGGCATTACACAGCAAGTAACCCAGCAGCAGTTGGTATTGGGTTGGGGTTGCATGTCTTTCTCAGCTCCAGCTGTAGACATGAGCCTGGGTCAGGGAGGAAGCCAGCAGCCAAGTGCTTCACATTTATATAGCAAAGGGCAACACCCTCATCTAGTGGCTGGTCCACAGAGCCAGCTGGAGAAGTCGCTTCATAGATTTAAGGGCAGGAGGGACCGGGATGGCCCATCCAGTCTGAGCACCTGCATGGCACAGACCAGATATCAGGCAGGGATCCTGCACCCAGCCCAGAGCTTCTTAGGAAGGAGAAAGCCCAATGCACAGCTACAAACCAGGGAGTTACTGCGAGGTGGGTGCACTGCTGACAAGAAGCTGGGTGTAAGAGATCACAAATTGAATCTGGCCCAATATGATGCAGTTGCAAACAAGGCTAATATCGTTCTGGGGGTGTATTAACAGGAGGGTTGTAACAGCATGGGAGGTCACTGTCCTACTTTGCTCGAGTACTGTGTCCAGTTCTGGGCACCAGGCTGCAGGAAACAGGGAGCCAAACTGGACAGAGGCCAGAGGACAGCAACAAAGAGGATCAAAGGGTTAGAAAACCTGACCTATGAGGAAAGGTTAAAAACTGCACGTTTAGTCTTGAGACAAGACCAAGTAGGGACCTGAGAACATAGTTGAAGGCTGCGGGCTGTTAGAGGACAGCGATCAATTGGTCTCCATGTCCACTGAAAGTAGGACAGGCAATAATGGGACTTTATTTGCAGGAAGGGAGATTTTTTTATTAGTTAAGGAAACAAAATTTAATTCTAAGGCAAGTTGGAAGCCTATTCCAGAGCCTAAGGAATCCCTGTCATTGGAGGTTTAAGAACAGGTTAGACCAGGGGAGGGCAAAGTATGGCCCATGGGCTGGATCTGGCCCATCAGGGCTTTCAATCCTATCCACGGGATTGCCAGCCCTGGGGTGCAGTGGGGCTAAGGCAGGCTCCCTGCCTCCCCTGGCCCTGTGCTGCTCCTGGAAGCAGTCTGCACCATGTCCCTGTGGCCCCTGGGGGAGGGCAGAGGGCTCTGTGCACTGCCCTTGCCTAATGGCACCGCCCCCCACAGCTCCCATTGGCTGGGAACAGGAAACTGCAGCCAATGGGAGGTTGGGGGGGGTACCCACAGGCAAGGGCAGCTTGTGGTGGAGCTGCCTGCCCCACCCCA
Source organism: Emys orbicularis (assembly GCF_028017835.1). Lineage (NCBI taxonomy): Eukaryota > Metazoa > Chordata > Testudines > Emydidae > Emys > Emys orbicularis. The sequence goes on from NC_088702.1 coordinate 14,466,296, forward strand.
CCCCCAGGAGCCACTGCTGGACATGCTGGCCACTTCTAGGAGCAGCATGGGGCCAGGGCAGGCAGGGAGCCTGCCTTAGCCCTGCCACCACCCCAGAGCTGCTCGAGGCAAGTGGTGCCAGGCTGGAGCCTGCACCCCAAAGCCCTCCGCTGCACCCCAACCCCATGCTCCAGCCCTACATTCATGGCCCTGCATACAATTTCCCCACCCAGATGTGGCTCTTGGGATAAAAAGTTTGCCCAGCCCTGGGTTAGACAGACCTGCCAGGGATGGTCTAGGTTTACTTGGTCCTACCTCAGTGCAGGGGTTGGACTGGATGACCTCTTGGTCTCTTCCTGCCCTATATTTCTGTTGGCCTCGCACCCCTGTGGAGATGGGGTAATAGCAGTGCCCCATCTGTACCATGGGCAGGGCAGGTGCAAGGATGTTTCACACCCTAGGCAAAACTTCCACCTTGCCCCCCCGCCCCCAAGCCCTGTGGCAACTTCCCCCCCGCCCTAAGGCGCCCCCCCCACCCCCCTGCGGCAGCTCTCCCCAGCCCGGGGAGCTGTGCAGCAGCTCCCCACCCCAGCTCACCTCCGCTCTGCCTCCTCCCCGAGCACGCTGTCGTTGCCGCTCCACTTCTCCCACCTCATAGGCTTGCAGCGCCAATCAGCTGTTCGGCGCTGCAAGCCTGGGAGGGAGAGAATCAGAGCGGGGCGGCGTGCTCAGGGGAGGAGGCGGAGCAGAGGCAGGGAGTTCCCCGCCTTACTTGCTGCAGGCAGCCCTCCCCGTGCCCCTCTGCCCCAGCTCCCTCCGCCTAAATGCTGACGACGACCGGGGCGGCCAAAGATCCGGCCGCCGCCAAGGACCCGAAATGCTGCCCCACAAATGCTACCGCCTAGGTCACCTAATGGGTTGCACTGGCCCTGATCATGGGGCACCAACACAGAAGCTAAGGGACTTGCCCAAAGTCACATGGAGCTTGTGGTAGAGCTGGGGAATTGAACCTGGGCCTGAGTCCCTGAAAACAGCCATCCTGCCTCTATAAGTAGCTTGTATAGCAGCCCTCTGTCATCCCCTCCCCAGAGGGAATGTGTCATCCTGCTAGCTAAGACTTACCATGAAGAGGCAAAGTCCTCAGCTACCCAGGAAGCCAGGACCTCCTGGGTGTTGGAGGCTGGTGTCCCTCCACGTGTCATCAAGTCATCCATGCTATCACCATTGAAGTTCCCACAAGTGCCACAGAGCTGAGCAGCGTAGGACCCATTTGCAGTCACCTCCAGCACCCCGGTGGCATTGAGATGGATCTCCACTTTTTCCAGCCACTGGACCACCACGCCCTGCTGGGACCTGGTTAGATACAGTTCAGCATTGATGCTGGTGGGTAGCGAGACCTCCTGGCCATTGACCTAACGGGGTGAGGAGAAGGAACAGATTAGAAGGCGGTTACAAAGCTCTAGAGACCAGAGCTGAGCAAGATGCCTTAACACAGGGGGCTGGATTTGGGGTCCCTTCTAGTGCTTCACTTCTGATTCTCTAGATGTTGGCTGCTGTTGGGTTGCTTGCACCTTTGGAGACCAGATACCACAGTAAATGGGCCCCTGGCCTGGCCTACCTCCCCATCCCAGTGCCTTTGGTTCTCATGTATGAGTCATCTTCCCTCACCATTCAGGTGAGCAGCCCATGCAGTAGTTTTCATGTGGCTAGAGATGTCCTGCTAATGTACTATTGCGATCTACTGGCTGGAAAAAGCTGTCCATCCATGTTTCATAATCCCTATACTGCAGGGAGCCAGGTGATTTTCCTGATGCTAGAGTGGCTAGATCTGTGCATTTGGGATAAAGGCAATCCCAAATTACAGCCCCATGGTTCAAAGAGATCATCTAACCTGCCCTGCTGAGGCAGTCCTTACCCAGGCTGTGCCCTCTGTGTCAATGGCAATGAAGACTGCACTGAGGAACATGTACACTGTGGCCACATGTCTGGCATCTGGCTGGCATTGCCAGCTCTCTAGCACGATCCTGAACCAGCCCGTGGCGTTCTGCTCGCAGACCCTGCTCACATCATAGGCTCCACTGGTCGGGGCTGCTCCGGACAAGCCATCAAAGGTAGAGAGGAGCTGCCCGGGGGCCACCAGGCAGGGATGCCGCTCCGCGTAGCAGCCTTGCACGCCATTCCTCAGCCCGCAGGGCTTCCTGCTGGGGCACCGGTGAGGGGTGCAGGTCAGACTCCCTGAGGGCAGGCAGACGCACTGCAGGTTGCAGGAGGCAGACAGGAGCGATTCCCCCAGCTGGAGAGAAGAGGACCGTGGTAGAAGAGGGAATTGAAGCCAGGCTAGTGCCATCTACCTGCAGGGAGACCTAGTGCCAACCCAGGCAGAGCTAGCATAACCCGTTGCGGTTAGAGGGTTGCCTTTAACCCCATCTCCAGCAAGGCCAGCTTTGCCTTTAGCTAGGCTAGGGGAGAAAACAGGCTGACATGCCATTGCTTGGCTCCAGTCTGGGATCCTGAGGCCAGAAGGCAGCATCAGTTTCACCCAGATGCCCTGGTCTTGGGCCCAACGACTGCAGTTAGACCAGAGTGTGTGCGCCACATGCAGAAGGCACCTCAGTTTCTCCTGTTGCCAGTGCCCAGGAGATCCCAGCAGGATCTGTGCCCCTGGGGGCAGAGGAGGCTGCTAGCTGTGTACTGAGCTGTTGTAGTTAAAGAGGTGCCATTGGAAGGGGGATGGATAGCTCAGTGGTTTGAGCATTGCCTGCTAAACCCAGGGTTGTGAGTTCAATCCTTGAGGGGGCCATTTAAGGAACTGGGGTAAACAACAAACAAACAAAAAAAACCACTGTCTGGGGATTTGTCCTGCTTTGAGCAGGGGGTTGGACTAGATGATCTCCTGAGGTCCCTTCCAACCCTGATATTTTATGATCTACAATGGAGAGTCTGGACCCAAGTCCCATTCTTCACACAGGCCTGCACATCAGTCCCTGCTGTTGCAGCCAGCCCATCAATCAAGCCCTATCTTCAGATGAGTTGGAGCAGTTGGGCAAAGCAGTCCTTGGGAATTTGCTTCCATGGAAGAGCTTGGTGGTTTTGGCCTCACCCAGCTTTTCCCATAGGATGAAGCACCATCAGCTCCCTTTCAGATTCCCAGCTGCAGCTCTGGGAAAGGCTGGGACACTGCCCCCATGGTGACAATGCCATGTTTGTTCCCTACCTTGTAGGTGGTGCCGTTGCTGTAGCAGCTGCAGCTTCCTGGCCTTACGCAGGCCTGGCCATCCCAGTAGTAGCCCTTGTGGCACTCACAGCCTTCCATGCACCCCCGCTGACACGGGACTCCAGCCTCCTTCGCCAGACAAGCCGCAGAGCACGGGTCCATGCACAGAGCAGAGCGGCTGTTCTCAGGGCAGTCCAGGGCTAGGTGGAAGAAGCCAGACATCAGTCTGCAACTCTAGTGCACCAGGACACAGGGCCGGCTCCAGGCACCAGCGCAGGAAGCAGGTGCTTGGGGCAGCCAATGGAAAGGGGTGGTGCGTCCGGGTCTTCGGCAGCGGGTCCCTCAGTCCCTCCTGGAGGGAAGGACCGGCTGAATTGCCGCCAAAGAAAGAATGAAGCAGTGCTGCCGATCGCGGCTCCCCCCCTTTGCCACTTGGAGCGGCAAAAAAGCTGAGCTGGCCCTGCCAGCACATGCCACTGTACTGACTTCACCTGCTCCAGCCACAGGACTCTCCCTCCCAGAGCTAGGAACAGAACCCAGGAGCCCAGGCCCCCAGCTCCCACTCCTTGCCTACAGCTGGGCATAGAGCTGGGTGTCAGGACTCCTGGGTCCTAACTACTAGGCAGTAGTGTTAGCACCTGCATTCATAACACTCAGCTCTTCTATAGCTCTGTTCATCCATAGATGTCAAGTCACTTCACAAAACAAGTCATGATCCCCATTGTACAGATGGGGAAACTCAGGCAGAGAGGGGCCATACCTGCCCAGCATCTGGCAAGTCAGTGACAGAGCTGGGAATAGGTCTCAGGTCTCCTGCATCCCAGAGCCCTATCCACTAGGCCACACTGCCCAGGTTACTGGTGTGATATCAAGTGAATCCTTGCCAGCCTGAGCCAATAAAAGCTTCCTCCACACTGTGGGGAGATTCTCTACACCAGGGTAGATGCCAGAGTCTTTACTAGAGCGATCTCAAAGCCAGTTCTCCCCTGCATGGGCAAGTGTTGATTTAATCAACTCCAGAAAAGTTATGTTTAAAAAAAAATCCCCTAAAGTTCAATTTGGCTTTTGTTGGACAGGAGACAGTTCTGATCAAGGTGGAAGCTTTGTGAAAGTTAATACTCAGGGCACATTTTTGATGCAAGTTTGACTAGCTCCATATGGGCATGTCTAGACTACAAAATTAAAATGGATCAACTTGCTGGTACAGCTGCATTTACACGAGTGGCTTCTTCCAACATTGGAAGAAGGGATCACACCTCTTCACACCCGACAGCTACACCTACACTCAACAGGGCATCAGCGCAGCTGCAGTGCTTTTATGAAGACTATGCTGATGGGAGAATGCTCCATCACTAATTAATCCTCCTCCACAATAGGCAGTAGCTATGTTGACATGAGAGGCTCTTGTTGTCTACATTGTGGATTTTTCATACCCTGAGGTGACATACATGTTATAAGCCTGTAGCATAGACCAGACCTTAGACATGGCTTAATTCAGTGGGAGTTTGGAATATTTCACACCTTGTCTAGGTGATCCTCAGAGGCTGTGTCTACACAGGTAAGCAATAGGGCTTGAACCCCGGGTCTCAGCTTGACTCAGGCTTGAAACCCTGGCCTTACACTGCTGTGTAGCACCATACCCAGAGGTAGAACCTTCCTTTAGTCCTTGCCTGGGAAGAGGACTCACTACATTGCATGGTGCTTGGCATGACTGGACCCTCTTTTTCCTAAAGTGCTGGTTCGGATCTGGCTGAGGAAGGGTTCCACTAACCCATTCCCTTTTGCCCACCCACCATCTATTCCAGGGAAGGGGAGGGTGGAACTCACAGCAGGAAGCCAGGTCCCTCCAGTGGCCAATTGGGACCCCTGCAGCTTGGCACAGGGTTGCGTAGCTAGCCATCACACCGCAGTGTATGGTGGTGCTGTTCCCCAGGCAGACATCATAGAGGCAGCCATTGACGAAGGCCGTGGGTTCAACAGCAGAGTGGCAACTGCTGAACGGGCCGGCCCTGGCCAGCAGGAGGTGGCAATGTCGGCTTTCATGGCTGGTGCATGGGGGCTGCCAGCCCCCCTCTTCCGTGTAGCAGTCCTGTCCCACGCCGGCTCTCCAAGCAGAGGCAAAGGCAGACGCGTTGGGTGAGACTGAGCCATCCAGCAGTGTGAAGTCATCACTCGAGACACCATTGTAATTGCCACAGAGGCCAGCCACATGCCCCTGGTAAGGTCCTGGGATGCTGATCGTTACAAGCGAGGCCCCATCATAGGCAACCTGGAGGCCGAAGTCAGTCTCCAGGCGGAGAATTCTGCCGTGCAGGAAGACACGCACTGAGCCACTCAGATCCAGGGGCAGATAGCCCTGCACGCCATCCACCTGGGGAGGAACAGGCACCTGTGCTCAGCAAGGCCATGGGCTATAAAAACCCTCAACCCTCAGGTCACCAGCGGGGTCTGAATCGGTCTTCGGCACAGGGCGGCCACTAGATCTAGCAGGGGGCAGCTGATCTTTGCGGGAGCAGCCACTATGAGCTATGGACATGGGCCCAGTACTTGTGGTTGCCTTGGCCATCTCCTTGCTAGCCAAGGTGGGGGGGGGGGGAGAAGAGAAGATCTCAGTCTCTCCCCCCCTCCCCAACATTATCTGCAATCTCAGCTGGCGGGAAGCCTCCTGCACCAGGTTTTGCAAACCCTCACTTCCTAGGCCTTCTGCTCCATCAGTTTTGGGGGGAGGGCACACATTGCAGTGCTGATATCTCAGATGGGACTAGGATTAACCCCATTTTAGTGAGGGGGAACCCTGAGTCCCAGAGGGCTCAACCTCAGATCAGGGACCAGGCTGGAATTCCCACCCCCACAAGCTTGGGATAATCAGCCCATGCTCCCTTCCTGGAGTGGGACCCAGGAGTCCAACTCCCTGTTCTGGCAGCAGCTCCCAGTCCCTTCCCAGAACAGGAAGAGAACCCAGGAATCCTGACCCCCTGCTCCCAGCCACTAGCGCCCCCACTCTTCCATCCAAACCAGCATCAGAGCCCACAGGACATGCTTGTTATTCACCTGGATGGCTGCGGTGCCCTGGGACAAGGTAAGTCTATGGCCGTAGACCCTGATCTCTGGCCATGTCTCCTGGCTAGCTCCTCTCAGCAGCCAGACAGCAAAGCTGGTCAGGTTACCCCCAGCCTGCGTCTCAGCCAGGACATGGCTGCAGTTCCCCCGGAGGATGAATGCTGTCTGGTCAAAGGAGATGTAGTTGCTCCTGCCAAAGGCTGAGCAGGTCCCGAAGAGGGCAGGGTAGCAGCGTCGCACTCCTGCCTGGATGCTGCACTCCTCATGGGCCCCGCAGGTGTGGGGCTGGCACACCACCCTCCCAGGGGCCTGGCAGCTGCACCTCTCCTCGCAGGCTGCGGTGTAGAAGGAGCTGCCCAGTGGCCAGTACAGTCCCTGGTGCAGGCAGCCACAGCCTGCTGGGGGTACACACTGGTCGCCGCTGAGCACATGGCCTGGGGTGCACTGACAGCCCTCCTGGCATGGCAGTGGGCAGGGGTGTGGGAGGGAGATATTGCAGCAGGTGGCAGGGCATGCCGGGGCACAGGGGTCATAGCGACTGTTTGGAGGGCAGTTGGGACCTGCAAGAGAGGCAGAGAGTTGGGTGAAGTCCCCCCCCCTCCCCCATAGCTTCAAGAATGCTGCCTGACCATCCCACCATGGGCAGGGCCTGAGCCCACGGCCTTTGACACTGGAGCTAGAGGGGCAACTTATCCCCACCCCCAGCCTCTTGTATGGCCAACAGCACCCCCCTGTAGCCACTGTGCCACCCTCTTCCAGCACTGGAGGGATCCACTGATGTGAGGGGAGGTGGCTCTCTGGGGCTTCACCACCCCACTGGGGGGTCCTACAGAGAAGAGCCATGGTTGTCAAGGTGGAGATAGGAACAGGGGTCTGAGCAATCTCCAAACAGGAGTATTGCCCCCCCACCGCCCCTCCCAAAAAATGCACAGGGGCAGACTCAGGTCTGGGCTTGCCACTGATCCACCCATGTTCCCATCTGTTGTGCAACAACAGCACAGCTGGGAGGTGGATGCAGTGATCAGAACCCATATAATGGAGGGGAAGTCTGGATCTCATCCCTTTCCCCCCCAGCCAGCCCATCCCTTTCACGCTCTCATGTAGGTAGGAGCCCCTGGGCCACCCACTAACTGCCCAGCAACAGAATCCAGGCATCCTGGCTCCCAGCCCCCCTGCTCTACCCACCAGACCCCACTCCCAGGTCCAGCCCTTCCACTTACTGCAGAAGCTCTGGTTTCTCCACAGGCCGACAGGCACCCGAGCTTCTTGACAGGAAGCTGCGTAGGCTGCCAGAGCACGACACAGAACAGTCTCGTTCCCCTGGTGGGAGCAGAGGTCAGAGATGCAGACCTGGAAATACCGGCTGGGGTCTATGGTGCTGTGGCACCACATGAAGGGTCCGTTCTCAGCCATCATCATGCCACAGCGGTCCCTGGCCCCGTATCTCTGAGTCCCATTGCAAGCAGTGCAGTTCCCATTGCACGTGGCAGGGCCACACTCCGGGGCAGTGCCTTGCACTCCCCCAACTCCTGTGGCCGCTCCTCCGCTCCCAGACATGTCGCTGCACAGGCCACACACCCCGGCAACATGGGCAGCAGGGAGGCTGAGCCGGAGCCGACTGTCCCAGTCAAAAGCAACCGTGAGGCCAGAGTCGGTCTTCACCAGCACGTCCCAGCTGGTGCAGAAGACCACAAGCTGGTTCTTCAGGAGATAGGGGAGGTGGACCAATATCCCATCCACCTGGAAGGTGACAGAGGGACATGATTAGCTGCAAGGGTTGGAGCAGAGGAATTCTGTTTGAGGGGCTTTCCTGCTTGTTGTGGGCCTCTTGCTTAGAACTAGCACCCACCAGGGAACCTCTCCAGCTGCCTAAAAACCAGTCCTGTTTTGGTTTGCTAAGACAGTTTTCTAGCATTTGCTGCCTGTGAAAAATCTCAATGGATTTTCTTCATTCGGATTTGGAAGGAGACACTTTGGAGTTGCACAGAATGGGACAGCCTTTTCCTGCACGGCTCTAGCCAAGGCAATAAAGGAGGTGCATGCATGAGGCTTTGCCACTATTAGACAGCAGCATGTCCCAGCATGCTGGGCCAACTGCCTGCACACAAATATGGGGACTGCAGCTGGAAGCCAGCCACACACAATGGAAATGAAGGTGCAGATCTTAGGATGGCTTCCCCTGTAGGTGAAATTTGATTGCAATGTTCAAAAGCTGTCTCTCACCAACAGAAGTTGGTCTAAAAGATTAACTTACCCATCACATGGAGACTAAAAACCAAGATTTGGAGACAGACTAGGTGGGTGAGGTAATATTTTATTGGACCAACTTCTGTTGGAGAGCTTTGAAGCCCAAAAGTGTGTCTCAGGTCTGGAGAAGGTAATCAGAGTGTCCAACCAAAACATGTGGTGGGATAGACATGTGAACCCCTTGTACTTCAACAAGGAGTCTGGTGGCACCTTAAAGACCAACATTTATTTGGGCATAAGCTTTTGTGGGTAAAAACCTCCCTTCTTCAGAAAGCTTAGGCCCAAATAAATCTGTTAGTCTTTAAAGTGCCACCAGACTCCTTGTTTTTGTAGATACAGACTAACACAGCTACCCCCTGATCCTTGTACTTAAGTGTTGTAGGAAGGCACTTAACCTCTGCAGTTGTAGGACAATGGAGGATTAGCAGGCAGCAGGGTGAATTTTAAGATTAATAGGCCATAAACCCCCCGCCCCCATCTGCCAAGTCCATGGTTTTTAGCATCCAGCTGAATTATGGATTTAAGTTCCCATGCTTGTCCCACCTTGTATTTAGCTTGGACACTCTGGTTACGGTCTCCAGAAGTGAAACTCAACAGCTTGTCCCTTCCACCAAACAGAAGCTGAGCCAATAAGAGCCATTACCTCACCTGACTCCAACAAAACCAAGACCTGATCCAGCCCAATAACTTGGCACTGAGCTAGATGCGGGAATGACTGAGAAACTGGCTTGGGTTATGAGCTCAGACCAGGTTAGCTGTGGTCCCTCCTGAATTTTAAGGCCAGAACAGCCAGATGGGTTGTAGGTTTATGGGGTTCTCAAAACTGGATTAAGGCAGAGATTCTGTAGGAACTGGGATGAGTCACAGGTCTAGTGACAAGCTAAAGCTGAGCAGCTGATTTGAAGGAGCTTTTTTGAGTAGGACAAACCAGAACCTACATCCTCACCCAGAGGTGATGAAAAGACACCCCACAACACAACCCACACCCCACAACACAACACTTCAGGTTTAGTCAAAAGTTGACTTTTTGGCTGCCAACTTTCCCATTAGATTCAACTTCTATGCAAAAGATTGTAAGGTTGAAGTTGATTTTGACATGGAATGTTTTGATCCATCCAAAGTGAGACTTTGGGGATTGTGTTTTGTGGGAAGGTTGTTTTCATTCTGTTCTAAAACTCTAAAGTCAATTCCTGCCCATCCTCCCCAGTGGGAAATCCAGTTCCTGCCCAACTCTGCCCTATCTACTCACCAGGACTGCCCTGCTCTGCTGCTGGCTCAGGGAGATAACCTTATCATACACCCCAATCTCAACAGACTTGGTGGCAGTGCCAAGCGGGCTCATGTCAGGGTGAGTGTGGATTTGGACGTAGAAGGGGACCATGCCAGAGAAGACATCATCAGAACAGGATCCAGCCAACTGGTAGCTGCAACTACCCTGGTATTCAAAGCTGTGCCCATCGAAAGCAACGACGTGAGAGTCCCCGTAAGCCAGGCAAGATAGATAAGGAAGAGGATGACAGCCCCATGCCCCATCCACCAGCTGGCAGCTCTCTTGTGCACCACAGCTGGCATTGTGGCATTCCACCTCCCCTGTGTCCTCATGGCAGGTACAGACACTCCGGCAAAACTCCCCCCAGATCTTTCCTGCCTCCAGATAACGTCCCTCCAGGGCACAGCCACACTCTCCATGGGGGACACAGGCTGCAGCACGCTGGACAAAGCCATTCAGGCAGATGCAGGTCTCCTGGCAGGGGGCAGGACACTTGTCTGGGGCAGAGAGATTGGAGCATGCTGCTGGGCAGGCAGAGGCGCAGGTCTGGAGGCGGCTGTGTGGGGGGCACTGGAGCACTGAAACGAGAGAGGACAAGGCAATTGGAGGAGGAGAAGAGGCAACAGCCACCAGTTGCTAGTAGGAAATAGCCTTGTCTAGCAGAGACACCTCTCCCAGTTTGTGGGGTTCAGATGGTGAGAACTTGTGGCAAAAAGGAAAGTCCCTATCTCCTACAGAGCCAGAACTGAGCCTTTGACAGCACAGGCCTCTAGTGTGCTATGGAGCAACTCCACCAGCTAAAAGCAATAGCAGGGTCTTATCTCAGTCTCTAGGACGACACATGACCCTTGGAAACCTGAGGGCAAACCTTGCTCTCCATTCCCAGAGGGTTCACGTACGGATTCTCCAGCACCCTCTCCCCTGCTCCCAGGTATTCACAGAAGTCAAACAGGGGCAGGCCTATATAACAGCCAATCAATTGTCAGATCCACATGGCCACCATGCTGCTTACACAGGTCAGCTGAGTTTCCCCAGGAGAGAACAGCCAGATCCTCCTGCCCGAACAGCAGAGGTCCACCATCTCAGCTAGATCAGAGGTCACCCACAGTCTAGCCTACCTAGGGTTATCCCGAGATGGGAGCAGAGAGAGGGCTAGCCTGTGATCACACAGCAAAGCGGAACCAGGGATAGAACCCAGGAGTCCTGGCTTCCAGCCTCCCTGCTAGGAGCAGGTTCACACTCCCACCTGTAGGAGGATTTAATTTCACATGGGAAAAGAGGCAGCTGGGTTTAGTCACCTCCTTAAGGCAATACCAGTGGAGTGGGGCTGACAGGACGCCAGCCATTACTGGCTGAGAGAGAAGGCAGCTGGGAGCCAGGACTCCTGGGTTCCATCCCCAGCTCTGGGAGGGGTGCGGGAGCTAGTGGGTTACAAGGGGGGCTCATGGCTGGGAGCCAACACTTCTAGTTTCTAACCCTGGCTCTGGGAAGGGAGTAGGGTCTAGCACAGGGGTGAGCAAACCACAGCCCATGGGCTGGATCCAGCCCACCAGCCATTTTAATCCAGCCCTCAAGCTCCTGCTGGGGAGTGGGGTCTGGGGCTTGCCCTGCTCCAATGCTTCAGCCGGGGAGTAGGGTTGGGGGCTGCTCCATGCAGCTCCTGGAAGCAACAGCATGACCCCACTCTAGCTCCTACATGTAGGGGCAGCCAGAGGGCTCCACTCTGCATACTGCCCCCACAGTTCCCATTGGCTGCAGTGCCTGTGGAATGGGGCAGCATGCAGAGCCGCCTGGTTGCACTTCGGCATACAAGCTGGAGAAGGGACATGTTGCTGCTTCTGGGAGCCACTTGAGGTAAGCGCCACCCGGAGCCTGCACCCGAGCCTCTCCTGCCATCCAAACCTCTTGGTCCCAGCCCAGAGCACCCTTAACCCCTCATCTCCAGCCCTACCCCAGAGCCCCCTCCTGCAACCCAAACTCATCTCTAGCTCCACCCTGGAGCCTGCACCTCCAACCAGAGTCCTCACCCCCTCCTGCATCCCACCCCCCAATTTCAGGAGCATTCGTGACCTGCCATACTATTTCTATTCCCAGATGTGGCACTCAGGCCCCCCCAAAAAAGTGTGTCCACCCCTGGTCTAGCAGTTGATCCAGGACTCCTGGGTTCCTGGCACTCTGATGGGGAGCTGCCAGGCTCAGTGAGCTCCCTGGGTAGCAGGTGCTATGGGAGGGTAGCACATTGCCAGCTGCCTGCAGCGAGTCCTCACACACTTGGGATACTCACTGCAGTGCGATGCCTCCCGCCAGCCATCTAGGGTGACTCCCTCAGCCTGGCACACAGCAACGTAGGCCGCCAGAGCCGGGCACAGGGACTTCTGGGCTCCATCACTCATGCACAGGTCATACAGGCAGCTTTCATAGAACTCCTGGGGGGGAACCACCAGATGGCAGGGGCCAAAGGGTCCCTCTGTAGCTCCAACCATGCTGCACAGCTCCTGGCCTCCATGCAGAGTGGTGACATTGGTAGAGAGGCAGCTACGGCATCGCCCCATGCATTTGCTCCAGCAGGGCCGCTCCTTCCCACCAGGGACCCTCCAGGTGTTGCCAAAGGCGACAGCATCTGGAGCCTGAGTGCCCCCTGGTGTAACCAGGTCATCGCTGGCATTGCCATTGCTGTTCCCACACATGCCCTGGACCAGCCCATGGTAGCTGCTGGGGATGCCTAGAGTTATGTGGTGCGGCTGACTGAAGAGGACTCGCAAGCCAAAGCTGGTCTTGAGAACACTGGACTCGCCGTGCTGGGAGACCTGGACCTTCCCTCCTTCCATGGAGACAGGCAGGGGCTGACGCTGGTGGTTGACCTAAGGACAGCAAAAGCCAAGCAGTCAGGAGGCATCATGGAACTCTGGAAGGACTCCCACCATCAGCTGCACTGGATCTGTTACTGGGGTTGGGCCTCAGCCCAGTATCAACTGACCCAACCCATGAGACCCAGCCCCTCCCCAGCCCAGGGGAGCCTGGGACATGGACACATGGCATTAGGGGATGCTGAGAGTTAGGGCCATGTACACACCTCTTGAGAGCCCAGCATGAGGGGGAACCTCCAGGTGCTGGACAAGCAGCTGGGTATTTGGTCTACAGTGGGAGGACCATAGAGTGCTGATCAGCCCCAGCTGCCACCAGCTCAGAAGTGCAGTGCTCAGACCCAGTAGGGGACTAGAGCTCTTGCAGAGATGCCCCGTATCTGCTTGCACAGGTGGTGCTGCCTTCATGGGAAGGTCCATCTAACAGCACACCACCCCTCTAGTGTCACACTGGGATCTGCACTGAGGGGAGAGCACCATCTGCCAAGCCCCCCCCGCCCCCCCCCCCCACACCTTGCAGCATGGCATCCCCTAGCACCACGTCAGTATGACAACAAGGGGAGAGCATCCCCACCCTACAGAACCTGGAGTGGGCTTAATTTCTCCCATCTAAAGCTTAGCCAAGCCCAGCATCCCCTGTGCAGCAGAGCTGCCAGCCTTGTACACCACTGGAGAACTCACCCAGGCGTGGCCAGCATCCAACCCCATTAGCCCAACCACAAGCTCGTCATCAGGCAGTTCTAGCATCACCAGGGAAGGCAGGCCAGCCAAGCCCTTCCGGGCAGTCACAGTGAAAGCTGGGAGCCTCTGGCCGAGTCCATCTGTCCGGACCAAGATGACTGTGCAGTGCCCAGGGAACTCATAGCTCTGCCCATCAAATGTGCGGTAGTGGGAGTGGCCAGAGACCCAGCAAGTTCTGCTGGAGGCTGCATAACAGAATGCTTCACCGTTGGTCACCTTGCATCTCTCCTCTGGTCTGCATTGCATGGAGCTACAGGGCCCCAAGACTAGAGGGATGAGAAGAGGGTTGAGGGATAGTGGCCCTTGTTAAACATTGATCCCTCAATGTGCTGGGCACCAGGACTCCTGGGTTCTAGTCCTGGCCATTACCCCGGGGTCTCTTTTGGATATTGAGCCATCTGGAGCAGAACTGATTTGGCCAAGGTCTGGAATAGATTCCAGGAGTCCAGACTCCCAGCTGCCCACCTTCCCCCCAGCAGACCCATCAGCAACCCACCTTTGTCGAGACACACTGCCGTGGAGCTGTAGCCATTCATGTGCGATATCCCCACACTGGTCAGCCCAAAGGGGGCATGGGGATGAGCCAGGATGTTGTAGCGAGAGTCTGGGGGCAGCACCATTCCAGCCCAGGAAAAGCTGGTGTTGGCAATGCCATGCCAGTCCAATGGGGGCATCTGCTTGCCATTGAACGATAGCCCAGAGACAGCAGAGGTCAGCACGATGAGGAGAACATAGCTGGTGAAGTAGGGGTGGGAGATGGCCAGGTAGGATGTACAGTAGCTCCCAGCCGCTGGCACGTTGAGAAGGAATGGGTCAAAGGAGAAGTTGCCCAGCAGCCTGCCCCCAGTACTAAAGAAGAAGACCTGGACACCTGCTGTGCTAGTGATGTACAGCGCCTGAGCCTCCCCCACCCACTGCTCTACCACGTGCCCTCTGGTGATGTTCATGACCTGGACCTTGGCCCCCCTGTGGATAGTGACCTCTGTTCGCTGGGCTGCTGTGATGTACACCAGGTCGTAATGGGGTTGGAAGGGCAGGGGTGGCACCAGGAAGGAGCTGCCCCAGCTAGGCACTGGCAGCAACTGCTGGAAGACATGGTTGCACTGGCTGTTCCGCTGGGCGCACGTGTTGCCGGATAAGACAGCTACAGGTCTCTCTGCTACCACGCGGCTGCCCGAGAGGTCGTCCTTACTTTGGAGCTGCACGGCAGATAGCTCCCTCATGGAGAGACGGAGCCTGGTCCTGGCCCGGTATCGGATGTTCTCAAATATCACTGAGCCCTTCAGGTAGATGTCCACCAAGTTGGGTTGGCCATGGTTGACAATGGCCATTTCCTTGAATGCTACATTTGGCTCCCCAGATGGGGTGAAGATGTAGTACTCCTGGCCCCACTCCCGCACTGGGTACAGAACAGAGGCAGCTGTCGTGTAGAGCTTATCATTAAAGGCTACAACCGAGACCTCCTTATCTGCCACCACCAGAACCGTGTGGTTGGTCCTGGAGCTGCGTAGCATCTCTGTGTAGGAGGGAAGCTGCACGGAGACTGGTTCCCCCGGCTGGAGCAGCAGCAGCCGGCTGTGGAAAGAGGAGCTACTCACTGTGATGTCAACCGTGGTGTTAGGCGAGTAGCTGGCAATGTGCAGCTCCAGGTTGGGCAGGCCGTAGGAAGAGACAAAGTTCTGCATGAAAACAGTGACAAACTCCTTGCCCAGTGGGTCTGCCGAGCAAGGACCTGGAGGGAGATGAATCAGGTCTGTTACTGGGGTAAGTTCCTCCCTGCCCTATACAGGGGCCTAGCAGGAAAAGAATAGAGCCTGATATAGACATAACGTGGGTCACTGGCAGGGTTTTGATGAGAGCTGGTGAAGTTCTCAACTAGATTGTCAAAGTGTTCTGAAATCTGACAATTTGTGTCAAATTGAACTGAAAACTGATTTTTCTTCCTTCCCAGAAGAGGCAAAGTGTCATTTAATTTCAAAATTTTGCCGATTTTTAAAGCCAAAGAGGATGAAACACCCCAGTGCTGGTCAAACTGAAAAGACAAACTTAGAAGTTGTTTTGAGGCAACTTAAATGTTTTGACCAAAGTGAACTGGAGTTTTTTATTCCAAGTTGATTTTGATTTGAATCAAATTGGATTTCTCAGTTTGGTTCCCAAACAATAAAAATCTATTGACTCAACTCTAGTATCAATTGAGGACCTAATAGCCACAACCTGGACCCCTAGGACTTAGAAGGGATTAACTCCACTAGCCAGCAGCAGTAGTCTGTTCACTTTGGCTGGCCCTGAGGGTGAGGCACATAGCCTTTTGCAATACGCTCCATTAGCATAGGGGAGGCAGTGTGGCCCAGTGAATAAGGCTGAGAATCAGGACACCTGGGTTCTCTTCCCAGTTCTGCTGGTGACCATGGGTAAGTAAATGCCCTGTCTAGGGTTTTTATTAAGCTCAGACTGTAAAAGCAGAAATCCATGTGCTCAAAAACCTTATGGTGGTTACAACGCTGTCACTGCTCAGCAGCGAGTGAAATAGGACCTAGATCACTTAAACAAAAAACACCACAAGATGTTACACTATAGGGACCATGATACAGCTGAGCAGTCCCAGGCTTGTCCTCTCCAGTGGATGCACTAGCCCATTCATTAGCACGCTTAGCTAATCAGTTTCAGACCCTTTACTCACCCAATAGCAAGGCCAGGATAAGCCACAGTAACAGTCTTTTGGCTGGCACGTCTGGAACACAACACAAGAACATTAAATCCACGAGAACATTAAATTCAGCTAACTTTGTGTCTGTCTATGCCACCCCATTACCATAGCACTGGGCCACCTCACCTTCCTTAGTGTATTTATCCCCACAACACCCCCTGGGAGGCAGGGCAGTGCTGTTAGTACTGTTCTACAGATGGGAAAGGGAGGCACAGACTGACTTGCCCAAGAAGGCAGTGGCAGATTAGGTCTGCCAAGTCTTAAGCTACTGTCCTAGCCCCTGGGCCAGCCTGGATTTCTGGGCATGGCTAGCAGTTTTGGGGGACAGTTCCAGAAGAGGCACACAAAAAACCCAAACCCCATTAAAGTCTGAAATTGGGCACCAAAAAAACCTAAGCCTGTCAAGAGAAGTTTGGGGCCCTGCCCCCCAATACATCATGGTCACTGGGGCCCCACCCTTTTCCATTTATTTACAGAGAGGTTTTGGGGGCTCTGGTACAGCCATCTTGCCTGCCCCCACCCACACCCACCCTGCCAAAAGTAGTAAGGCCTCAGAGTTCAGGCGCTTTGGAAAGTTGTGACTTTTGCACCTCACCCTATAAGAAGCCACTCTGGACCCAGCTGTGCCCAGGAAGTAACTATGGCTACTAGCATTCCACAATGCACCAGATCTAGTTAAGTACAGTAACTCCTCACTTAAAGTCATCCTGGTTAACATTGTTTTGTTGCTGATCAATTAGGGAAGATGCTCATTTAAAGTTGTACAATGCTCCCTTATAAGTCATTTGGCAGTTGCCTGCTTTGTCCACTGCTTGCAGGAAGAGCAGCTCGTTGCAGCTGGCTGGTGGGGGCTTGGAACCAGGGTGGACCGGCAGCCCCCCTATCAGCTTCCCCTTCCCCTAAGTTCCCTGTGTAGCAGCCACCCAGCAGGTTACCAATTGTCGGCAGTTCAGCTGTCCCTCCCCCCACTGCCATGTGCTGCTCCTGCCCTCTGCCTTGGAGCCTCTTGCTTGCTGTGCAGGGGGGAGGGGGAGGGAGAGAAGAGAAGGGGGTTAATGTCAGGGTGTCCCCCTCCCCCCTGCTTACCCCAACTCCATAGAGCAGGGGGGACACATGACAGGGGTCAGGACAGAAGGAGCTTCCTGGCAGCAGCTGCATCTCAGCTTGCTGATTAACTTAACAAGGCAATGTACTTAAGAGTGCAGTCAGCATACTTAAAGGGGAAATACAGTGTGTGTGTACACCCCCTCCCTCCATTCATGCTGCCTTGTAGAGTGCGAGGCTACATTAACAATGAGTTAAGCCTTGAGGGCTCAGCTGAATGCTAGTTCATCATTTAGCAGTAAGGCTCCCTGGGAAATATCCCACCCTCTGACTTCACCACCTCAACCAAGCTTCACAATCACCATTGCTGTGTACAGCGTTAAATTGTTTAAAACTTAGAGAGAGAGTGTATATATATATAAAAATATAAAAGAGAGAGACTGACTTGTCTGGCAAAAAAAATTTCCCTGGAACCTAACCCCTAATTTACATTAATTCTTATGGGAGAAGTGGATTCGCTTAACATCATTTCACTTAAAGTCTCATTTTTCAGGACCATAACTACAGCGTTAAGTGAGGAGTTACTGTACACCCCCAGCTTCCACTGCTGAGAACACAGCGAGCACCACTAGAAGGCTCACAAGTTATTTAAAGCAGGGGTTCTCAAACTGGGGGTTGGGACCCCTCAGGGGGGTCACAAGATTATTACATGGGGGGGTCACGAGCTGTCAATCTCCACCCCAAACCCCACTTGCCTCCAGCATTTATAATGGTGTTAAATATATAAAAAAGTGTGTTTAATTTATAAGGGGGGGTCACATGCAGAGGCTTGCTGTGTGAAAGGGGTCACCAGTAAAAAAGTTTGAGACCCACTGATTTAAAGTGATACCAGCTTAGGGCATTGGGCTAGAACTCTGGAGGCCTGGGTGATCTTGGGCAAACTCCTTCCCTCAGGGCTTCAGTTTCCCCCCTCTGGAGGGCACCTGGAGATCAATGGGTGAGGATCCAGGTGTTATTCTATCCCCCCACCCCCATCATAGCAGGGTCAGCACAGGAAACCCATTAGAGGGAATCCGGACCCCTGCCTAGAGGTGTTTCCCCCACTTCTGAGGGGGATTTCACAGCAGGAGCCTCTGATCTGCTGTAGGGAGAAAGGGGCAGCCATTACCATTAGCCAGAGCAGTCCCCATTCATACCACACAGTAGGTGCTATGTCCCACCCCCAGGGCTCTCCCAGAGCAGAACCGTGACACCCCCCGCTAGGCCCCTCAATCACCAGGGCTCCTCATCTTCCAGTCCCATAAGCATCACAGAGTCCCCCTCCCACACTATTTACCTGCATAAGGTGGAGGAACCCCAGGCTGCCCCCACACAGAGCCATCCTTTACCCAAGCCCCAGGGGGCTGGATCTTCCTTCCCCAGTCCATGGCTAGAGCAAGCCTGGGGCATAAAGGCCTGGGGGCTGGCCCTGGGTGTATTTAACCCTCTCCAAACACTGGCCTGATTGGCCGAATCCTGATGGGAGCGGGGTGAAGCTGGGCAGCCCAAGACCAAACAGGTGGCAGCTGGAGGTCCTTATGGCCAAGACCCCAGGCTGATTACATGGCTGGAGCGGGCCTAGTCTCCTGCATAGAAATGCAGCTGGAAGGCACCTTGAGAGAGCAGCCAGGCCAGGCCCCCTGTGCTGATGGGGATCCCACAAGCTCCCTGGGAAGCCTGTTGCAGAGCTGAACTCCCCTGGGAGCTAGAAAGATTTCCCTAATACTTACCCCCAATCTCCCTTGCTGCAGGTTAACTCCTTCCTGCTTGTCCTGCCTTCAGTGTGCCTGGAGAGCAATTGATCCTCGTCCTCTTTCTAACAGCCCTCAGTATATTTGAAGACTGTTCTCAGTTGTCTCTTCTCAAGCCCAAACCCAGGTATTTTAGCCTTTCCTCCCAGGTCAGGTTCTCTAAACCTCTGATCATTTTTGTCACTCTCCTCTGGGCTTTCTCCAGTTTGGCCCCCTCTTTCCTAAAATGAACTGGACCCAGGACTGCAGGGGCGCTGCAGGAGCGCTGGAACAATTTTTATCATGGGGGTGCTGAAAGCCATTGATCCAAACTGTGCACCCTGTATATAATTGAAACCACTTCCATCCAGGGGGTGCTGCAGCAGCCCCCGCACCTCTAGTTCCAGCACCTATGCTGCCCAGTGCCGAGCAGAGCAGGACAATGGCTCCCATGTCTGACGTACGACCCGCCTGGTAATACACCACAGAATGAGATTAGACTTTTTCGCAATTGCATCACGTTGTGGACATATGTTCCATTCGTGACCCACTGCAACCCCCAGAGCCTGTTCAGCAGTACCGCCACCTGGCCCCATTATATCCACAGAGCCACAAAGGACTTGGGCACTGCAATGGCTAAGTGCCTGGCAAATCGCTGGGATCTACGGAGGTCGGCGGCTAAGTCCAGGCCTAGCTCTGCTAGCGAGCCACTGCTGGGAGCCCTTCTCCTGGCATTGGCGGAGCACCTAAGCTGCCCTTGTGGGGCAGAGGCAATGAGGCTGCTGCCACTCTAGTAACAGCTGGGATGTGAAAGGTACAGGTTCAATTCCCCCTCACCCCGTTTGATGGGGTGAAAAGTTTTGAACAGGGGCTCTCCTCTGTCTCCCGTGAGTATCCTAACCACTGAGCTAGGGGATATTCTCATGGCAGCCCACACTCAATCTCCTCTGTTGAAGGTGTCCCCCTCTGGATAAATAATTAAGGAGTCATTGGAGCAGGGGGTTTGGATCCGGGGTTTCCTATCCAGGCCTGGAGGCTCTGGCAGAGGGTCTCACCCATCCCATTGGTGGCACATATGTCACACAATCGGGGTTGAGATACTCGGCATGGCTGACCTGTGAGTCACAGTCTCTGAAGGAACCCAAGGTCCACTACCTGATCAGCCCACAGGAGCTGTCAGCGTGGTACGGCTTTGTCTGAGCTGCATTGCAGACGGGGCACCTCTCACCGCAGCCATCGGGACGTGGCACCTTCAACGGGCACCTTCCAGGAGGCCCCGAACTCATCCGCGTTCTGGGCACTCTTCCCACTGGGCAGCAGAAAGTCGTCATTCTTGTCACCGTTGAAGTTGCCGTACAAGCCGCACACGTGTCCCTTGTAGGAGCTGGGGATAGAGACTAGGACATAACAGGAGGTGTCGTAAAGGACTTTGAGGCCAGAGGCAGACTGGACAATGATGTTGTTTCCCTCCAGGTTGATCCGAAGTTTCCCGTTGATCATAGACAGCGGGAGAGTGTAGAGCTCCCCATCCACCTGTGCCAATGAGAGGGAAATTCACCCGTCACTAGTGGGGACTCAGCAGCTGTGTCCTGGTTACATACACACACACACACACACATACACACACACACACACATTCAGAAAGGAACTAGATAAGTTCATGGAGGAAAGGTCCATCAATAGCTATTAGCCAGGATGGGCAGGGATACAAAACCATGGTCTGAAGTGTCCCTAGCCTCTCTTTGCCAGAAGCTTGGACTGGCTGACAGGGGATGGATCCCTCAATAATTATTCTGTGCTGTTCATTCCTCTGAAGCACCTGGCATTGGCCATTGTCAGAGACAGGATAGTGGGCTAGATGGACCATTGGTCTGATCCAGTATGGCTGTTCATGTGTTCTTATGTACTAAGACTAATCTCAGATGGGGACTTATCATGACCTTCCACTTCCTCCCCTTCTCCATGGTGATAGCATAGCCTTGGACGGAGACCACCACTGTCCTCATCCGAGCCACGCGACCATGGCCAGAGCTCTCCTTCTCCACCACCAGAGAAGTTCACCAGTCGGGGGGCGCTGCTGCAGATCTTGGCTAAGGTGTAAGTGCAGGAGCCTTGGAAGTCGAAGGCCTGTCCATCCGAGGTCAGGTAGTGGGAATCACCGGCCACGGTGCATTTGCCGCAGCCCGTGGTGTGGCAGCCCAGGACTCCGTTCTCCACCCTGCACTGCTCGTTGGCCCCACAGAAGGCTGCCCGGCACTCAATGACCCTGCACCACTCCTGGCAGGAGACGCTGGCGTAGAACTCCTCTCTCTTTCTGTAGTACCTGCCCTGGTGCACACAGCCGCACTGTGCGACGGGGACGCGACGGTCTCCGCTCAGGAGGAACCCGGCGTCGCAGAAACACCCTTCGGCACAGGGGACATCCCAGCCCTCCAGCACTGAAAGCCCATGGCAGGGCAGCCGCTCCCACACAGCTCATAGTGGGAGTTACAGGGTAGGTAGGGCCTTGTCACACGGGCGCAGGCTTGGTGCTCTGGAACTGCTCTGAATGAAGTCAGGCAGGACTCTGGTGCAGTGTGTATTTCCCCCAGGCCCGCTGACAGCAATTCCGGGCTCCAGGGCCAGGACCATCCCTGGGGAGGGCGGGGCTCGGGGCGGAAGTGATGAATCTGTCACTTCGGGGACTGCCCATCACTGCCGGGACCGACCATGCTGGCCAATCATGCCGGCCCACAGGGCCCCCCAAAGCGCGGGGCCTGGAGTGGTTGTGCGTGCCTAGGAGCCCTGCAGCCCACGGGGGGCCTCGGGCCCTTTTAAATCACATGGGGCCCTGGGCAACTGCCCCCTTTGCTCCCCCCCCCCCCCCCGTCAGCGGGCCTGCTCTCCCCTCAGGGCACACTTTCACCAGGGCAAGAAGCCTGCTCTGCTTCAACGCCTCCTGGGCCCAATCTCGCAGCATTCAGCCCCCTGCTCAACCTGTGAGCTCCCCACAGCGTATCCACCTGGAAGGGACACCTGGGGACCCTCACTCCCCCCAAAGGGCCCTGCACCCCCACTCCGGAGTCACAGGGACTCAGCCAGCATGTGACACAGAAGGTTTATTAGTCTTCAGGAACACAGCGTAGAACAGAGCTTGTTAGCACAGAAATCAGGAATGTTCAGTAAGGTCCATTTTGAGGAGATCCAGACCCCAGGGCCCTGGGCCCTGCCCCCTGAGTCCCCAAACCAAGAGAGTTACCAGCCTCCAGCCACTCAGCCTCAGTCATGCCTGTTGCCCCTCCTCCGTTCTTTGTCTTGTTTCCGGGGCAAAGGGGTCACCTGGTCTTGACCCCCTCCTTGCTCTAACTTGTCGTAGGGGGCTGGCTCCTGGTGAGAAGCCCCTGACCATCAGTTGCCAGGTTACAGAGTGTTTTGGCCATTATCTACGTGTAGGCAGCTAGAGGCAGCCACACTTGCCCACTAGGGTCTCAGCAAAAATCACGCCCCCTTGTCCCACCACCTAGGTATTTGTGTAACGCACAGGGGAAACTGAGGCACACACAGTACTCATGCAAAACATTACTTCCCACTTTGTCACAGGCCTGCAGGAGAAGATCAGAGGGAATGTGCAGATCTGGGTGAGATAAATCGAAACCCAAAATATTTTAATTTGGAAATGTTGCTGTTGGAGTCCAGCTGCCTCCTAGAATCCTAAAGAGACCAGGAGGGAGAGGTAATAGCTTTTATTGGACCAGCCTCTGTGGGAGAAAGGGGCAGAGAAAGACTCAAAGGGAAGGACCCTTGAGAAGTCATCTCGTTCAGCCCCCCTGCCCTGAGACAGGACAAGGTAAACCTAGACCAGCTCTGACAGGTCTAGGGATGTGCAAACTCTTCTGAAAGCCTCCAGTGACGGGGATTCCATACCCGCCCTTAGTACCGTGTGTGATGCTGGCAGTCCAGGGGTCAGCTCATGCCGAGGAGCCCATGGGGAACACTGACAAATGCCTTGCTGGAGCCAGTCTGGCTCACAGGCTGTATGGTTAAAATAGGCATTTAGAGCTATAAGAATGTGTTTAGTGTTGAGGCTTTATTGACTGCTTGTGAGTTGCTGCCTGCGTTAATCTCACCTGTAACATCTGGTTTCCATACTGTAAGGCAGCAGTTCTCAACCGGGGGTCCACAAACCAGTTTCAGGGGGTCTGTGGGGGCCCGTGGCTGAAGCCCAGAGCCCTGGCGCCTCCACGGGGCTGAGGCCAAGAGCTGTGGGGCTGAAGCCTGGAGCCCCTTTGCCCCCATGCAGTGATGAGCTGCCAAAATCTGAACAACTGGTTCCCTCCTCACCCCACAAGGGGATCGTGGCCCGCCCCCGCCCCCCGGGACCCCTGCCCCATCCACCCCCCTTCCCTGTCCCCTGACTGCCACCCGCCGCGCCATCCAACCCCTCCTCTCATTCCTGATGGCCCCCCGGGACTCCTGCCCCATCCAACCCCCTGCGTTCCTTGACGCCCCCCTGGGACCCCTGCCCCATCCACCCCCCTTCCCTGTCCCCTGACTGCCACCCGCCGCCCCATCCAACCCCTCCTCTCATTCCTGATGGCCCCCCGGGACTCCTGCCCCATCCAACCACCCCTTCTCCCTGTCCCCTGACCGCCCCTGGAACCCCTGCCCCGTCTGCCTCCCACCGCCCCATCCAACCCCCAACCCCCCCTCCTTCCTGACTGCTCCCCCGGGACCCCTTGCCCCCATTCAACCCCCCTGTTCCCTGCCCTCTGACCGCCCCGACCCCTATCCACCCCCCGACCACCATCCCGAACTCCCCTGCCCTCTATCCAACCCCCCCCCCCGCTCCCTGCCCCCTTACTGCACTGGCTGGAGGTGGCTGGCGGTGCTACAGCTGCGCCATTCGGCTGGAGCCGGGCCACGCCGCCACCGCGCAGCGCCTGGAGCACCTGGTCAGGCCGAGCTCGCAGCCCCCCTGCTTCCCGCGAATCAGCTGTTCGTGCGGGAAGCCTGGGAGGGCGGAGACGCAAGCGGCAGCTTCGCGCTCAGGCCCAGGGAGGCGGAGGCGGAGCGGAGGTGAGCTGAGGCAGGGAGCGGTTCCCCTGTGCGCCCCGCCCCCCCGGGTTACCTGCTGCGGTGCGGGCGGCCCCCCCGCCCCAGCTCACCTCCACTCCATCTCCGCCTCCCTGGGCCTGAGCGCGAAGCCGCCGCTTGCTTCTCCACCCTCCCAGGCTTCCCGCGCGAACAGCTGATTCGCGGGAAGTGGGGAGGAGGGGGAGAAGTGGGGCAGAGCGTTCAGGGGAGCAGGTGGAGCGGAGGTGAGCTGGGGCCGGGGGGCGGGGCGTGGATCTGGAGCACCCACGGGGTCAGCGCCTAAGGCGCCACTTTTGGATAATGTGCTCAGGGGGAGCAGCCGCTCCCCCTGCTCCCCCCCAGCTATGCTCCTGGGTCACTTCAACTTACCGGTTGTTAAATTTAGAAGCCCTTTTAGAACCGGTTGTCCCGCACAGGACAACCGGTTCTAAAAGGGCTTTTAAATTTAGCAACCAGTTCCCATGAACTGGTGCGAACCGGCTCCAGCTCACCACTGCCCCTATGGGTCTGAAGCCTGGAATCTTGGGGCTGAAGCCCGGAGCTCTGAGCCCCAGCTCCTCCCACAGGGCTAAAGCCCTGAGCCCTGGTGCCCCCTGTGAGGCTGAAGCCCCAAGCCCTGGCACCCCCCACAGAGCTGAAGCCCAGAGCTGCAGGGCTGAAGCCTGGAGTCCTGAGCCCCAACGCCCCCCGCAGGGCAGGAGCCCCGAGCCCTGGTGCCCCCCATGGGGAAGGAGCCTTGATCTGTGGCGCCCCCGTGGGGCTGAAACCTGGAGCTGTGGGCCTGAAGCCTGGAATTGTGGGGCTGAAGCCTGGAGCTCTGAGCCCCAGCACCTCCCACAGGACTAAAGTCCTGAGCCCTGGTGCCCCTCGCAGGGCTGAAGCCCAGAGCCCTGGTGCCCCTCACTGGGCTGAAGCCTGGAGCCCTGGTGCCATGTCCCGCTGCCCTGGTCTTCAGCTTCAGCCCTGGGCAGCAGGGGTCAGCTTCAATCCCATGCAACTTCTCCCAGCCCAGCCTATGTGGGCAGTGGGCACGTGCAGCAGGCACAGCTCTGCTCACTAGGGTGGTGGGGCACAGGGTTCAGCCCCAGGAGGTGGGGCTCAGGCTTCGGCATCAGCCCCTGGGGTGAGGGCCACCCAGCCTGTAGGTCATTCTCAACACCTTCCCACCCAGCGCTGGGTCCACCCCCAGAGATAGTCACATGGGATGACTCCAGCTCCCCTTGGGTTCTGCCCTGGGCCCAGTGAGTCTAATGCCTGCAGGTTCCGTAGCTCCATTTACCAGGTGGAAAGGAGCTATTATTTCAGCGGGAGCAGGACAAGTTACACAGCACCTGAAAAATGGTTGTGAACGTGAACAATAAATATCTGATACAGACACATTTTTAATTCGACCATCAGCTTCGAAACAACCAAACCCCCATAAGGTGATGACAGCGAACTTCCTTCAAGTTCAGCCACCCTAAAGGCTGGAGAGCAGCCTGGAGGTGGCGTGTGTAAGAAACATAAACCCGTTATTAACCTTGCAACATTGAGGAGATACGAAGACAGCTGTTTGAATTTCGGGTTTTATTTGTTCTGGAAGTGGAGATAAACTTCAATCGCAGCGTGTAATTTGTGCACAAGTACTGTCCAATGAATGTTTGAAACCCTCCAAATTGCAGAGAAATGTCATTAGAAAACATGAAATCTATAAGTAGAAAAACCATTCATTTTTTGAGCAAAAGGCCAGGGAACTTTTTGATACTAAAGCAGTGATGAAATCCACAACTACTGCAGATAAAAAGCTTTTATGGTCATCATCCTACACAGTGGAGCAGAAAATTGCTAAAACAAAAAAATTGCATATGATTGCTGAGACTTTGATAATGCCACGTGCTAGTGAAATAACAAAAGAAGTGTTTTGAGAGGAGGCGGCCAAGGCCAAAATTACCGATGTCAAATGACACTGTCAAACGACGGATCACTTCTATGTCAGAAGACATCGTTTCTCAGTTCGTTGATCGGTAGGGTGACCAGGTGTCTGGATTTCAGCAGGAACACCCGGTTGAAAAGGGACCCTGGCGGCTCCGGTCAGCACCGCTGACGGGGCGGTTAAAAGTCCAGTCGGCAGTGCTGCAGAGCCAAGGCAGGCTAGTCCCTACCTGTCCTGGGGCACCGCGCTGCACCCTGGAAGCAGCCAGCAGGTCCGGCTCCTAGGTGGGGGGCCAATGGAGTTCTGTGCGCTGCCCCCTCCCTGAGCACCGGTTCCACAGTTCCCGCCCAATGGGACCTGCGGGGGGGGGGGGGGGGCGGTTCCTGTGGGTGAGAGCAGCATGCACTGCAGAGCCTCCTGCCCCCCACCCCCACCTAGGAGTCGGACCTGCTGGCTGTTTCCGGGGTGCAGCGCAGTGCCCCAGGACAGGCAGGTAGCCTGCCTTAGCCCTCCTGCGCCGCTGACTGGGAGCCACCTGTGGGAAGCCCATGCTCCAACCCTGAGCCCCAACCCCCTGACCCAGCCCTGAGCCCCCCCAAACCCAGAGCCCCCTCCTGCATCCCAAACCCCTCATCCCCGGCCCCACCCCAGAGCCCGCACCCCCAGCCCAGAGGCCTGACCCTCTCCCACACCCCAACCCCCAGCCCTGATCCCCCCCAAACTCAGAGCCCCCTCCTGCACCCCCAGCCCAGAGCCCTCACCCCCTTCTGCACCCCAACCCCCTGCCTCAACCCACAGCCCCCTCTCACACTCCAAATCCCTCCCCTCAGCCTGGAGCCCCCTCCTGCACCCCAAACCTCTCATCCCCTGCCCCAGCCCAGAGCCCCCTCCTGCACCCTGAACTCCTCATTTCTGGCCCCACCTCAGAGCCCGTACTCCCATTTAGAGACCTCACTCTCTCCCGCACCTCAACCCCCTGCCCAGCCCATTGAAAGTGAGTGAGGGTGGGGGAGAGCGAGCCATCGAGGAAGGGGGAATGTAGTGAGCGGGGTGGGGGGGGGGCTCGTGAAAGGTGCAGCAGGGGGCAGGGCCTTGGGGAAGGGGCAGGGCTATGGTGTTCAGTTTTGTGCCAATAGGAAGTTGGCAACCCTATTGATCGGCTGCGTGACAATGATTTTGCCATACAATTATATGAATCCACAGACATTTCAAAAATGCCCCATTTACTTGCCTATGTTTGGTAGGTGCGGAATATGGAAAAAAGGAGGGTTTTTTTGTTTTGCAAAGAGTTGAGGGCGACAACAAAGTCAGACAACAGTTTCAAACTGGTAGATGATTTTATGATTTCAGCAGAAATGAGCTGGACTAATTGCATCGGGGTCTGCACTGATGGAGCCGCAGCAATGACTGGAAAACAGACTGGTGTTGTGCAAAACAAAAGCTATTGTACCTCGCCTTATTTGGACACTGTGCTTTTTACACCGAGAAGCGCTTGCTGCAAAAGGTATTGAACCAGGACTTCACAGTGTTCTGAACACAGCGGTAACCCCGTTCATTTTATTAAATCCAGAGCAACACACTCCAGGTGTGAGGAGATGGGTGCAGAGCACCAGTCCTAGCTCATGCATACAGAGGTGAGATGGCTATCTCGAGGCAGAATGCTTGCCCGTATATTTAATCTCAAGGAGGAATTATGTACTTTCTTAGCCGCTAAGAAACTTGAATTTGCAGACGTGCTGAAAGATGACGTGTGGCTGGCAAAGCTGAGTTACCTCAGTGAAATGAATAAGCTGAACAAAATTATGCAAGGTGGAAGCACTAATTTTATTGCCCAGCATGAAAGAATAGAGGCATTCAAAAGAAAACTACAACTCTGGAAAGTTCGGGTCTGTGGGGGCACTACTGATATGTTTGAGCTCTTACTTTCTTTCATTCAGGAGTGAACATTGACTTTGACGTAAATAAACCTCAGCTAGCAGCGCATTTTCCTGAACTCACAATGGAACAAGCTGCTACACACGCGTGGACTATAAACCCCTTTAGTGAGAACATTGAAGCTAAACTTCTGTCCAACGTCCCATCAAAACTGTTAGAAGAGCTCATTGACCTTTGGTCAGACAGCTCCCTCAGAACCAGGTTCAATGGGATGCCGCTGGGAACGTTTTGGGGTGAGAGTTCCGATGAATACATCACTGCTTCCTCTGCAGCGTTGAAAGTTTTGATCCCCTTTAGTACCACCTACTTATGCAAAGCCGGATTTTCAGCCATGACAACAATGAAAAGAAAATACTGAGCCAGGATGAACATTGACCATGATGTGCGCGTGTGCTTGTCAAAGACATCCCCGCGTCTTGGCAGAATTGTTGACAGGCACCAGCAACAAGTTTCACACTGAGTAAGTAAAACAAAAAATAATAATATTCAGTTTCTTATTTTTGTACCTATATTGTCCTTTTCTTTTTTATATTATAGATGTTTGTGTGTTTCTGTGTTTAACTGCATAACTATCCATTTACTACAGCTTTTAATCTACTGGATATGCACAAAAACAGTCGTTGTGGCACACGGAGGCCATGGAGTTTTTATAGCATGTTGGGGGGGGGCTCAGAAGAAAAAGGTTGAGAGAACCCCTGCTGTAAGGTAAAATTTAAGCGTTTGTATTATAAACCTCTGTGACTGTGTAAATTGCCGGACAGGAGAGAGACATTAATGAGTGTGAAGTGCTGATCTCCCCCAAAAGGTGTTATGTCCTGCCACACATGGGAGGCCCATTGACACCCGATGAACTATTATGGAACATCAGAGGACAAAAGACTGCTGATTGCGTTCCCACCCATGAAGAGGAGTTGTTCAAGTGAATTCCTTCCCATCAGCTGAGTTTGCAGCTCAGGGTATGTCTACACTGCAATTAAAAACCCGTGGCTGGCCCATGCCAGCTGACTTGGGCTCACGGGGCTTGGGTAAGGAATGTTTAATTGCTATGTAGACATCCAGGCTTGGGCTGGAGCCCGGGCTCTGTGTCTGAATGTCTACACCACAGTTAAACAGCCCCTTAGCCCAAGCCCTGTGAGCCCAAGTCAGCTGGCCTGAGCCAGCCCTGGTTGTCTAATTCCAGTGTAGACATACCCTAAAAGTGCAAGCGGATAAAAAGCCCTAACAAGGAGGAACTGTAGCTCTGTGCCGCCTGGACTCTGAGGGACAAGGATTACTAAGCACAAGCAAAAGCTCCCCAGTGCTTAGCCTGGGTTCACCCTACAGGACATATAGAGCTTGCTTATTATAGAAGCTGCTATTACTATTCAAAACTTAAGATTGGAACTCATTTGTGTGCATCTATGTTTACCTGTTTTAACCTTGTCAATAACTCTTTGTTTCCTTTTCCTATACAATGAGCCTGTAGATGGTTTATTATAGGACTGGCTACAAGCATAAGTTACCATATTCAAGTTCCCAAATAGAGGACACTGATGGAAGGAGCGGGAGATGGAGGGGGGGGGGGGGATGGGGGATACAGTTTCTACTGTAGTTTCTTTCTACTTCGAATATCTAACATTTATAAATAACAAGTGTAGTGGCCTCAAAAATAAATGGAAATCAAACATGCAGTCAGTCCTTTCCAGTACCATAGGATACCACCCTCACTTCTGTGCTGCTGCTGGCAGCGGCACTGCCTTCAGAGCTGGGCTCCCGGCCAGCAGCCACCACTCACCGGCCGCCCAGCTCTGAAGGCAGTGCCGCTGCCAGCAGCAGCTCAGAAGTAAAGATGGCAAACCAGTAAACACGCATTCCATTAGGGCACGCCGGGAATTGCGGGGACGAGCAAGGAAAACTCATGGACATTTGTTCATATTTCAAAAATCCGCCTGGACAGAGATCGGAGGACGTCAGAGGTCACATCCGGGAAAACCTGGACATATGGTAACCCTATACAAGCATTGCCTTTGGAGTGAGATCTAAAGGGACTGGTCCTTTGGGAGTGGCAGTAACCTGAATGTTGCTGGGATTCTTGGGGTAAGGGACCATCTGTCATAAAGGTAAGCACATGTGGGTGGTGAGGTAGATCAGAGTACCCAAGGGGACTGTCTGTGACTCCATGGTTAGGCTGTGATAGGGCCTGAGTGGTTTACATGTGATAATTGGTTGGTGAAATCTAAGTATAGCACTCACCACCAGTTTGGGTTTTGTGCTCCGGTTCCTAACAGTCTGCCCTGAAGTTGGTAACCATGGGCTTCAGTCACTGCAGGACAGCTTGATAACCTGCTCCAGGAGCCATGCTCCCGTTCTATTCCAGTACTCGTTCTCCATGTCCACTGGGATAGGACAAGCAGGAACGGGCTTATTCTGCAGCAAGGGGGATTTAGGTCAGATATTAGGACAAACTTTTGAACTACCAGGGAAGTTCAGCTCTGAACAGGCTTCCCAGGGAGGTCGTGGGATCCCCGTCACTGGAGGTTTCTAAGCCAAGGGTTGGACAAACCCCTATCAGGGCTGGTCCAGGGTTACTTGGTTCTGCCTCAGCCCAGGGGTCTGTTCAAACCTGTGCAGCCCCTTGAATGTTGGCTGAAGGGCTGAAGTCACATTTGGAGGCAGAGGAGTGGGTGGTAAGATGGATGTTCATAAAAGTAGGGCTCTACTGTACCTAGATGAGCAGGTCTTCCGGGCAGGGACAGTCTTTATTTCTGTGTTTGTACAGCACCTGGCACCATGGGGACTTGGGCTGTGACTGGGGTGCCTGGGTGCTGCCATAATACACCTAAGAAATAGCACTAATAATGTACAGCCCCAGCACAATAAAACCTGGGCCGTGACTGATGTGCCTCAGTGCTACTGTAATACACCTAATAAACAGCAATAATAATGCACGGTGCCTGGTACAATGGGATCCTTTTCCATGAATGGGGCTACCGTAATACACCTAATAAACAGCAATAATAATGTACAGCACCTGGCACAATGGGGCCTGATTGAGGACTGGAGCTACCATAATGCACCAAATAAATCGCAGTAATAATGTACAGAGCCAGGCACAATGGGGTACTGGTCCAGGATGGGGGTGCCCAGCACTATGGCAATAAAATAATGAAATAATTCTAACTTGGGCCTGAGCCAGCGCATATTATTTTAAAGACAGATTTTCTCATTTTTGCCAACATTTTGGCATTAAAACATATGCCATTTTTCTAAGAAAAGTTAAAAATACGAATGCAGCCATCTCTCTTTAATAAACACCGTTCCTCGTTCTGTGGGCTGCGTGCCACCCCCGTTGCTGGGGACCCCACCCAAATCTCCTCTCTGGCCAGCCCCCGTGATCCCCTCAGCCTGTGCTCCCCACAGCACCCCCTTCTCTGGTCCCAGGAGCCCTTCCTGAGCACTCCTGGCTCTCTATTAGAAAAAGCACATTGCCACGGTTTCTCTCTAGCCCAGACCAATGTCCAGCCCACAGGGAATGCCCAAGCTGGCCCAATCTACCGCAGAAGCTGTCGGATCTCCAGAGCTCTGCAGTCACCCCAGCAGCCTGGCCGGCTGCGGTGTAGCTGGTGTATCTGGCACACGATAGCCTGAAGGAGCAATAGTCGTACCTGCCGCGTTGGAAGTAGCCCTCGGTGGGGCTTTGCAGTGGTGCTTTCAGAGGGGCCCTAGGATCACTCGCTAGGATCATCCTGTGCTCCCCATGGATTCTCCTCTCTTTCCTCTAGCTGGATGCTAGGTTGGAGCACTCACCCTTGTCAGCTTCGGTGCAGTCAGGTGTCTCTGCCACCCGCCAGCTCTGCCCAAAGGCCGTTGCATTCGGGGCCACTCTGCCGTCCCTCATGGTCAGCTCGTCTCCCTTGTCGCCATTGAAGTTCCCACAGAGACCGCACAGGGCGCCGGCATAGGTGCTTGGGGCAGTGAGGGTGACCCGGCCCTGCCAGTCGAAGGCGAAGGTGAGATGGAAGTCGGTCTGGATCGCTGCATCCTGCCCTCTCTGGTACACGGAGATTTTGCCGTCGTCGGTGCTGTACGGCAGGTTGATCAGTGAGCCGTTCAGCTGTGAGCAATTGCAAAGTGATCAGTGGAAATAAAATGCATATACAAGGAGTGGTTTCCCTGGCTGTGAAATGCAACTTCTTCAGAGGTGAGGTGAAGCAGCCAATTTAACAGCTGCATAGCACCGCCACTCACAGGTTACCCACCTGGCATTGAAATGCTTGAGGTTCTATAAAAACAAGTCTGACCAATTTTAATTGTGCTTTCACCTGGCTAGTAGAGCTCACCAAAGAAGTGGAAAGGGGAGAAAGAGCAAAAATTGAAACATTTGGAAAGCTTTTTTTATTCCATTAATATTTGAAGGGGTCTGATTTTTCATTTCTCAACATTTTCTGCAGAATATTTTATTAATTTTCTATTTTTGCATTTGAAAAGTATCCCGGTGCATGAAAACTGGTGATGAAGAAAGCAATCAACAAAAGAGCAAGCAAATCCCACGATGTCAATTTTAAGCATGACAATGCAGAAGGGTGGACAACAATCATGATGACCTCATTCCATTGTTGTGTTATTATTGCCTAGCTTAACACTGCTGCGAAGAAAGCCTGGGTGACAATTACTGAACAGAAGCATGAAGACAGACCTGACAATGATGGTGATGGCCAGAGGCCAACGTGTAGAAAGGCTTGGTGAGGACACCAACCAACCACAGGATTGGAGAAAGGCTGGATGATGACAGCAAGCACAAAAATGAAGAAAGGCGAAAACCTAGCCAAGTTGGGAGGCTGTGGGCTGATCAATGACAGCAAATAAACACAACAATGGAGAGATGCTGAACGATGATGATGATGATGATGATGATGAAACCCAACAATGAAGAAAGGCTTGAAGGTAACTGTGATGGGATGTACAAACCCCGTCAGGAAGAGATAACAACCCTCATTGAGGGTCATTCAGCCTCAGCCTGCTTCCTTTTGTCTTGGATGGGGGGAGGGATAGCTCAGTGGTTTGAGCCTTGCCTTGCTAAACCAAGGGTTGTGAGTTCAATCCTTGAGGGGGCCCCTTAGGGATCTGAGGCAAAATCAGCACTTGGTCCTGCTAGTGAAGACAGGGGGCTGGACTCAATGACTTTGCAGGTCCCTTCCAGTTCTCTGAGATACGTATATCTCCATATATTACTATTATTATTGGATGGGGGTGCGGTAAAAAGGAGACAGACAGATTTGTTAGGACTGACCAGGAAGGAGAGCAGCCTGGTAGCTCCCACGTCATGCAAGAGGCATGGGTGGGCCAGGAGATGACTGAAGACCATGGCAGCCAGGGCCTTGCTGTGTGACACCAGCTGTTAGCTAGATTTATTAACAGGAAGTGTTGGTGGGCATTGAGGAAACCACTGCATCCAGGGCCCACCTGAAAGGAAGGGGGCTGAAAATTGAGCCCATTGGGTCCAAAGAGTCTTTTGGTTTGTGTTTATGTTGGACTTTGACTTGTGGACTCTGCTACCCCAGGAGGGGTTGAACTTTTTCAGTGTCTAGCACTGAGCTACATCCATAACAGAAATGTGATGAAGACTCCATTGAGGAAACTGAGGCAGGGCTGCTTCAGGGCTGTGCCATGCCACTAAGTGGTGCATAGGGATGGCATCACCCCCACAGGGATGATGACAAAACATAACAATGAAGAAAGGTTTGAAGATGATGATGATGAGAAATCCAACACTGAAAAAAAGCTTAAAAATGTTGATGACAAAACCCAAGAATGGAGAAGATGATGACAGTGAAACCCAACAAGGAAGTAAGACTTGATAAGAATGACAACGATGAAACACAAAGAGGAAGAAAGGATCAATAATGATGACAACTAAACACAAAAGGGAAGAATGGCTGTTGTCAGCCTAATTGGGTATGTCTTCCTTTCTGTATTTGGTCATCAAGCCTGACTTAGGAATGAAGCAAGCTCAATGACAAGTGATGATGAGCAAACATGAAATGTAGAAAGGGTAGCTGATGCCAATAACTAATTGCAAATGGGAAGAAAGAGGCTGAGTGACAATGACAGGAAAGAAACCCAAAGATGAAAAAGATTCAGTGATGATGATTGATGATGACAAAAGATTCACTGATGATGATGATGATGAAACACAGAAGGGAAGAAAGACACAATGATGACAACAAGCAAATGCAAAACTGACAAAAAGATGGATGGGGCTGACAGCAAACAAACATAAAACTGAAGAGAGGCTTGGTGACAGCGACAATGATGACGACCAAACCTACAAATGAAGAATGGCTGTCATCATTGTCAAGGTTGTATTCAGATTTGTTTTTCATCATGATCATGATCATCAAGCCAAACACTGAAATGAGGGACAGATCAACAGCAAAATGTAGAAAGACTCGATGATGATGATGACAAAGATGCTGATGATAAAACCTGAAAATGAAGAAAACTGGTTGAACACTGAACACTGAAATGAAGGAAGCCACCTTGACAATGACCAAACACAAAAATGGAGAGGCTGAACTATAATAGCCACCACAAAACATAGAAGGCTGTATGAAGATGACAACCAAATGCGAATCAAAGATGATGCTGATGAAACATGAAAAGGAAGTAAGGAAACTCGATAACAATGACCACAGCAATGAACAAACACAAAAACAAAGAATTGCTGTTGTCAACATCATTGTGTCAAGCCCAACAACAAAATAAAGAAAGCCTTGACAACAGTGACTGAACCCGAAAATGAAGAGAGGCTCAACAATGACAACAACCACATGAAAAACTGAAGAAAAACGGGGTGAGGATACAGAACAGGCTTGGTGATGGCCATGACAAGCAAACTCATCAAATGAAGGAAGGTTCCACATTGATGACACACCACAAAGATGAAGAAGCTTGATGGCAAAATGGAAGAAGACATAAAAATGTCAGAACACAACAGGGCCGCCCAGAGGATTCAGGGGGCCTGGGGCAAAGCAATTTTTGGCGCCCCTTCCATAAAAAAAAGTTGCAATACTATAGAATACTATATTCTCGTGGGGGACCCTGTGGGGCCCGGGGCCTGGGGCAAATTGCCCCACTTGCCCCCCGCTCTGGGCGGCCCTGGAACACAAAAGGTAGGGGAAAGTCCCCCTTCCCCAAGAAGCAACAAATACAAGAGAAGGGGAGAAAATACAATTGAGGAACAAACACATGCACACACAGGTGCCGACCGTGTGTGAATGTGAAAAAGAAGACATGACAACCAAAACTTAAGGAGACAGGTAAGGCAATGGTTGCACACTCAAAGAACAAGAAAGACCAGAAGAAAAAAAGAAGAAAATCCTGATGATGTGATGAAAGTGGGAATTTGCTGTAATATTTTTATGAATGATATCCATGGCATTGACGTACTTGACTAGGGTTTGCTAGCCAGTGGGTGCAGAAGAATTAAACAGCCGCTGTTGGGGCAGAACAGGAGATTTGAGGTGTTTGGGTCACATAATTAGCTGCTGTGATATGAATGGGTCATGAAGGACTGGCTGAAACCAATCCATATCAATCCAGTATGGCAAGGGGAACTGCATGAACAACTGACACCTAACAGTGGGAGCGCCAGGCAAGCGGAGCATGCGGACTCAGCCTGGTGGGCAGGAGGAGGAGAATGGCATGACCGATGTCGGGTGTCTGTGGTATGAGCTGAGCTCATGGAGACACTTGTGGAAATCACCTGGGTTTGAGAAACAAAGGGATGGACACTGAGAAGAGAAGCAAAGCTGGTTCCTTCAGCAGCGTGCCTCCAGAGGGCCTCGCTGTTCGCCAGTCTGAACTCGGTCATAACCTTTGCTTCTCTGTGCTGACCTAGGGACTTTCAGATTCTGTAACCAGGGGACTAATGAATCATCACCTACTTTTGAAAAAGGCTGACGGTGTCCCTGCAAATAATCACTGAGAGCCTTGCGCCCGGAAGGGGCAGGGACAAGCCACCCGCAGGAGTCTGGCTTGGCTGAATTCATTGCAGGGAGCCACGGAGAGGGACAGGTTTGCTGCTGCCCGAAGGCCCAGCATCAGAGTGGTGGAGGCCGCGTGTCTGCCCCATGGAACTGTGTGGACCCTTGGGGTTTGGCCCTCTAAAGAGGGCACTCCCGATGGTTATGGGCTGGGGCATAGGCCAGACCCTGTGAATCTGCGACAGATGAGAACCCAACACAGGACAGTTAAATGACAAAGAAGCTCACAGCTCACCACACAAAAAGGACAGGACAAATGATGACCAAAGACTGAAAGAAGAACGGAGTGATGACTGAACTCACCAGGAATCTGCCTGGATAGTCCCTGCTGACCGTGATGTTCACTCCGTACACTTGGACCTCCACGGCTTTGATGAAGGACACGGCTCGGTGGCTCCTGTGGTCGTTCTGCACCAGGACCTGGAAGTCCACCAGCTCTTCCCTCTCCTGGCACCGCCCAGCCAATTGATACTGGCAGCTGCCCTGGAAGTCGAACCTCTGCCCGTCGAAGCTGGTGTAGTGAGGGTCCCCGGAAGCAGAACAGGTTCCGTAGCTGCTGGGGTAGCAGTTCTGGATGCCATTCTCCACCCGGCACTGCTCCCCAGTCCTGCACTCTGTGGCCTGGCAGCTCACTTGCCTGCTCTGTGGGTTGCAAACGCAGCGTCTGGTGCAGGTGCTGTCCCCCCAGAATGGCTCTCCGGGGCCGTAGAGATGCCCCTGGAACTCGCACCCACAGCCGGCCTTGCGGATGCATTTTCCAGCATCCAGCACGAAGCCCTCGTTGCACTGGCAGGTCTCCACGCAGGGCGAGGAGCAGTTGTTAGGGGCTGCTTGATCATTGCAGGTGGCAGGACACACGGAGCCACAGAGCTGGTACCGGCTGTTCTCCGGGCAGGGCAGAGCTGTCAAAGGGACGGGTCATGGGGGTCACTGGGAATATCGCTGCATTTGGCCAGTTTGGCACAGCGCTGAGGGGTCCTGGGTAGATGCTCTGCAGCAGAGCAGTCCCTAACAATGCCCCGAACCTGCCATCAGCTCTGACCCATAGACTTGGAGCTGGCAGAGCCCCATCAGGTCCCATCTCCTCCAGCTCCCACAAGCTCTATTCCCCAGTTACAAGGCTTCATAAATTTATAGATTCATAGATTAGAAGGGGCCATTGTGATCATCTAGTCTGACCTCTTGCAGCACACAGGCTGGGGAACTGCCCCAGCATAATTCTTGGTTGAACTAGAGCAGATGTTTAGGAAGAAAATCTGAGTTTGATTGAAAAATTGCCAGTGGTGGAGAATCCACCATGACCCTTGGCAAATCGTTCCGGTGGTTAATTTCCCTCACTGTTAAAAATGTGTGCCTGATTTCGAGACTGAATTTGGAGCTTATGAGACCTCTGTCTGCTAGGCCGAGGAGCCCATTATCAGGTATGTGTTCCCCATGTAGGCACTGAGAGACTGGGATCAAGTCACCCCTTAACCTGTGGGCATCTGGCTGCATTTGGCAACTTTATTGCTACCTTGCCCCCTACAAAATGGAATGTATTGGTTTTGTTTGTGTGCAGTTCTGCCCTGAAAAGCGACGTAGCAAAGGCTCTCCCTGCCTTCTGGCCCAACCCGGGGTGGATCAGGGTCACCACTGCTGATCGGAGGGACAAACACATGTTCCTGCTTTTCGTTCTCAGGAGCCCAGCGACGGGAGAAGGGGCTGGAGTGCTTTTTGTGCACCATCAACAGAATGGCTTCCTTGGGAAGAAGATCCCATGGCCCCATAGATCTCCCCATTAGCACGTGCTCCCTGCTGGTTTCCCCAGCATTCATGCTCATCCCATTTCCCTTGGGGCCACCCTACACAATTCCCTTCCCCAACGGTGTACTCACGGCACCCTGCTGGCGTCCTCCAGTCGGAGATATCCACCCCCTCTCTCCGGCAGGCATCAGCGTAGCTCGCCAGCGCCTGGCACAGCATGTCCTTGAGGCCGTCGTTCATGCACAGGTCATAGACGCAGTTGTCCAGGTAGATTTTGGGGTCGATCATGGAGTGGCATCGGCTGAAGGGGCCACTCACCTCTTTGGTGATCCAGCCGCAGAAGGGCTCAGCTTTGTACCTGCCGACCAGCTCTGGGGAGCAGCTCTTGCACTCCCCGTGGCAGTCGTCCCAGCAGAACCTGTCCCCATCCTTCACCTTCCAGCTCTTCCCGAACTCCACGGGGCTGGCAGCCAGCGTCCCGGCCGGGGTGGCAAAGTCATCCCTGGCATCCCCGTTGTAGTTGCCGCACAGGCCACACACACGCTCCCAGAAGCTGCTGGAGAGCTGCACCACCAGGTAGCTGTTCCAGTCATAGGAGACCCTCAGGGAGAAGTCAGTCTCGATGACCACGGAGACCCCCCTCTGATACACCTTCAGCTTCCCCTCCAGCAGGGAGATGGGGAGGTGGGAGCGCTGGGTGTTCACCTGGGAGGGGAATAGAAGGTGACAATTACATGTGTGGAGCTGAGACATAATGTCTGCCAAAGGACAGGGCACTAGACTGGGTGCCAGGACTCCTGGGTTCTCTCCCCAGCTCTGAGCAGGGGGTGGGGTCTAGTGGGTTGGAGCGTGCGGGCTGGGAGTCAGAACTCCTGGGTTCTATCCCTGGCTCTTGGTCTGTGACATGTGGTACCTCAAAGTAGCACCCTGGAGCCCCCATATTCACCACTGTGATATGATTATGATGTGTTTGGTACAATACATGCCTTGTGTGGTATCGTCTTGATCTGTGGAACATTAATAACCAGTTGGATTGTATGTACTAGCATTGTATGTGGAGTTATGGGGTATTGCTACATGTGCTACTGAAATATGTTGTGAGGTTGGGAACACCCACGACCAGCCCTTCAGTTGCAACAAAGGAGGGCCAGACAGGTGTTAATGGCCCAGCTAGAAGAATCAACTATCCCGGAGAGTTCTCACAGAAGGCACTTACACCATGGGGGCCAACGAACCCATGTCACAGCTTCTTTCACAGATCTTTCTAGTAGCTGGAAGTAGGGTGACCAGACAGCAAATGTGAAAAATCGGGACAGGGAATGGTGGGTAATAGGAACCTATATAAGAAAAAGACCCAAAAATCCGGACTGTCCCTATAAAATCAGGACATCTGGTCACCCTAGCTGGAAGGAAGTATAAAAGAAGGGCAGTGACACCATCATTGGGCCTCTCCCACTTCATCTCAAGACCTGCAAGATCGCCTGGAAAACAAAGACTTTGGACCAGGGAGATTGGGCCCAGGCTGGGAGTGGGTGCAGTCTGTGTACTGAAGAACCATGAGCTGCCTGCACCATCTGTTAGGGTGAGAAACTGCTTGATTCAAATCTTGCTTAGTCTGCTTAAGTTAGAATTTAGACTGTGAATTTATTTTTATTTCTTAGGTAACCAACTCTAATCTCTATGCTTGCTACTGTTCAACATCTTTATTAATGATCTGGATGATGGGATAGATTGCACCCTCAGCAAGTTCGCAGATGACACTAAGCTGGGGGGAGAGGTAGATATGCTGGAGGGTAGGGATAGGGTCCAGAGGGACCTAGACAAATTGGAGGATTGGGCCAAAAGAAATCGGATGAGGTTCAACAAATGCAGAGTCCTGCACTTTGGACTGAGAATCCCATGCACCGCTACAGGCTGGGGACTGACTGGCTAAGCGACAGTTCTGCAGAAAAGGACCTGGGGATTACAGTGGATGAGAAGCTGGATATGAGTTAGCAGTGTGCCCTCGTTGCCAAGAAGGCTAACGGCATATTGGGCTTCATTAGTAGGAGCATTGCCAGCAGATCAATGGAAGTGATTTTCCCCTCTATTCAGCAATGGTGAGGCCACATCTGGAGTATTGCATCCAGTTTTGGGCCCCCCACTACAGAAAGCCTGTGGACAAATTGGAGAGAGTCCAGCGGAGGGCAACGAAAATGATCAGGGACATGACTTATGAGGAGAGGCTGAGGGAACTGGGGTTATTTAGTCTGCAGAAGAGAAGAGTGAGGGGGGATTTGATAGCAGCCTTCAACTACCTGAAGGGGGGTTCCATAGAGGATGGAGCTAAGCTGTACTCAGTGGTGGCAGATGACAGAACAAGGAGTAATGGTCTCAAGTTGCAGTAGGGGAGGTCTAGGTTGGCTATTAGGAAACACTATTTCACTAGGAGGGTGGTGAAGCACTGAATTGGGTTACCTAGGGAGGTGGTGGAATCTCCATCCTTAGAGGTTTTCAAGGCCCAGCTTGACAAAGCCCTGGCCGGGATGATTTAGTTGGGGATTGGTCCTGCTTTGAGGTCTCTTCCAACCCTAATCTTCTATGTTTCTATGATTCTAGGACACCTGAGTTCTCTCCCCAGCTCTGGTCTCTACCATTGACCCATTCTGTGATCCTGGGCAAATCATTTCCCCCATCCATGCCTGTTCCCACTATCTGTAAAATGGGGACACGGACACTCACTAACCCTCCTTTTACAAAGCTCTCTAACGGGTCGGCAACCTTTCAGAAGTGGTGTGCCAAGTCTTCATTTATTCACTCTGATTTAAGGTTTTGCGTGCCAGTAATACATTTTAATGTTTTTAGACGGTCTCTTTCTCTAAGTCTATAATATATAACTAAACTATTGTTGTATGTAAAGTAAATAAGGTTTTTAAAATGTTTAAGAAGCTTCATTTAAAATTAAATTAAAATGCAGAGCCCCCCGGACCAGTGCCCAGGACCCGAGCAGTGTGAGTGCCACTGAAAATCAGCTCGCGTGCCGCCTTCGGCACACGTGCCATAGGTTGCCTACCCCTGCTCTCTAAGGTCCACGAATGAAACACTGCTGAGCACCCTCTGAAAATCATTTTAATCTCTTACCCTCACGAACCCGGTCTCATGTCTGACTACCGAGATGGTGACGTTGTAGACACGGACTGTCACGAAACCAGCATAGGAAACCCGCGTGTTGCCCCTGTTCTCGTTCTTGGCCTCAACGGTAAAGGATGGGAGCATCACGTTGGACCCACAGGTCTTGGCTACGGTGTAGGTGCAGGTGCCCATGAAGTCATAATAGCGCCCGTCGAAGGTCTTGTAATGGGGGTCTCCCGAGAGCCAGCAAGTGGCTGAGGATTGTGCCACGCACACTGGGCTGCCATTTACCATCCGGCACGTCTCCTTCTTCTTGCACTGGACGGTGTCACAAGAGGGCGTTGGGTTAGCTGGGGAGTCTGCATCAGCTGGAGAGAATAACGCCAGAAGAGCCAGTTAGACGCACAGGTGACCAGTGTGGAAAGGGTCATGTGGGAGGCTGCCAGTAAGGAAGCAATTATTTATCAGGGGATGAGGGCACCGGATTCCCCTTTGCTTGGTGCAGGGAGGGGGGAGACTGCGAGGCGGGTGGCGAAGGGGCAGCACCGTCCATGTTGGGAGGATATGGACGTGCTGCAGGGGTTGGGGTGGGAACCAGCTCTCACTGTGCAGAGCCAGCAGATAGGACCAGCTCCGAAGCACCCCTCACCTTTGGCACAGACAGCCGCCGAGCCATACGAATTGAGCCGGGAGACCCCGAAGCTGAGGACTCCGAAGGTGGAGCTGGGGTGCTCCAGGACGTGGCTGCTGGACCCTTTTCCCAGGCTGCGTATGCTCCAGAGGTACGGCATGGCGTCCACTGGGTGCCATTGGCTACGCCCCAGTGTCTGCTTATCCAAGGTGAGCATTGGGACTGCCGAGTTCTCGGCTATGACCGCGATGTAGTTATCGAACTCCTGCAGCCCGCCAAGGCGGTAGGACGGGCAGTAGCTAGTGATGGGCGGGACGTTCATGATGAATGGGGCATAGTCAGTGCCGTAGTTCTCCCCGCCGGGTGAGTAGTAGAGGACCTGGATGTGGGCGCTGGCACTGATGGAGAGAGCTTTGGTGCCTCCCATCTCCACCTCCATCACGTCCCCGGCTGCCATGTCCCAGACCCCGGACTCCTCCCCACGCTGGTGCCTGACGTGGGTGGACTGGGAGGCAATGATGTAAACTCGGTCAAAGTTGAAGTAACCCGCCCCGAGAGGAGGCACCACGAAGGTGGATCCCCAGCTGGAGACGGGCAGCAGCTGCTCCACCACGTGGCTCTGACCGTACATGAGGGAGATGCAGCTGTGTCCAGACAAGACGGCCACAGGATGCTGGGCAGACACCCTGGTGCCGGAAAAGCCATCCCGGCTTTGCAGCTGGATGGCCTGGTAGGGCCGGAGCGTGACGGACAGTGGGCTACTTTGGTTATAGTAATGGTCCCTGAAAAACACTAACCCTTTCAGGTGGATCTGAACGGTGGTGGAAGCTGGTCCGGCCACGACAGCAAACTCTGGGGAGTTGCTGACCCTGGCCAGTATCTCCCTGGGAGTGACGATGTAATACTCATTGCCCAGGCTCTCTAAGGGGTACACCACCGTGCTGTCTGCCGTCTGGTGTTTATAGTTCAGGGCGAGGATGGAGACGTCGTTGTTGGCTTCCACCACGATTGCGCTATTGAACAGGCCACCCCCCACCATCTCCGCCGAGGCCGGGAGCTGGACGGGCACCGTCTGGCCAGAGCTGAGGGTGACGACCTTCTGGAAGCCCAAGCTCTCCCCGGTGACGGTGACCATGGTGGAGGGGGAGTAGCTGGTGATGAGCAGCTGGAGGGCTGTCTGGGGAGTGGACATATAGGGGAAGTGGTTCTCCAGGAAGGCTGTGACGAATCGCTTCCCCAGGGGGCCGGCGCCAGAGGCGGCTGGGAGCAGAGATGAATAGACAGTGAGATGGGGTGGTTTAGCATGTGTGTATCACAGGTTCCCCATTTCCTCACACACAGCTCTGCTGGTGTCCCTCAATCTCGACCCGTAGCCCCCTGCTATCCCAGCCTTGGGCTCTCCCGACCCCAGTTCTGCCAGCGCCTCTCGGTCCCAACTCACAGCCCCTGCCATCCCAGCCCTGGGGTTTGCCCAGCCCACAGCTCTGTCGGTGCCCCTCAGTCCCGACTCACAGCCCCTGCTATCCCAGCCCTGGGGTCCGCCCAGCCCACAGCTCTGCCGGTCAGTCCCAACTCACAGCCCCTGCTATCCCAGCCCTGTGGTCTGCC
Organism: Emys orbicularis; assembly: GCF_028017835.1. NCBI lineage: Eukaryota > Metazoa > Chordata > Testudines > Emydidae > Emys > Emys orbicularis. The sequence goes on from NC_088702.1 coordinate 14,509,228, forward strand.
CAGCCCACAGCTCTGCCCGTGCCCCTCAGTCCTGACCCACAGCCCCTGCTATCCCAGCCCTGGGCTGCCCCCACCCACAGCTCTGCCGGTGCCCCTCAGTCCTGACCCACAGCCCCTGCTATCCCAGCCCTGGGCTGCCCCCACCCACAGCTCTGCCGGTGCCCCTCAGTCCCGACCCACAGCCCCTGCTATCCCAGCCCTGGGCTGCCCCCACCCACAGCTCTGCCGGTGCCCCTCAGTCCCAACCCACAGCCCCTGCTATCCCAGCCCTGGGCTGCCCCCACCCACAGCTCTGCCGGTGCCCCTCAGTCCCGACCCACAGCCCCTGCTATCCCAGCCCTGGGCTGCCCCCACCCACAGCTCTGCCGGTGCCCCTCAGTCCCGACCCACAGCCCCTGCTATCCCAGCCCTGGGCTGCCCCCACCCACAGCTCTGCCGGTGCCCCTCAGTCCCGACCCACAGCCCCTGCTATCCCAGCCCTGGGCTGCCCTCACCCACAGCTCTGCCGGTGCCCCTCAGTCCCGACCCACAGCCCCTGCTATCCCAGCCCTGGGCTGCCCCCACCCACAGCTCTGCCGGTGCCCCTCAGTCCCGACCCACAGCCCCTGCTATCCCAGCCCTGGGCTGCCCCCACCCACAGCTCTGCCAGTGCCCCTCAGTCCCGACCCACAGCCCCTGCTATCCCAGCCCTGGGCTGCCCCCACCCACAGCTCTGCCGGTGCCCCTCAGTCCCGACCCACAGCCCCTGCTATCCCAGCCCTGGGCTGCCCCCACCCACAGCTCTGCCGGTGCCCCTCAGTCCCGACCCACAGCCCCTGCTATCCCAGCCCTGGGGTCCGCCCAGCCCACAGTTCTGCCGGTCAGTCCCGACCCACAGATAGCTAGGAATTATTTATTAAAAATGACTGGCTACCCCCTGAACACGGACAGTCAGTAATGAACCATTACAAGAGTTAATAAACCATTCAAATGATAATTAGCAATAGCAACTAACTAACTGGAAAGTAATTGCCGCTCTGGGGTGATCTGGTTAACTATCCGTTACTATCCAGTGCTTGCTAATCAGTAACGTGCATTTCCCCAGGAAGAATCCCAGCTGAGTGGAGCCCGCGTTGGTGATCTCAGACTCCCTGATCCAAACTCTGTCTTGATTTGTAACACACGGAATGAGAAAAGAACCAGCCCCCAGGATCCCAGTGGAGTCACTCCTGGTTTACACCGGGGCAGCGAGAGGGGAATTCCCTGTGACCCCAATGCAGTAATTCCTGATTTACACCGGGGCAGCGAGAGGGGAATCCCCTGTGACCCCAATGGAGTCACTCATGATTTACACCAGGGCAGTGAGAGGGGAATCCCCTGTGACCCCATTGGAGTCACTCCTGGTTTACATGGGGGCAGCGAGAGGGGAATTCCCTGTGACCCCAATGGAGTCATTCCTGGTTTACATGGGGGCAGCGAGAGGGGAATCCCCTGTGACCCCAATGAAGTCACCCCTGATTTACACGGGGGCAGCGAGAGGTGATTCAGCCCCTGTGACCCCAGTGGAGTCACTCCTGGTTTACCCAGTGTGATTGGAGAATTCTCCATACCTCCCTGCCCTGCGTTTTCCTTCGCCTGAGGTTGGTCCCAGCCCTTGGATGCTTTTTACTGCTCCACTCCCAGCTCTAGTAACCCCACGTCCCCGCTTTGCCCTTGTGACCCTCCCCCACCCTGAGCTCCCCCGACCCTGTGTCAGATCCCCACTCACCCCCAAGCAGCGCCAGTCCAGCCCAGAGCAGCAGCATCCTCCTTGTCACCATGGCTGAAACAGAAGGGGCAGGGGAGAGGGTTAATCAGGGGAGATGGGGTCACAGCTGCCAGCCCTGGGGCCAGGGATGCCTTCACCCCAGGACACCCCCTTGGAGTGAAGAAGGACAGTCAGGGGGGTCCACTGGGTCTGGGAAGGGGAGGAGACAGGAGTGAGGTCCGGTGCTTAGAGCAGGGGGTCTGGGAGTCCAGACTCCTGGGTTCTATCCCAGCTCTAGGAAGGGAGTGGGGACTATTGCTTAGAGCAGTGTGTGGGGAGGGGGGCTTGGAGTCAGAATTCCTGACTTCTAGCCCCAGCTCTGGGAGCGGATGGGGTCTGGAGGGTTAGAGCAGGTGAAGCTGGGAGTCATGACTCCTGGGTTCAATTCCTGGCTATGAGAGGGGAGTGGGGTCTAGTAGTTAGAGCAACAGAGACGCTACAGTTTCTTTCTCCAGTTGCTCTGGAGAATTGCAGGGGTATCTCCCCAGAATGGAGTGAAAGGGGCTGGGGACTGAGTACAGGAGAGGGGTCTCCCCCACCTCAGAGCCCCATGGGCAGATCAGATGATCCTACATTGTTCACCTTCTGGAAGTCAGAGCTGCACGTACCTGTTGGAAGCACCTGGCTAGCCCAGTGCCTGAGCTTGCCGGGTTTATATTGGTGGGGGACACCAGGGGCAGCCTGGTACCATGGGTGACACCCATGGATTAGGGGACATCAAATAGGTCAGACTTTATCGCAACTTCCTGGAGGAGATAATGTGCATCTCCTGCTGTGAGTCACGCCCAGGTGTATTTTTATGGCTGTAATCATCTTTCCATCTATAGCCCTTATCATCAGTCGACTGTAAAGTACTTTACAAAGGAGGGCGGTATCATTACCCCTATTTCATGGGTGGGGAAACTGAGGCACAGACCAGGGCAGGGACTCATCCAAGGTCACCAGATGTCCTGAGTCCCAGCATGGTGCTCTACCCACCAGGTAACACTGCCTTTAGGAAGGAGGGAGGGATAGCTCAGTGGTTTGAGCATTGGCCTGCTAAACCCAGGGTTGTGAGTTCAATCCTTGAGGGGGCCCCTTAGGGATCTGGGGCAAAATCAGTACTTGGTCCTGCTAGTGAAGGCAGGGGGGCTGGACTTGATGACCTTTCAGGGTCCCTTCCAGCTCTATGAGTTAGGGCTAACTCTAATGGGCATCCTCACCTGGGATCGTGGTGATCAACATGGGTTGGGAATCCAGGACAGAACCCAGTAAGATGGGGCAGATGTTCCCGGGGTGGGCATTCCCAGTGTGGGGAAGACTGAGAACCTCTATCTACCTATCTGTAGATGTGTCTGGTGATAGGTAGATTGATGGATAGATGTGAAGGGGGATAGGTAGATCTGTATGGGGGATGGGTAGATCTGTATGGGTACAGAGGGGTCTGTGTACATTAGACAGGGTAGGTAGATATGAATGGGGATGGGTAGGCCAGAGAGGTGGCCAGGGTGGCCTCCTGGACAAAGTGCTGGGCTGGCACTCAGGGACTGGGCTGTATTCCCAGCTCTCCCACTGACTTGCTGGGTGATCTTGGGCAAGTCCCTTCTTCTGTCTGGGCCTCTGTTTCCCCTTCCACTTTTGTTCATTGGGTGAGCACAGGGGGTGAGCTGGACTCTTCTTCCACCCCTGGGGCCCTCCTGCTCAGATGTTGGGGCAGCAAATATATTAAGGAAATGTAAATCAGAAATGGTGCCACCTAGAGGGGAAAGTCCCCGTGCCCCATTTCCTGCCCCCCCCCACCCCCCCAGTCAGCCACTTCCTCAAACTCATTGTTTTCAACTCAGGGTTGCTGGAAGGAATGAGCCCGGTGTGTTTACACTGCAGCAGGCACACTCCAGCTGGTCTCTGAATGAGTTTATGGCACAGGTTGCTGCCTCCCAAGATAACAATGCATGAATTATGTGCTTAGTATTTGTATTTAAACAGAGCATTGACCCTAAATAGGCCAATAACGTAACTCAGACAGGTGGGATGCACAGCTAAGTCCCATAAAACTGTCTCAGGTGAAAAATGAAACAAGAGAGATAGGGAGAGCCAAACTCTTTCCTTGTGGGCAGTCATTCAAGCCCCATCTAGTCCAGTGGGCATTTACAGGTACTACCCCTTTAAATCATCCAGGACTCCGCTGTCTGCAGGGACAGGTCACAGGGGGATGCTTTGGAAGGAAGGAGGAGCTCTTCTAAGCTCTGCCAATAAAATAAACCCCACCCATGTGAGGCTCCAGAATGAGGTGCCCCTGGGGGTAGGTTGCGCATATGTTCGATGATGTGTCTGCTAGGTCTTTGGGCTTGGCTGCCCCTCAGTGGGTCTTGAACTTGCTCCATGGGCTCTGCTGCTGTATGGCGAGAAAAACCTGAGTGGTGGCATCACCCTAATGCCACCCTCACGGGGCCTTGGGATGAGACAGTGAATTGGGACCCTCCTTCTCATTCATGAGGGATGAAGCAGTTGAGGGTGTGAGTGTTTAAAAGATCATCACAGGGCATCTGAGTTAGCGTTGAGATCAGCAGAGGGGCAAATCACACCTCTCCAAGCTCTTATCCCAGACTCATCGCTGCATGGGTCACGCTTGGGCAGCTCCCCCATCTCACAGTGTCAGGCTCAGGCTCTCTGCAGACCCAGGCAGCATCGCTCACACTAGGGGAGGCTCCCCCCTCTTGGAGTGATGTATTCAGGCTCTCTGCAGACTCATCCCTGTGTCAGTTACACTCAGTTCACATTTCTGAAGTTTTCTTCACAACTATAACTACCAGAAACTTAATTTTATTTTAACTGAACGCTGAGATTCTGGAGAACTAGATAATAAATTTGGAGCGGGGGACAGTGGATGATATGGAAGCTTACTGGCCTAACTGGCCTTAGCTGACTTAATGAAAAGAGGGAAGAGCATCTTCACAAGCAGGCTGGCTAACCTAGTGAGGAGGGCTTTAAACTAGGTTCACCGGGGGAAGGAGACCAAAGCCCTGAGGTAAGTGGGGAAGTGGGATACCGGGAGGAAGCACGAGCAGGAGAGCGCAAGAGGGGAGGACTCCTGCCTCATACTGAGAAAGCAGGACGATCAGCGAGTTACCTTAAGTGCCTATACACAAATGCAAGAAGCCTGGGAAACAAGCAGGGAGAGCTGGAAGTCCTGGCACAGTCAAGGAATTATGATGTGATTGGAATAACAGAGACTTGGAGGGATAACTCACATGACTGGAGAACTGTCATGGATGGATATAAACTGTTCAGGAAGGACAGGCAGGGCAGAAAAGGTGGGGGAGTTGCATTGTATGTAAGGGCTGGTCTACACTGCGGGGGGGATCGATCTAAGATACTTCGACTTCAGCTACGCTATTTGCAAATAGCGTAGCTGAAGTCGAAGTATCTTAGATCGAATTACCTGGGGTCCACACAGCGCAGGATCGACGGCCACGGCTCCCCCGTCGACTGCACTACCGCCGCTTGCTCTGGTGGAGTTCCGGAGTCGACGGTGAGCGCGTTCGGGGATCGATATATCGCGTCTTAACAAGACACGATATATCAATCCTGGATAAATCGATTGCTACCTGCCGATACGGCGGGTAGTGAAGACGTACCCTAAGAGAGCAGTATGACTGCTCAGAGCTCCGGTATGAAACTGCAGGAAAAACCTGAGAGTCTCTGGATTAAGTTTAGAAGTGGGAGCAACAAGGGTGATGTCGTGGTGGGAGTCTGCTATAGACCACCAGACCAGGGGGATGAGGTGGACGAGGCTTTCTTCCAGCAACTAGCAGAAGTTGCTAGATCACAGGCCCCGGTTCTCATGGGAGACTTCAATCACCCTGATAGCTGCTGGGAGAGCAATACAGCGGTGCACAGACAATCCAGGAAGTTTTTGGAAAGTGTAGGGGACAATTTCTTGGTGCAAGTGCTGGAGGAACCAACTAGGGGCAGAGCTCTTCTTGACCTGCTGCTCACAAACCAAAGCTAACGAGAACTAGCCAGGGTAGAAGGAAGTTGACTTATTTCCTGTTGCAGCTGAGGCCCTGGAGTGACTCCCTCTGCCACGTATCCTGATGAGGAAGGACTGCTCCCTCGCCGTGGAGCTGGGTTTGTTCCTGCCCAGGGTATTTCCCCCGCTCAGCTGCTAACACTTGCCAGGTGCTGTGATGTTATTAACACAAACTGGGACCGTATAGATCATTATTGCAACCAAGATCCTGTAGTGGCACCAAATCTTGTATAAGGGGGTCAAATAAGGTGTCTAAGACAAGGTTATGGTTTGCGGGTTATGATTATGCTATCTGTATGCATGTATCATTTTTGTATTTAAAGTTATAAGTATTGGCTCTGTACTATCTGTATTTCAAACTTGTGCTATGCTTCTGGGTGACGCCCCAGACAATTTGGTGTCAGCTCTGCCTAGCCTGTTTGATGGCCCATTAAGGACCATCAGCTATACAACTGACCCATTGAGAGAGGGCAGATACACCTTGTGACTCAGCGGCGGAGGCTAACAGAGGGAGTTTGCCTGGGATCTGTCCGAGAGGAGGTACGCTAAGTGCTGCATTGGGGGGCTGTACTGGTGAGTATCTGAGTGTCTGTTGCGGGGACAGTTTGTCAGTTTGACCGTGTGCTTGATCGTTTGTTTGAAAAGTGTGAATTGGGAGTGCTTTGTTCCAGGTGGGCCTTGAGTGGGCCTGACTGTTATAAAAAGGCAGTCAGCAGCGAACCAGCTGAGCAGCGAACAGCGGAGGCTAACAGAGGGAGTTCACCTGGGGAGAGCCCACTGAGGCTTTCGTCTTGCGGGCTTCTCTGAGTAGTTTCTGCAACAGCTGAGGAAGCTCTTAGAAGGAAGGTGCTATGGATGGTGAGCGTTCAGCTGTTGTGACCTGCACAGGATGTGCCATGTTTGTCTTTCTTCCACAGGAAAGAAACGATGTTGTCTGTACAAAGTGCAAGCTGGTCTCCATATTGGAAGAGAAGGTTCGAGGTCTGGAGAAACAAGTATCGACCCTGCATTGCATAAGAGAAAATGAAGATTTCCTGGACAAACGTCAGGATATGCTTCTATGGGCACAACATTCTGAAGAATCGGAGCAGGTTGCGCAGAGAGGACTGAGGGACGGTGAAGAAAATTGGCAGCATGTGACCTCCAGAAGAAGAAAGAGTAGCGTCCATGTACCAGCAATGCAGATACAGGTGAGCAACCGTTTTCATGTTCTCTCCACAGGTACTAATGCGGAAAGTGGACTAGATGATACATCTGAGGGAAGGGAACAGAAGGAGACTCCACCGATTGGAAGGCATGAGATGCACTGTCCTAGGGATGGGGGTTCCACGACCACCGCTCCCAAGAGAAGGAGGCGGGTGGTGATGGTCAGGGACTCCCTCCTCAGGGGGACTGAGTCATCTGTCTGCCGGCCCGACCGGGAAAACCGAGAAGTGTGCTGCTTGCCAGGAGCTAGGATTCATGATGTGACGGAGAGACTGCTGAGACTCATCAAGCCCTCGGATCACTACCCCTTCCTGCTTCTCCACGTGGGCGGATCACTGCAGACTACGTGGCTCTGGGAAGAAGGATAAAGGAATTTGAGGCGCAAGTGGTGTTCTCGTCCATCCTCCCTGTGCAAGGAAAAGGCCCGGGTAGAGACTGTCGAATCGTGGAAGTCAATAAATGGCTATGCAGGTGGTGTTGGAGAGAAGGCTTTGGATTCTTTGACCACGGGATGGTGTTCCAAGAAGGAGGATTGCTAGGCAGAGACGGGCTTCACCTAACGAAGAGAGGGAAGAGCATCTTCGCAAGCAGGCTGGCTAACCTAGTGAGGAGGGCTTTAAACTAGATTCACCGGGGGAAGGAGACCTGAGGCAAGTGGGGAAATGGGATACCGTGAGGAAGCATGAGCAGGAGAGCGCAAGAGGGGAGGACTCCTGCCTCATACTGAGAAAGCAGGACCATCAGCGAGTTATCTTAAGTGCCTATACACAAATGCAAGAAGCCTGGGAAACAAGCAGGGAGAACTGGAAGTCCCGGCACAGTCAAGGAATTATGAAGTGATTGGAATAACAGAGACTTGGTGGGATAACTCACATGACTGGAGCACTGTCATGGATGGAAATAAACTGTTCAGGAAGGACAGGCAGGGCATAAAAGGTAGGGGAATTGCAGGGCTGGCTCCAGGCACCTGCCCAGCAAGCAGGTGGCTTGGGGCGCCAAGGGGAAGGGGCGGCACGTCGGGCTGTTCGGCGGCAATTCGGTGGCGGGTCCCTCTCGGAGGGAAGCACCTGCCGCCGAATTCCCGCCGAAGAAGAAAGCGGCGCAGTGGAGCTGCCGCTGGAGTGCCGCCGATCGCCATTGCGATCGCGGCTTCCCCCCCCCCCCCCGCCACTCGGGGCAGCAAAAACCCTGGAGCCGGTCCTGGGGAGTTGCATTGTATGTAAGAGAGCAGTAGGACTGCTCAGAGCTCCGGTATGAAACTGCAGAAAACCTGAGAGTCTCTGGATTAAGTTTAGAAGTGTGAGCAACAAGGGTGATGTCGTGGTTGGAGTCTGCTATAGACCACCAGACCAGGGGGATGAGGTGGATGAGGCTTTCTTCCGGCAAATAACAGAAGTTACTAGATCGCAGGCCCTAGTTCTCATGGGAGACTTTAATCACCCTGATATCTGCTGGGAGAGCAATACAGCGGTGCACAGACAATCCAGGAAGATTTTGGAAAGTGTAGGGGAAAATTTCCTGGTGCAAGTGCTGGAGGAACCAACTAGGGGCAGAGCTCTTCTTGACCTGCTGCTCACAAACAGGGAAGAATTAGTAGGGGAAGCAAAAGTGGATGGGAACCTGGGAGGCAGTGACCTCATGGTCGAGTTCAGGATACTGACACAAGGAAGAAAGGAGAGCAGCAGAATACGGACCCTGGACTTCAGAAAAGCAGACTTTGACGCCCTCAGGGAACTGATGGGCAGGATCCCCTGGGAGAATAACATGAGGGGGAAAGGAGTCCAGGAGAGCTGGCTGTATTTTAAAGAATCCTTATTGAGGTTGCAGGAACAAACCATCCCGATGTGTAGAAAGAATAGTAAATATGGCAGGTGACCAGCTTGGCTTAACAGTGAAATCCTTGCTGATCTTAAACACAAAAAAGAAGCTTACAAGAAGTTGAAGATTGGACAAATGACCAGGGAGGAGTATAAAAATATTGCTCAGGCATTCAGGAGTGAAATCAGGAAGGCCAAATCACACTTGGAGTTGCAGCTAGCAAGAGATGTTAAGAGTAACAAGAAGGGTTTCTTCAGGTATGTTAGCAACAAGAAGAAAGTCAAGGAAAGTGTGGGCCCCTTACTGAATGAGGGAGGCAACCTAGTGACAGAGGATGTGGAAAAAGCTAATGTACTCAATGCTTTTTTTGCCTCTGTCTTCACGAACAAGGTCAGCTCCCTGACTGCTGCACTGGGCAGCACAGCATGGGGAGGAGGTGACCAGCCCTCTGTGGAGAAAGAAGTGGTTCGGGACTATTTAGAAAAGCTGGACGAGCACAAGTCCATGGGGCCGGATGCGCTGCATCCGAGGGTGCTAAAGGAGTTAGCGGATGTGATTGCAGAGCCATTAGCCATTATCTTTGAAAACTCATGGCGATCGGGGGAGGTCCCGGATGACTGGAAAAAGGCTAATGTAGTGCCCATCTTTAAAAAAGGGAAGAAGGAGGATCTGGGGAACTACAGGCCAGTCAGCCTCACCTCAGTCCCTGGAAAAATCATGGAGCAGGTCCTCAAGGAATCAATTCTGAAGCACTTAGAGGAGAGGAAAGTGATCAGGAACAGTCAGCATGGATTCACCAAGGGCAAGTCATGCCTGAATAACCTAATTGCCTTCTATGAGGAGATAACTGGGTCTGTGGATGAGGGGAAAGCAGTGGATGTGTTATTCCTTGACTTTAGCAAAGCTTTTGATACGATCTCCCACAGTATTCTTGCCGGTAAGTCAAAGAAGTAAGGGCTGGATGAATGGACTATAAGGTGGATAGAAAGCTGTCTAGATCGTCGGGCTCAACGGGTAGTGATCAATGGCTCCATGTCTAGTTGGCAGCCGATATCAAGCGGAGTGCCCCAAGGGTCGGTCCTGGGGCCAGTTTTGTTCAATATCTTCATTAATGATCTAGAGGATGGCGTGGATTGCACCCTCAGCAAGTTTGCAGATGACACTAACACTGGAGGGTAGGGATAGGATACAGAGGGACCTAGACAAATTAGAGGATTGGGCCAAAAGAAATCTGATGGGGTTCAACAAGGACAAGTGCAGAGTCCTGCACTTAGGACGGAAGAATCCCATGCACTGCTACAGACTAGGGACCGAATGGCTAGGCAGCAGTTCTGCAGAAAGGGACCTAGGGGTTACAGTGGACGAGAAGCTGGATATGAGTCGACAGTGTCCCCTTGTTGCCAAGAAGGCTAACTGCATTTTGGGCTGTATAAGTAGGGGCATTGCCAGCAGATCGAGGGATCTGATCATTCCCCTCTATTCGACATTGGTGAGGCCTCATCTGGAGTACTGTGTCCAGTTTTGGGCCCCACACTACAAGAAGGATGTGGAAAAATTGGAAAGAGTCCAGCAGAGGGCAACAACATTGATTAGGGGGCTGGAGCACATGACTTATGAGGAGAGGCTGAAGGAACTGGTATTGTTTTAGTCTCCAGAAGAGAAGAATGAGGGGGGATTTGATAGCTGCTTTCAACTACCTGAAAGGGGGTTCCAACGAGGATGGATCTAGACTGTTCTCAGTGGTACCAGATGACAGAACAAGGAGTAATGGTCTCAAGTTGCAGTTGGGGAGGTTTAGGTTGGATATGAGGAAAAACTTTTTCACTAGGAGGGTGGTGAAGCACTGGAATGGGTTACCTAGGGAGGTGGTGGAATCTCCTTCCTTGTAGGTTTTTAAGGTCAGGCTTGACAAAGCCCTGGCTGGGATGATTTAGTTGGGAATTGGTCCTACTTTGAGCAGGGGGTTGGACTAGATGACCGCATGAGGTCCCTTCCAACCCTGAGATTCTATGATTCGATGAAGGCATGAAGAGACATGCCTATGGACAGAACTCTAAGGTTTTTCCATGCCATGTGCTGGATAGCTTGTCTTTGGGATGAAGAAAGCAGAGACAACATGGCAAGAGACTATAAAAGGCTGCTGCATCTCCTCCATCTTGTCTTCAATCCTGCTTCTGACCTCTGGAGGGACTTTGCTACAAATTGAAGCTCTGAACAAAGGACTGAGGACCCATCCCAGCTGGGGATGTTCCAGAGACTTGATTTGAACCTGCAGTTGAATCTATCAGTGCTACAAGCATGAACCAAGAACTTTCCCATTACTGTTTGTAATTATTCCATTTAACCAATTCTAGCTCTCATCTATATCTTTTTCTTTTTATGAATAAACCTTTAGATTTTAGATTCTGAAGGATTGGCAACAGCGTGATTTGTGGGTAAGATCTGATTTGTATATTGACCTGGGTCTGGGGCTTGGTCCTTTGGGATCAGGAGAACCTTTTTTCTTTTACTGGGGTATTGGTTTTCATAACCATTCATCCCCATAATGAGTGGCTCTGGTGGTGATACTGGGAAACTGGAGTGTCTGAGGGAATTGCTTGTATGACTTCTGGTTAGCCAGTGGGGTAAAAGCGAAGTCCTCTCTGTTGGGCTGGTTTGCTGTGCCTTAGTAGCGAAGGAAACCCAGCCTTGGGCTGTAACTGCCCTGCTCTAAGCAATTTGTCCTGAATTGATACTCTCAGTAATGTCCCATCAAAGGCAGCATCGTTACAGGCACCCACTGCCTTGTGTCAATATTGGTGCCGGGGAGGCCGGTCCAGCTGCTGGGTTACAAGCAGGCCCTTGGGTGCGGGGATCCTGGGAATGTCAGATCCTGGACACAGGGAAAGGTGTCAGAGGAAGTGGTGAGGGGCTTAGCTCCACATCTATCTATTTTCATACTCAGCCATCGCCCTTCTATCTATCTATCTATCTATCTATCTATCTATCTATCTATCTATCTATCTATCTATCTATCCCCCCACACACCCTCTATCTATCTATCTATCTATCTATCTATCTATCTATCTATCTATCTATCTATCTATCTATCTATCTATCTATCTATCTATCTCAGTTGTGTACTGTTATCCATCACCCTAGTATCTAGCTGCCTTCCACATGAAGTCAACATCAATAGTGAAGTCTCCACTAGATTTCATGGGGTCTCTGGTGCTTCCCCCTCTGCCGAGGTGGGTGATTTTGGGGGGCATGGAGCTGGTGGGGGGTTGGGGAAGGAACCGGGTGTTCATATTATGGGTGTTACTTATAGTGGAAAGGCCTGCTCAAAGGAGAAGTTTCCTAAAGATGGTGAGATCTTAGCCAGCTGTGCCATGAGACTTGTTCTTTTGTGAGAGCACTTGGTACTTCTCAGCTTCACAGCATTGTGTCTGAATGGTGATGAGAACCATCCAAGGTCTGGAAAATATCCCCTATGGGGAGAGACTCAGAAGACTGGGATTGTTCTCTCTAAAAAGGAGAAGGGCAAGAGGAGACATGATAACAGTCTGTAAAACAACATCTGGGATCGAGGCAGCAGATGGGGAGTTTCTGTTCTCCCTGTCCTGTATCACTAGAACCAGGGGACACTTAAAGGTGGCAAACTCAGAAATGACCCATGAAAAGACTTGTTTCACACAATGTGTGATTAGCCTGTGGAACTCATTGCCACATGATGTCGCTGAGGCCAAGAACATAGCCAGATTCAAAGAGGCACTGACATTTCAATGGATAACAAAAAAAGCCAGAGTTAGAATAGTTAATCATAGAATCATAGGACAGGAAGGGACCTCAAGAGTTCTTCTAGTGCAGTCCCCTGCATCCATGGCAGGACGAAGTATTATCTAGACCATCCCTGACAGGTGTTTGTCCAACCTGCTCTTAAAAATCCCCAGTGATGGAGATTCCACAGCCTCCCTGGGCAATTTGTTCCAGTGCCTAACCACCCTGACAGTTAGGAAGTTGTTCATAATGTCCAACCTAAACCTCCCTTGGTGCAATTTAAGCCCATTGCTTTCCTGTCCTCAGAGATTAAAGAGAGCAATATTTCTCCCTTCTCCTTGTAACAACCTTTTATGTACTTGAAAACTGTCCCCTCTGAGTCTTCTCTTCTCCAGACTAAACAAACCTAATTTTTTCAATCTTCCTTCATAGATCATGTTTTCCAGACCTTTAATCATGTTTGTTGCTCTTCTCTGAACTTTCTCCAATTTATCCACATATTTGCTGAAATGTGGCACCCAGAACTGGACACAATACTCCAGTTAAGGCCTAATCAGCATGGAATAGAGCAAAAATATTACTTCTTGTGTCTTGCTTACAACACTCCTGCTGATAGACCCCAGAATGATGTTCGCTTTTTTTGCAACGGCGTTACACTGTTGACTCATATTTAGCTTGTGATCCACTATGACCACAGATCCCTTTCCGCAGTACTCCCTTCTAGGCAGTCATTTCCCATTTTGTATGTGTGCAACTGATCGTTCCTTCCCAAATAGAGTATTTTGCATTTGTCCTAATTGAATTTCATCCTATTTACTTCAGACCATTTCTCTAGTTTGTCCAGATCATTTTGAATTTTAATCCTATCCTCCAAAGCACTTGCAACGCCTCCCAGCTTGATATCATCTGCAAATTTTATACGTGTACGACAGGACAGGGTGAACGCCTGAGCCCATTTGTTATTTTATAAACCAGGGGTAGGCAACCTATGGCATGCGTACCAAAGGTGGCACGCGAGCTGATTTTCAGTGGCACTCACACTGCCCGGGTCCTGGCCACCAGTCCGAGGGGCTCTGTATTTTAATTTAATTTTAAATGAAGCTTCTTAAACATTTTAAAAACCTTATTTACTTTACATACAACAATAGTTTAGTTATATATTATAGAAAGAGACCTGACAGGTGTTTGTCCAACCTGCTCTTAAAATCCTCCAGTGATGGGGCTTCCACAACTTCCCTTGGAAGCCTGTTCCAGAGCTTTATTCCCATTAGAGTTAGAAAGTTTTTCCTAATAACTACCCTAAATCTCCCTTGCTGCAAATTAAGCCCATTCCTGCTTGTCCTGCCTTCAGTGGACATAGAGAACAATTGATCCCCCTCTTCTTTATAACAGCCTGTAACTTATTTGAAGACTGTTACCAAGTCCCCTCTTGGTCTTATTTTCTCTAGATCAGTGGTTTTCAACCTTTTTTCATTTGCAGACCCCTAAACAATTTCAAATGGAGGTGCAGACCCCTTTAGAAATCTTAGACATAGTCTGCAGCCCCCCAGGCGTCCATGGACCACACGTTGAAAACCACTGCTTTTGCAAGTGTTCTCACCCTTTCCTTAGAGGACAGGTTTTCTAAACCTCTGAGCATTTCTGTCGCTCTCCTCGGGACTCGCTCCAATTTGTTCACATCTTTCCTACAGTGCAGTGCCCAGGGTAGTAGAGAGAGTGAGCCTGGAGCATGGGCCCTGGGGCAAGGCCTGGGGCCTGGGGCCAGGGCCTGAGGCCTGAACCAGAGGCTGTGAACCAAAGTCAGGCCATGGATTCCAGCAGATATTTACAAGTTCACTGTGTGGTACACACCTTGGCAAAGGGACTGTGAGTGTGGCTGGCACACAGGCACTCCTGAGAAGCAGCAGATACTGGGTATGTGTGTGAACACACTCCACACGATTAGCCCGGGACATCCTGACCTAGCATAAGCTAGGAGGGTTGGACAGAAGTGATGGACAGGGATGTTTTGCCCGAGACACCTGGAGCAAGGTACCAGGGGCGGTAACAAGCTGCTGTCATGGAACACGTGAGGTGGTACATAAGTTGTTTTTTCTCAGTGTATAAGTGTCAGGGTACCTCACCTTTCCCCTTGGTCTGGCCTAGGGAGCCACAGAAAGTCCCGCTGCTGACTGAGCCATTCCTTGCCACTGGGCACTCGTGTGTTAGTGTAGCTGTGGACACTGATCCGGGAAGCTAGTACTGTGTCCTGAGGCCAATAAACCTGGCCAAGCGCCTTCGCCACTGAACCACACCTGTGGTCTTTCTGGGTAGTGCTATGGAGGTCTGCTGGGTCGGCTATCAGTGCAGGGCTGGCACAGCATGCGGAGAGAGCACACACATGCACACCAACTGACAACACCCAGAGTTGGATGTAGTACTCCAATTGAGGCCTCACCAGGGCCGAGCAGAGCGGGACAATGACCTCCCATGTTTTCCCTAAGATACGCCTGTTATTACACTCTAGAAAGGAATTAGCCTTTTTCGCAGCTGCATCACATTGTTGACTCATATTCAATGTACTGTCACCCCCAGACCCTCTTCAGCGGTACGAACCCCTAGCCAGTTATTCCCCATTTTGTAGTCGCGCATTTGATTTTTCCTGCCTAAGTGTCGGACTTTGCACTTGTCTTTATCGACTTGTTAGCTTTTATGACCCCAGCTGTGCACTGAGCAGAGGTCTCCACTGAGCTGTCTGCAGTGACACCCGGCCTCCCTCCCTGAACCCCTCTAAGTCTGCGGCACCCGCTGTCCATTTCTTCTGGGGGAGAGGGTGCCCACGCTAATCACTTCGGTCTGGGAGCGGGATTGCCGGCTTATTGCTGTAGAGTCAATTATATATTTGGGTGGGAATTTGGGAAATATTCTTTTTACGAGTTCCCTCAGTTTACCTATGGGCCGCATGCTGCTATGCACTGAGTGTATAAGTCAGGCCAGGGCTGGCTTTAGGGCGATTCATCTGATTCCCCCGAATCGGGCCCCGTGCCCCTAAGAGGGCCCTGCAACGTCCCTAAGGACCCTCCGCTGATGTGCCGCCGAAGGCACCAGCAGCCAATTGAGCTGCTGCCGAAGTCCCGCCGCTGTCTTCGGCAGCAGCTCTTTCGAATCGGACCCCGCAGTGCCTAAAGTCGGCCCTGAGTCAGGCCCTGCATTTTAGGTTTTTATTTTGTTTAATATTTCCCAGGAATTTATCAGTGTTTATTACAATTCTTTTAAAAAGGGTGAAAATTGGTAAAAAATGAAAATAAAGGGCTGTAGATAGCCAGTGCTCATGTGGGGGGGGGGGGGGGCAGAGGTCACTGTCCTCACTGGAGATGGTCTTGATGCCTCCAGCTGAGGAAACATCCCGCTCACTGTGGGCCCGCTCTCAGCTGCCAGGACCCTGCTCCCTGCCCGTCTTGTGCCCCGCCCCCCGTGGAGCAGCAGCCACCCACTGGCAATTCCTCTCCTTTGCACAGGCATGCTGAAAAGTACCATTAGCCCTGGAGAACACACAGAGTCAGCGCCTATGGTTTCTACAGTGCTACAGATGTGCATGTCACTTCACAGAGAAGTGAAAGATATGTAATCTGCCCCCCCCCCCCCAAGCTCACAATTTATGTGCTGAAAGTTTGGGAAAGAAATGTCTTTGAGAAGGTCCAGGTTGCAATGTACTAGCTTTTATGAAGTCCAGGTTTGTATAGTGCAAGATTTCACAGAGTGAAACAAAGTGCAAGGTTTGGGTATCATGGGGTGATCTTGTTAATTTTTGCAGTTACAAGATGTAGGCAGCAGCTGTTCCGTAGAAATTATAGTCCATCAGAGAGACTGCAGCAGAAAGAACCCACTTTACTGAGGACAGAAAGAAAATGCACCACAACTACCACACAGCATTCTTCAAGATCTCCTATACATTCAGTTAACAGAATTGGCAAAACTATTGTAACAGCGCCATCTTGTGGCTGGCCAATAATATTATAAAAAACAATAATTCAGAAGCACAATGCACATGCACCCATGTAATGGATTGCACCACAGAACACATTAAAACAAAGCAACTGCAATGCTAGCTATAAATCATATACATTCTAACTTGTCCATTGTTGGGTGCCATGGCCCTCACTATTCTCTCTCCTTTGTGCAGCTGTGTGTGCCGTTCTTGAGCATGCAGGTCTGTGTGGGCTCACAGGCAACTTTCTGACACACAAGGTTGCTCCTAAGGTAGCAGGTGCAATTCTCAGTGCAGTTGGCAGAAATCACAGTCTCCATTGACTGGGGAAGAGAGCAAGAGTCAAATGTGAAGCCTTAGTGCTTGGTCAGAAACATGGGTTAACTGTCTGCACTCGACTCTTTCAATGCTGTTAATGTAACTGCCATTCCCACCACCAGTATCCATTGACATCACTTGAACTACACCTGATTTGCGCTAGAGCCCAGTCCCCTCCCAGAAGGGTGACTAGAATCTTGGAATCCTGATTCCCAGTCCACCCCACCCCTTATGTGATCCACTAGATCCCAGCCCCCTCCCAAAGCTGAAAATAGAACCCAGGAGTCCTGACTGCCAATCCTGTGGCTTCCCCACAAGACCAAGCTTCTGCAAATGGCTAGTTACCAAAGACATTATTCTTTGACTGAACATGTTGATTTACACTAGCTCAGGAAGAACTGGGCTCTAAGAGGCTGGACTGTGTGTAGTAACTGATATTCAGCTCCAAAGGCATGTCAAAAAGGGTTCTTTAGTGCCTGACAGCATTTTGTTTTAGCTTAACTGCTCTAACAACCTAGATGCCAGGATTCTGGCAGCCAGGATAATCTTAACTAGACACAGGCTTCACTGGAACTAGTGGAGCTTGGTGACATTTTTTTGAATGAATAATTTATTTGCCAGAAATGCAGCTTTGGGTCCACTGAAACTCTTGGGAAATTTGGGGCGAATTTGAGAGAGTTCTGGGCAAAAAAGAAAAAAAAAGTCTAAATGTCTAATTTCAAGCTTTTCAAAATGAGACATGTTGACCTTTCGTTTTGAAACACCATTTCATGTAGAAATTTATTTTTCAAAAGATAAAAACACCCTAAAATGAAATGAAACTTTTTGTCCCACCCAAAATCATTTTTTTTCTCCAGTTTTTAATTTTGGCATCAGAAAACAAAAATGTTTTCCATTTGACTTGAAGCAATTCCCCCCCACAAATTATTTTGTCAGTTATTTGCTCAGCTTTCGTTACCAGTCGCCTACCTTGATGTATCTCCCGTATCTGAAGCATCCACAGACACCCGGAAACACACAACTCTCCCCATCAAACAGCAGCCTGTTGTCGCACTGGCAGCCTTCGAAGCATCTCTCTGTGCACTGGGGTGAATTGGACAGGCCGGCACAGGTGAAATCGCAGGAGCGAGTGCAGAGTTCGTAGTGACTGTTAGCTGGGCAGGTGAGAGCTAGATTGTGAAACAAATGAGATGCAGAGACCCATGAAACACAAACTCCGCCATAGATAGTAACCACGTTCCTCTCCACTGACTTCTCCTATAAACACGCTGGTTAAGTGTGTGCACTCTGTCTGCCTCTAGAGGATAACAGCCTACTATTGATGACAGTTTTCCATTAAGAAATACTTATTCCTGCAAGGTTCTACATGTAGGAACAACCAATGCAGGCCACACCTACAGAATGGAGGACTGTATCCTGAACAGCAAAGGATCTGGATGAGCAGCCAGATGCAAACTTCCAGAGTAATGCTGTGGCAAAAAGACCTAATGTATCCTTCAGAGATATAAACGGGGAGTAGCCATTAGGCACAAGAAGGGGATTTTACTTCTGTATAAGGCATTGGTGAGACTGATACTGGAACACTGCATCCAGCTCTGGTGCCCACATTTTTAAAAGGATGTTGCAAAACTGCAGCGGGTGGGAAAAAGAGCCACAAAAATGATTCGACGGCTGGAAAAAATGCCGGACAGTAAGAGACTTCAGGAGCTCAGTCTGTTCAGCTCATCAAATGGTGACCTGATTACAGTATGAAAATAACTTCAGGAGGAGAAAATAATGGGTACTAAAGGCCTCTTTAATCTCGTGGAGAAAGACAGAACACAAACCAACAGCTGGAAGAGAAAGCCAGACAAATGCTAATCAGAAATAAGGCACAATTTTTTTAACAGTGGGGCTGTGGGAGATTAAAAACTGGAACAAACTCCCAAGGGAAGTGGTGGATCAAGACTGGATGCCAATGTGTTTAGGCCAACACAAGTTATTGGCCTCCATTCAGGCATAACTGGGTGAAATTTAAGGTCTTGTGATTGACTGGGCAGACTAGAGGATCTAATGGTCCCTCCTGGCCTCAGCATATATGAATCTCTGAATTAGCTCAAGTGGTAGCACTCAAGTGGTAGCACTGTGCAGAAGGCCCCAGACCTGAAATGTGGTGATGACGGAGGATAGAGTCATTTCCCTTTCCTCCACAGTTCAGTTTGGCCCAGCTGGCATCCTCCCTCACACTCCCTGGACTGACATGCAGTTTGCACATGCTTTAAGTGACATGCAACAAGGTGAAATCTGGGCTATAGGTTGCTTTATAAACTCACGGCAGAAGGAGGATGTTCTCCAAGCTCTGATCTTGGCCCCAGCTGCCTGGCACGCAGCTGTGTAGCCCTGAAGGCTCTGGCAGAGGGTCTTGCCCGTCCCATTGGTAGCACACATATCGTAGAGACAGTGGTTGAAGTACTCGGCAGGGCTGACCAGTGAGTGACAGTCTCTGAAGGGACCCGAGGCGGCTCTGATCAGACCACAAGACCTCTCAGTCTGGTATGGCGCTATCTGGGTTGCATTACAGATGGGGCATCTGTCATTGCAGCCATTGGTGCACATGGCACCATCAACGGGCACCTTCCAGGAGCTCCCAAACTCATCCGCGTTCTGGGCGCTCTTCCAATTGGGCAGCAGGAAGTCATCATTCTTGTCTCCATTAAAGTTGCCGCACAAGCCACACACATGTCCCTTGTAGTTGCTGGGGATGGACACTAGGAGGTAGGAGGCAGCGTCGTAAAGGACTTGTAGGCCAGAGGCTGACTGGACAATGATGTTGTTCCCTTCCTGATTGATCAGAAGCTTCCCCTCGTCCATAGCCAGTGGCAGATTGTAGAGCTCACCGCCCACCTGTGCCAATAAGTGGAAAATTCACCTGTCACTGGTGGGAACTCAGCAACTGTGTCCTGGCGCCACACACACGCACAGGATTACAAATATTGTCAGAACTACACTAGAGTCAGCTGAGTAACACAAGCGTCAGTGGAGTTATTGTGGATAGATACTAGCCTCCATGAAGTTATTCTGGATGTACAGTGGTGTCAGAATAACTCCAGATCAACACTGTCATTAATGGAGTTATTCTGGATTTACACTGGCGTCAGTGGAATAACTCCAAATATTCATCAGTGTCAGTGGAGTAACTCGGGATATACACTCGCATCAATGGATATACACTGGTGTCAATAGAGTCATTGTGGATTTGCACTGAGGTCAATAGATTTACACTTGTACAGGTGTGAGCAGAATCTGGGCTGGAATTAGGCCCTGTCTACACTAGCACTTCTGTTCGCAAAACTTTTGTCGCTCAGAGATGTGGAAAAAACAACCTCCCTGAGGGCTGGTCCACACTAAGCCCCCAGTTCGAACTAAGATACGCGACTTCAGCTACGTGAATAACGTAGCTGAAGTCGAAGTATCTTAGTTTGAACTTAAAGGTACTTACCGCGGGTCCACACGTGGCAGGCAGGCTCCCCCGTCGACTCCACCTACTCCTCTCGCGGAGCAGGATTACCGGCGTCGATGGCGAGCACTTCCGGGATCAATTTATCGCGTCTAGACAAGACGCGATAAATCGATCCCAGAAGATCAATTGCTTGCCGCCGAACCAGCGGGTAAGTATAGACGTACCCTCAGAGACAAGTTTTGCTGGCATAAGCACTCGTGTGCACAGTGCTATGTCGGTGGGAGACCGTCTCCTGCCTTCCCGCCAGCATGGTTACTGCCGCTCATTGAGCTGGTTTTATTACGGCGACGGGAAAGCTTTCTCCTATCAGCATAACATGGCTACACGTTACAGCTGTGCCGCCATCAGCTTGTAAGTGTAGACGTGGCCTTACAAACACTTCCCTCCTTGCTGAGGCTTTGAGTAGCTGCAGATGAGGTCACCTGAGTTGACCTCACCCATTAGACCCTTTCATTTGCTCTCCACTTTCTGAACTGAATAAACTTTATTTCACTGGAGGATATTGGGTCAGTCATTGAGTAGACCTCAGATGTTGGTGACATTAATCTGAAATGTAAACTTACCATGACCTTCCACTTCCTCCCTCTCTCCATGGTGATGGTGTAACCATGAACGGAGACCACCACTGTCCTCATCCGAGCCATGCGGCCATCACCAGCATTCTCCTTCTCTACTACCACAGAGAAGTTCACCAGCCCGGCATCGCTGCTGCAGACTCTGGCTAAGGTGTAGGTGCAATTGCCATGTAGGTCGAAAGCCCATCCATCAAAGGTCAGGTAGTGGGAATCACCAGCCACGGTGCATCTGCCTGCAGGATAGCAGCCCAGGACGCCACTCTCCACCCTGCACTCCTCACTGGCTCCGCAGGAGGCCTCCTGGCACTCGACGACCCCGTTGTCTTGGCACCGGCACTGCTCCCAGCAGGAGGCGCTGGTGTAGAACTCTTCTCCCTTCCTGTAGTACCTGCCCTGGTGCACACAGCCGCACTGCTCGATGGGGACGCATCGGTCTCCACTCAGGAGGAACCCGGCGTCACAGAAACACCCTTCGGCGCAGGGAGCATCACAGCCGTCCGGCGCCGAGAGCCCGTGGCAGGTGGCAGGGCAGCCGTTCCCACAGAGCTCATAGTGGGAGTTACTGCGGCAGGTGGGGTCTGCAGGAGATGATGAGAGAGAATATGCAGATGAGGGTGAGAAAAAGCTTGTGAAATCACTGAGTTTGTCAGAAAGAAAAATCCCCCCCGAACAATTTCATGTGAATTTAAAGCACTTTGGTTCCATCCATTTTTAAAATATTTTTTCTGCTGATTTTTTTTATTATATTAATTTGTTTGCTTCCAAAATTGATCATTTTCTGAAATGAATATTTTCTGCTTGGTAAAATACAAAGATCAAACCCTTCAGTGGAAGATCAGGCTCCATGGCCCAAGCAGTCCCTCAAGGATACACGATCTGCATGAAGCCAAGTAACGAAGGGATGGAGTGAGACAAGGAGGGAGGAGAATATAACCATCAGAGACATAAAAGAAGGACAATATAATGAGGAGAAAGGAGAAGAAAAGAAGGCAATTGCAAAATTCAAACACCTAGAAGAAGAATGATGAAATCATCAACATGAAGATGAAGGACGACAAAACTGGAGGTGGTCAAGAATTTTCCACCAGAATGTTTTTCCTCTGGAAGATGCCATTTTGTTAAAATTGAAACTTTCTGTGGGAACCCAAATGTTTTGATTCCTGTACAACTGACCTGCTTTTACCATTAGACTCTATAAAAATCAAGGGTGATGTCATGGTAGGGTAGACTACCTAACTAAGAAGAAGAGGTGGATGAGGCTTTTTTTAAACAACTAACAAAGTCATCCAAAGCACAGGACTTGGTGGGAAAATAATATAGCAGGGCACAGATTATCCAACAAGTTCTTGGAATGTATTGGAGACCATTTTTCATTCAGAAGGTTGAGAATGCTACTATGGAAGAGGCTGTTCTAAATTTGATTTTGATAAATAGGGACGACCTGGTTGAGACTTTGAAAGTGGAAGGCAGCTTAGGTGAAAGTGATCATGAAATGGTAGCGTTCATGATTCTAAGTAGTGGTAGGAGGGAAAACAGCACAATAAAGATAATGGATTTCAAGAAGGCAGACTTTAGCAAACTCAGGCAGTTGATAGGTGAGTTACTATGGGAAGCAAGTCTAAGGGGAAAAACAGTTCAAGAGAGTTGGCAGCCTTGTAGATGGGGGGGATGTGGTAGACATGTTGACTTTAGTAAAAGCTTTTTTTGTCTCGCATGACCTTCTCATAGACAAACTAGGGCAAAACAACCTAGATGGAGCTACTATAAGGTAGGTGCAAAACTGGTTGGAAAACCACTTCCAGAGAGTAGTTATCAGTGGTTCACCGTCAAGCTGCAAGGGCATAACGAGTGGAATCCCACATGGATCAGTTCTGGATCCAGTTCTGTTCAATATCTTCATCAATGATTTATACAATAGCACGTACATGTATAAAGTTTGCAGATGATACCAAGCTGGAAGAGGTTGCAAGTGCTTTGGAGGATAGGATTAAAATTCAAAATGATCTGGACAAACTAGAGAAATGGTTTGAAGTAAATAGGATAAAATTCAATTAGGACAAATGCAAAGTACTCTATTTGGGAAAGAACAATCCGTTGCACACATACAAAATGGGAAATGACTGCCTTGAAGGGAGTACTGTGGAAAGGGATCTGGGGTCATAGTGGATCACAAGCTAAATATGATTCAACAGTGTAACACTGTTGCAAAAAAAGCAAACATCATTCTGGGATGTATTAGCAGGACTGTTGTAAGCAAGACATGAGAAGTAATTCTTCCGCTCTACTCCAAACGGATTAGGCCTCAAATGGAGTATTGTGTCCAGTTCTGGGTGCCACATTTCAGGAAAGATGTGGACAAATTGGAGAAAGTTCAGAGAAGAGCAACAAACATGATTAAAGGTCTAGAAAATGTGACCTATGAGGGAAGATTGAAAAATTGGGTTTGTTTAGTCTGGAGAAGAGAAGACTTTGGGGGACATGATAACAGGTTTCAACTACATAAAATATTGTTACAAGGAGGAGGGAAAAAATTGTTCTTCTTAAGCTCTGAGACTAGGACAAGAAGCAATGGGCTTAAATTGCAGCAAGGGAGGTTTAGGTTGGACATTAGGAAAAACTTCCTGTCAGGGAAGTTAAGCACTAGAATAAACTACCTAGGGAGGTTGTGGAATCTCCATCGTTGGAGATGTATAACAGCAGGTTAGCTAAATACCTGTTAGTGGTGGGCAGGCGCGGCCCATCAGGGTAATCCGCTGGCAGGCCGCGAGACAGTTTGTTTACATTGACTATCCGCAGTCATGGCCACCCGCAGCTCCCAGGGGCAGGTTGCCCACCAGTGGTCTAGATAATACTTAGTCCTACCATGAGTGCAGGGGACTGGACTAGATGACCGCTCAGGGTCCCTTTTAGTCCTACGATTCTTTGAGACCACATCGTGTCAAACCAATCTGATAGCTTTCTTTGATAGGATAACGAGTCTTGTGGATAAGGGAGAAGCTGTGGATGTGGTATACCTAGACTTTAGTAAGGCATTTGACACGGTCTCACATGATATTCTTATCGATAAACTAGGCAAATACAATTTAGATGGGGCTACTATAAGGTGGATGCATAACTGGCTGGATAACCGTACTCAGAGAGTTGTTATTAATGGTTCCCAATCCTGCTGGAAAGGCATAACAAGTGGGGTTCCGCAGGGGTCTGTTTTGGGACCGGCTCTGTTCAATATCTTCATTAACGACTTAGATATTGGCATAGAAAGTACGCTTATTAAGTTTGCGGATGATACCAAACTGGGAGGGATTGCAACTGCTTTGGAGGACAGGGTCATAATTCAAAATGATCTGGACAAATTGGAGAAATGGTCTGAGGTAAACAGGATGAAGTTTAACAAAGACAAATGCAAAGTGCTCCACTTAGGAAGGAAAAATCAGTTTCACACATACAGAATGGGAAGAGACTGTCTAGGAAGGAGTACGGCAGAAAGGGATCTAGGGGTTATAGTGGACCACAAGCTAAATATGAGTCAACAGTGTGATGCTGTTGCAAAAAAAGCAAACGTGATTCTGGGATGTATTCACAGGTGTGTTGTGAGCAAGACACGAGAAGTCATTCTTCCGCTCTACTCTGCTCTGGTTAGGCCTCAGCTGGAGTATTGTGTCCAGTTCTGGGCACCGCATTTCAAGAAAGATGTGGAGAAATTGGAAAGGGTCCAGAGAAGAGCAACAAGAATGATTAAAGGTCTTGAGAACATGACCTATGAAGGAAGGCTGAAGGAATTGGGTTTGTTTAGTTTGGAAAAGAGAAGACTGAGAGGGGACATGATAGCAGTTTTCAGGTATCTAAAAGAGTGTCATAAGGAGGAGGGAGAAAACTTGTTCACCTTAGCCTATAAGGATAGAACAAGAAGCAATGGGCTTAAACTGCAGCAAGGGAGGTTTAGGTTGGACATTAGGAAAAAGTTCCTAACTGTCAGGGTGGTTAAACACTGGAATAAATTGCCTAGGGAGGTTGTGGAATCTCCATCTCTGGAGATATTTAAGAGTAGGTTAGATAAATGTCTATCAGGGATGGTCTAGACAGTATTTGGTCCTGCCATGCGGGCAGGGGACTGGACTTGATGACCTCTCGAGGTCCCTTCCAGTCCTAGAATCTATGAATCCCCTCCTAGAGTTGGTGATAGAACCCAGGAGTGCTGATTCTCAGCCCCTCTTCTCTAAGCACTCGACTCTCCTTGCAGTGCTGGGGATAGAACCTGGAAATCCCCTAGTTTCCCCTGCTCTAACCCACTAAACCCCACTCAACCAGGGATAGAAGATGGGGATTGGTCCTGCTTTGAGCAGGGGGTTGGACTAGATGACCTCCTGAGGTCCCTTCCAACCCCTGATATTCTATGATTCTATGAGTCCTGACTCCCCCAACCTCCCTAGCTCTTACCCACTAGATCCCACCCAGAGGCCACTTTAAGGATCTTTGATGACAAGTTTTCTCTTCACCCTGAATTAGTGTTCATCCCAGAAGAAGAGACCAAGTTACCACAGAAGCTGTTGGATCGCCATGGCTCTATAGTCACCCCAGCAGCCTGGCAGGCTGCGGCGTAGCTGGCGAGGTTCTGGCACACAACAGCCTGCTGCCCCCTGAAGAAGCAATAGTCATAGATACAATCTTGGAAGTAGCCCTCAGGAGGGACTTTGCGATGGCACTCTCGGAAGGGCCCAGCCGTCGCTAGGATCATCCCGCATTCCCCCTGGATTTTCCGCTGGTGTCTATCGATGGCTGCTAGGTTGGAGCACTCCTGCTTCTCAGCTTCGGTGCAGTCAGGTGTCTCTGCCACCCGCCAGCTCTGCCCGAAGGCCGTTGCATTCGGGGCCACTCTGCCGTCCCTCATGGTCAGCTCGTCTCCCTTGTCGCCATTGAAGTTCCCACAGAGACCGCACAGGGCGCCGGCATAGGTGCTTGGGGCAGTGAGGGTGACCCGGCCCTGCCAGTCGAAGGCTATGGTGAGATGGAAGTCGGTCTGGATCGCTGCATCCTGCCCTCTCCGGTACATGGAGATTTTGCCATCGTCGGTGCTGTACGGCAGGTTGATGAGCATGCCATTCACCTGAGGGCAATGGGCAGGGGACTGGTGAGAGCGGAAGAGACATCATCCTGCAAAGCCCCCATGTGCCTTCCAGCAGTGGAATGCAGCTGCCTGTGGGGTGGGGCATGTTTAACAGCCGTGCAGAAATGCTACACGGGGATCACCCACCCAGCACTGAATGCAGCCCCTGCTGGAGTGGGGCATGTTTAACAGCCGTGCAGAAATGCTACACGGGGATCACCCACCCAGCACTGAATGCAGCCCCTGCTGGAGTGGGGCATGTTTAACAGCCGTGCAGAATCACTGCATGGGCATCACGCACCAAGCACTGAAATCCTCAAGGCTTATAAAAACAAACCACGTTTGAAGGCTGTGGGCTGGATGCTGATATCATTTTAGCTGGTTAAAAAAAATAAAATTGGAAAAATGCTCCTCAAAAGCATTTTCATGCCTTTAGATTATTAACACTGGCTGAATTTTGACTTTTCAGAATTTTCAGTGGCATACGTTGGTTTTCTTCTCTCCCCACCCTGCATTTTTGAATAAATCCTGCCTTGTGCAAATCAGCAACAAGCAGCACCACAATGAAACCCCACAACATCCCAGGAGGACAATGATCAAACACAAACTTGAAGAAAACATTGAGAAAATCTAAAGCAAAGAAAAACTCGCTCGTCTCCTTTCCACACCCCGTTCACTTCCAAGGCCAGGTGTTCTTTGTCAGTTCCTCAAAACATGGCACAAGTCAATGATACATTTTTGACTCTTATGGTAAATGTAAGAGGGGTGTGAAAATCTCTGACTTTGAATAAGGGGTTGGCAGTTGGAAGAGGCTTGTGTGGAAATCTTTCAGGGCTGTTCTCTGGGCTGTGTTGTACAGGAGGTCAGTCTAAGTGACCACAATGGTCCTTTCTGGCTTTGAAATCTCTGACAATGTGAACTAGATGATCACAATGGTCCCAATGACGACACGTGAATACCCGAACAAAGGGGTGACCGTGGCTGACCCTTAGGGCTGATCACAACTTTCCTGGCAAAACTATTTTTTGATGGAAAATTGATTGGTTTATTGAATGACATTTTCTGCAAAAGTGCCGGCCACAAAAAATTGGATATTTTTTTTGTAGCAAAACTGAGTTTTCAACCCCATCAATCACTTTTTGCCTCAAACTGAAATATTTTGTCCAAAAAATGAAATATTTTGCTTCTGAAATGCCACCATCCTGCTTCATGGGAGTTGTAGTTTGGGTTGCCATTTTCCTTTATGTGCTGAGCCCCCCAGCTGGCCTCCATCTCCCATGATGCCCTGTGGCCATGTGCTGCCATGATGCACTGCCTTTCTTCACCAAGAGGAGAGCGATTGATGCATCATGGGAGATGTAGTCTGACCTGAAGGCCCAAACTACCGAGGAACCCAAACTACAACTCCCCTGAGGCACTGTGGCGGCATTTCAGAAAGGAAATATTTCGGTTTTGAGGCAGAATGTTTCAGATTTAGATTTTTTTTGCCAAAAACTTGAAATTTTCCCTGCAGACTCTCCATCCTCTCCCCATTTTCCATCCAGCTCCACTGATGACACATGCAGAAGGAAGATGAAAAGTGCAATGATGAGTGAAGACAGTAAAGAAGACGACGGGGGAAAATTGGATAATGACCTAAACCAGGAAGCTGCGGACACAATGCAACGCAAAGCAGAAGCTCTAATGAATGGTGTCTCGGGACTGGGCGATGACTGAACTCACCAGAACTCTTCCTGGATAGTCCCTGCTGACCGTGATGTTCACTCCGTACACTCGGACTTCCACGGCTCTGGTGAAGGACACGGCTCGGAGGCCCCTGTTGTCGTTCTGTACCAGGACCTGGAAATCCACCAGCTCTTCCCGCTCCTGGCACCGCCCAGCCAACTGATACAGGCAGCTGCCCTGGAAGTCGAACCTCAGCCCGTCGAAGCTGGTGTAGTGGGGGTCCCCGCTGGCCGTGCAACTGGCGTAGCCAGTGGGGTAGCAGTTTGGGAAGCCCTTTTTCACCCGGCACTGCTCCCCAGTCCTGCACCCTGCAGCCTCGCAGCTCACCTGCCTGCTCTGTGGGTCGCACACGCAGCGTCTGGTGCAGGTGCTGTCCCCCCAGAATTGCTCTCCGGGGCCGTAGAGACGCCCCTGGAACTCGCACCCACAGCCGGCCTTGTGGATGCATTTCCCAGCGTCCAGCACGAAGCCCTCGTTGCACTGGCAGGTCTCCACGCAGGGCGAGGAGCAGTTGTCAGGGGCTGCATGGTCATTGCAGGTGGCAGGACACGCGGAGCCACAGAGCTGGTACTGGCTGTTCTCCGGGCAGGGCAGAGCTGTCAAAGGGACGGGACACGGGGGTCACTGGGAATATCGCTGCATTTGGCCAGCTTGGCACAGTGCTGAGGGGCCCTGGCAAACGCTGTGCAGCAGAGCAGCCCCAGCGATGCTCCCGAGTGCACCATGAGCTCTGACCCACAGAACTGAAGGTGGCAGAACCCCTCAGGTCCCACCTTCTCCAGCCCCCTCGGCCAGGGCCCGACTGTCCCCTGTTCTCAGATCTGTCCATCTAGCATTAAATGTCCTCAGCAATGGGACTTCTTTGGGGAGAAGGTCCCCTGGCCCCACAGATCTGCCCATTAGCACGTGCTCCCCGCTGGTTTCCCCTGGCTCATGCTCATCCCATCACCCTGGGACCACCCTACACAATTCCCCTCTACCAGGGTGTACTCACAGCATCCCACCAGCGTCCTCCACTCGGAGATATCCAACCCCTCTCCCCGGCAGGCATCGGCGTAGCTCGTCAGCGCCTGGCACAGCATCTCCTGGTGGCCGTCGTTCATGCACAGCTCGTAGACACAGTTGTCCAGGTAGATTTTGGGGTCGATCATGGAGTGGCACCGGCTGAAGGGGCCGCCCGCCCCTTTGGTGATCCAGCCGCAGAAGGGCTCAGCTTTGTACCTGCCGACCAGCTCTGGGGAACAGCTCTTGCATTCCCCGTGGCAGTCGTCCCAGCAGAACCTGTCCCCATCCTCCACCTTCCAGTTCCTCCCGAACTCCACGGGGCTGGCAGCCAGCACCCCCGTGGGGGTGGTGAAGTCATCCCCAGGGTCTCCGTTGTAGTTGCCACACAGGCCGCACACACGCTCCCAGAAGCTGCTGGAGAGCTGCACCACCAGGGAGCTGCCCCAGTCGTAGGAGACCCTCAGGGAGAAGTCAGTCTCGATGACCACCGAGCCCCCACTCTGATACACCCTCAGCTTCCCCTCCATCAGGGAGACGGGGAGGCTGGAGCTCCGGGCATTCACCTGGGGGGTGTACAAATCAATTGTTGACTATCCAAGCTGCTGAGACCCCAGGTCCACCAGCTCCACTTAGCTTGGCTACTGCAGCTCCCCCCCCTTCAGCAGCCTTCCAGACAGTCCCAGCTCCAGACCGGGTAGACCTCTCATGGGGATTTATCCTGTGGTGCTTCTCCCGCAGGGACCCATGAAATCCAGCCCATTTTGAGACATGATGAATGAGGCCACCCAAGAATTCATCATTCCCCTTTGGATACAGGCTGCAGGTCGGGAGTGAGGGGCACCAGCAGAGCTCTAGAGTGGGGGAGCCAAGGGCTGGGATAGCAGGGCGCACTGAGATTCACAGGACTACAAGGAAATCCAGAAATAAGGCCTACCACATTGCGGACTCTCACCTGCACCAGCCCCTTTGTGTATCTGTCCATCGAAATGGTGACATTGTAGACACGGACTGTCACGAAAGCAACAGAGGAAACGCGTGTGTTGCGTTGGTTCTGGTTCTTGGCCTCGACACTGAATGATGGGAGAGTGGTGTCCGAGCCGCAGGTCCTGGCGATGGCATAGGTACAGGTGCCCGTGAAGTTGAAAGTTTGCCCATCGAAGGTGTGATAATGCGATTCTCCCTGCACCCGGCAGGTGGATTCTGACTCGGCTACACACGCTGGGCTGCAGTTCGTGATCTCGCATCTCTCCTTCTTCCTGCACTCAATGGTGCTGCAGGACTGTGGGCTGTCTAGAGAGAAAGGTTTGCCAGGCCACAAAAACCCCCACACCAGCTGTGATAGATGCGCTGCATTGCGTCATTGACCCACATATCTGTCGTAACACCTAGCAAAGAGCAGAACCTGTCCTGAGCTGAAGAAGAGCTCCGTAGCTCAAAAGCTTGTCTCTTTCACCCGTTGGTCCAATCAACGATATTTCCTCACCCACCTTGTCTCTCTAACAAACAGAGGCTTGGCAGGGTTCGATTTTTATTGTTTTATAATTTTGACAGATAATATCGATTTGTTTTCAAGCATTGTTTTCAATTAGTATCAATTTAAATGTTCATGGTTTTAAGCACTTTCCCCTCTATTTTTTTTAATCAATTTCTATTTCCACAGCCCTGGGAAATTATGGGAGGGGGGAGGCAGATGCTAATGATTTAATGACAGTAGATGTTGAGATTCGAAAAGCTTTAGAACCGATAAAACAAAAATTGTCCACATCGTTTGTCCAACTCTACCAAGGAAATATCTTCACATTAAACTCTAATAAATTCTCAAATAGCATTTTTCTTATGTTGCCTGTCTGTAAATGTCAATGATCATCGGTGGAAATATTTTCTTATCAGTTTTGGGTGGGTAGTGAAATTGACGTTTGCCAGCAACATTTCCTCACAACAATCTAGGCCTTCCACGCATTAGTGCATTTGGTAGTATAGAGCTAGGCTTGGACGGACTCGGTTTTTTTATCAGTAAATGTCAATAAATGTCCGTTTCACCGTACACGCAGGAAACTAACGAAATAACATTTCCATTGATAACCATTGACATTTCCAGACAGGCCAAGGGAAAAGATGGCTGCTTGAGAACTAATTGGAGATTGATTGACAGCTATTTACTTGGTAGATTTTGACAAGCACTGTTGACAGTTTGTGTTTGAACAGTTCTAAAGGTTTAACTTTTTGAATCTCAAAGTCTGTCATTAAATAATTAGCATCTGCTGCCCCCATCATTTCCCACAACTGCACACATTTAAACAAATAAAAAAGACCTTAAAATGGATAATTCTGTGCAGCTCTGAACATTTAAATCGATAACAATAAAATAAAAAGAAATTAAAAAGAACAATTGATGTTCTCTCAGAAAATTATGTGACCAATACAAGGCATTGGCTCATAAAGCCAAAAATGTTTGGTGACACCTCCTGACAGAAAAGAAATCAGCATGAGATTCCTTCTACTGAATATTTTTTACATTGTTAGCGTATTTGGTAGCACCTATAATAATACCACCACCACCACCAAGCTCCTCTGTAGCACTTGTCATCCATAGATCTCCCTGGGCTTTACCGAGGAAGTTAGTATCATTATTCCCATTTGACAGATGGGGAAACTGAGGCAAAGAGGGGCAAGTGATGTACCCAAGGTCACCCAGCAGCAGAGCCGGCAATAGACCCCCAGGACTAATGAGGGGCACACCAGTGCTCTACCTATTTACCCATGCTGCCTTACCCCACTCTAGAGCCTCCAACCAAGGCTGAGGCCCAGTTGTGCTAGGTGCTGTACAGATACATACTAAGAGTCAGTCCCCACGGTGAAAAACCTAAAGAGGGGCAGGGACGATTGCTATTCCCGAAAGCTCTTTGGGGCAGGGGCTGGCTTTTTTACTGTGTCTGTAGAACCACAGGGTCCTGGTCCATGACGGGGCTCCTCGGTGCTTCTAGCACACTGATAATGGCCCCATTTTTCAGATGGGGAAACTGAGTCATAACGCATCAGTGACTTGTGTGAGTGTGATGGGAGTTAGGCACTGAACCTGGGACCGCTGAACTGAGGAAATTTAGGCAGCTGAGGATGTCGGTGGTACCTAAATGTTGGATTTCAGCCTCTAAAGAGTCAGCCAGACACCTAAGAAGGGGCCAGACTGGGGCATTAGGTATAAAAATCTGTAAGTCTTGGTGGATCTGGCTTTTGGCACCTATCTTCGTCCTCAGGTGCCTAAAATACCTTTGGAAACATGGTCTGTAGCCCCTCTGGGAATGTCTACACTGTACCCTAAGCCTGGACTCTAACTCAGGTTTGACTCCAAGTTCCCCTTCCATCCACACACAAATCAGTCTGACAAGGATCAGCAAGAGTCCTAGGACCCTACTGGGGGTGGGGGCGGTTAGTGCCCGAGTCCTGCTGCCACCCGGTGCCAAGCCCCTTCACTTTGCAGTGTGGACGCAGCTCAAGCCGCAGACCTGGGTCAGAACACTGAGTCTGCAAGCCCGGATCCCACAGACTCAGGTTTACAGTACAATGTAGACGTCCCCTTTGTGTCTCAGATCCTCAGCTGGCCTATAACAATACCTAGCTTTTATACAGCCTGTGTGACATAACTGGGCTTGGCTGGATTCGATTTTGGTTGTTCAATGTCAACGACACAGAACAGACGATCCGCTGGAAAATATTTCCATCCATAATAATCAAAATTTATAGCTAGGCAAAGAAAGAAAGATGCAGCCTGAGACCACCTTAGAATTTGGTTTAAGATTATTTCCTTTGTCTATTTTGACATGTGACACTGGCAATATGTGTTTTGACGGTGATAAAGCTTTAACTTTTTATATCTCAGTGTTTGCTGTTATTAAATAATTATTGTCTGACCCTCCCCCCATAATTTCTTGCAACTGTGAACATTTAAATGAATAAAAATGGAAAAGAAATGTTTAAACCCATGATTTTGTGCACGGGTGAAAAATTAAACTTAAATGATTAAAACTAAGCTTCAATATTATCTGTCAAAATTATCAAACAATAAAAGGTAAATTCTGCCAAGCCCAGACATAATACAACCATTAAAATCGTCTGTGTTATTTAAAAAAAGCTAACCATGCAGGTCAGCTGCTCAGTACAGATCGAAACATTTGATCTTCTTTTCTAGATCAAAGTGTGACCTGTTTGCCTTGCAATGAGACAGTCTGACACAGTGTCAGAGTGTTTCCTTACAGCACAAGCAAGAGCCATTTCGATCTCCAGAATGAGATAAGATATTTCAGTCTGTACTTAGGAGCGGCCTTCCGGTTTGGTTTGGTTTTTTCCCCTACAGCAAGGTTGTCATCCATTTGGTGTCACAAAGAAACACAGCCCAGCGGGAGACTCTGATCTGGAAAAGAAGATCAGATGTTTCTGTCTCTATTAAGTAGCAACTGCACTTGCGGCTTTTTTAAAAATAAAATATAAAAATAAAATGGAATATTCCAGTTTTTCTATTGTGTCATATTATGCACCGTTACTCCTGTGATGTCTTGAAATAACATAAAAATAATCAAAATAATATTCAAAAACCTCTAAAATAAATTGCAATATGAACATTTCATTTTGAAACCAAGTTTTGCAATTTCCCCCAAACGGAGAACTGCCCCCAAATCATTCCTAGAGCAGAGCTGTTAGAAAAAAAGCCAATTTTGAGTTAAAAATGGCCAGTGATGACGAATCCACCACAACACTTGGGAAATTGTTCCAATAGCTAATTACTTTCACTGTTAAAAAGTTATGCCTTATTTCCAGCCTGAAATTGTCTAGCTTCAACTTCCAGCCCTTGGATCATGTTAGACCTTTCTCTGTGAGACTGAAGAGCCCGTTATTAAATATTTTGTTCCCCAGGTCGGTGCTTTAGGGGTATGGAACGGCTTCCGTATGAGGAGAGATTAATAAGACTGGGACTTTTCAGCTTGGAAAAGAGACGACTAAGGGGGGATATGATAGAGGTCTATAAAATCACGACTGGTGTGGAGAATGTAAATAAGGAAATGTTATTTACTCCTTCTCTTAACACAAGAACTAGGGGTAACCCAATGAAATTAATAGCCAGCAGGTTTAAAACAAACAAAAGGAAGTATTTCTTCACACAATGTACAGTCAGTCTGTGGAACTCTTTGTCAGAGGATGTTGTGAAGGCCAAGACTATAACAGGGTTCAAAAAAGAACTAGATACATTCATGGAGGATAGGTCCATCAATGGCTATTAGCCAGGATGGGCAGGGATGGTGTCCCTAGCCTCTGTTTGCCGGAAGCTGGGAATGGGCGACAGGGGATGGAGCACTTGATGATTACCTGTTCTGCTCATTCCCTCTGGGCACTTGGCATTGGCCACTGTCGGGAGACAGGATACTGGGCTAGATGGACCTTTGGTCTGACCCAGTATGGCCATTCTTATGTTCTTATGTACTTATAGACTGTAATCAAGTTACCCCTTAACCGTCTCTTTGTTAAGCTAAGTAGATGGAGTTCCTTGAGGCTATCATGTTAGTGCAGGTTTTCTAATCCTTTAATCACTCTCGTGGCTCTCTTCCCAGCCCTCCCCAATTTAGCCTGATGGTGAACGTGCTCACCTGGGAGTAGCCCAGCCTGCATTCAAGCCCCGCCTTCCATGAATATTTAATTATTTATACAAAATGGAACCGCTTCAACATTGAAACATTCCCCCCCCACCAGCTTAGCCCACAGCTTTGGGGTTAGGCCATTCACCTCTATGTAGCACAAGCCAGGGTTAAATCTCTGCCCAGACTGGGAGGTGTCTCCCCCATCTCAGGGGAGCGGCATAACCCCTGGGCTCCAGCTATCACATGGATGGTTTCTAAACCCCCTTGTGAATCTCACCCAAATGTTTTTTATTTGTCAAATTTGTGACTGGTTTTGGGTCATCCTAAAACTGCCTTTTTTGGCAAACAAGCCATTTGTCTGGAAACTCTCCCCGAACCCCACATACAAGGAACAAAGATAGAAAAAATTGGACTTACCGCACCTGCAGAGAGCCTGCGAGCCATACCCCGCAAACTCCGTTGAGATCCCAAAACTCAGCACCCCAAAGGCAGAGCTGGGGCTCTCCAGGGAGTGGGAGCCGACCCCTTCACCCAAGTCATACTCTGCCCAGGAGAAATCCGTGCCCTGGATTGGTTTCCATTGGACGTTGCTGAGCAATTGTCCATCCGTGGTGGTCCCGTCAGCTTCGGAGCTCTTTGCAATGATCAGTGCGTAGTTCTGGAAGCCCTTTATCCCATCCAGGTGGTAGGACCTGCAGTAGCTTGTGGTGGGAGGGATGTTGATGATGAAGGGGTCATATGTGAAACCCTCTTTGCTTCTGCCCGTGAAGAAGAAGACAACTTGGATTCCAGCACTGGAGGTGATGTACAAGGGCTTGGAGTGTGTGATATCAAGGGTCACCACCTCCCCAGCCACCATGTCCTTCCTGGAGATCTCTCTCCCCCAGTGATAACTCAGGTGGCTCCTCTGGGAGGCTACAATATACACCAAGTCATACTTAGGTTGGAAAGATAAGGGCGGGACGATGAAGGTGGTGCCCCAGCTGGAGACAGGCAGGAGCTGTTCGACCACGTGGTCACACGAGCTGTGTTTGGAGGTGCAGCTATGGCCGCTCAGGACGGCCACGTGTTTCCAGGACACAATCCTAGAGCCGGATAAGTCTTCTCGGCTTTGGAACTGGGCAGCTTCGAAAGCCAGGAGGAAAACAGTGAGTCTGCTTCCTGCTGCGTACTTGACCCCTCGGAAAGTCACCGCTCCTTTCAGATGGACACTGACCGTGGTGGGGAAGTTCCAAGCCACCACAGCAAACTCCTTGTAGGGGTCATCTGCCTTGCCGCTTGGCGTCATGGCATAATACAACCTCCCCATGCTCTCCACAGGGTACACAACAGTAGTTTCAGACGTATACTGCTTGTAGCTGAGAGACAGGACAGTGATGTCTTTATTGGCACAGACCAGCACGGTGCTGTTGAACGTCCCACTGCCCACCATCTCCACGGAAGGTGGCAAATGCACTGTCACTGTCTGCCCTTGCTCCACCGTGATCTCTCTCCGGAAGGTCGACTTGTGCATGGTGACGGTGACCAAGGTGATGGCAGAGTAGCCGCTGATGAGCAGCTGGAAGTCAGGATCTTCGCCCTTGCCACTGTTCTGCATGAAAGCGGTGATGAACTCCCGGCCGAGGTGGCTGGACTCACAGAGGCCTGGAAGGAGCACACACAGCAAACTAAAACTAAGGCAATTCCAGACACCACCTGAGCACATAACGCGCCAACAGCATCTATCAGACAAAGGTCTCATAAGATCCAATGGCCAAAAGTTGATGCTAGGCAAATTCAGACTGGAAATAAGGTGCAAATTCTTAGAGGGTAATTAACCATTGGAGCAACTTACCGAGAGTTGTGGGAGATTCTCCATCATTGGCCATTTTTAAACCAAGATGGGATGTTTCTCTGAAAGATCTGCTCTAGTTCAAACAGGAATGAATTGAGGGACATTCTCTGGCCTATGTTGTACAGGGGGTCAAAGTAGATGATCACAGTAACAGTTTCTGGCCTTTGAATATAAGAATCTCTGAATATGAAGCAATTTTGTGGCAAGCAGAGATTTGCCAGGGGGGTTAGATTGTATCTCACAAACTTAGAACATCAAGAGTTTCCAGAAGACTGGAAGAGTGTTAATGACGTCATGGCTAGAGGCTGGTTAGTTTGACAACAAGCCTGGGCAAAATAATGGAAAAGTTGACACAGGATTAAAGAATGAGACTATAATTCTTGCCAATCAACCTGGTTTTAGGAGATAAAAACATAAGAATGGCCATACTGGGTCAGACCAATGGTCCATCTAGTCCAGTATCCTGTCTTCCGACAGTGGCCAATGCCAGGTGCTTCAGAGGGAATGAACAGAACAGACCAATTACTGAGGGACTCCATCCCCTGTCATCCATTCCCAGCTTCTGGCAGCCAGAGGCTAGAGACACCCAGAGCATGGGGTTGCGTCCCTGACCTATTGCTAATAGCCATTGATGGACCTATCTTCCATGAAATTATCAAATTCTTTTTTGAATCCAGTTACACTTTTGGTCTTCACAACATCCCTTGGCATGGAAAATAGGTCTGGTCAAACACACCAATTTCATTCTTTGATGAGATTACAAGTTTGGTTGATGGAGGTAACTGTAGATGTAATAGACTTTTGTAAGGGTTTGACTTAGCAATGCACCATGTGCTGATTAAAAAATTAGCCCTATGCAATATCAACAGAGCACATGTTAAATGGATCAAGAGCTGGAGAACTGGTGGATCATGGTCGAATGGGGTGGGGGGTTCTGCAGGGATCGGTACATTTTCATCAGTGATCTGGAAGCAAATAATCACTGCTGATAAAATTGGCAGATGACACAAAGTTTGGTGGAATGGTAAAGAACAGTGAGGATCTGGGTCGCTTGGTGAGCTGGGCCCATTCAGACAAAATGTGGTTTAATATCTCTGAATGCCAAGTTCTACACCTAGGAAGAAGGAATGCAGGCGAGAGCTCCAGGCTGGGGAACTGTACGCTGGGAAGCAGTGACTCCAGAAAGGATTGAGGAGTCATAACGGACAAGCCACTCAACATGAGCTCCCAGGGCTACTGCAGGCCTTGGCTGTATAAACAGGGGAATAGTGAGTAGGAGTCGATAAGCGATCTCCCCTCTGTGTATGGCTTTGGAGAGACTGCCACTGGGATCCTCCTGCATCCAATTCTGGTGTCTGCATTTTAAAAAAGCTATTGAAAAATTGCATAGAGGACAGGGAAGAGCCAGCAAAAGGATTCGGGGCTGGAGAAAAATGACAGCAAGAGACGTACAGAGCTCGCTGTGCTTAGCTGATCAAAAAGAAGATTGAGAGGTACCTTGACTCCAGTATATAAATAACTTCCTGGGGAGGAAAACGCAGGGGCTAAAGGAAGGCAGAAGAGCCAATGGCTGGGAGTCCAAGCCAGACATATTCCAACTGGAAATTAGGCTCAACTTTTTAACAGTGCCGGCATTAAGCAGTGGCATAAACTTGCAAGGAAAGTTCTGGCTTCTTCAGCTATGTCTGCACAGCAGAGAAAAACCCGCGGCTGGCCTGTGCGAACCGCTTTGGGCCCGCGGGGCTCTGGCCGCGGGGCTCTTTCATTGCTGTGTAAACTGCCCGTCTTTGGCTGGGCCTGGGATCCTCCCATCTCGCAGCGACCAGGCTCAGTACGGAGGGTGGGGGGAAATGGCTGGGTGATTTCCCCTGGCCTGTGATATGTGGGAGGTCAGACTCCATGGCCTTAAACTCTGTGAATCAAGAAATCCACTTATGCTTTAGCAGAGACACCTCCGCTATCCCTTAGCCCCACAGCCAGGAGCAGCTGGGCAAAAAACTGGTGAAGTCACCGGTACTCCGCCAAAGCATTGCCTAGCAGAGCTGAGTGTATGTTTGTCTGCTGCCTCCTGCTGGAGGGGATGAGCCCTGCTCTGTGTGTGTGTGTGTGTGTCCATGCCACCCCCTGCTGGAGGGGATGATGCTGTGTGTGTGTCCCTGCTGGAGGGAATAGGCCCTCGTGTGTGTGTGTGTGTGTGTGTGTGTGTGTGTGTGTGTATTGCTGCTGCTGCTGCTGAAGGGGATGAGCCCAGCTCTGTGTGTGTGTGTGTTTGTGTGTCTGTGTGTGTGTGTGTGTGGGGGGGGAATTAGCTGTTGGTAAGGATTAGCAGCAATTGCTGCCTCCTATAGGAGCCAAGGGGAGGGAAACGCACTGCTCAGAGCTTGTTCCCACCCCTGCTTTGCTCCTGGCACCACGGGTGCTGGAATATAGTGGGGGTGCTGAGAGCCATTGAATCAAACTGTAAACCCAATGTATGATGGAATCCACTTCAAGGCAGGGGTTGCGGCAGCACCCCCAGCACCCCGAGTTCCAGCACCTATGCCTGCCACCGTCCCCCCCAAGAGAGGCATGGGTAATTCTATCCAGCAGGGTAGAGCGCTCACCCACCCACCCACCCCTCTGAACCTAGCCAGCAGGGTACAGTACAGCCACACACACACACACGTACACACACACACACACGTACACACCCCTGAACCTAGCCAGCATGGTACCGCGCTCACACCCGTACACACACACAGAGGCATGTCTGAACCTACCAGCAGGGAGCAGTGTTCTCTCTCTCTCTCTCTCTCTCTCTCTCTCTCTCTCACACGCACACACACGTCTGAACCTACCAGCAGGGGGCAGTGTTCTCTCTCTCTCTCTCTCTCTCTCTCTCTCTCTCTCTCTCACACACACACACACATCTGAACCTACCAGCAGGGGGCAGTGTTCTCTCTCTCTCTCTCTCTCTCTCTCTCTCTCTCTCTCTCTCTCTCTCTCACACACGCGCGCACACACGTCTGAGCCTACCAGCAGGGGCAGTGTTCTCTCTCTCTCTCTCTCACACACACACACACGCACGCACATGTCTGAACCAGCAGGGGCAGCGGTCAGCAAGAAGGGGTTGAGCTGCTGTTGGTGAGGGTCATTGCTCCCTGTGGCTTTAGTGGGCTGTTCCCAGCTCTGTGACTCAAAGAATTAATTCCGGGAGCGGCGGGCGGATTCTCCCCTGCCCTGCATGTTGGGTCCCCAGTGACACTAGTGCAAAGTGGGTGTGCAACACAACCATGCCAGAGCCCTCCACTCACACTGGCAGGAGCAGTTTACTGAGGGAGGGGGAAGATCGTGGCCCTCAGGGGACATGAAAGTCACAGTCCTCCTGCGCTCCCACCAAACCAAGTAGCCAGGGACCAGGGCTGGCGGAGAGGCGGGGCTGGGGTTTGGGTCCTCGAGAAGGGGAAGTCACTGGCCCCAGAGATCACAACGTGAGTCATTGGCAGAACCAGGAGTCCTGGCTCCCAGCCCCTCCCACTCTACCCACCAGACTCCGCTGCCTCCCAGAGCTAGAGATAATACCCAGGAGTCCTGACTCCCAGCCCCCTGCTCTAACCACTAGACCCCACTCCCCTTTCAGAGCTGGGGACAGAACCCAGGAGTCCTGCCCCACCGGGCCGCCCAGAGGATTCAGGGGGCCTGGGGCAAAGCAGGGGAGCGAACATACTCACCGGGCGGCGCTCCGAGTCTGCGGCGGCGCCAGGTCCTTCAGTTGCTCCGCGTCTTCGGCAGCACTGAAGGACCCGCCACCAAAATGCCGCCAAAGACCCAGACCGCCGCCAGGTAAGTAAAAAGGCGCCTCTAGCCAGGAAAGGGATTCTCGGCCAGGGCTCGTGGGGCCCCTGTGGGGCCCGGGGCAAATTGCACCACTTGTCCCCCCTCTGGGCGGCCCTGCTGCCCCACAGCCCCCACAGTAGACCCCACTCCCCAAAATCTTGAAAACTCTCCTGGGATGGGAAAACCATTTCCCTGCTAGCTCCAATACAGTCCCCCTTTGGCAGCTGAGGATGATGCCCAGAAGGAGGGGGGCTGCATCTTCTCGAGCAGAGACACCCACGTTGCACCCCCAATGCTGGACTCCCCCATGCCCCACATGTCACACTCACCCCCCAGCAGCGCCAGCCCAGCCCAGAGCAGCAGCCTCCTTCTGGTCGCCATGGCTGCAAAACAAGGGGCAGGGGAGACAGTTAATTTGGGGAGACAGGCTGTGGCTTCCAGCCCTGGGGCCCCTAGGGGAAATTGGGGGCCACCTTCACCCACAGGAGTTGGGGAGCCCCTTGAATTCCCCCAGGAACCCCTGGGGAGTGGAGATGGGGATGCTAGGGGTCTCAATGACTATGGGGATGGAGGGTAGGTACCCCTAACAAACCCAGACACTTTCTGACCTGATCTGATGTGAGGGTATCACAGAGTATCTAATAGTTAAAGCGGGGGGGCTGGGACTCAGGACTCCTGGGTTCTCTACCCAGCTCTGGGAGGGGAGTGGGGTCTAGTGGGTGAAAGCAGGGGGGCTAGGGGCTGGGGGCAAGGTCTCCTGGCTGCACCGCTGACTCACTGTGTGACCTTTATATATGTCTATAAAAACCTATGTATCCCTCCCCATGTACACCTATCTATTTGTCCATCCCTGCCTCCCAATGTACACCCTTCCATCTATCTACCTATCCACCTACCCCTACCCCCACCCCAAACACACCCCTCTGTGGGTCTGTCTAGCTGTCTGTCACAGTTTTCAGACTCAATGTCAAACTCCTACCCCCTTATTTCGGCCCCTCATTCAGTGACCTCCCTTTAGGGGCTCTGGGTGACCCCAGGGACCTTGTCCGGACCTGTGGGTATCCAACAAGGCCATTCAGTGAGGTGCCAAACACACACTGCCTAAATCTGCACCGGCTTATCTCACCCTGCACCTGTCGCTGCTGTCCTGGGCAGCCCATTTGACTTCCCGGGAGCTCAGAGAACTGGGGGTGGGGGAAGGAATTCCAAATGCCAGGCTTCCAGCCCCATGCCTGGTGAGACAGAGCCGAGGGGTGGCTGGTGGGGTGAGAAAGAGAGGAGAGAATTGGACTTACCTCTTCTGTGCACCTGGCCAGCCCAGAACCGGAGCCTGAGGGCTTTATATAGCAAAAGACACCCTGCCCCGTATTTTAAGGTGACACCTATGGAGCAAGATATTAGTCACAGCTTCCTGGAGTGCCAGGACATGCAGGGCATGTGTCTGCTGCTGCTGGCCAGCCTGGGGAGACAGGCACGTGCTAGATCTCCTCCAGCTAATCGGCTAAAGGAGTGTGGACATTGCAACACAGGTGAGCTAGTGGCCTGAGCCCAAACCCTCCTGCTCCCCTGGGTCCAAGTTCAGGTGGCTAGTCTGAGCCCGTACTTGTGCCACAGCATCTACACGGTTGTTCTATAGCATCTGAGACCAGTGTCTCATTGCGCCGGGCGCTGCACAGACACGCAGTAACCGAGATCAGGATCTCGCTGCGCCGGGCGCTGCACAGACACGCAGTAACTGAGATTAGTGTCTCATTGCGCCGGGCGCTGCACAGACACACAGTAACCGAGATCAGGATCTTGCTGCGCCAGGCGCTGCACAGACACGCAGTAACTGAGATCAGTGTCTCATTGCGCCGGGCGCTGCACAGACACGCAGTAACCGAGATTAGTGTCTCATTGCGCCGGGCGCTGCACAGACACGCAGTAACCGAGATCAGGATCTTGCTGCGCCAGGCGCTGCACAGACACGCAGTAACTGAGATCAGTGTCTCATTGCGCCGGGCGCTGCACAGACACGCAGTAACCGAGATTAGTGTCTCATTGCGCCGGGCGCTGCACAGACACGCAGTAACCGAGATCAGGATCTTGCTGCGCCAGGCGCTGCACAGACACGCAGTAACTGAGATCAGTGTCTCATTGCGCCGGGCGCTGCACAGACACGCAGTAACCGAGAACAGTGTCTCATTGCACCGGGCGCTACACAGACACGCAGTAACCGAGATCAGGATCTTGCTGCGCCGGGCGCTGCACAGACACGCAGTAACCGAGATTAGTGTCTCATTGCGCCGGGCGCTGCACAGACACGCAGTAACCGAGATCAGGATCTTGCTGCGCCGGGCGCTGCACAGACACGCAGTAACCGAGATCAGGATATTGCTGCGCCGGGCGCTGCACAGACACGCAGTAACCGAGATCAGGATATTGCTGCGCCGGGCGCTGCACAGACACGCAGTAACCGAGATCAGGATCTTGCTGCGCCGGGCGCTGCACAGACATGCAGTAACTGAGATCAGTGTCTCATTGCGCGGGGCGCTGCAGACATGCAGTAACCAAGATCAGGATCTTGCTGCGCCGGGCACTGCACAGACACGCAGTAACCGAGATCAGGATCTTGCTGCGCCGGGCGCTGCACAGACACGCAGTAACCGAGATCAGGATCTTGCTGCGCCGGGCGCTGCACAGACATGCAGAAACCGAGATCAGTGTCTCATTGCGCCGGGCGCTGCACAGACACGCAGTAACCAAGATCAGGGCTCCATCAAGTCAGTTACTGCAGAGACACCCACTGAGAGACAATCCCTTGCCCTAAAGAGCCTACAGTCAACACAGATATAGTGGGATGGAAGATATAGGCACCCAGGGGAGAAGAGACATGCCTAAGGTCACAGGGTACATTAGTAGCACAACTGGGAATAGCAGCCCATCATGCAATCTATGGCAGTTCTGTCTCGTCTGCCATTAGTCCATTTGGTGACATCAGCACCGCTGGCTGCCAGTTTCAAAGAAAAACATTTTTCACCCCCAAATACCTCCCCTCATTGGAATTTTTCATGAAAACATTTGGATTTCTTCCTCCACCCCCAAAAAATTATTTTGGGGGAAATTTTTCTGTGGAAACGTTAAACAAAAATGGTTTCTTATTGGTCTTTCTAAGAGACACAGAGAGAGAGAGAGAGATTTGCATGTAGAGGATAGATAGAAAGACACAGAGAGAGATTTTTTTTGGTTTGTTTGTTTCTTGAGTTTTGAGAAGCCAGAATTTTTTCTACTAAATTTTCCATGGAAAAAATTCCCCTTTGACAGTTTGAAATTTGTGTTCTGCAGGACATATAAAACTGTAACAAAAAATTTAATTCCATTTCAAATTCCATTTGATTCAAAAAATGAAAACAGTTGTTTTATTTCCACTTAAAATATCATTTAATGTTGGATTTGGAAAGAAAAAAAATTGTTTTTTCCCCTCCTTTTATTTTGTCACCTGGAAAAGGAGTTTAAAAAAGGAAAAGGAAATGCAAGAACTACTTTCCTACATCAATTATTTTTTTCAAGAAGACAAGTGTGTGGGGGGAAATGTAAGTTGTTTCACACCTTTTTCCATTGGAAAATAGGAAAATTGTCAGAATCAACATTTTCCCA
This sequence comes from Emys orbicularis, assembly GCF_028017835.1. Classification (NCBI taxonomy): domain Eukaryota; kingdom Metazoa; phylum Chordata; order Testudines; family Emydidae; genus Emys; species Emys orbicularis. The sequence continues at coordinate 14,552,915 of NC_088702.1, forward strand.
CAGAAAATTGCAATGAACTCAGAGCTGAAGCTAGGAAAATTTCCCAGGTCACAAGTTCTGAACTCTGTGTGCGTGTGATCACTGCCCTCTACTGGAGGTAATCAGAACTGTTTCATTGACGATAAAGGCATTTGCACCAGTTTAATTAAATCGATTTCAAACCCCATATGGAAAGCAGGGCAAGCTTGGTGTGTAGACAAGTCCTGAGTACATGAGGTTAAATCAATGCAGGCAAATGAATCCCATATCAGTGCGTCTACACAGGATATGGCACCTGTTTAACTACATCCAAAAATTGATGTAATTAATCAATTCATAAAATCAAAGGGAACCAGAGTAAAATTCATGGCTGAGCCCTGCTCCTGCTAGAATTTCATATCAAATCCAGTAGGGAGCCCTAAGGGTTAACAGAGTTCGCTCATGCTTTTCTCACAAAATATGTAGAAACTAAAGCTGGCTGGGAAATAACTTTCTCTAACCACTAGACTCCCAGCTTCCCCTGCCCTACCCATTATACCCCACACCCCTTCCAGGGCTGGGATCAGAACCCAGGAGCTCTGACTCCCAGCTCCCTTGTTCCAACCCACTAGATCCCACTCACCTCCCAGAGCTGTGGCTAGATCCCCGGAGCCCTGGCTCCCAGCACCCCCTCCTTGAATCATCACCCCCCCCCCCCCGCCATACACACTAATTCAGATTCATGGGTTTTTTTAACAACCACCCCCTAAACATTTTCACCTAAAATTGCAATTTTGGGGGCAAAAACTTGTAGAAAAGGCATTTTTCATGAGGGGGAGTGGGAGTTCCAATAGAAAATTTTTGCCCAAGTCCCGTATAAACCACCCCCTGGCCGGCCTTGCTGCCTCTTAAGCACTTTTCCCTCTTAAGTGCTTGCCAGCCAGATCCAAACAAAGGGACCAGTCACTGGAATGTCAGAGCTTCCTGCAGAGGAAAGACTCTGTGGTTTGTGCTGATATACATATCACAAGCGGATATCTCAACAGAGCAAACATTCAGGCAAATGCAAATGACGCAGTGGGACCATGTCCCTGGACAAAGCTGCCCTTGGTTGCATAGGTCAGGTGCAGCACGGCAGTAAATCACGCCAGGCCTGGCCAGTGATCAGTTGCTAAGTGTGAAATGCAAAGCAAAGGGCTGGCTGGGGATGGGACGCAGAGATTTGCATGGCTAGGGAGCGGGCTGAAATGGCAAGGCTGCAGGTAGAACCCAGGAGTCCTGCCTCCCAGCCTGCCCTGTTCTAACCAATAGATCCCACTTTCCTCCCAAAGCTGGGGATAGAATCCAAGAGTCCTGGCTCTCAGCCCCCACCCTCTCTACCCAATAGACTCCATTCCCATCCCAGAGCCAGGGATAGAGCCAGGAGTCCAGGGTCCCAGCCCCCCTGCTCTAACCCACTAGACCCCACTCCCTGCCCAGAGCTGGGGATAGAACCCAGGAGTCCTGGCCCCCAGCCCCCTGCTCTAACCCACTTCCTTTCTAGATCTGGAGTTAGACCACAAGAGGGGTGACCACTTAACTAGACATGGGGCCAGAGAGAGCAAATGAGTGTGAGAATGAGTCTTTAGCCCCGGGGGTTAGGGTAGCCACCCCTCCCCTGGCAGGAGAGAGACCTGGGCCCTGTCTTCCTGCTCCAATAACTCTTCCATTATCCATGCCGAGAGCTACAGGTCCAAACAGCAGAGTGGGGGGGCCCGGCCTCAGAATGTCCCATCGGCAGTGGGTAGAGCAGCCTCCTGAGCGGTGGGAGATCCTGGTTTCACTCCTTCCTCCCTCTCTGGCAGCTGGGGGAATTGAACCTGGATTCAGTTATAAGTGAGGGAGGCTCCACCATCTCCTCCTTCACTGGCCAGGTTGTGTGGGGCAGCAGCCGGCCCCACCTCATTCCCTCAAGCAGCAGCGCGGGCCCCGAGCCTGTCTGACCCCAGGCAGCTGGCTCCAGGCTGTGGATCGCAAGCGGAGAGCGGGCACCGTGGCAAAGGACGAGATCCTGGACAAGCCTGACTGAGTTAAAATCGTACTGAATTCAGCTGGCCTGGATTGAATTTATGGTTTATGGTGAGCGTGTGTGACTTTCCCCTCTGGGGTATCTGGACCGGTGATCTGCTAGGTCACTCCAATCCTTGACTCTGGGAGCCAGCCTTACCCTGCTCTGCTGTGAGAACCCCCACTCCTGGGCTGTTCACGCACAGCCTCTAGCATGTAAGCTGCTCCTTGGATTGTGCAACCGAATGACACTAGCCAATATCTCCGGTCCCCGACACAACCCAAGGAACCTCCATCTTGCAGTGTCCATTCATGCCCACTGGATGCTGCAAGCTTATATGAGAATGTCTGTGACGTTGCAGTCTATATAATTTTATAAAAATATGCTAATGAGTAAATATAATGTCACTGGAATATGCTTCATGCAAAAGGTCTCTTGTAAGGTATCATTACAAAGCTTATAATCTACTGAGTGTGATCCTCCTATTTGTATAAATGTATCACTCTTGTATCTGAAACTAGAAATATGAAATAGTGTGGGCCATTAATGGTGGTTTGGAATCTTGATGACTCCCATTAACGAGGACAATTGTCTGCAGATGGGTGTGTTTTACCAGTAAGTCTTCCTGTATACGTGTATGCTGGCAAGTGGGCAATGAAGTGGTCTTGGCACATCGGGTGGCAGCTCCCAAGGGGGTTTCTGTGATCCAACCTGTCACAGTGGCGTAGTCGAGCAGGATCTGTGCGCAGCTGATTGCTTTGAGATACTGGTAGTGCTTTTAAGTAAGTTTTAAGTGTGGTGGCTGGAGAACAGACAAAGTGGTTACTGGTTTGTTATTTTCTGTTTGCTTATTTCAGATAAGGGAAGTAGGGACAGAAAAGGAAGCAAAATAAACAAGATTAAAGATCAGAAGAAGCTAGAACTATACAAGTTGCAAATTGCCCAGAAAAGCTAAACATTGGGCTCTGGGAAAATCTCTGTTAACTAAGAAGCCCCTGAGCTGAGTGCATCTCAGTTTCAGTGAACTGCAGACAGGTGTGGCCCAGTCTTTGTGTCTGTGCTGAAGCTGACTGGAGTGTCTAACGTAGCAAGACAGGAGGGGAGGGGTGCCTGTTCTGGCAGGAGGGGGTTCTCTGTGGTATCCCAGCTCATCGAGTGACGATCTCAAGGAAAGACAAATAAAAATTAATGTACAATTTGCCCGGGAAAAGGCTGCCCTGGAAAAAGAAAAGGCTGCCCACCAGCCTGAACTTAAGAGACAAAGCAATTAAGACCCAGAAGCAGGAACTGGCTGTATTGGAGTGGAAGAGGGGCACAGAGACATGTATCCTGGAGCTGGAAGTTGGGGTCCTGGTAACTGCTGTGGTGGGAACAAACCCAACCTAAGTGAGGGGGGGGGGGATTTTGCTGGCCAGTGAAAGGTCTGTCATAGCTGGTAGCTGTGAGCCTACAGCTGGATCAGGGTCTCTTTCCCTTTTGGGGGACACAGGAGTGTCTGCCCCATAGGGGAGCCCCCAAATGAATTTTAGGTATACTGCCTCTGCCATGGACAGTGTCCAAGTCTCTGGCAGTAAGTTCAGAAGGAGGGTGTGACGTTGCAGTCTATATAATTTTATAAAAATATGCTAATGAGTAAATGTAATATAACTGGAATATGCTTCATGCAAAAGGTCTCTTGTAAGGTATCATTACAAATCTTATAACCTATGAGTGTGATCATCCTATTTGTATGTATGTATCATTCTTGTATCTAAAGCTAGAAATATGAAATATAACTCTGAGGGCCTATTGTAATTATGCAAAGTGTGGGCCATTAATGGTGGTTTGGAATCTTTATGACTCCCATTAACCAGGACAATTGTCTGCAGATGGGTGTTTTTTACCTGTAAGTCTTCCTGTATACGTGTGTGCTGGCAAGTGGGCAATGAAGTCTTGCAGTGACATGTGATCATGTCACCTGAACTGGAATCCATCTTTAACCTGGTGTCTTTCCATTGAGAAGGAGGGGGTGGAAACCCAGAGAGAAACAAAGGATTCCCGCCTTATGCAAAAGATATATGAAGGGGTGGAACAGAACAAAGGGGAGAGAGGAGCCATCATGAAGAATCCCCTAGCTACCACCTGAGCTGGAACAAGGGCTGTACCAAGGAAATGAATTGTGCCCAGGCCTGGAAGGTGTCCAGTCTGAGAAAAAAACTTACTGAAGCATCTCTGAGGGTGAGATTATCTGTATTCAGTTTGATTAGACATAGATTTGCGCATTTTATTTGATTTTGCTTGGTGACTTACTTTGTTCTGTCTGTTACTACTTGGAACCACTTAAATCCTACTTTCTGTATTTAATAAAATCACTTTTTACATATTAATTGACCCAGAGTATGTATTAATACCTAGGGGAGCAAACAGCCATGCATATCTCTCTATCAGTGTTATAGAGGGTGAACAATTTATGAGTTTACCCTGCATAAGCTTTATACAGGGTAAAACGGATTTATTTGGGTTTAAACACCATTGGAAGTTGGGCATTTGAGTGTTAAAAACAGAAACACTTCTGTTAGCTGCTTTCAGGTAAACCTGCAGCTTTGGGGTAAGTAATTCAGACCCTGGGTCTGTGTTGGAGCAGATGGGAGTGTCTGGCTCAGCAAAACAGGGTGCTGGGGTCCTGAGCTGGCAGGGAAAGCAGGGGCAGAAGTAGTCTTGGCACATTGGGTGGCAACTCCCAAAAGGGTTTCTGTGATCCAACCTGTCACAATGTCAATTTAACAAACAAATTGATATGTACCAGGCTTGTTATCCCAAGGGGAGTCTCTGACACGCTTCAAATCAAATGCACTGCTTCAGGTAGAATAAACAAACAGATTTATTAACTATAAAGATCGATTTTAAGTGATTATAAGTCAAAACATAACAAGTCAGATTTGGTCAAATGAAATAAAAGCAAAACGTATTCTAAGCTGATCTTAACACTTTCAATGCCCTTATAAACTTAGATGCGTCTCACCACAGGTTGGCTGATTGCCCTTCAGCCAGGCTCTTCCCTTTGATCAGCGCTTCAGTCACTTGGTGGTGATGTCTGTAGATGGAGGTAGAAGAGAGAGGAAGAGCATGGCTAATGTCTCTCCCTTTTATCATGTCCTTTCTTCCCTCTTGGCTTTTCCCTCCCCCCATTCAGAGTCAGGTGAGCATTACCTCATCGCAGTCCCAAACTGACCAAAGGAATGGGGGTGGCTCATTCGAGAGTCCAACAGATCCTTTGTTGCTGCCTAGGCCAGTGTCCTTTGTTCCTGTGAAGCTGGGCTGGGTTTGTCCCATACATGCCCTGATGAGGTGTGAACTGCCCCTTTGCTCTTGGGGAGTTTTTGCTTGGGCTTGCTTTAAGCCATGAGGACATATTGTCAGCCTCATAACTATATACATGAAATTACAACCCATAACGTTACAATAACAACAATTACTATAACATCACTATAATAACAATGCTCAGTGCATCATGAGCCTTCCAAAGACACCCGACATGACAAACTTTGCATGAGTTACCACAGAATCATATTATAAGGATGAACATGGGGCTGCTGGATGTTCCCCCAAGGTACAGAACATCACAATGTGTCTAATGTCAGCCTTGGGGAAATGGTAGGACTTTCAAAGGACTCCTCAGGACAACATGTGTGACGTGTGTTTCCTAGGAGGTACTAGGGAGCCTAAGAGATACTTGGAGGCCTTTTGAAGCTACACCCTGCAGAGAAAGACCCATCACCCAGTGATCACCTGCTCCTGGAAAGTCCCACTCAAAGCCCCCCCCCAACCTGTATAAAGGAGGGATTAAACTGGCCACGAGTGGGTTGGCTCTGAGCTGAGGTTGTTATGAGCTTGTTGAAACTTTGGACCACAAAAGAGACCGTTTTGCGGGGCTGGCAAGACACCTGCCAGAGCTCGTGCTGGAGACAGCTGGGGGGAGGGGGGAATCTCCTTACGTGGGTAGTTCTTTTATTGTTTTAATGTGTTTTCTCTGTCTTGCTTTTGCCCTCGGAATAAATGTGCTTGCTTAGGGCAAGCTGTGCGGTAACTTGCAACTGTAAACAATTGCTCTGTTATTAGTATCTGGAGAGCAAACCAAGTGCAGAGAGAGGCTGGCCATGAAGGCAGGCTGCTGGAGGTACCCCCGTCAGGAAGGAGAGAAACCCAGGTCTCTGCCCAAAATGGCTGGGGAGCCGGAAGGCTGAGGGTGGCTGCCCTCCATGGACCATACAGAGGGACATACAGCTGCAGTTCCCTCACCTGTCACGGGGGCCTGCCTGCAGCTTGGATTTCAAACTCTGTGAGAAGGGTAGGACCCACCTGGTGTGGTAGCTTTCATGGATCCCCTTCTCAGGCACCTCTCTCACCCTGACTGAGGCGTAGGAGCAGCCTCACCTCCCTTGGGCTTTGTGCATCATTGGGTAGGGGCCCCTGGGATTTTCTAGGGTGCTGTGATGCTCAGCGATGCAATGCCTCCGTCCCGCCGGGGATCCTACCCGTAGCCACCGTGTCAGGTGTGACCAAGAACTGCATGTGGCCCTGACCCCATTGAAATCAGGGGGTGACTCCAGATTGACTCCAGAGAAACTGAGATCATAATCCTTTCTCTGCTCCTGGGATCGAAGGGCACTGTGTTCCTGTCCTGCTAGCCTGGCCGTGTTTAGCTGACCCAGCTCCTGTGCCGGCCTGGGAAGCTCTGTAGCTCCAGGGAAGTATAGTCAATAAACGCAGGCTGCCAAGGCAAACCGCGGAGCGCGGGGAACATGCTTTGTGGTATGAGTGTGCCTCCCACATGGTTTTGGCCAGAACTGCCCGGATCCTGCAGACACGGAGACGTCTGTGCTGGACAAGTGGTAGGGCCTGATCTGACGGCTCTGGGCCCGATCCCCCCTCACTCACAGCAGGGCCACTGCTCCGAGGCTTGTTCTGCCCTGCCTAGCACTGGGTGTTCTCATTAATACTGACACATCATGTCCCCCAAGCCGGTCCCGGGATCGGAACCTGCGCTCCCTAGAGGGGAAAGACCCAGCGCCCCACTCTCCACCCCCCTGAGTCAGCTCAGTGCTCTGCCTTGATGCTGGGAAAGGCCCCGTTATCAGATTCCCCATTCAATAGAAGTGAAGAGGAAGAAAGGCCGAGTGTTTACTTTGCAATGCAGAGATTACAGCTGATACTTAAAGAAGGAAGGAATTCAGCCCCTGGGATGATTGAATGAGCGGGGGCTGGGGGCTGGAATGCGGCCCAGCCAGGTTAGGGGACTGGCTTTTCCAAGGAACTGAGTATTTGCCTCTGTAAATAACCTGAGCTCCAAAAAGCAGCTTGAATAAACAGGTCCGGCTCTGAAAGGGCTGGGGGAAGAGGCCTCCAGGATTTGCACCTGGACCCGCCATGTGATTTCGCAAGCTAATGTTTGTGGATTATTGATGGTCAATGATTTCATACTGTGATACTCGGCTTAGAGGGGAGGATTTTCATTCGGAGCGATCGCATCTCCTTACAAACTGAGAGGGGTATTGTTATCCTGCTGCTCTAATAACACCAGTTGGATCACACAGGGGACTGAACTAGCAACCTGTAAGTCTACGACCACGGACCAGCTCTGCCTAAGGCAAAGGAGCAGTAGCTTAAAACTGTGGTTTTCAACCTTTTTTCATTTGCAGACCCCCTAACAAATTTCAGATGGAGGTGCAGACCCGTTTGGAAATCTTAGCCATAGTCTGGGGACCTCCAGGGGTCCGTGGACCATAGGTTGAAAACCACTGGCTTAAAAATAAAACAGCTGATGGGAGAGCTGCTGTGCAAGGTTTTGCCACTAGCAGGCAAAAGAGCCATACTGGGTTACTGGGGCTTTCAGATGAGTGGGGAAACTGAGGCTCAGAGAAGGCTCTTGTGTGGAGAATGGGTGTCAGCACACCTGTCAAAAATTGTTGACTCTCAGCACAAAGAACAACATTTATCCCCAGACTGACTCCCAGCCCTGCACTTTGCCCTAACCCCCCATGACTAAACCCCACTCTCCCCCTGCCCAAAGCGGGGGTAGAACACAGGAGTCCTGGCTCCCAGTCCCCTGCTCTAACCTACTGGACCCTACTGCAGGCCCTAGGATCCTGGTCGCGGTCGGGTCTGTGCAGCGCTCAGCACACCGGGGGCCCTGGTCGCGGTTCGGCCCCAATACAAACTCTGATGAGGATGTTGGGACTCAGATTCTCTTATCCTATCTTTTGTAAGGTTCCCTCACGTCCCTTTTCCTTTCATCTCAGGCTCTGAGCACAAGGGTACAATTGTCAGCCGAGTGGGGCAGAGACGCTGGCTAGCTGCACCCTGGACAGGCACAGAAGTGAAGAGGAATTCAGGGGACAGTGGGATCCAGTGGGTGGACAGAGAGAGAAGACAACAGACCCAGGGTGCAAACTGGACATAGGCAAAAGGCCCTGATTCAACGCTCCCTAATGCTAGCTCAGGGAGCCGGGGAATGGGACATGGGCTGTCACGCTGACTGAAGTGCCTCACAACAGTGAGTGCTACCTCAGGGCAGAGTGTCAGAGAACAGGGCAGACACCCCATGTAGGTGGTATGGTCTATGATTAGATTTCACCAATCCAGTGACAAAGGTGAACTCCTTGATCATTGTACTGTCCTACCATGGAGTCACACAGTCCCCTTATACTCTCCAGTCTGTCTGGCCACCCAGACAAACTGGACTTTGTGATAAAAGGTCACTTACACCAAAAATCACACTACATCAGGTTGCTCCCAGTCCCAAGAGACCAGTCACTTACCCCCGATCAATGGGTACTCTAGATCTTACACCACAGACAATGCTGGCGGCCAGTTCTACAGTAAACTAAGTAAAGGTTTATTAGCTAAGAAAAGGAAATGAGAGTTATTGAGGGTTGAAGCAGGTAAAATATATGCACAGGTGAGTCACACTTTGTAATTCCAGCTGGTGGCAGTGATGTAATAAATAAAGTCTTTTCAGAGTACCCAGATTGTCTCTGGGGATCTCTGCTTTGTATCCGATACAATTCCCTGTAAGAGTCCAAACACTCCCGAGATGCAGGATATTTCCTTGAATCCATTCTTGTAGCTTCTTCTCACAGAAACCAAATTGACAGTGTCACTACCCGCGTGGGCTTTTCCTTTGATGGCAGAGAGTGAGGAACGCATTTTGAGTCTTTGGCCTCCGCTCATCACACACAATAACCACTTGCTTTAAATTAGCACTTTTCTGCTAAAGTTTTTCATTTGCATTCCACAAGTCTTCTTTCTTGTTTGATGGTTACTTAGTTACAGGGCTATACACAATGTAAAATGTTTGTTACTACATTATAATGGGGTACAGATGAGTGAAAACAATGCAAGCAACATCCCATTAGTTTTCGTGAAGCTTAAACACCAAATACACTCGTATACATTTAACAACCACTAATATACTAGACTAGACTAATATACAAGTGTCACAGAGCTGATGCTCTGGAACTGCTCTGAATGAAGCCAATGAGGACTCTGTTTTACCATGCCTCCGCTCTCTCACTGTCGCCAGGGCAAGAAGCCTACACAGCTAGGGCCTCCCAGAGGATTCAGGGGGCCTGGGACAAAGCAATTTCAGGGGCCCCTTCCATAAAAAAAAGTTGCAATACTATAGAATACTATATTCTCGTGGGGGCCCCTGCGGGGCCCGGGGTAAATTGCTCCTCCCCCCCCCCCCCGGGCGGCCCTGGGAAAAATAAACATTTAAAAACCTTCCGCATCTCAGCACAAACCCAGTTTTGAGAAAACTTCTTTTCAAGTCACCTTTACAAGGTATCACTGGTTCTCAGCACTAAAGCTCATTAAAAGGGTTGGACAAATAGTTTCCGTCAAAACTTTTTTTGGATCGAAAACTAGAGGTTTTTAAAAAGCAGAAAAAATCACGGACAGTGTCTGCTTTCCTTCAAAATTTGTTGTGTTTTTTTTTTTAATTGAAAAACTGAAATTAGTCTGCCAAAACCTGAACATGGTTTGGGGTTTCAGAAGTGTGTGGCCAAATATTTGCTGCTTGCTGTGTTTGATTGTTTAAAGAAACAATAAAAAAATTTTGCTTAAAAAAAATCCAAAACTTTTGAACCACCTCAGTTTGTGACCAAACGCCTGAGCCCATCCAGTCAGAGATTTTTCCAGGTTTCTGATACTCTACTGGCTTCCTTGACTCATATCTGTCTCCATAACTTTGGGTTCATTTAGGTTAGAACGTAAGAACATAAGAATGGCCATACTGGGTCAGACCAAAGGTCCATCCAGCCCAGTATCCTGTCTGCCGACCGTGGCCAATGCCAAGTGCCCCAGAGGGAGTGAACCCAACAGGTAATGATCAAGTGATCTCACTCCTGCCGTCCATCTCCACCCTCTGACAAACAGAGGCTAGGGACACCATTCCCTACCCATCCTGGCTAATAGCCATTAATGGACCTAGATAAATTCATGGAGGTTGTTTCATAGAGACTGGCTCCATGGGGTCCCGCACAAACTGGAGACGGTTACTGTGGGTTTGTCTTAGTATAGTTTATGGACATACTCCATGAACTGAGCATTTGAGCTTGTTCCAGAATCTGGGATGAGCCTATGTTGTGAAAACTGAAATGCTCAAAATAGCACATGCATGTGAATGGACACAGGGTGCTAAAATTAAATTAACCCAGGGGTTCTCAAACTGGGGGTCGGGACCCCTCAGGGGATCGCGAGGTTATTACTGGGGGTCACGAGCTGTCAGCCTCCAACCTCAAACCCCGCTTTGCCTCCAGCATTTATAATAGTGTTAAATATATAAAAAAGTGTTTTTAATTTATAAGGGGGGGTCGCACTCAGAGGTTTGCTATGTGAAAGGGGTCACCAGTACAAAAGTTTGAGAATCACTGAAATAACCCCTCTGGAGCCTCGGGGAATGCGGGGGTGGGGGGTGGGGGGTCTCCCTTGGTAGGGTTGGGAAGGAGATAGGTGGTGTAGGATATTGCTCTTCTCATGTGATCCCTCCCCCATGGCTCTCTTGGCTCTATGACTGTTAATCTAAAGTGGCTAATTTTCAATGAAGCTACCCTCCCCTGACATGAATCTCCCTATGGCACTGAAATTAAATGTAGACTATAATTTGGCATTTGAGAAGTGAAAGGGATGGTAGCCCTAAGGGAAAAGATAACAGCTTGGCTCATTGTGTTAAATAGCTGTCTGCAAGCCTCAAACTGCTGAATGAGCTTTAGGGTAGGGAAGGCTGTGCCTCCCCAAACAGCCTGGCCCTGCCCCCTATCTGACCCCCACCCACTTCCTGCCCCCCGACTGCCCCCCTCAGAATCCCCGACCCATCCTGCTCCTTGTCCCCTCACTGCCCCCCCTCAACCACCACCCCGGGACCCCACTCTGCTCCCTGTCCCCTGACTGCCCCGATCCCTATCCACCCCCCCGCCGAGTCCTGACAGACCCCCGGAATGCCCACGATCCAACCCCCCATTCCCTGACCACCGCCCCCACCCAGCAGCGCTGTCCGGAGCAGGAGCAGCCCCAGACCCCGGTTCAGGCTCCAGCCCGTTTGAACGGTCATCCAGTCAGGGGTCCCGCCCTGCCCAGCAGCTCGTTTGTCCTCCCGGCAGCGGACAGCGCTCCTGGGTTACCCCCGCCTCTCCCCTCTCTCAGAGCCTCAGCGCGCCGCGTCCAGGAGCTGCCCTGGCCCCTGGACAGCGCTGCAGCGGCGTGGTTCCGGCGGGACCAGAGCTCGCAGCCCCGCCCTCTTACCACGCGGCTCTGACTCAGTGGGAGGAGCTCAGGCCCAGCTGGAGCCACACCGCTGCAGCGCTGTCCAGGGCCGCTCTGATGTGGCGCGCTGAGGTGCCGGGGGATGGGGGAAGGCGGGGCCGGGGGAGCCTCAGACATTCTCGTGGGGCCGGGGGCCCCTGCGGGGCCCGGGCCTGGGGAAAATTCCCCACTTCCCCCCCCCCCCCCGGGCGGCCCTGTACACAGCTTCGGCCTTCCTGGGTCTGATCCAGGAGCATAACAATGGGTGGGCCTGGGTGGGCCATGGCCCACTCACTTAGCATCCAGGCCCACCCCCCAGCCCAGACTCTGTTCTGGCCCCAGCTCTTGCCCAGCTCCGCCTGCCCGCCCGGTGCTCCAGCCGAGGAGCGGGGTTGGGACGCGGGGGCTTGCTCTGCTCCACCCGCCTGGAGCTCCTGCTGGGGCCAGGTGGGTGGAGCGGGGCAAGCCCCCGTGTCCTGACCCCGCTTCCAGGCTGGAGCACCAGGCGGAGCGGGTGGGGGCGCAGGAGCACCCATTTTCCTGGGGCCCCGGGTTGGCCCAGTGGCTAATCCGCCACTGGGAGGAGGGTGAGTGAGTGGCGGCCAGCGGCAGTAGAGGAGAACTTCAAAAAAGATAGGCCCGCTGCCTGGGGGAGCCGGGCCTGGCATCAGGTGGTGGAACCTGGAAGAGAGCTGGGAGCTGGGATCTATGTGTGCTGGAGAGCAGCGTCTCCTCTTGGAGCTGGGTGTGCGCCCGGGGCCCTGTGGAGCTCCTGGCCAAAGGGTCCTTCCATTGCCCCCCGCAAAACCAGCTGCAGGGGCAGGGGGAGAGGCGGGCTCCCCCATCTCTCCATCCCTCCCAACCCCCCCATAATTGCCCACCCAGCTGAAGTCAGGGCCCACCCAAATATCCTATGCTGGCTACACCACTGGTCTGACCTCGGAGCATTCAGCACCTCTGTTCACACCGTGTGCTTCCCGCAGCGAGTCCACCTGGACGGGGCTCCTGGGGAAGCCAAAGGGGCCCTGCACCCCAACTTCGCAGTCAGCCGTGACTCTCAGCCAGCGAGTAAAACAGAAGGTTTATTAGTTGACAGGTACACAGCAGCATAGAACAGATCTTGTTAACACAGAAAGCAGGAACATTCGGTGAAGCCCATCTTGGGGGGTGGGGGAACCAGAGCCAGGGCCCTGGCGCTCCCCCTGAGTCCCAAGCCAAGAGATACTAACCAGCAGGGCCGGCTTTAGCAGGTGCGGGGCCCCACGCTGGGACGCAAATTGTTTCGCGCCCCCCCCCGCCCCAACTCCACCCCGACTCCGCCCCCTCCCTGCCCCATTGGATCCCTCCCCAAATCCCCGCCCTGGCCCCATGTCTTCCCAAGCATGCCGCATTCCTCCTCCTCACCCCTCCCTCTCAGGCTTGCGCTGATCAGCTGTATGGCGGCGCAAGTGCTGGAGGGAGGGGGGAGAAGCAGGACACGGATTTTTATTTTTTTTTCCGCTCTGCCGGCAACCCCGGACGTTGCGGGGCCCTCTTAGGCGTGGGGCCCCATTCTGGGGAATTGGCCAAATCGACTTAAAGCCGGCCCTGCTAACCAGTTTCCACCAGCACAGCTTCAGTCAGCCCCCCGCTGCCCCACCTCCTTCCTTTGTCTCTTTCCCAGGCAAATAAGTCACCTGGCCTGCACCTCTCTGTTCTCCATCACCTCTGGCTGATTCTTGCAGAGAGGATGGGCCCCAGACATTCTTTGCCAGGATACAAAGTGTTGGCCATTGGGCAGCCAGCTGGCACTCACACCTGCCCTCTAGGGGTCTCTGCAACGATTACACACCCTTGTCCCACCACCCACATACTTAAGTAATACACAGGGGAAACTGAGGTACACGCAGTATTCATGCAAAATATTAAGGCTCTGTAGCGGGGTGGTTACCTGCTCCTGCCCTGCCAGGCTTGAAACAGCCCAGGAGAGGGCTGTGGCTGGGGCAAGAAGCCTGGGCTGATTGGGGAAAGTAGGCTCAGCTGTGGCCATGCCCCAATCAGGCCCAGCTGGCCCCTATAAGAGGCTGGGAGCCAGGGCCTAGTAAGTTTCCCTCTGCTTGTAGAGGGAGAAGGGTCTGGCTGCAGGGACCTAAACAAGACACATAGATTGGGAGCAGGGCTGGGGAAGGGCCAGGCGAGCTGGGAGCTCCGCCCTGGAAAGCCCCAGGCTGCAGGCCTGACTATAGGCTGAACAGGTGCAGGGTTGCAGCCCATGGGTAGGCAGAGGCAGCAGGTCCGAACCCTTTTGCCTGTGATGAGTGGCTTATGCTGCAGTCTACCCCAGTGAACGGGGGCTAGATGTGTTATACCAATAGAATAAAAACCAGCAGGATCTTATTAAGAGGGATAAGGCAAAGATGCCACATTTATTGTAAATATAATGATAAAGCAAAAGATAAAAGTAAACAATGTTGTTTGACTACTTATTCCTATCACTACTTATTCCTTATACACACACACACACACACATATATATATATATATATATATAGATTCATTCACACAATCATTCATTCAAGTTCTGTATAGGTGTTATAGTTACCAGCCTAGAAGTTGCTCATGCCAAGTTACTGGCCAGGTAACTGCTGGTTTTTATTCTATTGGTATAACATTTTGGTGGAGAATTGCGAAAGGGAGAATATTGGTAAAATGCCTCAGTTTTTGTAAACATTGGTGTGCACACCACCAAGTAAACTTAGCATAATACAATCTGGTTAACCAAACCTGCTGGCCTCTGGATAGGTAGCAGGAAAATAACAAATATAAGCTACGATTTCACAATCTAGGCTGTGTCGCTCGCTGACCGGTGTCAGGTGTGACGAGGAAATTTAATAAGCTACGATTTCAGAATCTAGGCTGTGTCACTCGCTGAACGATGTCAGGAGCGACAGGAAAGTTTGAACAAGCTTTTAAAAATGTTCAATAAAAGGTGCATACACCCTCAGTCGTAGCATGACTGAGCATAAGAGGAGAACTTAGGGTTTCTCGCTCTGCCCCTGGAAAGGGTTTTTATATTTGGTGTATGAACCCTCGGTGGTAGAAGCCCGAGCAATACAGAGGGAAGCTTAGCATCTCTCCCTCTGGCCCAGAGTGGGTTAAAATCATAAGATACAAATCTTGTTCTGTTAAACCAAACTCTGAAGAACATAGGAGTTTGGGCAGTGTAGTGTGGTGTTTGTTTTTTTTGTTTGTTTGTTTGTGAGTGATATTGTGGTCATTTCACAATTTTGAAAAAAATGTTTAAGGAAAGGGACCAGGAAGGATGGGGGCTGGTTGAGAAGCCCACCCTCCTTGCTAAATTGGTAGTGGAACAAAGCTTGTGCCCATGGAAAGGAAAGGTTCATTGGAAAAAGCAGGATCAGGCCCAGACAAGCAGGCAAGCATCAGATAAAGAAACTGGAAAATTGGTTGAAAGCCTTAAGGGCATAGTGGCAGGAGTAAGAAAGCAGTAAGTGCAGGCATAAATCCCTGGAACAATACTTAAAATGGTAAAATCTAATTGATAAAGGTGTCGTTTTGGGAGATAAACAGTAATTTAAGGAAAGACCCTGAAAAGTTAACTCTACAGAAGCTGAACAGAATTAAGCAGTTAAACTTTGTGAAAATGTTAAAAAGTACCATGTTAAAGAGAAAAGGAATTCTTGGTTTCTTTGCAGCCATTCTGAAGGAAAAATGGGCCCTTTTCCAAAGGAATGTCTGTAAATAATCCAGGTATTTGAAATAATTTGACTATGGACAATTTAGTCAAATTTGTTAAAAACATGAGGGGATTCTATTGCAATTTAACTGACCCAAAATGTATGAAGGGAATATAATCTGTGTACAGCTATGTAAAAACAGCAATGTAGAAGAGATGTTAAGGATGTATGTATCTATTTGTCTGTGAAAATATGTAAGGTTCTAAGAACCTATACCAACACATCTGGTTTGTAAAACTCCTGTGTTGTAGGTTTAAGATAAATTAGTTTTGTTTTGTATTGAATAATGCCACTAAAAATCCATTTAACTATTTGATTCAAAGTTGCAAAACTGACAGACCTTTTTGCCAGACACAGGTAATCAGTGTTGGCTGACTTTTGGAATTTGGCATTTAACCCTTAAGGGGTAACTCGGTGCATTACAAAATTTAAAGAACCAAAGTTGTGACTGAAGCAGGGCAGTCAAAATCAGGAGAATAGGGAGAAATTCTGGATTCTTTTTGTTTGTTTTTTTTTTTTTTTTGTATGTGTAACAAAATAGCAGATGAGAGCTGTAGTAAAAGAATAAGAAATGAACAGTGCCCCCCTGAAGCAACAGCAGGGGTGAGGTGCACAAAACAAAAAGAAGCACTGTTAGAAACACTAAGCCTTAAGATGGCTCTGTGTAATCTGACTGTCACTTTGACAAGGGTACATAAAAACTCTGTAAAAACAAAAGGAGGCAGCTGCAGTTTGGCTTCTATGGAAGACCTGTAACAAGGTATTCCTTCAATTGGCTAAATGTACAAATGAAAAACTGCACCAAGATTTACAAGCCTCTGCTGCAAAAGCAGAGAAATAAAATGTATGTCCATTAGTACCCAAATCCAGTTAAATGTCCTTAAGGTTGGGTACAGAGAGTTAACACAGCACTCTCAAATCTTACAGCAACAGTAACATCAGAAGAAGGAACATTTAAGACCCCAGAAGGGGCAGATTTTTTTGGGACCCCTCTGGAGATTGGGAAGGGGAATATTGGGAATATTTGGGTAGATTCCTCCTCCCAGGGCCAGAATGCCATTGCAACAGTAACAATGTGCCTGCTTCTGCCTCAGACCTCCAGGCCATGGCAAAGTGGCTAGGAATTTTAAAATGGAAAAAAAAATGTAAACTCACAAAGAAATGCACAACTTAATTAGCATTTGTGCAGCCCCGAGTACCAAACACACTGTGGCAGAGACTAAGCAGGTTCTGCCATGGTGGGAGCACTGTGCTAATTTGTTTCCAAGTTTCTATCTTTCAGGATCTGAACCAGAACATCAGGAGAGCTGGTACCAGCTGAAGAGTTATAAAATACCATGGTTATAGTGTCGCGACAAAGTCTGTTTTCAGTGTTCTGTGTTGCATATTCTGTGTTGTGTTGCATGTTCTGTGTCTGTCTCTAGTGGTGTCCTGTGCTAGCATTGGGTCCAGAGAAAGAGGGGATACTACACTAGACAGGGCAAATGTCTTTTCCTTTCTCTACTTCCCCCATGTCCATCCAACTTATCAATCACCACTTGTGTCCAAAAGACTTTGGTCCCCAGTGCATCAGGTTTATTTTTTGTTAGGTTCTCTAATAAGCATTTTGTTATTAAGTTTTGTTATTGATACTGGTACTCCTACAAATCTTATTTCTTGTGTGTTTTTAAGGGTTAGGGTTCGCATTTATTGTTTGATGGCTATTGCAGTATCAAACTTGGGCCTCATTCTGTTAGTCAATGTACCCAATTATTGTAATGGTAATGGTTTTATTGTATTCCCAATTATTATGATTGTAATTGTTTGCATTTCTGTTTATATGATACCTGGTGTTAGGTCAGTTGTAATGATTTTAGTTATACTCACCTGGTTATAATTGTTTGGTTTGTTTACAACAGATCACCTGTGCCCTACAATGACAACAACTACTATACTGTAATGATCATAGATCAAGGGGCGGAGTGTAGTAGGAGCAGCAGTGATCTGTATGCAAACGGCTATAGCTATGGGATGCACTGAAATGCAGATACTTGCCCTATCTACTTTGGAACACAAAATGTTTTGGGTAATTTTGGGTAATATTAAGGTTTTAATGCATTTGTTGAAACAAAGGAAAAGATCTCTGTTTGATACTTACCAATATGACTGGATGCAGTATGTTTCCAGCACTGTGAAACCAGACTTGTTAATTGGGGAAATAATTGTAAAAATAGCACATCAACAGTCTCTGGAGGCAAAGGTATGGAAGGTTAGCCCACTCCCCATATTACACATGGGATCATTCTGGCTGCCTCGGACCTCAAGCCAGTGGGCTGGGGAGGGAGGAAAACTATTGGACACTAGAGGTTGTACCGAATGGACTCCTCAAAAGTGGGTATGCCTCACCTTACCTGTTGCCCCAGAGCCTTGTAGCAAAGATGTTTCATTGGGATCATGTATGTGGGATGAATTGGATAATGACACCAAAGTATTGTACAATGGACAATGTGTATGTATCCACTCGTGGGAGGAAGTATTTTGGGAGGATGGGAGTGCTAGCAACCCCCCAGTAGATGAATGTAAATGCAATGTCAGTACTGTTTTTACTAGAAATCACACTTACTATTTACCGCGGCCAAAAAGGTCCCAGCTAACACTAACAGCTGAGCTGGCCGACTTCTCAATTGACCTTGGAATTAGATGGCAAGATCTTACTGATAGTCTAATTAAAAGCAAAGAAGTGACCAATTTTTTAGAACAGACAAATGAACAAGTAGGAAATCGGACTATTCATATTATACATGCCAATGGGGACATGTTACAAATTGCCACTGCAGAGAAACAAATTACAACCTACCACTGGTATGATATATTCTCTGGATGGTCCCCGACTACCACCGGCATCCTATCAGTAATGCTACACCCCTTAATAGTAGTCTTGATATTAAATTGTATTTGTATAATTGGTATGTGTGGCATGTGTTTTCAGATAAAAAGAATGTATGCTAAATTGGAATCACAAACACATGTTGCCTCACAGTACCTTCTCTTAAACAGGTTAAAAAGAAAGTGACACTAACGATTATATGAATATCGTAGTGTCAAAAGGGGGATTATGTAGGGATATTAAAGAAGGTACTAACAGTGATTCCCCCAAGAGACAGTGACCCCCTCATAATTTGACCCCCACACTTTAAAATCCAACAGTTTCGCCAAGTACAAAAATCTCTTGGGTCTTCTGTTAAAACTTGTAAGCTACTGTCTGTAGAAACCATTGATTAAATCTATCCTGTGAAAGATACTTTACTACTATGTAAAACTTACAAACAAGTTAACTGACTTTGTTCTTGAAGTAATTGATACAATGCAAACAAACACTATAAGCCGTTAAGTGACTTTCACTTCATTCAAGGGCTCCTAGGACAGACCCCCCACCCTCTGTGATTAAAGGGCCGGGAGTCTCAAATGAATTAGCACACACTCTGAAAGTGGTGGAGACAGTAAATTAAAATATGGTTAAGGTATGGAATGTATGCTGATGAATGCTTGATATACATGGATGGTTAGGGAGGTGCCAGCCTAGAAACGAAGTATCCATCGGCCGAAGAATGTGTCAAGTGGATGACCAGAAAACCCCCTGAGGGTAAACTGGGATCCACCCCATCACCTGGAAGGATGAGAAACACAAACTTTGGACAGTGTGGAGCCACCAGGAATGTGCCACTTTGGACAGGAATGTGTGCCATCTGCTGATTGAGTCAGCAACAGCAGGATGAAACAGCTCCCATAGACTAACATAGGAATTAATTCCTATAAGAATGGACTCTAAAGACTGATGACTTTGAGTCTCTCTGGTTCTGCTGCCAACCTCCAGGAGCATCAGGTGCATCTGACACAGACTCGGCTCCATCCTCATGACCAAGATACCTGGCCAGTAACTTGGCATGAGCAACTTCTAGGCTGGTAACTATAACACCTATACAGAACTTGAATGAATGATTGTGTGAATGAATCTATCTATCTATCTATATATATATGTGTGTATAAGGAATAAGTAGTGATAGGAATAAGTAGTCAAACAACGTTGTTTACTTTTATCTTTTGCTTTATCATTATATTTACAATAAATGTGGCATCTTTGCCTTATCCCTCTTAATAAGATCCTGCTGGTTTTTATTCTATTGGTATAACAGATGGAGACTGGGCAGTAGCCAAGACTGAGGCGAAGTGGGGATAGTGGGTGGGGGTTCCACTGGGAGGGGGAGACCCAGAACTGTGGGGGTACTGCCAGGAGGCAGTGCCCAGTTAAAGGGGCACCGGGGTCCTGGGAGGGGCATGGGGGCCAGCAGTGGTGGCGAGACACTGGCCTGAAGAGGGCGCTCTGGAGGCTGGATGCTAATTCCTGAGGACAACCAGCAGGAGGTGCCGCTGGGTGAGTCTGCGCACACTTACAGGCTCACATACAACATAACAAGGGAAAAACCCCACTTTGTCACATCTCTCTCCCCTTTGAGACTGAACTGAGCAGGGTCACTTTAGCCAGTGGCCTGGGGAAGCTCAGGGCCCCCTCTCCGGGACAAAGCATCAGCTATAACACTGGCACTCCCCTTCACATGGACCATCTCCATGTCTTAATCCTGGAGGATCCAACTCCACCTCAGGAGTTTTGCATTAGCCCCTTTCATCTGGTGCAGCCACAGCAGGGGCGAGTGGTCAGTATTCACAGTAAAGTGCCTCTGAAATAAATACAGCTGCAGCTTTTTACGAGCCCACCCCAGGCAGCAGCTTCTTGCTCAGGTACGCAATGGGGTGTCTATCCCACTTTGTGTTGGCCTGCATCAGCATCACGCCCAGCCTGGTTTCTGAGGTGTTGGTGAACACCAGGAAAGGTTTGTCAAAGTCTGGGTTTACCAGCACCAGCCCCTGGATTAGAGCGTCCTTCAGAGCACAGAGAACCCCGTGGGAGCTCAACTGGGGCACAAACCTCTGGTAGTACCCCGCCATCCCAATGGATCTGTTTCTTAGTCTGGGGAGCGGGCCAGTCTCTGATCGCCTCCACCTTGGCTGGCTTTGGCTTTAGGCCTCCACTTTGTGGCCCAGGTACGTCACCTCTGCCATCCCCACCTTGCACTTCCCAGCTTTTATAGTCAGTCCTGCCGCCCAGAGCAACCCAGCCCCCTCTTCACCTGGGACACATGGCCCTCCCTGGTCTGGCTAAAGACACAGATACCATCAATGTATGACAGGCCAGAGTCCTCCACCCCACTCAGTAATTGGTCCACCAGGTGCTGGAAGGTAGCAGGTGCCCCCTTGAGGCCGAAAGGCAGGACCAGGAACTCACAGAGCCCCAAAAGGGTGATGAGATCAGATTCCAATCCTGCATCTGGGTCCAAAGGCACCTATCAGTAGCCCTTGGTGAGATCCATGGAACTGAGGTAACGAGCCCCTCCACCAAGCTTGTCTAGGTGCTTGTCAGGCCTAGGCATGGGGTAGCCATTGGATACACAGATGGCATTGAGCTTCTGATAGTCTACAACCCATCTTTCTTGGGGACTGGCACCACAGGAGAGGCCTAGGGACTGGTGGATGGCTGGATCACCCCTAAAGCCAGCATATCTCTGACCTCTCTCTCCAGGGCCTGGGCTATTTTCCCCATGATGCTGCACAGGAAACACCTGACAGAGGGGTTGGCTCCTGTCTCCAGATGGTGGACAGTCAAGTTAGAGAGCCCAGACTGGCTGGTAGGAATGCAGCATCTCTCTGACACCCCTTAACCTTCTCTTTGTTATGCTCCTGAGTTTAGGTTTTAACTGATAAACACTGATAACACCCGCAATACCAAATCCATGGATCAATCAGCGTTTATCCAATCAACACTGGAAAACCAGCAGAAATGGTTACGTGTCTAAGGACTACATGGGGCAGTAACGTGGACTAGTGGCTTGTTATTTCAAAAGCACATCTGTTGCCTAGTAATTGGCCTCTGCAGACCCTGCTGGCATGCACTAGGTTTGGAAGGCTTGGAATTTACTGGGAAATGTCGATAAACGTCAGTTTCACTATCACACACACACATCCACAAAAAATATTTCCAACAACAATAAGCGAAATTTACAGACAGGAAAATGAAGTTGTGCTGCTAGAGAGCTGGTTACAGTTTGCTTTAAGGCTAGATACTTTGTATAGTTTGACATCTGACGTTGACCATTTGTGTTTTTAATGGCTGTAGAGCTTTAACGTTTTGAATCTCTGCATCCGTTATCATTAAATAATTATTGGCCGACTCCCCAATAAATTCCTGAAAATTTAAATAGAGAAAAATAAAAAATGCTTAAAAAATAAACATTGATATTATCTACCAAAATTATTTAAAAAATTGAATTGGCCGAGCCTAGCTTGAACATGGTGCTTCTGGAAAGAGTACTGCCTTAACGTGCACAAGGGGACGTTACAAAGAGATGACTCATTATGTCATATAAATAGTGAAAGGCCTGAAACCCCACCAGTTTTTGGATCTCTACATAACACTCAAAAATTGCTAAAAATAAAACCAAAACCTGTGATCTCCCTGTCAGTCCCAAGAGCAGCCACATGGTGTTGCTGCTGAATCACAAATGTGGCTGGAAATAAATGCTTTGGTATTCTGTACCCCCTACTCCTGCCGATACTCATAGAATCCTAGAAGATTAGGGTTGGAAGAGACCTCAGGAGGTCATCTAGTCCAACCCCCTGCTCAAAGCAGGACCAATCCCAGCCAAGGCTTTGTCAAGCCGGGCCTTAAAAATCCCAGGCCCTTTAAATCACTGCCCGAGCCCCGCTGCCGCAGTCCCCGGGGTAGCGGCAGGAGCCGGAGGCTCCAGTGGTGATTTAAAGGGCCCTTTAAATCACCACCTGAGCCGCCTCCACCACCCAGGGCTCTGGCGGTGGGGCTTTGGTGGCAATTTAAAGGGCCTGGGGCTCCGGTCTGGGGAAGCTGGTCCAGTCCAGCATGGTGCCGCACTGGACCGGCTTACTTTCACCTCTGTGTGTTCTCCATTCTTATACCCTCTTCCTCTCTTTGAGGATCCACCCCCTCTTCCCACTCCCACCTCCCCGCTAAGGTGTAGACAAAACAGTTCTCTGTGTAGGTGAGATTCTAAGCATCTTTCAGGTGAATTGTAAATTTCTTGTTCGCACAGTCTGTGTACGTGATGTTTGAGACATCTCGGGGATGACAAGAATATCTTTTGCTTACAGTGCCCTCTGATGGTAGCTTCAGTAGCTGATAGTTTTTTTAACACCTGTGGTCAGTCCTTTCCTGATAGTGAGGAGCTAGTCTGTGGGTGTTCCCCAGAATTACAACATGTTTCAGTAATAAACCTACAGCAACATCTCAGAACTCCATATACAATGCTGATACACACATTTTAACAGGACAATGATGTTCAGTAGATTATGACTTTTCAAATGATACCTCACAAGTCATATTTTGTACAAAATAGATCATAACCATATAACAGTGGTGAATATGGGCATACAGGGTATTACATGAGGTACAGTGTGTCACAGTGGATAATGGGAATGAGGATATGGAAGTACAAATGACCACATCTAAGGTGGAAGCCAAACTCAAGTCAACTTGGGCAGCTCAGATAATCTCCCTCCAAACATGTTCCAGGAACTGGTAGATGAAATTGCAAGCCCAACAGCAAGGATTTTTAATGAATCTGTAAACTCAGGGATCATATCCTATTACTAGAGATTTGCAAATATAGTAATTATATTTAAGAAAGGGAAAAAAGGTATCCGGAAAACTACAGCCTGTTGGTTTGCCCTCAATTGTATGAAAGGTCTTGGAACAAATTTTGAAAGAGAGATTAGTAAAGGACATAGAGGTAAATGGGATAAATTACATTGTATTTTTACAAAAGGTAGATCATGCCAGACCAATCTGATCTCTTTCTTTGAGAAGATAAGTGCTTTTCTAGACAAAGAAAATGCAGAGATCTAATCTACCTGGATTTCAATAAGGTATTTGATACGGTTCTACATAGGAAAAATTATTAGTTAAATTGGAGAAGATGGGGATTAATATGAGAATTGAAAGGTGGATAAGCAACTTGTTAAAGGGGAGACTTCAACAGACCATATTGAAAGGTGAACTATCAGGCTGGAGGGAGGTTAGAATCATAGGACTGGAAGGGACCTTGAGAGGTCATCTAGTCCAGTCCCCTGCACTCATGGCAGGACTAACTATTATCTAGACAATTCTTGAGAGGTATTTGTCTAACCTGCTCTTAAAAATCTCCAATGATGGAGATTCCACAACCTCCCTAGGCAATTTATTCAAGTGCTTAACTACCCTGAGAGTTAGGAGTTAGGAGTTTTTCCTAATGTCCAATCTAAACCTAAACCTAAACCTCCCTTGCTGCAATTCAAGCCCATTGCTTCTTGTTCTATCCTCAGAGGTTAAGAAGAACAATTCTTCTCCTTCCTCCTTGTAACAACCTTTTATGTACTTGAAAACTGTTATCATGTCCCCCCTCAGTATTCTCTTCTCCAGACATAGGTCATGTTTTCTAGACTTTCATCATTTTTGTTGCTCTTCTCTGAACTGTCTCCAATTTGTCAACATCTTTCCTGAAATGTGGCATCCAGAACTGGACACAATACTTCAGTTGAGGCCTAATCAGCACGGAGTAGAGCGGAAGAATTACTTCTCATGTCTTGCTTACAACACTCCTGCTAATACATCCCAGAATGATGTTCACTTTTTTGCAACAGTGTTACACTGTTGACTCATATTTAGCTTGTGATCCACTATGACCCCCAGATCCCTTTCCGCAGTACTCCTTCCTAGGCAGTTATTTCCCATTTTGTATGTGTGCAACTGATTGTTCCTTCCTAAATGGAGTACTTTGCATTTGTCCTTATTGAATTTCATCCTATCTACTTCAGACCATTTGTCTAATTTGTCCAGATCATTTTGAATTATAATCCTATCCTCCAAAGCACTTTCAACCCCTCCCAGCTTGGTATCATCCGGAAACTTTATAAGTGTACTCTCTATGCCATCATTTAAACCATTGATGAAGATATTGAACAGATCCGGACCCAGAACTGATCCCTGCGGGACCCCACTCGTTATGTCCTTCCAGCATGACTGTGAACCACTGATAACTACACTCTGGGAATGGGTTTCCAACCAGTTTTGCACCCACCTTATCATAGCTCCATCTAGGTTGCATTTCCCTAGTTTGTTTATGATAAGGTCATGCAAGAGGGTATCAAAAGCTTTACTAAAGTCAAGTTATACCATGTCTACCACTTTCCCCCATCCACAAGGCTTGTTACCCTGTCAAAGAAAGTTTTCAGGTTGGTTTGACACGATTTGTTCTTGACAAATCCATGCTGACTGTTACTTATCACCTTATTTTCTTCTAGATGTTTGCAAATTGATTGCTTAATTATTTGATTCATTATCTTTCTGGGTACAGAAGTTAAGTTGACTCATCTGTAATTCCCCAGGTTGTCCTTATTTCCCTTTTTATAGATTGGCACTATATTTGCCCTTTTCCAGTCTTCTGGAATCTCTCCTGTCTTCCATGACTTTTCAAAGATAATTGCTAATGGCTCAGATATCTCCTCAGTCAGCTCCTTGAGTATTCTAGGATGCATTTCATCAGGCCCTGGTGACTTGAAGACATCTAACTTGTCTAAAGTAATTTTTAACTTATTCTATTCCTATTTTAGCCTCTGATCCTACCTCATTTTCACTGGCATTCACTATGTTAGATGTCCAGTTGCTACTAACCTTTTTGGTGAAAACCGAAACAAAGAAGTCATTAAGCACCTCTGCCACTTCCACATTTTCTGTTATAATTCCCCCTCCATTGAGTAACGGTCCTACCCTGTTCTTGGTCTTCCTTTTGCTTCTAATGTACTTGTAGAATATTTTTTGTTACCCTTTTTGTCTCTAGCTAGCCTCGGCCTTCCTAATTTTGTCCCTACATACTTGTGTTATTTGTTTATATTCATCCATTGTAATTTGACCTAGTTTCCACTTTTTGTAGGACTCTTTTTGAGTTTGAGTTTCTGATCCTTGAAGATCTCCTGGTTAAGCCAGCGTGGTCTCTTGCCATACTTCCTATCTTTCCTACGCAGTGGGATAGTTTGCTCTTGTGCCCTTAATAATGTCTCTGAAAAACTGCCAACTGTCTTCAATTGTTTCCCCCTTAGACTTGCCTCCCATGGGATCTTACCTACCAACTGCCTGAGTTTGCTAAAGTCTGCCTTCTTGATATCCATTATCTTTATTGTGCTGTTTTCCCTCCTATCTTTATTGTGCTGTTTTCCCTCATGAACTCTATCATTTCATTATCATTTTCACCCAAGTTGCCTTCCACTTTCAAATTATCAACCAGTTTTTCCCTATTTGAGTTGGGATTTAGTTGGGGTTGGTCCTACTTTGATCAGGAGGTTGGACTGGATGACCTCCTGAGGTCTCTACCAACCCTAATCTTCTATGATTCTATTTGTCAAAATCAAATATAGAATAGCCTCTCCCCTAGTAGCTTTCTCCACCGTCTGAAATACAAAATGGTCTCCAATACATTCCATGAACTTGTTGGATAATCGGTGCCTTACTGTGTTGTTTTCACAACACGTGCACACAGAAGAGCTGTCCCAATAACAGATTTTTCAGTTCGCTGGCAATTCAGAGAAAAGAGGGGGAAACATCATTTCAGTTGTACTGAAAATGGAACAAACCGTTTTGTTTTCATGTGACATGTTGTTTTAGGTTGAAAATAAATTTAAAGGAAATTTTCAAAACAAAAATGCCGTTTCGAACAAAAAAGTCAAAACCTTTTATTTTGAAAACATGGAAACAAAATGTGTGGGTGTTTGCTGAACTTTTTCCTCGACACGAGCCATTCGGCCAAACCAACACAAATTCACAAAACATTTCAGGGTCACCGACTCTGTATTTTTCCTCCCCAAAATTGTGGCTAAAAACTTTTGCCCAGCTGTAGTGTGGGGCCTCTGCAGAACCAGGCCTGGCACCATGTTTGTTGCACACACATTCATTTCCTCTCAGAAATTACCTTAGCTATTCCAATCCACCTCCAGTGCAATGAGGCTGGGTCAATGAGATATTGGCATAGCTTGCAGCAGGATGACAGGTCTATTAAGAGCTAATGCACTCTTACTTTTGTCTATAACTGTCTTAATATGAAATGAGTCACACCAGCAGCAACACCTATTTAATTTGCCCCTTTCCAACACACAAGTCTCACAATGTTTGGTGTTTTTTCTTAAAGCATCACCTCCTGGAGTCATGTCGTTATGTGAACATTTCAGCTGTAACAGTCATCAAATATGTGAAGGGCTGTTATAAAAAGGATGGGGATCATTGGTCTCCATGTCCACTGAAGGTAGGAGAAGCAGGAACGGGATTAATTTGCAGCAAGGGAGATTTAGGGTGGATATTGGGAAAAAAATTTTAACTCTAAGGGGAATAAAGTTCTGGAATCAGCTTCCAAGGGTATGTCTACACTACGGGATTAATCCGAATTTATATAATTCGAATTTTGGAAACAGATTGTATAAAGTCGAATGTATGTGGCCACACTAAGCACATTAATTCGGTGGTGTGCATCCATGTACCGGGGCTAGCGTCAATTTCTGGAGCATTGCACTGTGGGTAGCTATCCCATAGCTATCCCATAGTTCCCGCAGTCTCCTCCGCCCATTGGAATTCTGGGTTGAGATCCCAATGCCTGATGGGGCCAAAAACATTGTCGCGGGTGGTTCTGGGTATATCCTCCCCCCTCTCCAGGGAAGCAACGGCAGACAACCGTTTTGCGCCTTTTTCCTGGGTGAACAGTGCAGACGCCATACCACAGCAAGCATGGAGCCCGCTCAGCACAAGACAGCAGTCATGAACATTGTAAACACCTCGCGCGTTATCATGCAGTTTATGCTGAACCAGAACCTGCAAAACCAGGCGGCGAGGAGTAGGCTACGGCAGTGCGGCGGCGAGAGTGATGAGGATATGGACATGGAATTCCATCAAACCGCGGGACCCGGTGCTTTGGAGATCATGCTGTTAATGGGGCAGGTTATAGCCGTGGAACGCCGATTCTGGGCATGGGAAACAAGCACAGACTGGTGGGACCGCATAGTGTTGTAGGTGTGGGACAATTCCCAGTGGCTGCGAAACTTTCGCATGCATAAGGGCACTTTCTTGGAACTTTGTGACTTGCTTTCCCCTGCCCTGAAGCGCCAGAATACCAAGATGAGAGCAGCCCTCACAGTTGAGAAGCGAGTGGCGATAGCCCTGTGGAAGCTTGCAACGCCAGACAGCTACCGGTCAGTCGGGAATCAATTGGGAGTGGGCAAATCTACTGTGAGGGCTGCTGTGATGCAAGTAGCCAAAGCAATCACCGAGCTGCTGCTACGAAAGGTAGTGACTCTGGGAAATGTGCAGGTCATAGTGGATGGCTTTGCTGCAATGGGATTCCCTAACTGTGGTGGGGCGATAGATGGAACCCATATCCCTATCTTGGCACCGGAGCACCAGGGTACCCAGTACATAAACTGAAAGGGGTAATTTTCAGTGGTGCTGCAAGCACTTGTGGATCACAAGGGACGTTTCACCAACATCAACGTGGGCTGGCCGGGAAGGGTTCATGACGCTCGCGTCTTCAGGAACACTAATCTGTTTAAACGGCTGCAGCAAGGGACTTACTTCCCAGACCAGAAAATAACCGTTGGGGATGTTGAAATGCCAATAGTTATTCTTGGGGACCCAGCCTACCCCTTAATGCCATGGCTCATGAAGCCATACACAGGCAGCCTGGACAGGAGTCAGGAGCTGTTCAACTACGGGCTGAGCAAGTGCAGAATGGTGGTAGAATGTGCATTTGGCCATTTAAAAGGTCGCTGGCGATCGTTACTGACTCGCTCAGACCTCAGCCAAACCAATATCCCCATTGTTATTTCTGCTTGCTGTGTGCTCCACAATCTCTGTGAAAGTAAGGGGGAGACCTTTATGGCGGGGTAGGAGGCTGAGGCAAATCGTCTGGCTGCTGATTACGCGCACCCAGACACCAGGGCGATTAGAAGAGCACACCAGGAAGCGCTGTGCATCAGAGAAGCTTTGAAAACCAGTTTCATGACTGGCCAGGCTACAGTGTGAAATTTCTGTTTGTTTCTCCTTCATGAAAACCCGCCCCCTTTATTGACTCATTCTCTGTAAGGAACCCACCCTCCCCCTCCCCCCAGCTTGCTTTCAAAGGAAATAAAGTCACTATCGTTTAAAAATCATGTATTCTTTATTAATTGATTATAAACATAGGGAGAGAACCGACAAGGTAATCTGGGTGAGGTTTGGGAAGAGGATAGGAGGGAAGTAAAAGGCCACTGAAAAAATTCAATATAATGACAGCCTTTTGGTTGGGCTGTCCACTGGGGTGGAGAGGGAGGGTGCACGGAGCCTCCGCCCCCACGTTCTTACATGTCTGGGTGAGGAGGATATGGAACATGGTGAGGGGGGAGGGAGGTTATACAGCGGCTGCAGCGGCAGTCTGTTATCCTGCTGCCGTTCCTGAAGCTCCACCAGACGCCGGAGCATGTCCGTTTGATCACGCAGCAGCCCCAGCGTTGCAGCCTGCCACCTCTCATCTCGAGCATCCCTCATGACCTCACGTTCACTGGCATCTTTCCTAAATTTAGATACCGTGTCCTTCCACTCATTCAAATGAGCTCTTTCATTGCGGGTGCATTCCATTATTTCCGTGAACATCTCGTTTCGCGTCCTCTTTCTCCGCCGCCTTATCTGAGATAGCCTTCGGGACAGAGGAGGGAGGCTTGAAAAATTTGCAGCTGCTGGAGGGAGGGTTTGAAAAAAAGGAGAAAAGTTTTTAAAATGATACATTTTACAGAACAATGCTTATACTCTTTCATGATGAACAACACAATCCACATTACATAGCACATGTGATTTCAGTACAAGGTCGCATTTTCCATCTTAATATTGAGTGCCTGTGGCTTTGGTGTTAGAGATCACAGACGCAGGTCCGGGCAACAGAATTCAGCTTGCATGCGGCCATGGTAAGCCATTGTCTTTCGGCTTCTGCGCCCTACTTTCCCACATACCAAGCAAAGCCCGTTGACTGCTGCGGTTTTCCTGTTAACCTTCAGCAGCAGAAAACAAACTAACCCCCCCCCCCCCCATCCAATTCTCTGGGATGATCGCTTTATCCCTCCCCCCACCGCGTGGCTGGTATCAGGGAAGATCCCTGAAGAAACCAAACTAACCCCCCCACCCCCCCTCCCGCCATGAATTATCTGGGATGATCGCTGTACCCCCCTCCCCCCACCGCGTGGCTGGTAACAGGGAAGATCCCTGCTAGCCAAACGCGAAAAGCTCAGGGCCAATTTCCCCCCCCCCCCCCCTGCGCTTGGCTAACTGCAGGGAAGGATTTCTTTTCAGCCACAGGCAAACAGCCCAGTAGGAACGGCCACCTCTGTCCCCTTAATTAAATTCCCGTATTTCAACCAGGTTACCATGAGCGATATCACTCTCCTGAGGATTACACAGCGAGATAAAGAACGGATGTTGCTTGAATGCCAGCAAACACCGGGACCATACGCTGCCAGGCTTTGTCATGCAATTACTTGCTGCAAGCATGGCGTGGTCAAGTGTCCTACCATGGAGGACGGAATAAGGCTGCACTGCCCAGAAACCTTGTGGCAAGGCTTTTGGAGTACCTCCAGGAGAGCTTCATGGAGATGTCCCTGGAGGATTTCCGCTCCATCCCCAGACACGTTAACAGACTTTTCCAGTAGCTGTACTGGCCGCGAATGCATCCCAAGTCCTCAGGGCAAAGTAATCATTAAAAAACGCTTGCTTTTAAACCATGTTTTATATTTTAAAAGGTAAACTCACCTGAGGTCCCTTCCATGGGGTCATGGTCTTGGGTACTGGCTTGGGAGGGTACTTCAGTCAGGCTGAGAAAAAGATCCTGTCCGTTGGGGATAACGGAGTGCTGGGTGCTCTCCGCAAGCTCGTCCTCCTCCTCCTCCTCCTCCTCCTCTTCCCCGTCCGCAGAATCCTCAGGTGTAGCTGATGAGATTATCCCCGCCTCGGAATCCACGGTCAGAGGTGGGGTAGTGGTGGCGGCCCCCCCTAGAACTGCATGCAGCTCGGTGTAGAAGCGGCATGTCCGCAGCTCTGACCCGGAGCGACCGTTTGCCTCCTTTGTTTTTTGATAGGCTTGTCTGAGCTCCTTGACTTTCACGCGGCACTGATCTGAGTCCCTATTGTGGCCTCTCTCCATCATGCCCTTGGAGATTTTTTCAAAAGTTTTGGCATTTCGTCTTTTCGAACGAAGTTCTGCTAGCACTGAATCCTCTCCCCATATAGCGATCAGATCCAGTACCTCCCGTACAGTCCATGCTGGTGCTCTTTTTCGATTATCGGCCTGCATGGTTACCTGTGCTGATGAGCTGAGCTATCTGTGGTCACCTGTGCTCTCCACGCTGGGCAAACAGGAAATGAAATTCAAATGTTCGCGGGGCATTTCCTGTCTACCTGGCCAGTGCATCCGAGTTCAGATTGCTGTCCAGAGCGGTCACAATGGTGCACTGTGGGACAGCTCCCGGAGGCCAATACCATCAAATTGCAGCCACACTAACCCTAATTCGAAATGACAATATCGATTTTGGCGCTACTCCGCTCGTCGGGGAGGAGTACAGAAATCGATTTTAAGAGACCTTTATTTCAAAATAAATGGCTCCGTTGTGTGGACGGGTGCAGGGTTAATTCGATTTAACGCTGCTAAATCCGAATTAAAGTCATAGTGTAGACCAGGCCCAAGGGATGTTGTGGGATCCCCGTCATTGGAGGTTTTTGAGAACAGGTTAGACCATCCCAGATAGGGGTTTGTCCAGGTTTATTGGCCCTGTCTCAGCACGGGGGGCTGGCCTTGATGACCTCTTGTGGTCCCTTCCAGCCCAACCGACATTTCTATGATTTTCACCAGCAGGTGCCAATGCAGTCTGTCTTAACAAGGCCCCCTTGCAGCTCTCCATTTTCACCAAGAGGTGGCACCAGCCACACTACGTTTGCATTTGCTCAATTCACTTCTTTCTCCTGGAAGTGGTGTTAGGTGGAGTTGGGGACAGGGGTAAGGACATTTTCATTTCTCAGGAAATTCTGCAATTTCAGTTTTAGTTTCCCCCAAACCAGAATGAAAACAAAGGAAATCCAGAATTTCCCATGGAATGAAATTCCGTTTCAGGCTGATTGAGACCTTTCGCTTTGATAACATCAAAACATTTTGTTCCGATTTTAATCATTTAACACTTTTAAAAGATGTTTTTAATATAAAAAACATTGACTTTCATTTTGGCTTGGAACAACTTTTTGGCATCATCAGAATGCTTCATTTCTTCCTTTTTAAATTAAAGCTTGTCAGAATCAGCACTTTTCCTAAACATTTTGATTTTAACAAAAAACTGGAATTTTGGGGGGAAAATAAATTCTGATAAAAAAATCTCCAGCCAGCCATTGTGCTAGTGACTCCCGTATGTGTTACAACCTCCTTGAATTATTTACCTTTGTAATCCAGACCCCCCCCCCCTTGGCCCAGGTACCCCAACACTGTTCAGTGTGGGAAGAAGACCTGCCAGATGGTAACCGGCAGCCCAGCATGCGTGGCAGAATGCACAGCCATATGTTGTCTCTTGGGAGACCCCATTTACAAGACCCTCAATGGCTATTTTATGATTTCATGGGCATCTGCACCTACACTGTCACCAAGACACGTGGGTCCAACATGACCCTCCCATCCTTCACCATCGAAGCCAAGAACAAGAAGCGGGGCAATCCGTGGATCTCCTGTGCTGGTTTCGGGATGGTGCACATCACAGTGTCACCATCTCAGTGGTGAGACATGAGACTGGGTTCATGAGGGTGATTTAATGATGGTGCTTAGCTCTTGCACAGCACGCTTCACCCAACAATCTCCAAGTGCTTTGCAAAAGATATTGCATCAATATCCCCATGTTACTGATGGGAAACTGAGGCAGAAGGGGAAGTGACTTGATCAAGGTCTCACAGTGAGACCCACTCCTCTCCCAGAGCTGGGGATCGAATGCAGGAGTCCTGAGTCCAAGTCCACTGGGCCATGTGATGTCCGAGGTCTAGATGAATTCACGTACGACCTGATGTGCCATTTCGTAAGGAAATCGCAGCTCCAAACATACACTCATCACAGTCCAAATGTGGAGTTGGACCGGGAAACACAGGCCTCGAGAATCTGAGCTAAAGAAATAACTCCTTGGGATTTGGAGTTGCTGAGGCCAGTCTCTAGGGGGAGACACATCATGGGCAGTGAACCGGTGTAGTAGCTAAGCACACTAGAGCTACTTGAAAAATGGAAACACAAATTTGTGAAAAGCTTCAAAATGGCACTCTGGAACTCTTCAAAATTTCAAAAGAAGGAGAAGTTTTGAAAAATTACAGAGTGAAAAGAGGAAAAAAGGGAGCAAAGGGGAAAGGAAAATGAAATAAACACACACCCTAGAGTTAATTATTCTGTTGCATTTAGTGGCAAGAAAGTAGAAAAATCAAAACATTGAAATTCAAAACTTCACAATGTTTCAGTTTTCTAAAACTGTAGCTGAGGATAGAAGATATCAGGTATATTTAGGATATAGAGGTGAAATATAAGTATTAATTAATATTGTAACACAGGGCTTACAGGCCATTTAGCTTTAGCAAAACAAGGTCTTAGGCCTAAAGACAGACTGACACGAGTAATTAACCGATGAGTGACCCTGAATCACAAACTGAAACCATTATAGTAACAGCTGTGTTTGGTGTTTAGGAAATACATTGCAATATTCTATCAGGGAAAGCCACTTTGAGTATTTTTAGTATTTTCACAGGCAAAGTGCCTGAAAATGTGCTAACCACAAATTGCTAATGAGTGATATAAATGTTAATGCGTCTAAGGGGAACTAAAAAAATAGCCAATGAAAAATGAGCATGGGTGGTGGGTATAATAGGCCAGGGGAAGTTAAGTCTCCCCTAACCCAGGCCGTGGCCCCAGCCATGCTCTGTCCCAAGACCCTGCCCTTGCTCCTTCTTTCGCCCTAAGCCTGTGGGGGCTCAGGCCCGCCGATGGCCTGGGGTGGCTCGGGCCAGCCTGCCTGGGGGTGGGGCCGGCTCAGGGGTTGGGCTGGTGCTTGGGTTGGCTGGTGGCCCGGGGTTCGGGGTGTTTCGGCTGGGGCTCTTCTGGCCATGGTGGGGGGAGGCCTCAGGGCTCCAGCAGGGGAGGGGTAGCGAAAGGGGCAGGGTAGGGGCAGGGCCTCAGGTGGAAGGGGTAGGGCCATCCCAAAGGGGGGTTCACCCACCTCCAGGAAAATGGAACAAATTTAATGGGGTGAGGAAGTATAGGGGAGGAAAAGGGGTTGAAGCCTCCATACATATATATGAACCCAGTGGGCATCAGCGTAACACGTTGTAAAGGCTGTTTCCTTGCCTGCATCCCTTGGCAGATGCCACTGGTGATGATGAAGATGATGATGAGGAGGAGGTGAAGGAGCAGGAGGAAGATAATGACTGACGCCCCAGGGTTCCCCAGCAGGAGATATGAGTAATGCCAGTCAAAGGTAAACACGTTGCCTTGTCTCTCTATCTGCCGTTGTATTTCTGTGCTTGTGGGATTGTTTGTCTGCTTGGTGGATTTGTTGGTAAAGGGATTTATGATAACTTGCAATTGTTTAAGAACATAAGAACGGCCACATTGGGTCAGACCCATGGCCCATCCAGCCCAGTATCCTGTCTTACAACAGTGGCTGGTGTCAGGTGCTTCAGAGGGAATGAACAGAACAGGGCAATTATCGAGTGGTCCATCCCCTGTGGCCCATTCCCAGCTTCTGGCAATCAGAGGCTAAGGAGACCCAGAGCAAGAGGTTGCATTACTGTCCACCTTGGCTAAAAACCATTGATGGACTCTATCCTCCAGGAACTTATCCAGTTCTTTTTTGAATCCAGTTATACTTTTGGACATCAAACATCCCCTAACAGTGAATGCCACAGGTTGATTGTGCATTGTGTGAAGAAATACTTCCTTTTGTTTGTTTTAAATCTGCTGCCTAGTAATTTCATTGCATGACCCCTAGTTCTTGTGTTTTGTGAAGAAATGTGCTGGGTGGAGAGGGCATCCCAGATTGCTACCCCATCAGCTACACCAGCTGCACGGCCACCGGGGACCTCCACTACACCAGCTTCGACAGGCACAGGTTTGAATTCCAGGGCAGCTGCCTGTATCAATTGGCTGGGCAGTGCCAGGAGCGGGAAGAGCTGGTGGATTTCCAGGTCCTTCATTCAGAATGACCATAAGAGCCACCATGCCGTGTCCTTCGCCAGAGCCGTGGAGGTCCAAGTGTACAGAGTGAACATCATGATCAGCAAGGACTATCCAGGGCATATCCTGATAAGTTTAACAACCTGGGTCTGTGATTAGCTGCTTCTCCATTCTGCACAGCTGTTAGGCAGCTGCTGCCCCCCATTCCAGAGGTGGCTGCATTTCTCTGCTGGAAGGCACATTGGGGCTTTGCAGGATGATGTCTCTCTGTTGCTTTCACCGGTCCCTTGCCCATTGCTCGCAGGTGAATGGCGTGGTCATCAACCTGCCGTACAGCACCGACGATGGCAAAATCTCCATGTACCAGAGAGGGCAGTGATCCAGATTGACTTCCATCTCACCATCGCCTTCGACTGGCAGAGCCGGATCACCCTCACTGCCCCGAGCACCTACGCTGGCGCCCTGTGTGCTCTCTGTGGGAACTTCAGTGGTGACAAGGGAGACAAGCTGACCATGAGGGATGGCAGAACAGCCCCGAACCCAACGGCCTTCGGGCAGAGTGGCAGGTGGCGGAGACGCTTAGCTGTGCCCAAGTTGACAAGCGTGGGTGCTCCAAGCTAGGAGCCATCTAGAGAAAACAGAGGAGAATCAGTGGGGAGCGTGGGATGATCCTAGCGAGTGATCCTAGGGCTCCTCTGAGAGCACCACTGCAAAGCCCCATTGTGGCACTCTGATCCTCAAAGCAGCACCTTGGCAACTGCATATTCACCATGGTGATATGAGTATGCTATGTTTTGCACAAAGTCTGCCTTGTGAGGTATCATTCTAAAAGTCTTGATCTGTTGAACATAAATATCCTGTTGGATTGGATGTACTGTCATTGTATGGGAAGGTATGAAATTTGCTGTGTGTGTGTTACTGATCTATGTTGTGAGGTTGGGAACACCCACAACCAGCCTTTCAGGTACAACAATGGGGCAGCCAGACACTGATGATGGCCCATTAAGAGAATACAGTCTCCCAAGGACTACCCCAGGAACTGTAGACCATGCAGACCTCCCAGAGGGAGCCCATAGACAATGGACACTGCTTGACCCACCTTAGAGCAAAAAATCTTTCCAGCAAACTGGAGGAATCTATAAGGGAGGGTGTCACGGGGCGGGACTCACTCCTGCGGTGCCTCCTGCTAGTCATCCAGGGAATTAGATTTTCCAGCCTCCTGAGTGCCCTCTGCAGGCCGGTGTCCCGCTTGCTGCTAGGCCCCAGTCCCTCCTGGACCCTGGTGCCCCTTTCAGATCAGATCAGGGTGCTGCTCCCTGGCAGTACCCCCACAGATCTGGGTCTCCCCTCCCCAGGGAACCCCCAATCCCCTATCCTCACCTCGCCTCAGTCTTTGGCTACTGCCAGTCACCATCTAGCCCCTGCTCACTGGGGCGGACTGCAGTGTAAATGCCGCTCATCGTCGGCAAGGAGGGTTTGGACCTGCTGCCTCTGCCTACCCCTGGGCTGCCCTCTGCAACCCTAGTACTCTTTCCGGCCTTTAACAAGGCCTGCAGCCTGGGGGGTTTCTAGGCCGGAGCTCCCCAGCTACTCTGGCCTTCCTTCAGCCCTGCTCCAGTCTAGGTACCCTGCTTAGCTCCTAGCAGCCAGGCCAATTCCTCTCCACATCTAGAGAGAGAGTCTCATTGTGCTGCTGGCCCACTGCCCTCTTATAAGGGCCAGCTGGGCTGATTGGGGCATGGTCACATCTGTGGCTGGTTCCCCAATCTGCCGAGGCTTGCTGCTTTTCCTAGCAGCAGCCCTCTCTCAGTCTCAGCCCTCTCCCAGGGCTGATTTTAAGCCCCTCAGGGCAGGAGCAGGTGACCATGCCGCTACAGAGGGGAAGTGACATCATCATTTGTCCTCACTCCCCCCACAGCTCAACCCCTGGAAACACGTCTGGAGAACAAAGACTGAACTGGGGAGGTGGTGCCAGACTGGAAAGGAGAATCCCAGCTTGTGTATTTAGGAACTACACCATCAGGGTGAGACACTGCTTGATTCAAATCCTGTCTAGTTAATAGAACACAGATTGCAATTCTACTTTTATTTCTTAGGTAACCAAATTTGATCTCTATGCTTATTATTTAAAATCACTTAAAATCTCTTTCTGTAGTTAATAAATCTGTTTTATATTTTACCTAAAACAGTGTGTTTTGCTTGAAGTGCTTGGGGAATCTGTTCAGGAACAAAAACTGGTGCATCGTCCTCTCCACATTGAGAGAGGGGAAGAATGGGTAAT
Organism: Emys orbicularis; assembly: GCF_028017835.1. Taxonomy (NCBI): domain Eukaryota; kingdom Metazoa; phylum Chordata; order Testudines; family Emydidae; genus Emys; species Emys orbicularis. The sequence continues at coordinate 14,590,058 of NC_088702.1, forward strand.
AAACAGTGGTGAGCTGGAGCTGGTTCGCACCGGTTCGCAGGAACCGGTTGTTAAATTTAGAAGCCCTTTTAGAACCGGTTGTCCCGTGGGGGACAAATGGTTCTAAAAGGGCTTTTAAATTTAACAACCAGTAAAGCTCCGGCAGCTCCCTGCCCCGCCCCTGCCCCCAGCTCACCTTCGCTCCGCCTCCTCCCCTGAACGCTCCGCCCCGCTTCTCCTCCCCCCCTGCTTCCCGCGAATCAGCTGTTTGCGTGGGAAGCCTGGGAGGGCTGAGAAGCAAGCAGCGGCTTCACGCTCAGGCCCAGGGAGACGGAGCGGAGGTGAGCTGGCAGGGGGCACGAGGAGGGCCACGCGCTGTGGCAGGTAACCCCCTGCTCCCCCCCCAGCTATGCTACCCCGCCCCTAGGAGCCAGAGGGACCTGCCGGATGCTTCCCGGGAGCCGCCCCAGGTAAGCACCGCCGGGACTCCCCACCTCGCCCCCCGGCAGGTCCCTCTGGCTTTTAGGGGTGGGGCACGGTGGGCACCCACTACGGGGGCCCACGAGACCCTCCTGCCCGGCTCCTGAGCTCCCGGCCGGGGAGGCTAGTCCCCACAGTCCCCCCTCCCCCACAGCTTCAGCTCGCCCTGCCTCTGGGCGGCGGGCTGCGAGCTCGGCCTGACCTGGCCCGGCTCCAGCCGTGCAGCCCGGCCCGGCTCCAGCCGCGCGGCCCGGCATGGCTCCAGCCGCACGGCGTGGCTGTAGCGCCGCCAGCCACCTCCAGGCAGCGCGGTAAGGGAGCAGGGAGGGGGTGTTGGATAGAGGGCAGGGGAGTTCGGGGGGGTGGGGGGGTGGATAGGGGTCGGGGCAGGGAACAGGGAACAGGGGGATTGAATGGGGGGGCAGTCAGGAAGGAGCAGGGGTTGGATGGGGCGGTGGGAGGCAGTCGGGGCAGGGGTTGCAGGGGCAGTCAGGGGACAGAGAGAAGGGGTGGTTGGATGGGGCAGGAGTCCCGGGGGGCCATCAGGAATGAGAGGAGGGGTTGGATGGGTCGGCGGGGGGCAGTCAGGGGACAGGGAAGGGGGGTGGATGGGGCAGGAGTCCCGGGGGGCGGGCCACGACTCCCTCGTGGGGTGAGGAGGGAACTGGTTGTTAAGTTTTTGGCAGCTCATCACTCGTAATAAACTTACACTGGTCAGGCTTCTGACCAGGGCAAGAGGGTACAGCTTTGGAGTCCTAGGCTGGGGAGCTGTGGGAAACTGGCTGGAGCCTCTCTGTTGTTGGTTCACGAGTGGCTGGCGAAAGCATTCATGTAACTCAGTTGGGTGGGTCCCTGCCTGTGGATGTCTGCAAAAGCGCAGTACCTGGAGGGGTTTGCAGCTTGCCACAGCATCACAGTGTGAGAGGTGCAGCAGTAGGATTTTTGTATAATTTAAAATAAAAAATAAGATAATAATGTAGCATGTATTATCCTGCCAGCCACCCTTTTTGAATAGCAAAAAGGAATGGCCTAATGGGCCATTGGTAGAGATGCATCAGACAGAATCTCTTTGTGTCTGGTCTGATTTCAAGGCAGTAACAAACCTTTAAGGGTCACCACTTTGTTGTAGATTTAGCATTTCAAAATAAGTAAATGAATGCCATGATTGTTTTTCTTTTGCATTGTAACTTAATGTTCCTGTTCAAAGTGTTCTGTGTAAATTAATTCTGTTTTGTGTGTGAATGAGGAATGTGTGTTAAAAAATAAGTGTGGAGGCCATTACTGAACCAAATGTTTTAGGGAGTAACCGGAGACAGACGCAAGGGCGCCAGGAGGCTGCAACACGCCCCTATTGAAATATCAAAGAAAGGCAGATTAACGACTCTAAAAATAAAACAGGCACCTATCAATGGGAACGAAATAGCTGTAATCAAAACCAGCATGAAATAACTTTCTAAAAAAAGTAATAAAAAAACAAAATAAAAAATAAAATAAACCAATTATAGCATTCTTTTACTTATTTTAAAATGCTAAACCTACAACAAAATAATAACAAGGCCTGCAGCCTGGGGGGTTTCTAGGCCGGAGCTGCCCAGCTCCTCTGGTGTGGAGGGGTGTGGAACAGCTTCCATATGAGGAGAGATTAATAAGACTGGGACTTTTTAGCTTTGAAAAGAGATGACTAAGGGGATATGATAGAGGTCTATAAAATCATGACTGGTGTGGAGAAGGTAAATAAGGAAGTGTTATTTACTCCTTCTCATAACACAAGAACTAGGGGTCACCCAATGAAATTAATAGGCAGCAGGTTTAAAACAAACAGAAGGAAGTATTTCTTCACACAACGCACAGTCAACCTGTGGAACTCTTTGCCAGAGGATGTTGTGAAGGCCAAGACTATACCAGGGTTCAAAAAAGAACTAGATAAATTCATGGAGGATAGGTCCATCAATGGCTATTAGCCAGGATAGGAAGGAATGGTGTCCCTAGCCTCTGTTTGCCAGAAGCTGGGAATGGGCGACAGGGAATGGATCACTTGATTACCTGTTCTGTTCATTCCCACTGGGGCACCTGGCATTGGCCACTGTCGGTAGACAGGATACTGGGCTAGATGGACCTTTGGTCTGACCCAGCATGGCCATTTTTATGTTCTAATCAAGCCCTCACCTGCCCAGCTAAGAGGCACTATGGACTCTGCACCTACTCCTGTAATTTCACCTGTGCTGGCCTGTCTGGTTGAGCCCGGTGCCTGCAGAGATGTTTCAAAGGCTGCCAGTGTGACAAGTGGTCCTTGTTTCATTGGGAAATGAGTTTGTCTTCAGGGAGCTGCAGGTGCTTCCACAATGGGAGAGGCATCAAAGTAGGCTCTTGGTTATCCTTTTTGACCAGCCCTATTACAGATGAAGGATCATTGCCCCCCCTTTTTTGATGGGGAAACTGAGGCACAGAGCCAGGCTGTGACTTACCCATGGTCACATGAGGATTTTGTGGCAGAGCTCAGGATTGAACCCTGACCTCCCAGCTCCCAATCCAGTCCCTTAGCACAAGGCCTCTGATAAATGCTCTGAGATCCTCAGCTGCCGTGGTATGCCTTTGACGTGTCTGCTTCATTCTCCCTCAGTTCATGGCTGCCATTCTTCCTGCCGACCTCACGGAGGATGTCACCTGCTTCCCCGGAGGCACGCTCATCTGCGCGAAAGTGACCTGCCAGCTGGGACAGACTTGTGCACTGAAGGATGCAGTGCGCTGTTCCATGACCTAGGATGTGTGCTGCTGCCAGACCTGTAGTTAGCCTGGAATGCCTCCTCGCAGTTTGACAGTAGATGCTAGGCTCTCACTTTTCCTTGTGTATCAAACTTGCTTATATTCCCACTACCTGATGTGCTTTCCTTTGTGACACCCTGCACTGTATAAACAAGCTTGGAAGGATTAGGTTTCTGTCGGTCAGTACTGGAAATCGTCCATTTCACCATACACACACGCACCAACGAAAAAATATTTCCACAGGCGATAATCAGAATTACAGCCTGGCAAAGTAAGAAAAATGCTGCTTGAGAACTGATTAGAGTCAAATTCCAGTGATTTCGCCTTTTGAATTAGGCTTGTCACCAGCGGGCTAGTGAATAATTAGGAAAAAGATAGGCAGGATTTGTTGATTTAAGGGTATTTACTTTGTAGACTTGGACAGGATGTTGACAGTTTATGTTTGAACAGGTTATCAAACTTTAGCTTCTTGAATTTCAGCGTCTACTGTCATTAAAGAATTGTCTGACTTCGCCGCTCTGAATTTCCAAGTGTGCAAATTTAAATCCATAAAAAAATGTTTACCAATAAACATTGATCTTATCCATCAAAATTATAAAAAAATAAAAATCCAATTCTGCTGAGCCTGTGTGTAAAGTGTGACGAAAGGTGAGGTTGTCTCCTGGCTCTTTTTCAAAGGGATTATTGAATTTGGCAGCTGCTATGTAAAGAATTTGCTGTGTATATTTCTTTTTATCCCATGCTTGCCCCGGGGATGGGGGCTTGTTATCTGACACTGTTAATATTGATCCTCCCCCTCAATAAAATGAATGGACTTACGGTAACTGTCTACTCCTTGTGAAAGAGGCCCAAGAGACCTCTCACTGTGTCTGGGGCCAGCGTGCACATGCTCGCTGCTGTCAGCCTGACCCCCCTGCAGAGGGGAAAGGTGGGTCTGTGGAAAGTGGAGGAGCTGTTTCCTGCTTCTAGCTCTGCCTGATATGCTCAGGGGTAGGTCATCTGGGGTAATGTTTTGAGGGGGTTGGGAATGGGGCCTCTTGTGTCTAAGGGGTGATGGTCCCAATCCAGCCCCCGGGGGGACTGGCTGGCTGGCTCAAGGGAGCGGGGAATGTGAGATGGGGCCTTTCACCTCTACGAGATGCTGGTTCCAATCCAGCCCTAGGCCAGGAGAACTAGCTGGCTGAGGGGCAGTTGGGGAATGATTATATGGGCCTTTTCACATGTAGGGCTCCAGTTGCAATTTGACCCCCAAGTCAGGGGGGACCAGCAGCTGCACACAGATCACACACCCAGTGCTGAAATGCAGCCACGTCTGGGGTGGGGTGCAGCAGCTGGCTAACAGCCTGATAGCAACAATGCACAGGAATCACTCAGTCAGTGCCAGAATGCAGCTGCCTCTGGGGTGGGGCAGTTGGGATACAGCTAAGCAGCACCACCCCATAAGGATGGCTCACCCAGTGCTGAGATGCAGCACTCTCTGGGGTGGGGCAGCTGGGTAACGATCACATGGCAACACCAGAGGGTGATTGCTGTCAGAGTCATGGTGGATTCTCCATCACTTGCAATTTTTAAATGAAGACTGGATGTTTTGATAAAAGATCTGCTCTAGGAATTATTTTGGCGAAATTCTCTGGCCTGTGTTATGCAGGAGGTCGTATTAGATGATCACAATGGTCCCTTCTGCCTTTGGAATCTATATGTCTATGCAGCCATTTCTGGGGCAGGGCAGCTGGGTAACAGCAATACCATACAGGGGACTGCTCGCCTGTCGCTGATATGCAGCCCATACTTCTTTAACTTGCTGGAAAGAATACTGTGGGAGACCATATCAAAACCTTTGCTACGGTCAAGGAATAACATGTCCACTGCTTTCCCCTCATCCACAGAGCCAGTTATCTCATCATAGAAGGCAATTAGGTTAGCCAGGTATGACTTGCCCTTGGTGAATCCATGCTGACTGTTCCTGATCACTTTCCTTTCCTCTAAGTGCTTCAGAATTGATTCCTTGAGGACCTGTTCCATGATTTTTCCAGGGACTGAGGTGAGACTGACTGGCCTGTAGTTTCCTGGATCCTCCTTCTTCCCATAGCCAGTTTCTCAGATATATTCTCCCTGGGCTGTCCCAGAGCCCCCAGGCCGATTGACAGCCCTTCTCCATTTCTTTGTGAAGGTTTTGTCACAGTTTCAAGGTTAACTGCATCTTTGACACTCCCCCCGCTCATGGACTTCCTCGAGTGCAATCACTTAACGTTTCAGAGTCCCCGTCATCAGAGACCTCTTGGGCAGATCCCTGTGTCTCGCTCCCTTCAGACCGAGGGTTTCAGCCTGCAATCCCTCTGCACCGCACTGTGATTTCCCGAGCCAGCCTGCCAAGGGCTCAGCACCTGTGGTGAGTCATTCTCCAGGGGCTATCTGCCAGTTACCAGCCAGCCTTCACAAAGCAAGGCACAGTTATTCTTATAGTAAAAGCACTGCAGAGAAAACGAATCAACCAAAGTCCCTATATGCATGCTAAAAGCTTTCCAAGGTCACCCATCGGTCTTAGGGCCCCTACTAGGGAAAAGTCCAACATTTCTGTGCATATCTCTCTATCAGTGTTATAGAGGCGAACAATTTATGAGTTTACCCTGTATAAGCTTTATACAGGGTATAACGGATTTATTTGGGTTTAGACCCCAGTGGGAGTTGGGCATCTGAGTGTTAAAGACAGGAACACCTCTGTAAGCTGTTTTCAGTTAAGTCTGCAGCTTTTGGGCACTTGGTTCGTGTTGGATCAGACGGGTGTATCTGGCTCAGCAAGACAGGGTGCTGGATTCCCAGGCTGGCAGAGGGAAAGCAGGGGCAGAAGTAGTCTTGGCACATCAGGTGGCAGCTCCCAGGGGGGTTTCTGTGATCCAACCCGTCACAGTGATTTTTTCCAGGGCTTTTATCTCCACAACCACTAGCTGAACGGACCCCAAATTTGTATCCCAACCCTACTCTGCACTCTCCTGAGACACACCACATTTCAAAGGAATCTGACTCAGCTAATTGATTTAAGAGGACTTAGAAATGTTGACTTTTCAACAGAACTCGTGAAGCAACAGGCTGCACCTCTATAACGTATGGACCACGCTTCTGCTCCAGTGAAGCAATGACGTTCCTCCAGCCATTAAACAACAGCAGGTACTGGAACGTCGGAGAACAAACCCAAATCTCTTATCTTCAGCCCCTCGGTGCTTTCAATTTACCTCTGGGAAGCAGTGAGAGAGAGATTTGTCCTGCCTCCCTCTCTCTGTCTCTGCTTCTTTCCTTTGTACCAAGAGCAATTGCCAGGCTCTAGTTCTGCAGGACTCACTAGCTAAACTCCCATTGACACTAAGCAAGACCAGGGTTTCTAGATCCAATCTAGATCCGAACAATGGGAGAAGCAAAACCAAGAGCGCCCCGAGCTGTCACCCCTTGAGTTAACTCTTATCCTGTAGGATGTGCACACGTTAGCTATTGTACAATGTCTAGTCCTTCGCAGGCCAGTGGTAATTTACCAGGCCAGCGAAAATAAGTTATTTTCTTCTCCGGGGTTCCAAAGAACTCAGTATCTCTGGGATTCAACTGGTGAAATGTCTTTTGTAGTTGTTTGGCAAGGCGGGGGAGGGTCCAAGCAGGGGCGTGTTGGCTAATCAGGACTTGGCAGCATGTGGGATATTTACAGAGTTTACCAGAAATTAGTCAATATCTGAGCGGTCATTGGCCTCAATTCAAACAGTGTAGCAATTTAGCTGGGTTTGCTAATGCTTCAGATTATAGTCCAAACATTCAAACATCTGCAAAGAGGAAGATCTGGGATCCCTTTGTTTGTCTCTTTGGGTATGTCTACACTGTAACAGATCACCAGCGGCTGGCCTGTCTCAGCTTATGCGGGTTCATGGGGCTACCAAATTACAGTGTAGATATTCGGGGTCTTGGTTCCCGTGGGGGGGAGGGTCCCAGAGTCCAGGCTCCAGCCCATGCCAGAATGTCTACACCGCAGTTGTACAGTCCTGCAGTCCAAGCCCAAGTCAGCTGACCCAAGCCAGCTGCGGGTCTTTTATTGCCATGTAGACATGCCCTTTGAGAGAACCAAGGCCTGGCTCGGTCATTAATTAACCGGAGAGCCAAGTACGCTCATAGCGTGGCAGGATGGCGTGGGGTCTGAATGGAAACATGTTTCCTGAAAACTCGGTGAGAAAAGCAATCACCAGCGTCTACGGCCTGGCAGTTGCTCTTGATATAAAGGAAAGAAGCAGAGACAGAGGGAGGGAGATTGGAAAAATCTCTCTCTCGCTGCTTCTCAGAGGTTAATTGGGAAGCACTGAGGGGTGGAAGATAAGAGATTTGGGGTTGTTCTCTGGCATTTCAGTACCTGCTGTTGTTTAATAGCTGGAGGAATGTAATTGTTTCACTGGATCAGAAACATGGTCCATAGAGGATAGTGGTGCCGCCAAGGTTCAATCACCAGCGCTAATTCTTTCAAAGCCCCATCAGAGGACTCGCTCTGGCTGATCTAGTTTTGGGGCAGAGAGGAGACATTTACAGTTGTGTGTGCAGAGTACGGGAAGGAGGGTAGTGTGCCTTTAAATGGCTGGCTAGACCCGTAACAGTGCTCACCGTGTTGTATGATTTGGAAGCTAGCAAAAACCTTATGGAGAAGCCACATAGGCACGGCTAGAGCTCAGATACTGATGTTCGCTAAATGCAAGGCCGAGCTACAGGCACATTGCCGCTCTGGCTGGTTTCTGGCGGCTTCAAAACCCTAGAACGCGCTGAGTGCTGCTGGAACTATTTCAAGAGCTGCCACCCTATTCCGATACACTACAGTGTGTGCTGTTGTTGGGTAAAGAACAATGGACACAACGATATGACCCACCTGAGCTCAATTGACCCCCTCTGAACCAAATACCAGGCTATGCCAAGAGGGACCCAGGAGTGTCAGCCAGTGGTAGAGTCGACAACAGGAGCATCCGGTCAAAGAGGTAATGCCGTGCCCTAGGCAGAGACACTGTTTCTGTTCCCAGACCCAGGAGGGTGGCGTAGGATAGACGGGTCTAGCAGGTTACAGAAGGAGCTTAAGAAACAAGACTCCTGGGTTCTGCTTCCAATGGAGAGCTGAGTCACAGTGTGAGAGTAGGAACAGGCCCCTTAGCAGTTCTGTGCCTCAGTTTCCTTTCCTAGGAAATAAGAATGTGAGTAGTGCCTTGTGGGAACTGTAGTATCTTGATCCAGAAGTTCTGTCTAATGGTTAGAGCAGGGGGCTGGAAGCCAAGATTCCTGGGTTCTATCCCCAGCTCTGGGAGGAGAGTGGGGTCTAGTGGTTAGAGTGGGGGGGCTAGACAGCTTTGGGCAGGAGGGCAACTAGGCTGTCAAAAATTCAGGCTCTGCAAAGTTTGTCCCATGCTCCAGGTGTCCCTGAGTTACAAGTCAGTCATTTTTGTCTTCCTGCTAGTTAAACCAGGAGGAAAGCTGCCTACGGTGGAGACACAGGTCTCAGGAGCTGCCGGTGGAAGCAATGGCCCCGAGTTTAGGGGCAGAGATATCCAGACCTCTCAACTGTCAGTGGGGGCTGCAGGCAGGAAGGGTGGAATCTCGCAGCCCCAGTGCACTGCCAGGGGATCCTTAGACACATGGAATAGCTGCTCAGAGACAGCCGCTCCCTGTGCATTGGAGGGGAGGCTGCTTTGACAGTGAATACATGGGTAGAGACCTCCAGCCCTTCACTCCCTTTGGGGCCTGCCCGCGTGGGGTGAGTTGGCCACTGAGGATGGAACCCTGTTGTTCCCTTTACCAGCGCAGTGTCCTGTTCTGCGGGTGCTGGGACAGATATTGCAGCCCAATGCAATATCTCTGGGGACCTTATTGTCCCTTGGATGGGTGGGGAAAAGCGTCGTCCCATCTGTGGTCAGTGGGGACCGCCTGCCTACTGAGGCCCAGCGCAGTGCTGGAAAGGCCAGCTGTGCCCCGAACTCACAGAACCTCCAGAGGGAGGGAGCCCCACAGCCGGTCTGCCGATGGCCTGTAATGGTTGTGCTGAGTCATGCACGCCCCAAACCACCACCCATGTGCTGTGCTGCGCACCCATGAAAGCAGATACATCCGAGCGGAGCGGACGGGGGTAGTTACTGGGAAGATATTCACTGGATGGACAGACACTGAGATGGCTATGATGTAGTTAAGCCCCATGCCGTGAAAGGAGGAACCCCATCAAATGCTTCCGGGTGTGAAATGTGGGTTACAGTCCCTGGCGTGAAGGCCTTTCCTCCGCCTACAGCACAGCAGTTGATGCAGCCCCAGGAGGGGTCGGGGTGCCAGCTCTAGGTGCATTGCCAGGTAGTCCTGATATGTGCTGTTGGGCAATGGGATTATGGCTTCAAGAGCTGAAGAGGGCAGTCAGAACCCTCTCCGTTAGCCAGCATGCAAATGGAACAGCTCAGAGGATGTGGGGCTTGTATGTCCCTGGTCAGTATCAGAGAGGAGATCCAGGTACCTCCCCAGCCTATGAAATCAAACCCCTGAGACTGAGGAAAGGCGGCAGGGGGAGGAAACAGCCTCCTCCATGGGAGCAAGAAGTCTTACTGACTGGAAGGGAAGCTTCTCTGAGCCCTGATACCCAGGCTATGGAAATGGTCTCTCTGCCCTCCCATGCCTGGGCCCAGAGGCAGGAGAGGTGGGTTAGACACACACTGGGCATGGCTGGTCAGGGTAACACTTAGCCTTGCCTCATGGCTGAGGGCTGGTGTAGGTCTGTTAAGCTCCCTTCCAGGCCTGCATTTCTGTGGGTCTATGATGATGGCAGTGTGGGGACATGAGGCAGCTGCAGGGCCCTGCCCAATCCCTGGCACCCAGCCAAGGGTGGGAAATGCCCAGTCCAAGAGCAGGATGGCCGCTTGGCAGAGGTAACTACAGCCAGGAAAGAAGGGGGACTTCTCCCCACAGTCTAAGCCTGCCTGATGGCCTGTGAAAATGTGAAGGACCCTGAGCTGGGTGGGGAAGAAATGCTGCTCGCCTGGGGGGCTCCAAAGGCCACGCCAATGGGGTGGGACATCACCATTCTTCTTCCTCCCCCTAGGTGTGGGAAAGCCAAAGGGGTCTCCAGCCCCGACCTCTGAGGAGGTGGGGCAAAGAAAGGAACTGGCCCATGGGGAGTTTGGAAGAATTGTCCTGGCCCAACCCCTCTGCTGTTAAAAACTGGGCATGGCTGAGAGATGTTTTGCAGGGAGCCAGCCCTGCCGTATTTCTCCCTTTGGTCCAAAGCATTGCTTCCTGGGACACCCTCTTCCCCCCGCAAGGAACTGGATGGGAGAAGGGGTGGGAGGGGTGGGATAAGTATAATAGTAAAGAATTAAAGTGAGCTACGCTCGGTTGAGGAAATATTTGTGTATTGTAAAGACTAGCGAGTAGCAGGAAGGCCTTGAAAATAGTAAGTGGCAAGTCCAGAAGGAATGAGGTATGTCTGGTTCATAGACTAACTAATGAGACCCAGCTGCACCGGAACTGGAGAGGTCAGGGGGCCATGGCCTTCCCGCTTTTTCAGAGGGGAATAGTAGCCTCAGGCAGGCACGGAGTGGCAGTGGCAGAAGCTGATAAAGGTGATCATCAGCTCCCGCACCGTGAAGCACAGCCCCTGCCAGTGGCACCAGATTCTTCCCTGTGGGGGGCTGAGGTGGGCTTTAGTCCCCCCCTTGCCATGGGGCCCTACCCCCCACTCTTCCTCTCCTCCCGAGGCCCCTCCCCCGGCCAGAACGGAAGCTAGAGCCAAGCTGTGATAAGAGCTGCCCAGGGAGCCCTGGGCCACTGTGGGGAGCCCTGGACCCTCCACCTGCTGTGGGTGGTGCACCCGGGGGGTGGAGACACGGGCCAGGGGCTGCTCTCAGGCACCGTGGCCCCCTGCCAAGGGCAGGTGGAGGGTCCAGAGCTCCCCACAGCAGCCTGGGCTCACTGGGTGGCTCTTACCACGGTCCAGCTCCAGCTTTTGGCCTGGCCGGGGGGGCAAGAGGAGGAGCAGGGGGCGGGGCAATGGTTCTGACACTGGTACCCCCCCCCCCACACACACACTTCTACACAGGTTCCGGTGCTCCTGATGAGATCAGGGGACGTGTCTAAAAAGAAGACTGGCCAATAGGGGTGACTGCAGATGGTTTTAAATAAAACAAAGATAATCTGTCTTAAAATGAGCCAACACAGCCCTTCCCCAACCCATGCACCAGTGTTCAAGCCTGTGTGAACCCAGGTGCAATGGGAAAACTGTTGTACAGCAAGAAGGCAGGGAGGAAAAGCCCTGGGGAGAAAGGACTTTGTAAATCTTATCTAGATTCAGACTGGAAATAGGGGTGAACTGTCTCCAACTGGATTTTAGCTGAAGTCAACAATTGGCAACACATCACTTGTTTTTAAAGGGTGTAAAAAATAAACACCTAAAGGGTCCATTGCTAATAGAATCATAGAAGATTAGGGTTGGAAGAGACCTCGGGAGGTCATCTAGTCCAACCCCCTGCTCAAAGCAATACCTGCCGGACCATGCTGGAGCCGACCTGTATGGCTCTAAGTGCCCCTGGGTTTAGCCTGTTTGGAAGCCTATTGATCAAATGCTTATGTAAGCAGAGTCTGGATGAGCTCTCCCCTGACCTACTCTGGGACAGTGTCTGTATTGCAAGAAACTGCCCCACTAACAGCTCCGTGAGAGCAACGGCAGATAATCGTTTTGCGCCTTTTTTCCGCACAGACGCCATACCACGGCAAGCATGGAGCCCGCCCAGATCACCGCGGCAGTTATGAGCACTGTAAACACCATGCACATTATCCTGCAGTATATGCAGCACCAGAACCTGCAAAAGCAGGCGAGGAGGCGACGGCAGTGCGGTGACGAGAGTGATGAGGACATGGACACAGACTTCTCTCAAAGCATGGGCCCTGGCAATTTGGACATCATGGTGGTAATGGGGCAGGTTCATGCCGTGGAACGCTGATTCTGGGCCCGGGAAACAAGCACAGACTGGTGGGACTGCATAGTGTTGCAGGTCTGGGATGATTCCCAGTGGCTGCGAAATTTTTGCATGCGTAAGGGCACTTTCATGGAACTTTGTGACTTGCTTACCCCTGCCCTAAATTGCAAGAATACCAAGATAAGAGCAGCCCTCACAGTTCATAAGCGAGTGGCGAGAGCCCTGTGGAAGCTTGCAACGCCAGACAGTTCAGTCAGTCGGGAATCAATTTGGAGTGGGCAAATCTACTGTGGGGGCTGCTGTGATCCAAGTAGCCAACACAATCACTGAGCTGCTGCTATCAAGGGTAGTGACTCTGGGAAATGTACAGATCATAGTGGATGGCTTTGCTGCAATGGGATTCCCTAACTGTGGTGGGGCGATAGATGGAACCCATATCCCTATCTTGGCACCGGAGCACCAGGGTACCCAGTACATAAACCGAAAGGGGTAATTTTCAATGGTGCTGCAAGCACTGGTGGATCACAAGGGACGTTTCACCAACATCAACGTGGGATGGCTGGGAAAGGTACATGACGCTCGCATCTTCAGGAACTCTGGGCTGTTTGAACAGCTGGAGAAAGGGACTTACTTTCCAGACCAGAAAATAACCATTGGGGATGTTGAAATGCCTATAGTTATCCTTGGGGACCCAGCCTATCCCTTAATGCCATGGCCCATGAAGCCATACACAGGCACCCTGGACAGTAGTCAGGAGCTGTTCGACTATAGGCTGAGCAAGTGCAGAATGGTGGTAGAATGTGCATTTGGACATTTAAAAGCACGCTGGCGCAGTTTACTGACTCGGTTAGACCTCAGCGAAACCAATATTCCCATTGTTATTACTGCTTGCTGTGCACTCCACAATATCTGTGAGAGTAAGGGGGAAACAGTTATGGCGGGGTGGAAGGTTGAGGCAAATCACCTGGCCGCTGATTACGCGCAGCCAGACACCAGGGCGGTTAGAAGAGCACAGCAGGATGCGCTGCGCATCAGAGAAGCTTTGAAAACCAGTTTCATGACTGGCCAGGCTACGATGTGACAGTTGTTTGTTTCGCCTTGATAAAAACCCGCCCCCTTGGTTCACTCTACTTCCCCATAAGCCAACCGCCCTCCCCTCCCCTCTTTGATCACTGCTTGCAGAGGCAATAAAGTCAGTGTTGTTTCAAATTCATGCATTCTTTATTAATTCATCACACAAATGGGGGGATAACTGCAAAGGTAGCCCAGGAGGGGTGGGGGAGGAGGGAAGCACCGGGTGGGGTGGTGGAGGAGGGGAGGAGGGAAGGAGAAGGCCACACTGCACTTCAAAACTTATTGAATGCCAGCTTTCTGTTGCTTGGGCAGTCCTCTGGGGTGGAGTGGTTGGGTGCCCGGAAGCCCCCCCACCGCGTTCTTGGGCGTCTGGGTGAGGAGGCTATGGAACTTGGGGAGGAGGGCGGTTGGTTACACAGGGGCTGAAGCAGCGCTCTGTGCTCCTGCTGCCTTTCCTGCACCTCAACAATATGTTGGAGAATATCAGTTTGATCTTCTAGTAGCCTCAGCATTGCATCCTGCCTCCTCTCATCATGCTGACGCCACCTATCATCTTGATCCCGCCACATGTCCTCACGTTCATTTTGTGCTTTCCTGCACTCTGACAGTGTCTGCCTCCATGCATTCTGCTGGGCTCTTTCAGTGAGGGAGGACTGCATGAGCTCAGAGAACATTTCATCGCAAGTGCGTTTTTTTTCACCTTCTAATCTTTGCTAGCCTCTGGGACGGAGATGATACGGGGAGCGTTGAAACATTTGCAGCTGCGGGAGGAAAAAAAAGGGAGAGTAGACTTTAAAGAGCCACATTTTAGAGAACAATGGGTAGACTCTTTCACAGTGAACCAAGCTGTTAACATTACATAGCACGTGTGCTTTCTTTACAAGGTCACATTTTGCCTCTTATATTGAGGGCCTGCTGGTTTGGTGTGAGAGATCACACACGCAAGGCCAGCGGGCAACAGAATTCGGCTTGCAGGCAGCCATTGTAAGCCACAGTCTTTTGGCTTCTTTAACCTTCATAACATGTGGGAATGGTTTCAAACAGCAGTGCCCTCATTTCACATACCAAGCACCCATTGGGTTGGCCATTTAAAAAGGAGGGGCTGTGGTTTTCGGGTTAACGTGCAGCACAAACCCAACTAACCCCCCCACACACCCAATTATCTGGGATGATGGCTTTATCCCTCCCCCCATCACGTGGCTAACAGGCTTTGAGAGTACATCCAGGAGAGCTTCATTGAGATGTCCCTGGAGGATTTCCGCTCCATCCCCATACATGTTAACAGACTTTTCCAGTAGCTGTACTGGCTGTGAATGCATCCCAAGTCTTCAGGGCAAATTAATCATTAAACACACTTGCTTTTAAACCATGGATTATATTTACAAAGGTACACTCACCAGGGGTCCCTTCTCCGCCTTCTGAGTCCGGGAGCCCATCTTCGCTGGGTTGGGAGGGTACTAGATCCAGGGTGAAAAACAGTTCCTGGCTGTCTGGTAAAACGGTTTCTCCGCTTGCCTGCTGTGCGCTATCTTCAACCTCCTCCTCCTCCTCCTCATCTTCCTTGTCCCCAAAATCCGCATCTCTGTTGCGTGCAAATCCATTGATGGAGTCCACGCACAGAGCTGAGGTAGTTGTAGGGGCACCCCCTAGAATGTCATGCAGCTCATCATAGAAGCAGCATGTCTGGGGCTCTGACCAGGAGCGGCCGTTTGCCTCTCTGGCTCTTTGGTAGGCTTGCCTGAGCTCCTTAAGTTTCACGCGGCACTGCTACGGGTCCCTGTTATAGCTTCTGTCTTTCATGCCCTTGGAGATTTTTTCAAATATTTTGGCATTTCGTCTTTTGGAACGGAGTTCGGATAGCATGGATTCTTCTCCCCATACAGTGATCAGATCCAGTACCTCCCGTTCGGTCCATGCTGGAGCTCTTTTGCGATTCTGGGACTCCATGGTCACCTGTGCTAATGAGATCTGCACGATCACCTCTGGGCTCGCCACGCTGGTCAAACAGGAAATGAAATTCAAAAGTTCGCAGGGCTTTTCCTGTCTACCTGGCCAGTGCATTGGAGTTGAGAGTGCTGTCCAGAGCGGTCACAATGGAGCACTCTGGGATAGCTCCCGGAGGCCAATACCATCGAATTGCATCCACACTACCCCAAATTGGACCAGCAGGATCGATTTCAGCGCTAATCCCCTCGTCGGGGAGGAGTACAGAAATCGATTTTAAGAGCCCTTTAAGTCGACAAAAATGGCTTCGTCGTGTGGACGGGTGCAGGGTTAAATCGATCTAATGCTGCTAAATTCGACCTAAACTCGTAGTGTAGACCAGGGCTTAGACTCCACCAACCAATTACAGAGAGAGCGAAAGCAGACTGCTCCCTAAATGAGAGAGGCATAACCCAATGTACCCTCCCTCCTAGAGAAAGCATCCGCTATTACCCCTTTGATTTCAAACCTCACCCATTCACATGAGAAGCCTTCTCATCACCCAGCTTCCCCACTTCTCATATCTAATAGAGGATTGGAAGGGACCTTGAGAGGTCATCTAGTTCATCCCGCTGTGCTGAGGCAGGACCAGGTGTCAAATCAATGTTCAAAAAATGTGACCGAACAGTTTAAAATCCATCAGCTCTTTCCCTCTGGAGCATACTGTGGCTACGTCTACACTACGGCAGCATGTAGCACACATGTAGCTAAACACCACAGTGAAAAGCACACTGCGTGTGTCGCTTCATGTGTCAGTGAAAGACTCTGGCAGAGAGGAGGCAGCAGGGAAAGGTTGAGCCTCTTACCCTTTGCCTGCCAGCACTGCTGGGCTCTTCCCCTGCAGCGGGGAAAGGCTCCGGCAGCAGGACACTACACTGCCAAAAATAGCAGTGTAGACGGGATGGCATGACATGGGCCAGTAGAGAACATGTAGGGTATGTACTCTGGGGGTGCACACCCACACCCTTCAGGCATGTTTTTACTCCATGGGCTTAATCCTTGCTGCACTACCTACACTGCGATTTATACCCGTGCTGGGGTGGGGTGGGGAATAGCTGAGTGTATGTATACTACACGCCACCGAAAGAACCATGCAGTGTAGATGCACCCAATCAGGGCACACATAGGGAGTTTTTCATGTGCCCCTGCCCTCCCTTTTCACCCCCAGCACTGTCCAGCACTGTCCTCCACCCCCACACTGACAAATGGATGTTGCCCAATAGGACCTTCCCCACAACCTTCGAGATAAGAGTTGATACCAGTGATGACACTGCAGAGTTTTGAGATATTGATTCCACATGTCACATTGTTTGGATCTTGAATGTTAGGAGCTCAAACTTTGGTCAGTGGGAGTCTTGCCAGTGAGTTCTGTGGAACTGGGGCTTGCCAATTGCTCTCTGTATAAAGAGAAGAGGCAGAGACGATGAAAGTCAGAGAGAGGGAGATGCAGCGGACAAATCTCTCTCTTGCTGCTTCTCAGAGATAAATCAGCAGCACTGAGGGGGGCTGAAGGTAAGAGATTTTGGGCTGTTATCTAGTGTTTCAATAGCTGCTGCTTATTTAAAGGCCAGAGGAATGTAGGAATTGCTGCACTGGATCAGAATCATGGTCCATCTTCCGCCCCATGATGGACAAATATGCCATAACTGGCCTGTGGGGGAAATTTCATCCAGCCTCAGTTAGAGAGTAGCTCCCCAATGCTCTGACCAATAAGGTGCTGGTATCCTTTATATAATGTTGATCGGAACTAGTTTGACTGTGAAAGGTCTTATTGATATCCAGTACTACTCAATACTTTCCCTTAGTGATCTTTCTGTCTTAGGTACGTATGTGGCCCCCATTACTACAGTATTGGAGCACCTCATAATGTATTTATTCTCACGGCACACCTGGGAGGTGGGAAACTGGTATTAGCCCCATTTTACAGACACCAAACTGCAATCCAGAGACATTAAGCAGCTGGACGGTGTGATTCCCAGCTTGGGTTGACACACCTGCCCTCGCTCTGCTTGACCCAGCGTGCTAAAAGTAGCATTGTGGTTGTGGCTTAGCTGCCCACTTCCAATCCTGCCCAACCCCCTGGGTCAGTACTCTGGCAGCTAGCCCGTCCAGTGCCCAATGTGGCCACGCTGTTATTTTAGCAGAGCTAGTGTGTGTACGTCTATCAGAGCCGGGAATTACATCTCTCAGCTGCTGTGTGGACATATCCTAAGTGACTTGCCCCAGGTCACAGAGGAAGTCTGTGGCAGGGCTGGTACATGAGTCTACTAAGACCCAGGCTAATACCCTAAGCACTGGAGCATCCTTCCTCTCAATAACCATGAAAAAAATGTATGTCCTTTTATCACTCGTCAGTCTGTTGCTATTTGATTTCAAGGGTGTCCCCTTGTTACAGACAGAACAAGAAGCAATGGTCTCTAAGTTGCAGTGCGGGAGGTCTAGGTTGGATATTAGGATACACTATTTCACTAGGAGGGTGGTGAAGTACTGGAATGGGTTACCTATGGAGATGGTGGAATCTCCATCCTTAGAGGTTTTTAAGGCCCGGCTTGACAAGGCCCTGGCTGGGATGATTTAGTTGGGGTTGGTCCTGCTTTGAGCAGGGGATTGAACTAGATGACCTCCTGAGGTCTCTTCCAACTCTAATATTCTATGGTTCTATGATTCTACATTGAAAGTGGGAATAAATGGGAGCTGCCAATAGACCCAGGCATTATTTTATAGTTTTGCTGAAAGCTAAGGGTCTCCCAGTGATTAATATAACTCTCATACCCGCTGTGTAACAAGAGCAGTCACCTGAAAGCATCCCACCACCAGCATTCCCCAAGTTTTCCTAGATGCATTGGCTGACTCTCAGCTAGACAGAGGCAAGGTGCGTGAGGTGATATCTTTTATTGGACCAACTTCTGTTGCTGGAAAGGACAAGCTTCACAGGAAAGGTAACCAGAGTATCCAAGCTAAATACAAGGAGGGAGAGACTGGTAAGCGTAAGGAGTTAACACATGTTGCAAGAAACCACTTGAAATCAAGTAGACAATGACCACCTGGCAGGCATAGGACAAAGGAGGGTTAGTAAGTTACAAATTGTTGTAATGAGCCATAAAACCAGTGTCTCTGCTGAGTGTCTAGCACAGTTATGGATTTAAATTCCCAGGCTCATTTTTTGAAGATGTTGTGCGGGTTTGCTTTGAGGACAAGGCCTGAGAGCTCAGTTTGGAGAAATCTTTCTTGAACAGCCTCTTCTGGCCTTCAAACAACTCTCCAGCCTTATCAAGCTCATCATCAGAAGCAAACTCCCCACGGTGGCACCAGCCCCTGCCAGAATAACAGATGGAAAACCTGCAGACATATCTCCACTACTACAATGATCAATAAAGCCCTGAAAATCCACGGATATCTGCATCATATCCACGGATATCTGCATCCGTGGATGCTGATAGCCACGGACTATTTTTGTGGATAGTGGATCGGATGCATATATCACCGTGCAGGGCTCTACTCACCAGCAGTCACAGCGTCCAGCTCGGTCAGCCTGGGGGACGCAGTATGCTCGGGGCTGGCAGCAGCAGCCAGTGGCTGGAGCTGGGCGGCAGGTCAGGGTTGGGGCTGTCCAGCACCCGCTTGCCGCACCGCTTCCTGTCCAGCAGCTTGGGCCCTCAGGCAGCACCAGCATCCGCACCATGGCCCGGCTGGCATCACTGGCTGCACTCCCAGTCCCGGGTCTGGCCCGCTGGCTCCTGGGCAGTAGGGCCAGCCCCCAGCCATGGAGATTGGAGTGGGCAGGGCCCTGGTGCCCCACCCCTCTGCCCCACTGTGATGCAACACGCACTGCTGTTGCCATGTGCCGTTGCTTGTGAGCCCCCAAGAGCAGCACGTGATGCAATGCTCCTTCCCCCAAGTTCCCCCTCCATGCCACCCCTTCTTCTCGAGACCCTGACCCCACACTGCCCCTTACCCCTAATCCCTACCCTCATGCTGCCTCTTCCTGCAAGACCCCGCCCGCCCCACTATCTCCCTTCCCTCCTCTCCCCTCTTCCCCACCACCATCGCTAGCCCTTGTGAGACGGCTTGCTGCTGCAGGTGAGGATGCGGATACAGGTAGAAGACGGCTAGCAGATCGCAGGTCAGATTGTGGGTTGATCCTGGCAGATGCAGATCGGATGCGGATCCACATTTTTGTATCTGTGCAGGCCTCTAATGATCAACACCCCGCACAACATACCTTTCAATTTTCGTGGATCCTACACATGCCTATCACAACCTGTGGTGTACCCAGAGATGGATTAAGATTTACTGGGGCTCTGGGCACAAAGAACATTTGGGCCTCCCACCCCACCCTCACCCCTTGAGGCCCCACCCCTTGTCCCACCCTTACCCCTCCAAAGCCCCACCCCCTGGCCTGGCCGGAAGCCGGGCCACTCTGGAGAATCCTGGACCCTCCACTTTCCCTGGGTGGCACACTCTGGAGGGCAGGGACATGGGCCGGGGGCTCCTCCTGGGCACCCCGTCCCCCACCCAGGGCAGATGGTGGGTCCAGGGCTCCCCACAGCTGCTGGGCTCCCTGGGTGGCTCTTACTACAGCGGTTTTGGCTGGGACAGTCCCTTTTTAAGCCCTTCCCCAGACATCCTGACTTTTTTTGGGAAAACTGGGCATGTGTCCCATTTGCTTTTGCCAATTGATCATCAGTTGGCAAGAGCAAATGGGACAAATGCCCAGTTTTGCCAAAAGGGGGCTGGTGGGGTGAGCGGGGGGTGGGCCTGGGGCTCGGGTGAGCAGCTGGGCCTTGGTCAGTCCCGCCCAGGGGTAGAGGGGGGCTCAGGCCAGCTCCGCGTGGGGGGGAGAGGGACTTAGGCCAGCTCCATGGGGGGCGGGAAGAGAGGCTCAGGCCAGCTCCATGGGGGGCCGGAAGAGAGGCTCGGGCTAGCTCCAAGTGGGGGGGGGGTGAAAGGCGCTTGGGCCAGCTCCATGGTGGGGAGGGAAGAAGGGCTCGGGCCAGTGGCTTGCCCAGCTCCATGCAGGGGGACGGTGGGGGAATATAGTCACTGGGCTCCAGCTTTCAGACTGGCCAGGGGGCGGGGCCTCATGGGGAAGAGGATTTGCAGGGCCGCAGGGCCCTGGGGGGAAAGGAGGAGCAGGGGGTGGAGCCTCCTAAACATAAGATTGTTATAAGCACCTTGACTCTAAAGTAAATGTAGATGTATATTAATATTCAGTAAAGGTGCAAACAAGTTTATAATGATCTAATAAAACAGTTATAAGAATTTTATGAATATCTGTTTGTACCTCAATACCGAGGTCTCTCCCCTACACCACTAACCTACACTATTGCTGTGTGATATACTTGTCAGAACACTTCTGTCAACATTTCACAAATGTGACACAAAATGTGTTTGTGTTCTAAATTAATTGCTTTTAAAAAATCCTAAGGTAATTCCCACCAAAATCTTTGTTAAGGTACTTCAGTGCTTACAGATAGATAACAAATACATTTATTGGTGGAGCTGGTTAAAATTATTTTTAAATTCCAAATGCTTATATATTTCATGGGTTTTTTTCCAACCAACTTCAATGATTAGAATGTTATAGTTATGAACGAGCTGGTGAAAGATTTACTCACTCAGAGAGTCACTATGCTGCACTCTTTGTATATAATGCAGAGGCCTGGAAACTTCTGTTCACATTTCACAAAGGTACACAAAATGTAGCTGTGTTCTTAATTAATTTCAGATGTATTTTTGTTCTGTTTTTAGCCATGGGGTTCGCAAATATCATCCTGCACCTCTGGGCCTGGATATTCATGCTATGGAGTGAGTATTCAACAATATCACAGACATTTCTATGTCTTTCCATATAAACCATCTCTGCATGAAGCTCAGCCTTTCCATGTCATTTATCCCCTGAGTTTTGTGATGAAGCAGCTGGAACTAGCAATGAACCCCAAACTTAAAGCAAAGCTCACCCAGAGCCATAGATTTTGCCTTGTCTCTTTCCACATGATATCACAAATTGGCTAAAACCTCATAGAAATTCATCACAGATATGACTAGACATACTGGGTTAGATCAATGGTCCCTCTAGCCCAGTATCCTCTCTTCTGACAGTAGCCGGTGCCAGATGCTGCAGAGGGAGTAAACAGAACAGGGCAATTTACTGAGTGATCCGTCCCCTGTCATTCAATCCCAGCTTCTGGCAGTCAGAGGTTTAGGGACACCCAGAGCACAGGGTTGTGTCCCTGACCATCTTGGCCAGTAGGCAAGTGGCACCGAGACTACTTAGAGATTAAGGAGTCTGCTCTGCAGCCTGAGCTAAGAGCCAGCTGACTTTTAGCTCATGCGGTAGAGGCTCATGTCTTTAGCTCCAGTGGTCCCAGGTTCAATCCCACCTGCCGCTAAGCTGGATCTGTTGGCATTACACCTTCTCTAATGACACCTCAATCTGGGAGAGTTCCTCAGATTTGTCACCTAAAAAGAATGGGTCATGTGTGAGAATCTCCCCAACCCTCTGCAGTGAAGACTGATATAAATAATGCATTTAGCTTCTCTACAATAGCCTGGTCTTCCTTGAGTGCTCCTTTAGCACCTTGATTGTCCACTGATTGTTTGGCAGGCTTCATGTTCTGATGTACTTAAACATTTTTTTGCTGCTAGTTTTTGTCGTGTGCTAGCTGTTCTTCAAATTCTTTTTTGGCCTGTCTAATTATACGTTTACACTTGACTTGCCAGAGTCTATTCTCTTTTCCTCAGTGGGATTCAACTTCCAATTTTTAAAGGATGTCTTTTTGTCTCTAACTGCCTCTTTCACTCTGCTGTATAGCCATGGTGGCATTTTTGGTCCTCTTGCTGTTTTTTTATTAGGGGTATACATATAGTTTTTGCCTCTATAATGGTGTTTTTAAAAAGTTTGCATGCAGCTTGCAGGCATTTCACTCCTGTGATGGTTCCTTTTAATTTCATTTTAACTAACCTCCTCATTTTTATGTTGTTTCTCTTTTTGAAGTTAAATGCTACTGTGGTGGGTTTCTTTGGTATTTTACCCCCCAGAAGGATGTTAAATTTAATTTAGTTACTGTTGCTATTGTCAAGCAGTTCAGCTACAGTCACCTTTTGGACCAGATCCTATGCACCATTTAGGACTAAATCAAGAATTGCCCCTCCCATTGTGGATTACACGACTAGCTGCTCTAAGGAGCGGTCATTAATGGTGTCTAGACATTTTATCTCTGCTTCCCGTCCTGAGGTGACATGTACCCAGTCAATATGGGGAGAGTTGAAATCCCCCATTTTTATTTGTTTTTCTGTTTTTGTAGCTTCTCTAATCTCCCTGAGCATTTCACAATCACCGTCACCAGGTGGTTGGTAGTGTATTCTTACTCCTATTATTCAGCCTGCACTCTTGCCGGGTTTTTATTTGTTTGTTGTTTTGTTTTGTGTTTTGTTGGGGGGGGGGCTTTATCGGTCTAAATTTAGATAATGTTTGTTAAGTGTATCTGGTGGTCACGCTCTCTCTGTAAACTCACAGACTTTAGTGCATGAGTCTCTACAGCATGAGCTAAAAGCCAACTCACTGTTAGCTAAGGCTGTAGAGCAGACTCATTTGATCTCTTTCTCTCTCTAAGTGGTCTCAGTGCCACTAGATGGGACAGAACACCACACCCTGGAGGAGTGTGGGTTACACTAGCAGTCCCAGATCGGCTACATGTCATTGTAGGCAGACCCATCATACCATCCCCTCCATCAACTTATCAAATTCAGTCTTGAAGCCATTCCATCTGCCTGTGCCACTGACCTAGGGGGTGATCCTGGCCAAGGCACTGCCTCAGTTTCCCTCTCCATACAGGGAGATGCTAATGTCACAGGAAGGGGATGGAATCTTGATGAATGAATGTTTATAAAGTCCTTTGAGATCCTCAGAGAGAAGCTGCTAGAGAAGGAGCAAGTTTATTTTCAGAGCTATGCTGGAACCAGAACAGTCAAAGCTGGATATAAACTTTCTCAAGGCTTTGGGAGTGTGTGTGTTGAGGGGAGAGTTGGTTTGGGTCCTTCTCTGTTATTAAATTTAATGAATGCTTGAGTGAGTGTGGAATTGCATGAACATGTTGGCAGTGACGGAGGGCGGGGAGGCAGAGTGGGAAGACTGTTAAAGAGTTTGGTTGATGCTGTGTTTGGTTGAAGGAAATGGTGTGAAGTCCATAAGGGACTGTAGGACAGAGACACAAGTTTGGGGAGAAGGTGAAGAGTTCAAGGGGGTAGAAGTAGATATGAGAGACATCAACACAGCAGGGACAGGAAAGACCATGGGAGCAGAGGATATCACCCAAGGGTGTGCCTATTTTCTCAGACACCATGGCAGTGCTCTGAGGCCTTGGTGACAGGCAAGATTTGTAAAGGTATTTAGGTGTTGCTGCACTCAGCATTGCAACACCTAACTTTTTTAGGAGCCTAAATCTCATTTTCCAAAGCGATTTAGGCACTGAGGGGGCCAAAATCCCATTGACAGTTGATGGGTTCCTAAGTCCTTAGATCTCTAGGCAATGCCTAAATTTCACCTGTAAAAACCTGGGCCCTAGAGAGCAGAGGGGGAAAATGAAGGTGACCAAAGACACACCTCTGGGGAGCAGCAACAGAGAAGCGGAGGGAAGTGGTAAATAATCCATTGAAGATAGTGCCTGATGGAGTGGCCCACAAGGGAGGAAACAAGGAAAGGGAAAAATCACGAATGAGAAGGTCTCAGGAAGAAGTATGTGGGGGAACCTGTCCCTTGGGTCCTGGTTTCTTTCCAAGGTGGCACTCCTCTCATTGGAGATGTTGTCAGCTGCTGATTAAAGAACTGCTGTGTACATTTCCTTTTGTTACACGTAGAGAGGATTTGACCTAATCCTTTCAAGGTGGACTTAGACTAGCCTTGCTGCCGAGAGAAAGAAGAGTGATTGTAGCTGATTTGATGGAGGACACTTGTGAAAGAGGCAAAATTGAGAAAACAGGGACAGTGACTCTGCTGGGGGTGGGGGCAAAATGGGACCCAGTTGGGGCCAGCACTCCACACAGCACCCCCTGGGCCCAGAACTGTGCAGAAGAGTTCTGCGGGGGCAGTAGATGGTGCTTTCTTTCCCCCCTTGCCCCAATTGCCAGAGACTCCAGCTGGTAGGAGCAGCTGCAGAACTAGACAAAGAAGGAACCTTGGGCCAGTAGCTTTGCAGGTGATCTGGGCTCTGTTCCCAGAGTTGTCACTGACTGTTTAAGTGATCATAGATGAGATACTGAGGTCAACATTTCAGGGGCTAAGGGAATGGGAGACTGGGCCTCTCGCTTCTAGGGTGCTGGTTCCAGACTGGCCCCAGATTGAGGGGAGGGATTGGCTGTCTCAGGGAATGGAATACGGCGACGTTTACCTCAAGGGCAACATTTTCAGTTTGGCCCAAGGTTCAGAGGATTGGCTGGATCAGAGACAGAATAAAGGGCCTTTCACCTTTTTGGGCATTGTCAAGGCTGATTCCCCACTCTGGCACTTTGAGTGCAGAAGGTGGGGGCCCGCAAGGATTTTAAAAATTAATACTGGCCACTCCAGGCTGGTATTAACCTCCCAAGGTCACAGCTTCTCTCTGACCTTGGATGGGTAGATGCTGCCACAACCCAAGGGCAAGCCCCCACCCTTTTGAGAACCCAGGAAGGAACACTTGGGAATTCCTTCCTGGGGGGTACCCTCAAGCTCTTTCACCCCCCTTCCCAAGAAGAGCTGAGAAAAAAATAAAAGAAATCAGCTGTTGCCACCAGCTAATTAAATAATATATGCACAAACCTCTTAGGGACACAAAAATCCAATCCTTTTCTTAAAAAAGGTAAATTTTATTAAAACCAAAAAGAAAGAAAATACATCTGGAACTTAGGCTTTTGCTAGATTTAAAAAGAAACAATTACAAAATTTAAGCATCAAGATAGCTCTCCTGAGGTTCAGCTTAAAGGTTACACGCAAAACAAAAGCACCTGGGGTTAGCACAGTGGAGTCCAGAAGCCAATAAAAAATAAAAGAAATAACCCTAATTGCGTCTTTCTAAACATCCCTGATCTACTTACATATTTGGGTTGTAAAAAGTAGTTCTAGATATGATCTGATGATTTTCATATCTGGCTTAAAGCTTCTCACAGCATAATTGCTCCCTGTTCCCCTCTTCCCCGGAGAACCACAACACACAGAAAAAGGGAAGGTTTTCCCCAATTTTAAAAAGTTCTAGCCCTCCCATTGGCTCTTTTGGTCAGGTGCCTACTCCTTTCCTTTTACCTGTGGGCTTGTTAACCCTTCACAGGTAAAGCAAGTAGAGAACAGCTATTAAAAGGAATTTTATAGCTAACTGGCTGGCTGGGTGTCCATAAAAGGGAGCTACCTCCCCTTTCATTTATCACAGGCACGATTTCATATCTAGCCTCATGTGTGTGTGTAGGGGGCTGACTGGCTCAGAGGGGTAGGGGAATGGGACTTGGACAAATAACAGCAGCCACATATGCAGGTAGTTGACGGAGGGGATCAAACCTTATGTAAGCGGGGGAATGGTCTCACTATTGTGGGGAACTTTCCTGGCTTCTGCACTACCCCGGTGAAGTGGGCTAGCGAAAGGATCTGAGTCCTCGCTCCCACTTCCTTTACCCAGAGGCCTCCCTGCCCTTGAGGACTCCCCTTCCACTCTCCTGTCTGGCAGAGTCCTCGTAAACCCCGACAAGGCTGGGCCCAGGATTCCTGGGGGGCTCAACCCCCAACCCTGCTGTGGTCACCCAGGACAGGGGCTAGGGTGTCCCCACTCCGGGGTACTCTCTCTGCACTGGGCACCTCCCTGACCCACTGATCATTTCATACAATTTAAAGCAAATAAAATTAATTGTTAATTAAACAACTTGTAAGAAAGAATAAGGAAAAATGGGAAAGGTTAAAGGAAAACACATCACCCTGCTCTGTGGCAGGGAACGTTACAAACAGTGTCTCTGGAACGTCAGGGCAGGTCACAGTCTGTTTCTTGTAGGTCCCAGGCCTCCTTCTCTGGCCCTGGCTGTGCTGCAGAGACGCTGCGGGTCGGACACTTGCTCTGGCGGTGGCCACACGCTCTCAGGCTCTAGGTGGCAGGACCCTTTTCCCCAGCGTCGCCCCTGCCTGGTCGGGGTTCTGATCCCCCTCCAAGTCTGGCCTGCAGAGCCTCTTGGCTGGGGACGTCTCCCTGTGCTGGGCCCACTGCCCAGGGTCCCCCTCCTCTCCCCAGCTGCTCACTGCACCCGGCTCCGGACTGCTCCAGCTCCAGCTCCAGCCCCAGCTCCACACTGCCTCAGCACGGTTGCTGCTGCTGCTCTGCCTCCAGCTCCCTGGGCTGCTTCTCTGGCCCCTCTGGCTCTGGTTGCTACAGCTCTGCCCCCAGGACAGGTCTGCTCTCTCTGGGCTGTGCTCTGGCTTTTGGGCTGCAGCTCTGCTCCCAGCAACTTAGCTCGGGCCCACTCTGTCTGACCCAGGCAATTCCAGTTCACACGGAGGACAGGACCCCCCTGGCCTCCTGACTCTCTGATTAGCCTGCCTGCCCTGTCAATCAGGCTGATCTGGAACATTGGCCTCTCCCCATTGTTCCTGGGGACTGTCAGTCTCAGGCTCCTGATTTGCCATCGACCCTTCCCCTTTTAGTGCTGGGAGCTAGCCAACCAAAACACCCCCACTGAATGTTAGTAAGGGGGCAACAGTCCCCTTACACTTAGACCTTCAGCTAGGGTAGCTACTGAGCACCCCCAGAATACCAGACATTCTGGTACTTCCAGGAATGACATGGGTCCTCCCCTGCTGCCATGATCTGTCATACATGGTGCATGCGAGGTCACGCTGGCAGGGATGGACTGGTGTGCTCTTCAAAATGGCATCCCCAGTCCGTGATACTGGACAAAACCATACCAGGTTATCTCGATTATCACTACAAAAGTTTTTTCTCTTAATTAATTAGCCTCTTAGAGTTGGTAGGGCAATTCCCACCTTTTCATGTTCTTTGTATGTGTATATATATCTCCTTACTATATGTTCCATTCTATGCATCCGATGAACTGGGCTGTAGCCCACGAAAGCTTATGCTCAAATAAATTTGTTAGTCTCTAAGGTGCCACAAGTACTCCTGTTCTTTTTGCGGCTACAGACTAACACGGCTGCTACTCTGAAACCAATAAAAACAGGGTGTCTCATAAGGTAGGAGTGGACAGAATTGGGACAGCGTTTTATGCCTATCTCCACCGTCTTTCTGTCTCTACAGGTGTTGCTAATATCTCCATCGCAGTGTCACCTGTAGAAATTCCAGATTCCTCTTGCTCAGGCCCCCAAGGGACAGAATTTATCACAGTCTTCATGCAGAATCACTTCCCAAGTTATGGCGGTAAAGACTTCAGGTTGTTCATCACTGGCTACACCCCTGGGACGTTCGTCACCATTTCCGTGAACAAAGCAGGTGTTAGATTCAATGTCAGGGCAAATCTGGGAGAGACAACGTGGATACAAATCCCAGAATTCGTGGAGCTGGCAGGAAGCAACATATTTGACCACACGGTCATTGTCCAGGCTGACCATGAGATCGCCATCCTCGCTCTGAACTATAAGACCTATACTGCCGATACCACTGTAGTGTACCCTGTGGGGAAGCTTGGGACAGAGTACTATGTGGTGACTCCAGTGGGGAAGCGAGATGGTCTTGATAAGCAATTTGCTGTAGTAGCCTGGAAGGATCCCACCATTGTTGAAGTTTACCTCAAAGGGGCTGTCACTTTCCAAGGAGAAACCTACAGAGCAGGAACAAAACTGGTCATCTCACTTGAAGCTTACCAGGCCGTCCAGCTGCAAAGCCATGATGACTTATCTGGCACCAGGATCGTGTCCCAGAATCCCGTTGCCGTCTATAGTGGACACGTATGTGTTGCAAAGCACACCAAATGTGACTATGTGAGTGAGCAGCTCCTGCCAGTATCTGTCTGGGGCACTTCGTTCATTGTACCGCCCTTATCCTTCCAGCCCAATTTTGACCTGGTGTATGTGGCTGCTTCCCAACACACTCGCATTGATTATCAGTCTGGGAGGGAGAAATCCAGAAGGAACCTGGTTGCTGGGCAGGTTGTGACATTTGAAATTAAAATCTCTAACCCCTTGTACATCTCTGCTAGTGCTGGGATCCAAGTCGCCTTCTTCTGCACTGGTGGGAGCAAAGGGAAAATTGTGTACGATCCCTTCTTCCTGATGATCCCAGATGTCTCTGGCTACTGCCAGACCTATAACATCCATGGACAGGACCTGTTTGAGAACTATGCTATGATTGTAGCCAAGACGGCCGAGACTGCTGATGTTACTATTGATGCGGAACCACTACAGTTTACTGTGTGGAGGCCTATTCCAGGCACAGCATATTCTTGGATTACATACAATTTGGGAAGTGGGTTTAGCAACCACACCATAGAGAACCCCAGCTCCCCATTTGGTGTCCTGAGTGTTGGGATTAAAGACAAGGCTGGGTATGGCTCCACAGCTATTGGTGGTAAGTACAATATATGTGATAGTCTTTCTCACCCTCCAAGCCTGCCTTCCACCATCTTTCCCTGTTCCCTTCCTTCCTAACCCCTCCTTTGGACAACATTCCCTCTCAGAGTCAAAGAATAGAACCCAGGAGACCTGCCTCTCAGTCCTCATGCTCTGAGCACTAGATCACTAAAAAATAGATACCAAATGTATATTTTGATACGTAACTGATATATGATTTCTGTGTCCTCTGCTCCAAGTGTATTTTGAAGCTGCAGGGGGTGTCTGGTAAACAAATCCCCTGTGAAGCAGGAGGGAACTGGCCCCCCTTCTCTGCCATGGAGATACATCAATAAAGATCACAAATGAGAATCATTAAAAGGAAATGGACTGAACCACCCAGACAGTAGCCCCAACCATTCAGCTAGATTGCCCAAACTGGTTGTACCATTTTATACTGGTATAGCTAAAGAAACACAACCTTCCTAGTGTGGAAGGTTATAAAGGTGATTATCCCAGTTTCTTTTCAGGGAAAGGGAATAACTGCATAAGCGTATCTACATTACAGCACCTTGACCAGGGCCGGTGCTTCCATTTAGGCGACCTAGGCGGTCGCCTAGGGCACCAGGATTTGGGGGGGCGGCATTTTGCCGCCCTTGGCGGCAATTCGGCAGCGGGGGGTCTTTCCGCACTCCGGGTCTTCGGCAGCAATTCTGCGGCGGGTCCTTCATTTGCTCTGGGACCCGCCGCCGAAGTGCCCCGAAGACCGGGAGCGCGAAAGGAACCCCCCGCCGCAGAATTGCCGAAGACGACCGGGAGCGTGGAAGGACCCCCGCCTAGGGTGCCAAAAACCCTGGCGCCGCTCCTGGCCTTGACTAGTATAGCTATGTTGGAAGAGACCCCTAGTGGTAAAGCAGCAGAAAGAGATCTGCTTTACCACTTTTCTGAATAACATTAGCTATGCAAACAGAAGCACTCCTCTGTTGGCATAGTTGTAAGTCTACACCAGGCATTTTGTTAGCATAGGTCAGCTAAGTGGTGTGATTTTTTTTCACACTTCTAACTGACAGCTATGCTGGCAAAACTTTGTAGTGTAAACAAGGAGTAAGACACTTTCCCATTGAAAGAACTGTGTCCACATTAGGGGTTGGTATTACTAATTTGGCATAACAGCCCTAACCAACATTGTTATATCAGTACAAAATCTGTGTGTAGACCAGGGCTTGGATGAAAAGTGGTATTCTGGAGTGTACATTCATCATCAAAACATTCAATGACCAATCTATGAAGAGGGCAGAGTTAAGGGCATACACATGATGCCACATGATGCAGGAATTATTGGGTGGATATTTCTGGCCTGTAGTATTCAGCTATTTCTATACAGAAAGGGAATAAGCTATACTGGTCTGAAGCAACTTTTTACAGCTATAACAGTGACACACAAAGGGCAGTACTAGTACAAGTATCTGGGCAAAAAATAAGCTTTACTAGCATAAGGACTTGTCTACACAGGATTTTTCGGTATAACCTGAGATTTGAATATAAACCAATAAAGTTATACTGGTATAACCCCCTGAATAGACACTCTTAGTCAAGGTCTACACTAGGAGCACTTTGCTGGTATAGCTGTACCAGTATGCTATACTAGCGAAGAACTCCTAGGATGGACCCGGATTATACCAACAAAACAGTGCTGTAGCTTGTTACAGACAAGCCCTTGGGCTACTGGACAACAAAAGCTTTTTCGGTGCAATTATGCCAATATAGCCATACTGACAAGCCCCCTTATAAGCCGCTTATATTGGCAAAAGGAGTTCTTTTGTTGGTTTAGTTAAACCACCTTCCTGAGCAACATAAGCTATTCAGGCAAAAGGAGTCTTGCCAGTACAAAGTGTGTCTACACCAGGGTTTTTGCTGGCATAGCTGGATTAATTAGGGGGTGTGATTTTTGTACACTTCAACCTGATACACTTATGCCAGCAAAACTCTACACTTTAAACTCTAATCTCCACACTACACTCAGCGATGTCTACACTTAAAACACTACAGTGGCACAGTGTAGATCAACAGCAATGGGAGGGATTCTCCCACTGTTATCAACCTAGCACTGTCTACACGGGGACTTAGGTTGGCTTAAGTATGTTGCTCAGGAGTGTGGATTTTTCATACCCCTGAGAGACATAGCTGGGTCAATCTAATTTTCTAGTGTAGACCAACCATAGTAGTGTAAATCTGGCCCAAGTGAAATAACCTGTACCAGCAAAAGTGCAGTTTTGTTGGCATAACACTAGAGGCTTTTGCTGGCATAGCTATATTTGTCAAGTATGACACCTCTTCCTACGCCTGACTAACACAGCTATGCAGGCTGAAATCTGTAGTGTAGACATGGCCTTACAGAGCATCCTTTTTTGGATTAGCTAATGTCGCTTGGGAAGGGGTGTAAATGAAAGAAGACACTTATTCTGGAATACAGGTGTCCACACTAGCGGGTTATACCAGTAAAATAATACCTGTATAACTATATTGTACAACTGGTGAAACTTTCTCATGTAGACAGAACCTTAGGCATCTTTATATAAGTATAACTGGCTCCAAACAGGGATTATATTCATATAACTCTATTTATATAAAATCACCCCCCTAAGCAAAATAGTTATACTGGGACAACCACTGTGTGTAGACTAGGGTGAAGTTTGGCTGCCCAGGAAAATCAGTTGAGGTTGGGGGAAATGCACTTCTCAGGAGAAATGTGGATGGACCCTGAGACAAAAGGTAAGACACTCCAAGGCCTGGTCTATGCTAGAGAGTCAGGCCAGTTTAACTACGTCAGTCAGGGATGTGAAAAATCCTCACTCCTGAGTCTCATAGATAAGCTGACCTAAGTCCTCATGTAGACAGTGCTAGGTCTCATATTTGTCTGGGGGGTGAATATGAGAGACGAGAGGAAGAGATGGAGGTACAGCTGGCCTTGTAAAATGTACCAATGACATTCACTCCCAGAGCCAGGGTTAGAAGCCAGGAGCCCCGACTCCCATTCCTGTGTCTATGCTCCTTGTTATCAGTCCTAGGAAGGCTGGCACCAAAGAGCAGGTCTCGTAAAATGTTGGTGTCCTGGTTTGTGATGCTCTTTTGAATTTGTCTCCTCAAATCTAGGCATTTCTGGTGCTGCCTCTACTGTTCAACTTCCATATCTTCCCAGTACCTCTTGCTCAGGCCCCCAAGGGACAGAATTTATCACAGTCTTCATGCAGAATCACTTACCAAGTTATGGCACTAAAGACTTCAAGTTGTTCATCACTGGCTACATCCCTGGGACGTTTGTCACCATCTCAGTAAATAAAGCAGATTTTTTGACTACTATCACTGCAAATCCCGAACAGACAGTATCTGTGATGATCCCAGCATTTGTGGAGCTGGCTGGAAGCAACACATTTGACCACACGGTCATCATCCAGGCTGAACATGAGATCTCCATCCTCGCTCTGAACTATAAGCGCTATACAGCTGATACCACTGTAGTGTACCCTGTGGAGAAGCTCGGGACAGAGTACTATGTGGTGACTCCACTGGGGAATCCAGATGGTCTTGATAAACAATTTGCTGTAGTAGCCTGGAAGGATCCCACCATTGTTGAAGTTTACCTCAAAGGGGCTGTCACTTTCCAAAGAAAACCCTACATAGCAGGGACAAAACTGGTCATCCCACTTGGAGCTTACCAGGCCGTCCAGCTGCAAAGCCGTGATGACTTATCCGGCACCAGGATCGTGTCCCAGAATCCCGTTGCCGTCTATAGTGGACACGTATGTGTTGCAAAGCACACCAAATGTGACTACGTGAGTGAGCAGCTCCTGCCAGTGTCTGGCTGGGGCACCACATTCATCGTACCTCCTTTATCCTTCCAGCCCAAATTTGACCTGGTGTATGTGGCTGCTTCCCAATACACTCACATTGATTATCATTCTGGGAGGGCGAGAGCCACTAAGGACCTGGTTGCTGGGCAGGTTGTGACATTTGAAATCAAATTCCCTAATCCCTTGTACATCTCTGCTAGTGCTGGGATCCAAGTCATCTTCTTCTGCACTGGTGGAAGCAAAGGGAAAATCGTGTATGATCCCTTTCTCCTGATGATCCCAGATGTCTCTGGCTATTGCCAGACCTATAACATCCATGGACAGGACCAGTATGAGAACTACGCAATAATAACAGCCAAAACATCAGAATCTGGTGGCATCACCATTGATAAGGAACCCTTGGGAAACATTGCATGGAGGCCAATTCCAGGCACAGGGTTCTCTTGGGCTGAATACAACCTTGGCAAAGGGTTTAAGAGAGAAACCATGGAGCACCCCACATCTCCTTTTGGGCTTCTGAGCATTGGGATTGAATCCAAATCTGGGTATGGCTCAGCAGCTATTGGTGCAAGCAGTAAGTAAAGTAGTTTTTGTTATGTCTTTTCCCACTTCTCACTCTCTTGCCACCTTTATTTAGCCTTGAACCCCGACCCATAATATACAGAATCTCAGCTTGAAAAATGGAAAGACTTGTTGGGTCAGAGTCTCTGTGTTGTTGAGCTTCAGGTGTGCACAGCAGAAAAGGATGGGCAGCTGACAGAGAGCTGATCACACTCCGAGATCTTCTCCCTGGGTGTAGCCTGGGGGCTGCTCTAAATTGAGCGCACTGACTGTTGTCCCCTATGGGTCATAAGTCAGCTGAACATTATCAGAGCCCATCACATCCCAGCCACTCTCCTTGCCTGCTCTGTGTTGCAGGGACAGAGATTTAGGAACTTGTTCTGCTGGCTGTACGCCTGCTATTGTCCCATCCATGCTGGTGATTTCCCAGCAGGGGACTTGTCAGAGGTTTCTGTTTCCTTTGTGCCACCTGTGAGGGATGGTCTAGCTAATACGTAGTCCTGTCTTGAGTGCAGGGGGCTGGACTAGAAGACCTCTCGAGGTCCCTTCCAGTCCTACAATTCTATGATTCTATGAATGGTGCAAAGGGCATATGTATGGGACTAGATAGATGTTTGTGTGTTGATAGATCAATATAGAGGGTGTAGTAGGTGACAGATGGATAGACAGATATAAAGGGAGTTGGCAGATAGATATAGATGGATAGATACAGAGAGAGTGACAGAAAGATATAGTAAGTGATGTGGGGGGACAGATGGACAGATAGCTGTCTTGTCTATTTCAATTGTAAGCCCTTTGGGGCAGGGACCGTCTGCTGCTCTGGATTTGCACAGCACCTAGCACAGTGGAGTCCCATTCTCAGTTGGGCCTTAGGCACTACCCTAATAACCATGATTCATTAAAAAAAAAAAGAAAGGAAAGAATGATCGATCATCTCGTCCGTTTCACAGACAGGCTGTGGGATTCTGTTGAGACTCAATTTAATTCCGATTTTTCCTACGGTCCCTCAGCCCTTCTCTGCTTGTAAATATAACTGATTAGTCTGGTGTTTCTTGTCTTTCAATTGTCTTTCCGGCTAGATATTCCGACGTCATCCTGCAGTGTGGTCCTCTGCAAGGAAGGAACAGTTTGTAAGATGATAGATGGGGAGCCAGAGTGTTTGCCAGTTTCTGCGGCCACGTGTTGGGCTGGGGGTTACTTGCATTACCACACCTTCGATGGCCGACCGTATGACATCCATGGCACCTGCACCTACACCGTGGCCAAGACCTGCGGGTGTGACTGTGACCCGCACTCCTTTGACATCACGGCTGAGAGTGGGAAATGGGGGAACACACAGGTCTCATACATTGGGTCGCTAACCATCCAGGTGGATGGCATTACCATCACAGTGGCCAGGGCAGAGGTCGGCTTTGTAAGGGTGAGTGCTGGGTGCACATCTCCACCCCGCTGCTACGCACAATTGCCCAGTGTGGCGCTAGCGGGTGCTGTGTGGCAGGGATGGCGTGTGTGTGGGGGTCAGTCAGGGGCGCTGTCCCCTCAGAGTTGCACTGACCCCAATTCCTCAGCATGGTACCACAAGGTGCTGCGCTGAGGGGAGAGGAGTGGGTGACTTGGTGTGGGGAGCTGTCTGCTCTGTCACAAGCACATGGGATTTGCTGTACTATGCCAGATAAATTATAGACCTGAGGACTTTGGGCATTACATCTCCCTTGGCGCGTCATGCAGGTGCAGGGCCAGTACCCCAGTGGGCAAATCCCAGCTCCGCTGAGTCCATCCTTCTGCAAGTTCCCTTGTAATTTCTAATGTAACAGGGATCCTTCTGAGACCCCACCTGAGGAGAATCCCCACTTCCGGATCCAGGAGGATGTTGCCTCAGCTCTAAGATATGGGGAAACTGAGGCACATGTAGGCAGGTCAGGGGCTGTGCTTTACAGAGCCTGCTCTATCCGAGATGCCTCAGGGGCCCCGGAACATTCTAGACATCTCCTTGAGACCTCTTGTCCCTCAAGTGCTGCTCCTAACGGCTCCAACTGACGTGGCTCCCTCCCCCACAGGAGGTGCTCCATAACGGCTGTAACTGACACAGCCCCCTCCCCCGCCGGAGCCGCACGCTAACAGCTTTAACCAACATGGCCCCCTCCCCCACAGGAGCCGTTCCCCAATGGCTCTAACTGACATAGCTCACTCCCCCACAGGAGCCGCTCCCTAACAGCTCTAACAGACGTGACCCCCTCTTCCGCAGGAGCTGCTCCCTTACGGCTCTAACTGACACAGCCCCCCCGCCCCCCAGGATCCGCTCCCTAACAGCTCTAACTGACATGGCCCCCTCCCCACAGGAACTGCTCCCCAATGCCTTTAACTAGCGTGGCCCCCTCCCCAACAGGAGCTGCACCCCAATGGCTCTAAACGACATGGCTCCTTCCCCTGCAGGAGCTGCTCCCTAACGGCTGCAACCAACGTAGCCCTGTCCCCCACAGGAACTGCTCTAACCGACGTGCCCCCCCCCCAGGAGCTGCTCCCTAACGGCTCCAACCGACGTGCCCCCCCCCCCCCCAGGAGCTGCTCCCTAACAGCTCCAACCGACGCAGCCCCCTCCCTCACAGGAGCTGCTCCCTAATGGCTCCAACTGACGCAGCCCCCTCCCCCACAGGAGCTGCTCCCTAATGGCGCCAACCGACGCGGCCCCCTCCCCCTCAGGAGCTGCTCCCTAATGGCTCTAGCTGACACAGGCCCAGCAGTGCCAGTCTTGTGTTTTCTTCACAAGTGCTGGGGTTTCGCTGGGGGCTGGGGCTTGTCTGGTGATGGCGTGAGAAGCTCCAGCCCCCTGGCGAAGTCCAGCCCCGCTGGGAGCCAGCAAAGTTCCTCCTCTCCGCTCACCACTCTGATTCACGGGAGCAAAGAGTCCAGCTGCCCAGGGTGGTGCCGCTCCTTCCCTTCCCCTCTCCCATAAGCAATGGGATGGGACAGCTCCTATGCTCCCCCCCCCCCCGCAGCACCCACCCTGGGAAGGGGCAAATGTGGGTGAGGAGCCCCAGGAGCTGCCCCCATCCCATTGCAGGCCTCTCTGGGACTGTGTGTGGGGGACTGAAGAATCCCAGGAGGAGCAGAGGAGAGGATGTGGGGGGCTGAACTGTGCAGACAGGAGTCTGGGACTGATGGGGTGAGGGCAGGGGCTGGGGCTGAACTGAGGGGGGATTGATTGATGGAGGTGGGGGCTGGGGTGCTGAACTTAGGGGAGCTGTACTACTGGGGTGGAGAATGGGGAGCTGAACTGGGGGTGTTGGACTGATGGGGTTGTGGGCTGGGGTGGGGCTGGACCGATGGAGGGTGGGCAATGGGGGCTTACTGAGGTGGCTGAACTGATGGGGGGGGGAATGGGTGCAGAGAGAACAGAACGGGGTGACTGGGGGACAGGATTAATTACTGCACAGGGGACAGGCAAATGTGGGGGTGACAGCTCCTGCAACAGGGACCAAAATCCCCTTCCCCTATAAATTGAGGAGAGTGGGCAACACGAATTGTCACAGACACGCACTGAGGTGGGCAGGGAGAGTTCTAACATCAAAAGACAGGCCGCAAATCACAGTGCAGTCCTTTTAAAAGAAGCTCTTTATTTCTTGGGGCCAATTTCATAAGTTTTAGGGTCTGACTCATGATTTTTGATCTCTTGAGATTGGCAATACCATAGACCCCTCCCCCACAGGGATGGCTCCCTAACGGTTCTAACCAGAGCCGTCCCCCTCCCCCATGGTTGGCCTCACCAATTCCTAGTCTTAGTCCTTTTGAAATCCCAATGAAATAGTTTTCTTCAGTATTTGCCAATTTGTCACAGTCAAAAGGCTTTGAAGAGATGGTCCAATTTCAATGATGTTCTGATGGAAACCATGCAAATTCCAAAACCCACCTGATTTTCTCCCAGATTGCTGACCTGGCTCTTTTGCATCTTGCCAGCAGGACTGCCTCAGAGCCAGGTCTCCATTTCCCTTCAGAGAAAATTTTGCAATTGATTAGATTTATTCTAAATTGGGACAGAACCAATTTTCAAAATATTGAAATCCTCCACCATAAAGAATTACTTTTCTCCAGCCAGTTCTATCTAACATGGTGCTATAAACTATTTCTGGCTCCGATCTGGGACCAGATTCAGTGAAAATTTTGCATGGGGCCCATTGCTAATCTGAGCGGAGGTCAGAATGAAATGTAAATGACAGACTAGTGCCATCGATTGTGACCTTTGCCCTTTCTTTCTCACCATGAAGGTGAATAACACCAGGGCCCACTTACCCATCTCCCTGAACAACGGGGCCCTTCGGCTCTATCAGAGCGGCACCTCCCTCGTCCTCCGCACTGACTTCAACCTCAGAGTGTCCTATGACTGGAACAACCACCTGAGGGTCACCGTCCCTAATGACTTCTCCGACAGCCTGTGCGGCCTGTGCGGCAACTATAATGGGAACCCCTCCGATGACTTCTGGACCCCAGCCGAGGATCAGGATCCCAGTGTCATTCTCCAGGAGCAAAGCTTAGCAGTGACAGATGAGGATCAGTTTTGCTGGCACGATTGCATTGGAGGTTGCAGACCCTGTGCCCCCAGCATAGCCAGAAAGTACAAGGAGGAGGCCTCGTGCGGCCTGATAGCCAAGGTCTCAGATGGGCCCTTCAGCCAGTGCCACAGCAAGGTGGATCCTACAGTCTACTTGGACAACTGCGTGTACGATCTGTGCCACAACGACGGCTATAGGAAAGCCCTGTGTGAGGCCCTGAAGGCCTACGCGGACGCCTGCCAGCTGGAGGGGGTCAGGATTGGGGAATGGAGGCAGCTGGCCAGATGCCGTGAGTACAGATTTGAATGCCAACATTATATAAATGGGTCTGGGGGTCAGCACTCCTGCATTCTATTCTTCTCCTTAGGAGGGAGTGTGGCCTAGTGCTTTGAGGAGTGGTTGGGATATGAGGACTCTTGATTGTACTGTACCTACAGTATCTCTGCCTGTCTGTCTATGGTATTTCTAAGGTGGCTCTCACTGTGAATATATAACATCTGCCAATGACACATGGGAGTCTGAGATGAGATGATGCCAATTTTTAAGTCAATCATCCCTTTATGGGCCTGATCCTTTAAGGTGCCAGGCACCTCCTGCAATGTGATGAGCATCATTGACTCTTCTTGAGGTAGGGTGACCAGATGATAAATCCAAAATATCGGACCGCCGCAAGTGGAGCGCCTTTTCAATTGTTACACTCACCTGGGACGTCCGGGTCTTCGGCGGCACTTTGGCGGCGGGTAATAAATCTTGCCGCCAAAGAAAGAAGTACCCGTCGCCAAAATGCCACCGAAGACCGTCAGTGACTGATGGACCCACCGCCGAAGTGCCGCCGAAGACCCGGACGTGCCGGGTGAGTATAACAATTGAAAAGGCGCTCCCCCCTGCCTGTCACCGCTGCATAAGCGAAAAAAAAAAGGGCCGCCGCGCCCAAAACAAAATATCGGGACAAATGGCGTCCCGACCGTACTTCGGTCGGGACGCGGGATAAACTGCTCAATATCGGGACAGTCCCGATTTTATCAGGACGTCTGGTCACCCTATCTTGAGGTGAGTGGGATTGGAGAGCTCTCTGTGCCCCATTAGATACATCCCAGTCTCTATATTTTAAATACTGCTTTTTCATGGAGAGGGTTTGCTGCTAAATCTGTGGGTCCTTCACTCCCCAGCCATGGAGTGCCCCCTGGAGAACAGCCAGTACCAGCTCTGTGGAACAGCCTGCCCAGCCACGTGTGTGGACCAGTCAGCCCCAAGCAGCTGCCAAGACCCCTGTGTGGAAAGCTGCCAGTGCACGGATGGTTTTGTGCTGAGCCAGGGCAAATGCGTCCCCAAGGGCAGCTGTGGGTGCCTATTCGAGGGGCGCCCCTTTGCCCCCAACGAGAGCTTCTGGGTCGACGAGGCATGTGGGACACGGTGCATGTGCAACGCAGCCACTAGACAAGTCGAATGCATGGCTGCTAAATGCAAACGTTCAGAGAGGTGTGGGCTAGTGAATGGCATAAGGGGCTGTTACCCCTCTAGCTATGCCACCTGCTCTGTGACAAGGAATCTGCACTATTCCACCTTTGATGGACAGAGATACAACTTCCAAGGCACCTGCTACTACCAGCTAACTGCCCTGTGCAAGAAGGCAGAGGGACTGGTGGACTTTGAAGTCTATTTCCAGGAGAATAGCACTGCTCCTGTACAGATCAAGGTTTATGAGACTGACATCAGGATCAGTAATCAATTCCCTGGCAAAATCATGGTGAGTTTCAGAAATCACATCTAGTTTCTAAAACATTTCTGGAAAGTTGCCTTTGTGATTAGAAGTCGGTTGCAGAAAAAGCATAGAAGGATCTTAAAAAACAGGTCAAATATTAACTGGATTCTGATGTGAATGGACAGCCAGTGGAGAAGCTTAAGGGTTGGGGTGATGTGATTACACTTCGTCTGTGTGAGAAAGTGTCAATAGCATCCAACATATGTGGGAACCTTGGGAGCTGGGGCTCAGGTAGCACACAGAGGAGGGAACTGCAATAGTCAATGCCAGAAGAAATGAAAGTCTGGTTGGAGGATCCTTCCTAGTCTGGAGAGCAGGGATTCAGGCAGGCCATTGAGGAGAGAGCAGGCCAGATTGCACAAAGATTTCAAGAGGTAGATTATTATTATAACCATGGGCCGGAGCTCTGTGCTGGGGCGAGAGGTTCCACCACAGGCGAGTGATGTTTCATATCCCATGTGTCTTGCTTTTATAGGTGAACAGTTTCCTGATTAATCTTCCCTTCAACCTCGATAAGAAAATCACTGTGTATAGAAAGGGCTGGGCCACAGTGATCCAGACAGACTTTGGTCTCACCGTTACCTATGCCAGGTGGTCAGGACGCAGCACGGTGACTCTGCCAGTTGCCTATGCGGGAGCCGTGTGTGGTCTGTGTGGCAATTTTAACATGGACAGGAAGGATGACATGCTTATGAGGGATGGCACGCTGGCACCAAACCCCATCAGCTTTGGCCAGAGCTGGAAGGTGGGAGACCTCCCAGGATGCTCTTCAGTAATGATACCACCTTGCGCAACTCTAGAAGCTATTGAAAAAGAACAACGAGGTAGCAGAGTGCAGTGTGGGCTCATTCTATACAAGAATGGCCCTTTCAGAGAATGTCACAGCAAAGTGGACCCCAATGGATACTTCCTAGACTGCGTGTACGGCTATTGCTTCCTCAGTGGGCGGGAGAGTAACGTCTGCCAGGCTGTTGCTGGCTATGCCGAGGCATGTCAGGAAGCTGGAGCTATGGTGCGTCCCTGGAGGACTACGCAATTCTGCTGTGAGTCTTCCGTGTTTACTTCTGATTGCCCCATGGGGATCGTTAATTCTTGTTGGCTGGTAAATGTTGATCTAAACACTAGCTTATCCTGTTCTGCAGAACATTTTTTAAAGATGTCCTCTCTCCAAAGGATGGGTACAACACAGGTAGTGGCCCTTGGAGCTGTCCCCACTATATACACCATCAGTGTGGTGTACCTTGGGTCAGAGAAATACTGTCTAGCGATGTAGTGTACTTCGTGGCCTGTCTAGTCCTGGGCTTCCCTGCTGAGACTGGGACATAATCAGAGCCTGGACTGGGTGGCTTCAAATTGTGACATTTTTCCATTAGGAACTGGGCTGGGAACCCACCAACTCATCTCACACAAGCCATCAGTTGGGAATGAATTTTAATCACTACTGACCTGGATTCAAAACAAAAAGCTGGCAGTGAAACCAGTAATCCAAGACCCAAACTGGAACCTTAGGCCTTGTAGAGAGATTATCTGTATCCCATCATCTGTTCTCTCTGAGGCAGCCAGTCCTTCAGACCTGGGGATGGACTGCAGATGTTGCCTTCAATTATTTAACTAAACCAAGGAAATAGAATATTAGGAGCTGGAACGAAATTGCATCTTCTGGTGATGGTTCATTGTGCACATTGCTATGCGAGCTAACTCTTTGTTCTAATTACAGATCTGTCCTGTCCCCTGAACAGTCACTATGAATTATGCAGCAGCAGCTGCGATCTGACATGCAGCAACCTCTATGCCCCGGTGCAATGCACGACCCAGTGTAAGGAAGGCTGCATGTGTGATGAGGGCTTTGTTCTCAGTGGTGACCTCTGCGTCCCCATTTCCCAGTGCGGATGCCTCCACAGAGGACTTTACTACCAGCCTGGGGAGACCTTCCACCCGAGCGGTTCATGCGAGGAGCAGTGCATGTGTCAGGCCGGTGGGGAGGTCGTGTGTAAGGCTTTCTCCTGCGGTGCTGGTGAGCAATGCAGGTTGGTGGACGGTGTCCAGAAATGTCACCCATTTGGATCTGCGACCTGTTCTGCCTCTGGCCATCCCCACTACCTCTCTTTCGACGGGGTCCCCTTTGACTTCCAAGGCACCTGCACCTACATCCTGGCCAAGACCTGCACCGATGCCAGTGACCTTATACCATTCACTATCAGCGTAGAGAAAGAAGATTGGGGCACCAGGAACATGTCCGTGGCCAAGCTGGTGTCCATTCAGGTGTATGGGATCACTCTCACCCTGCTGCAGAACAAACAGGGGCTCATCATGGTAAGGCCTTCTCCAGATCCTGCCCTCTACCTCATGGGGATAAGGCCTCATGGGGATAATGGCTAGTGTTGACATAATTGTCTTTGCCTCCGGGACAGTATGGCCTAGTGGTCAGAGTGAATTTGGCTGCCCTTGTCTTCAGGGCTAGAAGACCTGATGGTAAGGGTTGATACGGATGCCCTCTCTCTGAATGGCCAGAGTCAATAGGGCTGCCATGCCTCTCAGGGCTGTGCCACCCAATGGCCAGAGTCAGAGAGGTGCCCTCACTTGCAGGGCAATAAGGCCTTGTGGCCAGAGTCAGTAGAGTTGTCCTTAGCCATAGGACGGTAAGGCCTTGTGGCCAGAGCCAATGGGGTTGCTCTTACCCGTGGGGCAGTGAGGCCTAGCAGCCAGAGCCAATGGGCAACCATCTGGGGGGGAGTACCAGGGTAGGAGGACTCAGGCTCACCCTGCTCTGCCAGGTCCCGGCCCAGGGCCCTAACAGTGGCACAGTGTTCCGCCACTGAGTCAGTGGGGCTCCAACTGAAACATGCTGACTTCCCACAGGACTACAGCTAGTCCCCCCGGGCCACTTCCTTCAGTGTCTCTTGGAGCAGTAGTCAGGGCGTCGTCTGGGTTTCTGGGCTTCTCGGCGCATGCAGTTCCCAGTGACTCCGATCCCTCTTGGGCTTTTGTTGGTATCCAGGCATCTGTCTGGGTCTTGGCACCTCTGGCTTCCACGGTCAGGGGCTCCAGCTGCTCCCAGACTGGAGCCTGAGAGGTGTGTCCTTCCTCCTCAGCGATCAGCCCAGACTGAGCTGCTTCCTTTTATACTAGTGCTGCACTTGGAGCATGCCTAGTAGGGACGTGGGGGCATGGTTTCTTTAGCCCACAATGAGGAGTTAACCCTTCCCCATCCAGTGCGGGATGAGTGCACCCCATCACAAAAGGTCATAGAAATGCACTTTGTGCCTTGCACTTTGAGCAGGAGGTTGTGGGCTTTGAGACGGTCCTTAATTCCTGTGGGTGTTTATTCTACAAGCTTCGGCTGGCCTCCAAGAAAGCTCTGTTTCCTGCATAGATAAGCCTTATTCTTAATCATAGAAGTGTTGGACTGG
This sequence comes from Emys orbicularis, assembly GCF_028017835.1. Classification (NCBI taxonomy): domain Eukaryota; kingdom Metazoa; phylum Chordata; order Testudines; family Emydidae; genus Emys; species Emys orbicularis. The sequence continues at coordinate 14,632,932 of NC_088702.1, forward strand.
AAGAGACCTCAATAGGTCATCTGGTCCAGTCCCCTGCACTCAGGCTGGACTATGTAATAACTAGACCATTCCTGACAAGTGTTTGTCTAACCTGTTCTTAAAAACCTCCAGTGTTGGAGATTTCATTACCTCCCTAGGCAATTTATTCCAGTGCTTAACCACCCTGAGAGTTAGGAAGTTTTTCTTAATGTCCAACCTAAACCTCCCTTGCTGCAATTTAAGCCCATTGCTTCTTGTCCTGTCCTCAGAGATTAAAGAGAACAATTTTCACCCTCCTCCTTGTAATAGCCTTTTATGTACTTGAGAACTGTTATCATGTCCCCTCTCAATCTTCTTTTCTCCAGACAAAACAAACCCAATTTTTTCAATCTTTCCTCCTAGGTCATGTTTTCTAGACCTATATTCATTGTTGTCGCTCTCCTCTGGGCTTTTTCCAGTTATTCACATCTTTCTTGAAATGTGGCCCCCCAGAACTGGACACAATATGCCACTTGAGGCCTTATCAGCATGGAATAGAGCGTAATAATTACTTCTCATGTCTTGCTTACAACACTCCTGCTAACACACCCCAGAATGATGTTCACCTTTTTTGCAGCAGAGTTACACTGTTGACTCATATTTAGCTTGGGATCCACCATAGCCCCCAGATCCCTTTCCACAGTACTCCTTCCTAGGCAGTCATTTCCCATTTGTAGAAAGTGAAAGTCCAGTTGTGCCAGAGGAGCAAAGCTGTTGATCACAGACTTCATCCTGAAGCTTTTATCAATCATTAATATACCCTCTACTTCAAGGATCAGCAACACTTGAGTATGATTTTAGATGATGGTAGGGACTTGACCACCCTGGCTTGTACCAAATACCCACATCTCCTTGAATTAAAGGCATCTCAGAGGAAATGACTAGTTGTATAAGATAAAGGCCAACTGGATCCTGAAAGTGCTAACCATCAACATAAATGACTCTGTCACCCAGAATAAATTTGATAACCTTTATGGCCGCTGAGAGTTTCTATTGATGGCATTAACCTTGTCACGGATGTCATGATTGCTGGGGAAGTGGCCATTGTGGCAGTGTCACGGGGTGCTCTACTCACTGCAGATAGCGCCTCCTTCTGACAGTTCTGGGGATTAGCTCTCTTACAGGTCTAATGCCTCCCCTTGCGGTCTCTTCCCCCCATTGTCCTCTCTCTCTCACTCTGGGGCCCCTCACTTGCTCCAGGAGCTGTAGCTTCCTCTTTGTGACTCATCCTCTGTCCAGTTCAGTATGTGGTTTCTCCTTCCAGGGTATAGGGTCTCCCTGGACCCGCTGTCCAGGCAATGCCACTCTGTGTGACTCATCCTCTGTCCAGTTCAGTATGTGGTTTCTCCTTCCAGGGTATAGGGTCTCCCTGGACCCGCTGTCCAGGCAATGCCACTCTGTGAGTGGCTGGTAGGAGAACCTGGGTCTGCCCACTACTCTGGGTTCTGGCCCAGGGACTCTACAACATGCAGCCATAGTCTAATCAGTCCCCAGCCTTGCTGCTGTCTCCCTGGGCTGCTTCCTCCTCTGCCTCCCACAAGCTTTCTTCTCCATCCTTCTCTCTTCTGGGTATGGTCTTCCCTCAGGGCCAGGCTCCTGGGGTCTAACTCCTTCCTTGGGTTCCCTCCTTCCTTCTCTAATACACAGACGGTGGCTGCAGACTTTCTCACTGCCACCCTTTCTGTTGCCAGCTTCTTGGCTTTATATTAGCCCAGGTCACACCCACTCAGCTGAACTTCATCCTCCAATCAGGGGTTGCTCCTCCAGCCTAATACCCTCACGTGTGGCCTATCACACTTACTCAGCTTCCTTTGCCCTTTTGGGGCTGGTGTGGCGAGAGCACCCCATCACAGGCAGGCTATGGTGATGTTGGCAAAGGTTATGCTCAAGCCTTGTGGAGTTTTGGAACAAGGGTCTTCATCTTGGAAATTGATCCAATTAATTACGTAGTATCTCCCCTTGTTGGAAGGGAGTTGAGTATATTGAAGATAAGGACTGAGACCTTGAATGGGATTTGATGTTCTGTGGGGGGCCAATGTAGGGAGCGGATGAGAGGTGTGATGTGTTCACAGTGGACAGTGCTTCTGAGGAGATAAACTCCAGCATTCTGCACCAGCTGGAGTAAGAGCTGAAGGCTCTTTCCACAGGTATATCACTTGTTGCAATCCAGCCAAGAGGCGATAGAGGCGTAAATAACTGAAGCCAGGTTATCCTCTGCCAGGATGGGATGGAATCTCACAGCCAACTGGTACTCCAGGCGAATTCTGCGCCAAAAAATTAAAAATTCTGAACACAATATTTTATAATCCTGCAAAATTCTGCATATTTATTTGTAAAAACAACACGATATAATCATACCAATTTCAATTATTTTGGTAATTTATTTAAAAATACCTGTCAGCAAGTATGTCCATAACAATACAGACACACACAAAAATTCCACCAGGAGTACAGAGTTAAAAAAAACCCTACGACAATCCAGGATCCTGTTTCTCCGCCCCCTCCTCTCCCCCAGAGCCCAACCACAGGGCCCCCCCTAGCCCAGATACCCACACCTCTTCCCCCAGAGCCCCACTGTGGGGCTCCCCCCAAGCCAGACACCCGCACCTCCTACCCCTCAGAGCCCAGGGATCCAGAGGGAGAAACAGCCTGATGCTGGGTTCTGGACTTGTATGGAGTTTCCTGCACACCTCCTTCCTTAAGAGCATGCTGAGAACTGGGAAGCCTCCAGCTCCCTCCCACTCCTCCTGGTCTTCTATTTGTGAGCTGGGCTCTGCTGGGTCCAGTGGCCCCTAGAGGCGGCCAGCAGGTCTGCAGCCCATTTCGGGGGGAGGAAGGAAATTCTGTGCGCACAACATTAATTTCTGCACAAATTCTGCATTGCGAGTGGCACAGAATTCCCCCAGCAGTAAACTGGAGACGGTAGAAAGCATCACTCATGGGTGTTGCTATGTGAGAGCTTCTGTTGGGCAAGCTGAGCATCCTGCAGCTCAGATGCATCTTCTCTGCCTCTCTTCTTGATTCATATCCCATATTTATTAATATTAATTACCTGGGAAACCTCTCTACATACCTTATATTTTGCACACATGGGATGAAATTCCTCCCCTTGGGAACTCCATTGGCCTCTCTGTTGAAGAATCTGTCCCATGATCAATTCCCCTGAGAAGCCTGTAGTTTACCTTGGAACAAATAGAACGTGACATATTGGAAATTGGTCCAGACAGGAGAGGGAGGGAAATGGTGAATGGAGAAGGATTCATGAGAAAAGTGGGGTTTAGGAGAGAGGGGGTGATGGAAAAGAAGTGGGAAATTATTTTGAGTGCAGGGGTTGTCATGATAAGGAGGTGTGGGCTAAACATGGGTGGAGGAGATAGGGATGGAAAAGAGAGAGGATCGGGAGGGAGGCAGGTGGGTGGATAGGGAGATGAGAGAAGAGATATAGGCCAGGTAACAATGTCACGAGCTTGGAAGATGAGGATAAGTCATTCCAAAGTGAAATCTGGAGTCATGGGTCATTCTGGGTTTAGTCCATGGTGTGAGCGAGAGCAGAATCTGAAAACGTGTTGTCCCCACCCCTGCCCAGTGTCCACTCCGCCTTCTCACAGTGGAATGCTCTGTCTCGGACAGGTGGATGGGGTGTTCCACAACCTCCCGGTGATCACGGTCAACAGGCGGCTCCAAGCATATCAGCATGGTACTAACATCCTGGTGCAAACTGACTTTGGCCTCATTGTGAGTTACGACCTGGTTTACCAGGCCAGAGTCACCGTTCCACAGCGATACCAGGGCCACACCTGTGGCCTGTGTGGGAACTACAGTGGACGGCAGGACAGCAAGCTCCTGCTCCCCAATGGCAGGACAGCCTCTGATGTGGCAGCATTTGGCTCTGCTTGGGAAGTCCAGGTCCCAGGAGCATCATGTGTAGACAGATGTGCTGGGAACAGCTGTCCAGTTTGTGAGGAGAGGAAGAAGGACGTCTTCAAACAGCACCACTACTGCGGGTTGCTCACAGCCCCTGACAGCCCCTTCACTGCCTGCCACGGCACGGTCAGCCCCAGTGTGTATTTCAACAACTGCCTGTATGATCTGTGCCTGAGCAACAGGGAGTCCCAGGTCCTGTGCCAGAGCATGCACAGCTACGTGACAGCCTGCCAAGAGGCCAAGGTCACCATCCCGCCCTGGAGGAGCGCTTCCTTCTGCCGTAAGTCCGTGATACTGATGGAGCTCAGGTAGCCAAGGTGCGCTGGGTGCGGGACAAAAGGGGAGAGGGAGACAGCATTTATGGGAACAAAATTCCAGACTTCTGGGATTCTTCATAGACTCTTTCAGTGTGAATCAACAACCTCAGTGTCCTTGTCCTTTCCTTAAACATAAGAACATAAGAACATAAGAAAGGCCGTACCGGGTCAGACCAAAGGTCCATCTAGCCCAGTATCTGTCTACCGACAGTGGCCAATGCCAGGTGCCCCAGAGGGAGTGAACCTAACAGGCAATGATCAAGTGATCTCTCTCCTGCCATCCATCTCCATCCTCTGACGAACAGAGGCTAGGGACACCATTCTTACCCATCCTGGCTAATAGCCATTTATGGACTTAGCCACCATGAATTTATCCAGTCCCCTTTTAAACATTGTTATAGTCCTAGCCTTCACAACCTCCTCCTCCTTCCTTCCTGTGCTGTTCTCCTATCCTTTATGTCTCTCTCCCTCTAGCCCATGGTATGAGATCTGTCCAACCAATAATTATTCCTCTCTCCATTTAAGCTGTGACCTGCCCTGCCAACAGCCACTATGAGGTCTGTGCTGACCTCTGCACTGTCGCCTGCGCTGGAAACATCATAGATTGCCCGGAGACCTGTGCCGAAGGCTGCCAATGTGACGAGGGCTTCTTCTTCGATGGCCAGGGCTGTGTGACTCAGGAGAGCTGTGGATGCTTCGAACAGGGGAGATACTACAAGGTATCACCACAAGTGGTCTGGGTCTGATTTAATTTTTGCTTTATACACATCTTAAATCCTACACTAGTCAGGGATAGGGTTTGCTATAATGAATCAGAGCACTGGCCCATCCAACCTGGCATCCCAGCTCTGCTAGTACTCAATGCCCAAAGTTCCAAAAAAGGCAAGAAGATTAAACGCACTTTGCTTGTTATGGAGAAACTGAGGCACAGTGAGGGGCAGTGACTTGCTCATGGCCACACAGTGAGCCAGGAGGAGATGGCAGGATAGAACCTAGGCGTTGTTCCTGGCCCTCAGACCAGCACTTAACCCATTAGAATAATAGAATCATAGGGTGGAAGGGACCACGAGAGGTCATCTAGTCCAGTCCCTTGCACTCATTGCAGGACTTATTGACAGAACAAGAAGCAATGGTCTCAAGTTGCAGTGGGGGAGGGGTAGGTTGGATATTAGGAAACACTATTTCACCAGAAAAAGAACAGGAGTACTTGTGGCACCTTAGAGACTAACAAATTTATTTGAGTATAAGCTTTTGTGGGCTACAGCCCACTTCATCGGATGCATGCAGTGGAAAATACAGTAGGAAGAAATATATATATACACAGAGAACATGAAACAATGGGTGTTACCATACACACTATAAGGAGAGTGATCAGTTAAGGTGAGCTATTATCAGCAGGAGAGAAAAAGAACTGTTTGTAGTGGTAATGAAAATGGCCCATTTCCAGCAATTGACAGAAGATGTGTGGATCTGTAAGGGGGGGAAATAAGTATGGGGAAATAGTTTTACTTTGTGTAATGGCCCCTCCACTCTTCTTGTCAATTGCTGGAAATGGGCCATTTTCATTACTGCTGATAATAGCTCACCTTAACTGATCACTCTCCTTATAGTGTGTATGGTAACACCCATTGTTTTATGTTTTCTGTGTATATATATATCTTCCTACTGTATTTTCCACTGCATGCATCCGATGAAGTGGGCTGTAGCCCACGAAAGCTTATGCTCAAATAAATTTGTTAGTCTCTAAGGTGCCACAAGTACTCCTGTTCTTTTTGCGGATACAGACTAACACGGCTGCTACTCTGAAACCTGTCACTATTTCACCAGAAGGGTGGTGAAGCACTGGAATGGGTTACCTAGGGAGGTGGTGGAATCTCCTTCCTTAGAGGTTTTTAAGGCCCGGCTTGACAAAGCCCTGGCTGGGATGATTTAGTCGGTGTTGGTCCTGCTTTGAGCAGCGGGTTGGAATAGATGACCTCCTGAGGTCCCTTCCAACCCTAATCTTCTATGATTCTATCCACAAGGCTTGTTACCCCATCAAAGACTGCTATCAGACAGAGAAATAATGTTATGACACAATATGCACATTCACACACCTCACCACACAGCTTTGGGTTTAGCACTGCCAGAAATATTATAAATAATTGTTTCCAGTTCCATTGCAATATTTCCCCCTTTTCAAACGTCCCCTTAGCCTAGTGAGACGGTCCTGATGAATGAGTGCCAGCAAAGCTGCACATGTGTTCCCACCCGAGGGGTGACCTGCGAAGCCCACAGCTGCTCCAGAGGAGAAATCTGCCAGATCAGAGATGGCGTCATGGGCTGCATCAGCCAAGGTAAAGGACAGTCACTGATTGCAACATGCCCTGAGAGGTTATTGAACAAGCAGTGAGTAAAATAGTTGTGATTATGTCTCCTAACTCTTTTCACTTTCTCTTTCCCTTTATTTAGCCATGAACCCTGAGCCATAATATTACAGAATTTCAATTTGAAAGATGAAAATCCTTATTGGGTCAGAGTGTCTGCTGCGTCCTGCTTCTGGCATGCACAGCGGAGTAGGGTTGGCAGCTGATTAAAACCTGGGGGCTGCTCTAAATGGAGCCTATTGGCTGTAGCCTCATAGGGGCCATCAGTCAGCTGGGCACTGTCAGAGCCCATCACATCCCAGCCACCCTCCTTTGCCTGCTCAATGCTGCCCACAACATGCCCCTCTGGGTTGCACCACCTCTGCCAGGCATTGTGGGGAGGGAGACACAGGAGACCACTTTGCTGTCTTTACTCCAGGAAAGGTCTCACCTAGGGAGGGATTTCCCCAGCAGGAGACTTGTGAGAGATTTGTGAAGGGTGAATGGGAGTAGATAGATAGATAGATAGATAGATAGATAGATAGATAGATAGATAGATAGATAGATAGATAGATAGATAGATAGAGGGGATGTATGGGGATAGATCAAACGATCATTCGGTCCATTTCACAAACAGGCTATATTAAGAAATAGGATTCCAAGGACACTAAATTTCATCCTGGTTTTCACACCACCCTCAGCCCCCTCTCTGCTCTCATATATAACTAATTAGTCTGTTGTCTCTTGTCTTTCTATTGTCTTTCCCCACTAGTTATTCCATCCTGCAGTGTGGTTCGCTGCAGAGAAGGAACTATTTGCAAGATGATAAATGGGCAGCCAGAGTGTGTGCCAGTCTCTCAGGCCACGTGCTGGGCTGGGGGTTACTTGCATTACCACACCTTTGATGGACGGGCGTATGATTTCCACGGCACCTGCAACTACACAGTGGCCAAGACCTGCAGGGATGACTCCGTCCTGCCCTCCTTCCATGTCACGGCCAAGAGCGAGAACAGTGGGAACACACAGGTCTTCTACATTTGGTCGGTGACTGTCCAGGTCGATGGAGTCACCGTCACAGCAGCCAGGGCTGAGGTCGGCTTTGTGTGGGTGAGTGCTTGGCACACACGTCACCCTGCTCCTATGCCCACCCTGTAGGCTTTGCTAAATAGAGGGCAGGAAACTGCACCCCCAACCTCTGCGTAGAATTGCAAGCTAGACAATGTCTGGCGTGGTCAGTACATAGATAGGCTACCTTGAAAAAAATACCCCAAGTTGTTGCAGTGGGTATTATAATTGATTTAGTAGGTGCTCTGCCACTGTGTCTGTGCTGTCACCCACGTACCAGCACTTTGATGGGGGCGCTGTACTATTTAGATGTGTAGGTGTCTCAGTAGCAGGACCTTTCTCCCGAGTTAGTATTAAGCCCAATACCCAGCACTGGTGAGAGCTCTGTGGTAGGGAGCGGTCTGGGTACCAAGTACAGAGCACTCTCCCCTTGCAGTTAGTGCTGACCCCTGTCAAGGTTCCTTCCCCACTCTGAACTTTAGGGTATAGATGTGGGGTCCTGCATGAGAAGCCCTACGCTCAATTAACAGCTTAGATCTGGTCTGGCTGCCACCACTCCCAAGCACTAATTCTCTTCCTTGGGTAGCCTTGAGAGACTCTTCACCAATTCCCTGGTGAACACAGATCCAACCCCTTGGATCTTAAAACAAGGAGAAATTAACCATCCCCCTTCCTTTCTCCCACCAACTCCTGGTGGACCCAGATCCAACCCCCTTGGATCTTAAAACAAGAAAAAATCAATCATGTATTAAGAAAAAGGCTTTTAATTAAAGAAAAGAAAGGTAAAAGAAAACCCTCTGGGAGAGATTAGCATACCAGCTACTCTCACAGACAACAGATTCCAAACACAGAGGATGCTCCCCTGGGCAAACCCTTAGTTACACACAAAAAAATACCCAAAAACCCAATTTGTTTATTCCTCTAATTGCACAAGACAGGTTACAAATAAATAAACATAAACCTATTTATTTCCTTCACTAATACTCACTACTTGATAAGAGGCTGAATTCTGGAGCTTTTCCCTCTGGTCCAAAGTGAAAACTCCACAGACAAAGGGAACTTCCCTCCTTCCCTGTGAACCATCTTGTCCTCCCATTGGTTCCTCTGGTCAGGTGTCAGCTAGGCTAGGTGAACTTCTTAACCCTTTACAGGTAAAAGAGGCATTAACCCTTAACTATCTGTTTATGACACGCCCCCCAAATCTCAGACAGTGTTGGACCGCACTGGCTGTGATTTCTTTCTAAACTTTAGAATAAACAGATGAATAAAACACATGCACCCTTACATATACTACTACTTAGGTAAAAACTACAAGATTTTTCACATTTCAAGGACGATTTTAACCAGTTGATTCTGGGAAACTTTCACGGGAGAGTGCATCAGCCACTTTGTTAGAAGCCCCTGAAATGTGTTGAATTTCAAAGTCAAAATCTTGAAGAGCTAAACTCCACCGAAGAAGTTTTTTGTTATTCCCCTTGGCGGTATGAAGCCACGTTAGCGCAGCATGGTCGGTTTGTAGTTGGAAACACCGTCCCCAAACGTATGGGCGTAGCTTTTCCAGGGCGTACACAATGGCATAGCATTCTCTTTCGCTGATTGACCAGTGGCTTTCCCTCTCAGACAGTTTCTTGCTGAGAAACACGACAGGATGGAATTCTTGATCCGGTTCTTCCTGCATTAAAACTGCTCCTATACCACGCTCGGATGCATCTGTGGTCACTAGGAATGGTTTGTCAAAGTCTGGGGCCCTTAGCACAGGGTCAGACATGAGTGTCGCCTTAAGCTGGTTAAAGGCCTTCTGACACTCATCAGTCCACTGAACTGCATTTGGCTGTGTTTTTCTGGTCAGGTCTGTCAGTGGGGTGACAATTTGGCTGTAGTGTGGTACAAATCGCCCATAATATCCGGCCAAGCCTAAGAAGGATTGGACCTGTTTCTTTGACTTTGGGACAGGCCACTTTTGGATAGCATACAACATGATGGGGGCTAATTTAGCTACAACGAGTCAGGAAAAAGATCTTGGCGTCATCATGGATAGTTCTCTAAAGATGTCCACGCAGTGTGCAGAGGCGGTCAAAAAAGCAAACAGGATGTTAGGAATCATTAAAAAGGGGATAGAGAATAAGACTGAGAATATATTATTGCCCTTATATAAATCCATGGTACGCCCACATCTCGAATACTGTGTACAGATGTGGTCTCCTCACCTCAAAAAAGATAGTCTAGCACTAGAAAAGGTTCAGAAAAGAGCAACTAAAATGATTAAGGGTTTAGAGAGGGTCCCATATGAGGAAAGATTAAAGAGGCTAGGACTCTTCAGTTTGGAAAAGAGAAGACTAAGGGGGGACATGATAGAGGTATATAAAATCATGAGTGATGTTGAGAAAGTGGATAAGGAAAAGTTATTTACTTATTCCCATAATACAAGAACTAGGGGTCACCAAATGAAATTAATAGGCAGCAGGTTTAAAACAAATAAAAGGAAGTTCTTCTTCATGCAGCGCACAGTCAACTTGTGGAACTCCTTACCTGAGGAGGTTGTGAAGGCTAGGACTATAACAATGTTTAAAAGGGGACTGGATAAATTCATGGTGGCTAAGTCCATAAATGGCTATTAGCCAGGATGGGTAAGAATGGTGTCCCTAGCCTCTGTTCGTCAGAGGATGGAGATGGATGGCAGGAGAGAGATCACTTGATCATTGCCTGTTAGGTTCACTCCCTCTGGGGCACCTGGCATTGGCCACTGTCGGTAGACAGATACTGGGCTAGACGGACCTTTGGTCTGACCCAGTACGGCCTTTCTTATGTGCTTATGTTCTTATAGCATCTACCTTGGCCTGTAGGGGGTTGATAGTTCCTTGACCCACCTGGTGCCCCAGATAAGTCACTCTGTTTTGGCCTATTTGACACTTTTTAGCCTTAACGGTTAGTCCTGCCTGCCTGATGCGCTCGAAGACTTTTTCCAGGTGCTCCAGGTGTTCTGCCCATGACTCAGAAAAAATGGCCACATCATCGAGGTAGGCAACTGCAGATTCTCCCAGTCCTGCTAGGAGACCATCTACAAGTTTTTGGAAGGTGGCGGCTGCATTTCGCAGCTCGAAAGGGTGTACATTGAATTCATACACCCCTGCCTGGGTGACGAAGGCTGACCTTTCCTTGGCGGGTTCATCTAGTGGTACTTGCCAGTACCCCTTGGTTAAGTCTAAGGTAGAGATGAATTGGGCATGTCCCAATTTCTCCAATAGCTCATCTGTGCGTGGCATTGGATAGTTGTCAGGACGAGTTACAGCATTTAGCTTACGGTAGTCCACGCAAAAGCGTATTTCCCCATCTGGTTTGGGAACTAGAACCACTGGAGATGCCCATGCACTGTTAGAGGGGCGGATTATACCCATCTGTAGCATGTCCTGGATCTCCCGTTTTATAGCAGTTTGGGCATGAGGTGACTCCCGGTAGGGTGGGGTTCTAATTGGGTGAGCATTACCTGTGTCAATGGAGTGGTATGCCCGTTCAGTCCATCCTGGGGTGGCTGAGAACATGGGCGCAAAGCTAGTGCACAGCTCCTTGATCTGCTGTCGCTGCAGACGTCCAAGGGTCGCGGAGAGGTTCACCTCTTCCACCCCACCATCACTTTTTCCTTCGTAGTAGACACCTTCAGGCCACTCCGCGTCATCTGTTCCCTGGGCTGTAAACTGGAAAACCTTTAATTCTCTGGAATAAAAGGGCTTAAGAGAATTAACATGGTATACCTTAGGCTTTATGTTGGAAGTGGGGGATGCTATGAGATAGTTAACAGCTCCTAGGCGCTCCTGGACCATGAATGGTCCTTCCCACGACGCTTCCATTTTATGGGCCTGGAGCGCCTTTAAGACCATGACTTGGTCTCCTACTTTGAAGGACCGTTCTCTGGAATGTTTATCATACCAGGCCTTTTGCTCTTCCTGAGCATCCTTTAGGTTTTCTTTAGCAAGGGCTAAAGAGTGTCGGAGGGTGCTTTGTAGGTTGCTTACACAGTCTAGAATGTTAGTTCCTGGAGAAGGTGTAAACCCTTCCCATTGCTGCTTCACCAACTGTAATGGTCCCTTAACCTCACGGCCATACACAAGTTCAAATGGTGAAAACCCTAAACTGGGATGTGGTACAGCCCTGTAGGCAAAAAGCAACTGCTGCAACACTAGGTCCCAATCATTGGAGTGTTCATTTACGAATTTACGTATCATGGCCCCCAAAGTTCCATTAAACCTCTTCACGAGGCCATTGGTTTGATGGTGGTAAGGGGTGGCAACCAAGTGATTCACCTCATGAGCTTCCCACAGGCTTTTCATGGTCCCTGCCAGGAAATTAGTTCCCGAATCTGTAAGGATGTCGTGGGCCAACCTACCCTGGCAAAAATGTCTGCTAATGCCTGGCACACACTTTTAGCCCTGGTGTTTCTTAGAGCTACAGCTTCCAGCCATTGGGTAGCAAAATCTATGAAAGTCGGTATGTACTGCTTTCCTCTGGGGGTCTTCTTTGGGAAAGGACCCAGAATATCCACAGCTACTCGCTGAAATGGGACCTCAGTTATGGGTAGTGGCTGGAGAGGGGCTTTAACCTGGTCTTGGGGCTTTCCCACTCGTTGGCACACCTCACAAGACCGGACATAATTAGCAACGTCCTTGTCCATTCCCTCCCAGTGGAAGGACTTCCCCAACCGGTCTTTGGTTCTGTTCACCCCAGAATGGCCACTGGGATGATCATGGGCTAAGCTCAAGAGCTTTACCCGATACTTAGTGGGAACTACCAACTGTCTTTGAGGATGCCAGTCTTCCTGGTGCCCACCAGAAAGAGTCTCCTTGTATAAAAGTCCTTGTTCTACAACAAACCGGGATCGGTTAGAAGAGCTGAGAGTCGGTGGGGTGCTCCGTGCCGCCGCCCAAGCTTTCTGGAGGCTGTCATCGGCTTCCTGTTTGGCCTGGAACTGTTCCCTTGATGCTGGAGACATCAGTTCCTCCTTGGACTGTGGATTTGGGCTTGGTCCCTCTGGAAGCGATGCAGGTGCTGGGGTTGTTTCCGTTGACTGTGAACCGCTCTCCGCTGGTGCACTATGTGGTATTTCAGGCTCTGGCTGAGCCTCTTGGGTAGGGTTATCTGCTGCTTCTGCCAGTTCAGGCTCGCTGGTGCCCTCTGGCGTTGGAGTTGTAGACGGGTTTGCAAGCGCTGGACTCAGTGCTGGCAATGGTTTTGATGCTGGTTGCGTTGCCAGTTCCGGTTCTGGGACTGGCTTTGGCTGGGTCTCTGGGATTGGATCCACTACGACTGTTGCCGTCGTTCGCAGGGGATCCGGTTCCACCACCTCTGTCTGGGTCTCTGGTAACACAGACGGGGCCCTGGTTGGCGGCTCAGGAACAGGGATAGGTGTGAAAGCTTGCTTAGCCTGGCTGCGGGTGACCATTCCCACCCTCTTGGCTAGCTTTGCATGGTTGGCCAAGTCTTCCCCCAGTAGCATGGGAATGGGATAATTGTCATAGACTGCAAAAGTCCACATTCCTGACCAGCCCTTGTACAGAACAGGCAACTTGGCTGTAGGCAGGGTTAAAGAGTGTGACATGAAGGGTTGAATTGTCACTGGAGCCTCTGGGTTGATGAGTTTGGGGTTGTCAAGGCTGTATCCCCACTTTGAACTTTAGGGTACAAATGTAGGGGCCGGCATGAGGACTTCTAAGCTAACTACCAGCTTAGTTCTGGTCCGCTGCCACCATTCCCTACCCTGGGAAGCTTTTAGAAAACCTTTCACCAATTCCCTGGTGAATACAGATCCAAACTCCTTGGATCTTAAACAAGGAGAAATTGACCCTTCCCCCCTCCTTCCTTTCACCAACTCCTGGTGAATACAGATCCAAACCCCCTTGGATCTTAAAACAAGGAGAAATCAATCAGGTTCTTAAAAAGAAGGCTTTTAATTAAAGAAAAAGGTAAAAATTATCTCTGTAAAATCAGTATGGAAAGTAACTTTAAAGGGGATTAAACTTAAAGAGCTCAAAGGACCCCCCTCTGTCTTAGGTTCAAAGTATAGCAAACAAAGATAAACACTCTAGTAAAAGGTACATTTACAAGTTAAGAAAACAAAGTAAATCTAGGATGCCTTGCCTGGCTTTTACTTACAATTTTAAAATAAGAGAGACTTGTTTAGAAAGATGGGGAGAACCTGGATTGATGTCTGGTCCCTCTCAGTCCCAAGAGCGAACCACCCCTTCAAACAAAGAGCACACACAAAAAACTTCCCCCCCCCCAAGATTTGAAAGTATCTTGTCCCCTTATTGGCCCTTTGGGTCAGGTGTCAGCCAGGTTACCCGAGCTTCTTAACCCTTTACAGGTAAAAGGATTTTGGAGTCTCTGGCCAGGAGGGATTTTAGTACTGTACACAGGAGAGCTGTTACCCTTCCCTTTATAGTTATGACAGGGGTCCACTAGGGATTGGTGGATAGTTGACACTTGTGCCCCAGTGACCCTCCACGCGATAACCTTCTTTCCGCCCACTCTCAAGGTTTCCCTTCGCTCCGAGGGTATTTGAGAGGCATCTGGGCCTGGGGATCTTTGGTGTGATTGTGGTGTAATGAACTGTAATCGGTTGGGATTTTTTGGGCAGTGGGCCTTTATATGTCCCAGTTCATTACATTTAAAACATCGCCCTGCTAAGGCATCACTGGGTCGAGGGTGGTTGGTGGAGACTGATGTGGTGGGGTGAGAAGGCATCTGGGGTTTCCCTTGAGATGTAGGGGGGGCCTTGGGTTGTCCCTGGTGGTAGGGTTTTGTTTTGGGTTGCCCCTTCTGATATTCGCTCCAACTGCTATTAGTTTTTTTCTTTTCTGTCACCTCCACCCATTTGGCTCCCATCTCCCCCACCTCTGTTACAGTTTTGGGTTTCCCATCTAGGATGTACCTTTCTATTTCCTCAGGAACACCCTCTAAGAACTGCTCCATTTTCACTAGGAAAAACAGATCTTCCAGAGATTTAACATTTGCTCCTGATACCCAGGCATCACAATGTTTGTCAATGTGGTAGGCATGTCGGGTAAATGACACGTCTGGTTTCCACCTTAGGGCTCTGAACCGCCGATGGGCATGCTCGGGTGTTAGCCCCATTCTGATTCTGGCCTTGTTTTTAAAAAGTTCATAACTGTTCATGTGTTCCTTAGGCATTTCAGCCGCCACCTCTGCTAAGGGTCCACTGAGCTGCGGCCTCAGCTCTACCATGTACTGGTCTGTAGTGATGCTGTACCCAAGGCAGGCCCTTTCAAAATTTTCTAAGAAGGCCTCAGTATCATCGCCTGCCTTGTAGGTGGGGAGTTTTCTGGGATGGGAAGCGGTACCTAGAGAGGGGTTGTTAGGGTTGGCTGGTATATCCTGCCTAGCCCTTACCAATTCCAGTTCATGCTTCCTCTCTTTTTCCCTCTCCTCCATCTCTTTTTGTTTCTGCTCCATCTCTTTTTCTTTCAGCTCCATCTCTTTTTGCCTCAGCTCCATCTCTTTTTGTTTTTCCTCCATAGCTCTTTTGTGGGCATCCTCTTTGGCTTTTTCTTCTTTTTCCCTTTCCTCCATAGCTCTTTTGTGTGCAGCCTCAGCCCTGGCCATCTGTCTGTCTTGTTCCTTTTCATTCTCCTCAGCCTGGAATTTGGCTAATTCTAGGTCCTGTTGCATAGTTTTTTTTCCTTTGCCTGACATTTTCCCCCTGGTCTACCTTAGCTATCTGCGGGGGGAGGGGACAGCTTGGAATCTTTGTCAAGTAACAGAGGGGTAGCCGTGTTAGTCTGAATCTGTAAAAAGCAACAGAGGGTCCTGTGGCACCTTTAAGACTAACAGAAGTATTGGGAGCATAAGCTTTTGTGGGTAAGAACCTCACTTCTTCAGATGAATCTTTGGTTACTGTAATGTGACTCTTTAAAAAACAACAAGTAAAACAGGCTTTTGTGACTATGACCCTCCAGTGCTCACAGCTGGAGCTTCCCTTCTAACAAAAAGCTCTCTGTTAGAAGCTCTTATCTGTTTGCCTTCAGGGTATCTCTCCTTCACTGCTTCCCCAGCATCTCAAAGGAGGGGAAAAAAATCCCTCACCTCTGCTCACTATGTCAAGGTTCCTTCCTCACTCTGAACTTTAGGGTATAGATGTGGGGACCTGCATGAGAAGCTCTAAGCTCAATTAACAGCTTAGATCTGGTCTGGCTGCCACCACTCCCAAGCACTAATTCCCTTCCCTGGGTAGCCTTGAGAGACTCTTCACCAATTCCCTGGTGAACACAGATTCAACCCCTTGGATTTTAAAACAAGGAGAAATTAACCATCCCCCTTCCTTTCTCCCACCAACTCCTGGTGGACCCAGATCCAACCCCCTTGGATCTTAAAACAAGGAAAAATCAATCAGGTATTAAGAAAAAGGCTTTTAATTAAAGAAAAGAAAGGTAAAAGAAAACCCTCTGGGAGAGATTAGCATACCAGCTACTCTCACAGACAACAGATTCCAAACACAGAGGATGCTCCCCTGGGCAAACCCTTAGTTACACACAAAAAAAATACCCAAATACCCAATTTGATTCTTCCTCTAATTGCACAAGATAGGTTACAAAGAAATAAACATAAACCTATTTATTTCCTTCACTAATACTCACTACTTAATAAGAGGCTGAATTCTGGAGCTTTCCCACTCTGGTCCAAAGTGAAAACTCCACAGACAAAGGGAACTTCCCTCCTTCCCTTTGAACCATCTTGTCCTCCCATTGGTTCCTCTGGTCAGGTGTCAGCTAGGCTAGGTGAACTTCTTAACCCTTTACAGGTAAAAGAGGCATTAACCCTTAACTATCTGTTTATGACAACCCCAATGCCCATCATGGTGCTAGTGGGTGCTGTGTGGCAGGGAGTGGTGTGGGGGGTCGGTCGGGGGTTCTGTCCCATCAGAGTCGCACTGATCCCAATCTGGCGCTAGAGGGTGCTGTGCTGAGGGGAGCAGGTTGGGTGGCTCAGTGTGGGGAGCTGTCAGCTCTGTCACAAGCACACGGGATCTACACACCAGATAAAGTGTAGATCGGAGCATTTGGTCATTACATTTCCCACAGCATGTCATGCAGGAGCAGGGCAAATCCCAGCTCCACTGAGTCCATCCTTCCGGAAATTCCCCAGCAGTTTCTAATGTAACAGGATTCCCCTGAGATCCCACCTGAGGAGAATCCCCACTCTTGGATCCAGGAGGACAGTGCCTGAGCTCTAAGATATGGGGAACTCTGAGGCACATTTAGGCAGCTCAGGGCCTTTGTACTACAGAGCCATCTCCAACCTGAGATACCTCAGGAGCCCCAAAACATTGTAGTCAGCTCCTTGAGACCTCTCATCCCTCAAGTGATGCTGCTAACAGCTCTCACCAACGCAGCTCCCTCTCCCAGTGGAGCCGCTCCCTAACAGCTCTAACCAATGCAGTCCCTGTCATTTACAGCAGCTCCCAGCAATTCTTATCACCAGCCCTTTCATCTACAATGGGCTATACTGAAATCACGGGTCCAATATTGGAATTGTTTGTAAAAATTCCAATAAATAGCAATGGAACCAATTCATAATTTTTAATGAATCTGGACCCAAATCTGAACAAATATTAAATTATAGCATCATACTAGATAGAGCTGGCTGGAGAAAGTTAATTCTATTTTGGAGAGGATTTCAATTATTTGAAAATTAGCTTAATTCCAATATGGAATGAAAACCAAAAATTACTAAATTTTCTGGGAAGGGGAACGGAGTCCTGGCTCCAGGTCCGTCTTTGAAATCTGCTTGGTTTCCATTAAAACATCATTGAAAAGGAACCATCTCCTGAAAACGTTTGGATTTTGAAGACTAGGCAAATACTAGTGAAAAATTGTATCAGGGAAGAGGTCACTTTGTAAATGAAAGACTTGTGGACTCGATTGTGACCTTTGCCCTTTCTTTCTCACCATAAAGGTGAATAACACCAGGGCCCACTTACCCATGTCCCTGAACAACGGGGCCCTTCGGCTCTATCAGAGCGGCACCTCCCTCGTCCTCCGCACCGACTTCAACTTCAGGGTGTACTATGACTGGAACAACCACCTGAGGGTTACCGTCCCTAATGACTTCTCTGAGAGCCTGTGCGGCCTGTGTGGCAACTATAATGGGGACCCCGCCGATGACTTCCGGACCCCGGATGGGGACCAGGCTCCCAGTGTCGCTGCCCTGGGGAAAAGCTGGGCAGTGGAAGATGAGGATCATTTTTGCTGGCACGATTGCATTGGAGGTTGCAGGCCCTGTGCTGCCAGCATAGCCAGAAAGTACAAGGAGGAGGCCTCGTGCGGCCTGATAGGCAAGGTCTCAGATGGGCCCTTCAGCCAGTGCCACAGCAAGGTGGATCCTACAGTCTACTTGAACAACTGCGTGTACGATCTGTGCCACAACGACGGCTACAGGAAGGCCCTGTGTGAGGCCCTGAAAGCCTATGCGGACGCCTGCCAGCTAGAGGGGGTCAGGATTGGGGAATGGAGGCAGCTGGCCAGATGCCGTGAGTACAGATTTGTATGCCAAGGTCTACGGTCTGCTGGTTAGACCGGGGAGCCTAGGGCTCAGCACTCTTGAATTCTAGCCCTGGTGTTGGGAGTAGGGTTGCCAACTTTCTAATCACAGAAAACCGAATACCCTTGTCCCGCCCCCTGCCCTGTCCCTTCTCCAAGGCCCCTCCCAACATCACTCGCTCTCTCCAACCCTTGTTCATGCGCTTATTTTCACTAGCCTGGGGCGGGGGTTGGAGTGCAGGAGGGGGAGAGGGTAAGGGCTCTGGACTGGGGGTGTGGGTTCTGTGGTGGGGCCATAAATGAAGTTTTTAGAGTGCGGGAGGGGGCTCTGGGCTGGGGCAGGGGATTGGGGTGTGGGAGAGGGTGAGGGTGAGGGCTCCGGCTGGGTGTACAGGCTCTGGGGTGGGGCCTGGGATGAGGGGTTTGGGGTGCAGGAGGGTGTTCCGGGCTGGGAATGAGGGGTTCAGAGTGCAGGAGGGGGCTCTGGGCTGGAGCAGGGAGTGTGGGTGCAGGATGGGGTGCAGGGTGCAGGCTCTGGGAGGGAGTCTGGGTGCAGGAGGGGGCTCAGGGCTGGGGCAGGGAGTTGGGTTGCAGGAGGGGGCTCAGAGCTGGGGCAGGAAGTTGGGTTGCGGGAGGGGGCTCAGGGCTGGGGCAGGGGGTTGGGGTGTGGGAGGGGATGCGGGGTGCAGGCTCTGGGTGGTGCTTACCTCAGGCAGCTCCTGGGAAGCAGCGATATGTCCTTCCTGCTCGGAGGCAGCCATGGGGCTCTGCATGCTGCTCCTGGCCCCAGGCACCTCCCCCACAGCTCCCATTGGCCGTTCCCAGCCAATGGGAGCTGTGGAGCTGGCACTTGGGGTGGGGCAGAGCAAGGAGCCCCCATGGCTGCCCCTGAGCTGGAGGGACATGTCGCTGTTTCCCAGGAGCTACATGGAATCGGGTAGAGAGCCTGCCCACCCCGTTGCGCCACCAACCGGAATTTTAACGGGTCGGTCAGTGGTGTTGACCAGAGCCACCAAGGTCCCTTTTCGACCGGGTGTTCTGGTCGAAAAACGGACACCCAGAAACCCTATTTGGGAGGGACCATGATCAAGTGATTTGGGATTGAGCAGTGATTGGGAAATCAGAACTCTTGGATTCTATTGTACCTACAGTACTTGTCTGTCCATGATTGCTAAGGTGTAGTTTTGTAGTGTAGATTTGCCCTAAGTTATATGATGTACAGCCACAGCAGTAATTGAATCATTTTACATGTCCACACTCTGCTCCTTGTGTCAGCGGTGCACGTCCTCACCAGGAGTTCTTGCACCAATTTAACTGTCAGTGTGGGGCATTTTGGGATGGCTTCTGAAAGGCAGCAACTGTCAATGTAATCAGTGCATTGTCTACATCTACACCTACATCTACATCAACCTAACTACATCGACCTAAGCGCTATGCCTTTCGCGGAGGTGGAGTTATTAAGTCAGTGTAGTGGACGAGTTACAGAGGTGGGAGCTACATTTTAGTGTAGACTCCTACAGAATTAGGTTGACAAAAGCTGCCCTACATCAGTCTAACTTTGTAGTGTAGACCAGGTCTCAGTCTGAGCGCTTTGGTCAGACTCCAGATGAGAGCCCCGACTCCTACCAGCGGCCAACCCTTATTTCCCCACATCACGTTTCCCAGTCCTTTGTTCTCGACCTGGGGGATTTTTGCTCCTCGTCCTTGCTGAGAGGCCAGGAAATCCATCCACTTTGGAGTCGTTTATTACTGGTGTCAATGTCCTTGTGACTGCATTTGCCATTATCTTCTGGATTCTCCACTGATATGGGGTCCCTCTCGGCCAGTCCTTTTTAATGACCCATCCAGCTGAGACAGCTAGGCAACATTCATACTGATGTTTCTTAGGTTACGTCTACACTAGCAAGCTTAGAGCGGCAGAGCTGTACTGATATACCTGTGCCTCTGTAAGATCGCTCGTGTAGCTGCGTTATGCTGATGGGAGAGAGCTCTCTGTCAACATAATAAAACCAGGTCAACGAGCAGCGGTAGCTTTGTTGCCAGGAGAGCATCACCCGCCAACATAGCGCTCTGCACACAAGTGCTTATGCCAGCAAAACTTGTGTTGCTCAGGGGTGTGTGTATATGTTTTCACACCCCTTAGTGACAAAAGTGTTGCTGACATAAGTGCTCATGTAGATATGGCCTTAGCTTGCCCTGGGAGCAAACAGTCATTTTGGACACACTGGGTAACAAAGATGGCATATGGGAAAACTGAGGCACACATAGAGGTTATAAAAATAGTACGTACAATCCCCCCTTCATCACAGCCTGTCACTTTGAGTATCTAATGTCCACTGATAACACATGGATGGTTGAGGTAAAATGATGCCAGTTTTTAAGTGACTCTTCCTACTATGTGCCTGATCCTGTAAGGGGCTAAGCACCTTCTACAACATACTGAGCACCCTCAGCCAATGTTGAGGTCACTGGGATTCGAGGGCTCTCAGAGCCCCACAAGATACGTCCCTTTCTGTCTATTTTAAATATTGCTTTTGCGTGGAGAGGGTTTGCTGCTAAATCTGTGGGTCCTTCACTCCCCAGCCATGGAGTGCCCCCTGGAGAACAGCCAGTACCAGCTCTGTGGAACAGCCTGCCCAGCCACATGTGTGGACCAGTCAGCCCCCAGTAGCTGCCAAGACCCCTGCGTGGAAAGCTGCCGGTGCAAGGATGGTTTTGTGCTGAGCCAGGGAAAATGCATCCCCAAGAGCAGCTGTGGGTGCCTGTTCGAGGGGCGCCCCTTTGCCCCCAATGAGAGTTTCTGGGTCGATGAGGCATGTGGGACACGGTGCATGTGCAACACAGCCACTAGACAAGTCAAATGCATGGCTGCTACGTGCAAACATTCAGAGAGATGCGGGCTAGTGAATGGCATACGGGGCTGTTACCCCTCCAGCTACGCCACCTGCTCTCTGACAAGGAATCTGCACTATTCCACCTTTGATGGACAGAGATACGACTTCCAAGGCACCTGCCGCTACCAGCTAACTACCCTGTGCAAGAAGGAGGTGGGACTGGTGGACTTTGATGTCTACTTCCAGGAAAGCAATACTCGTCCTGTGCAGATCAAGGTCTATGAGATCGACATCAGGGTCAGCAATCAATTCCCTGGGAAAATCATGGTGAGTTTCAGAAATCACATCTAGTCTCTAAAACATTTCTGGAAAGTCGCCTGTGAAATCAGAAGTTGGTTGCAGAAAGTGTATGGAAGGATTTTAGAAAACAGATCAAATATTAACTGGATTCTGATGTGAATGGGGAGCCAATGGAGAAGCTAGAGGGTTCGGGTGATGTGGTTACACTTCCTCTCTGTGAGAAGGTGTCAATAGCATCCAGCATATGTGGGAACTTGGAGAGCTGGGGCTCACAGAGGAGGGAACAGCAATAGCCAGTGTCAGAAAAAAGGAAAGTCTGGTTGGAGGATCCTGCCCAGTCTGGGGAGCTGGACTCAGGCAGGCTGTAGAGAAGGGAGCAGGTCAGCCCAGATGAAGATTTCAGCAGCAGTAGATGGGCCAGAGCTCTGTGCTGGAGCCAGAGGTTCCACCAGAGCGAGCGATGTTTCATATCCCATGTATCTTGCTTTTACAGGTGAACACTATCCTGATTACCCTTCCCTTCAACCTCGATGATAAGAAAATCACTGTGTATAGAAAGGGCTGGGCCACAGTGATCCAGACAGACTTTGGTCTCACCGTTACCTATGCCGGGTGGTCAGGACGCACCACGATCACTCTGCCAGTCACCTACGCGGGAGCCGTGTGTGGTCTGTGTGGCAATTTTAACAGTGACAGGGAGGATGACATGCTGATGAGGGATGGCACACTGGCACCAAACCCCATCAGCTTTGGCCAGAGCTGGAAGGTGGGCGACCTCTCGGGATGCTCTGCAGTAACGATACCACCATGCGCAAGTGTAGAGGCTATTGAAAAAGAACAACAAGGTAGCAGAGGGCAGTGTGGGCTCATCTTATACAAGAGTGGCCCTTTCAGAGGATGTCACAGCAAAGTGGACCCTCATGGATACTTCATAGACTGCGTGTATGGCTATTGCGTCCTCAGTGCGCGTGAAAGTAATGTCTGCCAGGCCATTGCTGGCTATTCCGAGGCATGTCAGGAAGCTGGAGCTATGGTGCGTCCCTGGAGGACTACAAAATTCTGCTGTGAGTCCCCCATGTTCACCGCTGCCTGCCCTTTGGGGATTGTTAATTCTTGTTGGCTGGTAGATGTGGATCTAAACACTGCAGAACATTTTTAACAGGTCTCTCTCAGCAGGCTGGGTTCAGCACTCGTAGTGGCCTTGGCAGCTGTACCCTGGGCAAGGGAAACACTGCTAGGGATGTAGTGTGCTCTCCATGGCCAGTCTAATCCTTGCCTTCCCTTCTGAGACGGGGACATAATCAGAGCTGGGACTCAGGGTGGCTACTAATTGGGATGATTGTTCATTAGGAACTGAGCTGGGAACCCACCAATTCATCCCACACAAGCCATCAGTTGGGAATGAATTTTAACAGCTACTGACCTGGATTCAAAACAAAAAGCTAGTAGTGAAACAATGAAACAATAAACCGAATTAGAAGCCATCATAGGAGAGAGATTGTCTGTATCCCATCTCCTGGCCTCTGTGAGGCAGCCAGTTCATCAGACCTGGGACCCCATTACAGATGGTGCCTTTTATTAATTAACCAAACTAAGGAAATAGAAAAGTAGGAACGTGAATGAAATTGCATGTTCTGTGATGGTTCATTGTGCACATTGCTAATGCACTATGTGAGCTAACTCTTTGTTCTAATTACAGCTCCGTCCTGTCCCCAGAACAGTCACTACGAATTCTGTAGCAGCAGCTGCGATGTGACATGCAGCAACCTCTATGCCCCGGTGCAATGCATGACCCAGTGTAAGGAAGGCTGCGTGTGTGATGAGGGCTTTGTTCTCAGTGGCGACCGCTGTGTCCCCATTTCCCAGTGCGGATGCCTCCACAGGGGACTTTACTATGAGGCCGGGGAGACCTTCCACCCGAGCGGTTCATGCAAGGAGCAGTGCATGTGTCAGGCTGGTGGGGAGGTTGTGTGTAAGGCATTCTCCTGCGGCACTGGTGAGGAATGCGGGGTAGTGGACGGTGTCCAGAAATGCCACCCATTTGGATCTGCGACCTGTTCTGCCTCTGGCCATCCCCACTACCTCTCTTTCGATGGGGTCTCCTTTGACTTCCAAGGCACCTGCACCTACATCTTGGCCAAGACCTGCACCGATGCCAGTGACCTTACACCATTCACTATCAGCATAGAGAAAGAAGATTGGGGCACCAGGAACATGTCCGTGGCCAAGCTGGTGTCCATTCAGGTGTATGGGATCACACTCACCCTGCTGCAAAACAAACAGGGGCTCATCATGGTAAGTCCTCCACATTCTCATGGACAGAGATTTTATTCTAGTCTACACAGGTTTGTTTGCAGTTTGGCCAACTCCCTAATGCCCCGTCGCGGTAAAGGTTGCGCTGCAGGTGGTCTGCCTCGCTTTCCCTCTTGGGCTCCTCAATAGCTCACAAGACAAGTTGAATAACAGCTGCCCTCCTTAGGGTCTGGATTATTAAATTAGCAAACATGCAAAATAAAGTTTTCAAGTCCATCCATTTTTCTCCATACCAGGTCACTCCGAGTTCTTTCCTGTCTGTAGTCATGCTCCCCAAATTTCAAGTTTCCCTGCTGGAGTCTATTCGCTCCCATCAGCCTCTTGATTCTCTTCTGTTCTCCCTGAGAACTCTCTCTGCAGGGCCAGCCTCCCATCTTCGTCCTGCTGCTCTTATAGGGGAATCAGGGGATTCCTGCTCAGGTGTGCCTCCTTCGTAATCACGGTTGGCTGGCCCACTGGCCTTAAAGGACAAGCCACCCTCTTACAAATTCTTATAACATGCACATCCATGTAGTATTTCAGCACCTTCCAGCAACATACTAAGTAACTTAACCAACTCTCTCAACCTATCACCAGGAGGAGATGTGCGTGCAGGGGAGAATTTTGTATTGGATTTACTTTTAAAAGTTATAAATATGCACGCACATTGCCATATATATATGTGTGTGTGTGTGTGTGTGTGTGTTAGAGACAACAGGTCTGAGAAACACACCTTGCACTTGGGGCAGAAGTGGTGAGGTTTGTCAGGGTCCTTTGTTCCTGAGGGAGTTCATTCCCCAGTCTCGAACTGGTCACCAGTAAAGCTCCATCTCTTGCACAGGCTAACTTTACCCTTATTATTCCAGAAGAAGGAAGTGGTCAGCTACGATCTTCATCCTGGAGGTTTAATTGATCTTTTAGATACCTAGGGCCCAGGCCATTGAGAGTCTTGAAGGTAAGGTGTGAGAGCTTGAACTGAATTCAGAAGGCAGCAGAGGGAGCAGAGGACAGTTTTGATGTGATCTCAGTAGCCAGTGCTGGTGAGGAGATGCTTCTGTACCTGATAGCGATTCTGGAGTGCTGAAGGGTTCATGGTATATCACATTACTGTAGTCCAGAGGAGAGGTGATGAAGGCATGAAATAATTGATGCCAGATCATCATCCATCAGGATGGGACAGTCTCCTGCCAACTGGAGATGGTAGCAAGTATTACTCATGGATGCTGCTATGTCAGAGATTCATTTGGGTAAGCTGAGCATCCCCTAGCTCAGCTCAATCTTCTTTGCCTCCCTTCTTGGTTTATACACCATGTTTCTGGGAATTAATGATGTGGGGAACTCTCTACACATAATTCAAATTTTTGCAAACACGGAATAAACTTCCTCTCCATTATAATTCCATTGGCTCTGTGTTGAAGAATTTCTCCCCTGATGCATTCCCCTGAGAAGCCTGCAGTCTAACTTGGGAGAATTACAACATGTGATAAATTGATGGAGATAGGAGAAGGCAAGGGGTGAAGGAATGAGGTATCACCAGGGAAGTGGGTCTTTAGGAGAGAAGGGGAGATAGACAAGAAGTAGGAGAGTGTTCTATGTGCAGGAGCTTGCATGAAAAGGAGGGGCAAGCCAAACATGGTTGGAGAAAATAGGGATGGTAAAGAGAGAGAACCGGGAGGGAGGTGCGGTGAAGGGGAGAGGAGAGAAGAGATGTAGACTAGGGTGACAATGTGAAGACCTTGGAAGGTGAGCACAAGTCATCCCAAAGTGAAATCTGGAGTCATTCTGATTTATGCCATGTGTCAGTGAGAGTAGAATCTTGCCTGTGTACATGCTCCCCTGTGCTCACAGGGAATGTTCTCTCTCTTCCAGGTGAACGGGGTGTCCCACAACCTCCCAGTGATTGTGGCTGATGGGCAACTTAGAGCGTATCAACATGGCACAAACATTCTGGTGCAAACCATCTTCGGCCTCACTGTGAGCTACGACCTGGTTTACCAGGCCAGGGTCACCATCCCAGGAAGCTACGAGGGCCAGACGTGCGGCCTGTGCGGGAACTACAACGGACAGCAGGACGAGGAGTTCCTGCTCCCCAGTGGCAGGACAGCCCCTGATACAGCAGCATTTGGCTCTGCTTGGGAAGTCCAGATCCCAGGAGCATCCTGTACAGACAGATGTGCTGGAAACAGCTGTTCAGTTTGTGAGGAGAGGAAGAAGAACGTCTTCAAAGGGCGCAACTACTGTGGGCTGCTTACAGATCCCGACGGACCCTTCATGGCCTGCCACGGCATGGTCAGCCCCAGAGTGTATCAGAGCAACTGCCTGTATGATCTGTGCCTGGGCAACGGGGACGCACAGGTTCTGTGCCAGAGCATCCACAGCTACGTGACGGCCTGCCAAGAGGCTGGGGCTCCCATCCGGCCCTGGAGGAGCACCTCCTTCTGTGGTAAATGTGCTGATAGTGTAGGAACTCTGAGATGCACGGGGGGGGGGGGGGGGGATCAATATTGCTAAGCATCTTGTTCCAGGCCTCTGGGCTTCTTCTGGAACTCTTCTGGGTGGGAACGAACAATCTCATGTTTCCTTCTAAAGGTTCCCTATTCCTCTCCTCCCTGTCCTGCTCTCCTCTCCTTCGTGTCTGTCCCTCTAGGCCGTGGTGTGAGATCTTTCCAGCCATCCTTTATTTTTCTTTCTATTTAAGCTGTGAGCTGCCCAGCCAACAGCCACTACGAGGTCTGCGCCGACCTCTGCACCTCCACCTGCACTGGAGACATCATGGACTGCCCGGAGACCTGTGCTGAAGGCTGCGAGTGTGACGGTGGCTTCTTCTTCGACGGCCAGGGCTGTGTGACTCTGCAGAGCTGTGGGTGCTTCGAGCGTGGGAGATATTACAAGGTACCGCCCCCTGCTGGAGCATCTGGGTCTGATCTAATTTTTGCTCTGTCCACATCTTAATCCCTACACTGGTCAAGAATATAGGGTTTGCTATACTGGATCAGAGCATTGGTCCATCCAGGATGGCTTCCCTCTCTTCTAGTATCTAATGCTCAAAATGCCAAAAAAGGCTAGAAGATTTAATGCCCTGTGCCTGTTGTGGGAAAACTGAGGCAGAGATAGGCGCAGTGACTTGCTCAAGGCCACGTAGTGAGTGAGTAGCAGATGGGAGGTTAAAATCTAGGAATTGTTCCTGGCTTTAAGCCCAGTCCTCACCCCATTACACAGCCTTTCTCTCTAAAGGCAAGAGGAAATAATATTATGACACAATGGACATTTTTATAGATACATAGATTCTAAGGCCAGAAGGGTCCATTGTGATCATCTAGTCTGCCCTCCTGTATAACCCAAGCCAGAGACCTGCCCCAATGTCATTCCGAGAGCACATCTGTTAGAAAAACACATCCAGAGCTCTGGGTTTAGCGCTGTCAAAAATTATTTTAAATAATTGTTTCCAGTTACATTCTGTTATTTCCTGTTTTCCAAACATTCCATCAGCCCAATGAGACGGTCCTGATGAACGAGTGCCAGCAAAGCTGCACCTGCGTTCCTGCTCGAGGAGTGACTTGTAAAGCCCACAGCTGCTCCCGAGAAGAAATCTGCCAGATTAGAGATGGCGTCAGGGCCTGCATCAGCCAAGGTACAGGACAGTCATTGTTTGAAACATGCCGTGAAGGGTTATTGTACAGGCAGCGAGTAAGCAGCTGTGGTTATGTCTCCTGACCCTTCTCGCTCTCCCCCCCGTTCATTTAGCCTGGAACTCTGACCCCTAATAGTACAACATTTCGACTGGAAAGATGGGAAGACTTGTTGGGTCTCTCCAGCAGAGTCGGGTGGGCAACTGTCAGGGAGCTGAGCACACTCCGTGATTCTCTCCGTGGGCGCAGCCTGGGGGCTGCTATAAACAGAACACCCTGGCTACATACAGTCCCATAGGGACCATCAGTCAGCTGGGCAGTGTCAGAGTCCATCACCTCTCAGCCACTTTCCTTGCCTGCTTCATGCTAGAGGTCTGCTTGGGCCTAATATTTGAGGAGCCCAAGCCCGAGAAGGTCAGGTCATTTTCTGACCTACCCTGACTCTTCCCATGAAACTGAATGAGCGCCACGGCCACCTCCCGCCCATAGGGTTGGCACGGCGGTGCCTATGTTCCCTGTTCCTGCCATCCGCCATCCCTGGCTGCAGTGTGTGCACTCTGGGGCAGCTCCCTCACTCCACAGTATGCATAAGGCAGCCAGGTGGCAGTGCTAGTAGGAGCTGGGCATGCAGTCACCTCTGCGCTGACCCCACAGGTAGGGTGGCCAACTCTCTCATTTGTGAAAACTGGACACTGAGTGCCGGAACCTCCCCTGCTCCCTGCTCCACCTCTTCCCCCGCTCCTCTTTCCCCACCCACTGTCGCTCACTGCTCTCTCCACCACCCTCCCCCTGACAGCTGAGCAGGGCTCTAGGGGTGGAGGGGTGACTGGGGCAGGATGTGGGAGAGAGAGCAGGGCTCTGAGGGTGATGGGGTGACTGGGGCAAGGTGTGGGAGGGAGAGCCATGCTCGGGGCAGAATGGGGAGCCGCTGGTAAGCCGGTACCTTTCTCCGCTGGAGCTGTTGCTGAGTGCTTCTCCAGGCTCCAGCTGCAGCTTCTGTCCTCCCCCTCCCCTGGGTGGCGGAGGCTGGTTACTGCAGGTAACTGGACTTTTAGTGTCTGGTCAGCAGTGATGACTTTCCAGTCGAAAACCGGACATTTGGCAACCCTACGCACAGGCAGAAGGAGAACAGCTGACTTGACAGAAGCCCAAGAGGGTCCCGTTGATTTTCTACTCAACCTGACCCAGACCTGACACTTGTAGTCGGCTCCCATCAGGTTTGGGTTGCATTGCAGGGGTCTGCTCCTTACTACCTGTCACATGGCCCTCTGTGTTCACCACCTACACTACAGGTTGTGGAGAGGGTGATATAGGAGCTGGCTCTGCTGGCTCAAAGACTGCTATGGTCTCATCCATGCAGAGAGATTTCACAGCAGAGGACTTGTGGGAGGTTTGGGAAGTGTACAAGGGAAATGTGTATGGGGATAGATAGATAGATAGATCATTCGGTCCATTTCACAAACAGGCTATATTAAGAAGTAGGATTCCAATGACACTAAATTTCATCCCAATTTTCACACCACCATCAGCCCCCTCTCTGCTCTCATATATAACTGATTAGTCTGGTGTTTCTTGTCTTTCTATTGTCTTTCCCCACTAGTTATTCCATCCTGCAGTGTGGTTCGCTGCAGAGAAGGAACTATTTGCAAGATGATAAATGGGCAGCCAGAGTGTGTGCCAGTCTCTCAGGCCACGTGCTGGGCTGGGGGTTACTTGCATTACCACACCTTCGATGGACGGGCGTATGATTTCCACGGCACCTGCAAATACATAGTGGCCAAGACCTGCAGGGGTGACTCCGTCCTGCCCTCCTTCCATGTCACGGCCAAGAGCGAGAACAGGGGGAACACACAGGTCTTCTACATTGGGTCGGTAACTGTCCAGGTGGATGGAGTCACCATCACAGCAGCCAGGGCCGAGGTCGGCTTTGTGGGGGTAAGTGTTGAGCGTGGTCAGTAATTAGGTTACCTTGAAAACATTTACCCAAGGTGTTGCAGGGGGTAGAATTGTTTAAGTAGTAGAGGGTGCTCTCCTCCTGAATTGGTGCTGTCCCTGAAGGCACAGCACTGTACTAGGGGGTGCTGTACTATGTTCAGATGTACAGGTATCCCAGTGCTGACCCCAATTCCCATCATGGCAATACCAGGTGCTGTGTGTCGTAGAATGGGGCAGGTGGCCAGCAGGGGGCGCTGACCCAATTCCAAAGCTCTGTGCTTGGGGCTACTGTCAGCAACTGGGACGTGGGTGTTCAGACCTACTGGCTGGAGCAGTGGCAGTCAGGGCTAGTAGCCAGATCTGGAGTCAGGAACCAGGAGTCAGAGACAAGGGTCAAAACAACCTCCCCAGGAATTGCGTCACTCGCCAATGGCTCTAACTGACACAGCCTCTTCCCCCGCAGGAGCCGCTCCCTAACAGCTCTATCCAACGCGGGCCCCTCCCCCGCAGAAGCCACTCCCCAATGGCTCTATCCAACGCAGCTCCTCCCCCTCGGGAGCCACTCCCCAACGGCTCTGTTCAACGCAGCCCCTCCCCCTCAGGAGCTGCTCTCTAACGGCTCTCTCCAGTGCGGCCCCTCCCCTGCAGGTGCTGCTCCCTAACAGCTCTAACGCACATGCTAGGGTTGCCAGGCATCTGGTTTTCAATCTGAACACCTAGTCGAAAAGGGACCCTGGCGGCTCTGCTCAGCACAGCTGACTGGACTGCTAAAAGTCCGGTTGGCCGCAGAGGGGCAGGCAGACACCATGCCCAGCTCAGTGCAGCTGGCATGTCCTTCCGGCTCCTACGCGGAGGGGCTGCAAGGGGGGCTCTGCGCACTGCTCCCGCCTGCAGGCGCCGTCCCGAGCACCGGCTCTGCAGCTCCCATTGGCCGGGAACCGTGGCCAATGGAAGCTGCGGGGGCAGGGCCTGCGGGTGGGAACAGTGCACAGAGCCCCCTGGCCTGCAGGCGGGGGCAGCACACAGAGCCCCGTGACATGCTGCCATTTCACGCGGACTTCCTCCATCCCTGGAAAATGCTGGGGCTGCCTGAGGTCAGCGCCGCCAGGAGCCCACACCCCACAACCCCTCCTGCATCCCAACCCCCTGCCCCATCCCTGAGCCCCCTTCCGCACCCAAGCTCCCTCCCGGTGCCTGCACCCTGCACCACCTCCCATACCCCAATCCCCTGCCCAAGCCTGGAGCCCCCTCCCACACCCTGAACCCCTCATTTCTGACCCCAGCCCAGAGCCCACACGCCAGCCCAGAGCCCGTACCTCCTCCCACACCCCACACCCCTGCCCCAGCCCGGAGCCCCCTCCCACACTCCAGACCCCCCGGCCCCACCCCCAGCCCAGAGCCGCCTCCTGCACCCCAAACCCCACATCCCTGGCCCCACTCCAGAATCCTCACTCCCAGCTGGAGCCGTCACCCCCTCCTGCACCCCAACCCCCTGAGCCAGCCCAGAGCCCCCTCCCACACTCCAAACCCCTTGGCCCCAGCCCGGAGCCCCCTCCAGCACTCCAAATCCCTCATCCCAGACCCACCCCAGAGCCCGCACCCCCAGCCGGAGCTCTCACCCCCTCTGCATCCCAACCCCCTTCCACAGCCCTGAGCCCCCTCCCATACTCCAAACCCCTTGGCCCCAGCCTGGAGCCCCCTCCTACACCCCAAACCCCTCATCCCAGCCCCACCCCAGAGCCCAAACCCCCAGCCGACAGCCTTCACCCCCTCCTGCACCCCAACCCCCTGCCCCAGCCCGATGAAAACGGGTGAGTGAGCAAGGATGGGAGAGAGTGAGCGACAGAGGGAGGGGGGATGGAGTGAGGGGGGCAGGGCCTCTGAGAAGGGGCGGGGCCTCGGGGCAGGGAGCAGAGCAAGGGTGTTCGGTTTTCTGCAATTAGAAAGTTGACAACCCTAGACGTGGCCCCCTCCCCTGCAGGAGCCGGTCCCTAATGGCTCTAACTGACACAGCCCCCTCCTCCACAGGAGCCGCTCCCTAATGGCTCTAGCTGGCACAGCTCCCTCCCTGTAGCCACTTCCTAATGGCTCTAACTGATGTACCCCCCTCGCCCTCAAAATTCCAACTTTTGAACTGTTTACAGTGTCGTGGTCGCCATGCTGGTCCCAGGGTGTTAGAGAGACAAGGTGGGAGAGGAAATGTCTCTTATTGGACCAACTTCTGTTGGTGAAAGAGACAAGTCTTCCAGCTACCCAGAGCTCTTCTTCAGGTCTGGGAAGGGTACTCAGGGCTGGTTTATGCTAGAGAATTAGATCGACCCAGATGTGTCGCTCAGAGGCACATAGGTGCCAACTTTTTGGCTCCCGGGGGGTGCCCCAACCCCTCTACACCCCTTTCCCCAGCCCCCACCTCTGCCCCGCCTCTTCCCGCCCCCCTATCCATCACTTTCCCCAAGTCCCTGCCCCCTCTGCACCCCTTCCTGCCCCCGCTCCTCCCCCTCCCCCCCAGCACCTCCTGCACACTGTGGAACAGCTGACCTCGGTGAGCAGGAGGCACTGGGAAGGAGGGGGAGGAGCTGATCGGCGTGAAAAATCCACACTCTGAGCAATGTAATTAAGCCATTGTAAGGGCTTGTCTACACTTACAGAGCTGCACCAGTGCAGCTGCACAGCTGTAGCGCCTAGTGAAGATGCTCCCTAGGCTGACAGGACAGGTTCTCTTGTTGGCAAGGGTACTCCACGCAGTCTACACTACAGTGCCAGGTCAATGCAAAGCCGTTGACCTTGACCTAACTATGTTAGTGTCTACAGTAAAATTTCGCTCCCGCCGACATAACTGTCCCTGCTACATCGACTTAATAACTCCACCTCCATGAGAGCTGTAGAGTCAATGTCAATGTAGTTAGGTCGACGCCATATCAATGTAGGTACTGCGTTGATTACATGGACTGTTACTGGCTTTGAGAAGCCATCCCACAATGTCCCACACTGACAGTCCTGGTGAGGACGCACATCGCACAGACACAAGGAGCAAAGAGTAGACATGCACAAGCGATGTAATCACTGAGGTGGCTTTATACTGACGAAAAACAGGTCAACTTAATTGTGTAGTGTAGCCATGCCCTGATGGGTGGTACCTATGTCAATAGGAGATGCCCTCCTGTCAAAATAGCGCTATCTGCACTGGGGGATAGGTCAGTATAACTGCGTTGCTCAGGGGTGTGGATTTTCCACAGCTGCAGCTTTCCAAATGTAGACGAGCCCTCAGAGTGTCATAGCTAAATACAAGGTAGAACAGATTGTTTAGCATAAGTAGTTAAACCCACTGACATCATAGGACACAAAGGGTGGGTTATTGGGTTACAGATTGCTGTAATAATCTATAACGCCAGTGTCTTTATTAAAACCATGATTTTTACTGTGCAGCAAAGTTAAGAATTTAGGATCCCAGTCTTGACTTTTAAAAGTGTGGTTCATTATTAAACAACTTTCAAAACATTGAAATCCTCCAAAGAGAATTACATTTCTCCACCCAGCTCTATTTAATATGATGTTTTAAAGTAATTCTGGTTCAGATTTGGGTCCAGGTTGCACCCCTTGCTAATCTGAGTAGGGGCCACTTTGCAAATGACAGACTAGTGCACTCAATTGTGACCTTTGCCCTTTCTTTCTCACCGTGAAGGTGAATAACACCAGGGCCCACTTACCCATCTCCCTGAACAATGGGGCCCTTCAGCTCTATCAGAGCGGCACCTCCCTTGTCCTCCGCACCGACTTCAACCTCAGAGTGACCTATGACTGGAACAACCACCTGAGGGTCACTGTCCCCAGGGTCTTTTTGGACAGCCTGTGCGGCCTGTGCGGCAACTATAACGGGGACCCCTCCGATGACTTCCGGACCCCGGACGGGGACCGGGCTCCCAGTGTCGCCGCCCTGGGGAAAAGCTGGGCAGTGGAAGATGAGGATCAGTTTTGCTGGCACGATTGCATTGGAGGTTGTAGGCCCTGTGCCCCCAGCATAGCCAGAAAGTACAAGGAGGAGGCCTTCTGCGGCCTCATAACCAAGGTCTCAGATGGGCCCTTCAGCCAGTGCCACAGCAAGGTGGATCCTACAGTCTACTTGGACAACTGCGTGTACGATCTGTGCCACAACGACGGCTACAGGAAGGCCCTGTGTGAGGCCCTGAAGGCCTACGCGGACGCCTGCCAGCTGGAGGGGGTCAGGATTGGGGAATGGAGGCAGCTGGCCAGATGCCGTGAGTACAGATTTGTATGCCAAGGTCTACGGTCTGCTGGTTAGACCGGGGAGCCTGGGGAACTCAGCACTCTTGAGTTCTAGCCCTGGTTTTGGGAGGGGGCGTGATCGAGTGGTTTGGGATTGAGCAGCGATTGGGAAATCAGGACTCCTGGGTTCTATTGTACCCACAGTACTTGTCTGTCCGTGGTATTGCTAAGGTGCCTGTCACTTTGAGTATCTAACGTCCACTGATAACTCATGGATGGTTGGGGTAAAATGACGCCTGTTTTTAAGTCACTCTTCCTACCATGAACCTGATCCTGTAAGGGGCTAATCACCTCTTGCAGTGTGCTGAGCACCCTCACCTCCTGTTCAGGTCACTGGGATTCGAGGGCTCTCAGAGCCCCACAAGATACATCCCCCTCTGCCTATTTTAAATACTGCTTTTGCATGGACAGAACTTTCTGCTAAATCTGTGGGTCCTTCACTCCCCAGCCATGGAGTGCCCCCTGGAGAACAGCCAGTACCAGCTCTGTGGAACAGCCTGCCCAGCCACGTGTGTGGACCAGTCAGTCCCCAGCAGCTGCGAAGACCCCTGTGTAGAAAGCTGCCAGTGCAAGGATGGTTTTGTGCTGAGCCAGGGCAAATGCATCCCCAAGGGCAGCTGTGGGTGCCAGTTTGAGGGGCGACCCTATGCCCCCAATGAGAGCTTCTGGGTCGATGAGGTATGTGGGACACGGTGCATGTGCAACGCAGCCACTAGACAAGTTGAATGCGTGGCCGCTACGTGCAAACACTCAGAGAGGTGTGGGCTAGTGAATGGCGTACGGGGCTGTTACCCCTCCAGCTACGCCACCTGCTCTGTGACAAGGAATCTGCACTACACCACCTTTGATGGACAGAGATACGACTTCCAAGGCACCTGCCGCTACCAGCTCACAGGTCTGTGCAAGAAGGTGGAGGGACTGGTGGACTTTGAAGTCAACTTCCAGGAAAACAATACTGCTCCTCTACAGATCAAGGTGTATCAGACCAACCTCAGGATCAGCAATCAATTCCCTGGGAAAGTCCTGGTGAGTTTCTCAAATTGTCTCTAATCTCTCTAAAATATTTGTGGAAAGTCACCTGTGTGATCCAGAGAAGTTGCAGACAGTGCATGGAAGGATTTTGAAATATAGGGTGAATTGTAACCACATTCTTCTGTAAACAGGGAGCCAATGGAGATATTTAAGGATTGGGGTGATGTGGTTACACTTTGGATGTGTGAGAAGGTCTCTGAATCATAGAATCGTAGGGCTGGAAAGTACCTCGAGAGGTCATCTAGTCAAGTCCCCTGCACTCATGGCAAGATTAAGTATTACCTAGACCATCCCTGACAGGTTTTTGTCTAACCTGCTCTTAAAAATCTCCAATGATGGATATTCCACAACCTCCCTGGGCAATTTATTCCAGTGATTAACTACCCTGACAGTTAGGAAGTTTTTCCTAACGTCCAACCTAAACCTCCCTTGCTGCAATTTAAGCCCATTGCTTCTTGTCCTATCCTCAGAGGTTAAGGAGAAAATTTTTTCACTCTCCTCCTTGAAACAACCTTTTATATACTTGAAAACTATCATCATGTCCCCTCTCAGTCTCCTCTTCTCCAGACTAAACAAACCCATTTTTCCAATCTTTCCTCAGAGGTCATGTTTTCTAGACCTTTAATCATGTTTGTTGCTCTTCTCTGGACTTTCTCCAATTTGACCACATCTTTCCTGAAATGTGGCACCCAGAACTGGACAAAATACTCCAACTGAGTCCTAATCAGTGCAGAGTAGACCAGAAGCATTACTTCTTGTGCATTGCTTACGACAGTCCTGCTAATATATCCTAGAATGATGTTTGCTTTTTTTGCAACAGTGTTACACTGTTCAGTCATATTTAGCTTGTGATCCATTATGACCCCCAAATCCCTTTCTACAGTACTCCTTCCTAGGCAGTCATTTCCCATCTTCTATGTGTGCAACTGATTGTTCTTTCCTAAGTGGAGCACTTTGCATTTGTTACTCCTGGGGAAATTCTCACATAATTGTGTATTTTCCCACATAAAAAACATTTTGCCTCAGAAGTGCTGCAGTTCTGCCTTTTGCCCACCAGAGGCCGCTGTGGCACCAGAACAGTCAGCTGCATTTATGACAGGTTTCAGAGTAGTGGTCGTGTTAGTCTGTATCCTCAAAAAGAACAGGAGTACTTGTTCTAACTAACAAATTTATTTGAGCATAAGCTTTCGTGGGCTACAGCCCACTTCATCGGATGCATAGAATGGAACATATAGTAAGGAGATATATATACACATATGGAGAACATGAAAAAGTGGGAGTTGTCCTACCAACTCTAAGAGGCTAATTAATTAAGAGAAAAAACGTTTGTAGTGATAATCAAGATAGCCCATTACAGACAGTTTGACAAGAGGTGTGAGAATACTTAACATGGGGAAATAGATTCAATGTGTGTAATGGCTCAGCCATTCCCAGTCTCTATTCAATCTATTCTGGGATTCAGAATGACGTGTGGGGGGGACAGACTGGCACATGGGCTCAGGAGCTAGTTGGGTGACAGCGTTGAGCCTGGGGAGGGGGGAGGGAGGCTGCAGAGACCCGTGGGGATGAGGGGTTTGGGGACGGGGCAGATGTGCCTGACTGAATGGCAGAGGCTTGGGGTCATCCAGAGTCTTCATAGGGGAGGCTTCCCAACACCCTAACAATCCCACCCCCCATGAAGAAAAACCTCCCACCCACACCCAACACTCTCCAGTTTCACTCCTAGGCTCCTTCTCTCTCCCTGAGGTCCTCCGTTACCCCTGACTCCCCAAGCCTTTGCCCTGCTTCTGACAGGTGCAGGAAATACAGTTCTGTATTGTCATTTAAATGAATTACACAAAGTTTTGTATGAATATGCCTAGTAAGGAATCTATTTGTCAAAAATAACTTTACCAGAAACTTTTTTTTAGCACTTTCAATCCCTCCCAACTTGGTATCATCCGCAAACTTTATAAGTGTCCTCTCTATGCCATTATCTAAATCACTGATGAAGATATTGAATAGAACCAGGCCCCAAACGGATCCTTGCAGGATCCCCCTTGATATGTCCTTCCAGCTTGACTGTGATCCACTGATAACTATTCTCTGGGAACATAGGCGTGTGCAGCACATTTCATTAGGGTGTGCAAACAGGGAATTTTATTTTATTTTTTTAAAGGCAAACATCATAAGGTTAGGGTGTGGGAGGGGGTGTAGTGTGCAAGAAGGGGCTCAGGGCAAGGGATTGGGGCAGAGGAGGGGTGCAGGGCGTATGAGAGGGCTCAGGGAATGGGGTTGGGGTGCAGGAGGGGTGTGCAGTGCAGGAGGGGGCTCAGGGCAGGGGGTTGGGGTGCAGGAGGGATGTGGAGTGCAGGAGGGGGCTCAAGGCAGGGAGTTGGGGTGTAGGGTGCAGCAGGGGGCTCAGGGCAGGGGGTTGGGGTGTGAGGTGCAGGCAGGGGGCTTAGGTCAGGGGGTTGGGGTACAGGAGAGGTGCGGGGTGCGATGGGGGGTCAGGGCAGGGAGTTGGAGTGCATGGGGGTGCAGGGTGCAGGAGGGGGCTCAGGGAAGGGGGTTGGGGTGCAGGAGGGGTGCGAAGTGCAGGCAGGGGGCTCAGGGAAGGGAGTTGGGGGGTGAGGTGCAGGAGGGGTTCGGGCTTCGGCCTGGCGCCACTTACCTGCAGCGGCGCACTCCCTGCCTGCCTGCCCTGGCCCCACGCCATGTCGCGCCTCTCACCACGTCCCTGCATGGCCCCTGGGGAGAGGGTGGCACAGGGCTCTGCGCGCTGCCCTGGCCACACCTCCAGGTACCTCCCCAAAGCTCCCATTGGCCACGGTTCCCCGTTCCCGGCCAATGGGAGCTGCAGGGGGCGGTGCCTGGAGCAACGCACGGAGCCCTCTGTGCCCCCCCCCCCGGGGCCCCAGGGACGTGGTGCCACAACGGCCGATTCCTGAGGCAGTGTAGCATGGGGCCTGCAGCACCACAGGGGGCAAATCCCGCGGGCCGGATCCAAAGCCCTGAGGGACCAGATCCGGCCCGCGGGCATTAGGGTGTGCCTGGGCACACCTGGCACACTCCGTGTGCATGCCTATGTCTGGGAATGGTTTTCCAACCAGTTATGCACCCACCTTATAGTAGCTCCATCTAGGTAGTATTTTCCTAGTTTGTTTGAGAAGGTCATGTGAGACAGTATCAAAAACCTTACTAAAGTCAAGATATACCACATCTACCTCTTACCTCCCATCCACAAGTGTCCATACTGTCAGAGTGTGCTCTCATCCCCAATGGGGCACCTCCTTGTGGCCTCAGCTTGGAATTAGCTCTGCCTTTCTGAAGCCCCTTCCTGCGAGTGCTCACTCTATGATACTCTCTCTCTACCTGGACTTGATGGCTCCCTCCTTGTGGCTTGGCCCTCTGGCTAGGCCACTGTAGTTTCTCCTTTCTGCGAGGTTTGTGTACCAAGTGTCACCAACTGTTCCAGAAAGTCTTCCAATTCACTGCCCCTCAATGGTGCCACATCCCCAGTGGCTGGTAGGGGAACGTGGGCTCACCCTCATCTTTGGGTTCCAGCCCAGGGACCCTAAAAACAGCAGCTAAGGTCTACCCTGTCCCATGCCTTGTTTCTGATTTTTTGGATTGCTTCCTATGTTGCCTCTATCAGTCTCCTTCTCTACCCTTCTCCGGCTACACCCTTCCCTCCTGGCCAAGTCCCCCCCACCTCTCCCTAGCCTCAGGGAGTGACTGCAGACCTCCTCCCTGCAGCCCTCTTC
This sequence comes from Emys orbicularis, assembly GCF_028017835.1. NCBI lineage: Eukaryota > Metazoa > Chordata > Testudines > Emydidae > Emys > Emys orbicularis. The sequence goes on from NC_088702.1 coordinate 14,671,200, forward strand.
TGCCCTCAGCTACCTTGCTTTATACCAGCCCACCTGTTCCTATTCAGGTGAGCTTCACCCTTTAATTAGTTCTCATTGCTCCCTGGCTCCTCCTCCAGGTGCATCTTAGATGGTTAATTGGCCCATCTAGCCACCTTAACCCTTTCAAGGGCAGATGTGGGGTGAGCACTCCCACACAGTGTCAATAGCATCCAGCAAAGGTGTGAAACTGGGTAGGTGGGGGACAGAGAGGAGGAAACTGCAACAGCTAATGCCAAGGGAAATTCAAGTCTGGTTAGAGCTGGGATTCAGGCAAGCTGTAGGGAAGGAAGCAGGCCGGACTGGATGAAGATTTGAACAGAGGTGGCTTATTATTGTAATCATGGGCCAGAGCTCTGTGCTGGGGTGAGAGGTTCCACCACAGGCGAGTGATGTTTCATATCCCATGTGTCTTGGTTTTACAGGTGAACAGTTTCCTGATGAATCTTCCCTTGAACCTCATTGATAAGAAAATCTCTATGTATAGAAAGGGCTGGGCCACAGTGATCCAGGCAGACTTTGGTCTCACCGCTACCTATGCCGGGTGGTCAGGACGCACCACGGTCACTCTGCCAGTGACCTACACGGGAGCTGTGTGTGGTCTGTGTGGCAACTTCAACAGTGATAGGGAGGACGACATGCTCATGAGGGATGGCACGCTGGCACCAAGCCCTGTCAGCTTTGGCCAGAGCTGGAAGGTGGGCAACCTCCCGGGATGCTCTGCAGTAACGATACCACCATGCGCAAGGGTAGAGGCTATTGAAAAAGAACAACGAGGTAGCAGAGGGCAGTGTGGGCTCATCCTCCACAAGAATGGCCCCTTCAGAGGATGTCACAGCAAAGTGGACCCCCATGGGTACTTTGTAGACTGCGTGTATGGCTATTGCGTCCTCAGTGAGCGGGAAAGTAACGTCTGCAAGGCCGTTGCTGGCTATGCCGAGGCATGTCAGGAAGCTGGAGCTATGGTGCATCCCTGGAGGACTACGAAATTCTGCTGTGAGTCCCCCGTGTTCATCGCTGCCTGCCCCAAGGGGATCACTGTTCCAAGTTGGCTGGTAGATGTTGGTTTAAATGCTGAGCTCATCAATTGATGAACATTTCTTAATTATCAAAGGAGCCCAAAGTATGGGTACAGCACAGGCAGTAGCCATAGAAGCTGCCCCCTCACTGGGCCCTATCAATGTGCTGCACCGCAGGCCAGAGAGGCACTGTCTAGAGGTGTAGTGGTGCCCTTCATAGCTCATCTAGTTCTTGGCTTTTGTGCTGAGACTGGGACATAATTAGAGCTGGGACATGGTGGTGACTCACTAATTGAGATGTCTGTCCACTAGGAACCGGTCTGGGAACCCACCAACTCATCTCCCATAAGCCATCATCTGGGAATGAGTTTTAAGGCACTACTGATCCGTATCCAAACAGTAAGCTAATGTTGAAAAGCTCTGCAGAACACTCCCAGGTCCATGGGCCCTCCACTCCCTACACCTTGGCCTTGGTCCAAATTGGAAGCTTAGCCTTAGGAAAGCGATTATCTGTATCCCACTGCCTGGTTTCTTTGGAGCAACCACTTAACCAGACCTGGAACTGGATTACACATGGTGCCTTTTATTAATTAACCAAACCAAGGAAATAGAAAATTAGGAGCTTGAATGAAATTGCATGTTCTGTGATGGTTCATTGTGCACATTGCTAATGCACTATGTGAGATAACAATTTGTTCTAATTACAGCTCCGTCCTGTCCTCTGAACAGTCACTACGAATTCTGCAGCAGCAGCTGCGATGTGACATGCAGCAACCTCTATGCCCCGGTGCAATGCACGACCCAGTGTAAGGAAGGCTGCATGTGTAACGAGGGTTTCGTTCTCAGTGGTGACCACTGCACCCCCATTTCCCAGTGCGGATGCCTCCACAGGGGACTTTACTACCAGCCCTGGGAGACCTTCCACCCGAGCGGTTCATGCAAGGAGCAGTGTGTGTGTCAGCCTGGTGGGGACGTTGTGTGTAAGGCTTTCTCCTGCGGCGCTGGTGAGCAATGTGGGGTGGTGAACGGCATCCAGAAATGCCACCCATTTGGATCTGCGACCTGTTCTGCCTCTGGCCATCCCCACTACCTCTCTTTCGACGGGGTCCCCTTTGACTTCCAAGGCACCTGCACCTACATCCTGGCCAAGACCTGCACTGATGCCAGCCACCTTACACCATTCACTATCAGCGTAGAGAAAGAATCTTGGGGCAGTGGGAACGTCTCCATGGCCAAGCTGGTGTCCATCCAGGTGTATGGGATCACACTCACCCTGCTGCAGAGCAAACAGGGGCTCATCATGGTAAGTCCTTCTCCAGATCCTCATTTAGATCGTTCTGAGTGTCCCTTTGTGGCCAGAGGTTTCTGCATGTGGTCTGCCTCAGCTTCCCCTCTTGGACTCCTCAACAACTCACAAAAGGTTTTTACAAGTCCAATAGCAACAGCCCTCCTAAGGGTCTCATTGAAATAGGAGTTTTCACATACAGCCATTCACCGCCTTAGTAATAAGGATTGGCCGCGAGCCTCTGAGGGGCAGGCCACCCTACTACAAGGTTCATATACCAGGCTCATCCACGTGGTATTTGAGCCCCTCCCAGAAATACATTAAGCAACGTGACTAACATCTGCCGCATGTTTGTTCTCTCCTCATCTCCCCAGGAAAGATGTGTTTGCAGTGGGGTGTTTTGTTGTGCATTTTTTTATAATGATAAATGTATACGTGTGTTGCCATATATATGTTGGAGAAAGGTGGTCTAAGAACGCACCTTGCACTTGGAAAGGAAGGTGGCTAGGTTTGTGAGGGTCCTTACTTTCTGAGATGGTTCATTCTCCAGACTTGAACCAACTCCTAATAAAGCTTCGTCTCCGGGAGACAAAGTTTATCCTTATTGATGTGATTTCCATTGTGCCAATGGAAAGAAGTTGTCCACCACAGTCTTCAACCTAGAGGTTTAATTCCTCTTTTAGATAGCCTGGGCCCAGGCCATTGAGCACCTTGGGATAAGGACTGAGGACTTGAACTGGATTCCTTGTTCTATGGGAAGCCAGGATAGGGAGTGGAGGACAGGTTTGATGTGTACAGCAGCCAGTGTTGCTGAGGAGGCATGCTGCAGAGTTGTGTAGCACTTGAATACTCCTATGTGCTGAATGCTTCATGCCCGGGTATACCACCTTGCTATATAGTCCAGCGGGGAAGTGACATAGCCGTGAATGGTTGAAGCCAGGTCAGCTTCTGTCAGAATGGGATGCTGTCTCCTACCCAGCTAGAGATGGTAGAAAGTGCTACTCATGGATGCTGCTATGTCAAAGCTTCTCTTGGGTGAGATGAGCATCCTCCAGCTCAGCTCCATCTTTGCCTCCCTTCTTGGTTATACCCCTATCTATGAGTATTAATTATTTGGTGAACCCCCTCCACATACCTCACATTTTGCAAACATTATATCTCCATTGGCCTCTGTGTTGAAGAATCTGTCCCATGGCCTAATGCCCTATGAAGCCTGCAGTCTAATTTGGGGCAAATTGAACACAACACATAGGAAATTGTTTGAGATAGGAGAGGGAGGGAAGGGGTGAAGGAAGGAGGCATCACCAGGGAAGTGGGTTTTTAGGCGGGGGGGAGATGGAGAAGAAGTAGGAGACTGTTCTGAGTCCAGGAGTTGGCATGAGAAGGAGCAGGCCAAACATGGGTTGAGGAGTTGGGGAAGGTAAAGAGAGAGAGGATGAGGAGGAAGGGAGATGCCTGGCAGATGAGATCAGAAATGTAAGTCAGGGTGACAATGTCAAGAGCTTGGAAGGTGAGGACAAATCATTGCAAAGTGAAATCGGGAGTCATGAGTCATTCTGGATTTAACCCATGGTGTCAGTGAGAGCTGGATCTCAAAACTTGTCCATAGCCCCTACCCACACATGCAGTGTCCATCCTACCTGCTCACAGGGGAATGTGCTGTCTTTTCCAGGTGGACGGGGTATCCCACAATCTCCCTGTGATAATGGTCAATGGGCAGCTCCGAGCATATCAGCATGGCACTAATGTCCTGGTGCAAACTGACTTTGGCCTCACTGTGAGCTACGACCTGGTTTACCAGGCCAGAGTCACCATCCCAGGGAGCTACCATGGCCACACGTGTGGCCTGTGTGGGAACTACAACGGACAGCAGGACGAGGAGTTCCTGCTCCCCAGTGGCAGGACAGCCCCTGATGTGGCAGCATTTGGCTCTGCTTGGGAAGTCCAGATCCCAGGAGCATCCTGTACAGACAGATGTGCTGGAAACAGCTGTCCAGTTTGCGAAGAGAAGAAGAAGGAGGTCTTCAAAGGGCGCAACTACTGTGGGCTGCTCACAGACCCCGACAGTCCCTTTGCGGCCTGCCATGGCACAGTCAGCCCCAGTGTGTATCAGAGCAACTGCCTGTATGATCTGTGCCTGGGCAACGGGGACGCACAGGTCCTGTGCCAGAGCATCCACAGCTACGTGACGGCCTGCCAAGAGGCTAAGGTCTTCATCCAGCACTGGAGGAGCACCTCCTTCTGCCGTAAGTGTGCCGATAGTTTAGGAGCTCTGGGGAAGGGAAGGGGTCAGTGTTACTGGGCATCTTGCTCCAGGCCTCTGGGCTTCTTCTAGAACTCTTCTAGATGGGAACCAACAATCTCATGTTCCCTTACAAAGGCGCCCTGTTCCTCTCCTCCCTCTCCTGCTCTCCTCTCCTTCATGTCTGTTCCTCTAGTCCTTGGTGTGAGATCTTTCCAGCCATCCTTTATTTCTCTCTCTATTTAAGCTGTGAGCTGCCCGGTCAACAGCCACTACGAGCTCTGCGCTGACCTCTGTACCACCGCCTGCTCTAGAGACATCATGGACTGCCCGGAGACCTGTGCTGAAGGCTGCCAGTGTGATAAGGGCTTCTTCTTCGATGGCCAGGGTTGTGTGACTCTGGAGAACTGCGGGTGCTTCAAACAGGGGAGATACTACAAGGTACAGCCTCAAGCAGTCTGGGTCTGATCTAATTTTTTTTCTCACATATCTTAATCCCTACACTAGTCAGGAACAGGGTTTGCTATAGTGGATCAGAGCATTGGCCTATCTAGCCTGGCATCCCCGCTTTGTTAATACCCAGTGCCCAAAGCACCAAGAAAGGCAAGAAGATTTAATTCCCGTCATCCGTTGTGGGGAAACTCAGGCACAGAATGGGGCAGTGACCTGCTCAAGACCCACCCAGTGAGTCAGTAGCAGATGGGGGATTAAAACCTAGGCATTGTCCTGTCACTCAGCCCAATTCTTAGCTCATTAGAAAGCCTCTCTCTTTAATGTTAAGAGAAATAATATTATGACACAATAGTTTTTCACACACCTCATCACACAGCTCTGAGTTTAGCACTGACAGAAATTATTATAAATAACCATTTCCACTTACATTGCGTTATTTCCTCCTTCCCAAACATCCCATCAGCCCAGTGAGACGGTCCTGATGAACGAATGCCAGCAAAGCTGCACCTGCGTTCCTGCCCAAGGGGTGACCTGCAAAGCCCACAGCTGCACCAGTGGAGCAACCTGCCAGATCAGAGACGGCGTCATGGATTGCATCGGCCAAGGTAAAGTCACTGATTGAAACATGCCCTGAGGGGTTATTGCATAAGCAGTGAGTAAAGTCATTTTAATTATGTCTCCTCACACTTCTCACTCTCTCTCTCCCCTTTTATTTAGCCTGGAACGCTGACCCGTAATATTACAGCATTTTGACTTGAAAGATGGAAACATTTGTTGGGTCAGTCTCTGCTGCGTCCATCTTCTGATGTGCACAGCAGAGCCAAGTGGGCAGGGAGCTGATCACACTCCTAGATCTTCTCCCTGGCTGTAGCCTAGGAGCTGCTCTAAATTGGAGCCTACTGGCTGTGGGGGCCATTAGTCAGCTGGGCACTGTCAGAGCCCAGCACATCCCAGCCACTCTCCTTTGCCTGCTCCATGCTGCCCACAACATGCCCATAGGTGGTGTACCACCTCTGCCGGGCATTGCGGGGAAGGAGACATAGGAGCCTGTTTTGCTGTGGACACACACATGCAGTATGGGACTTGCGGGAGGTTTGTGAATGATGCAAAGGAAGTGTGTATGGGGAGAGAGGAAGAGAGACGGAGGAGTGCATGGTGATAGATAGATATAACGATATGTGTGGGGGGAGAGATAGGTAGATAGATAGATAGATGTTACTGATTAATCTGCTGTTTCTTGTCTTTCTGTTGTCTTTCCCCACTAGTTATTCCAAAGCCATCCTGCAGTGTGGTCAGCTGCAGGGAAGGAACTATTTGTAAGATGATAAATGAGCAGCCAAAGTGTGTGCCAGTCTCTCGGGGCACGTGCTGGGCTGGGGGATACTTTCATTACCACACCTTCGATGGATGGGTGTATGATTTCCATGGCAACTGCACCTACACCGTGGCCAAGACCTGCAGGGATGCCTCCGGCCTGCCCTCCTTCCATGTCATGGCCAAGAGTGAGAACAGTGGGAACACACAGGTCTTCTACAGTGGGTCAGTGACTGTCCAGGTGGATGGAGTCACTGTCACAGCAGCCAGGGCTGAAGCCGGCTTTGTGTGGGTGAGTGCTGGGCGCGCACATCCACTCTGCTCTTATGTCCACCCTGTAGGCTTTGCTAAATAGAGGGCAGGAAACTGCAGCCCCCACCACGGATGGGGCATGTTGTGGATAGGACAGAGCAGGCAAAGGAGCAAAGGAGAGTGGCTGGGAGGTGATGGGCCCTGACAGAGCCCAGCTGGCTAATGGCCCCTATGGGACCACAGCCAGTCAGTTCCATTTAAAGCAGCCCCCAGGCTACGCCCAACATAGACAAGGCCCAGTGTGGTCAGTAGTTAGATAGGTTACCTTTGCAATGAAGTAATCCAAGGCTTTGCAGTGGGGAGTCTTGTTGAAGTAGTAGGGTGTGCTCTGCTGCTGTATCAGTGCTGTTCCTTAAGTCCCAACACTGTGCTAGTGGATGGGTAGGCTTCCTAATAGGGGCACCCTGTGCTCAGAGTCAATGCTGACACCAATGCCAGTAGCCACTGTGTTGAGCTACAGGGAGTGGGGTGGGCCACCTAAAAGGGAACATTGTCCCGGCAAGTCAATGCTGACCCCAATGCCTATCTAGCAGGTGCTGTGTGGCAGGGAGTGATGTGGGAGGTCAGTTGGGGGCGCTATCCCTCAGAGTCACAGCATGGTGCTACAGAGTGCTGTACTGAAGGGTGCGGGGTGCATAACTCGGTGTGGGGAGCTGTCGGCTCTGTCTCAAGCACATGGGATCTGCATGCCAGATAAAGTGTAGACCTGAGCATTTGGTCATTACCTATCCCCAGCGCATCATGCAAGAGCAGGGCCAGTATTCCAGCTATTGTGGGCAAATCCCAGCTCCGCTGAGTCCATCCTGTCACAAATTCCCCAGCAGTTTCTAATGTAACAGGGATCCCTCTGACACCCCACCTGAGGAGAATCCCCACTCCTGGATCCAGGAGGACATTGCCTGAACTCTAAGATACGGGGAAACTGAGGCGAAGCTAGGCAGCTCAGGGCTTTACCCTACAGAGCCTGCTCCAACCTGAGGTACCTCAGGGACCCTAGAATATTGTACACAGCTCCTTGAGACCTCTTGCCCCTCAAGTGCTCCTCCTAAGGGCTCTCACCCACGCAGCATTGTTCCCACAAGAGCAGCTCCCTAATGGTTCGAACCAATGCAGCCCCCGTCCCCTAGAGTAGCTCCCACTCATTCTTCTCCTCAGTCCTTTTGTCTACAACAGGCTACACCACAATCATGGATATAATGTAGGACCTGGTTGGAAAAATCCTATGAATAGCAATGGGGCCAAATCACAATTTCCAGTGAATCTGGACACAAACTTGAACCAAATTTGGATTAAAACATCACATTAGATAGAGCTGGCCTGAGAAAGCTAATTCCACTGGCAGAAAGATTTCAATATTTTGAAAATTAGCTTCATTCCAATATGGAACGAAATATGGAACGAAACTCATAAATTACTACATTTTCTATGAAGACGAATGGAGCCCCAGCTCCAGGTCAGTCCGCCCAGCAGGCTGCTGAGGAGCTGGTGGCAGGAAAAAACAGACAGGTTTTGAAATCGGCCTTGTTTCCATCAGAACTCCTTGGAAAAGGAACGATCTTCTCAAAACGCTTTTGATTTTGATGAATAGGCAAATACTAGTGAAAAACTATATCAGAGTAGAGCTCAGTATGTACATGACAGACCTGTGCTCTTGATTGTGACCTTTCCCCTTTCTTTCTCACCGTGAAGGTGAATAACACCAGGGCCCACTTACCCATCTCCCTGAACAACGGGGCCCTTCGGCTCTATCAGAGCGGCACCTCCCTCGTCCTCCGCACCGACTTCAACCTCAGGGTGTCCTATGACTGGAACAACCACCTGAGGGTCACCGTCCCTAATGACTTCTCCGACAGTCTGTGCGGCCTGTGTGGCAACTATAACGGGGACCCCTCCGATGACTTCCGGACCCCGGACGGGGATCTGGCTCCCAGTGTCACCGCCCTGGGGAAAAGCTGGGCAGTGGAAGATGAGGATCAGTTTTGCTGGCACGATTGCATTGGAGGCTGCAGACCCTGTGCCGCCAGCATAGCCAGAAAGTACAAGGAGGAGGCCTCGTGCGGCTTGATAGCCAAGGTCTCAGATGGGCCCTTCAGCCAGTGCCACAGCAAGGTGGATCCTACAGTCTACTTGGACAACTGCGTGTATGATCTGTGCCACAACGACGGTTACAGAAAGGCCCTGTGTGAAGCCCTGAAGGCCTACGCGGACGCCTGCCAGCTAGAGGGGGTCAGGATTGAGGAATGGAGGCAGCTGGCCAGATGCCGTGAGTACAGATTTGTATGCCAAGGTCTACGGTGTGCTGGTTAGACTGGGGAACCTGGGACTCAGCACTCTTGAGTTCTAGCCCTGGTTTTGGGAGGGGGCGTGATCGAATGGCTTGGGATTGAGCAGCGATTGGGAAATCAGGACTCCTGGGTTCTGTTGTACCCACAGTACTTGTCTGTCTGTGGAATTGCTAAGCTGCCTGTCACTTTGAGTATCTGACATCCACTAATAACACATGGGAGCTGGGGTAAGATGGTGACAGTTTAAGTCACTCATAGAATTCTAAGCCAGTGGTTCTCAACCTATTTATTATTGTGGGACGCATATGCAGCTCTCTAGGTGTTATATGAGCTGCAGCCACACAATATATATACTACCTGTATGGCCCAGAGGATGTCACATGGGCCACAGCGACCTGTGGACCTCGGGTTGAGAACCACTGCTCTAAGGCCCGAAGGGACCATGATGTTAATCTAGTCTGACCTCTTGCACGTTGCAGCCCACAGAACCTCTCCCACCCACTCCTGTAACCGACCCCTAACCTCTTGCTGAGTTACTGACATCCTCAAATCTTGATTTAAAGACTTCAAATTCCAGAGAATCTGTCATTTACACTTGTTTAAACCAGCAAGTAACCTGTGGCTCAAGATGCAGCGGAAGGCAAATAATCTCTAGGGTCTGCCAATCTGACCTGGGGGGAAAATTCCTTCCTGACCTCAAATATGGCAATCAGCTGGACCCTGATCATGTGGGTGAGACCCACCAGCCAGACACCTGGGAAAGAATTCTCTGTTGTAACTCAGAACCCTCCCCATGTAGTGTCCCATCACTGGCTGTTGGAGACATTGCTGCTACCACTTGCAGATCAGCTACATGCCTTTGTGAGCAGTCGCATCATACCTTCCCATCCATAAACTTATCAAGCTCAGTCTGGAAGCCAGTAAGGTGTTATGCCCTTATTGCTCCCCTTGGAATGCTATTCCAGAACTTCACTCCTGTGATGGGTATCATCTAATTTCTAGGCTAAACTTGTTGATGACCAGTTGATGTCCATTTGTTTTTGTGTCAACATTGGCGCTTAATTTAAGTAACTCCTCTCCTCCCTGGTGTTTATCCCTCTGATGTATTTATAGAGAGCAATCATATCTCCCTTCAGCCTTCTTTTGGTTAGGCTAAACAAGCCAGTCTTGTCTCATAAGTTAGGTTTTCCATTCCTTGGATCATCCTAGTCGCCCTTCTCTGCACCTGTTCTAGCTTGAATTAATCTTTCTTAAACATGGGAGACCAGAATTGCACACACTATTCCAGATGAGGTCTCACCGGTGCCATGTATAATGGTACTAATACTTCCCTGTCTCTACTGGCAATACCTCTCCTGATGCATCCTAGGACTGCATTAGCCTTTTTTCACAGCCGCATGACATTGGTGGCTCTTAGCCATCCTGTGCTCAACTAATACATCCAGGTCTTTCTCCTCCTCTGTCACTTCCAACTGATACATCCCCAGTTTATAACAAAAATTCTTGTTGTTAGTTCCTAAATGCATGACCTTGCACTTTGCACTATTAAATTTCATCCCATTTCTATTACTACAGTTTTCAAGGTCATCCAGATCTTCTTGTATGATATTCCGGTTCTCCTCCATATTGGTAATACCCCCCAATCTTGTGTCATCTGCAAATTTTGTTACCACTTTTTGTGCCAATGTCATTAATAAAAAATGTAAAATAAGATTGAACCCAAGACCAATCCCCGAGGAACTCCACTATTAACCTTCCTCCAGCCTAACAATTCACATTTCAATATGTCCTGTTGTAGTCTCCCCTTTAACCAGTTGCTTATCCACCTTACAATTCTCATACTAATCTCCATCTTCTCCAATTTAACTAATAATTTCCCATATGGAACTGTATCAAATGCCTTACTGAAATTCAGGTACATAAGATCTACTGCATTTCCTTTGTCTAAAAAATCAGTTATCTTCTCAAAGAAGGTGATCAGGTTGGCCGGGCATGATCTACATTTTGTAAAACCATGCTGTATTTTATCCCAATTACCATTTACCTCTGTTTCATTACTGCTTTCTTCTTCAAAGACCCGCATACAACTGAGGTCAAACTAACAGGCCTGTAGTTTCCTGGACCACTTTTCTCCCTTTCTTAAAAATAGGACCAATATTAGAAATTCTCCCCCAAGTTTACAGATTTATTAAAAATCCTTGCTATTGGGCTTGCAATTTCATGTGCCAGTTGCCTTAATATTCTTGGATGGAGATTATACAGGCCCCCCGATTTAGTCCCATTAAGCTCTTTGAGTTTGACTTCCACCTCGGATGCGGTAACTTCTACTTCCATATACTTGTTCCCATTAGCTATCCTGCCACTACCCCAAAACTCTTCATTACTCTTATTAAAAATGGAGGCAAAGTATTCGTTTAGGTGTTATACCTGGATTATCTTTAATCTCCACCCCATCCTTAGTGCTTAGTGGTACCTTTTTATTTATATGGCTATAGAAAATTTTACTCTTGGTTTAATTTCGTTTGCAAGGTCCAACTTTGCTTGGCTTTTGCCAGTTCTCACTTTATCCCTACACTTTCTGACCTTCAAGAGGTAGCTTTCCTTCCTGATCCAGCCCTTCTTCCATTCCTTGTAGGCTTTCCTCTTTCTCTTAATCACCTGTTTGAGACGTTTGCTCATCCAGCTCGGTCTGCAACCCTTCCCTATGAGTTTTTCCCCTTGCTTGGAATGCAGACTTCAGATTGTTTCTGAAACTCCAAGCCTCCTTCACATTCAGATCCTTGAGTTCTTCAGTCCAGTCTACTTCCTGGACCCTAACTAATTCCCTTATTTTTTTAAAGTTTGCCCTTTTGAAATCAAGGATCCTAGTTGCAGATCTATTTTTGTTTATCCTTCCATTTAAACTGAATTAGTTCATGATCACTTGAACCCAGGTTGTCCCCTACAACCAGTACTTCTAGGAGGTCCTCACTACTCACCAATACCAAATCTAAAATGGCATCACATCTTGTTGGTTCAGGGAGTATTTGGTGAAGAAATCTGTCAGGTATCCCATCCAGGAAAATCTGGGCCCTACTATTATTGGTAGCACTTTTCCTCCAATCTATATCTGGGAAGTTAAAATCTCCCATAATCACACAATTCCCAATAGTATTCCTTTCATTATAGCCCCACAAGATACATCCCCCTCTGTCTATTTTAAATACTGTTTTTGCTTGGAGAGAACTTGCTGCTAAATCTGTGGGTCCTTCACTCCCCAGCCATGGAGTGCCCCCTGGAGAACAGCCAGTACCAACTCTGTGGAACAGCCTGCCCAGCCACGTGTGTGGATCAGTCAGCCCCCAGCAGCTGCCAAGACCCCTGCGTAGAAAGCTGCCAGTGCAAGGATGGTTTTGTGCTGAGCCAGAGCAAATGCATACCCAAGAGCGGCTGTGGGTGCCAGTTTGAAGGGCGCCCCTATGCCCCCAACGAGAGCTTCTGGGTAGATGAGGCATGTGGGACATGGTGCACGTGCAACGCAGCCACTAGACAAGTTGAATGCGTGGCTGCTACATGCAAACACTCGGAGAGGTGCGGGCTAGTGAATGGCATACGGGGCTGTTACCCCTCCAGCTACGCTACCTGCTCTGTGACAAGGAATCTGCACTACGCCACCTTTGATGGACAGAGATACGACTTCAAAGGCACCTGCCGCTACCAGCTCACGGCCCTGTGCAAGAAGGCAGAGGGACTGGTGGACATTGAGGTCTACTTCCAGGAGAACAATACCGCTCCTCTACAGATCAAGATTTATCAGACCAGCCTCAGGATCAGCAATCAATTCCCTGGGAAAGTCCTGGTGAGTTTATCAAATTGTCTCTAATCTCTCTAAAACATTTCTAGAAAGTCACCTGTGTCATCAACACAGGTTACAGACAGTGCATGGAAGGACTGTGAAATATAGAATGAATGGTAACTGGATTCTTCTATGAACAGGGAGTTGATGGAGATATTTAAGGATTGTGGTGCTGCCATTTCACTTGACATGGGTCAGAAAGTGTCAGTAGCATCCAGCATATGTGGGAACCTGGGGCTCATGTAGAACAGAGAGGAGGGAACTGCAACAGCCAAAGCCAGAGGTAATGAAAGTCTGGTTGGAGGATCCTGTCCAGTCTGGAGAGCTGGGATTCAGGCAGGTTGTAGGGATTGGAGCAGGGCAGACTGGACAAAAAGTTAAACAGAGGTGGATTTTTATTGTAATTATGGGCTGGAGCTCTGTGCTGGAGCGAGAGGTTCCACCACGAGCGAGCAATGTTTCATATACTGAATGATTTGCTCTTACAGATGAATGGTTTCCTGATTAACCTTCCCTTCAACCTCAATGATAAGAAAATAACTGTGTATAGAAAGGGCTGGGCCACAGTGATCCAGGCAGACTTTGGCCTCACCGTTACCTATGCCGGGTGGTCAGGACGCATCACGGTCACTCTGCCAGTGACCTACGCGGGAGCCGTGTGTGGTCTGTGTGGCAACTTCAACAAGGACAGGGAGGACGACTTGCTCATGAGGGATGGCACACTGGCACCAAGCCCAGTCAGCTTTGGCCAGAGCTGGAAGGTGGGCGACCTCCTGGGATGCTCTGTAGTAACGATACCACCATGCGCAAGTATAGAGGCTATTGAAAAGGAACAACGAGGTAGCAGGGGGCAGTGTGGGATCATCCTAGACAAGAATGGCCCCTTCAGAGGATGTCACAGCAAAGTGGACCCCCATGGGTACTTCATAGACTGCGTGTACAGCTATTGTGTCCTCAGTGAGCGGGAGAGTAACGTCTGCCAGGCCATTGCTGGCTATGCTGAGGCATGTCAGGAAGCTGGAGCTATGGTGCATCCCTGGAGGACTACGAAATTCTGCTGTGAGTCACCTGTGTTCACTACTGATTGCCCCATGGGGCTTGTTAATTTTTGTTGGCTGGTAAATGTTGAGCTAAATGCTCAGCATATCCTGTTCTGCAGAATGTTTCTTAAGAGACAAAGAAGCCCTCTCTCCAAAGGATGGGTACAGTCATAGGAGCTGGCCCCTCACCGTGCCCTATCAATGTGCTGCACCCCAGGCCAGAGGGGCACTGTCTGGGGATGTAGTAGTTCCCTCCATGGTCTATCCAGTCAATCCTTGGCTTCCCTGCTGAGCCTGGATACAATCAGAGGTGGGAGTCAGTGGAGTCTTAGTAATTGAGATATCTGTCCACTAGGAACTGGTTTGGGAACCCACCAACTCGTCTCCCATAAGCCATCATCTGGGAATGAGTTTTAGGAACTACTGACCTAGAATCAAAGCAAAAAGCTTGTGGTGAAAAGCTCTACAGAACAATTCCAGGCCCACGAGCCCTCCACTCCCTACACTCTGATCTTGGACCAGATTAGAAGCCTAACCCTTGGAGAGAGATTGTCTGTATCCCATTACCTGGTGTCCAGGGGCAGCTCTAGGCACCAGCAAAGCAAGCACATGCTTGGGGCAGCCCATTTGCAGGGGCGGCAGGGATCCAGCATGGGAGCTAAGAACCAACAGGGGGCCCTGGGAGCTGTAGTTCCTTGGTTAGCTCCCTGCCTATAGAGCCAGCCCTGGAGCAGGGAAAGAACTACATTTCCCAGCATTCCCTTGGCCACTACCAACAGGAAAGACAGGGAGGGAGTGAGAAAGCTGAGACCATTCTACAGCCTGCTTTGAATGGAGAGCTGCACTGGGAAGGGTAGGGATACCATATTTTAACATTCAAAAAATAGGACACTCCACGGGAAGGGAGGGTAGCCCCACCCTGCCACCATCCACTCCCTCCGACAGCCCCCCACAGAAACCACAACCCATCCAACCCCCTTGCTCCCTGTCCCCTGATCACCCCCTCCCGGGACCCCTGCCCCAACTGCCCCCCAGGACCCCACCCCCTATCTAAGCCCCACTGGTCCTTGTCCCATGATTGCCCCCTCCTGAGACCCACCCCCATCTAAGCCTCCCTTCTCCTTGTCCCCAACTGCCCCCTCCTGAGACACCCCCCCTCAAGTTCCCCCCTAGGACCCCACCCCCTACCTGTCCCCTGACAAACCCCTGGGACTCCCATGCCTATCCAACTGCTGCCTGTCCCCTGAGTGCCCCCCCGAACCTCCGCCCCATCCAACCCCCCCTACTCCCTGTCCATTGACTGCCCCCCCCGGAACCCCCTACCCCTTCTCCAACCTCCCAGTCCCCTTACCGTGCCACTCAGACCAGTGTGTCTGGCTTCGCGCAGTGCCAGACACGCTGCTGCATACATGCTGCCGTGCTCCCCTGCGGAGCCACAGCCCCCTCCCCCCAGCACCTGCCTTCCAGATTTGAACACCTCAAAATTCAGGAGTGCTCAAGCTCAGTTACTTCATTTCTCCCAAATCAAATATACTGATCCACTAACTTGCTGTAGAAAAAGTAGGATAAAATTGAGCAAGAAATGCTTCCCAGTGGTTATTACGACTGGAATTGCTATTTTCAACAGTCATTGCCTTTTTTGTTTGTTTGTTTAAAAGGAAGACCATGATATCGCATTGGCAAATTCCCCATAGAAAGAAAGAATGGAACAAAAGAATAAAAAAGGCACCTCAACTTTTTCTCATTTATGTAGGACAGTCTTAGAATATGCATCCAGATATTCTCCAATCACACAAGCTGAAAATGGTTCCACTTTACTGCAGTTCTGTAATCATATGGGAACCAATCCTATCTGTGTTCTGTGCACATCCAAAATTCCTGCTGAATGACCCGCCCTGGGAGCGAGTTACCAGTGACCCAGGGCTGCGGTGGAAGGAGGGTGCAGGTGGGGGGGGGGGGGAAAGAGAGCCCAGGGCTGGGGCAGCAGGAGGTTTGTGTGGGGGGCAATGGTGGGGGGGTACGGGGGAACCCAGGGCTGGGACGGCAGGGGGGTGCGGGTGGGGGGGTGAGAGCCCAGGGTTTGGGCGGCAGGGGGGTGCGGGTGGGGGGGGGGGGCGGCGAGGAGCCCAGGGCTGGGACGGGGGGGGGGGGGGGCAGCCAAAATGTTTTTTGCTTGGGGCAGCAAAAAACCTAGAGCCGGCCCTGCTGGTGTCTCTGGGGCACCCAGTCCCCCAGACTGGGACCTAATTAGAGATGTTGCCCTTTTATTAATTAATCAAACCAAGGAAATAGAAAATTAGGAGCTTGAATGAAATTGCATGTTCTGTGATGGTTCATTGCGCACATTGCTAATGCACTATATGAGCGAACTCTTTGTTCTAATTACAGCTCCGTCCTGTCCCCTGAACAGTCACTATGAATTCTGCAGCAGCTGCGATGTGACATGCAGCAACCTCTATGCCCCGGTGCAATGCAAAACCCAGTGTAAGGAAGGCTGCATGTGTGACCAGGACTTTGTTCTCAGTGGTGACCACTGTGTCCCCTTTTCCCAGTGCGGATGCCTCCACAGAGGACTTTACTACCAGGCCGGGGAGACCTTCCACCCGAGCGGTTCATGCGAGGAGCAGTGCGTGTGTCAGGCTGGTGGGGAGGTTGTGTGTAAGGCATTCTCCTGCGGCACTGGTGAGGAATGCGGGGTGGTGGACGGTGTCCAGAAATGCCACCCATTTGAATCTGTGACCTGTTCTGCCTCTGGCCATCCTCACTACCTCTCTTTCGACGGGGTCTCCTTTGACTTCCAAGGCACCTGCACTTACATCCTGGCCAAGACCTGCACCGATGCCAGTGACCTTACACCATTCACTATCAGCGTAGAGAAAGAAGATTGGGGCACTAGGAATATGTCCGTGACCAAGCTGGTGTCCATTCAGGTGTATGGGATCACACTCACCCTGCTGCAAAACAAACAGGGGCTCATCATGGTAAGTCCTTCTCCAGATCCTCATTTAGATCATTCTTGATTCCTTTTGGACAGGAGAGATTCACTTCTATACTGGTTTGTCCTCTCATGGCCAGAGGTCACTCTATAGGTGGCCTTCCTCGGTTTACCCTCTTGGACCTCTGAATAACTTTTACAACTTCTAATAATAGCAGCCCTCCTAGGGGGTTGGTTTATTAAATTAGCACACATTATGAATAAAGTTTTCACATCCACCCATTTACCTGGTCACTCCCAGGCTTTTCCTGCCTGTCTTCTCACTTCCCGAGTTTCAGGTTTCCTTGCTGGAGTGTACTGGTCTGCATCAGCCTCTGCACTCTCTTCTGTTTTCCCTGGGAACTCTTTGTGCTGGGCCATCAGCCTGGTCTTCACCAGCTGCTCTTATAGGGGAATCATGTAATTGGTGCTCAGGTGTGCCTACTTAGTAATACCTACTTGTAATGCCTACTTGTCTGGCCTCAGGCCACTAGCCCTTAAGGGGCAAGCCACCCTGTTACAAGGTTCTTATTCCGTGCTCATCACTGGAGTACTTGAGCATCTTCCAGTAATACACTAAGCAATGTGACTCACTTCTGTCTCCTATTTGCTCTCTTCTCCTCTCCCCAGGGGAAGTTGTGTGTTCAGTGGGGTGTTTTGTTGTGGATTTTTCTTAATATTCCGCTCCCTCCCCTGAGCGTTCTGTGTCCTTGCTCAGGGCCAGCCCACAACATTTTGGCACCTGAGGCGGGGAGCTCAAATGATGCACCCTTGCCCCCTCGCTTGGGCAAAAACTTTGAAAGGTCTCAATTCTGCCTTCTTCCTGTTCTACTCCTCTCATGGTACTGCTCTGCCACCTACCCCAATAAAGGAGAACTAACAACTTAAAATGCCTTGTGCAAAAATTTTAAGTAACACTTAACTTTCAAATGCCTGAACAGCAAATGCAACTTTTCTTGTCTGTATAGTAAACACTGGCATTTTTATCTGTTTGAATAATCAAAGTGGTGGTTTCCGTGCTTCTGCATTGCAAAGATTTGAACTGCTTCCTGAAGGTCCACAGTCTGGGCCAGCTCATGCTCTATTGAGATGGTTGCAAGGCCGACCAGCCTCTCCTGTGTCATTGTGGAGCGTAGATGTGCTTTTATGAACTTCAGCTTGGAGAAGCTGCATTTTCCACTGGCAACTGTTACAGGAAGTGTTAGAAGTATGCACAGAGCAACAAAAGCATTTGGAAAGAGGGTGGTCATCTTATTTGTGCACATACATTTCAGAACAGCCTTTGGAGTTGATCCTGCTGAAATGTATCTTTCATGATAGGACTTTCAGTTCATCACCTAAATCACTCGCATCAGTATCGCACATGTCAGCATGTGTCAACACTGTCTCTAGTGCCCTGCATTGCTGGTGTAGGTCTTCTTCAGGTATAGCGAGGAGTTTTGGAATATCATACAACATCCCAAATATACTGCTGTATTCCTTGAGCTGCATGAAATGTTCTTCAGCTGACTGTATTGCACAATCTAGCACCTGGTTAAAGAATTCAACTTTGAATTGTTGTTTGGGGTCTCTTATGGGATTAGCCCATGCCTCATAATAAAATGTCTTCTTCTTCAGCGACTCTTGTATTCTTGAATGGGTGGGAAAATAGCTTCAGTGTGAAGTTCCTCTACCAACTGTGCACTCTTCAGAACGTTTTGAAATCCCTCATCTGACCGGTAAGACTGTAGATATGACTTTGCTTTGTCCAGTTGTTCCATTGCTCCAGATATATCAAGGTCAACACCTTGGAGTCTCTTGCTTACAACATTTATTTCAAACAGCATGTCATGCCACAACACTAAGCCACATAGAAATTTGAAGTTATGTATGTTTCTGGTGATTCCATTTCCCTCTGCCACTGTTCTCCCACAAACAGTTCCTGTCATAGCATTATCCTCCATAATGGCAACTATGGCATCATCTATCTTCCCAATTTGGTGTTTGATAGGCTTTATTGCCTCACTCAACTTTCCCATTGTGTGGCACTCAGTGGTTTCAGTGTCAGAGAGGATGTTCCCAGATGTTGCTTCAAAATTTGCCACTGATGAGTTGATGCAGAGAAAAATACAAAGATGCTTTGAATTACATTAAAAAATTCAGCAGCCTCACTAGAAGCTGATGCTGCATCACTGACCACCAAATTCAATGAATGAGAATTGCATGGGACAAAAAAAGCTCGAGGGTTTAACTCTCGGATCCGTGTCTGCACTCCTCTGTTCTTTCCTCTCATGTTGGCACCATTATCGTAGCCCTGACCTCTCATGTCAGCTATCGCAATGCCCGTATCTTCCAGCTTTTTAAGAAGCACATTTGTCATACCAACTCCTATAGTATCATCAATGTCAATAAATACTAGAAAATGCTCTCTGACAGTCACCGTTGCAGGGACATTTTCACTAGGTTCTGTTGTTGTTACAAATTGCATCATTAAAGTCATTTGTTCCATATGGCTGTCAGGTGTGCAGTCCAGAATAATAGAGTAATATCTTGCTGACTTCAGATCTGCCACAGTCTTCTGTTTGACTTTTGTTGCCAGTAACTGTATGATCTCATTTTGAATTGTTTTTCCAAGGTAGTGGTGTGTGTACATTTTTTGGGTGGTAACTCTTCTTAGATGTTCCTGGAGTACAGCATCAAACTCAGCCATCAGCTCCACAATTTTAAGGAAGTTTCCATTGTTTGGCACATACAGTGATCTGAAGTGCCAGGCAGTGCTAAGTTTTGGGTAGCAAGCATTCTCACAATGCTTTTCAGAACATTTTTCCAGTAAAGAGACTGATGCAATCTATGATCATCTATGGTGGCCTTTAACCTTAGTCTCATCTCAAGCTTTCCACCTATGGAATGCTCTCTGGTGATTTGCTGCCTTCTCATCGCATGCCAGATTTCTAGCCAGATTTTTTCCAGTTCCTGTAGGACCCAATGTGGCTGGAACCGTAGACTAGAAGAGTTTGCAACAAAAACATTCTGCAGCATTCTGGGTTTTTGAGTACATAAGCCATGGCCTCTCCACTTTCTCACCATTGGGGATTTCACGCCATTAATGTGTTGGATAGAAACTTCTATTTTCATTCTCTTTGGGGAACATGAATTTTTTCACTTGCTGTGGCCCATGCAGTACAAGGAAGTCCCTGAGGCTACTGCTCAAGTGGGTCCACAGTCCTGGATCATCTAGACTTAAGGAACTAAACTCAGCAGTAGTTGTTTCTTGCGCCTCCACTACACTCTTCGCTGATATACACTTTTCTTTAGGAATGTGCATGGTTACATCCATTTGAGATGGAGATATGGATGCTGCAGTAGCTGTCAGGTCACCTGCACTCTGACTAACTGGAAGATCAGGCATCTCCTCACCACTCACATCCTCACTGAGGCCGGAAGGCTCACCGTGAACATTTGTGTCTATGTATCTCAGGAGAGCTCCTTTCTGCTTAAATAGAAAAGGTTCCTTTGCTTTCTTTCTTTTTCTGAATGCTGCCCCCAAAGGGCGTTTTCTTCTTTCACTCATGACTGCTGTTCTGTTCCAGCTATAGTGGCTCTCAACACTCAATTGAAGGGGACAAATAAGCAGGCTGGTAGCAGGGCCTGAGTGAGGGAAGATATCAGCATCTTAAGGGCGTAACTGGCTCCTACTACTTCAGTTGACTGCCCGTTCTCCTCAAGTGGGTTCAGGGAAGCAGCAGGAAACAGGAAGCTCCCTGAGAAGCTGGTGTTAATCAGTCCAGGCTCCTGGGGGTGCTGGAGAGGTACATAAGAGGCTCCTCCTCCTCTCTCTCATAGAATCATAGACTTTAAGGTCGGAAGGGACCATTATGATCATCTAGTCTGACCCCCTGCACAATGCAGGCCACAGAATCTCACCCAGCGGCGGCTCCAGGCACCAGCGCTCCAAGCACGTGCCTGGGGCGGCAAGCCACAGGGGGCGCCGTGCCGGTCCCTGCGAGGGCGGCAGTCAGGCAGCCTTTGGCGGCATGCCTGCAAGAGGTCCACCGGTCCCGCGGATTCGGCAGCAATTCGGCAGTGGGTATGCTGAAGCCTTGGGACTGGCGGACCTCCCGCAGGCATGCCGCCGAATCTGCGGGACCGGGGACCTCCTGCAGGCGCGCCGCCGAAAGCCGCCTGCCTGCCGTGCTTGGGGTGGCAAAAAAGCTAGAGCCGCCCCTGATCTCACCCACTCACTCCTGTATCAAACCTGTGTCTGAGCCATTGAAGTCCTCAAATCATGGTTTAAAGACTTCAAGGTGCAGAGAATCTTCCAGCAAGTGACCCGTGCCACACGCTGCAGAGGAAGGTGAAAAAACCCCAGAGCGTCTGCCAATCTGCCTTGGAGGAAAATTCCTTCCCGACCCCAGATATGGCGATCAGCTAAACCCTGAGCATGTGGGCAAGACTCACCAGCCAGACACCCAGGAAAGAATTCTCTCCCTGCAGCTCCTGCTGCTTTCTGTTATTCCCTCTCACCTTTTCTCCTGTCTGCCTGTTATGTCTCTTGTGCCCTCCTTCCTCCAGCACAGCACTCCACCATCTCTGTGCATCCAGAGCATAGAGAATACATATGCACCAGCAGCAGACACAATTTTCTACACTCTGGGTCTTAGTGGGCCGCCTCAGTTCACCTCATGGTAAGGCCAGCCCTGTCCTCGCTCCTCCCCCCTCCCTCCCAGCCTCCTGCACACTGTGAAATAGCTGTTCGCGGCGGGCGGGAGGCACAGGGAGAGAGGGGGAGCACTGATCTGTGGGGCCTGCTGACGGGAGGGAGGCACTGGGGGAAGGAGGGAGCTTGACTGCCAGTGGGTGCTAAGCACCCACCATTTTTTCCCCATGGGCACTCCAGCCCCGGAGCACCCACCTGTGGTCCCACACCAGATCTAAGGCTCAGCGTCTGGTTACCAGTGATTTCAGCTCTAGCGATCACTGAACAATACAGCGTAGAGTCAAATGCTGTCTAGGACTCCTTAGTCAGCACCACCATCACCATTCTTTCACTGGGATCTGGCCTCTCTACCCCCTGCTTAGCAAGTGAGCTTCTGTTTAGGGGAACTCCTCAATCAGTCAGGACCGGGTAAGTACCGTTCTGCTCATACAATCAGGATAACAACATTTCATTACCCCTCCACTCAAATTTAAAAATATTATTAAAGCTGATGTATATAATACACAGGTTAAGAGAAGAGTGTCTGTACAAGTGATTTGTAACCCAACAGCAGCCAAAATTGAGTACTTTGGCAAAGCAGCCCCCTCTGCTGAATACCTAGGCAGAGTAGGTATGTTTATGCAAATACCATCTGTTCCTGGAGTCCTTTCCCCAAGCTCATTCAGACCCTGCTTACACATCGTTTTCATCCCCAAAGTTTAGCTGATCTTTTAGATACCCTGGGCTCACCTTGAAGATAAGGACAGAGAACTTCAGTGCTCTCTAGAAAGCCAGCGTAGGGACAGGTTTGATATCTGCACAGCAGTCAGTGTTGCTGAGGAGATGTGTTGCAGAGGAGTGTACCAGCTGAAGTTTTCTAAGTGCCAAGGGCTTCGTGTCTGGTTATAGCCCACTGCTGTAATCCTGTCAAAAGTTGACAAAAGCATGAGTAACTGAGGACAGGTCTCATAGCCAACAGGAGATGGTGGAAAGCATTACTCATGGATGCTGCTATATGAGAGCTTCTTGTGGGCACAGTGAGCATCCTCCAGCTCAGCTCCGTCTTCTCTGCTTCCATTCCTGGTTCATAACTCGTGGGTTTTTTGGGGAGGGAGGACATGGACAAGAAGTAAGAGATAGTTCTGAGTGTAGGTGTGGGCATGAAGCAGAGCTGCAGGCCAAACATGGGTGCACGAGATGGGGATGGTAAAGAGAGAGGATCAGGGAGGAGGTGGGTGGTTAGCAAAAGGAGAGCAGAGAAGTAGGCCAGGGTGATGAGCTTGGAACATATGGACAAGATGTTTCCCCTTGAAGATTTGCCCACATTTTTTCTAACCTGGGTATTGACTTTGAATCTGAACTCTCCTTCTCCTCCTAAACCTCCTCTTGCTGCAAATCTGCCTGTTGGCAATGGCATCATTATCCTCTCTGCCACTGTTTGCACTCAGCCTGTGCTGAAATCCTCCCGCGGGCCTCCATCTCCTCTCCCCTTGACTCTGTGGGTCTCATCAGCGCAGCAGGATGGGAACAGATCGGTGGGGAGTGATTCAAGTGGGAATAGCAGTGCTGATTATCTCTGAGTACCTAACAAAAATCACGCTACACTAGCACAAGGGGAACAGCTGAGATGTGGTGAAGTCAGACCCCAAACAGGTGCAGGCGAAGAGCAGGGTAAGGAGATGGAGGGAGTGGGAAAGAGAAAGGATCAGGAGTGAGGTCAGGGGCAGAGAGAGATGTGGGCCAGAGTGATCATGTGATACAGTGATCAGGGCTTTTACTGCCTAATTTATTGCAGGCCTGGAACCATATTCTGATCTCAGTGGCACTGGTATAAATCTGGAGTTATTCTAAAGTGAGATCTGGAGTCATACTGGATTTATGCAACAGTGTCAGTGAGAACAGAATCTCAAAACTCACTGCCCATAACCCAAACACTACAGTATCCACTCCCCACAGCTCACACGGGATGCTCTGTCTCTCCCAGGTGGACGGGGTGTCCCACAACCTGCCTGTGATCGTGGCCGATGGGCGACTCCGGGCGTATCAGCATGGCGTGAATGTCCTGGTGCAAACTGACTTTGGCCTCACCGTGAGCTATGACCTGGCTTACCACGCCAGAGTCACAGTCCCGGGGAGCTACCATGGCCGGATGTGTGGCCTGTGCGGAAATTACAAAGGACAGCAGGATGACGAGTTCCTGCTCCCCGATGGCAGGGTGGCCCCCGACACTGCATCCTTCGGGTCTGCCTGGGAAGTTCAGATCCCAGAGGCATCCTGTACAGACAAATGTGCTGGGAACAGCTGTCCGGTCTGCAAGGAGGAGAGGAAAGATGTCTTCAAAGCGCACAACTACTGCGGGCTGCTCACAGCCCCTGACGGCCCTTTTGCCACCTGCCACAGCACGGTCAGCCCCACTGTGTATTTCAACAACTGCCTGAATGATCTGTGCCTGGGCAACGGGGACTCCCAGGTCCTGTGCCAGAGCATGCACAGCTACGTGACAGCCTGCCAAGAGGCCAAGGTCACCATCCAGCCCTGGAGGAGCACCTCCTTCTGCCGTAAGTGCTGTGATGCTGATGGGTCTCTGGGACGCACTGGGGAGGGTCATAATTTCAAGGCATCTCATTCCAAACCTTTGGGTTTCTTCAGAAACTCTTCTGGATGGAAACCAATCTTCCATAAGTGTCCTGGTCCTCTCCTCCCAGTCCCGCTCTCCTCCCCTTCATGTCTCTGTACCTCTGGTTCATGGTATGAGATCTTTCCTGCCCTAAATTAATTCTCTCTCTATTTAAGCTCTGACCTGCCCAGCCAACAGCCACTACAAGGTCTGTGCCAAGCTCTGTACCACCACCTGCACTGGAGACATCATGGACTGCCCAGAGACCTGTGCTGAAGGCTGCCAGTGTGACAAGGGCTTCTTCTTCGACGGCCAGGGCTGTGTGACTCTGGAGAATTGTGGGTGCTTCGAGCGTGGGAGATACTACAAGGTACCACCCCAAGCGGTCTGGGTCTGATCTAATTTTTGCTCTATCCACATCTTAATCCCTACACTAGCCAGGAATAGGGTTAGCTATAGTGGATCAGAGCTTTGGCCTATCCGGCCTGGCACCCCCACTCTGCTAGTACCCAATGCCCAAAGCACCAAGAAAGGCAAGATTATTTAATTCCCTTTGTCTATTTTAGGAAACTGAGGCACAGAGAGAGGCAGTGACTTGCTCACGGCCACATAGTGACTCAGGAGCAGATGGGAGGTTAAAACCTAGGTGCTATTTCTGGCCCTTGGCCCAGTGACAGCCTTTCTCTTTAACATTAAGAGCAAATAATATGACAACAGAACAGACATTTTCACACACATCACCACACATTTCTGGGTTTAGCACTGTCACGGAGTCACCGGGCAATGCTCTGGAACTACTCCATACAAAGCCAGTCAGGACTCAGGGGGTTGGACTAGATGACCTCCTGAGGTCCCTTCCAACCCTGATATTCTATGATTCTATGAATAAAACCGCACTTTGTCACAAGCACTGCCTGAAATTAATATAAATAATCTTTTCCCCATTACATTGTGTTATTTCCCCTTTTCCAAACGTCCCCTCAGCCCAGAGAGACCATCCTGACGAATGAGTGCCAGCAGAGCTGCACCTGCGTTTCTGCCCGAGGGGTGACCTGCAAAGCCCACAGCTGCACCAGAGAAGAAACTTGCCAGATCAGAGATGGTATCATGGGCTGCATCAGCAAAGGTGAAGGAGAATCACTGATTGAAATATGCCCCGAGGGGTTACTGTGGGTGGAATAACTGAGGTAGGGATGGGAGAAACCAGTTTACAACAGTTTATTTATTAAGCTTATTTTTCCTCAAGAAATACCCTTCTGCTAATTAACCAGCCTGATCCTGCTTAGCTAATCATAGACAGAGATAGGCAATTTGCAATTCAGCAAGAAGTATGATTGTTACAGAGGTTCCCAGGGTGCAACCTGGACTGTGGGACTGCTGAGCCCTCTGTCCAACCTGGGGCATAAGCGCTGACTCGGTGGGTGCTCCGGGGCTGGAGCACCCATGGGGAAAAATTAGTGGGTGCTCTGCACCCACTGGCAGCTGAGCTCCCCTCACCCCCCGCCCCGCCCCACCTCCGCCTCCTCCTCCCCTGAGCACACCGCCTCCCCGCTCCTCCGCCTACCTCCCAGCACTTCCCACCCAGCCACCGCCAAACAGCTGTTTGGCTGCGTAACAAGCTCTGGGAGGGAGGGGGAGGAGCGGGAACGTGGCACGCTCAAGGGAGGAAGCGGGGAAGAGGTGGGGCCAGGGCAGGAATTTGGGAAAGGGCTTGGAATGGGGGCGGGGAAGGGGTGGGAAGAGGCAGGGCAGGGATGGGCCTCATGGAAAGGGTGGAGTGGAGGCTGAGCCAGGGGCAGGAGGGGGATCGAGCACCCAGAGGAAAGTGGGGAAGTTGGCACCTATGACCTGAGGTATCCCTCTCACTGTGATGCTGTTGGCAAGCTATAAACCTCTGCTGGGTATTGCACTTACACAGACATCCACAGGCAGGGACACGCCAAACCAAGTTTGGCGAATGTTTCTCCTAGCCGTTCATGAACCAACAATAGGGAGGCTCCAGCCAAATCCCCCCAGCTCCCCAGCCTTGCACCTAGGGTGACCAGATAGGGACAGTCCCGATATTTGGGGCTTTTTCTTATATAGACTTCGATTACCCCCCACCCCCTGTCCCGATTTTTCACACTTGCTGTCTGGTCACCCTACTTGCATCCCAGAACGGTACCATCTTGCCTTGGTCAGAAGCCTGACCAGTGTAAGTTCATTACCCAGTCCTCCCCTCCTTCGATGTGGAGAGGACACACACTAGCCTTTATAAACTGAGCTGGTGGACTTCAGAGAGAAGCAGCATAAGAACTGAGTTGTGGGGAGTTAGGAGGGGAGGGAAATCTCTGAGATGAACTTTTCCTCCAATGGGAGTCACAGGTGCTTGGCACCTCTTACCATTTGACCATTAGCACCTGCAGCTCTCACTGATTTATGGACTGAATTCCCTCTCCCAATGGAATCACTGGGAGTTAGCCAATGACAGGGGGGCTGGAACAATTTTTACATTGGGGAGGCTGAGAGCCATTGAACCAAACTGTAAACGTTACCTCCACTGGAATCCACTTCAAGCCAGGAGGTGCAGCAGCCCCCCCAGCACTCCTAGTTCCCACACCTATGGCTAATGACTTCAGTGCCATAGCAATGTGTTATTGAGGGTGCTCAGCATGTTGCTGGATCAGAGCCATAGGTACTTGTGCACATGCATAACTTGAAGCATGTGTGTAGCCTTATTGATTTCAACTGAGCTCACTTGATTAAGTGTTTCGATAGATTGGAACCACAGCTTCCAGCAAACCAAGTGCCGTTGAGTATCCCGGGCTTCCCAACCTCTCAGTGTCCTCTGGCTAGCTCCGCTGGTTCTGCATGAACTCTGTGCCCATGACAGGGCTGGATCTCCCAGCCTAGACACTGGACTTGAGTTCCCTGCCCTGTTGATAGAACTGGGCTTTTCTCCTTTCAGATCCCTGCAAAACCCTGAAATGCCGGATCAAGGAGAGATGCAAAATTGAAGATGGACAAGAGGCATGTGTTCCTGCCTACACTGGAATCTGCCTGGGCTCAGGGGATGCACAGTACCAAACTTTTGATGGCCTGAAGTTTGACTTGCAGGGCACTTGCAAGTACACCATCGCTAAGTACTGTGGCAGTGACCCTACCCTGGAGTCCTTCACCATCGATGAGAAGAACGACAACAGGGGGAACCAGGATATCTCCTTTTGGCAGGTGACCAATATCTACGTCTATGGGTACAACGTCTCCATCTACAAGAGGGAAGTTGGCAAAGTCCGGGTGAGTTTCCCAGCTCAGGGCTCTGTGCCTTTTCTACTTAAACAGTATTTTTTGTGTAGTGCCTCTCACACAAATGGAATCCTAGACACGGGCGACAGGGTAGGCCTCAGCTGGAGTATTGTGTCCAGTTCTGGGCACTGCATTTCAAGAAAGATGTGGAGAAATTGGAAAGGGTCCAGAGAAGAGCAACAAGAATGATTAAAGGTCTTGAGAACATGACCTATGAAGGAAGGCTGAAAGAATTGGGTTTGTTTAGTTTGGAAAAGAGAAGACTGAGAGGGGACATGATAGCAGTTTTCAGGTATCTAAAAGGGTGTCATAAGGAGGAGGGAGAAAACTTGTTCACCTTAGCCTCTAAGGATAGAACAAGAAGCAATGGGCTTAAACTGCAGCAAGGGAGGTCTAGGTTGGACATTAGGAAAAAGTTCCTAACTGTCAGGGTGGTTAAACACTGGAATAAATTGCCTAGGGAAGTTGTGGAATCTCCATCTCTGGAGATATTTAAGAGTAGGTTAGATAAATGTCTATCAGGGATGGTCTAGACAGTATTTGGTCCTGCCATACAGGCAGGGGACTGGACTCGATGACCTCTCGAGGTCCCTTCCAGTCCTAGAATCTATGAATCTATGAATCTATGAGCTGAATATATCATATCGGCAATAAAAGTACATAAATGCAACTGGTCTTGTGTGTTTGACATGGTTGTGATAGATAGATAGATAGATAGATAGATAGATAGATAGATAGATAGATAGATAATTATGCAGACAAATATTAACTGGTAGATAGGGTGTAGCTAGATAAATACTGTGTTTATTCAGGGAAAGTCACTTTGATTTCAGTGATTCTTTTACATGCCACTGGTTAAAGTGACAATGATTTACAGCCGAAATGAGTGGCAAGGTGACAGTTGCAGTAAGAACAAGTGAGGATGAAAGAGCAATAACACCTATCATACCTCCCCCCTCCTCTCTGTCTCTAGCTGAACAGTGTGATCACCAGTCTCCCAGTGACGCTGAAAGACGGTAAAATCAGACTGTACCAGAAAGACCTCAGCACCATCCTGCAGACAGACTTCGGCCTCCAGATCTCACATGATGAAAATTGGCGTGTAGTGATCACCCTCCCCAGCAGCTATTATGGGGCCACGTGCGGCCTATGTGGGAACTTCAACCAGAATCCAGAAGATGACATGATGTCATCCAAAGGCACCATAGTCTCCTCCATCATGGACTGGGCTGCCAGTTGGAAAGTCCAAGACCGGGACCCCCTTTGCTGGGATTATTGCCAAGGCACTTGCCCAATGTGTGATAAGAGCAAGAGAGATCTGTATGGGGATGACAGTCACTGTGGGGTGATCAGTAAAGCACTGGGAGAGCCCTTCAGAGAGTGTCACTCCAGGGTGAGTGCTGATGACTTCTTTGACAGCTGCATCTATGACATGTGTCTGAATGAGGGGGACAAGAGCATTCTGTGTGAGGCGCTGGAGGCCTACGCGAAAGCCTGCAGGAAGCATGGGGTCACTGTCGCTGACTGGAGGACGCCGTCCAGTTGTGGTGAGTCTGGCAGCTTGGTTTCTTATTGACCGCAGTAGTGGTAGTCAATCTGTTTATCTTTTTTGATGAGCATGGGGATGGAAATATCCAGGATCCCTGAGGTACTGGGGTCAGCACTGACTCTTAGGGTAGAGCTCCCCCTAGCAGTCAATCAGCTAAGAGCTAACCCGCCTAGCCCTGTTAGTTAATGAGATCTAAACAATCATTGATTCAGTTGCTCAGGTACATGTACACAGCAGCTGGGAGGCATAATTCTTCTTCAAGTGCTTGCTCATATCTATTCCAATTAGGTGTGCGTGCGCCGCGTGCACGATCGTTGGAAGATTTTTACCCTAGCAACTCTCGGTGGGTCGGCTGAGGCGCCCCCTGGAGTGGCGCCCTTATGGCGCCAGATATATGCCCCTACCGACCCAGCGCCCCCTCAGTTTCTTCTTACCGCCCATGATGGTCGTTGGAACTGTGGAGAGCGGCATAGCTGACCTCCACATCCCTAGCTTTCTCGTTGTATTATAGTTAGTTCTTTAGTGTAGTTTACCAGTTTTAGCAGTTTTAGAGTAGTCTTAGTAAGTTTGTATATATATAGTGTATATATAGTGTATATAGTTGTATATAAGATGAGGAATCAGGGTTTATCCCCGTTCCTCTGTCCCGGTACCAGGACTCATGCCCAAGTCTCCGGGTTTCAAGCCTTGCTCGGCCTGTCTCAAGCCGATGCCCATTGGAGACCCCCACGACTCCTGTCTGAAGTGCCTGGGGGAAGCTCATCAACCCGATAAGTGCTGCATTTGTGCCTTGGACAAAAAAGGAGCGGGACTTCCATCTAAAACAGCTCCTGATGGAAGTGGCACTTAGCCCGGTGCCCCCGGCACTGCGCGCAGACCAGGCACCATCAGTCCGCAGCGCGCCTCCGGCACCGGAGCGACCCAGCACCAGCAAGGTACCTCGGCACCGGACGTCTCCGGCACTGGTACAGACGCGACACCGCTCGCTGTCTCCGCGGCCCAAGAAGCAGCACAAACCACCTGCTGCTCCTCCGCAGTTGCAAGCACCGCCTGCGGCCTCTGTGGAGCAGCGTGCCGTGCCGGACCTCACCGCGAAGGCACCAACTCCGGCACCGTCGATTCCGGTGCCTCAAGCACCGTTGAGTCCGGTGCATATAAGCTCCCCGGTGCACACCGTGGTTGAGCTGGGCCTGCCGTCCACTACAGAAACCTTCTCCACTGCTCGGGACCTTATCGCGCTGACTGAGCCTGGACTGTCCCATCCATAGGGAAGCCCACTTTCATGCAACTTCCATCGCAGAGTGAAACAGCTCGGCACCGCTCTCGATTCTGGTCCCGGTCCCGGTCTCGGTCCCGCAGATGGTCCCGGTCTCAGCGTCGCTCGCAGTCCCGGCACCAATCTCCATCTCGGCGCCGGTCGTACTTGCGGCGCCGCTCCGCCTCCCGAAGGTCTCCCTCCCGGTACGATCGGTACCGATCCAGCTCCCGGCACCGATCCCGGCACCGCTCATCGCGCAGCCGGTCGCGGCACCGCCTGCACCGTCGGTCTTCGTCCAGATCTAGATCGACCTCCCGGCACCGTTATGACTGTTGATCCCACTCCTGATCATGGTACTGCTCGGGACACCGGCACCGGTCCCCATCCCTCAGGTGCGGACCGGTAGAAGGTGACGGTTCAACACAACAAGTGCGTTCGGCACTGCTTTGGCCTTTTCGCCCGAACTCGGCGTCGTCCCAAGCGGCGAGTGGCTATAATGTCCATGGCCAGGACGCGGATGGCGCTAGCCAGGGGCCAGATGTAGGACAGGACCCCGAAAAGGGTCCTCCACAATGGTCCTTCTGGACCCCTTGGGCATACCACCAAGCCCAAGGTGGCCCCTCAGGCGCTTCTTGCTCGGCTCATTCGGAGCCTAGGGTACCTGAGGCAACTGTTAGCCGTCCTCCCCCGATAGCTTTGGAGACGACCGCCCTACTGCCTGAACAGGCTGATGTCCCTACGGACGTGGACCATGGGCAACCGGACACTCCTCAATCTGACCTTCCCCAGGACCCACTAGTCCAGGGATGGTCCTCCTCATCCTCGCCTGACGAAGCCGTGGCAGGCACGTCCTCCTCTGGCCCTCCACCTATAGATCTTCGTCCTCACCAGGACCTGCTTCGTAGGGTGGCACAGAACATGAATCTGCAGGTGGAGGAGGTGACGGAAGTTGAGGACCCGGTGGTGGACATTTTGTCGGCTGATGCCCCCACGCGGGTAGCTTTATCCTTCATTAAGACCATTCAGGCTAATGCCAATATTATCTGGCAGTCCCCGGTGTCCATCCCTCCCACAGCCAGAGTGGTGGAAAGGAAATACATGATGCCATCTAAAGATTATGAGTACTTGTATGTGCACCCCCAACCTTGCTCCCTCGTTGTACAGTCTGTAAACGAGAGGGAGAGGCATGGCCAACAAGCGCCCGCCCCTAAGTCCAAGGACGCTAGGTGCCTGGATCTGTTCAGGCGTAAGATTTACTCAACTGGTGGCCTACAGCTCAGGGTAGCTAACCAGCAAGGCCCTCCTGAGCCGTTATAACTATAACACCTGGAACTCGATGGGAAAATTCAAGGAGTTGGTTCCCTAGGAGTCCAGGGAAGAGTTTGGGGCCTTGCTCGAAGATGGCAAGAAGGTGGCAAGGACATCTCTGCAGGCGTCTTTAGACGCAGCTGACTTGGCAGCTAGAACTCTAGCCTCGGGAGTAGCTATGCACCTCATTTCATGGCTGCAAGTGTCCGGCCTTCCACCGGAACTGCAGCAGACTATACAGGACCTGCCCTTTGAAGGCCAAGATCTCTTTTCAGATAAAACTGATCCAGGACTACAAAGTCTGAAGGATAACCGGGCCACCATGCGCTCATTGGGCATGCATATCCCGGTGACACAATGCAGGCCCTTCCGGCCCCAGCCGCAGCGCACTTACCCGAACCCTCGACCGCGGCAAGACTTCTCTAGAAGGCATGGTCGTGGCAATGGGAGGCGACAACCTGGTCTGCATAACGTCAGATCGCTGGGTCCTACACATGGTGGAAAATGGATACCAACTTCAGTTTATTTCGCCCCCCCCTTCCCACCCTCCCTCCCCATCCCTCTTCAGGGACCCTTTGCACGAGCAACTCCTCTTGCAGGAGGTACAAGCGCTCCTGTCTATTGGAGCGGTGGAAGAGGTACCAAGGGACTTGAGGGGCAGGGGTTTTTACTCCCGCTACTTCCTAACCCCCAAGGCAAAGGGGGGCTTCGGCCCATCCTGGACCTACGCGGACTCAACAAATTCGTGGTAAAGTTGAAGTTCCGCATGGTTACCCTGGAAACTATTATCCCTTCCCTGGATCCTGGAGACTGGTACGCCGCCCTCGACATGAAGGACGCGTACTTCCACATAGCCATTTAACCACCGCACAGGCGGTTCCTTCGCTTTGTGGTCGGAAAGCAGCATTTCCAATTTGCGGTCCTCCCCTTCGGCCTCTCCACAGCGCCAAGGGTCTTCACAAAATGTATGACTGTCATAGCGGCCTGGCTCCGCAGACATCAGATCCAAGTGTTTCCGTACCTCGATGACTGGCTCATTCGGGGTCGGTCCGAGCTACAGGTGCGGTCTCACGTTCAGTTCCTCATGACCTGCTTCAGGCAATTGGGCCTGCTGCTCAACGCTGAAAAGTCCACTTTGGGGCCAACCCAAAGAATAGACTTCATTGGGGCAGTCCTAGACTCGAATCTCACCAGGGCGTGCCTACCGCAGACCCGCTTCCAGTCCATGATGACCATTATCCACGCCCTCCAAAGCTTCCCGACCTCGACAGCATGCACATGCCTTGGTCTTCTGGGCCATATGGCCTCGTGCACCTTCGTGAACAAACATGCCAGACTACGCCTCCGCCCACTTCAGATCTGGCTCTCGTCAGTGTACCGTCCAGGCCGGGACAGTTTGGACACAGTATTCACGGTACCGACGGAGGTCTTGTCCTCTCAGGGTTGGTGGCTAAACCCCAGCCTTGTTTGCGGGGGGATGCCATTCCGTGCCCCACAGCCCTCTCTAGTCCTCACCACGGACGCATCCTCTCTGGGCTGGGGCGCTCACCTCGCGGACCTTCGCACACAAGGCCTTTGGTCCGCACAAGAAATAAACCTGCACATCAACGTCAGGGAACTGAGAGCAGTACGCCTAGCGTGTCAGGTATTCCGCGAACACCTGCAGGGCTGTTCTGTCGCGATCTTCACAGACAACACAACGGCCATGTTTTACATCAACAAGCAAGGCGGAGCGCAGTCATCCCTCCTCTGTCAGGAAGCCATACATCTCTGGGAATTTTGCATAGCCCACTCAATCAACCTGGTGGCGTCTTTTCTCCCAGAAGTCCAGAACACCTTGGCAGATCGCCTCAGCAGGTCCTTCCTCGCTCACGAGTGGTCGATACGTCTGGACGTTATTCATTCTGTTTTCCGGAGGTGGGGATTTCCCCACATAGACCTTTTTGCCTCTCGCGAGAATCGGAAGTGCCAAGTGTTCTGCTCTCTCCAGGGACGTTCCCCGGGCTCCCTGTCGGACGCCTTCCTGATACTGTGGAAAGACCACCTGCTCTATGCCTTCCCTCCATTTCCGTTGGTCCACAAGGTCCTCCTCAAGTTAGCAGAGACAAGGCCCGCTTAATCTTGATCACTCCAGCGTGGCCCAGACAACACTGGTACACCGCACTCCTCGATCTGTTGGTGACGAAACCAATCGCTCTACCATTGTGGCCGGACCTGATCACTCAGGAACACGGCAGGTTATGTCATCCGGACCTGCAGTCCCTCCACCTGACTGCTTGGCTGCTGCATGGCTGACTCAATCCGAGCTGCGTTGCTCCACTTCGGTACAGCATGTGCTCTTGGGGAGCAGGAAGCCCTCCACTAGGTCCACATACCTGGCCAAATGGAAGCGCTTCTCCTGCTGGTGTGCCCTAAACAACACTGTCCCTATGGGGGTGCCAGTTCCTACCATCCTAGACTATCTCTGGTCCTTGAAACAGCAAGGCCTAGCTGTCTTATCTATCAGAGTCCACCTAGCAGCGATCTCTGCCTTCCACCCAGGTGAGAACAGGCACTCAGTCTTCTCCAGTCCCATGGACAGCAGGTTCCTCAAGGGTGTAGAACGTCTGTACCCACAAATTCGTCAGCCGGCCCCTACGTGGGACCTCAATCTAGTCCAGTCTAGACTCATGGGTGCCCCCTTTGAGCCCATGGCCACCTGCTTGATTCTGTACCTGTCCTGGAAAACAGCTTTCCTCATCGCTATCACATCGGCGAGACGAGTCTCTGAACTTAGGGCCCTCACATCGGACCCACCGTATACGGTGTTCCATAAGGACAAGATACAGCTGCGACCTCACCCCGCCTTCCTCCCTAAGGTGGTGTCTGCCTTCCATGTCAACCAAGACATCTTCCTCCCGGTCTTCTTCCCAAAGCCGCATGCTTCGCGAAGGGAACAACAGCTACATTCCCTAGACTTCGCAGGGCTCTTGCCTTTTACATCGAACGAACGAAGCCGTTCAGAAAGACATCCCAACTGTGGCAGACCGGATGAAAGGCCTTCTGATCTCTTCGCAGCGAATATCGTCTTGGATTACGTCATGCATCCGTGCATGTTACGACTTGGCGGGTGTCCCAGCTCCACGACTCACTGCCCATTCTACTTGGGCTCAAGCTTCGTCCTCTGCCTTTCTGGCTCATGTGCCCATACAGGAGATCTGTAGGGCAGCGACTTGGTCATCTGTGCACACGTTCTCTTCCCACTGTGCCATAGTGCAGCAGTCCAGGGATGATGCAGCATTTGGTTCAGCGGTTCTTCACTCCGCGACATCTAAGTCCGACCCCACCGCCTAGGTAAGGCTTGGGAGTCACCTAATTGGAATCGATATGAGCAAGCACTCGAAGAAGAAAAGACGGTTACTCACCTTTGTAACTGTTGTTCTTCGAGATGTGTTGCTCATATCCATTCCAAACCCGCCCTCCTTCCCCACTGTCGGAGTAGCCGGCAAGAAGGAACTGAGGGGGCGCTGGGTCGGCAGGGGCATATATCCGGCACCATAAGGGCGCCACTCCAGGGGGCGCCTCAGCCGATCCACCGAGAGTTGCTAGGGTAAAAATCTTCCGACGATCGTGCACGTGGCGCACACACACCTAATTGGAATGGATATGATCAACACATCTCGAAGAACAACAGTTACAAAGGTGAGTAACCGTCTTTTCTCAGCTCAAGTGGACATTCACACACTCACTCGGCTTGAGATCGATATCTAAAAATATCAGTGTGGATGCAAAGTCACAGGTGACAGTGTAGGCTAGCTGCCCAAGTTTCCTATGTATTGTGACAGACCCAGACCAGTGGGGTACAGGAGTCTGGTAGAGGGCAAATATACTGGTCACTGGATGAGTAGTTTTCTGTTCCCTGAGTGACCAGAGTAGGGGCTGCACTAGAGTAATCAGGAACCTGCTAGAACCAGTTGAGGCAGGCAGACTAATTAGGACACCTGGAGCCAATTAAGAAGAAGCTGCTAGAATCAATTAAGGCAGGCTAATCAGGGCACCTGGGTTTTAAAAGGAGCTCACTTCAGTTTGTGGTGCGAGTGTGAGGAGCTCGGAGCAAGAGGCGCAAGGAGCTGAGAGTGAGAGGGTGTGCTGCTGGAGGACTGAGGAGCACAAGCGTTATCAGACACCAGGAGGAAGGTCCTGTGGTGAGACTAAGGAAGGTGTTTGGAGGAGGCCATGGGGAAGTAGCCCAGGGAGTTGTAGCTGTCATGCAGCAGTTACAGGAGGCACTATAGACAGCTGCAGTCCACAGGGCCCTGGGCTGGAACCCGGAGTAGAGGGTGGGCCCGGGTTCCCCCCAAACCTCCCAATTGACCTGGACTGTGGGTTCTTCCAGAGGGGAAGGTCTCTGGGCTGTTCCCCAACCCACATGGTGAGTCTCTGAGGCAGGAAAATCCGCCAATAAGCGCAGGACCCACCAAGATAGAGGAGGAACTTTGTCACAGTATATATACCCTATTGCCCACATGACATATGTGTGATGTATCTGGCAAGCTGACAATGGTGGAGTTCAGTGTTTCTAAGTGTCCATGGAGTATAGGGGGCTGTGGAACTTTTTTGATGGTCTTCAGAGTGAAGCAGCTATAGACAATTGTGGAGGTAAGAGGGGAGGCAGCTCCATGAGATGTTCTTCTCCGATTGAAATGCATGGGATCTGAAGGTGCTTAAACCTCTCAGAATTTGACTCTTAGCACCTGCAGCCCTTGCTGACTTATGGACTGAAATCCTTTTCCCACTGGAGTCAATGGGGATTCGCCAATGAATTCAGTGCCACAGAAACAACCTATTGAGGGTGCTCAGCATGTTGCTGGATCAGAGACATATGCACTTAGGCACATGAATAACTTGAAGCATGTGAGTAGCTTCACTGATTTCAATGGAACTACTCACATGGTTAAGTTCTTTGCTGGATTGGGACTATAACTTGCAGCAAGCAAGTCTGTTGACTATCATGGACTTGCCATCCGCTCAGCATGCAATGGGTGGGTAAGCTGGTTCTGCGTGAAGGTTGTGCTCATAACCAGTCTGGCTCTCCCATGCTATCATTATTGTTATTAATTGATAACCCACAGCTTTGCCACTCACGTTTATTGTTTTATGGCAAGTCTAAATATAGGTGGGCAAGTGTTTGTGTTGTGTTGAGAAATTTTGGAAGGTGGTGAAAGAGGAGTGTGTGCTGTAATGAGGAGCTATGTGTTTGGGGTTATCATGTGTTGGCTGTGTTGTCGTGTTGGTGGTTTTGTTAATTTGTATCGGGGGGACTGGGCTGAAGAATTTTGTGTTGAATTGTGTGGGTGACGAATGAGGGGTGTGTGTCTGGGGGATCATGTTTGGGGATTTTGTGTTGATTTGTTTGGGCATGTGGACTGCGTTGGAGAGTTTGTGTTAAGTTGTACAGGTGGTGAATCAATTTTTAAAGAACAGTGGGGCAGTCTCCCTGACTCGTTACAACCAATGAAATTGTTGAGTACAAACTAGGTGTAGAGTAAGGGTGGTGGTTGGTTGAGATACCTCTAACTCACAATGGTCTAGGACTCTTGGCATGGCATAGGTACATGCCTTACTGCTTTATTATATGTAGATTATTATGATTATTTATACTACTGTAGCATTTAGGAGCCTAGATACTCGACTTGATTTCCCTGCCATTTTGATATGACCAACATTTTTTCTTTCAGATGCCTGCAAAACTCTGAAATGCCGGACTAAAGAGACATGCCGGACTGAGGATGGCCACACATCATGTATTCCTGACTACTCGGGAACCTGCTTGGGCTCAGGGGACATGCACTACCAAACTTTTGATGGTCTGAAGTTTGAGTTCCAGGGCACCTGCACCTACACCCTGGCCAAATACTGTGGGAGTGACGCTACCCTGGAGCCTTTCACCATTGATGAGAAGAACGCCAATAGGGAGAGCCAGGATATCTCCTTTCTGCGAGTGACCAACGTCTACATCTATGGTTACAACATCTCCATCTACAAGAGGGAAGTTGGCAAAGTCCAGGTGAGTCTCCCAGCTCAGGGTTCTGGCACTTTTCGACTTACAAGGCACAATACTATTGTGTAGTGTCTCACACAAACAGAATCCCAAACAGATGCCGTCAGCTGAATATGTCATGTGGGCAATACAAGTAGATAAATACATCTGATCTGTATGAACTGTGTATTTGAAAACCTTATCATAGATAGATAAATAGAGAGCAAAAACAAGACTTTGTGGCTAGATCGATAGCTATTTCCGATAGGTAGAATCTACATAGAGATATAGGGAATTCTGGAAACAGATTCTGTAGGTAGATAGTGAAGCTAGATAAATACTGTGTTTATTCAGGGACTTTGGATTGATTTCAGTTGTTCTTCTTGACAAAGGGTAGGTCTACACTTACTTCCTGGTCCGGCGGTAAGCAATCGATCTTCTGGGATCGATCCCGGAAGTGCTCGCCGTCGACGCCGGTACTCCAGCTCGGCGAGAGGAGTACGCGGCATCGACGGGGGAGCCTGCCTGGCGCGTAAGTTCGAACTAAGGTACTTCGATTTCAGCGACGTTATTAACGTAGCTGAAGTTGCGTACCTTAGTTCGAAGTGGGGGGTTAGTGTGGACCAGGCCTAAGGAATGGGTAAACAGTGATTAAGGATTTGACCATTATTTTACTTGCTGCTGGTTAGAGTGACAATGAATAACAGCCAAAATGAATGGTGAGGCTACATTTGGAGTAATTGCAAGTGAGGATGAAAGACGAATAATGCCCATCGTGTTCCTCCCCTCCTATCTGTCTTTAGCTAAACGGCGTGATCACCAGTCTCCCGGTGACGCTGAAAGATGGTAAAATCAGACTGTACCAGAAAGGCCTCAGCACTGTCATGCAGACGGACATTGGCCTCCGGGTGGGGTACAACAAGAACTGGCATCTGGAAATCACCCTCCCCAGCAGCTATTATGGTGCCATGTGCGGTCTTTGTGGGAACTTCAACCAGAACCCAGAAGACGACATGATGTCCTCCGACGGCATCAAAGTCTCCGCCATCGTGGGCTGGGTTGCCAGTTGGAAAGTCCAAGACCGGGACCCCTTTTGCTGGCATTCCTGCCAAGAGAACTGCCTGACATGTGATGAGAGCAGAAGGAAGCTGTATGGGGATGACAGTCACTGTGGGCTGATCAGCAAAGCACCGGGAGGGCCCTTCAGAGAGTGTCACTCCAAGGTGAGCCCCGACGACGTCTTTGACAACTGCATCTATGACGTGTGTCTGAATGAGGAGAACAAGAGCGTTCTCTGTGTTGCGCTGGAGACCTACGCAGACACCTGCAGGGACCATGGAGTCACTGTCTATGACTGGAGGACACTGTCCAGCTGTGATGAATTAGGAGGTTGGTATTCTGTCGAAACAGGTGGCAATGGGACTAATCCGACAGTTTCCCCTGTTGATGGAGGAGATGGTGAGTGACCTGAGCATGGGGATGGGAAGATCCAGGTTCCTGGGGCACTGGGGTCTGCACTGATTCTCAGGGTAGAGCTCCCCCTATTCTACAGGGTTTTCTTTATTTGGTTAAGTGTACCCTAGTAGTCTCCCCTCGAGGAACTCGCAAGCCTGAAACAATGACAGACGCAGGTAGCTTATCCGCAATTTGGCTATAAGTGCAATGTATCTAGCAAGCAGGCAATGGTGTAGTTCAGTGTCTATGGGCCATAGGAGTCTGTGGAGCATTTCTAGTGGTCTTCAGAGTAAAACAGCATAAGAACAAAGCTGTGCGAGATCCAGGCGTTATGAGGGGAGATCCAGGAGATTGAAATACATGGGAGTCAAAGGTGCTTACAACTCTCAGAATTTAACCCCTAGCACGTGTGGGTCCCACTGACAGGCCCGCCAACAGCAATTCCGGGCCCCAGGGCAGCTGCACTGCTGGGCGCGCTCTTCCGGCACAGCCAGGACTTCCACATGCCTGCCTGGCTACCTTCGCTGCCGTAGGTACCACCCCCTGCGCGCCTAGGAGCCCTGAGGTCCACCTGGGTGATTTAAAAGGGCCCGGGGCTCCTGGCTGCTACCGCAGCAACAGATGGGGCCCCCTGGCCCTTTTAAATCACCCGGGCCCTGGGCAATTGCCCCTTTCCCCCCCGTGCCGTCGGCGGGCCTGCTCACTGATGTATGGACTGAAATGCCACTCCCAAAGGAGTCAGTGGGATTTAGCCAATTACTTCAGTGCCACAGCAATGGGTTATTGAGGGTGTTCTGGATCAGAACCAGGGGCATTTAAGCACACACATAACTTTAAACATGTGAGTAACCTCATTGGTTTCAGTGGAGCTGCTCACACAGTTGAGTGTTTAGCTGGACTGGGACCAGAGCTTGCAGGAAGCCAAGTTCTGTTGAGTATCCTCAGCATGCCTTGGTTGGTTCAGTTGGTTCTGCATGAATGCTCTGCTCATGGCAGATCTTGCTCCCCCGGCCTAGACACTTGTCTCGTGTCCCCCACTCTGTTGATGTGACTGGGCTTTCTCCTTTCAGAAACCTGTGAAACCCTGAAATGCCGAACCAAGGAGACGTGCAAGACAGAGGATGGCCACGCGACATGTGTTCCCGACTACATGGGAACTTGCTGGGGCTGGGGGGACCCGCATTATCACACCTTTGATGGTCTGAAGTTTGACTTCCAGGGCACCTGCACCTACACCATTGCCAAGTACTGTGGCCACGACCGCTCCCTGGAGCCCTTTACCATCGATGAGAAGAATGATAACAGGGGCAGCCAGGCCATCTCCTTTCTACGAGTGACCAACATCTATGTCTATGGGTACAACATCTCCATCTACAAGAGGGAAGTTGGCAAAGTCCGGGTAAGTCTCCGATTTCAGGACTGCACCTTATAAGACACACTGATTTGGCATAGTGTCTTTCCCACACAAATGGTATCCTAGAATCAGGGGATGTGAGAGAGAAAGACACAGGCAAATGGGAAGAAAGATGTTTTCAGGTGACGTTTCTAACCTTGGACAAGGTGGGACGGTTGTTTCAGTTGTTAGACGATGCATGGGAGAAGACTCTCCCTCCTATAGAAGGGACAGAGAAAGAAAGGAGTGTTGGATAGGTTGATAATCCTAGCCAACAATAATAATAAGGTTGTAACTAATAAGGATAATAGGTTGATAAAGGGGGGGAGGGATAGCTCAGTGGTTTGAGCATTGGCCTGCTAAATCCAGGGTTGTGCGTTCAATCTTTGAGGGGGCCACTTAAGGATCTGGGGCAAAAACAGTACTTGGTGCTGCTAGTGAAGGCAGGGGGCTGGACTCAATGACAAGGTCCCTTCCAGTTCTAGGAGATAGGATATCTCCATTAAATTAATTTAATAATAGAGGTGAAATCAGGACTCCATTGAAATCAATGGGAGTAGGTGGCATAGATCACAGGTCTCAGTAGAGGGCTGAATTCTATATTTAGTTATGGTGCATGTGTTGCAGTGTAAATTCAGGACTATATACTCCCCAGTATGCACAGCAGAACAGCCTATCAGAGGTTTGCATAGAGATCAAAGGGAGAATATAGTCTTTATTTAGTAACCACACCTTGAATACTGCATGCAGTTCTGAACACCCCATCTCAAAGAGTTATATTAGAATTAGAAAAGGTCCAGAGAAGGGCAACAAAAATGATTAAGAGTATGGAACAGCTTCCAAATTAGGAGCGATTAAAAAGACTGGGACTTTTCATCTTGGAAAAGAGATGACTAAGGGGGCATATGATGGAGATCTATAAAATCATGAATGGTGTGGAGAAAGTGAATAAGGAAGTATTATTTATTCCTTGACATAACACAAGTACCAGAGGTCACCCAATGAAATAAATAGGCAGCAGGTTTAAAACAAACAAAAGGAAATACTTCTTCACACAGCACACAGTCAACCTGTGGAACTCATTGCCAGAGGATTATGGCCAAAACTATAATGGGGTTCAAAAAAGCGATAGATAAGTTCCTGGAATATAGATCCATCAATGACTATTAGCCAAGATGGTCAGGAATGCAACCCCATGCTCTGGGTATCCCTAGCCTCTGACTACCAGAAGCTGGGAGTGGACGATGAGATGGAGCGCTCAATAATTGCCCTTTTCTGTTCATTCACTTGGAAGCACCTGGCATTGGCCACTGTCAGAAGACAGGATATCTGGCTAGATGGACCATTGGTCTGCCTCAGTATGTCTGTTCTTAACCAGAAAATTTTTTCATCCAAAACATTTGTTTGGCAAAAAATGCAGTTTCTGTGCACTGAAACCTTTCATGAATTTGCATCAGTTTTGACAACCTATTTTGGCTGAGAAAAAAAAATCTTAAAAAACTGAGAGGTTTTGTTTCAACATTTTTGAAATAAAACATTTCAGTTTTTTCATTTGAAATGATGTTTTGTTTCAAAACTTCCTTTAATTTTATTTTTTTAAAATTTCAAATATTTTAAAAAGTGAAAAACGGTTTGTTTGACCTGAAACAATTTTCTTTCCACTTTTCACCAAAAGATGTGAATTTTTTTTCAGTTAGACTGAAACATTTCCCCCCCTAATTTTTTGTAATTACTAATCTATTATTTGTACATCTCTAGAAGGAACTAATTTTTTATTTATGTATTATTCATTTCCTTCCTTTTCCGTTCATTGTACAGTGAGAAAATTTGCTCCATTTGAGGCTCAGATATATTTCTGCCCTTTTTCCCTCCATTTTCTGCATCTTCCTTTTTCTGATTCTCTTTTCCTGACCTGTCTGTGTGAATCTCCTTCATCCTTTTCTTCGTATCTCATTCTCTGTAGCAACCCCCAGTTCTCTACACAAGATGCTTCCACCCCAGTCCTTGCCCCATTTGATCTGTTAAAATGACCAGGGTGTGATGGGATGCTTATTCCACACATAGAATCATAGAGCCATAGAGTTAGAAGGGACCTCAAGGGTCATCTAGTCTAACCCCCTGCCATGATGCCATGTTGTGTCTAAATCATCCAAGACAGATGAAAACTTCCTGTGAAGGAGATTCCACAACCTTGCTAAACAGTCTGTTCCATTATCCTACTCTTCTTTCGGTTAGGGAGTTTTTCCTGATTTAATCTAAAATCTGTTCTGCTGTAGTTTGAACCCATTGCCTCTTGTCCTGCCCTCTGTGGCAAGAAAGAACAACTTTTCTCCATCTTTTTTATGGCAGCCTTTTAAGTATGTGAAGACCACTATTATATCCCCCCATCTCCTCTTTTGCAAACTAAACATACCCAGTTCCTTCAGTCTTTGCTCATATGTAAGGCTGCGAATCATTCACGGAGGTCATGGAAGTCATGGCTTCCATGAATTTTACAGCATTGGTGCAGCTGACCCCAGGACCACTCAGCAGCTGGGGAAGCCCCGGGGCCAGCCACACCAGGCACTGCTCTGGCAGCCCCAGGCAACTGGTCCCCAGCGCTGCCCTGGTGCAGTGGACCGGGACCAGCTGCAGTGGCAGTGGGGACCCAGGCCTCCCCCACCTGGACCAGCAACGGCAGGGCCGCAGGCCGCACCCCCCTCCAGCTGCAGCAGGGGCTGGGCTGCCCCCCCCGGCCAAAACGTCGCCCTGCGCTGCTCCCCCCAGCAGCAGGGACTGCCACCCCCC
Organism: Emys orbicularis; assembly: GCF_028017835.1. Taxonomy (NCBI): domain Eukaryota; kingdom Metazoa; phylum Chordata; order Testudines; family Emydidae; genus Emys; species Emys orbicularis. The sequence goes on from NC_088702.1 coordinate 14,714,323, forward strand.
CAGCAGCAGTCTTCAGGAGTGCCCCCCCCCCCAGCAGGTAAGATTTAGTCACAGGTATTTTTTATAAAAGTCATGGACAGGTCAGGGGGCTGTGACTTTTTGTTTATTGCCCGTGATCTATCCATGACTTTTACTAAAAAAACCCGTGACTAAAATGTAGCCTTACTCATCTGACTTGCATTTCATCCTTTTGATCATCTTTGTTGCTCGCCTCTGGATCCTTTCCAGTTTCTCTACATCCTTTCTATACAGCAGTGACCAAAATTGGATGCAGTACTCCAGCTGAGGCCTAACCAGTGCCAAGTAGAGCGATATATCACCTCCCATGACTCTGTTAATGCAACCTAAATTGCATTTGTACACGCCATGATTCACTGTTGCAAAAAAAAGCAAACATTCTAGGATGTATTAGCAGAAGTGTTGTAAGCAAGACAAAAGAAGTAATTCTTAGGCCTTGTCTACACTGGCAAGTTACTGCGCAGTAAATCAGCTTTCTGCAGTGTAACTCCTGAGCTGTACACACTGCCAAGCCACTTAGTGCGCAGAAACAGCTCAGTTGCAGCATTGCAAAAAACCACCTCGACGAGAGTCGTCAGCCTTAAAGCGCAGAGGCTCCAGCGCTGCATTGGCAGTGTAAACACATTACAGCGCAGAAAGCAATCGATTGGCCTCCAGAAGTGTCCCAGAATCCCTTAAGTGGCTGCTCTGCTCATTCTTTTGAACTTGGCTGCCCTGGAGACATGCGCCCCTCCCCTTTCAAAGCTCTGTTTCTGACAGCCCTTGTGTGCTGTGCTGATCTGCTCGGAGACACAAAGCAAACCATTAATATGGAATGCTCGTGCTGTTGAACACAGAGGGAGGGGGGGGTGTGTGTGAGAGAGAGAGAGAGAGAAAGAGAGAGAGAGAGACAGATTGCTGGGGAGGGAGGCGGGGGCTGATGTCGGGGGTATCCCCCTCCCCCTGCCTCGGGACTGGTTGGTTCCTGCTTCTGTCTGAACTTACAAGATGCTGACACACTCTCTGTCCCCCAAACACACTGTCACTCCCCCCTCCACACACACACACAGACACACACACTGCCCCCCCCCCCACTTCAGTTGAAAAGCAGCTGGCAATGTCCATGGAACAATGGGATTGAGAAACCTGCATCATATGACGCTGTGCCTGCCCCATGAGGCATTGCAAACCCTTCTCAAAGCACCCTGCAGCCAGTTGCACAGTGGGATAGCTACCACAATGCACTGCTCTCTTTGCCGTTGCAAGAGCTGCTAATGTGGATGCACTTCACAGTCACAAGGAGCACAGTGTGGACACGCAACAGCAGTTTAATTCCAGCACTTTAATAAAAGTTGTATAACTTGTTGCGTAGAAACTTGCCAGTGTAGACATACCCTTACACTCTACTCCGCACTGATTAGGCCTCAACTGGAGCATTGTGTCCAGTTCTGGGCACCACATTTCAGGAAAGATGTGAACAAATTGGAGAAAGTCCAGAGAAGAGCAACAAACATGATTAAAGGTCTAAAAAACATGACCTATGAGGGAAGATTTAAAAAATTGGATTTGTTTAGTCTGGAGAAGAGAAGACCAAGGGGGGGCATGGTAACTGTTTTCAAGTACATAAAAGGTTGTTAGAAGGATGAGGGAGATAAATTGTTCTCGTTAACATCTGAAGATAGGACAAGAAGCAATGGGTTTTAAAAAGGGCGGTTTAGGTTGGACATTAGGAAAAATTTCCTAGCTGTCAGGGTAGTTAAGTACCGGAATGAATTGCCTAGGGAGTTTATTGAATCTCCGTCATTAGAGATTTTTAAGAGCAGGTTAGACAAACACCTGTCAGGGACAGTCTAGATAATACTTAGTCCTGCCATGAGTGCAGGGGATGGGATTAGATGACCTTTGAGGTCCCTTCTAGTCCTATGATTCTATAATTCTATGTGGGGGAAGCACTTTTGCCACACAGGGATTAAATAGCTAGTGTTGTCACTGAAGTGTTATCCATGGGCTTTACAGTTGATGCTCTGATTTGCTTAGTAGGGGCAGTGGAGTTTACACCATTAGGGGTCATCGTTTCAGGCTCTCTGCAGACTCAGGCAGATGTTGCCGAACTAGTCACACTTGGGGCACATTTGGAAGGTTTTCCTTGCAGCCATAAAGGCCAAAAAATTATTTTAAACAAACAAACAAACAAACAAATAAAAATTAAAGCTTAGATTCTGGAGATTTCCAATGTGTCATGTGGGTCATACAAATATATCAGATGGGTTGTGTGACGGGTTGGATCACAGAAACCCCCTTGGGAACTGCCAACTGATGTGCCAAGACTACTTTTGCCCCTGCTTTTCCTGCCAGCCTGGGAATCCAGCACCCGTCTTATTGAGCCAGACATGCCAATCTGCTCCAACACAGACCCAGGGTCTGAACCACGTTCCCCAAAGCTGCAGACTTAACTGAAAGCAGCTTAAGAAGTGTTCCTGTCTTTAACACTCAGATGCCCAACTCCCAATGGGGTCCAAACCCCAAATAAATCCATTTTACCTTGTATAAAGCTTATACATGGTAAACTCATAAATTGTTCGCCCTCTATAACACTGATAGAGAGATATGCATAGCTGTTTGCGCCCCCCCCCTCCCCGGACAGGTATTAATACATACTCTGGGTTAATTAATAAGCAAAAAGTGATTTTATTAAATACAGAAAGTAGGATTTAAGTGGTTCCAAGTAGTAACAGACGGAACAAAGTGAATTACCAAGCAAAATAAAATAAAACACGCAAGTCTAAGCCTAGTACAGTAATAAAACTGAATACAGATAAAATCTCACCTTCAGAGATGTTTCAATAAGTTTCTTTCACAGACTGGATGCCTTCCTAGTCTGGGCACAATCCTTTCCCCTGGTACAGCCCTTGTTCCAGCTCAGGTGATGGCTAGGATATTTCTCATGATGGCCGCCACCTTTGTTCTGTTCCACTCACTTATATATCTTTTGCATAAGGCAGGAATCCTTTGTCCCTCTGGGTTCCCACCCCTCCTTCTCAATGGAAAAACACCAGGTTAAAGATGGATTCCAATTCAGGTGACATGATCACATGTCACTGTAAGACCCCAAGCCTTCATTCCTCCCAGCCTGACTCACAGGAAGGCCTGCCTGCAAACAGAGCCATTCACAGTCCATTGTCCTGGCTGATGGGAGCCACCAAGATTCCAAACCACCATTAATGGCCCACACTTTGCATAATTACAATAGGCCCTCAGAGTTATATTTTATATTTCTAGTTTCAGACACAAGAGTGATACATTTATACAAATAGGATGACCACACTCAGTAGATTATAAGATTTGTAGTGATACCTTATAAGAGATCTTTTGCTTGAAGCATATTCCAGAAACATCATATTCACATTCATTAGCATATTTTTCATAAAATCATATAGTGTGCAACATCACGGGTTGTGTATTAGACACCTCTAGATAATTAGATATTGTAGATAGATACTGTGGGTGGGTAAATAATATAGCTAGATAATGTGGGTAAATAATATAGCACAGAGAGATCGGTGGGTGGGTGGATTGATTGATGGATGGTTAGATTCTGTAGGTGACTAGTCAATATAGCTAGGTAGTGTGGATGGATAGATAGACACAGAGAATTCTGCAGACAGACAGATACTGTAGGTAGATATTGTAGATAGATAAGTACTGTATACAGAATTCTAAAAATGTAGGGCCAGAAGGCACCTCAAGAGGTCATCTAAATCCATCTCCCTGGGCTGAGGCAATATTAAGTATAGCTTGACAGGTGTTTGTCGAACCTGTTCTTAATATATTCAGGCCAACTCGCATTGATTTCACTGGCTCTTCCTGAGTAAGGAATGGGTAAAAAGTGATGGCTATTAGTCAGGATGAACAAGGATGGTGTCCCTAGCCTCTGTTTGCCAGAAACTGGGAATGGGCGACAGGGGATGGAGCACTTGATGATTACCTGTTCTGTTCATTCTCTCCGGGGCACCTGACGGGCTATATTGGCCACTGTTTTAAGACAGGATACTGGGCTAGATGGACCTTTGGTCTGACCCAGTATGGCCATTCTTATGTTCTTATGATGAAGGATTTGGCCCCCTTATTGTACATGCCACTGGTTAGAGTGACAATGAGGTACAGTCGAAATGAGTGGTGAGATGACATATGCAATAAGAACAAGTTAAGATGACAGAGCAATAACACCCCATCCTGTCCTTGTCTCTAGTTAAACGGCGTGATCACCAGTCTCCCAGTGACACTGTCAGATGGTAAAATCAGAGTGTATCAGAGCGGCTTCCGCGCCATCCTGCAGACGGACTTTGGTCTCCAGGTGGCATACAACTGGGACTGGCATCTGGTGATCACCCTCCCCAGCAGCTATTATGGTGCCACATGTGGCCTATGTGGGAACTTCAACCAGAACCCTGAAGATGACATGATGTCAGCCAGCAGCACCAAAGTCTCCTCCATCGTGGGCTGGGCTGCCAGTTGGAAAGTCCAAGACCGGGACCCCCTTTGCTGGGATTCCTGCCAAGAGAACTGCCTGACATGTGATGCGAGCACAAGGGAGCTGTACGGGGGCGACAGTCACTGTGGGTTGATCAGCAAAGCACCGGGAGGGCCCTTCACAGAGTGTCACTCCAGAGTGAACTCCAGTGAGTTTTTCGATAGTTGCACCTATGACGTGTGTCTGAACAGGGGCGCTACGAGAATCTTGTGCCAGGCGCTGGAGGCCTACGCAGCAACCTGCAGAGACCACGGGGTCACCGTCCATGACTGGAGGATGCCATCTGGCTGTGGTGAGTCTGACAGCTTGGTGTCCTTACTGACACGGGCAGGATCGGGCTAGTCAGTAGAGAAGCCTGGATGTTTTTCATTCCACCGGAGTTTTGAGGAAAAGTGCCATTCTTGTCAAATTCAAAATGTTTAGAAAAAAGTTCAGATTTTGACAAAATTTAATTTCAAAAAGTGAGACAAAGCATGTCAATAACATTTCAGAATGGAGCATTTCAATTTTTCATTTTGAAATGACTTGACAACAAAATTAATTATTTTTAGATATCTAAAACATTTTAAAAAAGTTTTATAAGATTGAAATCAGAAAGTAGTGTTTTGATTTTATCAAAATAAAACACTTCAATCAACCTGCAACAATGTCTGGGACAGGAATTTCATTTCCGTTCCCTTTCGGAACAGAAGAAAATCCAAAATCTTGGTATTTCCCATGAAATGGTAAATCTGGTTTATGCTCAGTTCCAGTAGGCCATCTGGTCATTCTGTTGGTGGAAAGGATGGTGAATGACCTGAGCATAGGGTTGTGAATGCCTGGGTTTCTTGGGCATAGGGATCAACACTGACTCTGAGCACCACCTATTGAGCTCCCTACTCTGCTCCTTGCAGTACAACGCCCCCTAGTGTCACCCTTGAGAATTGGAGTCAGCACTGATTCCAAGGAGTGAGCATCCCCTACTGAGCCTTCCACCCCACTCCCTGAAGCACAGTGCCCACTAGCGCAACAATGGGGCATTGGAGTCAGCACGGACTCAAGTGGAGAGCACCTCCTAATCAGATCCGGCTCCTTTGTTTGCAGAACAGCGCCCCCTAGCGCCACACTGTGCCATTAAGGTCAGCACTAACTCAAAGGAGAGTACTCTTATTGAGCATTCCCTGCAGACCCTAAGTGTTCTTTATACCCAAGAGCTGACCCTGATTGACTCATGGCCTGTGAGATTTGGCTGCAGACATATATGGCCTTTTGGTTCCTGAATGCAGAAGTTAATTCCACCATCCTTTTCCTTTTGGCTGTTTCATGCAGGGTGGATAACGCACTGCGTGTAAGAATTTGTCTGTAGCTCTCACTGCGTTTAGGCAGGTTGTTTCATTCATTTCCTGTATTTTTAAATCTCCCCTTTCCAACCCTGTCCCAGCCCTGCCCTGCCCTGAGAACAGCCACTATGAGGCCTGTGGGAACGCCTGCCCGGCCAGCTGCTCTGACCGAACTGCCCCCTCCTCCTGCCGGGAGCCCTGCGTGGAGACCTGCCAGTGTAATGACGGTTACGTCCTCAGCACTGATAAGTGCATCCCCCTGGGGAGCTGTGGCTGTGACTACAACGGCCGCTACTACAAACCCAGTGAGGAGTTCTGGGCTGATGAGAACTGCCACTCTCGGTGCAGGTGTGACTCCAGCCTGGGCACAGTGGTTTGCAGGAAGACCAGTTGCAAGGCCAAAGAAAGATGCTCCGTGGTCAATGGGGTCCGTGGCTGCCATGCGATCAGCTACTCCACCTGCATAGGTACTGGAGACCCTCACTACACCACCTTTGATGGGAAAAAGTATGATTTTATGGGCACCTGCATCTACCAGTTTGCGGCTGTCTGCTCTAAGGACCCCACACTCACCCCGTTCAATGTCAAAGTGGAGAACAACAACCGAGGCAGTAAGGCTGTGTCCTTCACCAAAACAGTGACCTTAGAGGTCTACAATGTGACCATCAGCTTGAGCCAGGAGCATCCACGCAAGATCCAGGTAGGGACACAGGATCACTGGGGAATGCAGGAAGTCATTTCAGTGATCTCTTGACTGGGCTCTATGTTGTCTTCTTAGCTCTGGGAGGGAGTGGGGTCCAGTGGTTGGAGCAGGGGGGCTGGGAGCCAGGACTCCTAGGTTCTATCACAGCTGTGGGGATTAGAAGGTTAGAGCAGATGGTGCTAATAACTAAAGCTCCAGCATTCTACTCCTGGGAAGCAGGGGAAGTGGTTTGAGCTGGGTTTCAGACATTTAGGATTTTATTCCTCTCTCTGCCCCTGACTGGCTTAATAACCTAGGGCAAGTCACTTCCTGCCTTTGTACCTCTATGAGCAGGTCTACACTTAAAACACTGCACCGATGCAACTGCACCACTGTAGCACTTCGTGAAGATGCTACTACATTGACGGGAGATCTTCTCCTGTCGGCATAGGTATTCCACCTCCCCAAGAGGCACTGGCTATGTTGACAGGAGAAGTCCTCCCATTGACATAGCATTGTCTACACTGGGGTTAGGTCAGTGTAACTGCGTTGCTCAGGGGGTGGATTTTTCACACACCGGAGCAACGTAGTTATACCGATGTAAGATTACAGGGTAGACCTGGCCTATTTCCCCAACTCTAAAGGAGGTAATAAGATCTTTTCACTTCACAGGGCTGTTGTGAGTAGAGCTAGGCAAATAACTGGTTCTTTTATACACTGCCAGTTCTGAAAATATTGACAAAAATTCTGTTCCACCTGAAAGGAAACTTTGTTCTGTTTCCGGGCAATAAAAAACCAAGGAAATGACGGGCTAGGTTCATGCAGTCGCCAGCGGTGCTAATGACTCCCTTTAGGCCAGTGGGTGAGCAATCACCTGGGATGTGGAAGACCTGGATTCCATTCCGCCTTCTGCCTGATGGGGAGAAGGAATTTGAATTTGCTGGAGAGTCCCCTAGCTACTGGACTATGGGATATTCTGGAGCAGGGCTACGCTTAAAATTTAGATCAATCTAAGGCCTGGTCTACACTGGGGGGGGATCAATCTAAGTTACGCAACTTCTGCTACGTGAATAACGTAGCTGAAGTCGACGTACTTAGATGGACTTACCGTGGTGTCTTGACTGCTTACCATGGTGAGTTGACTGCTGCCGCTCCCCCGTCGACGCTGCCTGCGCCTCTTGCAGAGCTGGAGTACAGGAGTCGAAGGGAGAGCGCTAGTCTAGACACTAAACACGATAAATCGACCCCTGCTGGATCGATCGCTGCCCGCTGATCCGGCGGGTAGTGTAGACATACCCCAAGCTATATCTTTCAGGGTTGTGAAAAATCCACACACACACACCCTGAGCACTGTAGTTAAGCCAACCTAACCCCTGGTGTAAACACAGCTAGGTTGACAGAAGAATTCCTCCATCAATGTAGCTACCGCTGCTCAGAGAGGTGGATTACCTACCTCCATTTGGAAAAACCCCTTCCATCAACGTAGGACGTGTTTGGACCTTGATATGACAGCGGCACATAGCATCCCTCAATCTCTCCTGTTGAAGCTGTTCCACTGTGTATAAAATACTTGACTAGTCCCTGGCCCAGAGAGCAAGAATAAGAATGATTCTATACCTGTCTGTTAAGCACTCAGCTGGGGCAGACCCACATTCAAATTCCTGCTCTATTGACTAGTTAGTTATACAAAGTAGAACAGCTTCAACAGGAGAGATTGAGAATATTTTTGCCCTAGAGTAGCCTAGTAGGTGCTAAATGTGAGACCGGATTTTCAATCCTGCTCTGTATCAGGCAGTGGGGGGAACTGAACCCAGGTCTGCAACATCCCGGGTGAGTGTCCTAATGACTGGGCTAAAGTTATAAAGGAAACTGCTCCTGCATATGGCCCCTTGTGCATCCAGCCTGATTTTTTTTTCCATCACAACTATCCCTTCAATTTTGATCAAATATAGAAATAGTTTCTGGTCAACAAAAACTGAATTTATGAGCAAGTACATTATTTGTGTGAGATTTTTCACCCAGCTCTAGTCTTTAATGCTTTAACTGAGCAGCACTCCTTGGATAGAAGGAGCTTTAGAAAAGGAAAGGGCTATAGTAAGGGGCAATGGGATGAAATATTAATGCACTAGGTTACCCTCCATCCAATTCAGAAATATAAATTCTGGAGCCAGACCATCCATGGCTGCTCCGTGGAAATGGAATTATTTCATGTTGAGTGCACTGAGTGAAGTCCTTGACAATCTCTACGGTATATTTTCCAGATCAATGGTGTCTTTGTGGACCTGCCCTTCTCCCACCAGCACAAGTTCAAGGCCTACATCAGTGGAGTCCATGGCTTTATTCAGACTGATTTCGACCTGAGAGTGAGCTTCGACTGGTACAGCTACGCCAGGGTCATCATACCCAATACGTACGCCAATGCTGTCTGCGGCCTCTGTGGCAATGCCAATCAGGACCCCAGCGACGATCTGACCATGAAGGATGGAACTCAGACATCTGATGAGATTCAGTTTGCCGACAGCTGGAAGGTGGGGGAGGTCCCAGGGTGCTCGTCTAGCTGCACCGGGGACTGCTCAGTCTGCAGTGAGGCTCAGAAACAACCCTATAAGGGAGACCAGTACTGTGGGGTCATCACCCGACAGAACGGGCCATTCAGACAGTGCCACGGGACTATCGACCCAGCTCCCTTCTTTGATGATTGTCTCTATGACACCTGCCAATACAAGGGTCACCAGGACACACTGTGCAGCGCAATCAGCACCTACGTCACATCCTGCCAGGCCAGGGGCATCCAGATAGGGCAGTGGAGATCGCCCTCATTCTGCAGTAAGTGTCGCCTGCGGGACTCTGCTTTAGGGACTGGCTACTGCACATGTGCACCAGCGCCCTCTGCAGGGTGGGGTCAGAATTGTTCACCCACCCAGTTCTGAGTTTTAATTTACAGTGTGCGATATCTTTGTTACAGATTCTAGCCCTAGACATTTCCAACATGCAATTAAAATTTTAGTCCCTGAAATATTTTTTTCATTCTGTATCATGTTACTTAATGTCTAGATGTCCTGTAAACTTTCTCTTAGAGCTCATCTTTTCTGTTCCTGGTGTTTTCATGGCTTGTCTACACTTACAGAGCTGCAGCTTCACAGATGCAGCTGTGCCGCTGTAGCACTTAGTGAAGACGCAACCTATGCCAATAGGAGAGCTTCTCCCATTGGCGTAGTTAATCCACCTCCTTGATAGACGGTAGCTATGGCAATTGGACAAGCCCTCCTGTCGCCATAGCACTGTCTACACCAGGAGTTCGGTCAGTATAACTGTGTGGGTGTGGATTTTCCACATCCCTGAGTGATGTACTTATGCTGACATAAGTCTGTAGTGTAGATCAAGCCTTACACTTTGCCTTTCCAGAGTAAATTGAATTAATACTTTGGCATTTAGAGAAGTAGAAACATTTTATAACATTCATTAAGTCTTGTAAGTCACTGCGAGATAGGTAAGTATTGTTATCCCCATTTGATCGGCTGGGAAAATTAGGAAAACAGCTGGCAAATTATTTGGCCAAGGGTGTCCTCCATAGATAGGTAGCAGAGCTAGGAAAAGAACCCAGGAGTTCGGAGCCCCCCTGCTTGCAACATAATGCATGAATGCAGACTCCCACTATTCTAGTCAAGAGGTGACCCTTTATCCAACAGATGGGAATAGAACCCAAGAGTCCTGATGGCCACTCCCCTAATTTAATCACTAGACTATACTTTTCCCAGAGATGAAACTAGGACCAGGAGTCCTGATTCCCAGTCCCCTGCTCTAACCATATCCTAATGGATGTGAAAAGAAAGAGACTTTCAACAACATTGACCAAGATGATCTGTTAGTTCAGCCACATTTCTCCTCTCACAGAAATTCAAATTCTCTCTGATCTTTTTCTTCAGGACCCACCTGCCCCCTTAACTCTCACTACGAACTCTGTGGAATTAGCTGCCCTTCCAACTGCAACGACCTGTGGGCTCTAGATCGGTGTGACAAACCCTGTGCTGAAGGATGTTTCTGTGATGCTGGATTCACCCTGAGTGGTGACAAGTGCATTCCTGTCGCGCAGTGTGGCTGTGTGCACCAGGCCATGTATTACAAGAAGGGAGAGGAGTTCTACCCCAGCGCCTCCTGCCAGGAACGCTGCCTTTGCAAAGACAATGGGGTCGTTGTGTGCCAGAAGGCCTCCTGTGGAGCCAATGAGGAGTGCAGGGTGGAGAATGGAATCCTGGGCTGCCATGCCACGGGCTATAGAACATGCGTCGCATCTGGCGGACCTCACTACATCTCCTTTGACGGACGGGCCTTTGACTTCCAGGGCTCCTGCACTTACACCTTAGCCAAGGTCTGCAGCAGAGACTCTGGACTGGAGAACTTCTCCGTGGTGGTGGAGAATGAGATCCCTGGTGGTGGCCACATGGCTGTGATGAGAACAGTGGTGGTGTCCCTGCATGGTTACACCATCGCCCTGGAGAGGGGGAGGAAGTGGAAGATTGCGGTAGGTCCCTGTTTGCGATTAGACTTACATAGCACTAATGGTGTGTGTGTGTGTGTGTGTGTGTGTGTGTGTGTGTGTGTGTGTGTGTGTGTGTGTGTGTGTGTGTGTGTGTGTGTGTGTGTGTGTGTAAAACACTAGGACATTGCTAAGTCTCCACCAGTGATGGGTGAATTTCTCTCTCATTGGCACAGGTGGGTGGTGAGCTCTACACTCTCCCACTGGCTACGGATGATGGAAAACTTTGGATCAACCAAGAGGGGAACAACATCATTATCCAATCAGCTTCTGGCCTCAAAGTCTTTTATGATACTGCCTCCTACCTTCTACTGTCCATCCCCAGCACCTATAAGGGACATGTGTGCGGCTTGTGTGGCAACTTTAACGATGACAAGAACGATGATCTCCTGCTGCCCGGTGTGAAGAGTACCCAGAATGTGGATGAATTTGTCGCCTCCTGGAAGGTGCCTGTTGATGGTGCCACATGCTCTGATGGCTGTGGTGAGAAGTGCCCCATCTGTGATGCAGCCCAGACAGCGCCGTACCAGACTGAGAGCTCCTGTGGGCTGATCCCGGCCACCTCAGGTCCCTTCAGAGACTGTCACTCGATAGTCAGTCCTGTTGAGTACTTCAACCACTGTCTCTATGACATGTGTGCCACCAACGGAAGGGGAGAGACTCTCTGCCAGAGCCTGCAGGCCTATGTGGCTGCGTGCCAGGCAGCTGGGGCCAAGATCGAGACCTGGAGAACGGCCTCCTTCTGCCGTAAGTCTACAGGACAATCTACAATCTGTACTTCATTAACCCATAGCTGCTGTGGTTCTTGTGCTGTCCAACCTCCACAATGCATCTCAGACTTCTAGGCTAAGTAGGAGCTTCTATTTATTTAGGTGGGAGACCTCACCTTAACTTGGCTTTCTGTCTGTGATGGTTGTAATTTTTCTTCTGTCCCTCCAGCCCTTGCCTGCCCGGCTAACAGCCACTATGAGCTGTGTACCAGATCCTGCGATTTCACCTGTGCCAGCTTGTTTGCCCCTGCCCAATGCACCGGGAAGTGCTTTGAAGGCTGCTGGTGTGATCCAGAATACGTGTCCGATGGGGAGGCATGCGTCTCCATGGACAGGTGTGGCTGTGTGCACAATGGACGCTACATCAAGGTGGGTGCTGGGTTATTGGTCCGTCTGTTCCCACCAATTCCACCATTCTCCTCTGGCAATGGGATTCCCAATGGGGGTTAGAGTGACTGTAGAGTGGCATGTCCTGTATCCTACTATGCGGCTATACCTAAAACCTAGAGCCAAATCTTGCCCTCAGGGTCACCCATGCGGCTTCCACTGCAGTCAATGGCAGCTGTGCATACAAAACGTGGGGCCCATCATTTCTATTAGAGGGATCATAGAATCATAGAACATCAGGGTTGGACGAGACCTCAAGAGGTCATCAAGTCCAACCCCCTGCTCAAAGCAGGACCAACACCAGTTAATCTTCCTAGTCAGGGCTTTGTCAAGCCAGGCCTTAAAAACCTCTAAGGATGGAGATTCCACCACCTCCCTAGGTAACCCATTCCAGTGCTTCACCACCCTCCTAGTGAAATAGTTTTTCCTAATAGCCAACCTAGACCTCCCACACTGCAACTTGAGACCATTGCTTCTTGTTCTGTCATCTGCCACCACTGAGAACAAGGATGGTCTTCTATATTCCAGGACAGGCCTTTGGAATAACCAAAGCAAAAGCTGCTCCCAGAAGATCCTTTCCTGGTTTTACACCGAGCTCAGAGCATCCCGTGGGGGTGTCAGGCCTTTGGGAGTCTCATTGGTTCTGTGTAGTTGTCCATGCAGGACAAACTTGATCAACAATGCTTACAGTTTATGGACCTCACTAAGCAGCCTCGGTGGCTTGATCTAAGGAACTGACCAGTAACCTGGGATGTAACGTGACTCCCAGAAAGTTCTGAGCATGGGCTCAGATCAGACAGGTATCCAGATAGCCAGGTATTGAGATGAAGTTTGTTTGCAGGAGATTGTAAAACAGATCTGGAAGGAAATACCATGAGGGAATGAAACTGTCCAGCACGTTGGAGACTGAGCAAGTGTAAAGTAGGGAAGTGTCTAGGGAATGGGAAACGGGCCATTCCCCTCCAGGGGATCTAACTCTGATCCAGACCCAGGCTAGGGGGACTGGCTGGCTTAGGGGGACAGGGGATGGGACACAGGGCCTTGCTCTTCTAGGGGTGCCAGCTCTGAGCCAGCCCCAGGTCAGAGGGACTGCCTGGCTTAGTGGGTTGGGGAAATGGGACACAGGGCCTTTCTCCTTTAGGGGCATCTGACTCTGATACAGCCCAGGGTGGGAGGATTGGTTGGCTTAGGTGGGTGGGGAATGCGAGTTGGGGCCTTTCCCCTCCAGGGGACCAGCTCCGATCCAGCCTTAGTTCAGGGGGGCAGCGAGTGGAATATGAGGCTCTTCCCCTCCAGTCTGGCTCCTGGGAAACAAGAGCATTGACTGTGTGTAAAGAAAATTGTTGGTGGGACTAAGCCTAATTTCTGGTTGGCAAATCTGCCTTTCACATGAAAATCAACACTGCAGCCGCCCCCCTTGTTGTCAGACCTTGGGCAGGGGATGTTGCTAGGTGTTGGGGCTTGATGTTATTAGACCTCAGTAAGGTCAATCCCATACCTTGCTTTCTTTATTGCTGCTGTATCCACCTGCTCTTTCTCTCTGTGATCAGCCTTGCTAAGCTATTGCTTCTGGAAGGTCCTTGACGTCTTCTCTCTATTGATCCTCTCATGGCGGGGCTTTCCTATAGCTCTATATATTGCTGCTTCCAGTCCCTCCTGCCGAGGTGTGATTCCCTTTGTGTTCACTTAACAAAGTTGCTTGTCTGGGTATTTCCCTGAAGGCCGGGGAGAGCCTTGTGTCCAGCAACTGCTCCGAGAAATGCACCTGCCACGCCTCAGGCGAGGTCATCTGTGAGGAAACAAACTGTACCGAAGAGGAGAAATGCATGCTCAGGAATGGGGTGCGCAGCTGCGTGAAGCAGGTGGGCCGGTGCACGCTGGCCCCAGGAATATGGTTCACCTCCTTTGATGGTGTCGAGAGGGAAGTCCTCCTTGACGGGGCCTACGAGGTGTCTTCCCTCTGCGAAGGGGTCGACCTCCCCTGGTTCCGGATGGTGGTCAGTGTGTTCAGAGAAGGTGGCTTGGCCGTTCCTGATGGCATCTCCGTTTTCTTTGAGGAGGGTCTTATCCATGTCAATAAGAAAAAGGAGATTTGGGTAAGAGGAGGCTGGGTTAGCACACCCTAAACCAAGGGGGAGGGGCAAAAATCTGGGGGAGGGGGTGAGTCACTATTAAGATCCCTGCTTTATTGAAGGGAAGTGATCTGCCCAAAGTCATACGGTGAGTCAGTGACTGAGTTGGGAATAGAGTGCAGGACTCCTGTTAGGACCCTGCTCTAACCTCTAGACCCAGGGATAGAACCCAGGAGTCCTGGCTCCCAGCTCACCCCTATTAGACCCCACTTCTCTCTCAGAGCCACAGATCGAACCCAGAAGTTCTGACTCCCAGCCCCCCACTCAAACCCACTAGACCCTATTCCCTTCCAAGAGCAAGAACCCAGGAGTCCTGGCTCCCAGCTCACTCCTGCTCTAATCCACTAGACCCCACTCCTCTCCCAGGGGTGGGACTAGAACCCATGCATTCTGAATTTTAGCCCACTCATCTAGCCAGTGAATTAAGCACCACACAGAGCTGGGAGTCCCTAACCCCCTCCTCTAATGGCGAGCTTGTGCTCAGTGGCATAGCCAGGGGGAGGGAAGAGGGGGATTGAAAAAAAAAAGGCGCCACCTGCTGCAGCGTTTTTACTGATGGGGCAGCGCTCCGGGTCTTCGGCGGCACCTCGGCGGCGGGACCTTCACTAGCTCCGCAGGGCTTCGGCGACATTTCGGCAACGAAGCTTCAGTGCTGCCGAAGACCCGGAGCGAGTGAAGGTCCCGCCGCAGAAGTGCCGCCAAGACCCGGAGCGAGTGAAGGTCCCGCCGCCGAAGTGCCGCTGAAGACCCGGAGCGAGTGAAGGTCCCGCCGCCCAAGTGCTGCCGAAGACCCGGAGCAAGTGAAGGTCCTGCCGCCGAAGACCCGGAGCGCCGCCCCGACAGTAAAAGCACCGCAGTGGGTGGCGCCTTTTTTTCCCCCCGCTCCTGGGTGAGTAAAATTTAAAAGGCGCCACTTGTGCTCGGTGGGGGAGTGGCCGCTCCCCCGCTCCCCCCCAGCTACGCTACTGCTTGTGCTGCCACCAATAGCAAGGCTGTTCCTGACATGCCAGCAGTCTCACCTGCAGTAGCTGTAAGAAGCTGTGGTGAGCAAAAGACCTTCACCAGGGTATTTAACCACGCGACCACTGGGCTGAATGTTAACAGAATGTTGACACTCACCTTTGTAAACCGTGTGAGATCTGTGGATGAGGACGATGATTTGAGTAGATCTAGTCCTGGTCCCAGCCAGAGACAAGGATGAAAAATGCTTATCTGTGTTATGGGCAGGATTTTTGACAAATGGTTTTTTGGACAAAAAATGCCTGTTCGTTGAACCCAAAACTTTTCGTGATACGGGCTTGGGTTTGACGAATCTCCTAAGTGGAAAAAAACTCTGAAAAAAGAGTTCCCAAATCCTCAAAATGAAACATTTCAATATTTTCAAAATGAAAAATTCTGGTTTTCCATTTCAGTATAACTTTGTGTTTCAAATTTTAAATGAATTAGTCTAAAAATTAAGTTAAAAGGAAAAAGATCAACATAGAAATGACACAACTGTACTGAAACAAAACATTTCGATTGACCCGAAACAAACAAACAAAAATTAAGGTTTTTGATTCGCAAAAATTTTGAAGACTTCCCGTACTGATTCAGGACGAGAAAAAATTTCAAACTCTCAAAAACTTGTGGCAATACTGGAAAACCATTCCACCCCCCTCCAGCTCTAATCTGTGTATTTACAGACCTTAAAACAAACCTGCTTTGAGTTTGGTTCTAATGACTGAAGAAATATGTTCTGAGGGAGCTTGATATTCTCTGTACCAGTTATTATTATTATTTCTATTAAAGTAGGGGGGTGGGAAACTGGGAATCAGGACACCCAAGTATGGCAGCACAACGGGGCCCCAACTGTGATCAGGCCCCATTATGCCGGGTGCTGCCCAGGCACACAGCGAGAGACAGTCCCTGCCCCACCTGAGATCAGGGCCCCATTATGCCAGGTGCTGCCCAGACACACAGCAAGAGATCTGAGAGTCCCTACCCACCTGAGATCAGGGTCTCTATCACACAGAGCATACAACTAAATAGACACAAAGGGAGATAAAGGATACATGGACCAACGTCACACAGGAAGTCAGTAACAGAGCCATGGACAGAACCCAGGTTTCCTGAGAACCAGTCGAATACTTGTTCTGGGCTGGATCTCCCTGCCTCAGTTGACTGATGGCCCCAATTTACTGCCCTTCACAGTCAATATGATTAGATCTGACCCACATTTCTTCTGACTGAAAATGAAGCATTAGGCTGTAAGCTCGTTGGGATGAAGACTGTGCTTTTGGTCTGTGTTTGTACAGCACTTGGCACAAAGAGGTCCTGAACCACCCCTGGGATTCCGGGGGCTGTTGCAATAGAAATAATGCCACTAATTATGGAAACGTGAGCTAACGAAGACCTTGTTAGCGTAAGAAAAAAAGGAGAGATGATTCCCTTAGTCACACATGCAATGAGGAGAAGACGAATTGGAAAGAGAGAGGCTCATCTCCCAGAGTGGAGGGGCAGAGCCTGCTCCCAGTTACATCAGTCTCAATCCAGAGTTACTCCCCTGACTGCAATGGATTTACTCGGGTTTTACACTTGTTTGAGAGCAAAATCTGACCCAGCGACTCCAGACCCCATTGCCTTGTACTGGGGTCCATAGACTATCTCTGTCTCACTACCTCCCATGGTGCCCAGCTTTTCTCTGACCTCCTTGTCTGTGCCTTCCAGGTGAGAGGGCACCAAAAGCAGCTCCCAGTGAAGGTATCCAGAACCTTGTCTGTAAGTGAGTCTCAGGGCACCATCATGATTGTCCAGGGCTCTAGAATAAAGATTCTGTTCAGCCTGAGCGGGGAGGTGACAGTGACAGTCAGCGAGAGCCTGGCTAACAAGCTGTGTGCACCTTGCGGGAACTTCAATGGCGACATCTCCGACGACATGCGGCTGCCCAGCGGGCAGGTTGTGGGGAACATCACGGACATGTTTGAAGCTTGGAGGGCACGAGACCTCCCAAGAAGGTGAGGGGCTTTCAAAGGGCTGCTCCTTCTAAGACAGCATGGCCATTCACTCCCCACAGGTGTGATCATGTGGTTGGCCTGGTTCATAGATTCCATATGTTCCAAGGCCAACAGGGGCCATTGTGACCTGCCTCGAAATAATTCCTGTTAGAAATTTTAGAAAAAGCATCCAGGCTTGATTACAGAATGCTCAGTGCTGGAAACCACAGGCCATGGCTACCTGCAGTGCAACTTTTGTTGGAGTAAAGACAATGGCTCTGATTCTGTTCTGTGCCACCTTTGCTCTGCTTCTGCTTCAGCCCCTGGCATATATTACAGCAGCCACAGGCTGCTTTGGTTTATAACAGGGCTGCTTCACAGCCTGGATCAGCCCAGAATTGCTGCAGGGCCGCAGACTGTGAAGACTACCCCTCTCGCCCTATGACCCATACCCTTGGGCTTATCAGGTGGACAGCACAGGTCTGCCCCTGCCAACCCTACACAGCTCCTTCCCTGGGGCAATTCTTCTTGTGTAACTTTTATGGCTCCAGAGTGAGGTGCGGGGCTGGGGTAGATGCTCTCAGTCATTGTAAGGACTCTAGGGTTCTTGATGACCCCCGTGTCAGTGGAGTGTGATGGGTTGGATCACAGAAAACCCCTTGGGAACTGCCAACTGATGTGCTGAGACTACTTCTAACCCGTTTTCCCTGCCAGTTTGGGACTCCAGAACCTTGCCAGATTGAGCCAGACATGCTAGCCTGTTATAAACCCAGACCCAAGTCTGAACCACATCCCCCAACAGCTGCAGGCTTAACTGAAAACAACTCTAACACTCAGATGGCCAGCTCCCAATGGGGTCCAAACCCCAAATAAATCCGTTTTGCCCTGTATAAAGCTTTATACAGGGTAAACTCATAAATTGTTTGCCCTCTGTAACACTGATAGAGAGATATGCACAGCTATTTGCCCCCCAGGTATTAATACATACTCTGGGTTAATTAATAAGTAAAAAGTGATTTTATTGACTACAAAAAGTAGGATTAAAGTGGTTCCAAGTAATAACAGACAGAACAAAGTAAATTACCAAACAAAATAAAATAAAACAAAACACGCAAGTCTAAACCTAATAAAGTAAGAAAGTGATTACAGATGAAACCTCACCCTCAGAGAGGTTCCAGTAAGCTTCTTTTACAGACTAGCCTCCTTCTAGTCTGGGTCCAGCAATCACTCACACCCCCGTGGTTACTGTCCTTTGTTTCAGTTTCTTTCAGTATCCTTTGGGGGGAGAGGCTATCTCTTGAGCCAGTTGAAGACAAAATGGAGGGGTTTCCAGGGGCTTAAATAGAATTCCTCTTGTGGTGGAGACCCCCTCCTGTCTCCTATGCAAAATCCAGCTCCAAAATGGAGTTTTGGAGTCACATGGGCAAGTCACATGTCCATGCATGACTCAGTCTTTACAGGCAGCAGCCATTGCCCACATGCTATCTTAAATGTCTCCAGGAAGACTTCTTATGTGGATTGGAGTCTTCCAAGATCCATTGTCAATTAAGTGGTTTTTGATTGGGCACTTAATTTGCACACTCCTTTCTCAAGAAGCTGACCAAATGCTTTACTAAGGCTACTTAAACTCAAACAAGTACCCCAGCCAATATTCATAACTTCTAATACAAAAATGATACATGCCTACAAATAGGATGAATATATTCAGTAGATTATAACCTTTGCAGAGATCTGTTACATGGCATATGTAGCAGAAAACATATTCCAGTTATGTCATATTTACATTCATAAGCATATTTCCATAAAGCGTTATGGGGTGCAACGTCACATGGTGTTCACTGGATTTCATTCCAGTTTGCTGGAGGGAGTCTCATAAAATATTTTGAGGTGGTTGGATGAAAAGTGCTGTCAATCTCAATCCGCTCTGTGACCCAGCAGGAGGGATTAATTTTTGTCTTTCTTTTTCTCTCCTAGAAATGTTTAAAAGCCACCTGAGCTGCAGTGGACCCCGCCCCCTTTCCCTTCCCTGCATTGGACTGGGCTGGCCGGTTACTCAGTAACAGGTCATAGCTTAGCACACAAACGTGTGTTCCTTCACGTAGGACTCTCCCTGCAGCGTGGATGAGTTTAGTGGTGCCGGGTGCGTGACAGAAAATCTCATCTGGACTTGTCAATAGAGAAGTTTGCAAAGGTGTGTGTGAAGCAGCAGGTTCTGGCATGCCTCGGGAAATGGCTTTCGTGTTCCGCTTGGATCCCGTCACACCACCCTTTAAGGCTCTTTATGCTGCCAAAGTGGAATAAAGGAGCTTCAGCACAATATGACTCAGGCTATTTGTCTCTCTTCTCAGCACTAGAGTGGTGTAAAGAGGACTGGGTAATTGGGAATTTGGGCCTAGGCCTACTTCTGATACACTGCAAGGACTATGGGCGAAGGTGCCTAACCACAATCTCCCTCTATGTCCACACTGTGTGATAGGCGATGCCTTTCCTGACCTGCTCTTCCTCCAAGACCCACACGCGGGTCATGCCCAAAAATCATCCCCATCACCTCTGGCTTTCCTCACCAGGGAATTAACAGCACCGTCACAGAAAGGTCAGCCCATGCCTTCTGATCGCTCTCCTTTACACTGGCATAATTCCAGGGTCATTCCTGATTTACACAGCGGTGAGGAGAGGAGAATCAGGCCCATTTTCCAGACTAAACAAACCCAATTATTTCAATCTTCCCTCATAGGTCATGTTTTCTAGACCTTTAATCATTTTTGTTGCTCTTCTCTGGACTTTCTCCAATTTGTCCACATCTTTCTTGAAATGTGGCACCCAGAACTGGACACAATACTTCAGTTGAGGCCTAATCAGCGCGGAGCAGAGCGGAAGAATGACTTCTCGTGCCTTGCTCACAACACTCCAGCTAATACATCCCACAATGATGTTAGCTTTTTTTGCAACAGTGTTACACTGTAAACACATATTTAGCTTGTGGTCCACTAATACTCCCAGGTTCCTTTCCACAGTACTCCTTACTAGGCAATCATTTTTCCATTTTGTATGTGTGCAACTGATTGTTCCTTCCTAAGTGGAGTACTTTGCATTTGTCCCTATTGAATTTCATCCTATTTACTTCAGACCATTTCTCCAGTTTGTCCAGATCATTTTGAATTTTAATCCTATCCTCCAAAGCACTTGCAACCCCTCCTAGCTTGGTATCATCCGCAAACTTTATAAGTGTATTCTTTATGCCATTATCTAAGTCATTGATGAAGATATTGAACAGAACCGGACCCAGAACTGATCCCTGCAGGACCCCACTCGTTATGCCCTTCCACTGATAACTACTCTCTGGAAATGGTTTTCGAACTAGTTATGCACCCACCTTATAGTAGCTCCATCTAGGTTGCATTTCCCTAGTTTGTTTATGAGAAGTTTATACAAGACAGTATCAAAAGCTTTACTAAAGTCAAGAAATACCATGTCTACCGCTTCCCCTATATCCACAAGGCTTGTTACCCTGTCAAAGAAAGCTACCAGGTTGATGTGACATGATTTGTTCTTTCTGTTTGATGGGTTCTGTAGGCCTGGTCACCTCTATAGTGTTAAGGCAACGCAAGACAGCTTACTTCAACCTAGCTATGGAAGTGTCCACACTTAAATTTCACTCCCGCTGATGTAACCACCCTGCTACACTGACTTAATAACGCCATCTCCACGAACGGCATAGATTCCAAATCGATGTAGTTCGTTCAATGCAGTGTCAGTATAGAGCCTGTGCTGCTTACATCAACCATTACTGGCTTTCAGAAGCTGTCCCACAATACTCCACACTATCAGTACAATCGGTACAAGCACTCCTAGGATGCACACCGCTGACACAAGGAACAAAGTGTGGACACGCACAAGCGATGTAATAACTGCGGTGGCTGTATGCTGATGTAAGTTAGGTCAACTTCATTTTGTAGTGTAGACGTGGCCTTAGTTCCAGGGGTATATGGAATGCAAATGTTTGCTGTTACATTATAGCATGGGATACAGCTGAGTGAGAACAATACATGTGGCGTCCTACAAGCATTTTTTAAAACACTAAACACATTCTTATCAGCTAAACATCTAATATTCCTTTTGGCGATGCTAGCACACAAGTAGGCAAGACTAGTTTCCAGCTATGCATTTCTAAGTGTTCAGTCAGGCCAGGGGCCTTGGCATGGCCTGGCACCTGGTCTGCCAGCATCACACCTGAATGTAAGAGAATTACCAGGACGGGTCATGGATTTTAAGGTCAGATGGGATCATTGGGATCATCTGATCTGTCCTCCATAACACAGAATGTAAAGTTTCACCCACTGATTCCTGCAGCAAAACCTGTAACTTTTGGCTAAATTATAGGATCACTTTTATAGAAAGACAGCCTTGATTTAAAGGGACTGAGTTCCCTCATCATGTAAATGGCCCTTAATGTAGATGGAGAATTTTCCACATCCCTCAGTAAGTTGTTCCAGTAGTTTATTACCCTCACTGTTATATATTTGCATCTTATTTCCTGATTTAAATTGCTGCCTTTAAACTTCCAGCCAGTCAAAGTGCTAGTAGAGCGCCCCCTCTTGGCCACTCCCCAGACTGCAGTAAGGGGATCCAGTGTGTTTTAAGAGTCCGGAGTCTGAATGGGCTCCAGGCACCGCTGCTAGTTTTGGATCCTCTAAGCACTCCCAGGGCACAGGCCGTAATTTAAATACACCCATCCATGTGATCATAGAATCATAGAATATCAGGGTTGAAAGGGACCTCAGGAGGTCACTAGTCCAACCCCCTGCTCAAAGCAGGACCAATCCCCAACTAAATCATCCCAGCCAGGGCTTTGTCAAACCTGACCTTAAAAACCTACAAGGAAGGAGATTCCACCATCTCTTTAGGTAACCCATTCCAGTGCTTCACCCCCCTCCTAGTGAAAAAGTTTTTCCTAATAACCTCCCCCACTGCAGCTTGAGACAATTACTCCTTGTTCTGTCATCTGCTACCACTGAGAACAGTCTAGATCCATCCTCTTTGGAACTCCCTTTCAGGTAGTTGAAAGCAGCTATCAAATCCCCCCTCATTCTTCTCTTCTGCAGACTAGATAATCCCAGTTCCCTCAGCCTCTCCTCATAAATCATGTGCTCCAGCCCCCTAATCATTTTTGTTGCCCTCCGCTGGACTCTTTCCAATTTTTCCACATCCTTCTTGTAGTGTAGGGCCCAAAACTGGACACAGTACTCCAGATGAGGCCTCACCAATGTTGAATAGAGGGGAATGATCACGTCCCTTGATCTGCTGGCAATGCCCCTACTTATACAGCCCAAAATGCAGTTAGCCTTCTTGGCAACAAGGGCACATTCTTGACTCATATCCAGCTTCTCGTCCACTGTAACCCCTAGGTCCTTTTCTGCAGAACTGCTGCCTAGCCATTCGGTCCCTAGTCTGTAGCAGTGAATGGGATTCTTCCGTCCTAAGTGCAGGACTCTGCACTTGTCCTTGTTGAACCTCATCAGGTTTCTTTTGGCCCAATCCTCTAATTTGTCTAGGTCCCTCTGTATCCTATCCCTACCCTCCAGCGTATCTACCACTCCTCCTAGTTTAGTGTCATCTGCAAACTTGTTGAGGGTGCAGTCCACACCATCCTCCAGATCATGAATGATGTTCTAGGACCCCAGTTTACCGCTCCAAGGGGCACGTGGTACATGTAACACAAAGCATATACAGAGAGACTTTGTACCGGATCTTAAAACGTCAGTGGTCTTTTCTTCTAAAAGCACAAGAAATATGTAGAGCTACACCAAGATAATAAACTCTCCACGCATTTTTCCGTGCCTCAGTTTCCTCACCAACCTGGAGCATTCTTTGGGCTGGGGTAAAAGTCCTCGGAGGCCATCCATAGTGTCATAGAGTCCCAGAGGTTCAGGCCTGAAGGGACCACTCGATCGTCCAGTCTGCCCTCCTGTATATTGCAGGCCACCACCACCCCCAACCCCCGTGCATTAAACCCAACAAGCAAGTAGACCAAAATATTCCAGCCCACAGGAGACTAGACTATTGTGTGCCACAGGCAGAGAATAGGAGGCACCGAGGTTCACCAGTGCCCAAGGCCATTGCAATGGCAGGGAAACAATTAAGGAAGAGATACCCAGATAACCCCGGCAAGCGCAACCTTTGATTTACGTGTTCCCAATTAGTAGTTTAAAGATAATGGAATAAAACCAAACTGACTTCTTCAAGGGTTGAGTCTCTGGGTTGGTTACAGATAATTTAAATCAGGGGAGGATTGTGAAGGGCACAATGAGTGATGAAAGTACAGACTTGATTTATAGTAAAATAGTTAAAACAAACAGGCATCAGAGCACAATCGCACACTGCATTTACATTCCTATCCAAAGGTGGAGTGCGGCAGTTTGGAGTCATCGTTCCCTGGACAAGAAGAATGGTTATGTGCTCCTTTTTCTGATGTGCCTGGCTGGTGGATGGGTGTCCCAATCTAAAGTTACCATGCTACGTTTTATAGTCACTTAGAATAACACCCCATCATTAATTAGAATTAAGCCTGTCTTTTAACATATCTATATTTCCGCCACCATAATTAAAATACCTTCTACTCCTTCATTGGCTAGTTAATATTAAAAATCACATTTAATTAACAGCTGTGTAAAAGCAATCCCAATAACTATCGCTATAGATAGCAGTCTTCCAAAACATCCACAACCCTCATTAAAACCAGTTAGAACCACACATGTTCCCAGCATAACCTGGGGTGATGTCCTGACTTCTCTCTCCTTTGCCTCTGAGCTCTCTTATTTCACTTCACATATATTTTACCAGCTCTCGCCTTATTATTGTCAAGCCTATTTTTAGGAAATAGATTTTTGAGCCTACTTACATTGCCACACCTTTCTATACAACAGGGGTCGGCAACGTTCGGCACGCGGCTCGCCAGGGTAAGCACCCTGGCGGGCCGGGCCAGTTTTATTTACCTGCTGACGCGGCAGGTTCAGCCGATCGCGGCCCCCACTGGCCGCGGTTCGCTGTCCCAGGCCAATGGGGGCAGCGAGAAGCCGCGGCCAGCACATCGCTTGCCCGCGCCGCTTCTCGCCGCCCCCATTGGCCCGGGACGGCGAACCGCGGCCAGTGGGGGCCGCGATCGGCTGAACCTGCCGCGTCAGCAGGTAAATAAAACTGGCCCGGCCCGCCAGGGTGCTTACCCTGGCGAGCCGCGTGCCGAACGTTGCCGACCCCTGCTATACAACATAGGCAAGCATCATCGCTGTAGGCTACACAAGTGACCCACATCCATTATAGGCTACCTGCCATGGGCTACACACGTGACCTGCACCCACATGCTACAGAGGAAGGCCAAAGCCACCCCAACAAGGTCCCTGCCAATCTGATGTGGGGGCAAATTCCTTCCTGACCCCATATCTGGCAATCAGTTCGACCCTGAGCAGGTGCACCAGAACCAGCCAGCCAAGCACCTGCGAGAGCGGATGCTTGGTTCAGAGACCTCCTTGCAATTGACGACAGGTTATGCGTGGTGTGTGCAGGAAGGGGCCTCATTAAAGAGCCTCACAGATCAGTCTCCAACGCATGGAGAGAGGGAAAAGCAAGTTACTTATTCATTGGCCATGGGAGGCCAATGAAGCTTGAGCTCAAGATAAACTCCAGCCCCTGTTTCAATGGCCCTTATGGGGCAGACTTGCCAGAAAGTCTTTGTGACTTTGTCTTGGGGCCATGCATAGCAGCATCCTGCGCTGGGGGCTTTCCCTGGTGTGCCTGATGGCTCCTTTACATCAGTCTAGCTGGCATAAGATGGGTGACAAGGCATCCCACAATACACAGCACCAGTTACCCACAAAGCCCCCATGCCTGAAGGCAGAGCCGAGGACATGGGCATGCCTACCCACAATGCACCATGGCTTTTAACCGCTGTCGTGTGGACAGGAGAGGCCGAGCGCAGACTCTGTCTGCCGAAGCAGTTTTGTTGGGGGTGCTATGAGGCCAGACCCTTGGTGATCAAACCGTCTAGTGCAGCTAAGCCCTGGAAGCCAAGTGCATTGAGTGGCTGTTTAGGAGATGGGAAGGGATTCGGATTGGAAACAGGTGTGGCTGCTTCATGACTGCCAGAGACGAGCATGGCTGAACAAAAGATCTCTCATGGCATAGCCCACCAGCCCTGCTACCGACCCAGGTCTTCTAGAGTGCTGCATTAACCAGCAGCAGAATGCTGGAGGATGGCTAAAAACAACTGTTGAAAAGCCGTGAGGCAAAGGCCCTGGATTGGGAAGCCAGTGCCCCCTAGTGGGTAAAGGTCCCATGCCCCATTCCCCATCCCCCTGAGCCAGACAGGGGGCCAGATGGAAGTACGTGCCCCATAGAGGGCAAAGGTCCCATGCCCCTGTCAAGGCTGATTCCCCACTCTGGCACTTCGAGTGCAGAAGGTGGGGGCCTGCAAGGATTCTAAAAATTAATACTGGCCACTCCAGGCTTGTATTAAACACAGCTTTTCTCTGACCTTGGATTGGTAGATTCTGCCACCACCCAAGTGCAGAACCCCTTTGAGAGTCCAGGAAGGCACACTTGGGAATTCCTTCCTGTGGGGTACCCTCAAGCCCTTTCACCCCCCCTCCGGGGAAGAGCTGAGAAAGAAAAAAAACGCTAATTAAACATGTGCAGAAACTCTTAGGACACAAATATCCAATCCTGTTCTTAAAAAAGGTAAATTTTATTTAAAAAAAAAAGAAAAGAAAATACATCTGGAAAGTCAGACTATTGCTAGATTTTAAAAGAGTAACTACAAGGATTAAGTACCAAGAATAGTTTTCTTGAGGTCTCGCTTAAAGGTTACAAGCAAAAAAAAAAGCACCTGGGTTTAGCACAGAGGAGTCCACAAGCCTTAAAGAAATAAACAGAGATAAACCTAATTGCGTCTTCTTAGACATTTCCTGATCTACTTACATATCTGGGGTTTCAATGAGTAGTTTCTAGGTATGATACTAAGGCAGGGGCTTTGGGGAAGGGGTGGAGTGGGAGTGGGAGTGGGGGTGGGGCTGGAGCGGAGCAGGGGAGGGAAGAGGCGGGGTGGGAGTGGAGCAGGGGTGGGAAGAGGCGGGGTGGGGGCGGAACAGGGGCGGGGGCAGCTTTCCTGGCCGGCTCAGCCTGCCGTGGGATCGGGCTGGCCGGGGCCCCTTCTGACTCTGGGCCTGGCTCCATGGTAAACCCGGTACTGTCTGTGGTGCCCTTTGGTGCCGGCTTCCCTGACTCTGGTGGGGTTGCAAGCATGGGCTCTAGTGCTGACTGCTCCGCCAGTTCCGATTCTTCGGCTGGGTTCCTGTAGGAGGCTCAGGAATGGAGTTAGATGTGGAGGCCTGTTTAGCCTGGTTGCAGGTGACCAGCCCCACCCCTTTTTGTTAGCCTCACATGGTTGGCTAAGTCTTCTCCCAGCAGCATGGAAGTGGGATAATCATCATAGACTGCAAAAGTCCATATTCCTGACCAGCCCTTGTACTGGACAGGCAACCTGGCTGTAGGCAAGTTAAAAGAGTTGGCCTTAAAGGGTTGCACCGTCACCTAGGCCAATGAATTTGGGGTCTACCAGGGATTCGTGGATAGCTGACACCTGTGCTCCAGTGTCTCTCCACACAGTAATCTTTCTCCTGCCCACACTCACAGTTTCCCTTCGCTCTGGGGGTATTTGCGAGACATCTGGGCCTGAAGGCTCTCAGTGGGACTCCGGGGTGATGAGTTGCAGTCGGTTGGTGCTCTGGGGCAGTTGGCCTTCACATGCCCCAGCTTATTACATTTGACGCATCGCCCAGCTGACTGTGGGCTGGGGTCAGGTGGATGGTTGGAGAGTGGGGTGGTGGGACGAGAGGGCAACTGGGGTCTCCCTGGCTGCGTGGAGGGTTCCTCCTTGCGAGGTGGGGCTTTGGGCTGCCCCTGGTGGTAGGGTGTTATCTCAGGTAGCTCCTTCTGATATCCACTCCAACTGCTACTAGCTTTCTTCTTTTCTGCCACCTCCACCCATTTGTTCCAATCTCCCCTGCCTCAGTTGCAGTTTTGGGCTTCCCATCTAGGATGTACCTTTCTATTTCCTCAGGAACTGTTCTATTTGCATTAGGAGAGACAGATCTTCCAGAGATTTAACACTTGCTCCTGATATCCAGGCATCCCAATTTTTTACAATGTGGTAGGTGTGTCGGGAAAATGCAATGTCTGGTTTCCACCTTAGGGCTCTGAATCAACAGGCATATCTGGTGTTAGCCCCATTCTAATTCTGGCCTTTTGTTTAAAAAGTTTGTACTCATTCATGTGTTATACCTATCTATCTCATAGAGCTGGAAGGGACCCTAAAAGGTCATTAAGTCCAGCCCCCTGCCTTCACTAGCAGGACCAAGTACTGATTTTTGCCCCAGATCCCTAAGTGGCCCCCTCAAGGATTGAACTCACAACCCTGGGTTTAGCAGGCCAATGTGCAAACCAGGCATTTCAGCTGCCACCTCTGCTAAGGGTTCACTGAGCTGTGGCATCAGCTCCACCATATACTGGTCTGTAGAGATGCTGTACCCAAGGCAGGCCCTTTTGAAATTTTCTAAGGCCTGGTCTACACTACGAGTTTAGGTCGACTTTAGCAGCGTTAAATCGAATTAAGCCTGGACACGTTCACACGACGAAGCCCTTTCTTTCGACTTAAAGGGCCCTTTAAACCGGTTTCTTTACTCCACCTCCGACGAGGGGATTAGCGATAAAACCGGCCTTAGCGGGTCGGAATTGGGGTAGTGTGGACGGAATTCGACGTTATTGGCCTCTGGGAGCTATCCCACAGTGCTTCATTGTGACCGCTCTGGACAGCACTCTCAACTCAGATGCACTGACCAGGTAGACAGGAAAAGCCCCGCGAACGTTTGAATTTCATTTCCTGTTTGCTCAGCGTGGAGAGCACAGGTGACCACGCAGAGCTCATCAGCACAGGTAACCGTGATGGAGTCCCAGGATCGCAAAAGAGCTCCAGCATGGACAGAACGGGAGGTACGGGATCTGCTCGCCATATGGGGAGATGAATCAGTGCTGGCTGAACTCCGTAGCAGTAAACGAAATGGCAAAATATTAGAAAAGGTCTCCAAGGCCATGAAGGACAGAGGCCACAACAGGGACGCACAGCAGTGCCGCGTGAAAATTAAGGAGCTAAGGCAAGCCTACCACAAAGCCAGAGAAGCAAACGGAAGGTCCGGGGCAGAGCCGCAAACATGCCGCTTCTACGCGGAGCTGCATGCCATTCTAGGGGGTGCAGCCACCACTACCCCAACCGTGTGCTATGACTCCCTCACTGGAGAAACACACAGGGAAGCGGGTTCGGGGTACGAGGAAGATGATGATGAAGACAATGAAGATAGCTCACAGCAGCAAGGAAGCGGAGAAACCGGTTTCCCCAACAGCCAGGATATGTTTATCACCCTGGACCTGGAACCAGTAACCCCCGAACTCACCCAAGGCGTGCTCCCATCCCCTGAGGGCGCACAGGGGACCTCTGGTGAGTGTACCTTTGTAAATATTACACATGGTTTAAAAGCAAGTGTGTTTAATGATTAATGATTAATTTGCCTTGGCAATCGCGGCCAGTACAGCTACTGGAAAAGTCTGTTAACGTGTATGGGGATGGAGCGGAAATCCTCCAGGGACATCTCCAGAAAACTCTCCTTCATGTACTCCCAAAGCCTTTGCAAAAGGTTTCTGGGGAGGGCTGCCTTATCCCGTCCGCCATGGTAGGACACTTTACCACGCCAGGCCAGTAGCACGTAGTCTGGAATCATTGCATAACAAAGCATGGCAGCGTATGGTCCCGGTGTTTGCTGGCATGCAGACAACATCCATTCCTTATCGCTCTTTGTTATTCTCAGTAGAGTGATATCATTCACGGTCACCTGGTTGAAATGGGGCGATTTTATTAAGGGGAGATTCAGAGGTGCCCGTTCCTGCTCTGCTGAACAGAAATATTCCCCGCTGTTAGCCACGCGGTGGGGGGGGAGGGGTGAAGTGATCATCCCAGAGAATTGGGTGTGCGGGGGAGGGGAGTTAGTTGGGTATGTGCTGCATGTTAACCCGGAAACCGCAGCCCCTCCTTTTACATTGCAAACCCATTTTAAATGGCAAACCCAACGGGTGTTTGGTATGGGAAATGAGAGCGCTACTGTTTGAAACCATTCCCACATGTTAAGAAGGTTAAAAAAGCCAAAAGACTGTGTCTTACCATGGCTGCCTGCAAGCCGAAATCTGTGGCCTGGCACTGCGTGAGTGATCTCTCACACCAAACCGGCAGGCCCTCAATATAAGAGGAAAAATGCGACCTTATAACCAAAGCACATGTGCTGTGTAATGTGAACAGCAAAATTTAACGTGAAAGAGTGTACCCATTGTTCTCTAAAATGTGTCTTTTTTAACCATCTCTCCCTTCTCCTCCACCAGCTGCAAATGTTTCTCCTTCACAGAGGCTAGTGAAGATTAGAAAGAGAAAACGGAGGACGCGGGATGATATGTTCACGGAACTCCAGATGTCCTCCCACGCTGACAGAGCACAGCAGAATGCGTGGAGGCAGTCAATGTCAGACTACAGAAAAGCACAATATGAACGAGAGGAGAGGTGGCGGGCTGAATCGTGGGATGAACAGAGCAAGTTGCGGGCTGAAGATGATAGGTGGCGTCAGCTTGCAGACAGAAGGCAAGAGTCGATGCTCCAGCTGCTGGAGCATCAAACTGATATGCTCCAGCGTATGGTTGAGCTGCAGGAAAGGCAGCAGGAGCAGAGACCGCCCTGTGTAACCGACAGCCCTCCTCCCCAAGTTCCATAGCCTCCTCACCCAGACGCCCAAGAACACGGTGGGGGGGCCTCCGGTCACCCAGTCACTCCACTCCAGATGATTGCCCTAGCATCAGAAGGCTGGCCTTCAATAAGAGTTAAAGTTTTAAACTGCAGTGTGTCCTTTTCCTTCCCTCCTCCCCCACCCATCCCGGGCTACCTTGGCAATTATCCCCCTAGTTGTGTGATGAATTAATAAAGAATGCATGAATGTGAAGTAACAATGACTTTATTGCCTCTGCAAGCGGTGCTCGAAGGGGGGAGGGGTGGGTGGGGTGGTTGGCTTACAAGGAAGTAGAGTGAACCGGGTGTGGGGGGGCGGAGGGTTCATCAAGGAGTAACAAACAGAAGTTTCACACTGTAGCCTGGCCAGTCACAAAACTCGTTTTCAAAGCTTCTCTGATGCGCACCACGCCCTGCTGTGCTCCTCTAACCGCCCTGGTGTCTGGCTGCGCGTAATCAGCGGCCAGGCGATTTGCCTCAACCTCCCACCCCGCCATAAATGTCTCCCCCTTACTCTCACAGATATTGTGGAGCGCACAGCAAGCAGCAATAACAATGCGGATATTCTTTTTGCTGAGGTCTGAGCGAGTCAGTAAGCTGCGCCAGCGCGCTTTTAAACGTCCAAATGCACATTCCACCACCATTCGGCACTTGCTCAGCCTGTAGTTGAACAGGTCTTGACTCCTGTCCAGGCTGCCTGTGTACGGCTTCATGAGCCATGGCATTAAGGGGTAGGCTGGGTCCCCAAGGATCACGATAGGCATTTCAACATCCCCAACGGTTACTTTCTGGTCCGGGAAGAAAGTCCCTTCCTCCAGCTTTCGAAACAGAGCAGAGTGCCTGAAGACGCGAGCATCATGTACCTTTCCCGGCCATCCCACGTTGATGTTGGTGAAACGTCCCTTGTGATCCACCAGGGCTTGCAGCAGCATTGAAAAGTACCCCTTGCGGTTTATGTACTCGGTGGCTTGGTGCTCCGGTGCCAAGATAGGGATACGGGTTCCGTCTATGGCCCCACCACAGTTTGGGAATCCCATTGCAGCAAAGCCATCCACTATGGCCTGCACGTTTCCCAGAGTCACTACCCTTGATATCACCAGGTCTTTCATTGCCCTGGCAACTTGGATCACAGCAGCCCCCACAGTAGATTTGCCCACTCCAAATTGATTCCCGACTGACCGGTAGCTGTCTGGCGTTGCAAGCTTCCACAGGGCTATTGCCACTCGCTTCTCAACTGTGAGGGCTGCTCTCATCCTGGTATTCTGGCACTTCAGGGCAGGGGAAAGCAAGTCACAAAGTTCCATGAAAGTGCCCTTACGCATGCGAAAGTTTCGCAGCCACTGGGAATCGCCCCACACCTGCAGCACGATGCGGTCCCACCAGTCTGTGCTT
Organism: Emys orbicularis; assembly: GCF_028017835.1. Classification (NCBI taxonomy): domain Eukaryota; kingdom Metazoa; phylum Chordata; order Testudines; family Emydidae; genus Emys; species Emys orbicularis. The sequence continues at coordinate 14,745,910 of NC_088702.1, forward strand.
GTTTCCTGGGCCCAGAATCGGCGTTCCACGGCATGAACCTGCCCCAGTAACACCATGATTTCCACATTGCTGGGGCCTGTGCCTTGTGAGAGGTCTATGTCCATGTCAATTTCCTCATCACTCTCGTCGCTGCGCTGCAATCGCCTCCTCGGCTGGTCCTGGTTTTGCTTTGGCAAGTCCTGGCTCTGCATATACTCCAGGACAATGCGCGTGGTGTTCATAGTGCTCATAATTGCCGCGGAGATCTGAGCGGGCTCCATGATCCCAGTGCTAGCTATGGCGCCTGGTCTGAAAAAAGGCGCGAAACTAGTATCTGACGGACCAGGGGAAGGAGGGAGGGAGGGAGGGGCGAGTGACGACATGGCATACAGGTACAGGGAATTAAAATCAACAAAGGTGGCTGTGCATCAGGGAGAAACACAAACAACTGTCACACAGAATGGCCCCCCCCCAAAGATTGAACTCAAAAGCCTGGGTTTAGCAGGCCGTTGATTTCACGGAGGGAGGGGGAAGCTAATGAATACAGAACAAATCTATTTTTTACATCTTAAGCTGGCAGCCGACGGTGCAGCATGACTCATAGCCACTGCAGTATGATGATGATGGATACCAGTCGTAATATACCATCTTCTACCAAAAGGCAAGGGGCTGCTGCTGTGTAGCAATGCAGCCCCATGTCTGCCAGCCCCACGTCTGCCAGCACCCAGATCGCCCTCAGCCTCTTCTGGGTGCTTAGCAGAAAATACTGGGCGCTTGGCAGAAAATAGCTTACTACGACTGATAGCCATCATCGTCAAGACAGTTCAATAGGACTGAGCATGTCTGCCCAGGTGCCCATGATCAACAGCCACTGCAGTACGATGACGATGGATACCAATCGTAATATACCATCTTCTACCAAAAGCCAAGGGGCTGGTGCAATGCAGCCCTACGGCTGCCAGCCCCACGGCTACCAGTCATGCTGCACCGTCTACCGCCAAAAGGCAGTTAGCTGCTGCTGCTGTGTAGCAATGCAGTCCCACGTCTGCCGGCACCCAGATGACATATGGTGATGGTGAGCTGAGCTGAGTGGGCTCCATGCTTGCCATGGTATGTTGTCTGCACAGGTAACCCAGGTAAAAAGGCGTGAATCTATTGTCTGCCATTGCTCTGACGGAGGGGGAGGGGCCTGACGACATGTACCCAGAACCCCCCGCAACACTGTTTTGCATCATTCGGGCATTGGGATCTCAACCCAGAATTCCAATGGGCGGCGGAGACTGCGGGAACTGTGGGATAGCTACCCATAGTGCAATGCTCCGGAAGTCGACGCTAGCCTCGGTACTGTGGACGTGGTCCGCCGACTAGAGCACTTAGAGCATTTTATGTGGGGACACACACAATCGGCTGTATACAACCGATTTCTATAAAACCGGCTTCTATAAATTCGACCTAATTTCGCAGTGTAGACATACCCTAAGAAGGCCTCTGTATCATCGCCTACCTTGTATGTGGGGAATTTCTTGGAATGGGGAGCAGTACCTGGAGAAGGATTGTTAGGGCTACCTGATTGATCCAGCTTAGCCTTTTCCAGTTCTAAGCACTTCAGCTCCACTTCCAAGCACTTCGCCTCTTTGCTCTCCGCTGTTCTGCTTCTGCCTCCAAGCACGTCACCTGCATTTCCGCCTCCAAGTGCTTCGCCTGTCTCCTCCCCTCTGCTTCCAACTCCATCTGTAGAAAGAAATCCCTGTCTTACGCAGTCAGAACTCGGTCTGGGTTAAGGGCATCCCTCCATCCTGGCACCTGAATCTAGGGTGGGGGAGGGCTGACCCTTCCCTTCTGGAAAGCTCCTGGACCCCCATCCTTTCCCTGCATTTCTGTCATGGAGCTGGATGTCTGGGCTTGATCTGGGTCTGTCTCCTCCGTGGCGTGCCGCTTTGGGAAAACTGGTTTCTCTAGGGTTTCGGTGCCTAACCTCAACCTCATGCGCAGGCTGCCCTGCTCTAGCCTAACTATTTCGTTGCAACAAAGCTAGAAAAGAAAAAATATAAACTGCTTTTTGGACTCCCTGGCTTTGCAGGCTAATCCTTTGGCGTGCCTGTTCCCCCTCAGGCAGCAAAGAAAAGAAAAGAAAGAAAGAAAAAAAACCTCCCTGTCTTTCAAGCAGGCAAAAGGGAAAATGTGACCTTTTAAAACCCCGAGGTCTGTGCTTCTGGTTCAAAATGATCCCACCACCATGTCAAGGCTGATTCCCCACTCTGGCACTTTGAAGTGGGGCCCGCAAGGATTCTAAAAATTAATACTAGCCACTCCAGGCTTGTATTAAACTCCCACGGGTACAGCTTTTCTCTGACCTTGGCTTGGTAAACGCTGCCACCACCCAAATGCAGAAAAAAAACAACAACCCTTGGACCCAGGAAGGAGCACTTGGAAATTCCTCCCTGTGGGGTACCCTCAGCCCTTTCACCCCCCGTCCGGGGAAGAGCTGAGAAAGAAAACAAAGGAAATTAGTGGTTGCCACCAGTTAATTAAACAACATGTGCACAAACCTCTTAGGATACCAAAAATCCAATCCTGTTCTTAAAAAAGGTAAATTTTATTAAAAATAAAAAGAAAGAAAATACATCTGGAACTTAGGCTTTTGCTCGATTTTAAAAGATCAATTCCAAAAATTAAGCCCCCAAAATAGCTTCTTGGGGTTCAGCTTAAAGGTTACAAGCAAACAAAAGCATCAGGGGTTAGTACAGAGGAGATCCACAAGCCAAAATAAAGAAATATCCTAATTGTGTCTACCTAAACATTCCCTATCCCAATGAGTCCTGCTAGGTATGGAAAATAATTTTTCGTACCTGGTTCAAACCTTACACAGCATTCCTGCTTCTAGCATTGCTACTCCGTGTCCCTGCAGCCCAGAGAGAACAACAGACAAAGGGAAAGTTTCTTTTCCCATTTTAAAAGTTCTAGCCTTCCCATTGGCTCTTTTGGTCAGGTGCCCACCTTTTTTCTTTACCTGGGGGACTTTTTAACCCTTTCCAGGTAAAGCAAGTAAAGAACAGCTACCAAGAGGGATTTTACAGCTAACTGGCTGGCTGGGTGTCCATCAAAGGGAGCTACCTTCCCCCCACTTTATTTATCACAGCCTGAGATATCAAAATGCCAGAAACATGTTTAAATTTAAAGCCCACACAGAAGGAAACCCTGGAGGGAAGGAAAAGCCAGTGACTAATTACATGGGAGAGAGTCAAAGGACACCATGGGTAATGAACAAACTAACCTCAAACTAGAATATCTGAACAGAGGGCGTTCTGAACTTATCAAGCTCAGTCTTGAAGCCAGTTCAGTTTTTTGCCCCCACTGCTCCCCTTTGGAGGCTGTTCCAGAACTTCTCTCTTCTGATGGTTAGACTCCGTCGTCTAATTTTGAGCCTAAACTTGCTGATGGCCAGTTTATATCCCTTTGTTCTTCTTCGAGTGATTGCTCATGTGCATTCCACTATAGGTGTGCATGCTCGCCACGTGCATCGGTACCAGAAGTTTTTCCCTTAGCAGTATCCGTAGTGGGGGAGTTTTTTTAGAAAAACTGGACGTGCACAAGTCCATGGGGCTGGATGCGCTGCATCTGAGGGTACTAAAGGAGTTGGCGGATGAGATTTCAGAGCCATTAGCCATTATTTTTGAAAACTCATGGCGATCGGGGGAGGTCCCGGATGACTGGAAAAAGGCTAATGTAGTGCCCATCTTTAAAAAAGGGAAGAAGGAGGATCCGGGGAACTACAGGCCAGTCAGCCTCACCTCAGTCCCTGGAAAAATCATGGAGCAGGTCCTCAAGGAATCAATTATGAAACACTTAGAGGAGAGGAAAGTGATCAGGAACAGTCAGCATGGATTCACCAAGGGCAAGTCATGCCTGACTAACCTAATTGCCTTCTATGATGAGATAACTGGCTCTGTGGATGAGGGGAAAGCAGTGGATGTGTTATTCCTTGACTTTAGCAAAGCTTTTGATACTGTCTCCCACAGTATTCTTGCCGGCAAGTTAAAGAAGTATGGGCTGGATGAATGGACTGTAAGGTGGATAGAAAGCTGACTAGATCGTCGGGCTCAACGGGTAGTGATCAATGGCTCCATGTCTAGTTGGCAGCCGGTTTCAAGCGGAGTGCCCCAAGGGTTGGTCCTGGGGCCGGTTTTGTTTAATATCTTCATTAATGATCTGGAGGATGGTGTGGACTGCACTCTCAGCAAGTTTGCAGATGATACTAAACTGGGAGGCGTGGTAGATACACTAGAGGGTAGGGATCGGGTACAGAGGGACCTAGACAAATTAGAGGATTGGGCCAAAAAAAACCTGATGAGGTTCAACAAGGACAAGTGCAGAGTCCTGCACTTAGGACGGAAGAATCCCATGCACTGCTACAGACTAGGGACCGAATGGCTGGGTAGCAGTTCTGCAGAAAAGGACCTAGGGGTCACAGTGGACGAGAAGCTGGATATGAGTCAACAGTGTGCTCTTGTTGCCAAGAAAGCTAACGGCATTTTGGGCTGTATAAGTAGGGGCATTGCCAGCAGATCAAGGAACGTGATCGTTCCCCTTTATTCGACATTGGTGAGGCCTCATCTGGAATACTGTGTCCAGTTTTGGGCCCCACACTACAAGAAGGATGTGGAAAAATTGGAAAGAGTCCGGCGGAGGGCAACAAAAATGATTAGAGGTCTGGAGCACATGACTTATGAGGAGAGGCTGAGGGAACTGGGATTGTTTAGTCTCCAGAAGAGAAGAATGGGGGGGGGGGGGATTTGATAGCTGCTTTCAACTACCTGAGGGGGGGTTCCAAAGAGGATGGAGCTCAGCTGTTCTCAGTGGTGGCAGATGACAGAACAAGGAGCAATGGTCTCAAGTTGCAGTGGGGGAGGTCTAGGTTGGATATTAGGAAAAACTTTTTCACTAGGAGGGTGGTGAAGCACTGGAATGCATTACCTACGGAGGTGGTGGAGTCTCCTTCTTTGGAGGTTTTTAAGGCCCGGCTTGACAAAGCCCTGGCTGGGATGGTTTAGTTGGGAATTGGTCCTGCTTTGAGCCGGGGGTTGGACTAGATGACCTCCTGAGGTCCCTTCCAACCCTGATATTCTATGATTCTATGATTCTATGACCCCTGGAGTGGCGCCGATATATCGTGCCATAAAGGGGACTTCGTGTTCCCCCCACCCTCAGTTCCTTCTTGCCGCCAGTGAAGGTAGTCGGAACTTGCTCCAGCCTTGGCTGCAGCGTTTATAGCCTTAGTGGTATCCAGTTTCACTGAACTTTTCTTCGTCAGTGCCTGGCTCGGGGCATGCCCCGTGGCCCAGGCTTCAAGTCATGCGACTCCTGTTGCAACTCTATGCCCATAAACGCTCCACACTCTCAGTGTCTTCGCTGTCTGGGCGAGGCTCACGTTAGTGAGCGTTGTAAGTTTTGCCGTTCTTTCAAACTTTCATACGGACAAGGTTCAGCTCCGGCCTCACCCTGCCTTTTTGCCGAAGGTAGTCTCGGCTTTCCACATGGATCAGGATATTTTCCTCCCGATCCTCTGTCCTAAGCCCCATTCCTCTAATGAGGAACGCCGCCTGCACATGTTAGACGTGCACAGAGCGCTGGCCTTTTACTTAGACAGAACCAGGCCATTTAGGAGGTCCCCCCAGCTTTTTATTGCCTCGGCCGAGCGCATGAGGGGGCGACCGGTCTCCACCCAGCAGATCTCCCGCTGGATCACCTTGTGCATTCACACCTGTTACGACCTGGCAGGGGTTCCCCCACCTCCTATTGTGAAGGCTCATTCAACAAGAGCCCAGGCCTCGTCTGCAGCCTATGTGGCTCATGTCCCTATCTAGGACATCTGTAGGGCTGCTACGTGGTCCTCTGTCCACACTTTCTCATCGGACTATGCGATCGTCTCCCAATCACGGGATGATGCTGGTTTTGGTAGGGCGGTGCTCCGCCCGGGTAACCCTTGACATTTCATACTTACACTCCTACCTGCCTCCATCAGGAATAGCTTGGAGTCACCTATAGTGGAATACACATGAGCAATCACTCGAAGAAGAAAGGACAGTTACCTGTTCCGTAACTGGCATTCTTCGAGATATGTTGCTCATGTGTATTCCACGTCCCACTCTCCTTCCCCACTGTCGGAGTTGTCTGGCAAGAAGGAACTGAGGGTGGGGGGAGCACGCAGTCCCCTTTATGGCACGATATAGCGGCGCCACTCCAGGGGTCGCAGCGGTGCTCCCCCACTATGGATACTGCTAAGGGACAAACTTCCGGTACCGATGCACGTGGCAAGCACGCACACCTATAGTGGAATACACCTGAGCAACACATCTCGAAGAACACCAGTTACAGAACAGGTAACTGTCCTTTCTTGTGTCCACCTTTGCCCAAAATTATATTAGGCACCCAGCACAACCAGGTGTGGGGACATGCTTCCCAGTGGCTCCTTTGCAAATTCTACTCTCAACGGTTGAAATGCTCTTTTCTCGTCATCCATTTCCAGCCAGCCCTGCTGATTTGGGGATAAAGCAATAAATGTTTTTACAAACTTTTACCACTGTTTTACCACTCCCAGTTTGAGTGGAGTAGGGGCATACCGGGGCTTGGGGCTTTAACTATGCGGGAAGCACTGGGGCTGAAACTAGCTCTCCCATCATAGCTAAAGTCCCGAGCGCCAATGCCCCCAAAGGGACTGAAGCTGGGAATGGAGCTGCGGGGCTGACGCCCCAAGGCCAGAGCCTCCTGTGGGGCTGAAGCTGGGAACAGAGCCAGGCTGAAGCTCCGAGCCCTGGCGCCCCCCAGGAGGCTATAACCTGGAGCAGAGCCGCGAGGCTGAAGCCCTGAGCCCCAGTGCACCCCCTGACCTCCCGAGGGTCAGAAGCCTAGACACTTCTAACTATTGAAGGAGAACATTTAAAAGGTATGGATTGTGAGGCTATCATTAACGCGTTTGCGGAGCAGAAATCAAGGGAGAAACATGTGCATGTGCAGTAAAGTAGCACCTATCTGCTACCAATGTGATTGTTTTAATTACATGTTGTAATGATGCAGCCTCTGGCAAGACACAACTGCGAGTATCAGTTTAGGATAAATTGCTTAGAGCAGGGCAGTTACAGCCCAAGGCTGGGGCTCCTTTACCATTAAGGCACCAAACCAGCCCAACAGAGAGGACTTCGGTTTCACCCCACTGGCTAACCAGAAGTCATACAAGCAATTCCCTCAGACACTCCAGGTTCCCAGGATCACCACCAGCGCCACTCCTTATGGGGATGAATGGTTATGAAAACCAACACCCCAGTAAAAGAAAAAAGATTCTCCCGATCCCAAAGGACCAAGCCCCAGACCCAGGTCAATATACCAGTCAGATCTTACCCACAAATCACGCTGTTGCCAATCTTTTAGAATCTAAAATCTAAAGGTTTATTCATAAAAGAAAGGAATATAGATGAGAGTTAAAATTGGTTAAATGGAATCAATTACACACAGTAATGGCAAATTCTTGGTTCAGGCTTGTAGCAGTGATAGAATAAACTGCAGGTTTAAATCAAGTCTCTGGAACATCCACAGCTTGGATGGGTCGTTCAGTCCTTTGTTCAGAGCTTCAGTGTAGCAAAGTTCCTCCAGAGGTAAGAAGCAGGATTGTAGACAAGATGGAGGGGTTCCAGGGCCTTTTATATTCTCTGCCATGTAGGAGGACACCCCTTCCTTCTTACTGTGGAAAATCACAGCAGCAAGATGGAGTTTGGCATCACCTGGGCAAGTCACGTGTCCATGCATGACTAGGTTCTTTTACACAGAGAGCAGCCATTGCTCACATGCTACCTTGAACGTTCCCAGGAAGACTTCTCATGTGGATTGGAATCTCCCAAGGTCCATTGTAAGTTAAGTATTTCTTGACTGGGCACTTAATCTGCAAATTCCTTTCTCAAGAAGCTGACCAAATGCTTCACTAATGCTACTTAGAATCAAACACCTTGAGCTACAAGTACATAGCCAATATTCATAATTTCAACTACTAAATGATACACACATACAGCTAGCAACATCATAACCAGCAAATCAGAACCTTTTCATATACACCTCACACGACAACCTTTGTACAATATTTGCTGCAAATATAGAACAGTGGTTGCAACAATGATCTATACGGTCACAGTTGATGTCAATAACGTCACATATGTATTTTTTGTTATTGTATTGAATAAATATTTAAATGATCATTTATATTTCTTTTTGTTTCATGTTTTACAGAAAACACGAAGGTCAGCTGTAGGTGGGGGAGGGTGCTGAAGATGCTGTGCCCAGTGGTGCGTAAGGTGTAAATCTGGCCCTGCTTGTAGTGTGACCTATCTGTTGCTGACGCCTCCCAGCTGTCAATGTCTCAGTCTCACTGGTTCACGTCATGCTTCAGTGTGTCCTTGAAGCGGGTCTTCTGGCCCCCTCGTGTGCGTTTTTCCCTCTTTCAGGTTGCCATGCGGCAGCTGTTTTGGCATTCTGGTGTCGTCCATCCTCAACACATGACCAGCCCAGCGTGACTGCAATGCGCAGGGCCAGATTAACCATTAGGCTAATAAGGCTATAGCCTTAGGCCCTCCTATTTTTTAGGCCCTACTGGTCAGGCAGGGGGCGCGGCCAGGCACGGCCAGGGCCGGGTGATGGCGGGGAGCGAGCTTGCTCACGTGGCCCTGCTGGAGCACTCCTGCCAGCAGGAAAGGCAAAGCAGCCACCTGTGGCTTGGGAGGAGCTCAGCCAGCTGCCTGCTGCAGGAACACAGTGCCAGGGATCCGGTTAGCTCTGGTGACCGGACACTAAAAATCTGGTTACCATGGGAACCCGTGCCAGCCGTGGGTGTCGTTTGAGCAGGCCCCCCCCCCGCTCACTCCCCCTCTGATTTCTCCAGAGCTGACAGGGAGGGAAGAGGCTCCCTCTGTCCTTCTCCTCCACTGAGGCTGGCAGGCAGCTCCAGGACGCTGCCTCCTGGGTCCTAGTGCCCGTCACGATCATCCTCTATGTGTGCTGGGTCCCGTTTCTGGACAACTGGTGAGTGCCTAAAAATAAATAATAAAATAAATTAATGGAGATGTCCTATCTCCTAGAACTGGAAGGGACCTTGAAAGGTCATCGAGTCCAGCCCCCTGCCTTCCCTAGCAGGACCAAGTACTGATTTTGCCCCAGATCCCTAAGTGGCCCCCTCAAGGATTGAACTCACAACTCTGGGTTTAGTAGGCTAATGCTCAAACCACTGAGCTATCCCTCAGTGGGGGAAGGGGTGGGGGGGAAGGGGCAGTACCAGAGCGGTGGGGGGGGGGGAGGGAAGCTTGCACAGAACCTGCACACACACTATCCAGCTCCAGCCAGAACGATTTCCCCTCCCATGTATAAGGAACGAATTCCCACACATTTGTAGGGAAAACAAAACAAAACATCCCATTCTGGATACCAGTCCTTTAACTTTTACAGAACCTTCCAGCGAGGGGCTTCAGAGTTCTGCTGCACCGTGTTCAATACTGCATTAAACTCTACTAAAAACACTGGTCTACAATTTTTGAGAAGTCGTCTGCTTCAGAGATAAAATGTACTATTTATTATGTATTTTGATGTGCTGAATTCAAATATGACAATTAAAAAAACTGATTGGCTACGGTTTCTAAGATATTTAAGTTTTTACATTTTATGTCAATGTATATTGTGTAGATAGTAGAGTTTTAATCATAAATTGTAAACCTAGGTCTTTTCATGTGTTTATGGTTGCTTTACATGATAATATTTCACCTGTCCTGTTTATGTAACACTTTAAAAATCAGCAAAAGGGTTATATAAATAAAATTTATTATGAAACAAAAGGCAAAAAACTATTATGTACATAGTTTAGTCCTATTCAGTGTCTACTCGGTGCTTCTTGGCTTGTCTCTTGTATTCATTAAATGGAGCATCTCTTGTCACTGTCCAGCAATAGTCTGCAAGCATTGATGGGCTCCATTTGCCCTGATAGCGTTTCTCCATTGTTGCAATGTCCTGGTGAAATCGCTCGCTGTGCTTGTCGCTCACTGCTCCGCAGTTCGGTGGAAAAAACTCTACATGAGAGTGCAAAAAATGTATCTTTAGTGACATGTTGCAACCAAAGCTTTTGTATGCCTTGAGGAGGTTTTCCACCAACAACCTGTAGTTGTCTGCCTTGTTGTTTCCGAGAAAATTTATTGCCACTAACTGGAAGGCTTTCCATGCTGTCTTTTCCTTGCCACACAGTGCATGGTCAAATGCATCATCTTGAAGAAGTTCACGAATCTGAGGACCAACAAAGACACCTTCCTTTATCTTAGCTTCACTTAACCTTGGAAATTTTCCACGGAGGTACTTGAAAGCTGCTTGTGTTTTGTCAATAGCCTTGACAAAGTTCTTCATCAGACCCAGCTTGATGTGTAAAGGTGGTAACAAAATCTTCCTTGATTAAACAAGTGGTGGATGCTGAACACTTTTCCTCCCAGGCTCCAATGACTGTCGGAGTGGCCAATCGTTCTTGATGTAGTGGGAATCTCTTGCACGACTATCCCATTCGCAGAGAAAACAGCAGTACTTTGTGTATCCAGTCTGCAGACCAAGCAAGAGAGCAACAACCTTCAAATCGCCACAAAGCTGCCACTGATGTTGGTCATAGTTTATGCACCTCAAAAGTTGTTTCATGTTGTCATAGGTTTCCTTCATATGGACTGCATGACCAACTGGAATTGATGGCAAAACATTGCCATTATGCAGTAAAACAGCTTTAAGACTCGTCTTCGATGAATCAATGAACAGTCTCCACTCATCTGGATCGTGAACGATGTTGAGGGCTGCCATCACACCATCAATGTTGTTGCAGGCTACAAGATCACCTTCCATGAAGAAGAATGGGACAAGATCCTTTTGACGGTCACGGAACATGGAAACCCTAACATTATCTGCCAGGAGATTCCACTGCTGTAGTCTGGAGCCCAACAGCTCTGCCTTACTCTTGGGTAATTCCAAATCCCTGACAAGGTCATTCAGTTCACCTCGTGTTATGAGGTGTGGTTCAGAGGAGGAGGATGGGAAAAAATGTGGGTCCTGTGACATTGATGGTTCAGGACCAGAAGTTTCATCCTCTTCCTCTTCCTCGTCTGACTCAAGTGAGAATGATTCTGGTGCATCAGGAACCGGCAGTCCTTCTCCGTGGGGTACTGGGCATATAGCTGATGGAATGTTTGGATAATGCACAGTCCACTTTTTCTTCTTTGACACACCTTTCCCAACTGGAGGCACCATGCAGAAGTAACAATTGCTGGTATGATCTGTTGGCTCTCTCCAAATCATTGGCACTGCAAAAGGGATAGATTTCCTTTTCCTGTTCAACCACTGGCAAAGATCTGTTGCACAAGTGTTGCAGCATATGTGTGGGGCCCACCTCTTGTCCTGATCTCCAATTTTGCAGCCAAAATAAAGGTGATAGGCTTTCTTAACCATAGTGGTTATACTGCACTTTTGTGATGCAAAAGTCACTTCACCACAAACATAGCAGAAGTTATCTGCACTGTTCACACAAGTACGAGGCATCTCTGCTCACTTTGGCTAAACAGAAATGGGTCCCTTTGCAAAATCAAACACTGACAAATAAGAGAGCACGACACTGTATGATTTCTAGAGCTGATATAGGGCAATTTGTTCAGCAGAGTGATGTAAGCTTCGTTATGATTGCATCATCCATGACTTCTAGGAATAACATGATGCAATTCATATCATGTATGACGCAATACCAGCTTCAGATTGCATCATTCATTGTTTTGCCTAAAAAGCAAGTACTGTCCAAACCCAGTCATAGATTTATTCAAAGATGTATTTTAGTCATTTCTAGTTTAAATTGAGATCCCTTCCCTTTATAACTCACTTATCCTCCGCCATTCCCAAGTCAAGAGTCGTATATACTGACCCAATAGCATATCTTGAAAACTAGAGCCAATCAACAATTTTAAGCAGCATTTTCGTTCTCAGTGACCCAGAATTAGTAAAGTTGGACTACATTTATTTCAGAAGCATTTTGGCTGTAGAGCAGTGAAATCAAAGAAATCCAATGTTTTCCTTTGATGTGTTTTTCTGTACTGGGATGCACAAGCAACCAAGTTCTTTCCTTATGCTCGGCCTAGTTCCACAGGCCAACACATCTTTGTACTTTTAAGGGGTTGCAAAAGCACTGGAGGAAGCTCAACTAGGGTGACCAGACAGCAAATATGAAAAATTGGGACAGGGGGTTGGGGATAATAGGAGCCTGTATAAGAAAAAGACCCCAAAATCGGGACTGTCCCTATAAAATTGGGACATCTGGTCACCCTAAGCTCAACACACAATATTGCAGGTTTCTCCCTCCCCTCTCCCTCAAGGATTTTAAATCCACTTCTTAGCAGGCTATGATAGAAAACTCTGGCTGAATAGGCTAAAGGCAGATTCTGTCCATTTGCTGGTTCTCTAACACTGGTTCAATCCATCATAAAAGTACCTCACATTTGATTTCTTTTGAGTTTCATTCCAAAAACTTAAAGCTAAATAAATCTGAAGTTAGTCCTCATTTTTCTGCCCCAACTCAAACTAACTTCTTTCCCAAGTGGAAAATGTCGGGTAAGCATGGGATGTGATTCGAGAAGGGAATGAAAACAGAGGCCAGTTCCTGCTGACAGTTACACCTGAGTAGCCTTATTGACTTCAGGGAGAACAGATTTTTGCACAAGAATAGATTTTGATCCCTTCTGCTTTTTCAGACCTGGTGGAAGCAGAATCTAATTCACTTTCCTCCCCTAAACTCTGAGCAGGGCCAGCTCCAGGCACCAGCAGATGAAGCGTGTGCCTGGGGCAGCACATGCTAAGGGACGGCACAGTCCGGGTTTTTTGTTTTTTTTTCCTTCAGGTAGTTCACACAGCAGAGTCCGAGCGGCTTTTTTTTTTTTTAGCTTCGGCAGTTCGGGCGGCAGTCCGAGCATTTTTTTTGTTTTGTTTTGTTTTGCTTGGGGTGGCAAAAATGGCAGAGCCGGCCCTGACTCTGAGCACTTTAAGGAAAAAATATAAGCAAGGTCTGCTTGATTTACACATGCACATGAAACAGGAACACCAGCCTTAAACAAACACCAGACCTGATGTAACCAGGGTGTCACTACAGCAGCTATGGTTGGACTGTTCTTTTGAAACCTGTTATTTTGAAGGATTCTTAATGGTTCTTCTAAGTTGCTGATTTTCAGTGAAGTCTTTTTGTTCAGGGGGGCAGAGAGCACAACAGGGAATAGCTCTGTTTTGTCAGCTCCTGCCTCCTAGTCATTCAAAAGCTGAAAGGTTTTATATTAAGTTTGTTTAATGTTTGTACAGTGATTCTGAAGAGCTAACATAGTACAGAAATGCTAAATATTATGACTGGGCAACTATCTAAAGATCTGTGTCCCTTCTAGCTGTTACCTTTTTCTTACAGAAAGTTTAAAACAAACAGATGCAAACCGTAGGGGGCTGGTGCACACAGAACTCATGCTTACAAAACCTCATGTCAGAGCTGCTGGTCACACAGTAGATAATACTTAGTCCTGCCATGAGTGCAGGGGACTGGACTAGCTAACCTCTCGAGGTCCCTTCCAGTCCTATGATTCTATTCTATGATTGTAATTGTGGAAGAGCTTGATGACAGGATGGCCTGATGTGGTGAATCACTGGAGATTAACTACACAAACTGAGTATCATCCCACAACTATATTTGGGTTCAATGTGAAAACAGTAATTCATTGTCCTCGGCCAGTGTAACACTGGGAGGCAGCTTTCAGAGCAAGACAGCCTAAAATACAATGCCACCCAATGTCATTTTCCCACTACTACTTCCTCTACTCCAGTGGATTTACACCTGAGTGGTTTTCTTTTACATAATAAAAGCTGGCTGCCTCCCAGACTGCAGTCAGAGTGAGACAGGGTATGTGGTGTAGAGGCCATAGCTTGGGGAAAACACCTGCAGGGCTTGGCTTTACACTGTGCCAGGGGAGAGCTGAGGTTAGAAGCACAAGGCTGAAAGAGGTGAGCAGGATGGGGGATGGTGCAGTGTTTATCCTCAGACAGGCGAGCACTCCACTACCTAGGCGGAAGGAGGCCTAAGAGAAGGACAGTTTAGCATTCCTCCTGCTACCTCTTACTCAGAAGTATCTGTTTGGAGAATTAAGTGTTGCGAGTGTAGAATAAACTTGTTAATTTTACATAAATAAATAATATGTAAATATGTGTGTGAGAAATGTTTGATGACTTCAGCATTTTTTTGCAATATGTCATTCATACTTAGGCCCTTCCCTCCCATTAGCCTTAGGCTCCTCATAACCATAATCCGGCCCTGGCGATGGGATAAGCGTGGTTTCAATCCCTGCGGCATGACTACATTCCAGAACCTCGTTACTGGTAACTTTATCCGATGGTGTGATGCAGTGCATGGTGTGATGCTCTGTACCTCGGGGGAACACCCAGCACCCCCATGTTCATCCTTATAAAATGACCGTGTGGTATCCAGTGCAAAGTTTGTCATGTTGGGTGTCTTTGGAAGGCTCATAATGCTCCGAGCATGGTTGTTATAGTGATGTTATAGTAATTGTTACAGTAATGTTATAGTAAGGTTATAGGTTATAATTTCATGTATATAGTTATGAGGCTGAAAATATATCCTCATGGCTTAAAGCAAGCAAAGTCTCTCCAAGAACAGAGAGGCAGTTCACACCTCATCAGGGCATGGATGGCACAAACCGAGCCCAGCCTCACAGGAACAATGGACACTGGCTCAGGCAGCAACAGAAGAATCTGTTAGAGTTAGACCCTCGAGGGAGTCACCCCCCCTTCCTTTGGTTAGTTAGGGACTGCGATGAGGCAATGCTCACCTGACTCTGAAGGGGGGTGGGGGCAAAGCCAGGAGGAAAGAAAGAACATGATAAAAGGGAGACACATTTTGCCACACTCTTCCTCTCTCTTCCACCTACATCTACAGACACTACACCAAGCGACTGAAGCGCTGATCAAAGGGGAGAGCCTGGCTGAAGGAAAACATTCCAGAAGATTGGAAAAGGGCAAATATAGTGCCCATCTATAAAAAGAGAAATAAGGACAACCCAGGGAATTACAGACCAGTCATCTTAACTTCTGTACCCAGAAAGATAATGGAGCAAATAATTAGGCAATCAGTTTGCGAACACCTAGAAGATAATGTGGTGATAAGTAACAGTCATCATGGATTTGTCAAGAACAAATAATGTGAAACCAACCTGATAGCTTCATTTGCCTGGGTAACAAGCCTTATGGATGGGGGGAAGCAGTAGACGTGGTATATCTTGACTTTAGTAAAGCGTTTGATAGTGTCTTGCATGATCTTGCATGAGGGATTGCAACTGCTTTGGAGGACAGGGTCATAATTCAAAAAGATCTGGACAAATTGGAGAAATGGTCTGAGGTAAACAGGATGAAGTTTAACAAAGACAAATGCAAAGTGCTCCACTTAGGAAGAAAAAATCAGTTTCACACATACAGAATGGGAAGAGACTGTCTAGGAAGGAGTACGGCAGAAAGGGATCTAGGGGTTATAGTGGACCACAAGCTAAATATGAGTCAACAGTGTGATGCTGTTGCAAAAAAAGCAAACATGATTCTGGGATGTATTAACAGGTGTGTTGTGAGCAAGACACGAGAAGTCATTCTTCCGCTCTACTCTGCTCTGGTTAGGCCTCAGCTGGAGAATTGCGTCCAGTTCTGGGCACCGCATTTCAAGAAAGATGTGGAGAAATTGGAAAGGGTCCAGAGAAGAGCAACAAGAATGATTAAAGGTCTTGAGAACATGACCTATGAAGGAAGGCTGAAAGAATTGGGTTTGTTTAGTTTGGAAAAGAGAAGACTGAGAGGGGACATGATAGCAGTTTTCAGGTATCTAAAAGGGTGTCATAAGGAGGAGGGAGAAAACTTGTTCACCTTAGCCTCTAAGGATAGAACAAGAAGCAGTGGGCTTAAACTGCAGCAAGGGAGGTCTAGGTTGGACATTAGGAAAAAGTTCCTAACTGTCAGGGTGGTTAAACACTGGAATAAATTGCCTAGGGAGGTTGTGGAATCTCCATCTCTGGAGATATTTAAGAGTAGGTTAGATAAATGTCTATCAGGGATGGTCTAGACAGTATTTGGTCCTGCCATGCGGGCAGGGGACTGGACTCGATGACCTCTCGAGGTCCCTTCCAGTCCTAGAATCTATGAATCTTCTCATAAACAAACTAGGGCAATGCAACCTAGATGGAGCTACTATAAGATGGATGCAAAACTGGTTGGAAAACCATTCCCAGAGAGTAGTTATCAGTGGTTCACAGTCAGGCTGGAAGGGCATAACAAGTGGGGTCCTGCGGGGATCAGTTCTGGGTCCGGTTCTGTTCAATATCTTTATCAATGATTTAGATAATGGCATACAGAGTACTGTACACTTATAAAGTTTGTGGACGATATCAAGCTGGGAGGAGTTGCAAGTGCTTTGGAGGATACAATTAAAATTCAAAATGATCTAGACAAACTGGAGAAATGGTCTGAAGTAAATAGGATGAAATTCAATAAGGACAAACGCAAAGTATTCCACTTAGGAAGGAACAATCAGTTGCACACATACAAAATGGGAAATGACTGCCTAGGAAGGAGTACTGTAAAAAGGGATCTGGGGGTCATAGTGGATCACAAGCTAAATATGAATAAACAGTGTAATGTTGCAAAAAAGGCAAACATCAGTAGCAGGAGTATTGTAAGCAAGACACGAGAAGTAATCCTTCCGCTCTACTCCGTGCTGATTAGTCCTCAACTGGCGTATTGTGTCCAGTTCCGGGCGCCATGTTTCAGGGAAGATGTGGACAAATTGAAGAAAGTCCAGAGAAGAGCAACAAAAATGATTAAATGTCTAGAAAACATGACCTATGCGGGAAGATTGAAAAAATTGGGTTTGTTTAGTCTGGAGAAGAGAAGACCGAGAGGGGACATGAGAACAATTTTCAAATACATAAAAGGTTGTTACAAGAAGTAGAGAGAAAATTATTCTTCTTAACCTCTGAGTATAGGACAAGAAGCAATGGGCTTAAATTGAAGCAAGGGAGGTTTAGGTTAGCCATTAGGAAAAACTTCCTGTCAGAGTGGTTAAGCACTGGAATAAATTGCCTACAGAGGATGTGGAATCTCCATTATTGGGCATTTTTAAGAGCAGGTTGGACAAACACCTCTCAGGGATGGTCTAGATTATACTTAGTCCTGCCTGGAGTGCAGGGGACTGGACTACATGACCTCGCGAGGTCCCTTCCAGTTCTCTGATTCTCTGTTACAAGGCAGTGAGGTCCAGAGTCCATGGGTCACGTTGCAATGCAGTGGGGTCTGGAATCTGTGTGTCACATTAGAAGGCAGCATAACATTGAAATGACTTTATTGAAATGGCTCCTTTTTACTTTATTGCATGACATTAATATAATATAATATAATATAATATAATATAATATAATATAATATAATATAATATAATATAATATACACCCACATCTTGACTATTGCATGAAGATCTGGTTGCCACATCTCAAAAATGATATATTAGAATTGGAAAAGGTATAGAGAAGGACAACAAAAATGATGAGGGGGATAGAACAGCTTCTACACAGAAAGATGAAAAAGACTGGGACTGTTCAGCTTGGAAAAGAGACGACTAAGGGGGGATATGATAGAGGTTTATAAAATCATGACTGGTGTGGAGAAAGTGAATAAGAAAGTGTTACTTACCTCTTCACATAACATAAATGTGATGGGATCCCTGGGGTGCAGCCTGGGACCATGGGACCGCTACGCCCTGTGTAATCTCTCCAGCCTGGGCTGTCTCTCACAATGCCTTGCTAGTGAACCAGCAGCAAACCCCTCCAGGTGCTGGTATCACTCAGCACAACCGCATGTGGAGACCCCACACCCAGCTAGATTGCATGAATGTTCCCAGAGCCACTCATGAATCACACAGAGAAAGGCACCAGAGCCAAATCCCCCCAGCACGCAGCACTGTACCTCAGGAATATACTGTCTTGCACTGCTCAAGATGAGCAGTGCAAAATTATTAATTGGTTCACCACTTCATCAATGGAAAGTGGATATACACCAGCCTTTACAAAACCTGAGTACATTTGCCACATGCTTCATACAAACTCACTGGCAAAGATAAACAGTAAAACAAATTTATTGACTACAAAAGAGAGATTTTAAGTGATATTAGGTGTTAGGCAAAAAGTCAGAGTTAGTTACCAAAAGAAATAAAATATAACACGCAGTCTAAACTCTCAGCCCTACTAGACTGGGCAGCAACTAGAGAAAGCAGTTTTTCTCACTGGATATTGCAGTCCATAATATACAGATTTCATCCTTGAAATCTGGGCCAGTCCCCTCAGTTGGAATCTTCAGAGTGTCCTTGTTGCTTGCAGCAAAGGTGAATGAAGGAGAAAGGCCCAGCATGGAACCCCCGTGTTCTGTTTTATACCCTCAGTCCATGTGCTTGGAGAACACAAGTCCAGGCATGTCTGGGGAGCATTGCTGAGTCTCCAGGCAAGGTTGAGCAATTCCCCCGGTGTGGTCTCGTGGAGGTGAGTCATTGCATTGTAGCTCCCTTGCTGGACAATGGCTGTTGATGGGCTGTTTGACACCCCACCCGGGCGGTGGTTACTTTCCTTGCTGTTGCCTCTGGGGAGCTAATATCTGGCTGATTCCCCAACTTACAGCATGTTTCAGTGACCATACTACACAATTCTCATAACGTCACATGCATTAATGATACACATATTTGGATAGAGAAATGAATTTCAGCAGAGCATAACCTTTCCCCTGATACCTTACAAGGCCTGCTTTATATGTAAGATCACAATTATATACAGATGAGGAATATGGGGGTTACCGGTTGCTCCCCCAAGGTACAGAACTAGGGTTCACCCAGTGAAATTAATAGGCAGGCGGTTTGAAACTCATAAAAGGAAGTATTTCTTCACACAATGCACAGTCAATCTGCAGAACTCGTTGCCAGGGGATGTTTTGAAGGCCAAAAGTATAACAGGGCTCAAAAAAGAGCTAGTTAAGTTCACAGAGGATAGGTCCATCAGTGGCTATTGACGAGGATGGTCAGGGATGCAACCCCATGCTCTGAGTGTCCCTAGCCTCTGTTTGCCAGAAGCTGGGAGTGTACAACAGGGGATGGATCACTCAATAATTGCCCTGTTCTGGTCATTCCCTCTGAAGCACCTGGCATTGGCCACTGTCAGAATACAGGATACTGGGATAGACAGATCACTGATCTGACATAGGGTCACCTACTTCTATGTAGGGCTTGGGAGACATTTAGGACCCAGAATGCGATGTCATTCACCTACCCTGCCCTCTTCCCCCATCTGTGATTGCAGAGCCATTGGCCATTATCTTTGAAAACAGGCTGGGGATTAATCCTACTCTGAGCAGGGGATTGGACTAGATGACCTCCTGAGGTCCCTTCCAACCCTGATATTCTATGAGTTGGGATGGCGGTTACACCTGTAAACTAACCATGCTGCACTGAAGTGGCTTCACACAGTCAAAGAAACTAACAAAAAGCTTCTTTGGTGGAGTTTAGCTCTTCAAGACTTCAATTTTGAGATACAACAGATTTCAGCAAAAAGAACAGGAGTACTTGTGGCACCTTAGAGACTAACAAATTTATTAGAGCATAAGCTTTCGTGGGCTACAGCCCACTTCTTCGGATGCATATAGAGTGGAACATATATTGAGGAGATATATATACACACATACAGAGAGCATGAACAGGTGGGAGTTGTCTTACCAACTCTGAGAGGCCAGCAATGCCCCTCTGCCATGTACATTGGCCAAACCGGACAGTCTCTACGCAAAAGAATTAATGGACACAAATCTGACATCAGGAATCATAATACCCAAAAACCAGTGGGAGAACACTTTAACCTGTCTGGCCATTCAATGACAGACCTGCAGGTGGCTATCTTACAACAGAAAAACTTCAAAAACAGACTCCAACGAGAGACTGCTGAGCTGGAATTGATATGCAAACTAGATACAATCAACTCAGGATTGAATAAGGACTGGGAATGGCTGAGCCATTACAAACATTGAATCTATCTCCCCTTGTAAGTATTCTCACACTTCTTATCAAACTGTCTGTACTGAGCTATCTTGATTATCACTTCAAAAGTTTTTTTCTCTTACTTAATTGGCCTCTCAGAGTTGGTAAGACAACTCCCACCTGTTCATGCTCTCTGTATGTGTGTATATATATCTCCTCAATATATGTTCCACTCTATATGCATCCGAAGAAGTGGGCTGTAGCCCACGAAAGCTTATGCTCTAATAAATTTGTTAGTCTCTAAGGTACCACAAGTACTCCTGTTCTTTTTGCGGATACAGACTAACACGGCTGCTACTCTGAAACAGATTTCAGGAGACTCTAACAAAGTGGCTGATGCACTCTCCTGGAAGGTTTCCCAGAATCAGCCGTGTAAAAATGTCCCTGCATTCTAAGTCATTGTAGTCCTTGAAATGTAAAAAGTACTCTTTAGTTCTTCATGTAATTATTAGTAAAATTAGACGTGCATGTATCTTATTAACTCTGTTTCCTAAACCTACAGGAAGAAATCCCAGCCGGTGTGGACCCGACCTGAACCAGGCTGGCCCACACGTCTGTGATTTGGGGGGGCGTGTGATAAATAAAGTGTGTGTGGGGGGGTAGCTCCCTTTGATGGACACCCAGCCAGCCAGTTAGCTGTAAAATCCCTCTTGGTAGCTGTTCTTTACTTGCTTTACCTGTAAAGGGTTAAAAAGTCGCCCAGGTAAAGAAAAAAAGTGGGCACCTGACCAAAAGAGCCAATGGGAAGGCTAGAACTTTTTTAAATGGGGAAAGAAACTTTTCCCTTTGTCTGTTGTTCTCTCTGGGCTGCAGGGACACGGAGCAGCAATGCTATAAGCAGGAATGCTGTGTAAGGTTTGAACCAGGTACGAAAAATTATTTTCCATACCTAGCAGGACTCATTGGAATGTTTAGGTAGGCACGATCAGGTTATTTCTTTATTTTGGCTTGTGCACTCCTCTGTGCTAACCCAGATGCTTTTGTTTGCTTGTAACCTTTAAGCTGAACCTGAAGAAGCTATTTTAGGTGCTTAATTTTTGGAATTGCTCTTTTAAAATCTAGCAAAAGCCTAGGTTCCAAATGTATTTTCTTTCTTTTTGTTTTTAATAAAATTTACCTTTTTAAGAACTCCTGGGCTGTTCACGCACAGCTTCTGGCATGTAAGCTGCTCCCATCTACTTGCAACTGAATGACACTAACCAATATCTCCGGTCCCAGACACAACCCTAGGAACCTCCATCTTGCAGTGTTCAGTTATGCCCGCTGGACGCTGAAAGCCCATATGAGTTGGTCAATTTAACAAACAAATTGATATGTACCAGGCTTGTTATCCCAAGGGGAATCTCTGACACACTTCAAACTAAACACACTGCTTCAGGTAGAACAGGGAACAGCAACCTTTGGCACGTGGCCCACCAGGGTAAGCCCCCTGGCGGGCCAGGCCGGTTTGTTTACCTGCCATGTCCGCAGGTTTGGCCGATCACGGCTCCCACTGGCCGCAGTTCGCCGTCCCAGGCCAATGGGGCTGCAGGAAGCTGTGTGGGCTGAGGGATGTGCTGGCTGCCGCTTCCCGCCGCCCCCATTGGCCTGGAGCGGCAAAGCGCGGCCAGTGGGAGCCGCAATCGGCCGAACCTGCGGAGGCGGCAGGTAAATAAACCGGCCCGGTCCGACAGGGGGCTTACCCTGGTGGGCCGCCTGCCAAAGGTTGACGATCCCTGAGGTAGAATAAACAAACAGATTTATTAACTATAAAGATAGATTTTAAGTGATTAGAAATCAAATCATAACAAGTCAGAGTTAGTTACCAAAATAAAATATAAGCATGCAGTCTAAACTCTCAACCCCATTAGACTGGGCAGCAACTAGATGAAGCAGTTTTTCTCACCACACTGGGTATTGCAGTCCTTAGTATACAGGTTTGTTCCTTAAACTTAGGCCAATTTCGTGTGTTGGAGTCTTGTCTTCTTCTCAGTGTCTTGGTTGCTTGCAGCATAGGTGGGGCAGGAGAAAGGCCCAGTGTGTGTCCACTCTGTTTCCAATCTCCCTCCCTCTGTCTCTGCTTCTTTCCTTTATATCAAGAGCAACTGCCAGGCCGTAGACGCTGGTGATTGCTTTTCTCACCGAGTTTTCAGGAAACATCTGTTTCCATTCAGACCCCACGCCATCCTGCCAAGCTATGAGTGTACTTGGCTCTCCGGTTAATTAATAACAGAGCCAGGCCTTGGTTCTCTCAAAGGGCATGTCTACATGGCAATAAAAGACCCACAGCTGGCCCGGGTCAGCTGACTCGGGCTTGGACTGCAGGACTGTACAACTGCAGTGTAGACATTCTGGTGTGGGCTGGGGCCTGGGCTCTGGGACCCTCCCTCCTCGTGGGGACACAGAGCCTGAATATCTACACTGAAAGTTGGTAGCCCCACGAACCCGCGTCAGCTGAGAAGGGCCAGCCGCGGGTGTTCTGTTACAGTGTAGACATACCTAAAGAGACAAACAAGGGGATCCCAGATTTTCCTCTTTGCAGATAGATGTTTGATGGTTTGGCCTCTAATCTGAAGCATTAGCAAACCCAGCTAAATTGCTACACTGTTTGAATTGAGGCCAATGACTGCTCAGATACTGACTAATTTCTGGTAAATTCTGTAAATATCCCACACGCTGCCAAGTCCTGATTAGTCAAAACACCCCTGCTTGGACCCTCCCCCCCCCCAGCCAAACAACTACAAAAGACATTTCTCCAGTTGAATCCCAGAGATACTGAGTTCTTTGGAACCCCGGAGAAGGAAATAACTTATTTTCGCTGGCCTGGTAAATTACCACTGGCCTGCGAAGGACTAGACATTGTACAATAGCTAACGTGTGCACAACCTACAGGATAAGAGTTAACTCAAGGGGTGACAGCTCGGGGCGCTCTTGGTTTTGCTTCTCCCACTGTTCGGATCTAGATTGGATCTAGAAACCCTGGTCTCGCTTAGTGTCAACGGGAGTTTAGCTAGTGAGTCCTGCAGAACTAGAGCCTGGCAATTGCTCTTGGTACAAAGGAAAGAAGCAGAGACAGAGAGAGGGAGGCAGGACAAATCTCTCTCTTGCTGCTTCCCAGAGGTAAATTGAAAGCACCGAGGGGCTGAAGATAAGAGATTTGGGTTTGTTCTCCGACGTTCCAGTACTTGCTGTTGTTTAATGGCTGGAGGAACGTCATTGCTTCACTGGAGCAGAAGCATGGTCCATACATTATAGAGGTGCAGGCTGTTGCTTCACGAGTTCTGTTGAAAAGTCAACATTTCTAAGTCCTCTTAAATCAATTAGCTGAGTCAGATTCCTTTGAAATGTGGTGTGTCTCAAAAGAGTGCAGAATAGGGTTAGGGATCCAAATTTGGGGTCTTTTCAGCTAGTGGTGGTGAAGATAAAAGCCCTGGAAAAAATCCCCATTTTTCATAATGTTTCTAGGAGGGTGAATTTTTTTGCTCACAGCTAGAGATCAAATTATTGATTCCATGCAGATCGAAATAAATCATAGAATCATAGAATATAAGGGTTGGAAGGGACCTCAGGAGGTCATCTAGTCCAATCCCCTGCTCAAAGCAGGACCAATCCCCAACTAAATCATCCCAGCCAGGGCTTTGTCAAGCCTGACCTTAAAAACCTACAAGGAAGGAGATTCCACCACCTCCCTAGGTAACCCATTCCAGTGCTTCACCCTCCTCCTAGTGAAATAGTGTTTCCTAATATCCAACCTAAACCTCCCCCACTGCACATTGAGACTGTTACTCCTTGTTCTGTCATCTGCTCAGTCTAGATCCATCCTCTTTGGAACCCCCTTTCAGGTAGTTGAAACAGCTAGCAAATCCCGCCCCCCCCTCTCTTCTTCTCTTCTGCAGACTAAATAATCCCAGTTCTCTCAGCCTGTCCTCATAAGTCATGTGCTCCAGCCCTCTAATCATTTTTGTTGCCCTCCACCGGACTCTTTCCATTTTTCCACATCCTTTTTGTAGTGTGGGGCCCAAAACTGGACACAGTACTCCAGATGAGGCCTCACCAATGTCGAATAGAGGGGAATGATCACATCCCTCGATCTGCTGGCAATGCCCCTACTTATACAGCCCAAAATAGCCTTCTTGGCAACAAGGGCACACTTGACTCATATTCAGCTTCTCCTCCACTGTAACCCCTAGGTCTTTTCTGCAGAACTCCTGCCTAGCCACTCGGTCCCTAGTCTGTAGCAGTGCATGGGATTCTTCCTTCCTAAGTGCAGGAATCTGCACTTGTCCTTGTTGAACCTCATCAGATTTCTTTTGGCCCAATCCTCTAATTTGTCTAGGTCCCTCTGTATCCTATCCCTACCCTCCAGCGTATCTACCACTCCTCCCAGTTTAGTGTCATCTGCAAACTTGCTGAGGGTGCAGTCCATGCCATCCTCCAGATCATTAATGAAGATATTGAACAAAACTGGCCCCAGGACCGACTCTTGGGGCACTCCGCTTGATACCGGCTGCCAACTAGACATGGAGCCATTGTTCACTATCTGTTAAGCCCGATGATCTAGCCAGCTTTCTGTCCACCTTATAGTCCATTCATCCAGCCCATACTTCTTTAACTTGCTGGCAAGAATACTGTGGGAGACTGTATCAAAAGCTTTGCTAAAGTCAAGGAATAACACGTCCACTGCTTTCCACTCATCCACCGAGCCAGTTATCTCATCATAGAAGGCAATTAGGTTAGTCAGGCATGACTTGCCCTTGGTGAATCCATGCTGACTGTTCCTGATCACTTTCCTCTCCTCTAAGTGCTTCAGAATTGATTCCTTGAGGACCTGCTCCATGATTTTTCCAGGGACTGAGGTGAGGCTGACTGGCCTGTAGTTCCCCGGATCCCCCTTGTTCCCTTTTTTAAAGATGGGCACTACATTAGCCTTTTTTCAGTCATCCGGGACCTCCCCCGATTGCCATGAGTTTTCAAAGATAATATCCAAGGTCTCTGCAATCACATCAGCCAACTCCCTCAGCACCCTTGGATGCATTAGATCTGGACCCATGGACTTGTGCATGTCCAGCTTTTCTAAATCGTCCTTAGCCTTGCCCAGAGTCACGGTCTTTCAGAGCAGGATGCGATTAATGGCCCTGCACACTTCCATCAACACAACTCCAATGGTAGACTTTCCCACTCTGAACTGGTTAGCGACCAATCAGTAGCAATCTGGAGTAGCCAGCTTCCACAGTGCAATCGCCACGCACTTCTCCAGCGACAGGGCAGCTCTCATTGTCGTGTCCTTGCACTGCAGGGCTGGGGCGAGCTCATCACTCAGTCCCATGAATGTGGCTTTCCTCGTGCGAATGTTATGCTGCCACTGCTTGTCATCCCAGACCTGCATCATGATGTGATCCCACCACTCAGTGCTTGTTTCCCTAGCCCAAAAGTGGCGTTCCACTGTGGTCAGGACCTCCGTGAATGCCACAAGCAATTTCGTCTCGTAGCTAGTATGCGTGGTGAGATCAATGTCCAATTCTCTTGCCTTTGTAGTTTAAGGAATAACTCCACTGCCACTCCTGACGTGTTGGTCAGTGCGAGCAGCATTCTGGTTAACTGTTCGGGATCCATTCCTGCAGCCAGAAAGAGGCAGGGCAGGGCGCGCAGTACACAAACTGTTGAAAGATGGTGCCAAATGCGGACGGAAGCACAGGGATTGCTGGGATGCATCACAGGACATTGGGACAGGACGCAGGATGTCCCGTGACCCCTTCCACCTTCCCACAAGTCTTAGCGGCAGAGAGAAAGAGGTACTCTGTGGGATAGCTGCCCAGAGTGCTCCGCTCTGAATAGTGCAGCAAGTGTGAACACGCTATTGTGCAGGCAGCTGTCAGTGTGAACACACAACAGCGGTTTTCCTTCGGCGCACTCTGAGTGGCGCTGTAACTGCCGGCGCTGTAACTCTGCAAGTGTAGATGTGCCCTGAGTCTCTCCAAGCAAGGTTGAGCAATTCCCCTGGTGGGGCCTCATGCAGGTGAGTCACTGCATTCTAGCTCCCTTGCTGGACAATGGCTGTTGATGGTTGTTTGACACCCCGCCCAGGCATTGGTTATTTTCCTTGCTGTTGCCTCTGGGGAACTAATATCTGGCTGATTCCCCAGCTTACAGCATGTTTTAGTGACCAACATACAACACAATTCTCATAACTTCATATGCATGAATGATACACATATATGGATAGAGAAATGACTTTCAGCAGATCATGACCTTTCCCCTGATACCTTCCAAGGCATGCTTTATATGTAAGATCATGATTATATGAAAATGAGGAATATGGGGGTTACAGTACACTTCCCTGAAGTATAGAATGTCACAGAAGGCGGGAGGGGGCTCAGGCCTCAGGCAGGAGTTGGAGTGCAGGAAGGGGCCCAGGCTCCGGCTGGAGGTGTGCGCTCTGGGGTGGGGCTGGGGATGAGAGGTTTGGGGTTCAGGAGGGTGCTCCGGTTTGGGATCAAGGGGTTTGGAGGGTGGGAGGTGGATCAGGGCCGGGGCAGGGGGTTGTGGCGCGGGGGGAGGCTCAGGGGTACACGCTCAGGGCAGCGCTTACCTCAGGCAGCTCTCAGAAGCAGCAGCATGTCCCTTCTCCGGCTCCTACGCGGAGGCATGGCCAGGCAACTCTGCACACTGTCCCGTATGCAGGCACCGCCCATGCAGCTCCCATTGGCTGTGGTTCCAGGGCTTTTATCTCCACCACCACTAGCTGAAAAGCTGAAAAGACACCACATTTGGATCCCTAATCCTATTCTGTTTAGGTTGGATATTAGGAAACACTATTTCACTAGGAGGAGGGTGAAGCACTGGAATGGGTTACCTAGGGAGGTGGTGGAATCTCCTTCCTTGTAGGTTTTTAAGGTCAGGCTTGACAAAGCCCTGGCTGGGATGATTTAGTTGGGGATTGGTCTTGCTTTGAGCAGGGGGTTGGACTAGATGACCTCCTGAGGTCCCTTCCAACCCTTATATTCTATGATGCTATGATTCTAGTTGATTTAAGAGGACTTAGAAATATTGACTTTTCAACAGAGCTCGTGAAGCAACAGGCTGCACCTCTATAATGTATAGACCATGCTTCTGCTCCAGTGAAGCAATGACGTTCCTCCAGCCATTAAACAACAGCAGGTACTGGAATGTCGGAGAACAAACTCAAATCTCTTATCTTCAGCCCCTCGGTGCTTTCAATTTACCTCTGGGAAGCAGCAAGAGAGAGATTTGTCCTGCCTCCCTCTCTCTGTCTCTGCTTCTTTCCTTTGTACCAAGAGCAATTGCCAGGCTCTAGTTCTGCAGGACTCACTAGCTAAACTCCCGTTGACACTAAGCGAGACCAGGGTTTCTAGATCCAATCTAGATCCGAACAATGGGAGAAGCAAAACCAAGAGCGCCCCGAGCTGTCACCCCTTGAGTTAACTCTTATCCTGTAGGTTGTGCACACGTTAGCTATTGTACAATGTCTAGTCCTTTGCAGACCAGTGGTAATTTACCAGGCCAGCGAAAATAAGTTATTTCCTTCTCCGGGGTTCCAAAGAACTCAGTATCTCTCGGATTCAACTGGAGAAATGTCTTTTGTAGTTGTTTGGCTGGGGGGGGAGGGTCCAAGCAGGGGCGTGTTGACTAATCAAGACTTGGCAGCGTGTGGGATATTTACAGAATTTACCAGAAATTAGTCAGTATCTGAGCAGTCATTGGCCTCAATTCAAACAGTGTAGCAATTTAGCTGGGTTTGCTAATGCTTCAGATTAGAGGCCAAACATCTGCAAAGAGGAAGATCTGGGATCCCCTTGTTTGTCTCTTTCGGTATGTCTACACTGTAACAGATCATCCACGGCTGGCCCTTCTCAGCTGATGCGGGTTCATGGGGCTACCAAATTACAGTGTAGATATTCGGGGTCTTGGTTCCCGTGGGGGGGAGGGTCCCAGAGCCCAAGCTCCAGCCCATGCCAGAATGTCTACACCACAGTTGTACAGCCCTGCAATCCAAACCCGAGTCAGCTGACCTGGGCCAGCCGTGGGTCTTTTATTGCCATGTAGACATGCCCTTTGAGAAAACCAAGGCCTAGCTTTGTCATTAATTAACCGGAGAGCCAAGTACACTCATAGCTTGGCAGGATGGCGTGGGGTCTGAACGGAAACAGATGTTTCCTGAAAACTCGGTGAGAAAAGCAATCACCAGCGTCTACGGCCTGGCAGTTGCTCTTGATATAAAGGAAAGAAGCAGAGACAGAGGGAGGGAGATTGGAAAAATATCTCTCTCGCTGCTTCTCAGAGGTTAATTGGGAAGCACTGAGGGGTGGAAGATAAGAGATTTGGGGTTGTTCTCTGGCATTTCAGTACCTGCTGTTGTTTAATAGCTGGAGGAATGTAATTGTTTCACTGGATCAGAAACATGGTCCATAGAGGATAGTGGTGCCGCCAAGGTTCAATCACCAGCGTTAATTCTTTCCGAGCCCCATCAGAGGACTCGCTCTGGCTGATCTAGTTTTGGGGCAGAGAGGAGACCTGCTCCATGATTTTTCCAGGGACTGAGGTGAGGCTGACTGGCCTGTAGTTCCCCAGATCCTCCTTCTTCCCTTTTTTAAAGATACTGTGACGGGTTGGATCACAGAAACCCCCTTGGGAGCTGCCAACTGATGTGCCAAGGCTACCTCTGCTCCTGTTTTTTCTGCCAGCTCAGGACTCCAGCGCCCTGTTTTGCTGAGCCAGACACTCCCGTCTGCTGCAACACAGACCCAGGGTCTGAATTACTTGCCCCAAAGCTGCAGGTTTACCTGAAAACAGCTCACAGAAGTGTGCTTGTCTTTAGCACTCAGATGCCCAACTCCCAATGGGGTCTAAACCTAAATAAATCCGTTTTACCCTGTATAAAGCTTATGCAGGGCAAACTCATAAATTGTTCACCCTCTATAACACTGATAGAGAGATATGCACCTTCCACCCCTCCCCCCCCCCCCGGTATTAATACATACGCTGAGTTAATTAATAAGTAAAAAGTGATTTTATTAAATACAGAAAGTAGGATTTAAGTGATTCCACATAGTAACAGACAGAACAAAGTAAGTCACCAAGCAAAATAAAATAAAATGCACAAATCTATATCTAATCAAACTGAATGCAGATAATCTCACCCTCAGAGATGCTTCAGTAAATTTTTTCTCAGACTGGACACCTTCCAGGCCTTGGCACAATTCTTTCCCTTGGTACAGCTCTTGTTCCAGCTAGGGGATTCTTCATGATGGCTCCTCTCCCTCTCTTCTCTATTCTCTTCCACCCCTTTATATATCTTTTGCATAAGGCGGGAACCCTTTGTCCCTCTGGGTTTCCACCCCCCTTCACTGGAAAAGCACCAGGTTAAAGATGGATTCCAGTTCAGGTGACATGCTCACATGTCACTGCAAGACTTCATTACCCACTTGCCAGCACACACGTATACAGGAAGACTCAGGTAAAACACAGCCATCTGCAGACAATGGTCCTGGTTAATGGGAGTCATCAACATTCCAAACCACCATTAATGGCCCACACTTTGCATAATTACAATAGGCCCTCAGAGTTATATTTTATATTTTTAGTTTTAGATACAAGAGTGATACATTTATACAAATAGGATGATCACACTCAGTAGATTATAAGCTTTGTAATGATACCTTACAAGAGACCTTTTGCATGAAGCATATCCCAGTTACATTATATTCACTTATTATCATATTTTTATAAAACCATATAGACTGCACAACGTCACACCCTTCTCCTGAACTTACTGCTGGAGACTTGGACACTGACCATGGCGGAGGCAGTATACCTAAAATTTGGTTTTGGGCTCCCCTATGGGGCAGACACTCCTGTGTCCGCCAAAAGGGAAAGAGACCCTGATGCAGCTGTAGGCTCACAGCTACCAGCAATGAGAGACCTTTCGCTGGCCAGCAAAATCCCCCCCCTTTCACTCAGGTTGGGTTTGCTTCCGTCTAGAGTCCTTGGGGTTTTTTCCCACTGCAGCAGGCACCAGGACCCCAACTTCCAGCTCCAGGATACATGTCTCTGTGCCCCTCTTCCACTCCATTACAGCCAGTTCATGCTTCTGGGTCTTAATTGCTTTGTCTCTTAAGTCCAGGCTGGTGGACAGCCTTTTCTTTTTCCAGGGCAGCCTTTTTCCAGGCAAATTGTACATCAATTTCCATTTGTCTTCCCTTGAGACCATCACTTGATGAGCTGGGATACCACAGAGAACCCCCTCCTGCCAGAACAGGCACCCCTCCACTCCTGTCTTGCTAAATTAGACACTTCAGTCAGCTTCAGCACAGACACAGAGGTTGGGCCACACCCATCTGCAGTTCACTGAAACTGAGATGCACTCAGCTCAGGGGCTTCTTAGTTAACAGAGACTTTCCCAGCACCCATTGTTCAGTCTTTATGGGCAATTTGCAACTTGTGTAGTTTTAGCTTCTTTTGAACTTTATTCTTACTTATTTTGCTTCCTTTTCTGTCCCTACTTCCCTTTCCCGAAATAAGCAAACAGAAAATAACAAACCAGTAACCACTTTGTCTGTTCTCCAGCCACCACACTTAAAACTCACTTAAAATCACTACCAGTATCTCAAAGCAATCAGCTGTGCACAGGTCCTGCCGACTACGCCACTGTGACCGGTTGGATCACAGAAACCTCCTTGGGAGCTGCCAACTGATGTGCCAGGGCTACCTCTGCTCCTGTTTTTTCTGCCAGCTCAGAACTCCAGCACCCTGTTTTGCTGAGCCAGACACTCCCGTTTGCTGCAACACAGACCCAGGGTCTGAATTACTTGCCCCAAAGCTGCAGGTTTACCAGAAAACAGCTCACAGAAGTGTGCTTGTCTTTAGCACTCAGATGCCCAACTCCCAATGGGGCCTAAACCCAAATAAATCCATTTTACCCTGTATAAAGCTTATACAGGGTAAACTCATAAATTGTTCACCCTCTATAACACTGATAGAGAGATATGCACAGTTGTTTGCTCCCCCAGGTATTAATACATACTCTGAGTTAATTAATAAGTAAAAAGTGATTATATTAAATACAGAAAGTAGGATTTAAGTGATTCCAAGTAGTAACAGACAGAACAAAGTAAGTCACCAAGCAAAATCAAATAAAATGCACAAATCTATGCCTAATCAAACTGAATACAGATAATCTCACCCTCAGAGATGCTTCAGTAAGTTTTTTCTCAGACTGGACACCTTCCAGGCCTTGGCACAATTCTTTCCCCTAGTACAGCTCTTGTTCCAGTTCAGGTGATAGCTAGGAGATTCTTCATGATGGCTCCTCCCCTCCTCTATTCTCTTCCACCCCTTTATATATCTTTTGCATAAGGCGGGAACCCTTTGTCCCTCTGGGTTTCCACCCCTCTTCACTGGAAAAGCACCAGGTTAAAGATGACATGCTCACATGTCACTGCAAGACTTCATTACCCACTTGCCAGCACACACATATACAGGAAGACTCACAGGTAAAACACAGCATCTGCAGTCAGTGGTCCTGGTTAATGGGAGTCATCAACATTCCAAACCACCATTAATGGCCCACACACTGCCAAGTCACTTATTATCATATTTTTATAAAACCATATAGACTGCACGTCACAGGTGCTACATTAGCCTTTTTCTAGTCATCCAGGACCTCCCCTGATTGCCATGAGTTTTCAAAGATTATGCCCAATGGCTCTGAAATCACATCCGCCAACTCCTTTACACCCTCGGATGCAGTGCATCCGGCCCCATGGACTTGTGCTCATCCAACTTTTCTAAATAGTCCTGAACCACTTCTTTCTCCACAGAGGGCTGCTAACCTCCTCCCCATGCTGGGCTGCCTAGTGTAGTAGTCTGGGAGCTGACCTTGTTCGTGAAGACAGAGGCAAAAAAAGCATTGAGTACATTAGCTTTTCCACATCCTCTGTCACTGGTTGCCTCCGTCAATCAGTAAGGGTCCAACACTTTCCCCGACCTTCTTCTTGTTGCTAACATACCTGTAGAAACCCTTCTTGTTACTCTTAACATCCCTTGCTAGCTGCAACTCCAAGTGTGATTTGGCCTTCCTGATTTCATTCCTGCATGCCTGAGCAATATTTTTATACTCCTCCCTGGTCATTTGTCCAAGCTTCCACTTCTTGTAAGCTTCTTTTTTGTGTTTAAGATCAGCAAGGATTTCACTGTTAAGCCAAGCTGGTCGCCTGCCATATTTACTATTCTTTCTACACATCGGGATGGTTTGCTCCCGCAACCTCAATAAGGATTCTCTAAAATACAGCCAGTTCTCCTGGATTCATTTCCCCCTCATGTTATTCTCCCAGGGGAACCTGCCCATCAGTTCCCTGAGGGAGTCAAAGTCTGCTTTTCTGAAGTCCAGGGTCCATATTCTGCTGCTCTCCTTTCTTCCTCGTGTCAGTATCCTGAACTCAACCATCTCATGGTCACTGCCTCCCAGGTTCCCATCCACTTTTGCTTCCCCTTCTAATTCTTCCCTGTTTGTGAGCAGCAGGTAAGAAGAGCTCTGCCCCTAGCTGGTTCCTCCAGCACTTGCACCAGGAAATTGTCCCCTACACTTTCCAAAAACTTCCTGGATTGTCTGTGCACTGCTGTATTGCTCTCCCAGCAGATATTGAGGTGATTGAAGTCCTCCATGAGAACCAGGGCCTGTGTTCTAATAACTTCTGTTAGTTGCCTGAAGAAAGCCTTGTCCACCTCATCCCCCTGGTCTGGTGTTCTATAGCAGTCTCTCACCACGACATCACCCTTGTTGCTCACACTTCTCAACTTAATCCAGAGAGACTCAGGTTTTTCTGCAGTTTCATACTGGAGCTCTGAGCAGTCATACTGCTCTCTTACATACAGTGCAACTCCCCCACCTTTTCTGCCCCGCCTGTCCTTCCTGAACAGTTTACATCCATCCATGACAGTACTCCAGTCATGTGAGTTATCCCACCAAGTCTCTGTTATTCCAATCACATCATAATTTCTTGACTGTGCCAGGACTTCCAGTTCTCCCTGCTTGTTTCCCAGGCTTCTTGCATTTCTGTATAGGCACTTAAGATAACTCGCTGATCGTCCCGCTTTCTCAGTATGAGGCAGGAGTCCTCCCCTCTTGCGCTCTCCTGCTCGTGCTTCCTCCTGGTATCCTGCTTCCCCACTTACCTCAGGGCTTTGGTCTCCTTCCCCCAGTGAATCTAGTTTAAAGCCCTCCTCACTAGGTTAGCCAGCCTGCTTGCGAAGATGCTCTTCCCTCTCTTTGTTAGGTGGACTCCGTCTCTACCTAGCACTCCTTCTTCTTGGAACACCATCCCATGGTCAAAGAATCCAAAGCCTTCTCTCTGACACCACCTGCATAGCTATTCATTGACTTCCATGAGTCAATGGTGTCTATCTGGGCCTTTTCCTTCCACAGAGAACACCACTTGCACCTCAAACTCCTTTATCCTTCTTCCCAGAGCCATGTAGTCTGCCGTGATCCGCTCAAGGTCATTCTTGGCAGTATCACTGGTGCCCACATGGAGAAGGACGGGTAGTGATCCGAGGGCTTGATGAGTCTCGGCAGTCTCTCCCTCACATTGTGAATCCTAGCTCCTGGCAAGCAGCACACTTCTCGGTTTTCCTGGTCGGGGCGGCAGATAGATGACTCAGTCCCCCTGAGGAGGGAGTCCCCGACCACCACCACCCGCCTCCTTCTCTTGGGAGCGGTGGTCGTGGAACCCCCATGCCTAGGACAGTGCATCTCATGCCTTACAATTGGTGGAGTCTCTGCATTAGTACCTGTGGAGAGAAGATGAAATCGGTTGCTCACCTGTATCTGCATTGCTGGTTCATGGATGCTCCTCTTTCTTCTTCTGGAGGTCACATGTTGCCATATTTCTTCACCGTCCCTCTGTCCCCTCTGCACATCCTGCTCCAATTCTTCAGAAAATTGTGCCCGCAGAAGCATATCCTGACGTCTGTCCAGGAAATCTTCATTTTCTCTTATGCAACGCAGGGTTGATACTTGTTTCTCCAGTCCTTGAACCTTCTCTTTCAATATGGAGACCAGCTTGCACTTTGTACAGACAAAGTCGCTTCTGTCCTGTGGTAGAAAGACAAACATGGCACATCCTGTGCAGGTCACAACAGCTGATTGCTCACCATCCATATTACCTTCCTTCTAAGAGCTTCCTCAGCTGCTGCAGCAACTACTCAGAGCAGCCTGCAAGATGAAAGCCTCAGTAGGCTCTCCCCAGGCGAACTCCCTCTGTTAGCCACTCAGCTGGTTCGCAACTGGCTGCCTTTTTATAGGCTGCTGGCTCGAAGCAGTTGTCACGGCTCAAAGCTTTACCCTCCACTCAGTCGATCAGGCCCACTCAAGGCCCACCTGGAACAAAGCACTCCCAATTCACACTTTTCAAACAATCAAGGACATGGTCAAACTGACAAACTGTCCCTGCAACAGACACTCAGATACTCACCCCCCAGCTCCCAAAACAGGCCCCCTAATGCAGCACTTAACGTGGCTCCTCTCGGGCAGATCCCAGTCAAACTCCGTCTGTTAGCCTCTCCACTGCTCGCCGCTCAGCTGGTTCGCAACTGGCTGGTCTCAGTCTGTCAAGTTTTACCCAGCATAGTGCACGGCACCCTCTAAATCTTTAGGGGATCCAAACTGAGAACGGTATTTAAGATAATGTACATTTTTACAGTGTGCATGTGCTGGTACAGAAAACCAGCTAGCATGTTTCCATACCCTCCATTTTTATGCTTTAAGTCTCAACTCTTGTAAGTGCTCTACAATCTGAATGGTGACTTGGATTGCTTTGAAATTTGGTGCACCTCATGGAGATACAGGGCAGCATTAGTGATCCAAATTTGGGGTCATTTGACCAGGGCTTCCTGAGTTACTGCTCCCCACATAAACCTGTTTTTCTTCTGCTGCCTTGTACTGTTAAACTGAAAGGTACTAATGACTGGATCAGTGGTGCCCAAACTTTTCCTCTTGTGCCCCCCCACTTCCAGTAATGGAATGTGTCTTCAACCCCCAGGCCTGGAGCAGAGTCGTGGCCACAGCCAGTGCTGGGAGCAGTGGTGCCCAAACTTTTCCTCTTGTGCGCCCCCACTTCCAGTAATGGAATGTGTCTTCAACCCCCAGGCCTGGAGCAGAGTCGTGGCCACAGCCAGTGCTGGGAGCAGATCCATGGCTGGGGGCCAGGGCCTGAGCCGTGGCTGGGTGCCGGCAGCGGAACTGGAACTGCCTAGCACTCCTTCTTCTTGGAACACCATCCCATGGTCAAAGAATCCAAAGCCTTCTCTCCAACACCACCTGGCGTGAAGGCCTTCCCTCTGCCTACAGCACAGCAGTTGATGCAGCCCCAGGTGGCATCGGGGTGCCAGCTCTAGGTGCATTGCCAGGTAGTCCTGATATGTGCTGTTGGGCAATGGGATTATGGCTTTAAGAGCTGAAGAGGGCAGTCAGAACCCACTCTGTTAGCCAGCATGCAAATGGAACAGCTCAGAGGATGTGGGGCTTGTATGTCCCCGATCAGAATCAGAGAGGAGATCCAGGTACCTCCCCAGCCTATGAAACCAAACCCCTGAGACTGAGGAAAGGTGGTGGGGGCAGAAACAGTCTCCTCCATGGGAGCAAGAAGTCTTACTGACTGGAAGGGAAGCTTCTCTGAGCCCTGATACCCAGGCCAGGGAAATGGTCTCTCTGCCCTCCCATGCCTGGGCCCAGAGGCAGGAGAGGTGGGTTAGACATGCACTGGGCACGGCTGGTCAGGGCTGTGGGCTAGCGTAGGTCTGTCAATCTCCCTTCCAGGCCTGCATTCCTGTGGGTCTGTGGTGATGGCAGTGTGGGGACATGAGGCAGCTGCAGGGCCCTGCCCAATCCCTGGCACCCAGCCAAGGGTGGGAAATGCCCAGTCGAAGAGCAGGGTGGTCACTTGGCAGAGGTAACTACGGCCAGGAAAGAAGGGGGACTTCTCCCCACAGTCTAAGCCTGCCTGATGGCCTGTGAAAATGTGAAGGACCCTGAGC
Organism: Emys orbicularis; assembly: GCF_028017835.1. Classification (NCBI taxonomy): domain Eukaryota; kingdom Metazoa; phylum Chordata; order Testudines; family Emydidae; genus Emys; species Emys orbicularis. The sequence continues at coordinate 14,782,106 of NC_088702.1, forward strand.
TGGGTGGGGCAAAGCAATACCTGCCTGACCATGCTGGAGCCAACCAGTATGGCTCTAAGTGCCCCTGGGTTTAGCCTGTTTGCTTACATAAGCATTTGATCAAGAGGCTTCCAGAGTCTAGATGAGCTCTCCCCTGACATCTAGTGGTGAGCTGTGGAAAAAGACTTCAGAAGCTGATCTCGTTTGCATGGACACACCCACCCTACCCAGGTGCTCAGCATGATGGGACTGCTTGCCCAAATGATCACTTGTGGCTGGTGTTGGATCCCCTGACTCCTTGTTATTGGGGCAGGAGTAATAAAGGGTTGCTATCCTTGTTGTGTGAACCGAGGGCAGCAGCACTGTACCTGGCATAGCCCAATGGAGGGACTCACCCTCAACTCAACAGCAGCGGCGGCTCCAGGCACCAGTGCTCCAAGTATGTGTCTGGGGTGGCAAACTGTGGGGGATGCTCTGCTAGTCTCTGTGAGGGCAGCAGTCAGACAGCCTTTGGCGGTATGCCTGTGGGAGGTTTGCAGGTCCTGTAGATTCAGCGGCAATTTGGCAGCGGGTACGCCGGGACCGGGGACCTCCTGCAGGCACACCACTGAAAGCTGCCTGCCTGCTGTGCTTGGGGTGGCAAAAAAGCTAGAGCCGCCCCTGCTCAACAGCACTCACTATGCAGGGGAAATGGATTCCAAAGCCCAATGAGTGGAGTGAGGGTGGGTACAGGCAGAGGCATATGGTGGGGTGGAGCCTGTTTAAGGGTCCTAGACACCATTTGACCCCTTCTTTCTTAATGGCATCATAAAAGCTAATTTAGACTTAATTGAGAGTCTTGTTGCATGCTGCAGAGCTGAAATTGTAGATCCCTAGATCTAAGTATTAGATCTACTTTGGGGCATTGTCTCTATTGCAAGAGACTGCCCAGTGTGCACCAGCAGTGAGGTCCCCCACTAACGGCTGAAATCACTGAAAGCTGTGTTATGTGTGTGTGGGGGGGGCCCTGAAGACATCTTGGTGAGTGGGCAGCTGGTGGAGAGGTGTGGCAAGTGGCTGGCAGGGAGGCTGGTGGAGAGGTGTGGCAAGTGTCCAGCAGAGAAGCTAGTGGAGAGGGCCAGAGCAGAGGCCCGCAGAGGCGTTGGGGCAATGAGCGAGTGCCCGAGCAGTGCAGCGTGTAAGGTGCCTCCTTACTGCCCCCTGCCTTCCACACAGGGTGGGAGGTGAACTCTGTGGATGAACCGCTGAACTCTGGGGCTGCACTGGCCAAGGACAGCAATTGTGAGTGGGATACAGAGAACTGAGGGGCACGTTAAACGGCTTTTTGGGTAGTTAGACTTAAGACCCTGAGGGGAAAAGGACACTGTCCAACTTACTTGGGGATGGGTCTTTTGCTCATGGTTTGTGTTTATGAGCCCTAGTTGCAGTGTTTTCCCAAATTAATGCTGAGTTAATTCTCTCCTTATATTAAAAGTTTTTGCTACACTCAGACTCTGTGCTTGCAAGGGGGGAAGTATTGCCTCTTAGAGGCGCCCAGGGGGTGGTGTGTAATAGTCCCAGGTCACTGGGTGGGGGCTCAAGCCAGTTTTGTGTTGTATTGTTGAAAAGGAACCCTAGATACTGAACCTGGCCCTTGTTGCTGCTGGCTCCACCTGGCAGAAGGGTTACACTTAAAAATGTTTTGTTACTGTTTGGGTGGGGTGGGTCTTTTGGTGGAAGGTTGCAACGTAACACAACTTTCTCTCTTAGAATTCAGAATGATAGCAGACAAGAAATCATGGAGCAGGTCCTCAAGGAATCAATTCTGAAGCACTTAGAGGAGAGGAAAGTGATCAGGAACAGTCAGCATGGATTCACCAAGGGCAAGTCATGCCTGACTAACCTAATTGCCTTCTATGAGGAGATAACTGGCTCTGTGGATGAGGGGAAAGCAGTGGATGTGTTATTCCTTGACTTTAGCAAAGCTTTTGATACTGTCTCCCACAGTATTCTTGCCGGCAAGTTAAAGAAGTATGGGCTGGATGAATGGACTATAAGGTGGATAGAAAGCTGGCTAGATCGTCAGGCTCAACGGGTAGTGATCAATGGCTCCATGTCTAGTTGGCAGCTGGTTTCAAGCGGAGTGCCCCAAGGGTCGGTCCTGGGGCCGGTTTTGTTCAATATCTTCATTAATGATCTGGAGGATGGCGTGGACTGCACTCTCAGCAAGTTTGCAGATGACACTAAACTGGGAGGAGTGGTAGATACGCTGGAGGGTAGGGATAGGATACAGAGGGACCTAGACAAATTAGAGGATTGGGCCAAAAGTAACCTGATGAGGTTCAACAAGGACAAGTGCAGAGTCCTGCACTTAGGACGGAAGAATCCCATGTACTGCTACAGACTAGGATGACTATGAGTCGGCAATGTGACGTGGCTGTGAAAAAAGCTAATGCGATCTTGGGATGCGTTAGGCGAGGTATTTCTAGTAGGGACAAGGAGGTGCTGCTTCCGTTATACAAGGCACTGGTGAGACCTCATTTGGAGTACTGTGTGCAGTTCTGGTCTCCTATGTTTAAAAAGGATGAACTCAAACTGGAATGGGTACAGAGAAGGGCCACTAGGATGATCCGAGGAATGGAAAACCTTTCCTATGAAAGGAGACTCGAGGAGCTCGGTTTGTTTAGCCTAACCAAAAGAAGGCTGAGGGGAGATATGATTGCTCTCTTTAAATATATCAGAGGGATAAATACCAGGGAGGGAGAGGAATTATTTCAGCTCAGTACCAATGTGGACACGAGAACAAATGGATATAAACTGGCCGTGGGGAAGTTTAGGCTTGAAATTAGACGAAGGTTTCTAACCGTCAGAGGGGTGAAATTTTGGAACAGCCTTCCGAGGGAAACGGTGGGGGCGAAAGACCTCTCTGGCTTCAAGTTTAGGCTAGATAAGTTTATGGAGGGAATGGTTTGATGGGATAACGTGATTTTAGTCAATTAGGCAATAACGTGCCATCGCTGGTAAAATGAGGATCCGGCTGGAGAATCTTGCCTGTATGCTCGGGGTTCTACTGATCGCCATATTTGGGGTCGGGAAGGAATTTTCCTCCAGGGTAGATTGGCAGAGGCCCTGGAGGTTTTTCGCCTTCCTCCGCAGCATAGGGCAGGGGTCGCAAGCTGGAGGATTCTCTGCGACTTGAAGCCTTTAAATCACGATCTGGAGACTTCAACAGCTGAGTTAAGGGAAAGTGGGTGGGTCAGCTTTTGTGGCCTGCATCATGCGGGAGGTCAGACTAGATGACCATAATGGTCCTTTCTGACCTTAAAGTCTATGAGTCTATGAGTCTATGACTAGGGACCGAATGGCTAGGAAGAGGTTCTGAGGAAAAGGACCTAGGGGTTACAGTGGACGGGAAGCTGGATATGAGTCAACAGTGTGCCCTTGTTGCCAAGAAGGCTAACGGCATTTTGGCCTGTATAAGTAGGGGCATTGCCAGCAGATCGAGGGATGTGATCATTCCCCTCTATTCGACATTGGTGAGGCCTCATCTGGAGTAGTGTGTCCAGTTTTGGGACCCACACTACAAGAAGGATGTGGAAAAATTGGAAAGAGTCCAGCGGAGGTCAACAAAAATGATTAGGGGGAAGGAGCACATGACTTATGAGGAGAGGCTGAGGGAACTGGGATTGTTTAGACTGCAGAAGAGAAGAATGAGGGGGGATTTGATAGCTGCTTTCAACTATCTGAAAGGGGGTTCCAAAGAGGATGGATCTAGACTGTTCTCAGTGGTACCAGATGACAGAACAAGGAGGAATAGTCTCAAGTTGCAGTTGGGTAGGTTTAGGTTGGATATTAGGAAAAACTTTTTCACTAAGAGGGTGGTGAAGCACTGGAATGGGTTCCCTAGGGAGGTGGTGGAATCTCCTTCCTTAGAGGTGTTTAAGGTCAGGCTTGACAAAGCCCTGGCTGGGATGATTTAGTTGGGAATTGGTCCTGGTTTGAGCAGGGGGTTGGACTAGATGACCTCCTGAGGTCCCTTCCAACCCTGATATTCTATGATTCTATGATTTTATGATCAACGTCAGAGAGAGAAAAAGCAGGCTGTCCCCCTAAAGCAGACAGGCCCAGTTCCCCACACCTTCCTATAAGCTGTCTGTGCAGAGACTGATTGCTGCTCCCAGGCACTTCAGAGCCCCATACCCTGCAAGTGGTACCAGGAAAGTGAGAGTTTGCAGTCCCACCACTGTCCTCCACCCCCACACTGACGAATGGATGTTGCCCAATAGGACCTTCCCCATAACCTTTGAGTTGATACCAGCGATGACAGTGCAGAGTTTTGAGATATTGATTCCACCTGTCACATTGTTTGGATCTTGGATGTTAGGAGCTCAAACTTCGGTCAGTGGGAGTTTTGCCAGTGAGTTCTGTGGAACTGGGGCTTGCCAATTGCTCACTGTATAAAGAGAAGAGGCAGAGACGGTGAAAGACAGAGAGAGGGAGATGCAGCAGACAAATCTCTCTCTTGCTGCTTCTCAGAGATAAATCAGCAGCACTGAGGGGGGCTGAAGGTAAGAGATTTTGGGCTGTTCTCTAGTGTTTCAATAGCTGCTGCTTATTTAAACGAGGAATTTAGGGGGGGCAAGGGGGCTCCGTCGTCCCGGGCCGGCCGACCAAACCCGCCGGGTTGAATCTCTGGGCAGACTGCGCGGACCCCACCCGTTTACCTCTTAACGGTTTCACGCACTCTTGAACTCTCTGTTCAAAGTTCTTTTCAACTTTCCCTTACGGTACTTGTTGACTGTCGGTCTCGTGCTAGTATTTAGCCTTAGGTGGAGTTTACCACCAGCTTTGGGCTGCATTCCCAAGCAACCCGACACCAAGAAGACCCGGTCCCGGTGCGCCGGGGGCTGCTACCAGCCTAACACTGTCCACGGGCTGTGCCTCGATCAGAAGGACTTGGGCCCCCGAGAGCAGCACCGGGGAGTGGGTCTTCTGTACGCCACATTTCCCGCGCCCCACCACAGGACAGGGATTTGGCGCTGGGCTCTTCCCTGTTCACTCGCCGTTACTGAGGGAATCCTGGTAAGTTTCTTTTCCTCCGCTGACTAATATGCTTAAATTCAGCGGGTCGCCATGTCTGATCTGAGGTCGCAGTCGGATGGGGACCCGGGGGTGGGGGGGCACAGCGGACACCCACCGCCCCCCACCGCGGAAGCACTTTGGCCCCGGAGGAGGCCCGATCCAACCAGCTTGAGGAAGAACGGCCCAGCGGAGGAGCGAGAGAGAGCATGGAGAGGTGCCGAGATGGGCACGGGCACCGGGGCAAGCGGAGGGGGGCGGATGGCGCCAGGAGTGCGTGCGGGGGGCGCCGTTGGCCAGGGAGAGGGGAAACGACCGGCAGAGGTGGTGGATGGAGGAGCTGGGGGGGGGGGGGGAGTTCGAAACCTGGGCGCCCTCACGAACCCCTCCTCCTCTCTCCACCGTCATGCGTGCGTGCCTCCCGCCCCTTCTCTCCCTGACTTTCCGACACCCTCCTCCTCCTGGCGAGTCTCACCCTCACCCCGACCGCACCCTGTCCCGGGCACCGTCGTAACCCGGGGAAGGGGAGAGGACCAGGACCCCGCAGGCAGCCGGGTCACCACAGACAGCCGCACGGGGCAGGCCCGTCTCCCCTCGGGACCCGGGAGCCGGCACCCACAGCCGACCTGGTTCCCCGACCCCCCCAACGCAACGTCCCCCGGAAATTCCACCCTGTCCCGCTGCATGAGCGGGGCACCGGGGGGGGTGTGCAACGGGAGAGTGGGCAACGGGGCACATGGGACCGGCTGCCGTGACGCCGCTCCTCCGCCAACGGGACGAGCTCCCCGAAGCAGGTGCTCCGGGGCATCGGGTCTGAACTTAGGGGGACGAAGGTGTTGGGGAGAGCCACGGGCTCCCCTTCCTGAGGACGGGAAGGGGGCGATGGACTGACCCCAGTGCCTGCGACACCCCAGCCGCGCCTCCTATGAAGGGCGGCGGCAGGGTCACTCACGGCCCTCCACCACCAGGGGAGGAGGGCGGCGTCCCGCCGCCACCGGATCCACAGGGACAATTGACCTTCAAGCGACGCTCAGACAGTCGTAGCCCCGGGAGGAACCCAGGGCCACAAGTGCGTTCGAAGTGTCGATGATTAATGTGTCCTGCAATTCACATTAATTCTCGCAGCTAGCTGCGTTCTTCATCGACTCACGAGCCGAGTGATCCACCACTAACAGTTGTCACGAGGCTTTTATTTTTGGGAGGCTCGCTCCTTTTCCCCCCACGCGGCCAAAGCTGTGCCGGCAGGGGGGTTCCTTGTCCGCACCGGTCGAGTCCCCGGCCTGCTGTCCCCGAAGGGGACCTCGGGTGGGTTTTGGGGCGGGAGCAGGGGGGGGGCCGCAGGTCCCTCTTTCTCTCGCCACTTCAGCCCGCTCGTCTGTCCCCCGGGACGTCCCGCCCGTCCGGGGCAGCCCTCCTCGATGCCCGCCCTTCGTACGTTACGGTCACAAGTAAAGGTTTAACAACCGAGCCCGAAGGCTCGGGTTTGGTCCAGGCACTTGGCTCGCAGGGGCCAGGCGGCCGCGGCCACGTGCAGACCAACCCCCCCACCCCAGCCCTTTCGGCCCTCCCCTCACAGACCGTGGGGTGGGAGTCCGGGTGGAGGGGGGACAGGCAGACGGGCCCCGGCCTTTCGGCCCCAACGCAGAGAGGAAGGCAGGGTAGCCCCTCTCCATCTTGGGCTTCCTGTGGACCGGGGGGGCTGGGGTGGGCGACATGGGGGTATCGAGGGGGGCATGGGCATCCTCGGACGTCCTTCCCTCCTCGGCGGTCCCCCTTCCGCCCTCCCCGGGGCCCCCTCGTGGGTGTCCACGGGCCACCTCAGGCCGCACAAGTCTTTGAACCACCACCTTCCCCGGGCCACAAGGCTCGTGGAGAGCGCTAGGTACCTGGCTCCTGGGTGAGGGAAATGGTTCCAATCCCTCTGGGGCATCCCCCCCCCCCACTGCCGCTTCCAGCCTACACGGGGGTAGGCAGGCGAGCGACGGACCGCATGCGGAGTGGTGCCCGTCACCCACCAGCCGGCTCCGCATTATCTCGGGGGGCATCGTCCCAGAAGGTGCACCGAGAAACCGCTGCCATGGCTTCGTCCGGTCCCAGGGATCCGGGGTTTCCCTCTGTTCCCGGCGTGCCTGGGAGGCGGACGAGACTGGGGCCACCGACATTTGCACACCCCCTCCGGTCGCCATCCCGGCCGCACACCCGCGTTGAGAGCTCCCCGTCCGGGGTCGGTCGTCCACTGCCCGGTCCCCGCCGTTCCCCGCGCGCCGAAGTGGTGGGGAGGGCGGTCCCAGCGACCAGGGGCAGACCGCATGGGCGGGTGGTGTCTCGGAGGGAATGCGGCTCGGGTATGTGCACGGTGGGGAAGGCGCAACGGTGGCCTGGCAGAGGACCGGCACGGATGGAGGAGACGCCCGCCACCGACCTCAACCCCCCTCCCCAGCCGCCTGGGAGGGGGACAGAGTGAGTGCGGAGGGGGCGCCCGGCCCTCCCCGCGCACGGGACCCCATCAACGGGGTCCCATCCTGCACGCGGGGAGGCGTCCAAGGCCTTCTTCGGTCATCAGCTGTGCGGCCGTCGGGGGACCCGAGCCAGCCGAGCGCAACCCCGTTAATGATCCTTCCGCAGGTTCATCTACGGAAACCTTGTTATGACTTACTTCCTCTAGATAGTCAAGTTCGACCGTCTTCTTGGCGCTCCACCAGGGCCGTGACTGACCCCGGCAGGGCCAATCCGAGGACCTCACTAAACCATCCAATCAGTCATAGCGACGGGCGGTGTGTACAAAGGGCAGGGACTTAATCAATGGGAGCTTATGACCCGCACTTACTGGGAATTCCTTGTTCAAATTAAATTAGAAATTGCTGCACTGGATCAGAATAATGGTCCATCTTCTGCCCCATGGTGGACAAATATGCCATAACTGGCCTGTGGGGGAAATTTCATCCTAGCCCCAGTTAGAGAGTAGCTCCCCAATGCTCTGACCAATAAGGTGCTGGTATCCTTTATATAATTTTGATCCCAACTAGTTTGACTGTGGAAGGTCTTATTGATATACAGTACTAATCAATACTTTCCCTTAGTGATCTGTCTTAGGTACGTATGTGGCCCCCATTACTACAATACTGGAGCGCGTCATAATGTATTTATTCTCAGGACACACCTGGGAGGTGGGAAACTGGTATTAGCCCCATTTTACAGACACCAAACTGCAATCCAGAGAGATTAAGCAGCTGGGTGGTGTGATTCCCAGCTTGGTTTGACACACCCACCCTCACTCTGCTTGACCCAGCGTGCTAAAAGTAGCATTGTGGTTGTGGCTTAGCTGCCCATGTCCAATCCTGCCCAACCCCCTGGGTCAGTACTCTGGCAGCTAGCCCGTTCCAGAGCCCACCGTGGCCACACTGTTATTTTAGCAGAGCTAGTGTGTGTACGTCTATCAGAGCCGGGAGTTACATCTCTCAACTGCTGTGTGGACATATCCTAAGTGACTTGCCCCAGGTCATAGAGGAAGTCTGTGGCAGGGTCGGTACATGAGTCTATTAAGACCCAGGTAATACCCTAAGCACTGGAGCATCCTTCCTCTCAATAACCATGAAAAAAAATGTATGTCCTTTTATCACTCGTCAGTCTGTTGCTATTTGAATTCAAGGGTGTCCCCTTGTTACATTGGAAGGGGAATAAATGGGAGCTGCCAATAGACCCAGGCATTATTTTATAGTTTTGCTGAAAGCTAAGGATCTCCCAGAATTTCCCAAAGTTTTCCTAGATGCATTGGCTGACACTCAGCTAGACAGAGGCAAGGTGGGTGAGGTGATATCTTTTATTGGACCAACTGCTGTTGCTGGAAGGGACAAGCTTCACAGGAAAGATAACCAGAGTATCCAAGCTAAATACAAGGAGGGAGAGACTGGTAAGCATAAGGAGTTAACACATGTTGCAAGAAACCACTTGAAATCAAGTAGACGATTACCACCTGGCAGGCATAGGACAAAGGAGGGTTAGTAAGTTACAAATTGTTGTAATGAGCCATAAAACCAGTGTCTCTGCTGAGTGTCTAGCACAGTTATGGATTTAAATTCCCAGGCTCATTTTTTTGAAGACGTTGTGTGGGTTTGCTTTGAGGACAAGGCCTGAGAGCTCAGTTTGGAGAAATCTTTCTTGAACAGCCTCTTCTGGCCTTCAAACAACTTCCCAGCCATGTCAAGCTCATCATCAGAAGCAAACTCCCCACGGAGCTGGACATGCCAGGGGTGGCCCGTCCATATAGGAGAACTAGGCAGTCGCCTAGGGTGCCAAGTTAAACAGGGTGCCCAATTCGAGGGAAAAAATCAAATTTTAAAAAAATAAAGTGAAAAGAAATGAAAAAAATACAAATAAAATAACAAATATGTCATTATTTCAATTCCCATGTGCATACAGATGGAATATGAATTATGAATCATTTCTCTACATTTCTGAGAATTTATTAATATGCCAAATCTTTTATTTACTGCAAAAATAAATAATATTTTAGTGATTTTTTTCCCAATTTGCGACGTAGTGTCAAGATGACCCACTCCACAATTTTGATATGCAATAACACAGCCACAATAAAACACATCTGCCAGTGGCAAAAGCTACAAAGCTAGTGACACCTAACTCGAATGTACATCAAGGTTGCATAGCTGGAAATTCATATAGAGCGGAGATATTGCGAGTTGATACATGTCAAACAGTCATTTTAACACACGTCGTGGGTAGATGGTTAAGAATCGAGAGAATACTCTGGAAAATTGTGTTTCTTGGTGCCAAAGAATAAAGAATAACGTCTTTCAGCATTATAAATCCAAAATGTGAGTATCTTTAAGCGTTATTAAACCTTAGCGTTATTATCGGGCTGTATGATTATGAACTTTTCTTTGTTATAACTGGTTCACATGTAATAAATAAGATCCATAAAAGAAAAGTAACAGCGTTGACGCTTAATAGACTACGAAAGTGATGACGTCATACTCCAAGTGGGTAACAGTGAGGAAGGGGATTACTTTCCAAACAACCGGTGTCAGATTATAACGTAGAAAAAGGTCATTTTGTTTCCGTGTAAATGCTGTAACTAACTGTTTTAATAGGTAAGTGAGTGTATGTTACTAATGACTGAATCTTTAAGCAGTGAAAAGACGTGTTGGGATGACTGCAATGTGGTTTAAATCATCAACCATGTGGTGGGTGTGCCAGCCATCCTTAACGCTATAATGCTTGCAGTCGGGAGCACAGTTAGTACATAACAATATTCAAATGCCCAATGTCAGAAAGAGGAAAAAGAAAACCCTCAGAAGCTGAGTATCGTAAACAAAAGGCTGAGAAGGAAAAGGACCAAGCAAAACAGCAGGGATCCTTCCTGAAATATCTTCTCTTTAATCCAAATAAAGATGGAAGCAGTTCACAGCATCAAGATGAAGGAATTTTACTTGGAGAGGAGGTTAGCTCACATCTGCATGGAAGCAGTTTGGAACATCAAGATGATGGAAACTTACTTCTAGATGAAGGCAGCTCACAGCATCAGACTGATATGGAAGTGGAGAAAATTTATTCACCTTCAGAGACACATGCAGAAATGGAAGTAAATGAAGTAGAAGGAAGAAAGGATGAGGAAGTTACAAACAGGTTACAGTATGGGGACCCTGCTTCATGGCCCAGATGTGATGACAGTGTGCGGCAAATTCTCGTGGAACATGGACCCAAACAAGTTCATGAATTTCCCTTCCCTAAGGATGGAAATAAAAGAAAATTCTCTGCTCATCATTACAAGAGGAAACTCATTAATGGGGAAGAAATTCATCGAAACTGGTTACAATATTCAGTGTCGAAGGACTCTGTGTTTTGCTTTTGCTGCAAGTTGTTTAGAAATCAAGCAATTGGTACATCACTTACTGAAAATGGTTCGAAGGACTGGAAAAACATATCTTCAATTCTCTCTTCACATGAAAGAAGTACAGAACATTTGCAATGTTTTCAAAATTGGAAAGAACTTCAATTATGGTTGAAAAAAGGAAAAACTATCCCTCAAGAAAATTTACGTGTGATCAAGGAAAAAGAAGAATGTTGGCAACAAATATTAGAGCCTCTGATTGCTTTAGTGAGAGTTCTCGGTGAGCAAAATTTAGCATTCCACGGCCACGGTAGAAATTAAACATTATACACTCCAGGTAATGGAAACTTTTTAAAATTTGTTGAATACCTAGCTTTGTTTGATCCAGTCATGAAGGAGCATCTACATAAAATAACTGATCATGAAACGCAGGTTCATTACTTAGGAAAAAATACGCAGAACGAACTGATTCAAATCCCAGCAAATGCCATTAAAAAGAAAATTGTAGACGCTGCCCATTCTGCAAAATACTTTTCAATAATACTGGACTGTACACCAGATGTGAGTCATGTTGAACAAATGATGATGATCATTTGTTTTGTGGATATGGAAAAGTCTGCAGATGAAGATAATGTTGAAGTGCTCATAAAGGAACATTTTTTGGGTTTCGTACCACTGAAGGAGACGACTGGAGCATTTATGACTGAAACTATTCTACAAGAGCTTGAAACAATGTCATTATCTGTTGAAAACTTACGTGGCCAAGACTAGGATAATGGGAGTAATATGAAGGGTAAAGACAATGGCAAAGGAGAATGATGGAAATCAATCCTAGGGCCTTTTTCGTTCCTTGCAGTGCGCATTCTCTGAATTTGGTTGTCAATGATGCTGCTAGATGCTGTTTTGAGGCAAGCAGTTTCTTTGACCTGGTGCAACGTGTTTATGTGTTTTTCTCAGGCTCAACATGCTCTTGGGAGAGTCTGACTAGCCATGTGAATTCTCTAACTGTGAAACCACTTAGTCAGTGATGGGAGAGTTGCATTGATGCTTTAAAGTCTCTTGGCTATGAACTTGGAAACATTTATGATGCCCTAATTGAAATTTCTAATGGTACTACCTTTACTGGATCATCTGGCAATATGGCACATTCAGATGCAGAAGCTCTTGCAAATTGCCTTTCCAAGTTCAAATTTGTGACTTCCCTCATTTTGTGGTATAATATCCTTTTTGAGATTAACCCCACTAGTAAGCAGCTTCAGGAAAAGAACTTGAACATACATTCTGCTATTCAAAAACTTCAGCAAACTAAAAATATTCTAGAGGAATTCAGAAGTGATGAAGGGTTTGAAAGAACACTGGTAGATTCTCCCAAGCTCGCTGAAGGAATAGACTTTCCGACAGAATTTGAACCAGAGTCAGTTTGCATTCGGCAAAAGAAACAGCAGGTTTCGTATGAAGGATGAAACACACCCATTCAGAACCCAAAACAAAGATTCAAAGTGAATTGATACTGCTATTCACTCGGTTGACCAAAGATTTCAACAGATGCAGCAGCTAGTCAATATTTAGCTTTCTATATGATATCCACAGCTTGCAAAAGAAAACAGCAAAACAGATAAGAGAATTTTGTATAAAACTGGAGTCGGCATTGACTCATGAAAATTCAAAAGACATTGATACTACAGATTTGTGTAGTGAGCTCCAGGCTTTTTCAAGCCAACTTAAGAAACATTCCACTCCTGAAGAAGTACTGAAGTTTGTTTGTGAAAATAAACTCACAGACAGTTTCCAAACATTTTTATAGCTCTACGCATTCTTTTAACTTTGCCAGTTTCCGTATCTAGTGGGGAACATAGCGTCTCAAAGTTAAAATTGATAAAAACATATCTGCGTTCAACAATGGTGCAAGAGAGACTTGTTGGACTTGCCACAATGTCAATAGAGCATGAAATAGCTGGAAAACTGGATCTAAAAAAACTGGTGAGAGAACTTTCAAAACTTAAAGCAAGAAAAGTCATGTTTTAAGAGCACAGAGTGTTTTTTATTTGGAGTGTTTTGGAAATACAGGTTAAAGTTCATTGAAGAGTTTTCTTATTTCTTTCTATATTGGATGTGGTGGTAATGGCAGTTAAAGCAGGATAGCGTAATGGATGATTTTGGATTTGTAATAATAAAAATTATAATTAACATTTTTAATGCATTTTTATTTGAAATCGGACTGAAATATCATCTAGCTGTCATGTACAAATCTATTCTGAAAATTTCTTGTCTCTATTTTATCTGATCTCAGAAACATTGGTTGGACAGACAGACAGAGGGACGGACAAACCGAATAATTAAGCGTCTGTTTTAAAAAAAAAAAAGCTTAAAAAACATTAAAAGGAAAAAAGGGGCAAAATGTTTCTGTTTACCAAAAACCTCAGCCTAGACCTGCCCTTGGGGTTTGGGGGTGGGGGGCGCCGATTGCATGGTTCGCCTAGGGCGCCAGTTGCTGGCAGCTAGTCAAGGGCCGCCCCTGGGACACACCAACTCAACGTGGCACCAGACCCTGCCAGAATAACAGATGCAAAACCTGCAGACATATCTCCACTACTACAATGATCAATAGAGCCCTGAAAATCCTTGTATATCATAGAATCATAGAAGATTAGGATTGGAAGAGACCTCAGGAGGTCATCCAGTCCAACGCCCTGCTCAAAGCAGGATCAACTCCAACTAAATCATCCGAGCTAGGGCTTTGTCAAGCCAGGCCTTAAAAACCTCTAAGGAAGAAGATTCCACCACCTCCCTAGGTAGCCCATTCCAGTGCTTCACCACCCTCCTAGTGAAATAGTGTTTCCTAATATCCAACCTAGACCCCCCCCCCCCCACTGCAACTTGAGACCATTGCTTCTTGTTCTGTCATCTGCCACCATTGAGAACAGCCGAGCTCCATCCTCTTTGGAACCCCCCTTCAGGTAGTTGAAGGCTGCTATCAAATCCTCCCTCACTCTTCTTTTCTGCAGACTAAATAACCCCAGTTGCCTCAGCCTCTCCTCATAAGTCATATGCCCCAGCCCCCTAATCATTTTTGTTGCCCTCCACTGGACTCTCTCCAATTTGTCCACATCCCTTCTGTAGTGGGGGGACCAAAAGTGGATGCAATACTCCAGGTGTGGCCTCACCAGTGCCGAATAGAGGGGAATAATCACTTCCCTCGATCTGCTGGCAATGCTCCTACTAATACAGCCCAATATGCTCTTGGCCTTCCTGGCAACAAGGACACACTACTGATTCATATCCAGCTTCTCGTCCACTGTAATCCCCAGGTCCTTTTCTGCAGAATCCCCAGTCTGTAGCTGTGCTTGGGATTCTTCTGTCCTAAGTGCAGGACCCTGCACTTGTCTTTGTTGAACCTCATCAGATTTCTTTTGGCCCAATCTAATTTGTCTAGGTCCCTCTGAATCCTATCCCTACCCTCCAGCGTATCTACCTCTCCCCCCAGCTTAGTGTCATCTGTGAACTTGCTGAGGGTGCAATTCATCCCATCATCCAGATCATCGATAAAGATGTTGAACAAAACTGGACCCAGGACCGACCCTTTGGGCACTCCGCTTGATACCGGCTGCCAACTAGTCATCGAGCCGTTGATCACTACCCGTTGAGCCTGACAATCTAGCCAGCTTTCTATCCACCTTATAGTCCATTCATCCAATCCATACTTTTTTAACTTGCTGGCAAGAATACTGTGGGAGACCGTATCAAAAGCTTTGCTAAAGTCAAGATATATAACATCCATCACTTTCCCCATATTGACAGAGCCAGTTATCTCATCATAGAAGGCAATCAGGTTGGTCAGGCATGACTTGCCCTTGGTGAATCCATGCTGACTGTTCCTGATCACCTTCCTCTCCTCCAAATGCTTCAAAATGGATTTTTTGAGGCTATGTTCCACGATTTTGCCAGGGACTGAAGTGAGGCTGACCGGTTTATAGTTCCTCGGGTTCTCTTTCTTCCCTTTTTAAAATATGGGCACTATATTTACCTTTTTCCAGTACTCTGGGACCTACAAATTTTCAAAGATAATGGCCAATGGCTATGCAATCACATCATCCAACTCCCTCAGCATCCTTGGATGCATTAGATCTGGACCCATGGACTTGTGCACGTCCAGCTTTTCTAAATGGTCCTTAATCTGTTCTTTCACCACTGAGGGCTGCTCACCTCCTCCCCATATTGTGTTGCCCAGTGCAGCAGTCTGGGAGCTGACCTTGTTTGTGAAGACCGAGGCAAAAAAAGCATTGAGTACATTAGCTTTTTCCACATCCTCTGTCACTAGGTTGCCTCCACGATTCAGTAAGGGACCCCCACTTTCCATGATCTTCTTCTTGTTGCTAACATACCTGTAGAAACCCTTCTTGTAACATAGAATCATAAAATATCAGGGTTGGAAGGGACCTCAGGAGGTCATCTAGCCTAACCCCCTGCTCAAAGCAGGACCAACTCCAACTAAATCATCCCAGACAGGGCTTTGTCAAGCCTGACCTTAAAAAACTCTAAGGAAGGAGATTCTACCACCTCCCTAGGGAACCCCTTCCAGTGCTTCTTAGTGAATGCCCTCCTAGTGAAATAGTATTTCCTAATATCCAACCTAAACCTCCCCCACTGCAACTTGAGATCATTACTACTCCTTCTGTCATCTGCTATCACTGAGAACAGTCTAGATCCATCCTCTTTGGAACCCCCTTTCAGGAAGTTGAAAGCAGCTATCAAATCCCCCCTCATTCTTCTCTTCTGCAGACTAAATAATCCCAGTTCCCTCAGCCTCGCCTCAGAAGTCAGGTGCTCCAGACCCCTAATCATTTTTGTTGCCCTCCGCCGGACTCTTTCCAATTTTTCCACATCTTTCTTGTAGTGTGGGGCCCAAAATTGGACACAGTACTCCAGATGAGGCCTCACCAGTGCTGAATAGAGGGGAATGATCACGTCCCTCAATCTGCTGGCAATGCTCCTACTTATACAGCCCAAAATGCCGTTAGCCTTCTTGGCAACAAGGGCACACTGTTGACTCATATTCAACTTCTCATCCACTGTAACCCCTCGGTCTTTTTCTGCAGCACTGCTGCCTAGCCATTCGGTCCCTAGTCTGTAGCAGTGCATGGGATTCTTCCGTCCTAAGTGCAGGACTCTGCACTTGTCCTTGTTGAACCTCATCAGATTTCTTTTGGACCAATCCTCTATAATTTGTCTAGGTCCCTCTGTATCCTATCCCTACCCTCCAGCGTATCTACCACTCCTCCCAGTTTAGTGTCATCTGCAAACTTGCTGAGGGTGCAGTCCATGCCATCCTCCAGATCATTAATGAAGATATTGAACAAAAGTGGACCCAGGACCGACCATTGGGGCACTCCACTTGATACCAGCTGCCAACTAGACATGGAACCATTGATCACTACCCGTTGAACCCGATGATCTAGCCAGCTTTCTATCCACCTTATAGTCCATTTATTCAGCCCATACTTCTTTAACTTGCTGGCAAGAATATTGTGGGAAACCGTATCAAAAGCTTTGCTAAAGTCAAGGAATAACACGTACACTGCTTCCCCTCATCCACAGAGCCAGTTATCTCATCATCTTACCCTTCATGTCCCTTGCTAGCTGCAACTCCAATTGTGCCTTGGCCTTCCTGATTACACCCCTGCATGCTCTAGCCATGTTTTTATACTCCTCCCTAGTCATCTGTACAAATTTCCACTTCTTCTAAGCTTCCTTTTTGAGTTTAAGCTCACCGAAGATTTCACTATTAAGCCAAGCTGGTCGCCTGCCATATTTGCTATTCTTTCTGCACTTCGGGATGGTTGGTTCCTGCGCCCTCAATAAGGCTTCTATAAAATACAGCCAGCTCTCCTGGACTCCTTGCCCCCTCATATTACCTTCCCAGGGGATCCTGCCCATCAGTTCCCTAAGGGAGTCTAAGTCTGCTTTTCTGAAGTCCAGGGTCCATATTTTGCTACTCTCCTTTCTTCCTTTTGTGAGGATCCTGAACTCAACCATCTCATGGTCACTGCTGCCTAGATTGCCACCTACTTCTACTTCCCGTACCAATTATTCCAATTTTGTAAGCAGCAGGTCAAGAGGAGCATGGTCCCTAGTCAGTTGCTCCAGTACTTGTACCAGGTAGTTGTCCCCAACACTCTTCAAAACCTTCCTGGATTGTCTGTGCACCGCTGTATTGCTCTCCCAGGAGATGTCAGGGTGATTGAAGTCTCCCATTAGTACGAGGGTCTGTGATCTGGAAACATCAGTTAGTTGTCCGAAGAAAGCCTCGGCTACCTCATCCTTCTTATCCGGTGGTCTATAGCACACGCCCACCACGACATCACCCTTGTTGCTCTAGCCTATAAACTTAACCCAAAGACTTTCGACAGGCTTTTCTCCAGTTTCAAATTGGAGCTATGAGCAGTCATACTGCTCTCTTACATACAGTGCAACTCCTCCACATTTCCTCCCATACTGTCCTTCCTGAACAGTTTATACCCATCCATGACAGGACAGTGCTCCAGTGATGTGAACTGCCCCACCAAGTTTCTGTTATTCCAATCATGTCATAGTTCTTTGTGCCAGGACTTCCAATTCTTCCTGCTTGTTTCCCAGGCTTCTTGGGTTCATGTACATGCACCTAAGATAACTAGCCGATTGCTCTACTTTCTTAGTATGAATCAGGAGGCGTCCCGTCTTGCACCCTCCTCCTTGTGTTTCCTCCCGGTATCCCACTCCTCCACTTACCTCTGGGTTTAGGTCACCATCCCCCGGTGAACCTAGTTTTAAGCCCTCCTCACTAGGTTAGCAATCCTGCCTGCGAAGATGCTCTTCCCTCTCTTTGTTACATGGATCCCATCTCTTCCTAGCAATCCTTCTTCCTGGAACAACATCCCATGGTTGAAGAATCCAAAGCCCTCTCTCCGACACCACCTGCGTAACCATGCATTCACCTGCACAATTCGACTGTCCCTACCTGGGCCTTTTCCTTCAACAGGGAGGATGGACGAGAACACAACTTGCGCCTCAAACTCCTATATCCTTCTTCCCAGAGCCACGTAGTCTGCAGTGGATGTGGATAGCCACGGACCATTTTTGTGGATAGTGGCTCGGATGCATATGCCACCATGCAGGGCTCTACTCACCAGCAGTGCCTGGCCCGTGGCATCCAGCTCGGGCTGCCCGGGGGGCGCAGTACACTCGGGGCCGGCAGCAGCAGCCAGTGGCTGGGGCTGGGCAGCAGGTCGGAGTTGGGGCTGTTCAGCACCTGCTTGCCGCACTGCTTCCTGTCCAGCAGCTCGGGCCCTCGGGCAGCACCAGCATCCCCACCATGGCCCGGCCAGCAGTACTGGCCCCACTCCCAGTCCCAGGTCTGGCCACCGGCTCCTGGGCAGTAAGGCCAGCCCCCGGCCATGGGGATTGGATTGGGCGGGGCCCTGGTGCCCCACCCCTCCACCCCACTGTGATGCAACATGCACTGCTGCTGCGTATATTATTATTATTATTATTATTATTATTGCCGTGTGCCATCACTTGCGAGCCCCCGGGAGCAGCATGTGATGCAACTCCCCTTCCCCCAAGTTCCCCCTCCATGCCGCCCCTTCTCCTCGACACTCTGCCCCCGAACTGCCCCTTACGCCTAATCCCTACCCTCGCGCTGCCTCTTCCCTGCAAGACCCCCCCCACTCGCTCCCTTCCCTCCTCTCCTCCCCCCCACCCCGTCACTAGCCCTTGTGAGACGGCTTGCTGCTGTGGGTGCGGATGCAGATACAGGTAGAAGACGACTAGCAGATTGCAGGTCAGATTGTGGGTTGATCCTGGTGGATGGAGATCGGATGCGGATCCACATTTTTGTATCCGTGCAGGCCTCTAATGATCAACACCCCGCACAACATACCTTTCAATTTTCATGGATCCTACACATGACTATCACAACCTGTGCTGTACCCAGAGGTGGATTAAAATTTATTGGGGTCCTGGGCACAAAGAACATTTGGGCCCCCCACCCCACTCCCACACCATGAGGCCCCGCCCCTTGTCTCACCCGTACTTCCCCAAAGCCCCGCCCCCTGGCCTGGCCAGAAGCCGGGCCACTCTGGAGAATTCTGGACCCTCCACTTTCCCTGGGTGGCACACTCTGGAGGGCAGGGACATGGGCTGGGGGCAGCTCTTGGGCACCCTGGTCCCCCACCCTGGGCAGATGGTGGGTCCAGGGCTCCCCACAGCTGCTGGGCTCCCTGGGTGGCTCTTACTACAGCCTAGAGTGACTATACATCCGGTTTTGGCTGGGACAGTCCCCTTTTTAAGCCCTTCCCCAGACATCCTGACTTTTTTTGTTGTTAAAACTTGGCATGTGTCCCATTTGCTTTTGCCAATTGATCATCAGTTGGCAAGAGCAAATGGGACAAATGCCCAGTTTTGCCAAAAGGGAGCTGGTGGGGTGAGCAGGGGGTGGGCCTGGGCCTCGGGTGAGCAGCTGGGCCTTGGTCAGTCCCGCGTGGGGGTAGAGGGGAGCTTGGGCCAGCTTTGCATGGGGGAGGGAAGAAGGGCTCAGGCCAGCTCCAGGGGGTGGGGAAGAGGGGCTTGGGCTAGCTCCATGGGGGGCGGGAAGAGGGGCTCGGGCCAGCTCCATGGTGTGGGAAGAGGGGCTCGAGCCAGCTCCTGGGGGGAGAGGGGCTTGGGCCAGCTCTGTGGGGGGAGGAAGAGGAGGGAGGGCCAGCTCCATGGTGGGGGTGGGGAAGAAGGGCTCAGGCCAGTGGCTTGCCCAGCTCCATGCAGGGGGACGGTGGGGGAATATAGTCACTGGGCTCCAGCTTTCAGACTGGCCAGGGGGCGGGGCCTCATGGGGAAGAGGATTTGCAGGGCGGCAGGGCCCTGACAGGAAAGGAGGAGCAGGGGGTGGAGCCCTGGGGGAAGAGGAGAATCAGGGCAGCGGGGCCCCGGGGGGAAAGGAGGAGCAGGGGGTGGAGCCCCCAAACATAGTATGGGATTGTTATAAGCACCTTGACTCTAAAGTACATGTAGATGTATCTTAATATTCAGTAAAGGTGCAAACAAGTTTGTCACGACCTAATAAAACAGTTATAAGAATGTTATGAATATCTGTTATTCAATATTGAGGTCTCTCCTCTACACCACTAACCTACACTATTGCGGCTGGTTGAAATTATTTTTAAATTCCAAATGTTTATGTATTTCATGGGGGTTTTTTCCAACCAGTTTCAATGATTAGAATGTTATAGTTATGAACGAGCCGGTGAAAGATTTACTCACTCAGAGAGTCACTATGCTGCACTCTTTGTATATAATGCAGAGGCCTGGAAACTTCTGTTCACATTTCACAAAGGTACACAAAATGTAGCTGTGTTCTTAATTAATTTCAGATGTATTTTTGTTCTGTTTTTAGCCATGGGGTTCGCAAATATCATCCTGCACCTCTGGGCCTGGATATTCATGCTATGGAGTGAGTATTCAACAATATCACAGACATTTCTATGTCTTTCCATATAAACCATCTCTGCATGAAGCTCAGCCTTTCCATGTCATTTATCCCCCCTGAGTTTTGTGGTGAAGCAGCTGGAACTAGTAATGAACCCAAATCTTAAAGCAAAGCTCATCCAGAGCCATAGATTTTGCCTTGTCTCTTTCCACATATCATCACAAATTGGCTAAAACCTCATAGAAATTCATCACAAATAGGACTAGACATAAGAACAGCCATACTGGGTTAGATCAATGGTCCCCCTAGCCCGGTATCCTCTCTTCTGACAGTAGCCGGTGCCAGATGCTGCAGAGGGAGTAAACAGAACAGGGCAATTTACTGAGTGATCCATCCCCTGTCATTCAATCCCAGCTTCTGGCAGTCAGAGGTTTAGGGACACCCAGAGCACACGGTTGTGTCCCTGACCATCTTGGCCAGTAGGCATTGAGGGACCTATCCTCCATGAACTTATCTAGTTCTTTATTGAGCCCTGTTATACTTTTGGCCTTCACAGCATCCCCTGGCAACAAGTTCCACAAGTTGACTGTGCATTGTGTGAAAAAGTACTTCCTTATGTCTGTCTTAAACCCACTGCCTATTAATTTCATTGGGTCACTTCTGGTTTGTGTATTTTATGAAAGGGTCAATAACACTTCCTCCTTCACTTTCTCCACACCATTCATGATTTTATAGACCTCTATCATATCACCCCCTTAGTCATCTCTTTTCCAAGCTGAAAAGTCCCAGTTTTTTACTCTCTCCTCATATGGAAGTTGTTCCATACACCTCATCATTTTTGTTGCCCTTCTCTGTACTTTTACCAATTCTCATATACCATTTTTGGAATGGGATGACCAGAACTGCACACAGTATACAAGGTGTGGGCATACCATGGCTTTATATAGTGGCATTATGTTATTTTCTGTCTTACTATCTATCCCTTTCCTAATGGCTCCTAACCTTCTGTTAGCTTTTTTGACTGCTGCTGCACATTGACTAGATGTTTTCAGAGAATTATTTCCAATGACTCCAAGATCTCTTTCTTGAGTGGTAATAGCTAATTTAGCTAATGTTGAACAGCACAATAGAGATCCATGGGGAACCCCGCTATTCACCTCTCTCCACTATTAAAACTGTTTTTTCCTACCCTTTGTTTCCTATCTTTTAGCCAGTTACTGATCCATGAGAGGACCTTCCCTTTTATCCCATGACTGCTTACTTTGCTTAAGAGCTTTTCGTGAGAGACCTTGTCAAAGGCTTTCTGAATGTCCAAATACACTATATCCACTGGATCACCCTTGTCCACATGTTTGTTGACCCCCTCAAAGAATTTTAATAGAATGATGAGGCATGATTTCCTTTGTAAAAAGCTGTGTCACTCTTCCCCAACATATAATGTTCATCTATGTATCTGATAATTCTGTTCTTTACTATAGTTTCAACCAATTTTCCCAGTACTGAAGCTAGGCTTACCAGCCTGTAATTGCCAGGGCTGCCTTTGGAGGCCTTCTAAAAAATTGGCCTCACATTGGCTATCTGCCAGTAATCTTGTACAGAGGCTGATTTAAGCTATAGGTTACATACAACGGTTAGTAGTTCTGCAGTTTCGTATTTAAGTTCCTTCAGAACTCTTGGATGAATACCATCTGGTCCTGGTGACTTATTACTGTTTGATTTATCAGTTTGTTCCAAAACCTCTGTACCCACACACCTCCTGGGTGTGGCGTTATGTCCCATCTACTGGCACTGAGACTACTTAGAGATTAAGGAGTCTGCTCTGCAGCCTGAGCTAAGAGTCCAGTGGCTTTTAGCTCATGCAGTAGAGGCTCGTGTCTTTAGCTCCAGAGGTCCCAGGTTCAATCCCACCCACCGACAACCAAGGTCTGTGAATGTTACACCTTCTCTAGTGACACCTCAATCTTGGAGAGTTCCTCAGATTTGTCACCTAAAAAGAATGGCTCATGTGTGGGAATCTCCCCAACCCTCTGCAGTGAAGACTGATGTAAATAATTCATTTAGCTTCTCTACAATAGCCTGGTCTTCCTTGAGTGCTCCTTTAGCACCTTGATCGTCCACTGATTGTTTGGCAGGCTTCATGCTTCTGATGTACTTAAACATTTTTTTGCTGCTAGTTTTTGTCGTGTGCTAGCTGTTCTTCAAATTCTTTTTTGGCCTATCTAATTATACTTTTACACTTGACTTGCCAGAGTCTATGCTCTTTTCTATTTTCCTCAGTAGGATTCAGCTTCCAATTTTTAAAGGATGTCTTTTTGTCTCTAACTGCCTCTTTCACTCTGCTGTATAGCCATGGTGGCATTTTTGGTCCTCTTGCTGTTTTTTTATTAGGGGTATACATATAGTTTTTGCCTCTATAATGGTGTTTTTAAAAAGTTTGCATGCAGCTTGCAGGCATTTCACTCCTGTGACGGTTCCTTTTAACTTCATTTTAACTAACCGCCTCATTTTTATGTTGTTTCTCTTTTTGACGTTAAATGCTACTGTGGTGGGTTTCTTTGGTATTTTACCCCCCAAAAGGATGTTAAATTTAATTTAGATACTGTTGCTATTGTCAAGCAGTTCAGCTACAGTCACCTTTTGGACCAGATCCTATGCACCACTTAGGACTAAATCAAGAATTGCCTCTCCCCTTGTGGATTACACGACTAGCTGCTCTAAGGAGCGGTCATTAATGGTGTCTAAACATTTTATCTCTGCTTCCCGTCCTGAGGAGACATGTACCCAGTCAGTATGAGGAGAGTTGAAATCCCCCATTTTTATTTGTTTTTCTGTTTTTGTAGCTTCTCTAATCTCCCTGAACATTTCACAATCACCGTCACCAGGTGGTTGGTAGTGTATTCCTACTCCTATTATTCAAGCATGGAATTTCTCTCCATCGAGATTCTGTGATACTGTTTGATTTATTTAAGATTTTTACTCTATTTGACTCTGTGCTTTTTTTAACATATAGTGCCACTCCCCCACCAGCGTGACCTACTCTGCCATGCCTATAATTTTTGTAACCTAGTAAAACTGTGTCCTCTTGATTATCATCATTCCACCATGTTTCTGTGATGCTTATTATATCAACATCCTCATTTAATACCACACACTCAAATTCACTCATCTTAGTATTTAGACTTCTGGCATTTGTATATAAGCACTTATAAAATTTGTCAATGTTTAGTTGCCTGGCATTATGTGATGTAATTGAATGGAACTCTTTTTCGTTTGACTCTTTCTCTTCAGTTCCTACCTGTCCTTTATCAACATCTATCCTCTCCTCTTTATTAGGATATAGAGAATCCCTGTTAATAGTTCCTCCCCTAAGGGATGTCTCTGTCCAAACTGTGTGCTCCTCAGTACCTGTCAGCTTTCCCCCACCCCTCAGTTTAAAAACTCCTCTATGACCTTTTTAATTTCACATGCCAGCAATCTGGTTCCATTTTGGTTTAAACAGTGTCCATCCTTCCTGATTAGGCTCCCTCTTTCCCAAAAGGTTCCCCAGTTCCTAATAAACCTAAATCCCTCCTCCCTACATGGTCTCATCCACGCATTGAGACCCTGCAGTTCTTCCTGTCTAACTGACCCTGCATGTGGAACTGGAAACATATCAGAGAATGCTATCATGTAAGTCCCGGATTTAAATCTCTTTCCTAGCAGCCCAAATTTGGCCTCTAGGATGTCTCTCCTACCTTTCTTTATTGGAGATATTTGCTGCTAGTGTAATGCCGGCAGACCCCAGTGGTCGGCGGGCAGGATCGAACCGGGAACCTCTGGAGCTTAGTGCTTGAGCCTCTACAGCATGAGCTAAAAGTCAACTGGCTGTTAGCTAAGGCTGTAGAGCCAACTCATTTTATCGCTCTCTAAGTGGTCTCAGCGCTATGAGATGGGACAGAACACCCCACCCTGGAGGTGTGTGGGTTATATACTTCCCCTGGCTGAGGAAATGAGTCCCGAGCTTCAGAGACTTCCCAGGTGAAATCCTGGATGAGCCCTCACTTGTAATGCCAACAGACCCCAGTTGTTGGGGGGTGGGATCAAACTGGGGACCTCTGGAGCTTAGTGCATGAGCCTCTACAGCTTAGTGCATGAGCCTCTACAGCAGGGGTGGGCAAACTACAGCCTGCAGGTCACATCTGGCCCATGAGCCATTTTAAGTCAGCCCATGAGCTCCCGCTGAGGCGCGGGCTCTGGTGCTCCAGCGTGGGCACTGGGTCGGAGGCCGCACCACACAGCTTGGCCCCGCTCCGGTGCTCCAGCTGGGGTGCCGGGTTGGTGGCTGTGCCACACAGCTCCTGGAAGCAGCCGCATGGCCCCACTCTGGTGCTCTAGCAGGGTCGGGGGGCGCTCCATGCGTAGGAGCCAGAGAAGGGACATGCCACTGCTTCCAGGAGCCGCTTGAGGTAAGCACTGCTCAAAGCCTGCACCCCAGGCCTCTCCCCACGCCCCAACCCCCTGCCCTAATCCCCCTCCCGCTCTCCAAACCCCTTGATCCCAGCATGGAGCACCCTCCTGCACCCCAAACCTATCGTCCCTAGCCCCACCCCAGAGCCCGCATCCCCAGCCGGAACCTGCACCCCTTCCTGCACCCCTGCCCCATCCCTGATCCCCCTCCCGCCCTCCGAACCCCTCAGTCCCAGCCCAGAGCACCCTCCTGCACCCCAAACTCCTCATCCCCAGCCCACCCCAGAGCCTGAACCCCTAACCAGAGCCCTCACTCCCTCCCGCACCCCAACCCTAATTTTGTTAGCATTCATGGTCCACCATACAATTTTTATTCCCCGATGTGGCCCTCAGGCCAAAACGTTTGTCCACCCCTGCTCTACAGCATGAGCTAAAAGCCAACTGGCTGTTAGCTAGGGCTGTAAAGCAGTCTCTCTCTCTCTCTCTCAGTGGTCTCGGTGCCACTAGATGGGACAGAACACCACACCCAGGTGGTGTGTGGGTTACACTAGCAGTCCCAGATCGGTTACATGCCATTGTAGGCAGACCCATCATACCATCCCCTCCATCAACTTATCAAATTCAGTCTTGAAGCCAGTTGGGAGTTTTGAGAGCTTCCAAGGGGAGCAGTGGGGGCAAAACATCTATTTGCTGCTCGTGCTCGCTAATTCTAGTCCACTGACTCTGCTTTAGCAATAGTATGAGAACATCCTGCTTTGAGTGCCCTCTAGTGGTGGTCCTCATTATAATGCTTCTTAGCACAGGAAATCACCAGTTGGACTGCATTGCCCAGTATCTAGAACGGGATGTTGGGTGCATCTGTGTTTGAAGAGATGGGGAGGAGAAAAGGCTGAAAGCAAGAGACCTCTAGGCCTCTGTGCAAAATAATAAATCTTGATGTGTGCACCACACGCCATAAATCCAGTGTCCCTGCCAATTTGTCTCTCTCCTAATATATAGAGAGACCCCCTTTCTGTGACATAAGAATGGCCATAGTGGGTCAGACCAAAGGACCATTTAGCCCAGTATGCTGTCTTCTGACTGTGGCCAATGCCAGGTGCTTCCAAGGGAATGAACAGAACAGGTAATCATCAAGTGATCCATCCCCATTCCATCTGCCTGTGCCACTGACCTAGTGGGTGATCCTGGCCAAGGCACTGCCTCAGTTTCCCTCTCCATACAGGGAGATGCTAATACTTCCCTATGTTACAGGAAGGGGGTGACATCTTGATGAATGAATGTTTGTAAAGTCCTTTGAGATCCTCAGAGAGAAGCTGCTAGAGAAGGAGCAAGTTTATTCTCAGAGCTATGCTGGAACCAGAACATTCAAAGCTGGATATAAACTTTCTCAAGGCTTTGGGAGTGTATGTGTTGAGGGGAGGGTTGGTTTGGGTCCTTCTCTGTTATTAAATTTAATGAATGCTTGAGTGAGTGTGGAATTGCATGAACATGTTGGCAGTGATGGAGGGCAGGGAGGCAGAGTGGGAAGACTGTTAAAGAGTTTGATTGATGCTGTGTTTGGTTGAAGGAAATGGTAGGACGTCCATAAGGGACTGTAGGACAGAGACACAAGGTTGGGGAGAAGGTGAAGAGTTCAAGGGGGTAGAAGTAGATATGAGAGTCATCAACACAGCAGGGACAGGAAAGACCATGGGAGCAGAGGATATCACCCAAGGGTGTGCCTGTTTTCTCAGACACCATGGCAGTGCTCTGAGGCCTTGGTGACAGGCATTCGTATAGTCACCTTGACCCAGATTTGTAAGGGTAATTAGGTGTTGCTGCACTCAGCATTGCAACACCTAACTTTTTTAGGAGCCTAAATTTCATTTTCTAAAGTGACTTGGGCACTGAGGGGGCCAAAATCCCATTGACAGTTGATGGGTTCCTAAGTCCTTAGATCTCTAGGCAATGCCTAAATTTCACCTGTAAAAACCTGGGCCCTAGAGAGCAGAGGGGGAAAATGAAGATGACCAAAGACACACCTCTGGGGAGCAGCAACAGAGAAGCGGAGGGAAGTGGTAAATAATCCATTGAAGATAATGCCTGATGGAGTGGCCCTCAAGGGAGGAAACGAGGAAAGGGCAAAATGAGAATGAGAAGGTCTCAGGAAGAAGTATGTGGGGGAACCTGTCTCTTGTTGTCAGCTGCTGATTAAAGAACTGCTGTGTACATTTCCTTTTGTTACACGTAGAGGGGATTTGACCTAATCCTTTCAAGGCGGACTTAGACTAGCCTTGCTGCCGAGAGAAGGAAGAGTGATTGTAGATGATCTGATAGAGGACGCTTGTGAAAAAGGCAAAATTGAGAAAATAGGGACAGTGACTCTGATGGGGGTAGGGACAAAATGGGACCCAGTTGGGGCCACCACTCCACACAGCACCCTCTGGGCCCAGAACTGTGCAGAAGAGAAACCCCTTCCCAGTCTGAGGGCAGTAGATGGTGCCTCCTTTCCCCCCTTGCCCGAATTGCCAGAGACTCCAGCTGGTAGGAGCAGCTGCAGAACTAGACAAAGAAGGAACCTTGGGCCAGTAGCATTGCAGGTGATTGGCTCTGTTCCCAGAGTTGTCACTGACTGTCTGAGTGATCATAGATAAGATACTGAGGTCAACATTTCAGGGGCTAATGGAATGGGATACTGGGCCTCTCGCTTCTAGGGTGCTGGTTCTAACTTGGCCCCAGATTGGGGGGTGGGATTAGCTGGCTCAGAGAATGGAATATAGGGACTTTCACCTCGAGGGCAAAATTTTAAGTCTGGCCCAGGTTCAGGGGATTGGCTGGATCAGAGATAGGATAAAGGGTCTTTCACCTTTCTTGGGCACCATTTCAAATCTAGCCTCTTGTGTGTGTGTAGGGGGCTGACTGGCTCAGAGTGGTAGGGGAACGGGACTTGGGCAAATAACAGCAGCCACATATGCAAGTAGTTGATGGAGGGGATCAAACCTTAGACCTTCAGCTAGGGTAGCCACTGAGCATCCCCAGAATAACAAACATTCTGGTACTTCCAGGAATGACATGGGCCCGCTGCCATGACTTGTCATGCATGGTGCATGCGAGGTCACGCTGGCAGGGATGGACTGGTGTGCTCTTCAAAATGGCATCCCCAGTCTGTGATACTGGACAAGACCATACCTGGTTTTGCCTCAGTACCAGATAGAGGACAAGCCCCAGAGAAACAGAACTGTCTGGCTTAAAACCAGACAAATGGCCTGCTTACCTTCAGTACCAAGAGCACAGGCCTGTACCACTTGAACTCCTTTAGCTGTGAGACAGTAACAGGTCCTGTAGCCTCTGTGACACTAGAGAGACACTAGAGAGAGTCATGAGCATGCATGTTAGGCCAGTCTTATCCTACTCAACTTTGTGAGACATTGGAAATTTGTGAACATTCTTATGAATGCGAGGTAGTCGTCTGAATACTCAGGAAAAGGAACAAAGTTAATGGACTGAGTAGGGCAGAGAGAATGTGATACTTTTAGTCGTGGAAATATCCACGAGTCAGATTGTTTCATTTTCAACCTGCTCTAGCCCCTATCGACACGCCCATGCAGAAGAGTATTTGACAGGTTTCTAAAGACCCAGCAACTGAAATCAGTGAATTATAGGAGAATCTCAGCTTCCATTTAAAAAAAGTGATTGTGAATAAAACATTGGAAAAAGTGTGACCTCATGTTCAGAAAACAGAAGGCAGAGAAACAGAGCACTGAAATTATTTAAAAACAAACCAAGTAAGGATTTGAAGCCAAATCTCATGTTTTTTTGGAAGATGACTCATGATTTTTTCATGTTTGGGGTTGGAATACTGTGCTAATAAAGTCTCCATAATAAAATTGATACTGAATAAAAACAGGGTGTCTCATAAGGTGGGAGTGGACAGAATTGGGGCAGGGTTTTATGCCTATCTCCGTCTTTCTGTCTCTACAGATTTTGCTAATATCTCCATCGCAGTGTCATCTGTAGAAATTCCAGATCCCTCTTGCTCAGGCCCCCAAGGGACAGAATTTATCACAGTCTTCATGCAGAATCACTTCCCAAGTTATGGCGGTAAAGACTTCAGGTTGTTCATCACTGGCTACATCTCTGGGACGTTCGTCACCGTGTCAGTAAATAAAGCAGATTTTTCGGTCAATATCACTGCAAATCCCGAACAGACAGTATCTGTGATGATCCCAGCGTTTGTGGAGCTGGCTGGAAGCAACACATTTGACCACACTGTCATTGTCCAGGCTGACCATGAGATCTCCATCCTCGCTCTGAACTATAAGCGCTATACAGCTGATACCACTGTAGTGTACCCTGTGCAGAGGCTCGGGACAGAGTACTATGTGGTGACTCCACTGGGGAATCCAGATGGTCTCGATAAGCAATTTGCTGTAGTAGCCTGGAAGGATCCCACCATTGTTGAAGTTTACCTCAAAGGGGCTGTAACTTTCCAAGGAGAAACCTACAGAGCAGGGACAAAACTGGTCATCTCACTTGGAGCTTACCAGGCCGTCCAGCTGCAAAGCCGTGATGACTTATCCGGCACCAGGATCGTGTCCCAGAATCCTGTGGCCGTCTATAGCGGACACATATGTGTTGCAAAGCACACCAAATGTGACTACGTGAATGAGCAGCTCCTGCCGGTATCTGGCTGGGGCACCACATTCATCGTACCTCCTTTATCCTTCCAGCCCAAATTTGACCTGGTGTATGTGGCTGCTTCCCAACACACTCGCATTGATTATCAGTCTGGGAGGGTGAGTGCCAGAAAGAACCTGGTTGCTGGGCAGGTTGTGACATTTGAAATCAAATTCCCTAATCCCTTGTACATCTCTGCTAGTGCTGGGATCCAAGTCGCCTTCTTCTGCACTGGTGGGAGCAAAGGGAAAATTGTGTACGATCCCTTCTTCCTGATGATCCCAGATGTCTCTGGCTACTGCCAGACCTATAACATCCATGGACAGGACCTGTTTGAGAACTATGCTGTGATTGTAGCCAAGATGGCCGAGACTGCTGATGTTACTATTGATGCAGAACCACTGCGTATTACTCAGTGGAGGCCTATTCCAGGCACAGCATATTCTTGGACTACATACAACTTGAGAAGTGGGTTTAGCAACCACACCATAGAGAACCCCAGCTCCCCATTTGGTGTCCTGAGTGTTGGGATTAAAGACAAGGCTGGGTATGGCTCCACAGCTATTGGTGGTAAGTACAATATATGTGATAGTCTCTCACCCTCCCAGCCTGCCTTCCACCATCTTTCCCTGTTCCCTTCCTTCCCAACCCCTCCATTGGACAACACTCCTCTCAGAGTCAAAGGATAGAACCCAGGAGACCTGCCTTTCAGTCATAGAATATTAGAGTTGGAAGAGACCTCAGGAGGTCATCTAGTCCAATCCCCTGCTAAAAGCAGGACCAACACCAACTAAATCATCCCAGTCAAGGCTTTGTCAAGCCGGGCCTTAAAAACCTCTAAGGAAGGAGATTCCACTACCTCCCTAGGTAGCCCATTCCAGGGCTTCACCACCCTCCTAGTGAAATAGTGTTTCCTAATAGCCAACCTAGACCTCCCCCACTGAAACTTGAGACCATTGCTTCTTGTTCTGTCGTCTGCCACCACTGAGAACAGCCGAGCTCCATCCTCTTCAGGTAGTTGAAGGCTGCTATCAAATCCCCCCTCACTCTTCTCTTCTTCAGACTAAATAACCCCAGTTCCCTCAGCCTCTCCTCATAAATCATGTATCTCAAGCCCCTAATAATTTCCGTTGCCCTCCGCTGGACTCTCTCCAAATTGTCCACATCCCTTCTGTAGTGAGGAGACCAAAAATGGACACAATACTCCAGGTGTGGCTTCACCAGTGTCAAATAGAGGGGAATAATCACTTCCCTCGATCTGCTGGCAATGCTCCTACTAATACAGTCTAGTAAATACAGTCAGCTCAAGCTCTGAGCACTAGATCACTAAAAAAATAGATACCAAATGTACATTTTGATACGTAACTGAAATATGATTTTTGTGTCCTCTGCTCCAAGTATATTTTGAAGCTGCAGGGGGTGTCTGGTAAACAAATCCCCTGTGAAGCAGGAGGGAAACTGGTCCCCCTTTTCTGCCATGGAGATACGTCAATAAGAATCACAAATGAGAATCATTAAAATGATATGGACCAAACCACCCAGACAGTAGCCCCAACCATTCTCCTAGATTGCCCAAACTGGTTGTACCACTTTATACTGGTATAGCTAAAGAAACACAACCTCCCTAGTGTGGATACAGTTATGTCAGTATAAAGGTGATTATCCCAGTTTCTTGTCAGGGAAAGGGAATAACTGCATAAGCTTGTCTACATTACAGCGCCTTGACTAGTATAGCTATGTTGGAAGAGACCCCTAGTGGTAAAGCAGCAGAAAGAGATCTGCTTTACCACCTTTCTGAATAACATTAGCTATGCAAACAGAAGCACTCTTCTGTTGGCATAGTTGTAAGTCTACACTAGCGTTTTGTTAGCATAGTGGTGTGATTTTTTTTTTCACATTTCTAACTGACAGCTATGCTTGCAAAACTTTGTAGCGTAGACGAGGAGCAAGACACCTTCATGTTGAAAGAACTGTGTCCACATTAGGGGTTGGTATTACTAATTTGGCATAACAGCCCTAACCAACATAGTTATATCAGTACAAAATCTGTGTGTAGACCAGGGCTTGGATGAAAAGTGGTGTTCTGGAGTGTACATTCATCATCAAAACATTCAATGAAGGGGGCAGAGTCCATAGAATCATAGACTATCAGGGTTGGAAGGGACCTTAGGAGGTCATCTAGTCCAACCCCCTGCTCAAAGCAGGACCAATCCCCAACTAAATCATCCCAGCCAGGGCTTTGTCAAGCCTGACCTTAAAAACCTCTAAGGAAGGAGATTCCACCACCTCCCTAGGTAACCCATTCCAGTGCTTCACCATCCTCCTAGTGAAAAAGTTTTTCCTAATATCCAACCTAAACCTCCCCCACTGCAACTTGAGACCATTACTCCTTGTTCTGTCATCTGCTACCACTGAGAACAGTCTAGATCCATCCTCTTTGTAACCCCCTTTCAGGTAGTTGAAAGCAGTTATCAAATCCCGCTTCATTTTTCTCTTCTGCAGACTAAACAATCCCAGTTCCCTCAGCCTCTCCTCATAAGTCATGTGCTCCAGACCCCTCATCATTTTTGTTGCCCTCTGCTGGACTCTTTTCAATTTTCCACATCGTTCTTGTAGTGTGGGGCCCAAAACTGGACACAGTACTCCAGATGAGGCCTCACCAATGTCAGATAGGGGGGAACGATCACGTCCCTCGATCTGCTGGCAATGCCCCTACTTATACAGCCCAAAATGCCATTAGCCTTCTTGGCAACAAGGGCACACTGTTGACTCATATCCAGCTTCTCGTCTACCGTAACCCCTAGGTCCTTTTCTGCAGAACTGCTGCCTAGCCATTCGGTCCCTAGTGTGTAACAGTGCATGGGATTCTACCATCCTAAGTGCAGGACTCTGCACTTGTCCTTGTTGAACCTCATCAGATTTCTTTTGGCCCAATCCTCTAATTTGTCTAGGTCCCTCTGTATCCTATCCCTACCCTCCAGCGTATCTACCACGCCTCTCAGTCTATTGTCATCTGCAAAGGGCATACACACAAATGTATGCGGAAGAGGGAATCTGACTCAGCCACATGATGCAGGAATTATTGGGTGGATATCTCAGGCATGTAGCATGCAGCTATTTCTATACAGGAAAGGGAATAAGCTATACTGGTCTGAAGCAACTTTTTACAGCTATAACAGTGACACCCAAAGGGCAGTACTAGTACAAGTATCTGGGCAAAAAATAAGCTTTACTAGCATAAGGACTTGTCTACACAGGATTTTTCGGTATAACCTGAGATTTGAATATAAACCAATAAAGTTATACTGGTATAACCCCCTGAATAGACACTCTTAGTCAAGGTCTACACTAGGAGCACTTTGCTGGTATAGCTGTACCAGTATGCTATACTAGTGAAGAACTCCTAGGATGGACCCGGATTACACCAACAAAACAGTGCTGTAGCTTGTTACAGACTAGCCCTTGGGCTACTGGACAACACAAGCTTTTTCGGTGCAGTTATGCCAGTCTAGCCATACTGGCAAACCCCCTAGTGGTGATGCCGCTTATATTGGCAAAAGGAGTTCTTTTGTTGGTTTAGTTAAACCACCTTCCTGAGCAACATATTTTTTGTTAAAAATATTTTTTGTTAAAACAAGCTATTCAGGCAAAAGGAATCTTGCCAGTACAAAGTGAGTCTAAACTGGGGTTTTTGCTGGCATAGCTGGATCAATTAGGGGGTGTGATTTTTGTACACTCAAGCTGATACACTTATGCCAGCAAAATTCTACACTTTAAACTCTAATCTCCACACTACACTCAGCGATGTCTACACTTAAAACACTACAGTGGCACCGTGTAGATCAACAGCAATGGGAGGGGTTCTCCCACTGTTATCAACCTAGCACTGTCTACACAGGGACTTAAGTTGCCTTAAGTATGTTGCTCAGGGGTGTGGATTTTTCATACCCCGAGAGACATAGCTGGGTCAATCTAATTTTCTAGTGTAGACCAATCATAGTAGTGTAAATCTGGCCCAAGTGAAATAACCTGTAGCAGCAAAAGTGCAGTTTTGTTGGCATAAATTGTATCTACACTAGAGGCTTGTGCTGGCATAGCTATAT
The DNA here is from genome assembly GCF_028017835.1 of Emys orbicularis. Classification (NCBI taxonomy): domain Eukaryota; kingdom Metazoa; phylum Chordata; order Testudines; family Emydidae; genus Emys; species Emys orbicularis. The sequence continues at coordinate 14,815,653 of NC_088702.1, forward strand.
TCGTCAAGTATGACACCTCTTCCTACTCCTGACTAACACAGCTATGCAGGCTGAAATCTGTAGTGTAAACATGGCCTTATAGAGCATCCTTTTTTGGATTAGCTAATGTCGCTTGGGAAGGGGTGTAAATGAAATTGAAAGAAGATAGGTTTCAGAGTAGCAGCCATGTTCTGGAATACTGGTGTCCACACTGGCGCGTTATACCAGTAAAATAATACCTGTATAACTATATTGTACAACTGGTGAAACTTTCTCATGTAGACAGGACTTTAGGCATCTTTATATAAGTATAACTGGCTCCAAACAGGGATTATATTCATATAACTCTATTTGTATAAAATCACCCCCCTAAGCAAAATAGTTATACTGGGACAACCACTGTGTGTAGACTAGGGTGAAGTTTGGCTGCCCAGGAAAATCAGTTGAGGTTGGGGGAAATGCACTTCTCAGGAGAAATGTGGATGGACCCTGAGACAAAAGGTAAGACACTCCAAGGCCTGGTCTATGCTAGAGAGTCAGGCCAGTTTAACTACGTCAGTCAGGGATGTGAAAAATCCTCACTCCTGAGTCTCATAGATAAGCTGACCTAAGTCCTCATGTAGACAGTGCTAGGTCTCATATTTGTCTGGGGGGTGAATATGAGAGACGAGAGGAAGAGATGGAGGTACAGCTGGCCTTGTAAAATGTACCAATGACATTCACTCCCAGAAGCCAGGAGCCCGACTCCCATTCCTGAGTCTGTGCTCCTTGTTATCAGTCCTAGGAAGGCTGGCACCAAACGACAAGAGCAGGTCTCGTAAAATGTTGGTGTTCTGGTTTGTGATGCTCTTTTGTATTTATCTCCTCAAATCTAGGCATTTCTGGTGCTGCCCCTACTGTTCAACCTCCATATCTTCCCAGTACCTCTTGCTCAGGCCCCCAAGGGACAGAATTTATCACAGTCTTCATGCAGAATCACTTATCAAGGTATGGCAATACAGATTTCAAGTTGTTCATCACTGGCTACATCTCTGGGACGTTCGTCACCGTGTCAGTAAATAAAGCAGATTTTTCGGTCAATATCACTGCAAATCCTGAACAGACAGTATCTGTGATGATCCCAGCGTTTGTGGAGCTGGCTGGAAGCAACACATTTGACCACACGGTCATCATCCAGGCTGACCATGAGATCTCCATCCTCGCTCTGAACTATAAGCGCTATACAGCTGATACCACTGTAGTGTACCCTGTGCAGAGGCTCGGGACAGAGTACTATGTGGTGACTCCACTGGGGAATCCAGATGGTCTTGATAAGCAATTTGCTGTAGTAGCCTGGAAGGATCCCACCATTGTTGAAGTTTACCTCAAAGGGGCTGTCACTTTCCAAGGAGAAACCTACAGAGCAGGGAGAAAACTAGTCATCCCACTTGGAGCTTACCAGGCCGTGCAACTGCAAAGCCATGATGACTTATCCGGCACCAGGATTGTGTCCCAGAATCCCGTGGCCATCTATAGTGGACACGTATGTGTTGCAAAGCACACCAAATGTGACTACATGAGTGAGCAGCTCCTGCCGGTGTCTGGCTGGGGCACCACATTCATCGTACCTCCTTTATCCTTCCAGCCCAAATTTGATCTGGTGTATGTGGCTGCTTCCCAACACACTCGCATTGATTATCAGTCTGGGAGGGTGAGAGCCACTAAGGACCTGGTTGCTGGGCAGGTTGTGACATTTGAAATCAAATTCCCTAATCCCTTGTACATCTCTGCTAGTGCTGGGATCCAAGTCGTCTTCTTCTGTGCTGGTGGAAGCAAAGGGAAAATCGTGTATGATCCCTTCCTCCTGATGATCCCAGATGTCTCTGGCTATTGCCAGACCTATAACATACATGGACAGGACCAGTATGATAACTATGCAATGATAACAGCCAAAACATCAGAATCTGGTGGCATCACCATTGATAAGGAACCCTTGGGAAACATTGCATGGAGGCCAATTCCAGGCACAGGGTTCTCTTGGGCTGAATACAACCTTGGCAACGGGTTTAAGAGAGAAACCATGGAGCACCCCACAACTCCTTTTGGGCTTCTGAGCATTGGAATTGCATCCAGATCTGGGTATGGCTCACCAGCTATTGGTGCAAGCAGTGAGTAAAGTAGTTTTAGTTATGCCTTTTCCCACTTCTCAGTCTCTCAACACCTTTATTTAGCCTTGAACCCCAACCCATAATATTACAGAATTTCAGCTTGAAAGATGAAAAGACTTGTTGGGTCAGAGTCTCTGCACTGTTGAGTAGGGCTACCATATGTCCGGATTTCCCCAGACATGTCCGGCTTTTCGGTCTATAAATAGCCATCCGGGGGGGATTTCTAAAAATCTAAAAATGTCCGGGATTTCCCCCATCGGCTATTTATAGATCGAAAAGCAGCGGCCAAGCGCCGCTCGGCAGCCAAAGCCCCTTCCCAGCTCCCCCCATCCCCTGCAGCCTTAGCACGCCCCCGGCCCCGCAGTTGTCTTTCCCCTCCTCCCTTCCCCTGAATGCTCCGCCCCCCTGCTCCTCCCCCTCCCCTGCTTCCCACGAATCAGATGTTCGCGGGAAGTCTGAAAACAAGCAGGGGCAGACGGGCAGCAGCAGGTAAGCTGGCGGGGAGGATGCGAGGAGGAGGGCTCCGGGGAGGCGCGGCGCAACCCAGTCCGGCCCCGGCCGAGCGGGTCCCTCCGGCCCCGGCCGGCCCCAGCGGCTCAGGCCCGGGCCCCAGCCCTGGTTCCAGCCGAGCGGCGTCGGCCGAGCACCCCCGGCTCCGACCCCGGCCCCAGCGGCTCTGGCCCTGGCCCCGGCCCCAGCAGTTCTGGCCCGGCTCGGCTCGGGCCCCTGGGCACTGGCCCCGGTTCCGGCCGAGCGGCGCTGGCTGAGCACCCCTGGCCCCGGCCCCAGCGGCTCCGGCCCAGCTCGGCTCGGGCCCCGGGGCACCAGCCCCGGTTCCGGCCAAGGGGCGCCGGCCGAGCACCCCCGGCCCTGGCCTCAGCGGCTCTGGCCCTGACCCCAGCGGCTCCGGCCCGGCCGAGCACCCCCAGCCCTGGCCCCAGCGGCTCCGGCCCTGGCCCCAGCGGTTCCGGCCCGGCTCGGCTCGGGACCCGGGGCGCTGGCCCCGGTTCCGGCCAAGCGCGCTGGCCCCGGCCCCAGTGGCTCCGGCCCAGCTTGGCCCCAGGGCGGCGGCCCCAGTTCCGGCCAAGCACCTCCGGCCCGGCCCCAAGCCCCGCGACCCCGGCCGGAGCGCAGCCCGATTCCTGGGCTCTTGATAAAGCCGGCCCTGGTCAGGGGACAGGGAGGTGGGATTGGATGGGTCGGGAGTTCGGAGGGGCTGGCAGGGGTGTGGAGAGGGATTGGGACAGTCAGGGACAGGGAGCAGGGGGGATTAGATGGGTCAGGGGTTCTGGGGGGGCTGTCAGGGGGCAGAGAGCAGTTGGATAGGGCGTGGGAGTCCCGGGGGTCTGTCTGGGGGAGGGGGTGTGGATATGGGGCAGGGGTGTGGAGAGGGGTCGAGGCAGGCAGGGAGCAGAGGGGGTTGGATGGGTCGGGAGTTCTGGGGGTCCTGTCAGGGGGCAGAGAGCAGTTGGATAGGGTGTGGGAGTCCCGGGGGTCTGTCTGGGGGAGGGGGTGTGGATATGGGGCAGGGGTGTGGAGAGGGGTCGAGGCAGGCAGGGAGCAGAGGGGGTTGGAGTTCTGGGGGTCCTGTCAGGGGGCGGGGAGCAGTTGGATAGGGCATGGGAGTCCCGGGGGTCTGTCTGGGGGCGGGGTGTGAATATGGGGTGGGGGTGTGGATAAGGGTCGGGGCAGTCAGGGGACAGGTAGGGTCCTAGGGGGGCAGTTAGGGTGGGGGGTTCTCAGGAGGGGGCAGTCAGGGGACAAGAAGCAGGGAGGCTTAGATAGGGGGTGGGGTCCTAGGGGGCAGTTAGTGGCAGGGGTCCCAGGAGGGGGCAGTCAGGGGACAAGGAGCGGGGGGTTGGGAGTTCTGAGGGGGGCAGTCAGGGGGTGGGAAGTGGGAGGGAGTGGATGGCGGCGGGGCAGGGCAGGGGCGGGGCTAGCGCGGGGCTCCTCCACCCCGTGTCCTCTTTTTTGATTGTGGAAATATGGTAACCCTATTGTTGAGCTTCAGTTGTGAATAGCAGAACAGGGTGGCTGTTATATCTTTAGTTGTCCCCTGTACTTAATTGAGCTTCCGGACCTTGTGGATTCTCCCCTTAGGCTGGGGGAGGTGCTTTACTAGTGGGTGGTCTCCGCCCACCCATCTCCAGGATCTCAACAGACTGAGGCTGATCTACCTGCCTTCTACTCTTTTGAGGCTGTCCTGCTGGCCGGTTGCCCCCCGGCTGCTACTGCTACTGTGGAGAGGACCCTGCTGGTTTGACCCTCAGAGACGAGTGCAAGGCCCCACTTTTTCCATCATTTTTGGGGCCTCTCCTGGCTGGGTTGCTGCTGCCCTTGCTGCTGGAGAGCCTGTTGCTGCTGCTGGAGCTGAGGAGGGAGTGGAGGAGGCCCTGCTTTGTGGTGGGGGTTTGTAACATCCTTGCTTCTGTGGTGGGAGGTGCCGTTGTAGTGGGGAGCTGGGGGAGTGGCGTGGAGCCCTCCCACTGGTCTGTCCACTCCCCTACTGCCACCACTACCCCTCCACTTTCCTAATCACCATCTGGCTCTGTTCTCCACTCCCCAGCCCAGCAGTTTGCTCTGTCATTTTTCCCATCTTGGGACAGTATCAGCAGCGAGGGGGCACTTGTTTTTCGGGCGCCCGTGGATGCACGTGGCCTCTTCCCTCCCTTGGACTTGCCCTCCCTCCCCTGCTGCATTTGGCTGGTGGGCTCCCTTTCCTGCTGCTTCGCCCTCTGCCCTGTCCTTGCAGCTGTTTGCCCCCTTTCCCTTTGCTGCCTGCCCCACCCGTTCCACTTCTGGCCATCCTGTTTGCTCTGTTTTGCCCTGCCCTGCTTTTTGTGGAGCTTTTTCCTTTGTTGTCCTTGGTTGGTTTGTTTGCCCTGCCCCTGTCCCATGGTGCAGGCGTTGATGCCAGCCCCATCTCCTTTTTTTTTTTTTTTTTTTTGGTTTGGTTGCTTTTGAGCCCACCCTGTTTTTTGTTCCTTGCCTCTGGCATACTCGTCCTCCCCCACCCTTCATTCCAGTCCCTTGCTGTTCGCCCCCCCTCCCGGTTTAACCTCTTGCCTGCGTGCCCACTTTCTATTTTCGGCACTTGGGATTCCCCTTCCCTCTTCAGTTATTCCCTTCACTGATGCACACTCCTTCATGATTCTTTAGTTTTCCCCCCTTTTCCTTCGTGCAGCTGGGGGAGCTGGTTTCTTCATCCTGTGCTGGGAGTTGTGTTCCTTGTTTTTCTGCGTCCCTTTCTGTTGGTGCCCTCCTGCCCTGCTTTCAGCCTAGCGGGGTGTGTGGTAGCCGTTCCCCCCTTCCTCCCTCCCTTCCACCCCTTCCTTCCCTTCGTTCCCTTTGTTTCCTGCCTTAAGTGGCTGTCCCTATCCCTCCTTTACCGTGGTGGGTGATTCGGGGGATGGGACTTCCCTGGTCACCCCTGCGACTCCCCTTTAGTCTCCCTTCCCACCTTCCCTTGTGATGGCTGCCTCGACTGCCGCTGCCGGGTTGCCTGCCATCGCTGCCACTTAGGCACTGACGGCGGCGGGCTCGGATAGGGACTCCATTGCTGCTGCTGCGACCTCTGCCGCCTCCGCTTCTGAGACCACTCCCTTGGCCGGTGGGAAGGGCTGGGAGACGAAGAAGGGCAAGGGCTGTGCCCGGAAGGCGAACTCACCCATGGCAGTGGTTCCTTTTCCCGCTGTGATCCCGTCAACGGCCGCAGGCCCTCTTTTTCCCCGACGCGTTGTTCCTTCCACCAGCCCTGGAGGTGCCGCTTCCTCGGCCCCCAGGGCGTACGCCCAGGTTGCTGCAACCCCCTCCGCTCGCCGCCTCGCCATCTGCTCCAGCCGTCTCCCGGAATACCATTCCCGGCGGCCGGGGCCCCTTTCCCACCCTCACTAGGGAGCACAGGGTGTGTTGCCTCCTGGTGTTAGCCTTGTCCCACGTAGAGACCTACATGCGGGCATTGGCACGGGTGGTGGGGCCCCCAGGCATGGTAGCGGCCTCTAAGATGTTTGGGAAGGTGGTGTTCTTCCTGGCGGCAGAGGCTGCTGCCCAGGAGGCAGTGGAGAGGGGCTTGGCGGTGGGGGGCGTTCATGTCCCCCTTGAGCCTTTGGAGGCTCTGGGAGTACGGGTGGTTTTCTCCTCTGTTCCTCCCTTCCTCCCCAATGCCGCCCTTTTGCCATTCCTCTCCACCCTGGGGAAGCCCCTGTCTGTCCTCAGCCCCCTTCGGTTGGGCTGTAAGGACCCCGCCCTCTGCCATGTTTTATCGTTCCGCCTGTAGGTGCAGGTTCAAGTGCCACTGGCGGCACGTGACGGAGGGGCTCTGGAGGGGTCCTTTCTGGTGCCCCATCGAGGGGCCCAGTACCTGGTCTACTATTCTTCGGGGGAGGCCCAGTGCTTTCTCTGCTGGGTGGTGGGGCAGGTCCGGAGGGACTGCCCCCTGGCCCAGCTTGGAGGGGCATCTGGGACTCCCGATACCCGGAAGGGCGTCGGCTCGACCATTGCCAGCGGCCCTGATCGCCCGGTCCCTGGGGTCGCCCCTCCTCCATCCGTGACCGTTGTTAACTCTACTCGGGTCTCGGGGGAGGCCCCCCCTCCAACGTGCCCAGATCAGTGTGCGGGCTCCGCCGCTGGGAATGGTATTAGTAGACCAGGGCCCGCAGAAGAGCGAGTGGCAGGGCCGGTAGCTGAAATCGAGCGGGGCTTGCCTCAGGGGGAGTCTGTCCCTTGCCCTGCTGTCCTGCCCTTGTCTTCCCTTACCCTCCCGTCATTGCCCTCGCTCCCTGGCTCTGACCCGGCTGGCCAGCCCCCCTGTTCGGGGATCTGGGAGCTCGTGCGAGGGAGGCACCGTAAAGCAGGGAATGCAGGCCCAGCACCCCCCCTCATTGGCAAGGGGGAAGGGACCCCCTGTAAAACTATGAAGGGGGTTACTGGCGCTGGGTTTTCCGCTGTCTCCCCTGCTGATGCTCACCGGTTGGAGTTGGCAGAGGTCACTGCAGCCACCGAGGTGGGTAGTACCACCTCTCTCATGGAGTCCCTCCCTGAGGGAGTTACGGAAGGTGTCCCCCCTGCCTCTTTGCCATCTGTGCCCCCTGTAGGCGCCGAAGTGGCTACTGCCCCGGCTGCTGTTGAGGGGGACCTCATAGAGGCGGGTGGGGACTTTGCCTCTATTTTTGACAAGATCGAGGCCCTGGGCTTGACCACAACCACTGAGGAAGTGGACGCCTCCCTGCTAGAGGGCCTCGGTCAGGGCGCTTGCAATCTGTCGCCCCTCCCTCCCCCTTTTCCTCTATCTCAGGTGGTTGCCCCTGTTTTGGCCTCTGCAATGCCCTGGGACCTGACCATCTGCCTGGCTGCGATTGGTAATCCCGCTGCTGCCACCGTGCCCAGTGAAGTGATGGCTGACGCCGAGTGGCTGGGCTCTGAGCCCATGGGTACCCTTCCTTATGATGCGGGGTGGCAGCCCTCGCCCCCCCCCCAGTCCTGTAATTGTGGGTGCCTCGTTTAGTGGGGCACCTGAGCCTAGAGCTGTGGGGGTGCCCCAATCCCTTGCTGCCCCTTTGACGACCACGCCGGGGTGAGAGGTGCTGTGTCCCGGTGGTCTTGCGACTTGGGCCCCAGAATTTGTCCCTGTCCCCTGCCCTGATCCTGTTCCTGTCCTAGGTCTGTGTCCTGTCCCTTTCCCTGACCCCGTTCCAGCCCCTGCTACTGTCCTTACCCTTTCTTCCTTCCCTCCTCCTGTTGCTGCCGCCCCCAGGGTTGCCTCATTTTCCTTTTATGAGGGCCCCAGGGAGGCGGTTTTTGTTTTTCCCTCTCCTGACCCATCTGGGGCTGCAGTTCTCCCTTCGCCATTGTGACGAAATGGGGGATAAAGCGTCGATAGTACCCCACGACTCCCAAAAATGCCCGGACTTGTTTCTTGCGAACCGGTTGGGGCCAGTTTTGGATGGCCTCTAGTTTATTAAGTTGGGGTTTCACGATGCCTCACCCCACAATGTAGCCCAGATATTTAGCCTCCGTTAACCCTATGGCGCACTTGGCAGGATTTGCGGTAAGGCCAGCGCGCCTTATGGTATCTAGGACAGCTTCCACCTTTTCCAGGAGGGATTCCCAGTCCAAGGTATGAATAATCACATTGTCCATGTAGGCGGCCGCATAACTGGTATGGGGGTGCAATAGCTTATCCATGAGGCGCTGAAAGGTAGCTGGGGCCCCATGGAGACTGAACGGAAGGACTGTATATTGAAAAAGGCCCTCTGGCATGGAGAAAGTGGTCTTCTCCTTTGCATCTTCAGCAAGGGGAATCTGCCAATACCCTTTAGTTAAGTCTAGAGTGGTCAGGAACCGGGCATTTCCCAATCAGTCCACTAACTCGTCTATGCGGGGTATAGGATATGCGTTGAACTGGGACACCTCATTCAGCTGACGGAAGTCATTGCAGAATCTTGTGGATCCATCTGGTTTGGGTACTAGCACGATCAGGCACTGACTGTGGGACTCTTCGATTACTCCTAACTCCAGCATTTTCTTTACTTCTGCTCTGATTTCTTCTCTTTTGGCCGCTGGCACCCAGGGTTTGTAATGATGTGATGGTATGTCTCAGTTGTTCGACCGGGCCGAGACGAGAATACGTCTTGGTTCCAGTTGATCATCTCAGACACCTCCTCTCTTTGGGCTGATGTTAAATCGGGAGACACCCTCACCTGCTCGGGGGTTTTGTTTTCCTGAGGTGGGTCCTTTCGGGCAACTACACACACTTCTTGAGTACGCCAAGGCTTTAGAAGATTGACGTGGTACACTTGTTCTTGTTTTCTAAGTCCCGGTTGTCACACCTTGTAATTCACCTCTCCTATAGGTTCAACTACTTCATAGGGCCCCTGCCACTGGGTTTACTCTCTGCCGTGGGTACTAACACCATTACTCGGTCTCCTAGTTGGAACTGCCGTACCTTTGCTTGGTGGTTGTAGTGAGTTTGCTGAGCTTTTTCGGCCTTCTCTAGGTGCTCCCGCACTATGGGGGGTGACCCGGTTTATAGGGTCTCTCATTTGCAATATATGCTCAACTATATTCTTTCCCGTATTGGGCTCCTCTTCCCAAATCTCACTGGCTATATCTAGTATGCCCCGGGGGTGGCGGCAAAGGGAGAGAATCCAGTGGAGGCTTGGGGAACTTCATGGATGGTGAACATAAGGTAGGGCAACAGGGTATCACAGTCTTTTCCATCCCTACTTACCACCCTTTTTATCATGGCCTTGAGGGTTTGATTGAATCTCTCTACCAGTCCGTTGGTCTGTGGGTGGTAAACTGAGGTTCGCAGAGTCTGGACATGGAGCGTAGAGCAGAGGTCCTTCATCAGCTTAGACATGAAAGGCGTTCCTTGGTCCGTTAGAATCTCTTTCAGTAGCCCTACTCGGGCAAAAATTTCCACCAGCGCCTTCGCTATGGACTTGGAGGCCGTATTTCATAGGGGAATGGCCTCTGGATACCTGGTTGCATAGTCCAAGACGACAAGCACATATTGGTGACCTCAAGTTGTCTTCTCTAGAGGCCCCACCAGGTCCATGGCTATTCGCTCAAAAGGGATCTCGATGATTGGTAGGGGTATTAAAGGGGCCCTTAGATGTGGGCAAGGGCTATGCAACTGACTCTCAGGGCAAGAGGCGCAGTACCGCCGGATATCCTCATGTACTCCCAGCCAGAAGAATCTGCGCAAGATCCATGCTTGGATCTTCTCTACCCCCAAGTGTCCCCCAAAGAGGTGACTGTGGGCGAGACTTAATATTGCCCTCTGATGTTTTTGGGGTGCCAGGAGCTGGTTTACCACTTGGTCCTGCATTTGTACCACCCGGTACAGGAGGTTTTTCTTGATCATGAAATAGGGTGCTGGCCCTCGGGCCTTTCCCTCCCCAGGCACCCCATCTATCTCGGCCACCTCTTTTCTGACATTATCATATCTGGGGTCTTCTGCCTGGTCTCGCCCAAAGGTCTCTCTTCCAGGACCTATTGACTCGAACTCCGAGGAACTGGCCTCCACCTCCTCGGTCAATTTGGTGGCATTGGGGATGGGACCAGACTCTGTTTCCTCCTCCTCCCCTCCGGGGGTTTCTTCCTCAGTTTCCCATGCCCATAGGCCTGCCAGGGCCATGCTCTGGCCCTGAAGCAGAATCCAGGTGCCCAAAGACTTCGCCGCCCTCCTCTCCCTCTTGGTTTTTCTGCCTTTGCCAGGGGCGGGGAACAACTCTTGAGATATTTCAGCAGAGAAGGGGAGGGGGGTGACTTTCTGTTAGGGATGACTCCTTAACTTCGGGGTCCTCTCCTCTCTCCCACCCCTCTGGCAGGAGCAAATTTCCAAATCCCTGGAAATCCCTTGGGAGTTTAGGGACCATCCCCGCTTTTACCCCGGTGATATTTCCCAGGATTTCGATCCTCACCAGGATGACAGGATAATAACTAACAGTCCCATGTACACATGTTACTCCCGTACGCTTAACCTGTATTAACTGGCTGTGTTTCACTAGTTTCCTTGAAATCAGGATGACAGCACTGCCAGAGTCCACAAGTGCCACGGTCTCTACCCCATTCAGTTTCACTGGTTTTCTATATCGGTGTGGGGAAACTGTGACCCCCACGAGGTTGATTAGGTTGCATGGGTCTGCCCAATCCCCCAGGTTACACTGTATGGGCTCCTCAATATTGGGACATTGTGTCGCTAGGTGTCCCCATTCTCCACATGCGTAACACCTATAAGAGGCTCTAGGTGCTCCTCTGTCTCTTGGGTTAGGGGTCTTTGCCCTGTGGTTCCCCCCGCTCAGGCTATTCCCCCCACTTCTGGGTTCCCGGCTGCTCTGTGGCCACTACCCTCTTCCACCTGGGGCTCCCCGGATGCTTGGTTGTCTGACCTTCCGGGGTTGAGGCCGGGTACTTGTTTCCGGAGAAGGCTTCTCTGGGTAGTCGGGACAGCTCTCGGGCTGCCATAGTCTCTCCACCAAGGTGATTACACCATCATCACAATGGATAGATATAGAGAGGGTGACAGAAAGATATAGTAAGTGATGTGGGGAGATAGCTGGACAGATAGCTATAGAGGGGACACTAGATATTTAGATAGATAGTTGTGGGAGGATAGATAGATGTGTGGGTGGGGAATAGATACATAGTGTGATACAGCATGGCCAGAGGGCAGCAGGAGAGGGTTAGAAGGGAGCCTTATTCCCTGTAGAGGGAAGAAAGTTTGCTATAGATTAATTAGAGCACCTGAAGCCAATTAGAGCACCTGAAGTCAGTCACCTGATAAAAAACCCCTGCTTCAATCAGACAGGGGAAGGAATTGGAGCAGAGAGCAGTTTGGAGGGAAGCAGAGGACAGGTTGGAGAAGTGCTCCGGTGGGCTAAGAAGACCAAGACCCTAGGTAAAGGGGCACCTGGCTTGTGCAAAGGGAGGGCAGGAAGCCCCCCACAAGCTGAAGGGCAGGAGAGGGAAGTAGCCCAGGGGAAGGAATCGCTAGTTCAAGTGGTTTACCACTATCCCTAGGGCCCCTGGGCTGGGACCCGGAGTAGAGGGCGGGCCTGGGTCCCTCCCTCTCCACTCCCCTCCTCTAGGACACTAGTGGGGCAGTTAACATTCCAGTTCAGGGGCAAGAAATGGTGCTCTGAACCCCCCCCCCCCCAAGAAGAGAAAGCGCGAGACCCATCATAGTAGTGCCAGCAATTTGCCACAATAGATATAGAGGGAGGAAGTGGGGATAGAGGGGAGTGTGGGGGATAGATAGATTGCATTTTCACTCCGCAACTGCCCCTCTTACCCTCTTCATCCCAGCCCTGTCCCCTTCATCGCTTTCTCTTCACTTTTCATACAGCTGAAACCTCCTAAGTAAACCCACTCAAATAAAATAATAATTAATAACAATCACGGCCCTGACATGCTGACTGTTATCATCTTATTCACTCTGCTTGTACATTACCTACCCAGTGTCTATCTCAAATGTAAGCCCCTTTGGGCAGAGACTGTCTGCTGATAATAGAATATCAGGGTTGGAAGGTCATCTAGTCCAATCCCCTGCTTAAAGCAGGACCAATCCCCAGACAGATTTTTGCCCCAGATCCCTAAATGGCCCCTTAAGGATTGAACTCACAACCCTGGGTTTAGCAGGCCAATGCTCAAACCACTGAGCTATCCCTCCCCGAGATTTACATAGTACCTAGCACAGTGGGGTCCCATTCTCAGTTGGGCCTTAGGCACTACCCTAATAACCATGATTAATTTAAAAAAAAAGGAAGGTAAGAATGATCGATCATCTTGTCCATTTCACAGACAGGCTATGGGATTCTGTTGAGACTCAATTTAATTCAGATTTTTTCCACCATCCCTCAGCCCTTCTCTGCTTTTAAATAGAACTGATTAGTCTGTTGTTTCTTGTCTTTCAAGTGTCTTTCCGGCTACATATTCCGACACCATCCTGCAGTGTGGTCCTCTGCAAGGAAGGAACAGTTTGTAAGATGGTAGATGGGGAGCCAGAGTGTTTGCCAGTTTCTGCGGCCACGTGCTGGGCTGGGGGTTACTTGCATTACCACACATTTGATGGACGGCCGTATGACATCCATGGCGCCTGCACCTACACCGTGGCCAAGACCTGCGGGTGTGACTGCGACCCACACTCCTTTGACATCACGGCTGAGAGTGGGAACAGGGGGAACACACAGGTCTCATACATTGGGTCGGTGACCATCCAGGTGGATGGCATTACCATCACAGTGGCCAGGGCAGAGGTCGGCTTTGTGAGGGTGAGTACTGGGTGCACCTCTCCACCCCGCTGCTATGCACAATTCCCCAGTGTGGCACTAGCGGGTGCTGTGTGGCAGGGAGTGGCGTGGGGGAGGGGTCAGTCGGGGGCACTGTCCTCTCAGAGTTGCACTGACCCATGATACCACAAGGTGCTGCGCTGAGAGGAGTGGGTGACTTGGTGTGGGGAGGTGTCTTCTCTGTCACAAGCACATGGGATCTGCTGTACTACGCCAGATAAATAGTAGACCTGAGGACTTTGGGCATTACATCTCCCTTGGCGCGTCATGCAGGTGCAGGGCCAGTACCCCAGCTATTGTGGGCAAATCCCAGCTCCGCTGAGTCCATCCTTCTGCAAGTTCCCTGGTAATTTCTAATGTAACAGGGATCCCTCTGAGACCCCACCTGAGGAGAATCCCCACTCCTGGATCCAGGAGGATGTTGCCTCAGCACTAAGTTATGGGGAAACTGAGGCACATCTAGGCAGGTCAGGGGCTCTGCTTTACAAAGCCTGCTCTAACCGAGGTGCCTCAAGGGCCCTGGAACATTCTAGACATCTCCTTGAGACCTCTTGTCCCTCAAGTGCTGCTCCTAACGGCTCCAACTGACGTGACCCCCCTCCCCCACAGGAGCTGCTCCCCAATGGCTCTAACCGACGGCTCCTTTCCCTGCAGGAGCTGCTCCCTTATGGCAATAACTGACAGCCCCCCCGCCCCCCAGGATCTGCTCCCTAAGGCTCTAACTGACATGGCCTCCTCCCCACAGTAGCTGCACCCCAATGGCTCTAATCGACATGGCTCCCTCCCCTGCAGGAGTTGCTCCCTAACGGCTGTAACCAGCGTGGCCCTCTCCCCCACAGGAGCTGCTCCCTAATGGCTCCAACTGACGCAGCCCCCTCCCCCACAGGAGCTACTCCCTAACAGCTGTAACTAATGCGTCCCCCTCCCCCACAGGAGCTACCCCCCCCCCGATGACTCTAACTGACGCGGCCCCCTCCCCCTCAGGAGCTGTTCCCTAATGGCTCCAGCTGACACAGGCCCAGCATTGCCAGTCTTGTGTTTTCTTCACAAGTGCCGGGGTTTTGCTGGGGGCTGGGGCTCGTCTGGTGATGGCACAAGAAGCTCCAGCCCCCTGGTGAAGTCCAGCCCCGCTGGAAGCCAGTAAAGTTGCTCCTCACCGCTCTGATTCGGGGGAGCAAAGAGCCCAGCTGCCCAGGGTGGCTCTGCTCCCTCCCTTCCCCTGTCCCATGAGCAACCGGACGGGACAGCTCCTATTCTCCTCCCCCCCTGCAGCATCCCAGAAGGAGCAGAGGAGAGGCGGGGGGGGGGCTGAATTGTGCAGGCAGGAGTCTGGGACTGATGAGGTGGGGGCGGGGGCAGGGCTGGGCAGGGCTGGCTCTACCATTTTTGCCGCCCGAACTGCCAAAGCAAAAAAGCTCAGACTCTGCCACCCCAAGAATTGACGGACTGCGCCCCTTAGCATGTGCTGCCCCAGGCACGTGCTTCCTCCGCTGGTGCCTGGAGCCGGCTGTGGGGCTGGGGCTGAACTGAGGGGGGACTGATGGAGATGGGGGCTCAGGTGTTGAACTTGGGGGGATAGCTCAGTGGTTTGAGCATTGGCCTGCTAAACCCAGGGTTGTGAGTTCAATACTTGAGGGAGCCACTTAGGAATCTTGGGCAAAATCAGTACTTGGTCCTGCTAGTGAAGGCAGGGGGTTGGACTCAATAACCTTCCAGCTCTATGAGATAGGTATATCTCCATATATTTAAATGTAGGGGAGCTGTACTGCTGGGGTGGAGAATGGGGAACTGGACTGATGGGGATGTGGGGCAGGGGGGCAGGACCAATGGGGAGGTTACTGAGGTCCCTGAACTGATAGGGTAGGGAATGGGTGCAGAGAGAACAGAAGGGAGGGACTGGGGGACAGGATTAATTACTGCACAGGGGACAGGCAAATGTGGGGGTGACAGCTCCTGCAACAGGGACCAAAATTCCCTTCCCCTATAAATTGAGGAGAGTGGACAACACGAATTGTCACAGACACGCACTGAGGTGGGAGGGAGAGTTCTAACATCAAAAGACAGGCTGCAAATCACAATGCAGTCCTTTTAAAAGAAGCTCTTTATTTCTTGGGGCCGATCTCATGAGATTTAGGGTCTGACTCACGATTTTTGATCTCTTGAGATTGGCAATACCATAGACCCCTCCCTCACAGGGGTGGCTCCCTAACGGCTCTAACCAGAGCCGTCTCCCTCCCCCATGGTTGGCCTCACCAATTCCTAGTCTTAGTCCTTTTGAAATTCCATGAAATAGTTTTTCTTCAGTATTTGCCAATTTGTCACAGTCAAAAGGCTTTGAAGAGATGGTCCAATTTCAATGATGTTCTGATGGAAACCATGCAAATTCCAAAACCCACCTGGTTTTCTCCCAGATTGCTGACCTGGCTCTTTGGCATCTTGCCAGGAGGACTGCCTCAGAGCTGGGTGTCCATTTCCCTTCAGAGAAAATTTTGCAATTGATTAGATTTATTCTTAATTGGGACGGAACCAATTTTCAAAATATTGAAATCCTCCACTATAAAGAATTACTTTTCTCCAGCCAGTTCTATCTAACATGATGCTATAAACTATTTCTGGCTCCGATTTGGGACCAGATTCAGTGAAAATTTTGGATGGGGCCCATTGCTAATCTGAGCAGAAGTCAGAATGAAATATAAATGACAGACTAATATAATATTTAATATATGGAGCTATACCTATCTCATAGAACTGGAAGGGACCCTAAAAGGTCATCGAGTCCAGCCCCCTGCCTTCACTAGCAGGACCAAGTACTGATTTTGCCCCAGATCCCTAAGTGGCCCCCTTAAGGATTGAATTTACAACCCTGGGTTTAGCAGGCCAATGCTCAAACCACTGAGCTATCCCCTCCCCCTGACTAATACCATTGATTGTGACCTTTGCCCTTTCTTTCTCACCATGAAGGTGAATAACACCAGGACCCACTTACCCATCTCCCTCAACAATGGGGCCCTTCGGCTCTATCAGAGCGGCACCTCCTTCGTCCTCCGCACCGACTTCAACCTCAGAGTGTCCTATGACTGGAACAACCACCTGAGGGTCACCGTCCCTAATGACTTCTCTGAGAGCCTGTGCGGCCTGTGCGGCAACTATAATGGGAACCCTTCCGATGACTTCTGGACCCCAGCCAAGGATCAGGATCCCAGTGTCATTCTCCAGGAGCAAAGCTTGGCAGTGGAAGATGAGGATCAGTTTTGCTGGCACGATTGCATTGGAGGCTGCAGGCCCTGTGCCCCCAGCATAGCCAGAAAGTACAAGGAGGAGGCCTCGTGCGGCCTGATAATCAAGGTCTCAGACGGGCCCTTCAGCCAGTGCCACACTAAGGTGGATCCTACAGTCTACTTGGACAACTGTGTGTACGATCTGTGCCACAACGACGCCTACCGGAAGGCCCTGTGTGAGGCCCTGAAGGCCTACGCGGATGCCTGCCAGCTGGACGGGGTCAAGATTGGGGAATGGAGGCAGCTGGCCAGATGTCGTGAGTACAGATTTGAATGCCAACATTATATAAATGGGTCTGGGGGTCAGCACTCCTGCATTCTATTCTTCTCCTTAGGAGGGAGTGTGGCCTAGTGCTTTGAACAGTGGTTGGGATATGAGGACTCTGGGTTGTACTGTACCTACAGTATCTCTGCCTGTCTGTCTATGGTATTTCTAAGGTGGCTTTCACTGTGAATATATAACATGGGAGTCTGAGATAAGATTATGCCAATTTTTAAGTCAATCATCCCTTTATGGGCCTGATCCTTTAAGGTGCCAGGCACCTCCTGCAATGTGATGAGCATCATTGACTCTTCTTGAGGTGAGTGGGATTGGAGAGCTCTCTGTGCCCCGTTAGATACGTCCCTTTCTCTATTTTAAATATTGCTTTTGCTTGGAGAGAACTTGCTGCTAAATCTGTGGGTCCTTCACTCCCCAGCCATGGAGTGCCCCCTGGAGAACAGCAAGTACCAGCTCTGTGGAACAGCCTGCCCAGCCACGTGTGTGGACCAGTCAGCCCCCAGCAGCTGCCAAGACCCCTGCGTGGAAAGCTGCCAGTGCAAGGATGGATTTGTGCTGAGCCAGGGCAAATGCATCCCCAAGAGCAGCTGTGGGTGCCTGTTCGAGGGGCGCCCCTATGCCTCCAATGAGAGCTTCTGGGTCGATGAGGCATGTGGGACACGGTGCATGTGCAACGCAGCCACTAGACAAGTCGAATGCGTGGCTGCTACATGCAAACGTTCAGAGAGGTGCGGGCTAGTGAACGGCATACGGGGTTGTTACCCCTCCAGCTATGCCATCTGCTCTGTGACAAGAAATCTGCACTATGCCACCTTTGATGGACAGAGATACAACTTCCAAGGCACCTGCCGCTACCAGCTCACCGCTCTGTGCAAGAAGGCGGAGGGACTGGTGGACTTTGAAGTCTATTTCCAGGAGAATAGCACTGCTCCTGTACAGATCAAGGTTTATGAGACTGACATCAGGATCAGTAATCAATTCCCTGGCAAAATCATGGTGAGTTTCAGAAATCACATCTAGTTTCTAAAACATTTCTGGAAAGTTGCCTTTGTGATTAGAAGTCGGTTGCAGAAAAAGCATAGAAGGAACTTAAAAAACAGGTCAAATATTAACTGGATTCTGATGTGAATGGACAGCCAGTGGAGAAGCTTAAGGGTTGGGGTGATGTGATTACACTTCGTCTGTGTGAGAAAGTGTCAATAGCATCCAACATATGTGGGAACCTTGGGAGCTGGGGCTCAGGTAGCACACAGAGGAGGGAACTGCAATAGCCAATGCCAGAAGAAATGAAAGTCTGGTTGGAGGATCCTTCCTAGTCTGGAGAGCAGGGATTCAGGCAGGCCATTGAGGAGAGAGCAGGCCAGATTGCACAAAGATTTCAAGAGGTAGATTATTATTATAACCATGGGCTGGAGCTCTGTGCTGGGGCGAGAGGTTCCACCACAGGCGAGTGATGTTTCATATCCCATGTGTCTTGCTTTTATAGGTGAACAGTTTCCTGATTAATCTTCCCTTCAACCTCGATAAGAAAATCACTGTGTATAGAAAGGGCTGGGCCACAGTGATCCAGACAGACTTTGGTCTCACCGTTACCTATGCCAGGTGGTCAGGACGCAGCACGGTGACTCTGCCAGTTGCCTATGCGGGAGCCGTGTGTGGTCTGTGTGGCAATTTTAACATGGACAGGAAGGATGACATGCTTATGAGGGATGGCACGCTGGCACCAAACCCCATCAGCTTTGGCCAGAGCTGGAAGGTGGGAGACCTCCCAGGATGCTCTTCAGTAATGATACCACCTTGCGCAACTCTAGAAGCTATTGAAAAAGAACAACGAGGTAGCAGAGTGCAGTGTGGGCTCATCCTATACAAGAATGGCCCTTTCAGAGAATGTCACAGCAAAGTGGACCCCAATGGATACTTCCTAGACTGCGTGTACGGCTATTGCTTCCTCAGTGGGCGGGAGAGTAACGTCTGCCAGGCTGTTGCTGGCTATGCCGAGGCATGTCAGGAAGCTGGAGCTATGGTGCGTCCCTGGAGGACTACGCAATTCTGCTGTGAGTCTTCCGTGTTTACTTCTGATTGCCCCATGGGGATCGTTAATTCTTGTTGGCTGGTAAATGTTGATCTAAACACTAGCTTATCCTGTTCTGCAGAACATTTTTTAAAGATGTCCTCTCTCCAAAGGATGGGTACAACACAGGTAGTGGCTCTTGGAGCTGTCCCCACTACATACACCATCAGTGTGGTGTACCTTGGGTCAGAGAAATACTGTCTAGCGATGTAGTGTACTTCGTGGCCTGTCTAGTCCTGGGCTTCCCTGCTGAGACTGGGACATAATCAGAGCCTGGACTGGGTGGCTTCAAATTGTGACATTTTTCCATTAGGAACTGGGCTGGGAACCCACCAACTCATCTCACACAAGCCATCAGTTGGGAATGAATTTTAATCACTACTGACCTGGATTCAAAACAAAAAGCTGGCAGTGAAACCATGAATCCAAGACCCAAACTGGAACCTTAGGCCTTGTAGAGAGATTATCTGTATCCCATCATCTGGTCTCTCTGAGGCAGCCAGTCCTTCAGACCTGGGGCTGGACTGCAGATGTTGCCTTCAATTATTTAACTAAACCAAGGAAATAGAATATTAGGAGCTGGAACAAAATTGCATCTTCTGGTGATGGTTCATTGTGCACATTGCTATGCGAGCTAACTCTTTGTTCTAATTACAGATCTGTCCTGTCCCCTGAACAGTCACTATGAATTATGCAGCAGCAGCTGCGATCTGACATGCAGCAACCTCTATGCCCCGGTGCAATGCACAACCCAGTGTAAGGAAGGCTGCATGTGTGATGAGGGCTTTGTTCTCAGTGGTGACCTCTGCGTCCCCATTTCCCAGTGCGGATGCCTCCACAGAGGACTTTACTACCAGCCCGGGGAGACCTTCCACCCGAGCGGTTCATGCGAGGAGCAGTGCATGTGTCAGGCCGGTGGGGAGGTCGTGTGTAAGGCTTTCTCCTGCGGTGCTGGTGAGCAATGCAGGTTGGTGGACGGTGTCCAGAAATGTCACCCATTTGGATCTGCGACCTGTTCTGCCTCTGGCCATCCCCACTACCTCTCTTTCGACGGGGTCCCCTTTGACTTCCAAGGCACCTGCACCTACATCCTGGCCAAGACCTGCACCGATGCCAGTGACCTTATACCATTCACTATCAGCGTAGAGAAAGAAGATTGGGGCACCAGGAACGTGTCCGTGGCCAAGCTGGTGTCCATTCAGGTGTATGGGATCACTCTCACCCTGCTGCAGAACAAACAGGGGCTCATCATGGTAAGGCCTTCTCCAGATCCTGCCCTCTACCTCATGGGGATAAGGCCTCATGGGGATAATGGCTAGTGTTGACATAATTGTCTTTGCCTCTGGGACAGTATGGCCTAGTGGTCAGAGTGAATTGTCTTCAGGGCTAGAAGACCTGATGGTAAGGGTTGATACGGATGCCCTCTCTCTCAATGGCCAGAGTCAATAGGGCTGCCATGCCTCTCAGGGCTGTGCCACCCAATGGCCAGAGTCAGAGAGGTGCCCTCACTTGCAGGGCAATAAGGCCTTGTGGCCAGAGTCAGTAGAGTTGTCCTTAGCCATAGGACGGTAAGGCCTTGTGGCCAGAGCCAATGGGGTTGCTCTTACCCGTGGGGCAGTGAGGCCTAGCAGCCAGAGCCAATGGGCAACCATCTGGGGGGGAGTACCAGGGTAGGAGGACTCAGGCTCACCCTGCTCTGCCAGGTCCCGGCCCAGGGCCCTAACAGTGGCACAGTGTTCCGCCACTGAGTCAGTGGGGCTCCAACTGAAACATGCTGACTTCCCACAGGACTACAGCTAGTCCCCCCGGGCCACTTCCTTCAGTGTCTCTTGGAGCAGTAGTCAGGGCGTCGTCTGGGTTTCTGGGCTTCTCGGCGCATGCAGTTCCCAGTGACTCCGATCCCTCTTGGGCTTTTGTTGGTATCCAGGCATCTGTCTGGGTCTTGGCACCTCTGGCTTCCACGGTCAGGGGCTCCAGCTGCTCCCAGACTGGAGCCTGAGAGGTGTGTCCTTCCTCCTCAGCGATCAGCCCAGACTGAGCTGCTCCCTTTTATACTAGTGCTGCACTTGGAGCATGCCTAGTAGGGACGTGGGGGCATGGTTTCTTTAGCCCACAATGAGGAGTTAACCCTTCCCCATCCAGTGCGGGATGAGTGCACCCCATCACAAAAGGTCATAGAAATGCACTTTGTGCCTTGCACTTTGAGCAGGAGGTTGTGGGCTTTGAGACGGTCCTTAATTCCTGTGGGTGTTTATTCTACAAGCTTCGGCTGGCCTCCAAGAAAGCTCTGTTTCCTGCATAGATAAGCCTTATTCTTAATCATAGAAGTGTTGGACTGGAAGAGACCTCAATAGGTCATCTGGTCCAGTCCCCTGCACTCAGGCTGGACTATGTAATAACTAGACCATTCCTGACAAGTGTTTGTCTAACCTGTTCTTAAAAACCTCCAGTGTTGGAGATTTCATTACCTCCCTAGGCAATTTATTCCAGTGCTTAACCACCCTGAGAGTTAGGAAGTTTTTCTTAATGTCCAACCTAAACCTCCCTTGCTGCAATTTAAGCCCATTGCTTCTTGTCCTGTCCTCAGAGATTAAAGAGAACAATTTTCACCCTCCTCCTTGTAATAGCCTTTTATGTACTTGAGAACTGTTATCATGTCCCCTCTCAATCTTCTTTTCTCCAGACAAAACAAACCCAATTTTTTCAATCTTTCCTCCTAGGTCATGTTTTCTAGACCTATATTCATTGTTGTCGCTCTCCTCTGGGCTTTTTCCAGTTATTCACATCTTTCTTGAAATGTGGCCCCCCAGAACTGGACACAATATGCCACTTGAGGCCTTATCAGCATGGAATAGAGCGTAATAATTACTTCTCATGTCTTGCTTACAACACTCCTGCTAACACACCCCAGAATGATGTTCACCTTTTTTGCAGCAGAGTTACACTGTTGACTCATATTTAGCTTGGGATCCACCATAGCCCCCAGATCCCTTTCCAGAGTACTCCTTCCTAGGCAGTCATTTCCCATTTGTAGAAAGTGAAAGTCCAGTTGTGCCAGAGGAGCAAAGCTGTTGATCACAGACTTCATCCTGAAGCTTTTATCAATCATTAATATACCCTCTACTTCAAGGATCAGCAACACTTGAGTATGATTTTAGATGATGGTAGGGACTTGACCACCCTGGCTTGTACCAAATACCCACATCTCCTTGAATTAAAGGCATCTCAGAGGAAATGACTAGTTGTATAAGATAAAGGCCAACTGGATCCTGAAAGTGCTAACCATCAACATAAATGACGCTGTCACCCAGAATAAATTTGATAACCTTTATGGCCGCTGAGAGTTTCTATTGATGGCATTAACCTTGTCACGGATGTCATGATTGCTGGGGAAGTGGCCATTGTGGCAGTGTCACGGGGTGCTCTACTCACTGCAGATAGCGCCTCCTTCTGACAGTTCTGGGGATTAGCTCTCTTACAGGTCTAATGCCTCCCCTTGCGGTCTCTCCCGCCATTGTCCTCTCTCTCTCACTCTGGGGCCCCTCACTTGCTCCAGGAGCTGTAGCTTCCTCTTTGTGACTCATCCTCTGTCCAGTTCAGTATGTGGTTTCTCCTTCCAGGGTATAGGGTCTCCCTGGACCCGCTGTCCAGGCAATGCCACTCTGTGAGTGGCTGGTAGGAGAACCTGGGCCTGCCCACTACTCTGGGTTCTGGCCAAGGGACTCTACAACATGCAGCCATAGTCTAATCAGTCCCCAGCCTTGCTGCTGTCTCCCTGGGCTGCTTCCTCCTCTGCCTCCCACAAGCTTTCTTCTCCATCCTTCTCTCTTCTGGGTATGGTCTTCCCTCAGGGCCAGGCTCCTGGGGTCTAACTCCTTCCTTGGGTTCCCTCCTTCCTTCTCTAATACACAGATGGTGGCTGCAGACTTTCTCACTGCCACCCTTTCTGTTGCCAGCTTCTTGGCTTTATATTAGCCCAGGTCACACCCACTCAGCTGAACTTCATCCTCCAATCAGGGGTTGCTCCTCCAGCCTAATACCCTCACGTGTGGCCTATCACACTAATTGGTTCCTTACTCAGCTTCCTTTGCCCTTTTGGGGCTGGTGTGGCGAGAGCACCCCATCACAGGCAGGCTATGGTGATGTTGGCAAAGGTTATGCTCAAGCCTTGTGGAGTTTTGGAACAAGGGTCTTCATCTTGGAAATTGATCCAATTAATTACGTAGTATCTCCCCTTGTTGGAAGGGAGTTGAGTATATTGAAGATAAGGACTGAGACCTTGAATGGGATTTGATGTTCTGTGGGGGGCCAATGTAGGGAGCGGATGAGAGGTGTGATGTGTTCACAGTGGACAGTGCTTCTGAGGAGATAAACTCCAGCATTCTGCACCAGCTGGAGTAAGAGCTGAAGGCTCTTTCCACAGGTATATCACTTGTTGCAATCCAGCCAAGAGGCGACAAAGGCGTAAATAACTGAAGCCAGGTTATCCTCTGCCAGGATGGGATGGAATCTCACAGCCAACTGGTACTCCAGGCGAATTCTGCGCCAAAAAATTAAAAATTCTGAACACAATATTTTATAATCCTGCAAAATTCTGCATATTTATTTGTAAAAACAATGCGATATAATCATACCAATTTCAATTATTTTGGTAATTTATTTAAAAATACCTGTCAGCAAGTATGTCTATAACAATACAGACACACACAAAAATTCCACCAGGAGTACAGAGTTAAAAAAACCCCTACGACAATCCAGGATCCTGTTTCTCCGCCCCCTCCTCTCCCCCAGAGCCCAACCACAGGGCCCCCCCAGCCCAGATACCCACACCTCTTCCCCCAGAGCCCCACTGTGGGGCTCCCCCCAAGCCAGACACCCGCACCTCCTACCCCTCAGAGCCCAGGGATCCAGAGGGAGAAACAGCCTGATGCTGGGTTCTGGACTTGTATGGAGTTTCCTGCACACCTCCTTCCTTAAGAGCATGCTGAGAACTGGGAAGCCTCCAGCTCCCTCCCACTCCTCCTGGTCTTCTATTTGTGAGCTGGGCTCTGCTGGGTCCAGTGGCCCCTAGAGGCGGCCAGCAGGTCTGCAGCCCATTTCGGGGGGAGGAAGGAAATTCTGTGCACAACATTAATTTCTGCACAAATTCTGCATTGCGAGTGGCACAGAATTCCCCCAGCAGTAAACTGGAGACGGTAGAAAGCATCACTCATGGGTGTTGCTATGTGAGAGCTTCTGTTGGGCAAGCTGAGCATCCTGCAGCTCAGATGCATCTTCTCTGCCTCTCTTCTTGATTCATACCCCATATTTATTAATATTAATTACCTGGGAAACCTCTCTACATACCTTATATTTTGCACACATGGGATGAAATTCCTCCCCTTGGGAACTCCATTGGCCTCTCTGTTGAAGAATCTGTCCCATGATCAATTCCCCTGAGAAGCCTGTAGTTTACCTTGGAACAAATAGAACGTGACATATTGGAAATTGGTCCAGACAGGAGAGGGAGGGAAATGGTGAATGGAGAAGGATTCATGAGAAAAGTGGGGTTTAGGAGAGAGGGGGTGATGGAAAAGAAGTGGGAAATTATTTTGAGTGCAGGGGTTGTCATGATAAGAAGGTGTGGGCCAAACATGGGTGGAGGAGATAGGGATGGAAAAGAGAGAGGATAAGGAGGAAGGCAGGTGGGTGGATAGGGAGAAGAGATATAGGCCAGGTAACAATGTCACGAGCTTGGAAGATGAGGATAAGTCATTCCAAAGTGAAATCTGGAGTCATGGGTCATTCTGGGTTTAGTCCATGGTGTGAGCGAGAGCAGAATCTGAAAACGCGTTGTCCCCGCCCCTGCCCAGTGTCCACTCCCCCTTCTCACAGTGGAATGCTCTGTCTCGGACAGGTGGATGGGGTGTTCCACAACCTCCCGGTGATCACGGTCAACAGGCGGCTCCAAGCATATCAGCATGGTACTAACATCCTGGTGCAAACTGACTTTGGCCTCATTGTGAGTTACGACCTGGTTTACCAGGCCAGAGTCACCGTTCCACAGCGATACCAGGGCCACACCTGTGGCCTGTGCGGGAACTACAGTGGACAGCAGGACAGCAAGTTTCTGCTCCCCAATGGCAGGACAGCCTCTGATGTGGCAGCATTTGGCTCTGCTTGGGAAGTCCAGGTCCCAGGAGCATCATGTTTAGACAGATGCGCTGGGAACAGCTGTCCAGTTTGTGAGGAGAGGAAGAAGGACGTCTTCAAACAGCGCCACTACTGTGGGTTGCTCACAGCCCCTGACAGCCCCTTCACTGCCTGCCACGGCACGGTCAGCCCCAGTGTGTATCAGAGCAACTGCCTGTATGATCTGTGCCTCAGCAATGGAGATGCACAGGCTCTGTGCCAGAGCATGCACAGCTATGTGACGGCCTGCCAAGAGGCCAAGGTCACCATCCCGCCCTGGAGGAGCGCCTCCTTCTGCCGTAAGTCCGTGATACTGAAGGAGCTCAGGTAGCCAAGGTGCGCTGGGTGCGGGACAAAAGGGGAGAGGGAGACAGCATTTATGCGAACAAAACTCCAGACTTCTGGGATTCTTCATAGACTCTTTCAGTGTGAATCAACAACCTCAGTGTCCTTGTCCTTTCCTTCCTGTGCTGTTCTCCTCTCCTTTATGTCTCTCTCCCTCTAGCCTGTGGTATGACATCTGTCCAACCAATAATTATTCCTCTCTCCATTTAAGCTGTGACCTGCCCTGCCAACAGCCACTATGAGGTCTGTGCTGACCTGTGCACTGTCACCTGTGCTGGAAACATCATAGATTGCCCGGAGACCTGTGCCGAAGGCTGCCAATGTGACGAGGGCTTCTTCTTCGATGGCCAGGGCTGTGTGACTCAGGAGAGCTGTGGATGCTTCGAACAGGGGAGATACTACAAGGTACAGCCGCAAGTGGACTGGGTCTGATTTAATTTTTGCTTTATACACATCTTAAATCCTACACTAGTCAGGGAAAGGGTTTGCTATAATGGATCAGAGCACTGGCCCATCCAACCTGGCATCCCAGCTCTGCTAGTACTCAATGCCCAAAGTTCCAAAAAAGGCAAGAAGATTAAACGCACTTTGCTTGTTATGGAGAAACTGAGGCACGGAGAGGGGCAGTGACTTGCTCATGGCCACACAATGAGTCAGGAGCAGAAGGCAGAATGGAACCTAGGGGGTGTTCCTGGCTGTCAGACCAGCACTTAACCCATTAGAATAATAGAATCATAGGGCTGGAAGGGACCTCGAGAGGTCATCTAGTCCAGTCCCCTGCACTCATGGAAGGACTAAGTATTCTCTAGACCATCCCTGACAGGTGTTTGTCTAACCTGTTCTTAAAAATCTCCAATGATGGAGATTCCACAACTTCCCTAGGCAATTTATTCCAATGCTTAACCACCCTGACAGTTAGGAAGTTTTTCTTAATATCCAACCTAAACCTCCATTGCTGCAATTTATGCCCATTGCTTCTTGTCCTATCCTCAGAGGTTAAGAAGAACAAGTTTTCTCCCTCCTCCTTGTAACAACCTTTTATGTATTTGAAAGCTGTTATCATGTCACCTCTGTCTTCTCTTCTCCAGACTAAACAAACCCATTTTTTCAATCTTTCCTCAGAGGTAATGTTTTCTAGACCTTTAATCATTTTTGTTGCTCTTCTCTGGACTTTCTCCAATTTGACCACATCTTTCCGGAAATGTAGCACCCAGAACTGGACAAAATATTCCAATTAAGTCCTAATCAGTGCAGAGTAGAGTAGAAGAATTATTTCTTGTGCCTTGCTTACAAAACTCCTGCTAACACATCCCAGAATGGTGTTAGCTTATTTTGCAACAGGGTTACACTGTTGACTCATATTTAGCTTGTGATCCACTATGACCCCCAGATCCTTTTCCATAGCACTCCTTCCTAGGCAGTCATTTCCCATTTTGTATGTGTGTAGTTGATTTGTTCCTTCCTAACTGGAGTACTTTGCATTTATCCTTATTGAATTTCATCCTCTTTACCTCAGACCATTTCTCCAGTTTGTCCAGATCATTTTGAATTATAATCCTATCCTCTGAAGCACTTGCAACCCCTTCCAGCTTGGTATCATCCACAAACGTTACAAGTGTACTCTCTATGCCATTATCTAAATCATTGATGAAGATATTGAACGAACTGGACCCAGAACTGATCCCTGTGGGACCCCACGCATTATGCCCTTCCAGTATGACTGAACCACTGATAACTACACTCTGGGAATGGTTTTCCAACCAGTTACGCACCCACCTTATCGTAGCTCCATCTAGGTTGTATTTCCCTAGGTTGTCTATGAGACGGTCATGCGAGACAGTATCAAAAGCCTTACTAAAGTCAAGATATACCACATCTACTGCTTTCGCACGATCCACAAGGCTTGTTACCCCATCAAAGAAAGCTATCAGACAGCCTTTAGACAGAGAAATAATGTTATGACACAATATGCACATTCACACACCTCACCACACAGCTCTGAGTTTAGCACTGCCAGAAATATTCTAAATAATTGTTTCCAGTTCCATTGCAATATTTCCCCTTTTCCAAACGTCCCCTTAGCCTAGTGAGGCGGTCCTGATGAATGAGTGCCAGCAAAGCTGCACATGTGTTCCCACCCGAGGGGTGACCTGCGAAGCCCACAGCTGCTCCAGAGGAGAAACCTGCCAGATCAGAGATGGCGTCATGGGCTGCATCAGCCAAGGTAAAGGACAGTCACTGATTGCAACATGTCTGAGGGGTTATTGCACAAGGAGTGAGTAAAGTAGTTGTGATTATGTCTCCTCACCCTTTTCACTTTCTCTTCCCCTTTATTTAGCCATGAATCCTGAGCCATAATATTACAGAATTTCAATTTGAAAGATGAAAAGCCTTGTTGGGTCAGAGTGTCTGCTGCGTCCTGCTTCTGGCGTGCACAGCGGAGTAGGGTGGGCAGCTGATTAAAACCTGGGGGCTACTCTAAATGGAGCCTATTGGCTGTAGTCTCATAGGGGCCATCAGTCAGCTGGGCACTGTCAGAGCCCATCACATCCCAGCCACCCTCCTTTGCCTGCTCAATGCTGCCCACAACATGCCCCTCTGGGTTGCACCACCTCTGCCAGGCATTGTGGGGAAGGAGACACAGGAGACCACTTTGCTGGCTTTATGCCACGAAAGGTCTCACCTAGGCAGGGATTTCCTCAGCGGAGACTTGTGAGAGATTTGTGAAGGGTGCATGGGAGTAGATAGATACAGTGTATGGGGATAGATAGATAGATCAATCGATCATTTGGTCCATTTCACAAACAGGCTATATTAAGAAGTAGGATTCCAAGGACACTAAATATCATCCTGGCTTTCACAGCCCCCTCAGCCCCCTTTCTGCTCTCATATATAACTGATTAGTCTGGTGTTTCTTGTCTTTCTATTGTCTTTTCCCCACTAGTTATTCCATCCTGCAGTGTGCTTCGCTGCAGGGAAGGAACTATTTGCAAGAAGATAAATGGGCAGCCAGAGTGTGTGCCAGTCTCTCAGGCCACGTGCTGGGCTGGGGGTTACTTGCATTACTACACCTTCGATGGACGGGTGTATGATTTCCACGGCACCTGCAACTACACGGTGGCCAAGACCTGCAGGGATGACTCCGTCCTGCCCTCCTTCCATGTCATGGCCAAGAGCGAGAACAGGGGGAACACACAGGTCTTCTACATTGGGTCGGTAACTGTCCAGGTGGATGGAGTCACCATCACAGCAGCCAGGGCTGAGGTCGGCTTTGTGGGGGTAAGTGTTGAGCATGATCAGTACTTAGATAGGATACCTTGAAAACATTTACCCAAGGTGTTGCAGGGGGTAGAATTGTTTAAGTAGTAGAGGGTGCTCTCCTCCTGAATTGGTGCTGTCCCTGAAGCCACAGCACTGTACTAGGGGGTGCTGTACTATGTTCAGATGTACAGGTATCCCAGTAGGGTGCACTGTCTCTTTGAATGGTGCAGGTGGCCAGCAGGGGGCGCTGACCCAATTCCGAAGCACTGTGCTTGGGGCTAATGTCAGCAACTGGGACATGGGCGGTCAGACCTACAGAGACAAAGGTCAAAACAACCCCCCCCCCCCGGGAATTGCGTCACTCGCCAATGGCTCTAACTGACACAGCGCCTTCCCCCGCAGGAGCCGCTCCCTAATGGCTCTATCCGATGCCGCCCTCCCTGGAGCTGCTCCCCAACTTCTCTGTCCGACACAGCCCTCCCTGGAGCTGCTCCTTAACAAATCTATTTGACGCGGCCCTCCCCGGAGCTGCTCCCTAATGACTATAACCAACGCAGCCCTCAACCCCGCAGGTGCAGCTCCCTAACAGCTCTAACAGACACGCTAGGGTTGCCAGGCATCTGGTTTTCAATCTGAACACCTAGTCGAAAAGGGACCTTGGTGGCTCTGGTCAGCACAGCTGACTGGACTGCTAAAAGTCCGGTTGGCTACAGAGGGGCAGGCAGGCACCATGCCCAGCTCAGCGCAGCTCCCGGGAAGCAGCCGCCATGTTCCTCCAGCTCCTACGCAGAGGGGCAGCAAGGGGGGGCGGTCCATGCACTGCCCTCCCCTGCAGGCGCCGCCCCAAGTACCAACTCTCCAGCTGCCATTGGCTGGGAACTGTGGCCAATGGAAGCTGCGAGGGCAGGGCCTGCGGGTGGGAACAGTGCACGGAGCCCCCTGGCCTGCAGGTGGAGGCAGCACACGGAGCCCCGTGACATGCCGCCACTTCCCAGGCGTGACCCTCAAATCATGGTTTAAAGACTTCAAGGTGCAGAGAATCTTCCAGCAAGTGACTGTGCCCCACGCTGCAGAGGAAGGTGAAAAACCCCCAGGGCTTCTGCCAATCTGCCAATCTGCTCTGGAGGAAAATTCCTTCCCGACCCCAAATATGGTGATCAGCTAAACCCTGAGCATGCGGGCAAGACTCACCAGCCAGACACCCAGGAAAGAATTCTCTGTAGTAACTCAGATCCCACCCCATCTAACATCCCATCACAAGCCATTGGGCATATTTACCGCTAATAGTCAAAGACCAATTAATTGCCAAAATTAGGCTAACCCATTATACCATCCCCTCTATAAACTTATCAAGCTTAGTCTTGAAGCCAGATATGTCTTTTGCCTCCACTACTCCCCTTGGAAGGCTGTTCTAGAACTTCACTCCTCTGATGGTTAGAAACCTTCATCTAATTTCAAGACTAAACTTCCTGATGGCCAGTTTATATCTATTTGTTCTTGTGTCCACATTGGTACTGAGCTTAAATAATTCCTCTCCCTCCCTGGTATTTATTCCTCTCATATATTTATAGAGAGCAATCATATCTCCCCTCAGCCTTTTTTTGAGTCTCCTTTTATAAGACAGGTTTTCCATTCCTCGGATTATCCTAGTAGTCCTTCTCTGTACCTGTTCCAGTTTGAATTCATCCTTCTTAAACATGGGAGACCAGAACTGCACACAATATGCCAGATGAGGTCTCACCAGTGCCTTGTATAACGGTACTAACACCTCCTTATCTCTACTGGAAATACCTCCCTGATGCATCCCAAGACTGCATTAGCTTTTTTCACAGCCATGTCACATTCGCAGCTCATAGTCATCCTGTGATCAACCAATACTCCGAGGTCCTTCTCCTCCTCTGTTACTTCCAACTGATGTGTCCCCAGCTTATAACAATAATTCTTGTTATTAATCCCTAAATGCATGACCTTGCACTTTTCACTATTAAATTTCATCCTATTACTATTACTCCAGTTTACAAGGTCATCCAGATCTTCCTGTATGATATTCCGGTCCTTCTCTGTATTGGCAATACCTCCCAGCTTTGTGTCATCCACAAACTTTATTAGCACATTCCCACTTTTTGTGCCAAGGTCAGTAATAAAAAGATTAAATAAGATTGGTCCCAAAACTGATCCCTGAGGAACTCCACTAGTAACCTCCCTCCAACCTGACAGTTCACCTTTCAGTACGACCTGTTGTAGTCTCCCCTTTAACCAGTTCCTTATCCACCTTTCAATTTTCATATTGATCCCCATCTTTTCCAATTTAGCTAATAATTCCCCATGTGGAACCGTATCAAATGCCTTACTGAAATCGAGGTAAATTAGATCCACTGCGTTTCCTTTGTCTAAAAAATCTGTTACCTTCTCAAAGAAGGAGATCAGGTTGG
The DNA here is from genome assembly GCF_028017835.1 of Emys orbicularis. Taxonomy (NCBI): domain Eukaryota; kingdom Metazoa; phylum Chordata; order Testudines; family Emydidae; genus Emys; species Emys orbicularis. The sequence continues at coordinate 14,846,410 of NC_088702.1, forward strand.
TTTGGCATGATCTACCTTTTGTAAAACCATGCTGTATTTTGTCCAATTACCATTGACCTCAATGTCCTTAACTACTTTCTCCTTCAAAAATTTTTCCAAGACCTTGCATACTACAGATGTCAAACTAACAGGCCTGTAGTTGCCCGGATCACTTTTTTCCCCTTTCTTAAAGATAGGAACTATGTTAGCAATTCTCCAGTCAGACGGTACAACCCCCGAGTTTACAGATTCATTAAAAATTCTTGCTAATTGGCTTGCAATTTCATGTGCCAGTTCCTTTAATATTCTTGGATGAAGATTATCTGGGGCCCCCGATTTAGTCCCATTAAGCTGTTCGAGTTTGGCTTCTACCTCGGATGTGGTAATATCTACCTCCATATCCTCATTCCCATTTGTCATCCTACCATTATCCCTAAACTCCTTATTAGCCTCATTAATCCAAGGAGCAGCTTACATGGCAGAGGCTGTGTGTGAACAGCCCAGGAGTGGGGGTTCTCACAGCAGAGCAGGGTAAGGCTGGCTCCCAGAGTCAAGGATTGGAGTGACCTAGCAGATCACCAGTCCGGATATCACCAGGGGAACATCACACCCGGACCCACCCCAGAGCCCGCATCCCCAGCCACAGCCTTCACCCCCTCCTGCTCCCGAACCCCCTGCCCCAGCCCGATGAAAATGAGTCAGTGAGCAAGGATGGGAGAGAGCAAGCGACAGAGGGAGGGAGGATGGAGTGAATGGAGGAGGGGTTTCTGAGGGGGGTGGGGCCTCAGAGCAGGGAGCAGAGTAAGGGTGTTCAGTTTTCTACAATTAGAAAGTTGGCAACCCGAGATGTGGCCCCCACCCCTGCAGGAGCCGCTCCCTAATGGCTCTAACTGATGTACCCCCCTCGCCCTCAAAATTCCAACCTTTGAACTGTTTACAGTGTCGTAGTCGCCATGCTGGTCCCAGGGTGTTAGAGAGACAAGGTGGGATAGGTAATGTCTCTTACTGGACCAACTTCACACATACAGAATGGGAAGAGACTATCTAGGAAGGAGTACGGCAGAAAGGGATCTAGGGGTTATAGTGGACCACAAGCTAAATATGAGTCAACAGAGTGATGCTGTTGCAAAAAAAGCAAATGTGATTCTGGGATGCATTAACAGGTATGTTGAGAGCAAGACACGAGAAGTCATTCTTCTGCTCTACTCTGCGCTGGTTAGGCCTCTACTGGATTTCTGGGCACCGCATTTCAAGAAAGATGTGGAGAAATTGGAAAGGGTCCAGAGAAGAGCAACAAGAATGATTAAAGGTCTTGAGAACATGACCTATGAAGAAAGGCTGAAAGAATTGGGTTTGTTTAGTTTGGAAAAGAGAAGACTGAGAGGGGACATGATAGCAGTTTTCAGGTATCTAAAAGGGTGTCATAAGGAGGAGGGAGAAAACTTGTTCACCTTAGCCTCTAAGGATAGAACAAGAAGCAATGGGCTTAAACTGCAGCAAGGGAGGTTTAGGTTGGACATTAGGAAAAAGTTCCTAACTGTCAGGGTGGTTAAACACTGGAATAAATTGCCTAGGGAGGTTGTGGAATCTCCATCTCTGGAGATATTTAAGAGTAGGTTAGATAAATGTCTATCAGGGATGGTCTAGACAGTATTTGGTCCTGCCATGCGGGCAGGGGACTGGACTTGATGACCTCTCGAGGTCCCTTCCAGTCCTAGAATCTATGAATCTATGAAAAAGACACGTCTTCCAGCTACCCAGAGCCCTTCTTCAGGTCTGGGAAGGGTTCTCATGGCTGGTTTATGCTAGAGAATTAGATTGACCCAGATATGTCGCTCAGGGGCACATAGGCACCAAATTTTGGTTCCCAGGGGGTGCTCCAACCACTCTATACCCCTTCCCCCAAGCCCCTACCCCCTCTGCAACTCTTTCCACCCCTGCTCCTCCCCCTCCCACACCAGTGCCTCCTGCACACCGCAGAACAGCTGATCTTGGTGGGCAGGAGACACTGGGAAGGAGGGGAAGGAGCTGATACACAGGGCTGCCAGTGGGTGCTCAGCACCCACTATTTGTTTTTCATGTGTGCTCCAGCCAGGGCCGGCTCCAGGCACCAGCTTGGCAAGCAGGTGCTTGGGGCGGCCACTCCGGAGACGGGCGGCACATCCAGCTATTCAGCAGCAATTTGGCGGATGGTCCCTCACTCCCGCTCGGAGCAAAGGACCTCCCGCCAAATTGCTGCCGCAGATCGAGATCACGGCTTTTTTTTTTTTTTTTTTTTTTTTTTTTTTGGCTGCTTGGGGAGGCAAAAACCCTGGAGCCGGCCCTGGCTCCAGCCCCAGAGCACCCACGGAGTCGGCGCCTATTCAGGGGCATGAAAAGTCCACACTCTGAGCAATGTAATTAAGCCATCGGAGGGGCTTGTCCACACTGACAGAGCTGCACCAGTGCAGCTGCACAGCTGTAGCGCCTCGTGAAGATGCTCCCTAGGCCGACCGGACAGGTTCTCTTGTTGGCGAAGGTTCTCCACCCAGTCTACAATGCAAAGCCGTTGACCTCGACCTAACTATTTAAGTGTCTACCGTGAAATTTCGCTCCCGCCGACATAACTGTCCCTGCTACATCGACTTAATAACTCCACCTCCATGAGAGCTGTAGAGTCAATGTCAATGTAGTTAGGTCGACGCCATATCAATGTAGGTTCTGCATTGATTACATGGACTGTTACTGGCTTTGAGAAGCCATCCCACAATGCCCCACACTGACAGTCCTGGTGAGGACGCACATCGCACAGACACAAGGAGCAAAGAGTAGACATGCACAAGCGATGTAATCATTGAGGTGGCTTTATGCTGATGTAAATCAGGTCAACTTAATTTTGTAGTGTAGCCATGCCCTGATGGGTGGTACCTATGTCAATAGGAGATGCCCTCCTGTCAACATAGCGCTACCTGCACCGGGGGATAGGTCAGTGTAACTGCGTTGCTCAGGGGTGTGGATTTTCCACAGCTGCGGCTTTCCAAATGTAGACGAGCCCTCAGAGTGTCATAGCTAAATACAAGGTAGAACAGATTGTTTAGCATAAGTGGTTAAACCCACTGACATCATAGGATACAAAGGGTGTGTTATTGAGTTACAGATTGCTGTAATAATCTATAAATCCAGTGTCTTTATTAAAACCATGATTTTTACTGTGGAGGAAAGTTAAGAATTTAGGATCCCAGTCTCAACTTTTGAAAGTGTGGTTCCATTATTAAACAACTTTCAAAACATTGAAATCCTCCAAAAAGAATTACATTTCTCCACCTAGCTCTATTTAATATGATGTTTTAAAGTAATTCTGGTTAGGATTTGGATCCAGATTCACTGAGAGATTTGGGTCCAGGTTGCACCCCTTGCTAATCTGAGTAGGGGCCACTTTGCAAATGACAGACTGTTGCACTCAATTGTGACCTTTCCCCTTTCTTTCTCACCGTGAAGGTGAATAACACCAGGGCCCACTTACCCATCTCCCTGAACAATGGGGCCCTTCGGCTCTATCAGAGCAGCACCTCCCTCGTCCTCCGCACCGACTTCAACCTCAGCATGTCCTATGACTGGAACAACCACTTGAGGGTCACCGTCCCTAATGACTTCTCTGAGAGCCTGTGCGGCCTGTGCGGCAACTATAACGGGGACCTCTCCGATGACTTCCGGACCCCGGACGGGGACCTGGCTCCCAGTGTCACCACCCTGGGGAAAAGCTGGGCGGTGGAAGATGAGGATCAGTTTTGCTGGCACGATTGCATTGGAGGTTGCAGGCCCTGTGACCCCAGCATCGCCAGAAAGTACAAGGAGGAGGCCTCGTGCGGCCTGATAACCAAGGTCTCAGATGGACCCTTCAGCCAGTGCCACAGCAAGGTGGATCCTACAGTCTACTTGGACAACTGCGTGTACGATCTGTGCCAGAACGACGGCTACAGGATGGTCCTGTGTGAGGCCCTGAAGGCCTATGCAGACACCTGCCAGCTAGAGGGGGTCAGGATTGGGGAATGGAGGCAGCTGGCCAGATGCCGTGAGTACAGATTTGTATGCCAAGGTCTACGGTCTGCTGGTTAGACCGGGGAACCTGGGGCTCAGCACTCTTGAGTTCTAGCCCTGGTTTTGGGAGGGGGCGTGATCGAGTGGTTTGGGATTGACCAGTGATTGGGAAATCAGGACTCCTGGGTTCTATTGTACCCACAGTGTTTGTCTGTCTGTGGTATTGCTAAGGTGCCTGTCACTTTGAGAATCTAACGTCCACTGATAACTCATGGATGGTTGGGGTAAAATGACGCCAGTTTTTAAGTCACTCTTCCTACCATGGACCTGATCCTGTAAGGTGCTAATCACCTCCTGCAGTGTGCTGAGCACCCTCGGCTCCTGTTGAGGTCACTGGGATTCGAGGGCTCTCAGAGCCCCACAAGATACATCCCCCTCTACCTATTTTAAATACTGCTTTTGCTTGGAGAGAACTTGCTGCTAAATCTGTGGGTCCTTCACTCCCCAGCCATGGAGTGCCCCCTGGAGAATAGCCAGTACCAGCTCTGTGGAACAGCCTGCCCAGCCACATGTGTGGACCAGTCAGCCCCCAGCAGCTGCGAAGACCCCTGCGTGGAGAGCTGCCAGTGCAAGGATGGTTTTGTGCTGAGCCAGGGCAAATGCATATCCATGCACGGCTGTGGGTGCCTATTCAAGGGGCGCCCCTATGCCCCCAATGAGAGTTTCTGGGTCGATGAGGCATGTGGGACACGGTGCATATGCAATGCAACCACTAAACAAGTCGAATGCGTGGCCGCCACGTGCAAACAGTCGGAGAGGTGCGGGCTAGTGAACGGCGTATGGGGCTGTTACCCCTCCAGCTACGCCACCTGCTCTGTGACAAGGAATCTGCACTACACCACCTTTGATGGACAGAGATACGACTTCCAAGGCACCTGCCGCTACCAGCTCACGGCTCTGTGCAAGAAGGCAGAGGGACTGGTGGACTTTGAAGTCTACTTTCAGGAGAACAATACCGCTCCTGTACAGATCAAGGTGTATCAGACCAACCTCAGGGTCAGCAATCAATTCCCTGGGAAAGTCCTGGTGAGTTTCTCAAATTGTCTCTAATCTCTCTAAAACTTTTGCGGAAAGTCACCTGTGTGATCCAGAAAACTTGCAGACAGTGCATGGAAGGATTTTGAAATATAGGGTGAATTGTAACCACATTCTTCTATAAACAGGGAGCCAATGGAGATATTTAAGGATTGGGGTGATGTGGTTACACTTCGGATATGTGAGAAGGTGTCTGAATCATAGGGCTGGAAAGTACCTCGAGAGGTCATCTAGTCAAGTCCCTGGCACTCATGGCAGGATTAAGTATTATCTAGACCATCCCTGACAGGTGTTTGTTTAACCTGCTCTTAAAAATCTCCAATGATGGATATTCCACAACCTCCCTAAGCAATTTATTCAAGTGATTAACAACCCTGAGAGTTAGGAAGTTTTTCTTAACGTCCAACCTAAACCTCCCTTGCTGCAATTTAAGCTCATTGCTTTTTGTCCTCTCCTCAGAGGTTAAGGAGAACAGTTTTTCACCCTTCTCCTTGTAACAACCTTTTATGTATTTGAACAACAAGAAGTCCGGTGGCACCTTAAAAACTAACAGATTTATTTGGGCATAAGCTTTCGTGGGTAAAAAACCTCACTTCTTCAGATGCATGGAGTGAAAGTTACAGATGCAGGCATTATATAATGACACATGAAGAGAAGAGAGACCCTCAGAAGAGGAGAACCAGTGTTGACAGGGCCAATTCAATCATGGTTGATGTAGTCCACTCCCAACAATAGATGAGGAAGTGTCAATTCTAGGAGAGGCAAAGCGGCTTTTGTAATGAGCCAGCCACTCCCAGTCCCTATTCAAGCCCAAATTACTGGTGTTAAACTTGCAAATGAATTTTAGTTCTGCTGTTTCTCTTTGAAGTCTGTTTCTGAAGTTTTTTTGTTCAAGAATAGTTACTTTTAAACCTGTTATAGAATGTCCAGGGAGATTGAAGAGTTCAACTGAGTCCTAATCAGCGCAGAGTAGAGCAGAAGAATTACTTCTTGTGCCTTGCTTAAAACACTCCTGCTAATACATCCCAGAATGATGTTTGCTTTTTCTGCAACAGTGTTACACTGTTCAATCATATTTAGCTTGTGATCCATTATGACCCCCAAATCCCTTTCTGCAGTACTCCTTCCTAGGCAGTCATTTCCCATTTGTATGTGTGCAACTGATTGATTGTTGTTTCCTAAGTGGAGTACTTTGCATTTGTTACTCCTGGGGAAATATCTGTCTCGCATAATTTTGTATTTTCCCACATAAAAAACATTTTGCATAAGTTCTGCAGTTCTGACTTTTGCCCACCAGAGGCCGCTGTGGCACAAAAACAAATGTATTTTATGCGGGAAAATACTAAATTCTATGCCCAGTGATGCAGAATTCCCCCATGAGCAGCACCTTGCCCGTGGAGCCAGTTTAGGACAGAGTGGGGCACACAGGGCTGCTGGGGGGGGTCACAGACTGGGGTTCAGAATGACTTGTAGGGAGGACAGACTGGCACATGGGCTCAGGAGCTAGTTGGTTGACAGCATTGAGCCTGGGGAGGGGGGAGGGAGGCTGCAGAGACCCGTGGGGATGAGGGGTGTGGGGATAGGGGCAGATGTGCCTGACTGAATGGCAGAGGCTTGGGGTCATCCAGGGTCTTCATGGGGGAGGTTTCCCAACACCCGAACAATCCCACCCCCCACACAGAGAAACCTCCCATCCATACCCAACACCATCCAGGGTCACTCCTAGGCCCCTTCTCTCTCCCTGAGTTCCTCCGTTACCCCTGACTCCCCAAGACTTGATGATTATTTGAACAGAGGTGGCTTATTATTCTAATCATGGACCAGAGCTCTGTGCTGGGGTGAGAGGTTCCAGCAGAGGCGAGCAATGTTTCATATCCCATGTGTCTTGCTTTAACAGGTGAACGGTGTCCTGATGAATCTTCCCTTCAACCTCATTGATAAGAAAATCTCTGTGTATAGAAATGGCTGGGCCACAGTGATCCAGGCAGACTTTGGGCTCACTATTACCTTTGCTGGGTGGTCAGGACGCACTACAGTCACTCTGCCAGTGACCTACGCGGGAGCCGTGTGTGGTCTGTGTGGCAACTTCAACAGTGACAGGGAGGACGACATGCTCATGAGGGATGGCACACTGGCACCAAACCCCGTCAGCTTTGGCCAGAGCTGGAAGGTGGGCGACCTCCCGGGATGCTCTGCAGTAACGATACCACCATGCGCAAGTGTAGAGACTATTGAAAAACAACAACGAGGTAGCAGAGGGCAGTGTGGGATCATCCTCCACAAGAGTGGCCCCTTCAGAGGATGTCACAGCAAAGTGGAGCCCCATGGATACTTCGTAGACTGTGTACACGGCTATTGTGCCCTCAGTGGGCGGGAGAGTAATGTCTGCCAGGCCATTGCTGGCTATGCTGAGGCATGTCAGGAAGCTGGAGCTATGGTGCTTCTCTGGAGGACTACGAAATTCTGCTGTGAGTCCCCCATGTTCACCGCTGCCTGCCCCGTGGGGATCACTATTCCAAGTTGGCTGGTAGATGTTGGTTTAAATGCTGAGCTCATGAAGTGATGTAGAACATTTCTTAATTAACAAAGGAGCCCAAAGTATGGGTATAGTACAGGCAGTGGCTGTAGAAGCTGCCCCCTCACGGTGCCCTATCAATGTGCTGCACCCCAGGCCAGAGGGGCACTGTCTAGAGATAGAATCATAAAAGATTAGGGTTGAAAAAGACCTCAGGAGGTCATCTAGTCCAACCCCCTGCTCAAAGCAGGACCAACCCCAACTAAATTATCCCAGCCAGGGCTTTGTCAAGCCGAGCCTTAATAGCCCCTATGGATGGAGATTCCACCACCTCCCTAGGTAACCCATTCTAGAGCTTTACCACCCTCCTAGTGAAACAGTGTTTCTAATATCCAAACTAGATCTCCCCCACTGCAACTTGAGACCATAGCTTCTTGCTCTGTCATTTGCCACCACTGAGAACAGCCGAGCTCCATCCTCTTTGGAACCCCACTTCAGATAGTTGAAGGCTGCTTCAAATCCCACCTCTCTTCTCTTCTGCAGACTAAACAAGCCCAGTTCCCTCAGCCTCTCCTCATAAGTCATGAGTCATGGCCCCAGCTCCCTAATCATTTTCGTTCCACTGGACTCTCTCCAATTTGTCCACATCTTTTCTGTATCGGGGGGACCAAAACTGGATGCAATACTCCAGATGAAGCTTCACCATTGCTGAATAGAGGGGATTAATCACTTTCCTCGATCTGCTGGCAATGCTCCTACGAGTGCAGCCCAATATGCCCTTAGCCTTCTTGGTAACAAGGGCACACTGCTGACTCATATCCAGCTTCTCATCCACTGTAATTCCCAGGTCCTTTTCTGTAGAACTGCTGCTTAGCCATTCGGTCCCTAGTCTGTAGCAGTGCATGGGATTCTTCCGTCCTAAGTGCAGGACTCTGCACTGGTCCTTGTTAAACCTCATCAGATTTCTTTTGGCCCAATCCTCTATAATTTGTCTAGGTCCCTCTGTATCCTATCCATACCCTCCAGCGTATCTACCTTCCCCCCAGTTTAGTGTCATCTGCGAACTTGCTGAAGGTGCAATCTATCCCATTATCCAGTTCATTAATAAAGATGTTGAACAAAACTGGCCTCAGGACCAACCCCTGGGGCACTCTGCTTGATACCGGCTGCCAACTAGACATCAAGCCATTGATCACTACCTGTGGAGCCCAACAATCTATCCAGGTTTCTATCCACCTTATAGTCCATTCATCCAATCCATACTTAATTTAACTTCCTGGCAAGAATTCTGTGGGAGATGGTATCAAAAGCTTTGATAGAAATGTAGTGGTGCCGTTCATAGCCCATCTAGTCCTTGGCTTATCTGCTGAGACTGGGACATAATTAGAGTTGGGACATGGTGGTGACTCACTAATTGAGATGTCTGTCCACTAGGAACTGGTCTGGGAACCCACCAACTCATGTCCCATAAGTCATCATCTGGGAATGAGTTTTAGGCACTACTGACCTGGACTCAAAACAATAAGCTAGTGGTGAAAAGCTCTTCAGAACACTCCCAGGTCCATGGGCCCTCCACTCCTTACACCTTGACCTTGGTCCAAATTGGAAGCCTAACCTTAGGAAAGCGATTACCTATATCCCACTACCTGGTTTCTTTGAAGCAACCAGTTAACTATACCTGAAACTGGGTTACACATGGTGCCTTTTATTCATTAACCAAACCAAGGAAATAGAAAATTAGGAGCTTAAATGAAATTGCATCTTCTAGTAACGGTTCCTTTTTACAAGTTCCTAACGCACTGTGTGAGCTAACTCTTTGTTCTAATTACAGCTCCGTCCTGTCCCCCGAACAGTCACTATGAATTCTGCAGCAGCAGCTGCGATCTGACATGCAGCAACCTCTATGCCCCGGTGCAATGCACGACCCAGTGTAAGGAAGGCTGCGTGTGTGACGAGGGCTTTGTTCTCAGTGGCGACCACTGCGTCCCCATTTCCCAGTGCGGATGCCTCCACAGAGGACTTTACTACCAGGCTGAGGAGACCTTCCACCCTAGCGGTTCATGCGAGGAGCAGTGCGTGTGTCAGGCTGGTGGGGAGGCTGTGTGTAAGGCATTCTCCTGCGGCACTGGTGAGGAATGCGGGGTGGTGGACGGTGTCCAGAAATGTCGCCCATTTGGATCTGCGACCTGTTCTGCCTCTGGCCATCCCCACTACCTCTCTTTCGACGGGGTCTCCTTTGACTTCCAAGGCACCTGCACCTACATCCTGGCCAAGACCTGCACCGATGCCAGTCACCTAACACCATTCACTATCAGCATAGAGAAAGAAGATTGGGGCACCAGGAACATGTCCGTGGCCAAGCTGGTATCCATTAAAGTGTATGGGATCACACTCACCCTGCTGCAAAACAAACAGGGGCTCATCATGGTAAGTCCTCCACATTTGCATGGTCAGAGATTTTATTCTATTCTACACAGGTTTGTTTGCAGTTTGGCCAACTCCCTAATGCCCCGTTGCGGTAAAGGTTGCGCTGCAGGTGGTCTGCCTCAGCTTCCCCTCTTGGGCTCCTCAATAGCTCACAAGACAAATTGAATAACAGCTGCCCTCCTTAGGGTCTGGATTATTAAATTAGCAAACATGCAAAATAAAGTTTTCAAGTCCATTCATTTTTCTCCATACCAGGTCACTCCGAGTTCTTTCCTGTCTGTAGTCATGCTCCCCAAATTTCAAGTTTCCCTGCTGGAGTCTATTCGCTCCCATCAGCCTCTTGATTCTCTTCTGTTCTCCCTGAGAACTCTCTCTGCAGGGCCAGCCTCCCATCTTCGTCCTGCTGCTCTTATAGGGGAATCAGGGGATTCCTGCTCAGGTGTGCCTCCTTCGTAATCACGGTTGGCTGACCCACTGGCCTTAAAGGACAAGCCACCCTCTTACAAATTCTTATAACATGCACATCCATGTAGTATTTGAGCACCTTCCAGCAACACACTAAGTAACTTGACCAACTCTCTCATCCTATCCCCAGGAGGAGATGTGCGCTCAGGGGAGAGTTTTGTATTGGATTTACTTTTAAAAGATATAAATGTGCATACACATTGCCATATATATATATGGCAATGTGTGTGTGTGTGTGTCTCTGTGTGTGTGTTAGAGACAACAGGTCAGAGAAACGCACCTTGTACTTGGGGCAGAAGTGGTGAGGTTTGTCAGGGTCCTTTGTTCTTCGAACTGCTCACCAGTAAAGCTCCATCTCCTGCACAGGCAAACTTTACCCTTATTGTTCCAGAAGAACGAAGTTGTCAGCTACGATCTTCATCCTGGAGGTTTAAGTGATCTTTTAAAAGGAGTCCGGTGGCACCTTAAAGACTAGCAGATTTATTTGGGCATAAGCTTTCGTAGGTAAAAAATCCACTTCTTCAGGTGCATGGAGTGAAAGTTACAGATGCAAGCATTATTATACTGACACATGAAGAGAAGGGAGTTATCTCACAAGTGGAGAACCAGTGTTGACAGGGCCAATACAGTCAGGGTGGATGTAGTTCACTCCCAGTAACTGAGGAGGAGGTGTCAATTCCAGGAGAGGTAAAGTTGCTTTTGTAGTGAGCCAGCCACTCGCAGTCCCTGTTCAAGCCAAATTAATGGTGTTAAATTTGCCAATTAATTTTAGTTCTGCAGTTTCTCTTTGAAGTCTGTTTCTGAAGTTTTTTTGTTCAAGTTTTTTTAAATCTGTTATAGAATATCCAGGAAGATTGAAGTGTTCTCCTACTGGCTTCTGTATGTTACCATTCCTGATGTCCGATTTGTGTCCATTTATTCTTTTACGTAGAGACTGTCTGGGTTTGGCCAATGTACATGGCAGAGGGGCATTGCTGGCACATGATGGCATATATCACATTAGTAGATGTGCAGGTGAATGAGTCCCTGATGGTGTGCTGATGTGATTGGGTCCTCTGATGGTGTCGCTAGAGTAGATATGGGGACAGAGTAGGCAACGAGGTTTGCTACAGGGATTGGTTCCTGGGTTAGTGTTTCTGTGATGTGGTGAGTATTTGGTTCAGGTTGGGCGGTTGTCTGTAAGTGAGGACTGGCCTGCCTCCCAAGGTCTGTGAGAGTGAGGGATTGTTTTCCAGAATAGGTTGTAGATCGTTGATGATGTGCTGGAGAGTTTTTATCTCGGGGCTGTATGTGATGGCCAGTGGTGTTCTGTTATTTTCCTTGTTGGGCCTGTCCTGTAGTAGGTGACTTCTGGGTACCTGTCTCACTTTGTCAATCTGTTTCCTCACTTCCCCAGGTGGGTATTGTAGTTTTAAGAATGCTTCAGAATACGGTCAGTAGGTTTCCGGTATAGGGTGGTGTTTATGTGACCATCACTTATTTGCACTGTAGTGTCCAGGAAGTGGATCTCTTGTGTGGACTGGTCCAGGCTGAGGTGGATGGGGTGGAAATTCTTGAAATCCAGGTGGAATTCTTCAAGGTCCTCCTTCCTGTGGGTCCATATGATGAAGATGTCATCAATGTAGCGCAAGTAGAGGAGGGGCACTAGGGGATGAGAGCTGAGGAAGCGTTGTTCTAAGTCAGCCATAAAAATGTTGGCATACCGTGGGGCCATGTGGGTACCCATAGCAGTGCCGCTGACTTGAAGGTATGAGTTTTCCCCAAATCTGAAATGGTTGTGGGTGAGGAGAGAGTCACAAAGCTCAGCCACTTGGTGTGCCGTGGCCTCATCAGGGATACTGTTTTTGACAGCTTGTAGTCCATCCTCATGTGGAATATTGGTGTAAAGAGCATCTACATCCATGGTGGCCAGGATTGTGTTTTCAGGAAGCTCAACAGTGCATTATAGTTTCCTCAGGAAGTCGGTGGTGTCTCGAAGAGAGCTAGGAGTGCTGGTAGCGTAGGGTCTGAGGAGAGAGCCAGACAATCCTGCTGTAAGAGTGCCAATGCCTGAGATGATGGGGCGTCCAGGGTGTCCAGGTTTATGGATTTTGGGTAGCAGATAGAATACCCCTGGTTGGGGCTCTGGGGGTGTGTCCGAGTAGATTTGTTCCTGTGCTATAGCAGGGAGTTTAACTTGAGCAGATTCAACACCATTAATCTGGGCTTGAATAGGGACTGGGAGTGGCTGGCTCATTACAGAAGCAGCTTTTCCTCTCCTGGAATTGACACCTCCTCATCTATTATTGGGAGTGGACTACATCCACCCTGATTGAATTGGCCCTGTCAACACTGGTTCTCCACTTGCGAAGTAACTCCCTGCTCTCCATGTGTCAGTATATAATGCCTGCATCTGTAACTTTCACTCTATGCATCCGAAGAAGTGAGGTTTTTACCCACGAAAGCTTATGCCCAAATAAATCTGTTAGTCTTTAAGGTGCCACCAGACTCCTTGTTGTTTTTGTAGATACAGACTAACACGGCTACCCCCTGATACTTGAGCAGATGGTGTAGTTTCTTTTGGCACTCTTCAGTGGGATTGGAGGATAGTGGCCTGTAGAATGTGGGAGAAATACAAGATGTGGAAAATTGATCGAGATAGGAGAAGAAGGCACGGGGTGAAGGAATGAGGTGTCACCAGGGAAATGGGTGTTTAGGAGAAGGGGAGATGGACAAGAAGTAGGAGACTGTTCTGTGTGCAGGAGCTCTCATGAAAAGGAGGTGCAAGCCAACCATGGTTGGAGAAAATAGGGATGGTAAAGAGAGAACAGGGAGGGAAATGGGGTGAAGGGGAGAGGAGAGAAGAGATGTAGACTAGGGGGACAATGTGAAGACCTTGGAAGGTGAGGACAAGTCATCCCAAAGTGAAATCTGGAGTCATTCTGATTTATGCCATGTGTCAGTGAGAGCAGAATCTTGTCTGTGTCCCTGCTCCCCCGTGGTCACAGGGAATGTTCTCTCTCCTCCAGGTGAACGGGGTGTTCCACAACCTCCCAGTGATCGTGGCTGATGGACGACTTAGAGCGTATCAACATGGCACAAACATTCTGGTGCAAACCAACTTCGGCCTCACTGTGAGCTACGACCTGGTTTACCAGGCCAGGGTCACCATCCCAGGGAGCTACGAGGGCCAGACGTGCGGCCTGTGCGGGAACTACAATGGACAGCAGGACGAGGAGTTCCTGCTCCCTGATGGCAGGACAGCCCCTGATGCAGCAGCATTTGGCTCTGCTTGGGAAGTCCAGATCCCAGGAGCATCCTGTACAGACAGATGTCCTGGAAACAGCTGTCCAGTTTGCGAAGAGAAGAAGGAGGTCTTCAAAGGGCGCAACTATTGTGGGCTGCTCACAGACCCCAACAGCCCCTTCACGGCCTGCCACGGCCTGGTTAGCCCCAGTGTGTATCAGAGCAACTGCCTGTATGATCTGTGCCTGGGCAACGGGGACGCACAGGTTCTGTGCCAGAGCATCCACAGCTACGTGACGGCCTGCCAAGAGGCCGGGGCCCCCATCCAGCCCTGGAGAAACACCTCCTTCTGCTGTAAGTGCGCTGATAGTGTAGTAGCTGTGAGACGCACTGGGGAAGGGAGGGAGTCAGTGTTACTGGGCATCTCGTTCCAGGCCTCTGGGCTTCTTCTGGAACTCTTCTGGGTGGGAACCAACAATCTCATGTTTCCATCTAAAGGTACCCTGTTCCTCTCCTCCCTGTCCTGCTCTCCTCTCCTCCATGTCTGTCCCTCTAGGCCGTGGTGTGAGATCTTTCCAGCCATCATTTATATTTCTCTCTATTTAAGCTGTGAGCTGCCCAGTCAACAGCCACTACGAGGTCTGCGCTGACCTCTGTACCACCGCCTGCTCTGCAGAAATCATGGACTGCCCGGAGACCTGTGCTGAAGGCTGCGAGTGTGACGGTGGCTTCTTCTTCGACGGCCAGGGCTGTGTGACTCTGCAGAGCTGTGGGTGCTTCGAGCGTGGGAGATATTACAAGGTACCGCCCCCTGCTGGAGCATCTGGATCTGATCTAATTTTTGCTCTGTCCATATCTTAATCCCTACACTGGTCAAGAATATAGGGTTTGCTACACTGCATCAGAGCATTGGTCCATCAAGGCTGGTTTCCCTCTCTGATAGTATCTAATGCTCAAAATGCCAAAAAAGGCCAGAAGATTTTATGCCCTGTGCCTGTTGAGGAGAAACTGAGGCAGAGATAGGTGCAATGATTTGCTCAAGGCCATCTAGTGAGTGAGTAGCAGATGGGAGGTTAAAACCTAAGAATTGTTCCTGGCCTTAAGCCCAGTCCTCACCCCATTACACAGCCTTTCTCTCTAAAGGCAAGAGGAAATAATATTATGACACAATGGACATTTTTATAGATACATAGATTCTAAGGCCTGAAGGGTCCATTGTGATCATCTAGTCTGCCCTCCTGTATAACCCAGGCCAGAGACCTGCCCCAATGTCATTCCGAGAGCACATCTGTTAGAAAAACACATCCACAGCTCTGGGTTTAGCGCTGTCAAAAATTATTTTAAATAGTCATTTCCAGTTACATTCTGTTATTTCCTGTTTTCCAAACGTTCCATCAGCCCAATGAGACGGTCCTGACGAACGAGTGCCAGCAAAGCTGCACCTGCGTTCCTGCTCGAGGGGTGACTTGTAAAGCCCACGGCTGCTCCCGAGAAGAAATCTGCCAGATTAGAGATGGCGTCAGGGCCTGCATCAGCAAAGGTACAGGACAGTCATTGTTTGAAACATGCCCTGAAGGGTTATTGTACAGGCAGCGAGTAAACAGCTGTGGTTATGTCTCCTGACCCTTCTCGCTCTCCCCCCCGTTCATTTAGCCTGGAACTCTGACCCCTAATAGTACAACGTTTCGACTGGAAAGATGGGAAGACTTGTTGGGTCTCTCCAGCAGAGTCGGGTGGGCAACTGTCAGGGAGCTGAGCACACTCCGTGATTCTCTCCCTGGGCGCAGCCTGGGGGCTGCTATAAACAGAACACCCTGGCTACATACAGTCCCATAGGGACCATCAGTCAGCTGGGCAGTGTCAGAGCCCATCACCTCTCAGCCACTTTCCTTGCCTGCTTCATGCTAGAGGTCTGCTTGGGCCTAATATTTGAGGAGCCCAAGCCCGAGAAGGTCAGGTCATTTTCTGACGCAGCCTGACTCTCCCATGAAACCGAATAAGCGCCACGGCCACCTCCCGCCCATGGGGTTGGCACGGCGGTGGCTATGTTCCCTGTTCCTGCCATCCCAATTTTCACAGCCCCCTCAGCCACCTGTCTGCTCTCATATATAACTGATTAGTCTGGTGTTTCTTGTCTTTCTATTGTCTTTCCCCACTAGTTATTCCATCCTGCAGTGTGGTTCGCTGCAGAGAAGGAACTATTTGCAAGATGATAAATGGGCAGCCAGAGTGTGTGCAAGTCTCTCAGGCCACATGCTGGGCTGGGGGTTACTTGCATTACCACACCTTCGATGGACGGGCGTATTATTTCCATGGGTCCTGCAACTACACGGTGGCCAAGACCTGCAGGGATGACTCCGTCCTGCCCTCCTTCCATGTCATGGCCAAGAGCGAGAATAGGGGGAACACACAGGTCTTCTACATTGGGTCGGTAACTGTCCAGGTGGATGGAGTCACCATCACAGCAGCCAGGGCCGAGGTCGGCTTTGTGGGGGTAAGTGTTGAGCGTGGTCAGTAATTAGGTTACCTTGAAAACATTTACCCAAGGTGTTGCAGGGGGTAGAATTGTTTAAGTAATAGAGGGTGCTCTCCTCCTGAATTGGTGCTGTCCCTGAAGGCACAGCACTGTACTAGGGGGTGCTGTACTATGTTCAGATGTACAGGTATCCCAGTGCTGACCCCAATTCCCATCATGGCAATACCAGGTACTGTGTGTCGTAGAATGGTGCAGGGGGCGCTGACCCAGTTCCGAAGCACTGTGCTTGGGGCTAATGTCAGCAGCTGGGACGTGGGTGGTCAGACCTACTGGCTGGAGCAGTGGCAGTCAGGACTAGTAGCCAGATCTGGAGTCAGGAACCAGGAGTTAGAGACAAGGGTCAAAACAACCCCCCCCCCCCCGGGAATTGCGTCACTCGCCAATGGCTCTAACTGATACAGCCCCTTCCCCCTCCCCAGAGCTTCTCCTTAACAGCTCTATCCAACGCGGCAGTCCCAGGAGCTGCTCCCTAATGACTTTAACCAACGCAGCCCTCAACCCCGCAGGCGCCACTCCCTAACAACTCTAACAGACACGCTAGGGTTGCCAGGCATCTGGTTTTCAATCTGAACACCTAGTCGAAAAGGGACCCTGGTGGCTCTGGTCAGCACAGCTGACTGGACTGCTAAAAGTCCGGTTGGCCACAGAGGGGCAGGCAGGCACCATGCCCAGCTCAGCACAGCTCCCGGGAAGCAGCCAACATATCTCTACGGCTCCTACACGGAGGGGCAGCAAGGGGGGCTCCGCGCACTGCCCTCGCCTGCAGGCACCGCCCCGAGCACCGGCTCTCCAGCTGGAATTGGCTGGGAACTGTGGCCAATGGAAGCTGCAAGGGCAGGGCCTGCGGGTGGGAACAGTGCACGGAGCCCCCTGGCCTGCAGGTGGAGGCAGCACATGGAGCCCCATAACATGCCGCCTCTCCCCAGGCATGACGTGGACATCCTCCATTCCTGGGAAATGCCGGGGCCGCCTGAGGTCAGCGCCACCCGGAGCCCGCACCCCACAACCCCTCCTGCATCCCACCCCCTGCCCCAGCCTGGAGCCCCCGCCCGCACCCTGAACCCCTCATTTCTGGCCCCAGCCCAGAGCCCGTACCTCTTCCCACACTCCAACTCCCTGCCCCAGCCCGGAGCCCCCTACCACACTCCAAACCCCTCGGCCCCACACCCCAACCCAGAGCTGCCTCCTGCACCCCAAACCCCTCATCCCTGGCTCCACCCCAGAATCCGCACTGCCAGATGGAGTCCTCACCCTCTCCTGCACCTGAGTCCCCTGCCCCAGCCCAGATCTCCCTCCCACACTCCGAACCCCTGTGACCCAGGCCGGAGCCCCCTCCTGCACTCCAAATCCCTCATCCCCGGTGTTACATTCTATACCTTGGGGGAGCATACTGTAATCCCCATATTCCTCATTTTCATATAATCGTGATCTTACATATAAAGTGTGCCTAGTAAGGTATCAGGGGAAAGGTCATGATCTGCAGAAAGTCATTTCTCTATCCATATATGTGTATCATTCATGCATATGAAGTTATGAGAATTGTGTTGTATGGTGGTCACTAAAACATGCTGTAAGTTGGGGAATCAGCCAGATATTAGCTCCCCAGAGGCAACAGCAAGGAAAATAACCAATGCCTGGGCAGGTGTCAAACAACCTATCAAAAGCCATTGTCCAGCAAGGGAGCTACAATGCAATGACTCACCTGCATGAGACCATACAAGGGAAATTGCTCAGCCTTGCTTGGAAAGACTCAGCAATGCTCCCCAGACATGCCTGGACTTGTGCTTCCCAAACACATGGACTGAGGGTATAAAACAGACAGGGTGGACACACACTGGGTCCTTTTCCTGCCCCCACTTTCCCTGCAAGCACCTAAGACACTGAGAAGAATACAAGACTCCAACAGAGGAGATAGGCCCAGGTTTAAGGAACAAACCTGTATACTAAGGACTGCAATATCCAGTGGGGTGAGAAAAACTGCTTAATCTAGATGCTGCCCAGTCTAATAGGGCTGAGAGTTTAGACTGCGTGCTTATATTTTATTTTATTTTGGTAACCACTCTGACTTTTTGCTTATCACTTAATATCACTTAAAATCTACCTTTGTAGTTAATAAATTTGTTTGTTTATTCTATCTGAAGCAGTGCGTTTGGTTTGAAGCGTGTCAGAGACTCTCCTTGGGATAACAAGCCTGGTACATACCAATTTCTATTCAGGGGCATGAAAAATCCACACTCCAAGCAATGTAGTTAAGCCATTGTGTGCAGGAAAGTTAAGAATTTAGGATCCCAGTCTTGACTTTTGAAAGTGTGGTTCCATTATTAAACAACTTTCAAAACATTGAAATCCTCCAAAAAGAATTACATTTCTCCTCTCAGATCTATTTAATATGGTGTTTTAAAGTAATTCTGGTTCAGATTTGGGTCCAGATTAACTGAGAGATTTGGGTCCAGGTTGCACCCCTTGCTAATCTGAGTAGGGGCCACTTTGCAAATGACAGACTATTGCACTCAGTTATGACCTTTGCCCTGTCTTTCTCACCGTGAAGGTGAATAACACCAGGGCCCACTTACCCATCTCCCTGAACAACGGGGCCCTTCGGCTCTATCAGAGCGGCACCTCCCTCGTCCTCCGCACCGACTTCAACCTCAGCATGTCCTATGACTGGAACAACCACCTGAGGATCACCATCCCCAGGGTCTTCTCCAACAGCCTGTGCGGCCTGTGCGGCAACTATAACGGAGACCTCTCCGATGACTTCCGGACCCCGGACGGGGACCTGGCTCCCAGTGTCACCGCCCTGGGGAAAAGCTGGGCAGTGGAAGATGAGGATCAGTTTTGCTGGCACGATTGCATTGGAGGTTGCAGGCCCTGTGCCGCCAGCATAGCCAGAAAGTACAAGGAGGAGGCCTCGTGCGGCCTGATAACCAAGGTCTCAGATGGGCCCTTCAGCCAGTGCCACAGCAAGGTGGATCCTACAGTCTACTTGGACAACTGCGTGTATGATCTGTGCCAGAACGACGGCTACCGGAAGGCCGTGTGTGAGGCCCTGAAGGCCTACGCGGATGCCTGCCAGCTGGAGGGGGTCAGGATTGGGGAATGGAGGCAGCTGGCCAGATGCCGTGAGTACAGATTTGTATGCCAAGGTCTACGGTCTGCTGGTTAGACCGGGGAACCTGGGGCTCAGCACTCTTGAGTTCTAGCCCTGGATCGAGTGGTTTGGGATTGAGCAGCGATTGGGAAATCAGGACTCCTGGGTTCTATTGTACCCACAGTGTTTGTCTGTCTGTGGTATTGCTAAGGTGCCTGTCACTTTGAGTATCTAACGTCCACTGATAACTCATGGATGGTTGGGGTAAAATGATGCCAGTTTTTAAGTCACTCTTCCTACCATGGACCTGATCCTGTAAGGTGCTAAGCACCTCCTGCAGTGTGCTGAGCACTCTCACCTCCTGCTCAGGTCACTGGGATTCGAGGGCTCTCAGAGCCCCACAAGATACGTCTCCCTCTACCTATTTTAAATATTGCTTTTGCTTGGAGAGAACTTGCTGCTAAATCTGTGGGTCCTTCACTCCGCAGCCATGGAGTGCCCCCTGGAGAACAGCCAGTACCAGCTCTGTGGAACAGCCTGCCCATCCACGTGTGTGGACCAGTCTGCCCCCAGCAGCTGCGAAGACCCCTGCGTGGAGAGCTGCCAGTGCAAGGATGGTTTTGTGCTGAGCCAGGGCAAATGCATACCCATGCACGGCTGTGGGTGCCTATTCGAGGGGCGCCCCTATGCCCCCAATGAGAGTTTCTGGGTCAATGAGGCATGTGGGACACGGTGCATATGCAATGCAACCACTAGGCAAGTCGAATGCGTGGCCGCCACGTGCAAACAGTCGGAGAGGTGCGGGCTAGTGAACGGCGTACGAGGCTGTTACCCCTCCAGCTACGCCACCTGCTCTGTGACAAGGAATCTGCACTACACCACCTTTGATGGACAGAGATATGACTTCCAAGGCACCTGCCGCTACCAGCTCACGGCTCTGTGCAAGAAGGCGGAGGGACTGGTGGACTTTGAAGTCTACTTCCAGCAGAACAATACCGCTCCTGTACAGATCAAGGTGTATCAGACCAACCTCAGGGTCAGCAATCAATTCCCTGGGAAAGTCCTGGTGAGTTTCTCAAATTGTCTCTAATCTCTCTAAAACTTTTGCGGAAAGTCACCTGTGTGATCCAGAAAACTTGCAGACAATGCATGGAAGGATTTTGAAATATAGGGTGAATATATTATTCTATAACCAGGGAGCCAATGGAGATATTTATGGATTGCGGTGATGTGGTTACACTTTGGATGTGTGAGAAGGTGTCTGAATCATAGAATCGTAGGGCTGGAAAGTACCTCGAGAAGTCATCTAGTCAAGTCCCCGGCACTCATGGCAGGATTAAGTATTATCTAGACCATCCCTGACAGGTGTTTGTCTAACCTGCTCTTAAAAATCTCCAATGATGGATATTCCACAACCTCCCTGGGCAATTTATCCAAGTGATTTACAACCCTGGGAGTTAGGAAGTTTTTCTTAATGTTCAACCTAAATCTCCCTTGCTGCAATTTAAGCCCATTGCTTTTTCTCCTATCCTCAGAGTTTAAGGAGAACAGTTTTTCACCCTCCTCCTTGTAACAACCTTTTAGGTATTTGAACAACAAGGAGTCCGGTGGCACCTTAAAGACTAACAGATTTATTTGGGCATAAGCTTTCGTGGGTAAAAAACCTCACTTCTTCAGATGCATGGAGTGAAAGTTATAGATGCAGGCATTATATAACCTCACAAGTGGAGAACCAGTGTTCATAGGGCCAATTCGATCAGAGTGGATGTAGTCCACTCCCAATAATAGATGAGGAGGTGTCAATTCCAGGAAAGGCAAAGCTGCTTTTGTAGTGAGCCAGCCACCCCCAGTCCCTATTCAAACCCAAATTAATGGTGTTAAACTTGCAAATGAATTTTAGTTCTGCTGTTTCTCTTTGAAGTCTGTTTCTGAAGTTTTTTTGTTTAAAAATAGTTACTTTTAAATCTGTTATAGAATGTCCAGGGAGATTGAAGTGTTCAGTTGAGTCCTAATCAGCGCAGAGTAGAGCAGAAGAATTACTTCTTGTGCCTTGCTTAAAACACTTTTGGTAATACATCCCAGAATGTTTGCTTTTTCTGCATCAGTGTTACACTGTTCAATCACATTTAGCTTGTGATCCATTATGACCCCCAAATCCCTTTCTGTAGTACTCCTTCCTAGGCAGTCATTTCCCATTTGTATGTGTGCAACTGATTGATTGTTGTTTCCTAAGTGGAGCACTTTGCATTTGTTACTCCTGGGGAAATATCTGTCTCGCATAATTTTGTATTTTCCCACATAAAAAACATTTTGCATTAGAAGTTCTGCAATTCTGCTTTTTGCCCACCAGAGGCTGCTGTGGCACAGAAACAAATGTATTTTATGTGGGAAAATACTAAATTCTATGGCGAGTGATGCAGAATTCCCCCATGAGCAGCACCTTGCCCGTGGAGCCAGTTTAGGACAGAGTGGGGCACACAGGGCTGCTGGGGGGGTCACAGACTGGGATTCAGAATGACTTGTAGGGGGGACAGACTGGCACATGGGCTCAGGAGCTAGTTGGGTGACAGCGTTGAGCCTGGGGAGGGGGGAGGGAGGCTGCAGAGACCCGTGGGGATGAGGGGTGTGGGGATAGGGGCAGACGTGCCTGACTGAATGGCAGAGGCTTGGGGTCATCCAGGGTCTTCATGGGGGAGGCTTCCCAACACCCTGATAATCCCCCCCCCCCCAAAGAAAAACCTTCCACCCATACCCAACACTCTCCAGGTTCACTCCTAGGCCCCTTCTCTCTCCCTGAGGTCCTCCGTTACTCCTGACTCCCCAAGCCTGTGCCCTGCTTCTGACAGGTGCAGGAAATACAGTTCTGTATTGTCATTTAAATGAATTACACAAAGTTCTGTATGAATATGCCTAATAGGAATCTATTTGTCAAAAATAACTTTACCAGAATCTTTTTTTTTTTTTTTTTTTTTGGTCTGTATTGTTACAGACATACTTACTGACAGATATTTTGAAATAAATTACCAAAATAATTGAAACTGGCATGATTATATTGTGTTATTTTGACAAATAAGATATGCAGAATTTTGCAGAATTGTCAAACATTGTGTGCAAAATTTTTAATTTGGGGGGGCAGAATTTATAATTTTGGGGCACAAAATTCTCTCAGGAGTAATTTATCCTTATTGAATTTCATCCTATTTACTTCAAACCATTTCTCCAGTTTGTCCAGATCATTTTGAATTTTAATCCTATCCTCCAAATCACTTTCAAACTCTCCCAGCTTGGTATTGTCCACAAACTTTATAAGTGTCCTCCCTATGCCATTATCTAAATCAGTGATGAAGATATTGAATAGAACCAGACCCCAAATGGATCCTTGCAGGATCCCCCTTGATATGCCCTTCCAGCTTGACTGTGATCCACTGATAACTATTCTCTGGGAATGGTTTTCCAACCCGTTATACACCCACCTTATAGTAGCTCCATCTAGGTGGTATTTCTCTAGTTTGTCTATGAGAAGGTCACGCAAGACAGTATCAAAAGCCTTACTAAATTCAAGATATACCACATCTACCTCTTCCCTCCCATCCACAAGTGTCCACACTGTCAGAGTCTGCTCTCATCCCCAAAGGGGCACCTCCTTGTGGCCGCAGCTTGGAATTAGCTCTGCCTTTCTGAAGCCTCGTCCTGTGAGTGCTCATTCTATGGGCAGGTCTACACTTACTTCCTGGTCCGGCTGTAAGCAATCGATCTTCTGGGATCGATCCCGGAAGTGCTCACCGTCGACGCTGGTATTCCAGCTCGGCGAGAGGAGTACGCGGCATCGACGGGAGAGCCTGCCTGCCATGTCTGGACCCGCGGTAAGTTCGAACTAAGGTACTTCGCATTCAGCTACGTTATTAACGTAGCTGAATTTGCGAACCTTAGTCAGGGCCGGCTCTAGGATTTTTGCCGCCCAAGGCAAAAACAATTTTGGCCGCCCCCCCCCCCCCCGTTTTTTAATTACCCCACCCCCGGCCCCGCCTCAACTCCTCCCCTTCCCTGCCTCCTCCCCCCAGGCTCTCAAGCCTAGGAGGGAGGGGGAGAAGCGCCGCGGCCGCTCGGGATCTCCCCCTCCCTCCCAGGTTTGAGAGCCTGGGAGGGAGGGGGAGACTCCGAGTGGCAGCAGCGCGCGAAACGGCTGTTTTGCGTGCCGCGGCTGCTCGGGATCTCCCCCTCCCTCCCAGGTTTGAGAGCCTGGGAGGGAGAGGGAGACCCCGAGCGGCCGCGGCGTGCGAAACAGCTGATTCGCGCGCCGCTGCTCCCCCTCCCTCCCACCCAGGCTTGAGAGCCTGGGAGGGAGGGCGAGTAGCGGCGCGCGAGCAGCAGCAGCAGCGGAGGTGAGCTAGGGCGGCCAGGGCACATTTTTAGGGGCGGCATTCTGGCGCCGGCCATGCCGCCCCTAAAAATGTGCCGCCCCAAGCACCAGCTTGTTTTGCTGGTGCCTAGAGCTGGCCCTGACCTTAGTTCGAAGTGGGGGGTTAGTGTGGACCAGGCCTAAGACACTCTCTCTCTACCTGAACTCGATGGCTCCCTCCTTGTGGCTTGGTCCTCCGGTTAGGTCACTGTAGTTTCTCCTTTCTGGGAGGTTTGTGTACCATGTGTCCCCTACTGTCCCAGGCAGTCTTCCAATTCACTGCCCCTCAATGGTGCCACATCCCCAGTGGCTGGTAGGGGAACGGGGGCTCACCCTCATCTTTGCATTCCAGCCCAGGGACCCTGAAACCAGCAGCTAAGGTCTATCCTGTCCCATGCCTTGTTTCTGATTCCTTGGATTGCTTCCTATGTTGCCTCTATCAGCCTCCATCTCCACCCTTCTCCGGCTACACCCTTCCCTCCTGGCCAAGCCTCACCTCTCCCTAGCCTCAGAGAGTGACTGCAGACCTCCTCCCTGGAGCCCCCTTCTGCCCTAAGCTACCTTGCTTTATACCAGCCCCACCTGTTCCTGTTCAGCTTCACCCTTTAATTAGTTCATTGCTCCCTGGCTCCTCCTCCAGGTGCATCTTAGGTGGTTAATTGGCCTGTCTAGCCACCTTAGCCCTTTCAGGGGCAGGTGTGGGGTGAGCACTCCCTCACAGTGTCAATAGCATCCAGCAGAGGTGGGAACCTGGGGAGCTGGGGCTCAAGTAGAACAGAGAGGAGGGAACTGCAATAGCTAATGACAAGGGAAATTCAAGTCTGGGTAGAGCTGGGATTCAGGCAAGCTGTAGGGAAGGAAGCAGGCCGGACTGGATGATTATTTGAACAGAGGTGGCTTATTATTGTAATCATGGGCCAGAGTTCTGTGATGGGGTGAGAGGTTCCAGCAGAGGCAAGTGATGTTTCATATCCCATGTGTCTTGCTTTAACAGGTGAATAGTTTCCTGATGAATCTTCCCTTCAACCTCGTTGATAAGAAAATCTCTGTGTATAGAAATGGCTGGGCCACAGTGATCCATTCAGACTTTGGCCTCACTGTTACCTTTGCCGGGTGGTCAGGACGCATCACGGTCACTCTGCCAGGGACCTACACGGGAGCCGTGTGTGGTCTGTGTGGCAACTTCAACAGTGACAGGGAGGATGACATGCTCATGAGGGATGGCACACTGGCACCAAGTCCTGTCAGCTTTGGCCAGAGCTGGAAGGTGGGCGACCTCCCAGGATGCTCTGCAATAATGATACCACCATGCGCAAGTGTAGAGGCTATTGAAAAACTACAACGAGGTAGCAGAGGGCAGTGTGGGTTCATCCTCCACAAGAGTGGCCCCTTCAGAGGATGTCACAGCAAAGTGGACCCCCATGGATACTTCGTAGACTGTGTACACGGCTATTGTGTCCTCAGTGGGCGGGAGAGTAACGTCTGCCAGGCCATTGCTGGCTATGCTGAGGCATGTCAGGAAGCTGGAGCTATGGTGCATCCCTGGAGGACTACGACATTCTGCTGTGAGTCCCCCATGTTCACCACTGCCTGCCCCATGGGGATCACTATTCCAAGTTGGCTGGTAGATGTTGGTTTAAATGCTGAGCTCATGAAGTGATGTAGAACATTTCTTAATTAACAAAGGAGCCCAAAGTATGGGTACAGCACAGGCAGTGGCTGTAGAAGCTGCCCCCTCACGGTGCCCTATCAATGTGCTCCACCCCAGGCCAGAGGGGCACTGTCTAGAGATAGAATCATAAAAGATTAGGGTTAGAAAAAACCTCAGGAGGTCATCTAGTCCAAAACCCTTCTCAAAGCAGGACCAACCCCAACTAAATTATCCCAGCCAGAGTTTTGTCAAGCTGGGGCTTAAAAACCTCTAAGGATGGAGATTCCACCACCTTCCTAGGTAAACCATTCCAGTGCTTCACCACCCTCCTAGTGAAATAGTTTTTCCTAATATCCAACCTAGACCTTCCCCACTGCAACTTGAGAGCATAGCTTCTTGTTCTGTCATTTGCCACCACTGAGAACAGCCGAGCTCCATCCTCTTTGGAACCCCACTTCAGATAGTTGAAGGCTGCTATCAAATCCCACCTCTCTTCTCTTCTGCAGACTAAACAAGCCCAGTTCCCTCAGCCTCTCCTCATAAGTCATGTGCCCCAGCTCCCTAATCATTTTCGTTCCGCTGGACTCTCTCCAATTTGTCCACATCTTTTCTGTATTGGGGGAACCAGAACTGGATGCAATACTCCGATGTGGCTTCACCAGTGCCGAATGGAGGGGAATAATCACTTCCCTCGATCTGCTGGCAATACTCCTACTAATGCAGCCCAATATGCCGGTAACCTTCTTGGCAACAAGGGCACACTGCTGACTCAGATCCAGCTTCTCATCCACTGTAATTCCCAGGTCCTTTTCTGCAGAACTGCTGCTTAGCCAGTCGGTCCCCAGCCTGTAGCGGTGCATGGAATTCTTCCATCCTAAGTGCAGGACTCTGCACTTGTCCTTGTTGAACCTCATCAGATTTCTTTTGGCCCAATCCTCTATAATTTGTCTAGGTCCCTGTGTATCCTATCCAACTCTCCAGCGTATCTACCACTCCTCCCAGTTTAGTGTCATCTGCGAACTTGCTGAAGGTGCAATCTATCCCATCATCCAGATCATTAATAAATATGTTGAACAAAACTGGCATCAGGACCGACCCCTGGGGCACTCCGCTTGATACTGGCTGCCAACTAGACATTGAGCCGTTGATCACTACCTGGCCAGCCTGAAAATCTAGCCAGCTTTCTATCCACCTTATAGTCCATTCATCCAATCCATACTTTTTTTAACTTCCTGGCAAGAATTCTGTGGGAGATGGTATCAAAAGCTTTGCTAAAGATGTAGTGGTGCCTTTCATAGCCCATCTTGTCCTTGGCTTATCTGCTGACACTGGGACATAATTAGCGCTGGGACATGGTGATGACTCACTAATTGAGATGTCTTTCCACTAGGAACTGGTCTGGGAACCCACCAACTCATGTCCCATAAGTCATCATCTGGGAATGAGTTTTAGGCACTATTGACCTGGACTCAAAGTAAAAAGCTAGTGGTGAAAAGATCTTCAGAACTATTCCAGGTCCATGGGCCCTCCACTCCTTACACCTTGACCTTGGTCCAAATTGGAAGCCTAGCCTTAGGAAAAAGATTTACTGTATCCCATTGCCTGGTGTTGTGTTTTTTTTTTTGAGCAACCAGATAACCAGACCTGGAACTGGATTACACATGGTGCCTTTTATTAATTAACCAAACCAAGGAAATAGAAAAGTAGGAGCTTGAATGAAATTGCATGTTCTGTGTTGGTTCATTGCATACATTGCTAATGCACTATGTGAGCTAACTTTTTGTTCTAATTACAGCTCCGTCCTGTCCCCTGAACAGTCACTATGAATTCTGCAGCAGCAGCTGCGATCTGACATGCAGCAACCTCTATGCCCCGGTGCAATGCACGACCCAGTGTAAGGAAGGCTGCATGTGTGACAAGGGCTTTGTTCTCAGTGGTGACCTCTGCGTCCCCATTTCCCAGTGCGGATGCCTCCACAGGGGACTTTACTACCAGTCCATGGAGACCTTCCACCCAAGTGGTTCATGCAAGGAGCAGTGCATATGTCAGGCTGGTGGGGAGGTTGTGTGTAGGGAATTCTCCTGCGGCACTGGTGAGGAATGCGGGGTGGTGGACGGCATCCAGAAATGCCACCCGTTTCGATCTGCAACCTGTTCTGCCTCTGGCCATCCCCACTACCTCTCTTTCGATGGGGTCCCCTTTGACTTCCAAGGCACCTGCACCTACGTCCTGGCCAAGACCTGCACTGATGCCAGTGACCTTACACCATTCACTATCAGCGTAGAGAAAGAATCTTGGGGCAGCTGGAACATCTCCATGGCCAAGCTGGTGTCCATCCAGGTGTATGGGATCACACTCACCCTGCTGCAGAGCAAACAGGGGCTCATCATGGTAAGTTCTTCTCCAGATCCTCATGTAGATCGTTCTGAGTGTCCCTTTGTGGCCAGAGGTTTCTGCATGTGGTCTGCCTCCGCTTCCCCTCTTGGACTCCTCAACAACTCACAAAAGGTTTTTACAAGTCCAATAGCAACAGCCCTCCTAAGGGTCTCATTCAAATAGGAGTTTTCACATACAGCCATTCACCGCCTTATCTGGTCATTCCCAGGCATTGCCTGACTGCCGTCTCACTCCCCTACTTTCAGGTTTCTCTGTGGGAGCCTACTCACTGCCAGCAGCCTCTCTATTCCCCTCTTTCTCCCTGAGAACTCTCTCTGCTGGACCAGGAGCCTGGCTTCTTCCTGCTTCTCTTACAGGGGACACATATGATTCCTGCTCAGATGTGCCTACTTAGTAATAAGGATTGGCCGCGAGCCACTGAGGGGCAGGCCACCCTGCTACAAGGTTCATATACCAGGCTCATCCACATGGTATTTGAGCCCCTCCCAGAAATACATTAAGCAATGTTACTTACATCTGCCACATGTTTGTTCTCTCCTCATCTCCCCAGGAAAGATGTATGTGCAGTGGGGTGTTTTGTTGTGGATTTTTTTATAATGATAAATGTATACGCATGTTGCCATATATATATATATATATATATATATATATATATATATATATATATATATATATATATATATATATATAATGTTAGAGAAAGGTGGTCTAAGAACGCACCTTGCACTTGGAAAGGAGGGTGGCCAGGTTTGTGAGGGTCCTTAGTTCCTGAGACGGTTCATTCTCCAGACTTCATTCTCAACTCCTAATAAAGCTTCGTCTCCGGCAGAGACAAAGTTTATCCTTATTGATGTGATTTCCATTGTGCCAATGGAAGAAAGTTGTCAACCACAGTCTTCAACCTGGAGGTTTAATTCCTCTTTTAGATAGCCTGGGCACAGGCCACTGAGCACCTTGGGATAAGGACTGAGGACTTGAACTGGATTCCTTGTTCTATGGGAAGCCAGGATAGGGAGTGGAGGACAGGTTTGATGTGTACAGCAGCCAGTGTTGCTGAGGAGGCATGCTGCAGAGTTGTGTAGCACTTGAATATTCCTAAGTGCTGAATGCTTCATGCCCGGGTATACCACCTTGCTATATAGTCCAGCAGGGAGGCGACAAAGCCGTGAATGGTTGAAGCCCGGTCATCATCTGTCAGAATGGGATGCTGTCTCCTACCCAGCTAGAGATGGTAGAAAGTGCTACTCATGGATGCTGCTATGTCAAAGCTTCTCTTGGGTGAGATGAGCATCCTCCAGCTCAGCTCCATCTTTGCCTCCCTTCTTGGTTATACCCCTATCTATGAGTATTAATTATTTGGTGAACCCCCTCCACATACCTCACATTTTGCAAACATGGGGTAAAATTCCTCCCCATTTTATCTCCATTGGCCTCTGTGTTGAAGAATCTGTCCCATGGCCCTAGTGCCCTGTGAAGCCAGCAGTCTAATTTGGGGCAAATTGAACACATAGGAAATTGTTTGAGATAGGAGAGGGAGGGAAGGGGTGAAGGAAGGAGGCATCACCAGGGAAGTGGTTTTTTAGGCGGGGGGGGGGGAGATGGAGAAGAAGTAGGAGACTGTTCTGAGTCCAGGAGTTGGCATGAGAAGGAGCAGGCCAAACATTGGTTGAGGAGTTGGGGAAGGTAAAGAGAGAGGATGAGGAGGAAGGGAGGTGCCTGGCAGATGAGATCAGAAATGTAAGTCAGGGTGACAATGTCAAGAGCTTGGAAGGTGAGGACAAATCATTGCAAAGTGAAATCGGGAGTCATGAGTCATTCTGGATTTAACCCATGGTGTCAGTGAGAGCTGGATCTCAAAACTTGTCCATAGCCCCTACCCACACATGCAGTGTCCATCCTACCTGCTCACAGGGGAATGTGCTGTCTTTTCCAGGTGGACGGGGTATCCCACAATCTCCCCGTGATAATGGTCAATGGGCAGCTCCGAGCATATCAGCATGGCACTAATGTCCTGGTGCAAACCGACTTTGGCCTCACTGTGAGCTACGACCTGGTTTACCAGACCAGAGTCACCATCCCAGGGAGCTACCATGGCCAGACGTGCGGCCTGTGTGGGAACTACAACGGACAGCAGGACAAGGAGTTCCTGCTCCCCAGTGGCAGGACAGCCCCTGATGCAGCAGCATTTGGCTCTGCTTGGGAAGTCCAGATCCCAGGAGCATCCTGTACAGACAGATGTGCTGGAAACAGCTGTCCAGTTTGCGAAGAGAAGAAGAAGGAGGTCTTCAAAAGGCGCAACTACTGTGGGCTGCTCACAGACCCCGACGGCCCCTTTGCAGCCTGCCACGGCATGGTCAGCCCCAGTGTGTATCAGAGCAACTGCCTGTATGATCTGTGCCTGGGCAACGGGGATGCACAGGTTCTGTGCCAGAGCATCCACAGCTACGTGACGGCCTGCCAAGAGTCCGGGGCCCCCATCCTGCCCTGGAGGAACACCTCCTTCTGCCGTAAGTGCGCTGATAGTATAGTAGCTATGGGATACCCTGGGGAAGGGAGGGGGTCATGTTACTGGGCATCTTGTTCCAGGCCTCTGGGCTTCTTCTGGAACTCTTCTGGGTGGGAACCATCAATCTCATGTTTCCATCTAAAGGTGCCCTGTTCCTCTCCTCCCTGTCCTGCTCTCCTCTCCTTCATGTCTGTTCTCTAGGCCATGGTGTGAGATCTTTCCAGCCATCATTTATTTCTCTCTCTATTTAAGCTGTGAGCTGCCCAGTGAACAGCCACTATGAGGTCTGCGCCGACCTCTGCACCTCCACCTGCACTGGAGACATCATGGACTGCCCGGAGACCTGTGCTGAAGGCTGCCAGTGTGACGATGGCTTCTTCTTCGATGGCCAGGGCTGTGTGACTCTGCAGAGGTGTGGGTGTTTCAAGCAGGGGAGATACTACAAGGTACAGCCTCAAGTAGTCTGGGTCTGATGTAAATTTTTTTCTCCTATATCTTAATCCCTACACTAGTCAGGAACAGGGTTTGCTATAGTGGATCAGAGCATTGGCCTATCCAGCCTGGCATCCCCACTTTGTTAATACCCAATGCCCAAATCACCAAGAAAAGCAAGATTTGATTCCCTTTGTCCGGTGTGGGGAAACTGAGGCATAGAGGGGGGCAGTTTTGCTCAACACCACCCAGTGAATGAGTAGCAGATGGGAGGTTAAAACCTAGGCATTGTCCTGTCCCTCAGCCCAATTCTTAGCTCATTAGAAAGCCTCTCTCTTTAATGTTAAGAGAAATAATATTATGACACAATAGTTTTTCCACACACCTCACCACACAGCTCTGAGTTTAGCACAGCCAGAAATAACCATTTCCAGTTACATTGCGTTATTTCCTGCTTCCCAAACATCCCATCAGCCCAGTGAGACGGTCCTGATGAATGAGTGCCAGCAAAGCTGCACCTGCATTCCTGCCCGAGGGGTGACCTGCAAAGCCCACAGCTGCACCAGTGGAGAAACCTGCCAGATCAGAGATGGCATCATGGACTGCATCAGCCAAGGTAAAGGAGAGTCACTGATTGAAACATGCCCTGAGAGGTTCTTGCACAAGCAGTGAGTAAAGTCATTTCAATTATGTCTCCTCACCCTTCTCACTCTCTCTCCTCCTTTATTTAGCCTGGAACGCTGACCTGTAATATTAGAGAATTTCGACTTGAAAGATGGAAACACTTGTTGGGTCAGAGTCTCTGCTGCATCCATCTTCTGATGTGCACAGCAGAGCCAAGTGGGCAGCTGTCAGGAAGCTGATCACACTCGTAGATCTTCTTCCTGGCTGTAGCCTAGGGGCTGCTCTAAATTGGAGCCTACTGGCTATGGGGGCCATTAGTCAGCTGGGCACTGTCAGAGCCCAGCACATCCCAGCCACTCTCCTTTGCCTGCTCCATGCTGCCCACAACATGCCCATAGGTGGTGTACCACCTCTGCCGGGCATTGCGGGGAAGGAGACATAGGAGCCGGTTTTGCTGTGGTCACACACATGCAGAGATTTCCTCAGCATGGGACTCGTGGGAGGTTTGTGAATGATGCAAAGGAAGTGTGTATGGGGAGAGAGGAAGAGAGACAGAGGAGTGCATGGTGATAGATATAACGATATGTGTGGGGGGAGAGATGAAAAAATAGATAGGTGTTACTGATTAGTCTGCTGTTTCTTGTCTTTCTATTGTCTTTCCCCATTAGTTATTCCAAAGCCATCCTGCAGTGTGGTCAGCTGCAGGGAAGGAACAATTTGTAAGATGATAAATGAGCAGCCAAAGTGTGTGCCAGTCTCTCGGGGCACGTGCTGGGCTGGGGGATACTTTCATTACCACACCTTCGATGGATGGGCGTACGATTTCCATGGCAACTGCACCTACACCATGGCCAAGACCTGCAGGGATGCCTCCGGCCTGCCCTCCTTCCATGTCATGGCCAAGAGCGAGAACAGTGGGAACACACAGGTCTTCTACAGTGGGTCGGTGACTGTCCAGGTGGATGGAGTCACTGTCACAGCAGCCAGGGCTGAAGCCGGCTTTGTGTGGGTGAGTGCTGGGCGCGCACATCCACTCTGCTCTTATGTCCACCCTGTAGGCTTTGCTAAATAGAGGGCAGGAAACTGCAGCCCCCACCACAGACGGGGCATGTTGTGGGTAGGACAGAGCAGGCAAAGGAGCAAAGGAGAGTGGCTGGGAGGTGATGGGGCCCTGACAGTGCCCAGCTGGCTAATGGCCCCTATGGGACCACAGCCAGTCAGTTCCATTTAAAGCAGCCCCCAGGCTACGCCCAACGTAGACAAGGCCCAGTGTGGTCAGTAGTTAGATAGGTTCCCTTTGCAATGAAGTAATCCAAAGCTTTGCAGTGGGGAGTCTTGTTGAAGTAGTAGGGTGTGCTCTGCTGCTGTATCAGTGCTGTTCCTTAAGTCCCAACACTGTGCTAGTGGATGGGTAGGCTTCCTAATAGGGGCACCCTGTGCTCGGAGTCAGTGCTGACACCAATGGCCAGCAGGCGCTGTGGTGAGCTGCAGGGAGCGGGGTGGGCCACCTAAAAGGGAACATTGTCCTGGCCAGTCAGTGCTGACCCCAATGCCTATCTAGCAGGTGCTGTGTGGCAGGGAGTGATGTGGGAGGTCAGTTGGGGGCACTGTCCCTCAGAGTCACAGCATGGCGCTACAGAGTGCTGTACTGAAGGGTGCGGGGTGCATAACTCGGTGTGGGGAGCTGTCGGCTCTGTCTCAAGCACATGGGATCTGCATGCCAGATAAAGTGTAGACCTGAGCATTTGGTCATTACCTATCCCCAGCGCATCATGCAAGAGCAGGGCCAGTATTCCAGCTATTGTGGGCAAATCCCAGCTCCGCTGAGTCCATCCTGTCACAAATTCCCCAGCAGTTTCTAATGTAACAGAGATCCCTCTGAGACCCCACCTGAGGAGAATCCCCACTCCTGGATCCGGGAAGACGTTGCCTGAACTCTAAGATACGGGGAAACTGAGGCACAGCTAGGCAGCTCGGGGCTTTGCCCTACAGAGCCTGCTCCAACCTGAGGTACCTCAGGGACCCTAGAACATTGTACACAGCTCCTTGAGACCTCTTGCCCCTCAAGTGCTCCTCCTAAGGGCTCTCACCCATGCAGCATTGTTCCCACAAGAGCAGCTCCCTCATGGTTCTAACCAATGCAGCCCCCGTCCCCTAGAGTAGCTCCCACTCATTCTTCTCCTCAGTCCTTTTGTCTACAACAGGCTACACCACAATCATGGATATAATGTAGGACCTGGTTGGAAAAATCCTATGAATAGCAATGGGGCCAAATCACAATTTCCAGTGAATCTGGACACAAACTTGAACCAAATTTGGATTAAAACATCACATTAGATAGAGCTGGCCTGAGAAAGCTAATTCCACTGGCAGAAAGATTTCAATATTTTGAAAATTAGCTTCATTCCAGTATGGAACGAAATATGGAACGAAACTCATAAATTACTACATTTTCTATGAAGACGAATGGAGCCCCAGCTCCAGGTCAGTCCGCCCAGCAGGCTGCTGAGGAGCTGGTGGCAGGAAAAAACAGACAGGTTTTGAAATCGGCCTTGTTTCCATCAGAACTCCTTGGAAAAGGAACGATCTTCTCAAAACGCTTTTGATTTTGATGAATAGGCAAATACTAGTGAAAAACTATATCAGAGTAGAGCTCAGTATGTACATGACAGACCTGTGCTCTTGATTGTGACCTTTCCCCTTTCTTTCTCACCGTGAAGGTGAATAACACCAGGGCCCACTTACCCATCTCCTTGAACAACGGGGCCCTTCGGCTCTATCAGAGCGGCACCTCCCTCGTCCTCCGCACCGACTTCAACCTCAGAGTGACCTATGACTGGAACAACCACCTGAGGGTCACCGTCCCTAATGACTTCTCCGGCAGCCTGTGCGGCCTGTGCGGCAACTATAACGGGGACCCCTCCGATGACTTCCGGACCCCGGACGGGGATCTGGCTCCCAGTGTCGCTGCCCTGGGGAAAAGCTGGGTGGTGGAAGATGAGGATCAGCTTTGCTGGCACGATTGCATTGGAGGTTGCAGGCCCTGTGACCCCAGCATTGCCAGAAAGTACAAGGAGGAGGCCTTGTGCGGCCTGATAACCAAGGTCTCAGATGGGCCCTTCAGCCAGTGCCACAGCAAGGTGGATCCTACAGTCTACTTGGTCAACTGCGTGTACGATCTGTGCCACAACGACAGCTACCGGAAGGCCCTGTGTGAGGCCCTGAAGGCCTACGTGGATGCCTGCCAGCTGGAGGGGGTCAGGATTGGGGAATGGAGGCAGCTGGCCAGATGCCGTGAGTACAGATTTGTATGCCAAGGTCTACGGTGTGCTGGTTAGACTGGGGAACCTGGGACTCAGCACTCTTGAGTTCTAGCCCTGGTTTTGGGAGGGGGCGTGATCGAATGGTTTGGGATTGAGCAGCGATTGGGAAATCAGGACTCCTGGGTTCTATTGTACCCACAGTATTTGTCTGTCTGTGGAACTGCTAAGGTGCCTGTCACTTTGAGTATCTAACGTCCACTGATAATACATGGGAGCTGGGGTAAGATGACAGTTTTTAAGTCACTCATAGAATCATAGATTCTAAGCCAGTGGTTCTCAACCTATTTGCTATTGTGGACTGTATATGCAGCTCTCTAGGTGTTATATGGGCTGCATCCACACAATATATATATTACCTGTACAGGTCTGTCTCATCTTATGCTGGGGTTATGTTCCATGGTCAGCGCGTAAAGCGAAAACCGCGTATAGTCAAAATTACATTGAGTGTAATGGTGGGTGGAATCGCCCGCACTACAGGAACAGTATTTAAATTTAGTTATAAACTGGGGACGCATCGGTTGGAAGTAACGGAAGAGGAGAAGGACCTCGGAGTCCTGGTTGATCGCAGGATGACTATGAGTCGGCAATGTGACGTGGCCGTGAAAAAAGCTAATGCGGTCTTAGGATGCATTAGGCGAGGTATTTCTAGTAGGGATAAGGAGGTGCTGGTTCCGTTATACAAGGCACTGGTGAGACCTCATTTGGAGTACTGTGTGCAGTTCTGGTCTCCCATGTTTAAAAAGGATGAACTCAAACTGGAACGGGTACAGAGAAGGGCCACTAGGATGATCCGAGGAATGGAAAACCTGTCGTATGAAAGGAGACTCGAGGAGCTCGGTTTGTTTACCCTAACCAAAAGAAGGCTGAGGGGGGATATGATTGCTCTCTTTAAATATATCAGAGGGATAAATACCAGGGAGGGAGAGGAATTATTTCAGCTCAGTACTAATGTGGACACGAGAACAAATGGATATAAACTGGCCGTCGGGAAGTTTAGGCTTGAAATTAGATGAAGGTTTCTAACCATCAGAGGGGTGAAGTTCTGGAACAGCCTTCCGAGGGAAACAGTGGGGGCGAAAGACCTCTCTGGCTTTAAGATTAAGCTTGATAAGTTTATGGAGGGGATGGTTTGATGGGATAACGTGATTTTAGTCAATAGGTCAATAACGTGCCATCGCTGGTAATTAGTAACAATGGTCAATGATGGGATATTAAAAGTTACTAGAGAGAACATTTTCCGGAGGGTCTGGCTGGAGAATCTTGCCCGCATGCTCGGGGTTCTGCTGATCGCCATATTTGGGGTCGGGAAGGAATTTTCCTCCAGGGTAGATTGGCAGAGGCCCTGGAGGTTTTTCGCCTTCCTCCGCAGCATGGGGCAGGGGTCGCTTGCTGGAGGATTCTTTGTGACTTGAAGTCTTTAAATCATGATTTGGGGACTTCAACAGCTGAGTCAAGGGAGAGAATTATTCCAGGACTTCAACAGCTGAGTCAAGGGAGAGAATTATTCCAGGTCAGCTTTTGTGGCCTGCATCATGCGGGAGGTCAGACTAGATGATCATAATGGTCCCTTCTGACCTTAAAGTCTGAGTCTATGAGTCTAAATTGTTATTTTTCTCTTTTTTTTGTTTTTTGTTTTTGCCGACCGCGTAAAGCTGAATTTGTGCATGTTAAATGCGCGTAAGATGCGACAGACCTGTATGGCCCGGAGGATGTCACATAGGATGACAAGACAGCAAATGTGAAAAATTGGGACAGGGGGTGGGGGGTAATAGGAGCCTATATAAGAAAAAGACCCCAAAATCGGGACTGTCCCTATAAAATCGGGACATCTGGTCACCCTAATGTCACATGGGCTAGAGCGACCTGTGGACCTCGGGTTGAGAACCACTGCTCTAAGGCCCGAAGGGACCATGATGTTAATCTAGTCTGACCTCTTGCACGTTGCAGCCCACAGAACCTCTCCCACCCACTCCTGTAACCGACCCCTAACCTCTTGCTGAGTTACTGACATCCTCAAATCTTGATTTAAAGACTTCAAATTCCAGAGAATCTGTCATTTACACTTGTTTAAACCAGCAAGTAACCTGTGGCTCAAGATGCAGCGGAAGGCAAATAATCTCTAGGGTCTGCCAATCTGACCTGGGGGGGAAATTCCTTCCTGACCTCAAATATGGCAATCAGCTGGACCCTGATCATGTGGGTGAGACCCACCAGCCAGACACCTGGGAAAGAATTCTCTGTTGTAACTCAAAACCCTCCCCATGTAGTGTCCCATCACTGGCTGTTGGAGACATTGCTGCTACCACTCGCAGATCAGCTACATGCCTTTGTGGGCAGTCGCATCATACCTTCCCATCCATAAACTTATCAAGCTCAGTCTGGAAGCCAGTAAGGTGTTATGCCCTTATTGCTCCCCTTAGAATGCTGTTCCAGAACTTCACTCCTGTGATGGGTATCATCTAATTTCTAGGCTAAACTTGTTGATGACCAGTTGATGTCCATTTGTTTTTGTGTCAACATTGGCTCTTAATTTAAGTAACTCCTCTCCTCCCTGGTGTTTATTCCTCTGATGTATTTATAGAGAGCAATCATATCTCCCTTCAGCCTTTTTTTGATTAGACTAAACAAGCCAAGTCTTGTCTCATAAGGTAGGTTTTCCATTCCTTGGATCATTCTAGTCGTCCTTCTCTGCATGTGAATTAATCTTTCTTAAACATGGGAGACCAGAATTGCACACACTATTCCAGATGAGGTCTCACTGGTGCCTTGTATAATGGTACTAACGCTTCCCTGTCTCTACTGGCAATCCCTCTCCTGATGCATCCTAGGACTGCATTAGCCTTTTTTCACAGCCGCATTGGTGGCTCTTAGCCATCCTGTGATCAACCAATACACCCAGGTCTTTCTCCTCCTCTGTCACTTCCAACTGATACATCCCCAGCTTATAACAAGGGGATGTATCATTGGGGGGGAGGGATAGCTCAGTGGTTTGAGCATTGGCCTGCTAAACCCAGGGTTGTGAGTTCAATCCTTGAGGGGGCCACTTGGGGATCTGGGGCAAAATCAGTACTTGGTCCTGCTAGTGAAGGCAGGGGGCTGGACTCGATGACCTTTCAAGGTCCCTTCCAGTTCTAGGAGATGGGATATCTCCATTAATTATTTATTATTATTATAACAAAAATTCTTGTTATTAGTCTGTAAATGCATGACCTTGCACTTTGCACTATTAAATGTCATCCCATTTCTATTACTCCAGTTTTCAAGGTCATCCAGATCTTCTTGTATGATATTCCGGTCCTCCTCCTTATTGGTAATACCTCCCAACTCTGTGTCATCTGCAAATTTTGTTAACACACTCCTACTTTTTGTGCCAATGTCATTAATAAAAATGTTAAATAAGATTGATCCCAAGACCAATCCCTGAGGAACTCCACTATTAACCTTCCTCCAGCCTGACAATTCACCTTTCAATATGTCCTGTTGTAGTCTCCCCTTTAACCAGTTGCTTCTCCACCTTACAATTCTCATATTAATTCCCATCTTCTCCAATTTAACTAATAATTTCCCATGTGGAGCTGGAGTACTTGTGGCACCTTAGAGACTAACAAATTTATTTGAGCATAAGCTTTCGTGGGCTAAAACCCACTTCATCGGATGCATGCAGTGGAAAATACAGTAGGAAGATCTCTCTCTCTCTCTCTCTCTCTCTCTCTCTCTGTGTATGTGTATATATA
This sequence comes from Emys orbicularis, assembly GCF_028017835.1. Lineage (NCBI taxonomy): Eukaryota > Metazoa > Chordata > Testudines > Emydidae > Emys > Emys orbicularis. Next base: position 14,884,826 of record NC_088702.1, read on the forward strand.
GATATAGATATAGATATAGTGACAGACCCAGACCAGTGGGGTACAGGAGTCTGGTAGAGGGCAAATATACTGGTCACTGGATGAGTAGTTTTCTGTTCCCCGAGTGACCAGAGCAGGGGCTGCACTAGAGTAATCAGGAACCTGCTAGAACCAGTTAAGGCAGGCAGGCTAATTAGGGCACCTGGAGCCATTAAGAAGAAACTGCTAGAATCAATTAAGGCAGGCTAATCAGGGCACCTGGGTTTTAAAAGGAGCTCACTTCAGTTTGTGGTGCGAGTGTGAGGAGCTGGGAGCAAGAGGCGCAAGGAGCTGAGAGTGAGAGGGTGTGCTGCTGGAGGACTGAGGAGCACAAGCGTTATCAGATACCAGGAGGAAGGTCCTGTGGTGAGAATAAGGAAGGTGTTTGGAGGAGGCCCTGGGGAAGTAGCCCAGGGAGTTGTAGCTGTCACGCAGCTGTTACTGGAGGCACTATAAACAGCTGCCGTCCACAGGGCCCTGGTCTGGAACCCGGAGTAGAGGGCGGGCCCGGGTTCCCCCCAAACCTCCCAATTGACCTGGACTGTGGGTTCTTCCAGAGGGGAAGGTCTCTGGGCTGTTCCCCAACCCACATGGTGAATCTCTGAGGCAAGAAAATCCGCCAATAAGCGCAGGACCCACCAAGATAGAGGAGGAACTTTGTCACAATATATATATATATATATATATATACACACTCTCAGAGAACATGAAACAATGGGTGTTACCATACACACTATACCGAGAGTGATCAGTTAAGGTGAGCTATTACCAGCAGGAGAGAAAAAAAACTTTTTGTAGTGGTAATCAAAACTGTATCAAATGCCTTACTGAAATTCAGGTACGTAAGATCTACTGCATTTCCTTTGTCTAAAAAATCAGTTATCTTCTCAAAGAAGGAGATCAGTTTAGTTGGGCATGATCTACATTTTGTAAAACCATATTGTATTTTATCCCAATTACCATTTATCTCTATTTCTCTTTCAAATACTTGCATACAACTGAGGTCAAACTAACAGGCCTGTAGTTTCCTGGATCACTTTTCTCTCTTTCTTAAAAATAGGACCAATATTAGAAATTCTCCCCCAAGTTTACAGATTCATTACAAATCCTTCCTATTGGCCTTGCAATTTCATGTGGCAGTTGCCTTAATATTCTTGGATGGAGATTATCCAGGCCTCCCAATTTAGTTCCATTAAGCTCTTTGAGTTGGACTTCCACGTCGGATGCGGTAACTTCTACCTCCATATACTTGTTCCCATTAGCTATCCTGCCACTACCCCGAAACTTCTCATTACCCTTACTAAAAACTGAGTATTCGTTTCAGTGTTGGGCCATACCTGGATTATCTTTAATCTCCACCCCATCCTCAGTGCTTAGTGGTCCCACATTTCTGTCCAGTTTTGGGGGGCCCACTACAGAAAGGATGTGGACAAATTGGAGAGAGTCCAGTGGAGGGCAATGAAAATTATCAGGGGTCTGGGGCACATGATTTACGAGGAGAGGCTGAGGGAACTGCGCTTGTTTAGTCTGCAGAAGAGAAGAGTGAGGGGGGATTTGATAGCAGCCTTCAACTACCTGAAGGGGGGTTCCAAAGAGGATGCGGCTGTTCTCAGTGGTGGCAGATGACAGAACAAGGAGCAATGGTCTCAAGTTGCAGTGGGGGAGGTCTAGGTTGGCTATTAGGAAACACTATTTCACTAGGAGGGTGGTGAAGCACTGGAATGGGTTACCTAGGGAGGCGGTGGAATCTCCATCCTTAGAGGTTTTTAAGGCTTGGCTTGACAAAGCCCTGGATGGGATGATTTAGTTGGTGTTTGGTCCTGCTTGTAGCAGGGGATTGGACTAGATGACCTTCTTTCCTTTTTATTTATATGGCTATAAAAATTTTACTCTTGGTTTTAATTTCCTTTGCAAGGTCCAAGTTTAATTTCCTTTGCAAGGCAGTTCTCACTTGATCCCTACACTTTGTGACCTTCAAGAGGTAGCTTTCCTTCCTGATTCATCCATTCCTTGTTGGCTTTCCGCTTTCTCTTAATCACCTGTTTGAGATGTTTGGCTCATCCAGGTTGGTCTGCAACCCTTCCCTATGAATTTTTTCCACTTGCTTGGAATGCAGGCTTCAGATTGCTTCTGAAACTCCACATTCAGATCCTTGAGTTCTCCAGTTCAGTCTACTTCCCGGACCCTAACTAATTCCCTTATTTTTTTTTAAAGTTTGCCCTTTTGAAATCAAGGATCCTAGTTGCAGATCTATTTTTGTTTATCCTTCCATTTAAACTGAATTAGTTCATGATCACTCGAACCCAGGTTGTCCCCTACAACCAGTTCTGCTACAAGGTCCTCACTACTCACCAAATCTAAAATGGCATCACATCTTGTTGGTTCAGTGAGTATTTGGTGAAGAAATCTGTCAGCTATCACATGCAGGAAAATCTGGGCCCTACTATTATTGGTAGCATTTTTCCTCCAATCTATATCTGGGAAGTTAAAATCTCCCATAATCACACAATTCCCAATAGTATTTGTGATGGGTTCAGTCACAGAAATCCCCTTGGGACTGTCACTTGATGTGCTGAAATTACCTCTGAGCACATTTTCCCTGACAGCTTGGGACTCCAGAACCCTGCCTTGTTGAGCTAGACACGCTAACCTGCTGCAACACAGACCCAGGGTCTGGGCCATGCCCCCAAAGCTGCAGACTTTAACTAAAAACAGCTCAACAGGTTACCTGTCTCCAGCAGCCAGACACCCAGTTCCCAATGGGATCCAAACCCCAAATCTCTGTATAAAGCTTATACAGGGTAAATTTGTAAATTGTTCACCCTCTGTATCACTGATATGCACAGCTGTTTGCTCCCCCAGGTATTAATCACTTACTCTGGGTTTATTAATAAACAAAAGTGATTTTATTTAGACTAAAAAGTAGGATTTAAGTGGTTTCAAGTAATAACAGCCAGAACAAAGTAAATGAGAAAGCAAAATAAAACAGAACACGCAAGTCTAAGCCTAATATAGTCTTTGTTAGATCCAGCAGACATCTCAGTTGGTAAGCAGGTGTTTTCTAATGACTGGCCGCCCCCTTTGTCCTGTTCCACCCCTTTTTATAGCTTTGGCACAAGGTGGGAATCTTTTGTCTCCCTGGGTCCCCACCCCTCCTTCTAAAAGGAAAAGTACCAGATTTAAGATGAATTTCATTATCAGGTGACGTGGTCACATGTCACTGTAAGACCCCTAGTCTCCATTCCCCATGGGATGGCCCACACCTACACAGGAAGGCTTTCAAGTGACTAAGGCCATTTACAACTGATTGTTTCTGGAGCACCCTTAATGGCCTCCACTTAATATGTTTACATCAGTGATACAAGTTTATAGTTTATTCTCCTAACTCCAGATATAGAAATAACACACACAAACAATTAGGATAAACACACTTAGTAGATTACAAGCTTTCTAATGACACCATACAAGGAGTATTTAGCATAAAGTATATGCCAGTTATGTCATATTCATAAGCATACTTCCATAAAGCATATGGAGTGCAACATCACAGTATTTATTTATTTAAACACATTAAAGAGGTCTCTATTCAATATCCACTCTTCTTAATATGGACCTGACCCTGGAAGGTGCTAAGCAGCTCCTGCAACATGCTGAGCACCCTCGGCTCCTGTTGAGGTCACTGGGATTCGAGGCTCTCAGAGCCCCACAAGATACATCCCCCTCTGTCTATTTTAAATACTGCTTTTGCATGGAGAGAATTTGCTGCTAAATCTGTTGGTCCTTCACTCCGCAGCCATGAAGTGCCCCCTGGAGAACAGCCAGTACCAGCTCTGTGGAACAGCCTGCCCAGCCACGTGTGTGGACCAGTCAGCCCCCAGCAGCTGCCAAGACCCCTGTATAGAAAGCTGCCAGTGCAAGGACGGTTTTGTGCTGAGCCAGGGCAAATGCATCCCCAAGGGCAGCTGTGGGTGCCAGTTTGAAGGGCGCCCCTATGCCTCCAATGAGAGTTTCTGGGTCGATGAGGTATGTGGGACCCGGTGCATGTGCAACGCAGCCACTAGACAAGTCGAATGCGTGGCCGCTACGTGCAAACACACGGAGAGGTGTGAGCTAGTGAATGGCGTACGGGGCTGTTACCCCTCCAGCTACGCCACTTGCTCTGTGACAAGGAATATGCACTACGCCACCTTTGATGGACAGAGATATGACTTCCAAGGCACCTGCCGCTACCAGCTCACAGCTCTGTGCGAGAAACCGGAGGGACTGGTGGACTTTGAAGTCTACTTCCAGGAGAACAATACTGCTCCTCTACAGATCAAGGTTTATCAGACCATCCTCAGGGTCAGCAATCAATTCCCTGGGAAAGTCCTGGTGAGTTGTCTCGAGTCTCTCTAAAACATTTCTAGAAAGTCACCTGTGTCTTCAACACAGGTTACAGACAGTGCATAGAAGGATTGTGAAATATAGGATGAATGGTAACTGGATTCTTCTATGAGCAGGGAGAGGATGGAGATATTTAAAGTGTTGTCATTTCACTTGAGATGGGTCAGAAGGTGTCAGTAGAATCCAACATATGTGGGAACCTGGGGAGCTGGGGCTCAGGTTGAACAGAGAGGAGGGAACTGCAATAGCGAAAGCCAGAGGTAATGAAAGTCTGGTTGGAGGATCCTGCAATGTCTGGAGAGCTGGGATTCAGCCAGGTTGTAGGAAAGGGAGCAGGGCAGACTGGAGAAAGTTTAACACAGGTGGATTTTTATTATAATTATGTGCTGGAGTGAGAGGTTCCACCTCGAGTGAGCAATGTTTCATATACTGAATGATTTGCTCTTACAGATGAACGATTTCCTGATGAACCTTCCCTTCAACCTCGATGATAAGAAAATCTCTGTGTATAGAAAGGGCTGGGCCACAGTGATCCAGACAGACTTTGGTCTCACTGTCACCTTTGCCGGGTGGTCAGGACGCATCACGGTCACTCTGCCAGTCACCTACGCGGGAGCCGTGTGTGGTCTGTGTGGCAATTTTAACAGTGACAGGGAGGATGACATGCTCATGAGGGATGGCACACTGGCATCAAGCCCCATCAGCTTTGGTCAGAGCTGGAAGGTGGGCGACCTCCCGGGATGCTCTGCAGTAACTATACCACCATGCGCAAGTGTAGAGGCTATTGAAAAGGAACAACGAGGTAGCAGAGGGCAGTGTGGGATCATCCTAGACAAGAGTGGCCCTTTCAGAGGATGTCACAGCAAAGTGGACCCCCATGGATACTTCGTAGACTGTGTGTATGGCTATTGCGTCCTCAGTGGGCGGGAGAGTAACGTCTGCCAGACCGTTGCTGGCTATGCCGAGGCATGTCAGGAAGCTGGAGCTATGGTGCATCCCTGGAGGACTACGAAATTCTGCTGTGAGTCGCCATGTTCACTACTGATTGCCCCATGGGGCTTGTTAATTTTTGTTGGCTGGTAAATGTTGAGCTAAATGCTCAGCATATCCTGTTCTGCAGAATGTTTCTTAAGTGACAAAGAAGCCCTCTCTCCAAAGGATGGGTACAGTCATAGGAGCTGGCCCCTCACCGTGCCCTATCAATGTGCTGAACCCCAGGCCAGAGAGGTACTGTCTGGGGATGTAGTAGTTCCCTCTGTAGTCCGTCCAGTCCTTAGCTTCCCTGCTGAGACTGGATATAATCGGAGCTGGGAGACAGCGGAGTCTTAGTAACTGTGATGTCTGTCCACTAGGAACTGGTCTGGGAACCCACCAACTCGTCTCCCATAAGCCATCATCTGGGAATGAGTTTTAGGCACTACTGTCCTGGAGTCAAAGCAAAAAGCTAGTGGTGAAAAGCTCTACAGAACAATTCCAGGCCCACGAGCCCTCCACTCCCTACACCCTGATCTTGGATCAGATTAGAAGTCTAACCCTTAGAGAGAGTCTATATCCCATTACCTGGTGTCTCTGGGGCCTAATTAGAGACCTGGGACCTAATTAGAGATGTTGCCCTTTTATTAATTAACCAAACTAAGGAAATAGAAAATTAGGAGCTTGAATGAAATTGCATGTTCTGTGATGGTTCATTGCACACATTGCTAATGCACTATGTGAGCTAACTCTTTGTTCTAATTACAGCTCCGTCCTGTCCCCTGAACAGTCACTATGAATTCTGCAGCAGCAGCTGTGATCTGACATGCAGCAACCTCTATGCCCCGGTGCAATGCATGACCCAGTGTAAGGAAGGCTGCGTGTGTGACGACGGCTTTGTTCTCAGTGGTGACCGCTGCGTCCCCATTTCCCAGTGCGGATGCCTCCACAGAGGACTTTACTACCAGGCTGAGGAGACCTTCCACCCGAGCGGTTCATGCGAGGAGCAGTGCGTGTGTCAGGCTGGTGGGGAGGTTGTGTGTAGGGAATTCTCCTGCGGTGCTGGTGAGCAATGCGGTGTGGTGGACAGCATCCAGAAATGCCACCCATTTGGATCTGCAACCTGTTCTGCCTCTGGCCATCCCCACTACCTCTCTTTCGATGGGGTCCCCTTTGACTTCCAAGGCACCTGCACTTACATCCTGGCCAAGACCTGCACCGATGCCAGTGACCTTACACCATTCACTATCAGCGTAGAGAAAGAAGATTGGGGCACTAGGAATGTGTCCATGGCCAAGCTGGTGTCCATCCAGGTGTATGGGATCACACTCACCCTGCTGCAGAGCAAACAGGGGCTCATCATGGTAAGTCCTTCTCCAGATCCTCATTTAGATCATTCTTGATTCCATTTGGACAGGAGAGATTCTCTTCTCTTCTTCTATACTGGTTTGTCCTCTCGTGGCCAGAGGTCACTCTATAGGTGGCCTTCCTCAGTTTACCCTCTTGGACCTCTGAATAACTTTTACAACTTCTAATAATAGCAGCCCTCCTAGGGGTTTGGTTTATTAAATTAGCATACATTATGAATAAAGTTTTCAGATCCACCCATTTACCTCTTTATCTGGTCACTCCCAGGCATTTCCTGCCTGTCTTCTCACTTCCCGAGTTTCAGGTTTCCGTGTTGGAGCGTACTGGTCTGCATCAGCCTCTGCACTCTCATCTGTTTTCCCTGGGAACTCTTTGTGCTGGGCCATCAGCCTGGCCTTCACCAGCTGCTCTTATAGGGGAATCATGTGATTGGTGCTCAGGTGTGCCTCCTTAGTAATAAGGGTTGGCTGGCCTCAGGCCACTAGCCCTTAAGGGGCAAGCCACCCTGTTACAAGGTTCTTATTCCATGCTCATCACTGGAGTATTTGAGCATCTTCCAGTAATACACTAAGCAATCTGACTCACTTCTGTCTCCTATTTGTTCTCTCCTCCTCTTCCCAGGGGAAGTTGTGTGTTCAGTGGGGTGTTTTGTTGTGGATTTTTCTTAATAATAATAAATATACACTTATGTTGCTATGTATACATGTTGGAGAAGGGAGGACAAAGAAATGCATCTTGCACTTGGAGCAGAAGGTGGGGAGATTTGCAATGGTTCTTAGTTCCTGGTGCAGTTCATTCCCCAGTCTTGGACCAGCACCTAATAATGCTCTGCCATGTGCAGAGACAAAGTCTAACCTTATTGCAGAGATTTCCATTGTCCCTTAGGAACGAAGTTGTTAGTCATGTTTAGCCCTTCTGCCAGATGGAGTGGGCAGCAATAAGGGCCAGGTTCAATATCTAGGGGTTCCTCCTAACAATACAAAACAGAACCGGCTTGAGCCTCTGCCCAGTAACCAGGGAAAATTAAACACCAGCCCTGAGTATCTCTAAGAGGCAATACTTCCCCTTTGACAAATAAAAAGGGAAAAGGAACCCAGCATGAATTTGGGAAAACCCCACAAGCACGATTTGAAAGCATGTGACCAGGAGCAAACACCCATCCCAAAGTACATTGGGCAGTGTCTTTTGCCTCAGTTTCTCACCTTTTAGGTGTTTAAGTGAGACCACAAATGTTCCTTTTTTAGCACATCACTCCCCTGTGCCCCACTCAGTTACTGTCCTTCATAGAATATCAGGGTTGGAAGGGACCTCAGGAGGGCATCTAGTGCAACCCCCTGCTCAAAGCAGGACCAATCCCCAGACAGATTTTTACCCCAGTTCCCTAAATGGCACCCTCAAGGATTGAACTCACAACCCTTGGTTTAGCAGGCCAATGCTCAAACCATTGAGCTATCCCTCCCCTTGGTCAGTGAAGACCCAGAGTTCAGAGGTGTGTTCACATGAGTTCACCTCCCACCTCCAGGGGGGAAAGTGTCCAGCAATACCTCCACCGCTGCAGCCGCTGTGACTCACAGTTGCTGCCATTCACTCTTCCACCATTGGCCACTGTGCCATCAACTGCTGCCCCATTGTTTACTCTGCCACTGCTGTTGCCACCACCCCACTGCCACCACACCCTGCTACCGCTGTCTCTCTGCTGCGATAGCATATTCTGAGGTCCCACCACTTGACCCAGCTCTCAGTGATTTCGGAGGGTACCGGGGAACCTCACTGCTAGGGCAGGCTGTACAGTCTCTTACACTGCAACACTGTCCCACACACAGGCACCAACTTTTCAAAGTGCCCCAGGCTCCGCCCCCACTCCACCTCTTCCCCAAGGCCTCACCCCTGTCTGCCTCTTCCCGCCCCATTCTGCTCCCTCCCCATAGCGATCTGGGTCCTCGCTTCTCCCTCCCAGCCTCCTGCACACCACAAAACAGCTGTTTGTGGCAGGCGGGAGGGGCGGGGAGAGAGGGGGAGGCACTGATCTGTGGGGCCTTCCGACAGGAGGGAGGCACTGGGGGGAGAGAGAGAGCTTGGTTGCTAAGCATCCACCATTTTTTTTCCCCATGGGTGCTCCAGCCCCTATGGTCCCACACCAGATCTAAGGCTCAGCGTCTGGTTACCAGTGATTTCAGCTCTAGCGATCACTGAACAATACAGCGTAGAGTCAAATGCTGTCTAGGACTCCTTAGTCAGCACCACCATCACCATTCTTTCACTGGGATCTGGCCTCTCTACCCCCTGCTTAGCAAGTGAGCTTCTGTTTAGGGGAACTCCTCAATCAGTCAGGACCGGGTAAGTACCATTCTGCTCATACAATCAGGATAACAACATTTCATTACCCCTCCACTCAAATTTAAAAATATTATTAAAGCTGATGTTAAAAAAATTATATAATACACAGGTTAAGAGAAGAGTGTCTGTACAAGTGATTTGTAACCCAACAGCGGCCAAAATTGAGCACTTTGGCAAAGCAGCCCCCTCTGCTGAATACCTAGGCAGAGTAGGTATGTTTATGCAAATACCATCTGTTCCTGGAGTCCTTTCCCCCAGCTCATTCAGACCCTGCTTACACATGGTTTTCATCCCCGAAGTTTAGCTGATCTTTTAGATACCCTGGGCTCAGGCCATTGAGCATCTTGAAGCTAAGGACAGAGGGGAACAGCTGAGATGTGGTGAAGTCAGCTCCCAAACAGGTGCAGGCAAAGAATCATAGAATCATAGAAGATTAGGATTGGAAGAGACCTCAGGAGAGCATCTAGTCCAACCCCCTGCTCAAAGCAGGAACAACACCAACTAAATCATCCCAGCCAGGGCTTTGTCGAGCAGGGTAAGGAGATGGAGGGAGTGGGAAAGAAAAAGGATCAGGAGTGAGGTGAGGGACAGAGAGAGATGTGGGCCAGAGTGATCATGTGATACAGTGATCAGGGCTTTTACTGCCTAATTTATTGCAGGCCTGGGACCAGATTCTGATCTTAGTGGCACTGGCGTAAATCTGGAGTTATTCTAAAGTGAGATCTGGAGTTATACTGGATTTACGCTACAGTGTCAGTGAGAACAAAATCTCAAAACTCACTGCCCATAACCCAAACCCTACAGTATCCACTCCCCACAGCTCACACGGGATGCTCTGTCTCTCCCAGGTGGACGGGGTGTCCCACAACCTGCCTGTGATCGTGGCTGATGGGCGGCTCTGGGCGTATCAGCACGGCGTGAAGGTCCTGGTGCAAACTGACTTTGGCCTCACCGTGAGCTATGACCTGGTTTACCATGCCAGAGTGACAGTCCCGGGGAGCTACCATGGCCGGATGTGTGGCCTGTGCGGAAACTACAAAGGGCAGCAGGATGACGAGTTCCTGCTCCCCGATGGCAGGGTGGCCCCAGACACTGCATCCTTCGGGTCTGCCTGGGAAGTTCAGATCCCAGAAGCCTCCTGTACAGACAAATGTGCTGGGAACAGCTGTCCGGTCTGCGAGGATGGGAGGGAAGATGTCTTCAAAGAGCACAACTACTGCGGGCTGCTCACAGCCCCTGATGGCCCTTTTGCCACCTGCCATGGCACGGTCAGCCCCAGCATGTATTTCAACAACTGCCTGTATGATCTGTGCCTGGGCAACGGGGATGCACAGGTTCTGTGCCAGAGCATCCACAGCTATGTGACAGCCTGCCAAGAGGCTGAGGCCCCCATCCTGTCCTGGAGGAGCACCTCCTTCTGCAGTAAGTGCTGTGATGCTGATGGGTCTCTGGGACGCACTGGGGAGGGTCATAATTTCAAAGCATCTCATTCCAAACCTCTGGGTTTCCTCAGAAACTCCTCTGGATGGAAACCAACCTTAAATAAGTGTCCTGGTCCTCTCCTCCCAGCCCTGCTCTCCTCCCCTTCATGTCTCTGTACCTCTGGTTCATGGTATGAGATCTTTCCTGCCCTAAATTAATTCTCTCTCTATTTAAGCTTTGACCTGCCCAGCCAACAGCCACTACGAGATGTGTGCCAGCCTCTGCACCACCACCTGCACTGGAGACATCATGGACTGCCCAGAGACCTGTGCTGAAGGCTGCCAGTGTGACGAGGGCTTCTTCTTCGACGGCCAGGGCTGTGTGACTCTGGAGAATTGTGGGTGCTTTGAGCATGGGAGATACTACAAGGTACCGCCTCAAGCGGTCTGGGTCTGATCTAATGTTTGCTTTATCCACATCTTAATCCCTACACTAGCCAGGAATAGGGTTAGTTAGTGGATCAGAGCTTTGGCCCATCCAGCCTGGCACCCCCACTCTGCTAGTACCCAATGCCCAAACCGCCAAGAAAGGCAAGATTATTTAATTCACTTTGTCTGTTGTCGGGAAACTGAGGCACAGAGAGAGGCAGTGACTTGCTCGTGGCCACATAGTGAATCAGGAGCAGATGGGAGGTTAAAACCTAGGTGTTATTTCTGGCCCTTGGTCCAGTGCTGAGCCCATGAGACAGCCTTTCTCTTTAACATTAAGAGCAAATAATATGATAACAGAACAGACACTTCACACACATCACCACACATCTCTGGGTTTAGCACTGCCAGAAATTATTATAAATAATCTTTTCCCCATTGCACTGTGTTATTTCCCCTTTTCCAAACGTCCCCTCAGCCCAGCGAGACCATCCTGACGAATGAGTGCCAGCAGAGCTGCACCTGCGTTTCTGCCCGAGGGGTGACCTGCAAAGCCCACAGCTGCACCAGTGGAGAAACCTGCCAGATCAGAGATGGTATCATGGGCTGCATCAGCAAAGGTGAAGGAGAGTCACTGATTGAAATATGCCCCGAGGGGTTACTGTGGGTGGAATAACTGAGGTAGGGATGGGAGAAACCTGTTTACAACAGATTATTTATTACGCTTATTTTTCCTCATGAAATACCCTTCTGCTAACTAACCAGCCTGATCCTGCTTAGCTAATCATAGACAGAGATAGGCAATTTGAAATTCAGCAAGAAGTATGATTGTTACAGAGGTTCCCAGGGTGAAACCTGGACTGTGGGACTGCTGAGCCCTCTGTCCAACCTGAGGTATCCCTCTCACTATGATGCTGTTGGCAAGCTACAAACCTCTGGTGGGTACTGCACTTACACAGACATCCACAGGCAGGGGCACACTCAACTGAGTTATATGAATGCTTCTCCTAGCCGTTTATGAACCAACAATAGGGAGGCTCCAGCCAATTCCCCCCAGCGCCCCAACCTTGCACCCCAGAACGGTACCATCTTGCCTTGGTCAGAAGCCTGACCAGTGTAAGTTCATTACCCAGTCCTCCCCTCCTTCGATGTGGAGAGGACACACACTAGCCTTTATAAACTGAGCTGGTGGACTTCAGAGAGAAGCAGCATAAGAACTGAGTTGTGGGGAGTTAGGAGGGGAGGGAAATCTCTGAGATGAACTTTTCCTCCAATGGGAGTCACAGGTGCTTGGCACCTCTTACCATTTGACCATTAGCACCTGCAGCTCTCACTGATTTATGGACTGAATTCCCTCTCCCAATGGAATCACTGGGAGTTAGCCAATGACAGGGGGGCTGGAACAATTTTTACACTGGGGAGGCTGAGAGCCATTGAACCAAACTGTAAACGTTACCTCCACTGGAATCCACTTCAAGCCAGGAGGTGCAGCAGCCCCCCCAGCACTCCTAGTTCCCACACCTATGGCTAATGACTTCAGTGCCATAGCAATGTATTATTGAGGGTGCTCAGCATGTTGCTGGATCAGAGCCATAGGCACTTGTGCACATGCATAACTTGAAGCATGTGTGTAGCCTTATTGATTTCAACTGAGCTCACTTGATTAAGTGTTTCGATAGATTGGAACCACAGCTTCCCGCAAACCAAGTGCTGTTGAGTATCCCGGGCTTCCCAACCTCTCAGTGTCCTCTGGCTAGCTCCGCTGGTTCTGCATGAACTCTGTGCCCATGACAGGGCTGGATCTCCCAGCCTAGACACTGGACTTGAGTTCCCTGCCCTGTTGATAGAACTGGGCTTTTCTCCTTTCAGATCCCTGCAAAACCCTGAAATGCCGGATCAAGGAGAGATGCAAAATTGAAGATGGACAAGAGGCATGTGTTCCTGCCTACACTGGAATCTGCCTGGGCTCAGGGGATGCACAGTACCAAACTTTTGATGGCCTGAAGTTTGACTTGCAGGGCACTTGCAAGTACACCATCGCTAAGTACTGTGGCAGTGACCCTACCCTGGAGTCCTTCACCATCGATGAGAAGAACGACAACAGGGGGAACCAGGATATCTCCTTTTGGCAGGTGACCAATATCTACGTGTATGGGTACAACATCTCCATCTACAAGAGGGAAGTTGGCAAAGTCCGGGTGAGTTTCCCAGCTCAGGGCTCTGTGCCTTTTCTACTTAAACAGTATTTTTTGTGTAGTGCCTCTCACACAAATGGAATCCTAGATACAGGCGACATGAGCTGAATATATCATATGGGCAATACAAGTACATAAATGCAACTGGTCTTGTGTGTTTGACATGGTTGTGATAGATAGATAGATAGTGTAGCTAGATAAATACTGTGTTTATTCAGGGAAAGTCACATTGATTTCAGTGATTCTTTCACATGCCACTGGTTAAAGTGACAATGATTTAAAGCCAAAATGAGTGGCAAGGTGACAGTTGCAGTAAGAACAAGTGAGGATGAAAGAGCAATAACACCTATCATACCTCCCCCCCTCCTGTCTGTCTCTAGCTGAACAGTGTGATCACCAGTCTCCCAGTGACGCTGAAAGACGGTAAAATCAGACTGTACCAGAAAGCCCTCAGCACCGTCCTGCAGACGGACTTCGGCCTCCAGATCGCACATGACAAAAATTGGCGTGTAGTGATCACCCTCCCCAGCAGCTATTATGGGGCCACGTGCGGCCTATGTGGGAACTTCAACCAGAATCCAGAAGATGACATGACGTCATCCAAAGGCATCAGAGTCTCCTCCATCATGGACTGGGCTGCCAGTTGGAAAGTCCAAGACCGGGACCCCTTTTGCTGGAATTATTGCCAAGGCACTTGCCCAATGTGTGATGAGAGCAAGAGAGATCTGTATGGGGATGACAGTCACTGTGGAGTGATCAGTAAAGCACCGGGAGGGCCCTTCAGAGAGTGTCACTCCAGGGTGAGTGCTGATGACTTCTTTGACAGCTGCATCTATGACATGTGTCTGAATGAGGGGGACAAGAGCATTCTGTGTGAGGCGCTGGAGGCCTATGCGAAAGCCTGCAGGAAGCATGGGGTCACTGTCGATGACTGGAGGACGCCATCCAGTTGTGGTGAGTCTGGCAGCTTGGTTTCTTATTGACCACAGTAGCGGTAGTCAATCTGTTTATCTTGTTGATGAGCATGGGGATGGAAATATCCAGGATCCCTGAGGTACTGGGGTCAGCACTGACTCTTAGGGTAGAGCTCCCCCTAGCAGTCAATCAGCTAAGAGCTAACGCGCCTGGCCCTGTTAGTTAATGAGATCTAAAACAATCATTGATTCAGTTGGCTCAGGTACATGTACACTGCAGCTGGGAGGCATAATTCTCAGCTCAGGTGGATATTCACACACTCACTTGGCTTGGGATTGATATCTAAAAATATCAGCATGGATGCAAAGTCACAGGTGACAGTGTAAGCTAGCTGCCCAAGTCTGCTATGTATATATACCCTATATGTGTGATGTATCTGGCAAGCTGACAATGGTGGAGTTCAGTGTTTCTAAGTGTCCATGGAGTATAGGGGGCTGTGGAACTTTTTTGGTGGTCTTCAGAGTGAAGCTGCTATAGACAATTGTGGAGTTAAGAGGGGAGACAGCTCCATGAGATGTGCTTCTCCGATTGAAATGCATGGGATCTGAAGTATCAGAGGGGTAGCCGTGTTAGTCTGGATCTGTAAAAAGCAACAGAGAGTCCTGTGGCTCCTTTAAGACTAACAGATGTATTGGAGCATAAGCTTTCGTGGGTGAATACCCACTTCGTCAGACGCATGTGGGGATCTGAAGGTGCTTAAACCCCTCAGAATTTGACTCTTAGCACCTGCAGCCCTTGCTGACTTATGGACTGAAATCCTTTTCCCGCTGGAGTCAATGAGAATTTGCCAATGAATTCAGTGCCACAGAAACAACCTATTGAGGGTCCTCAGCATGTTTCTGGATCAGAGACATACGCACTTAGGCACATGAATAACTTTAAGCATGTGAGTAGCCTCATTGATTTCAATGGAACTACTCACATGGTTAAATTCTTTGCTGGATTGGGACTATAACTTGCAGCAAGCAAGTCTGTTGACTATCATGGACTTGCCATCCGCTCAGCATGCAATGGGTGGGTAAGCTGGTTCTGCGTGAAGGTTGTGCTCATAACCAGTCTGGCTCTCCCATGCTATCATTATTGTTATTAATTGATAACCCACAGCTTTGCCACTCACGTTTATTGTTTTATGGCAAGTCTAAATATAGGTGAGCAAGTGTTTGTGTTATGTTGAGAAATTTTGGAAGGTGGTGAAAGAGGAGTGTGTGCTGTAATGAGGAGCTATGTGTTTGGGGTTATCATGTGCTGGCTGTGTTGTCGTGTTGGTGGTTGTGTTAATTTGTATCGGGGGGACTGGGCTGAAGAATTTTGTGTTGAATTCTGTGGGTGACGAATGAGGGGTGTGTGTCTGGGGGATCATGTTTGGGGATTTTGTGTTGATTTGTTTGGGCATGTGGACTGCGTTGGAGAGTTTGTGTTAAGTTGTATAGGTGGTGAATCAATCTTTAAAGAACTGTGGGGCAGTCTCCCTTATATCGTTGAATACAAACTAGGTGTAGAGTAAGGGTGGTGGTTGGTTGAGATACCTCTAACTCACAATGGTTAGGACTCTTGGCATGGCATAGGTACACGCCTTACTACTTTATTATATATAGATTATTATGATTATTTATACTACTGTAGCACTTAGGAGCCTAGATACTGGACTTGAGTACCCTGCCATGTTGATATGACCAAAAATTTTTCTTTCAGATGCCTGCAAAGCTCTGAAATGCCGGACCAAAGAGACATGCTGGACTGAGGATGGCCACACATCATGTATTCCTGACTACATGGGAACCTGCTTGGGCTCAGGGGACATGCACTACCAAACTTTTGATGGCCTGAAGTTTGACTTCCAGGGCACCTGCACCTACACCCTGGCCAAATACTGTAGGAGTGACGCTACCCTGGAGCCTTTCACCATTGATGAGAAGAACGCCAATAGGGGGAGCCAGGATATCTCCTTTCTGCGAGTGACCAACGTCTACATCTATGGGTACAACATCTCCATCTACAAGAGGGAAGTTGGCAAAGTCCGGGTGAGTCTCCCAGCTCAGGGCTCTGGCACTTTTCGACTTACAAAGCACAGTACTTTTGTGTAGTGTCTCACATAAACAGAATCCCAAACAGATGCCGTCAGCTGAATATGTCATGTGGGCAATACAAGTACATAAATACATCTGATCTGTATGATCTGTATGTTTGAAAAACTTACAGATAGATAGATAGCAAAAACAAGGCTTTGTGGCTAGATCGATAGCTATTTCAGATAGGTAGAATCTATATAGAGATATAGGGAATTCTGGAAACAGATACTGTAGGTAGATAGTGAAGCTAGATAAATAATGTGTTTATTCAGGGACTTTGGATTGATTTCAATTGTTCTTCTTGACTAAGGAATGGGTAAACAGTGATTAAGGATTTGACCATTATTTTACTTGCTGCTGGTTAGAGTGACAATGAATAACAGCCAAAATGAATGGTGAGTCTACATTTGGAGTAATTGCAAGTGAGGATGAAAGAAGAATAATGCCCTTCATGTTCCTCCCCTCCTGTCTGTCTCTAGCTAAACGGCGTGATCACCAGTCTCCCGGTGACGCTGAAAGATGGTAAAATCAGACTGTACCAGAAAGGCCTCAGCACTGTCATGCAGACGGACGTTGGCCTCCGGGTGGGATATAACAAGAACTGGCATCTGGAAATCACCCTCCCCAGCAGCTATTATGGTGCCATGTGCGGTCTTTGTGGGAACTTCAACCAGAACCCAGAAGACGACATGATGTCCTCCAACAGCATCAAAGTCTCCACCATCGTGGACTGGGCTGCCAGTTGGAAAGTCCAAGACCGGGACCCCTTTTGCTGGCATTCCTGCCAAGAGAACTGCCTGACATGTGATGAGAGCAAGAGAGATCTGTATGGGGATGACAGTCACTGTGGGGTGATCAGTAAAGCAGCGGGAGGCCCCTTCAGAGAGTGTCACTCCACGGTGAGCCCCGACAACATCTTTGACAACTGCATCTATGACGTGTGTCTGAATGAGGAGAACAAGAGCATTCTCTGTGTTGCGTTGGAGGCCTACGCAGACACCTGCGGGAACCTTGGAGTCACTGTCTATGACTGGAGGACCCCGTCCAGCTGTGATGAATTAGGAGGTTGGGATTCTATCGAAACAGGTGGCAATGGGACTAATCTGACAGTTTCCCCTGTTGATGGAGGAGATGGTGAGTGACCTGAGCATGGGGATGGGAAGATCCAGGTTCCTGGGGCATTGGGGTCTGCACTGATTCTTAGGGTAGAGCTCCCCCTATTCTGCAGGGTTTTCATTGTTTGGTTAAGTGTACCCTAGTAGTCTCCCCTCGAAGAACTCGCAAGCCTGAAAGAATGACAGACACAGGTAGCTTATCTGCAATTTGGCTATAAGTGCAATGTATCTAGCAAGCAGGCAATGGTGTAGTTCAGTGTCTATGGGCCATAGGAGTCTGTGGAACATTTCTAGTGGTTTTCAGAGTGAAACAGCATAAGAACAAAGCTGTGGGAGATCCAGGCATTAGGAGGGGAGATCCAGGAGATTAACTTTTTTTCCCATTGAAATACATGGGAGTCAAAGGTGCTTACAACTCTCAGAATTTAACCCCTAGCACGTGTGGCTCCCACTGACAGGCCCGCCGACAGCAATTCCGGGCCCAAGGGCAGCTGCACTGCTGGGTGCGCTCTTCCGGCACGGCCAGGACTTCCACATGCCTGCCTGGCTGCCTTCCCTGCCGTAGGTACCACCCTCCCTGCGCCTAGGAGCCCTGAGGTCCACCTGGGTGATTTAAAAGGGCCCGGGGCTCCTAGCTGCTACCACAGCAATGGCTGGGGGCCGCTGGCCCTTTTAAATTGCCTGGGCCCCTGGGTAATTGCCCCTTTTCCCCCCGTGACATCGGTGGGCCTGCTCACTGATGTATGGACTGAAATGCCACTCTCAAAGGAGTCAGTGGAAATTAGCCAATTACTTCAGTGCCACAGCAATGGGTTATTGAGGGTGTGCTGGATCAGAACCAGGGGCATTTAAGCACACACATAACTTTAAACATGTGAGTATCCTCATTTGTTTCAGTGGAACTGCTCACACAGTTGAGTATCCTCAGCATGCCTTGGTTGGTTCTGCATGAATGCTCTGCTCATGGCAGATCTTGCTCCCCCGGCCTAGACACCTGACTTGAGTCCCCCACTCTGTTGATAGAACTGGGCTTTCTCCTTTCAGAAACCTGCAAAACCCTGAAATGCCGGATCAAGGAGAGATGCAAAATTGAAGATGGACAAGAGGCATGTGTTCCTGACTACGCTGGAATCTGCCTGGGCTCACGGGATGCACAGTACCAAACTTTTGATGGCCTGAAGTTTGACTTGCAGGGCACTTGCAAGTACACCATTGCTAAGTACTGTGGCAGTGACCCTACCCTGGAGTCCTTCACCATCGATGAGAAGAACGACAACAGGGGGAACCAGGATATCTCCTTTTGGCAGGTGACCAATATCTACGTGTATGGGTACAACATCTCCATCTACAAGAGGGAAGTTGGCAAAGTCCGGGTGAGTTTCCCAGCTCAGGGCTCTGTGCCTTTTCTACTTAAAAACAGTATTTTTTGTGTAGTGCCTCTCACACAAATGGAATCCTAGATACAGGCGACATGAGCTGAATATATCATATGGGCAATACAAGTACATAAATGCAACTGGTCTTGTGTGTTTGACATGGTTGTGATAGATAGATAGTGTAGCTAGATAAATACTGTGTTTATTCAGGGAAAGTCACATTGATTTCAGTTTTCAGAGTAGCAGCCGTGTTAGTCTGTATCCGCAAAAAGAACAGGAGTACTTGTGGCACCTTAGAGACTAACAAATTTATTAGAGCATAAGCTTTCGTGGGCTACAACCCACTTCTTCGGATGCATATAGAGTGAAACCTATATTGAGGAGATATATATACACACACATACAGAGAGCATGAACAGGTGGGAGTTGTCTTACCAACTCTGAGAGGCCAATTAAGTAAGAGAAAAAAAACTTTTGAAGTGATAATCAAGATGGCTCAGTACAGACAGTTTGATAAGAAGCAACTGTGAAAATACTTACAAGGGGAGATAGATTATTTATCTAGATATCTCCCCTTGTAAGTATTTTCGCAGTTGCTTCTTATCAAACTGTCTGTACTGAGCCATCTTGATTATCACTTCAAAAGTTTTTTTTCTCTTACTTAATTGGCCTCTCAGAGTTGGTAAGACAACTCCCACCTGTTCATGCTCTCTGTATGTGTGTGTATATATATCTCCTCAATATAGGTTTCACTCTATATGCATCCGAAGAAGTGGGTTGTAGCCCACGAAAGCTTATGCTCTAATAAATTTGTTAGTCTCTAAGGTGCCACAAGTACTCCTGTTCTTTTTATTGATTTCAGTGATTCTTTCACATGCCACTGGTTAAAGTGACAATGATTTACAGCCAAAATGAGTGGCAAGGTGACTGTTGCAGTAAGAACAAGTGAGGATGAAAGAGCAATAACACCTATCATACCTTCCCTCTCCTCTCTGTCTCTAGCTGAACAGTGTGATCACCAGTCTCCCAGTGACGCTGAAAGATGGTAAAATCAGGCTGTACCAGAAAGACCTCCGCACCGTCCTGCAGATGGACTTCGGCCTCCAGATTGCACATGACGAAAATTGGCGTGTAGTGATCACCCTCCCCAGCAGCTATTATGGGGCCACGTGCGGCCTATGTGGGAACTTCAACCAGAATCCAGAAGATGACATGACGTCATCCAATGGCACCAGAGTCTCCTCCATCATGGACTGGGCTGCCAGTTGGAAAGTCCAAGACCGGGACCCCTTTTGCTGGGATTATTGCCAAGGCACTTGCCCAATGTGTGATGAGAGCAAGAGAGATCTGTATGGGGATGACAGTCACTGTGGGGTGATCAGTAAAGCACCGGGAGGGCCCTTCAGAGAGTGTCACTCCAGAGTGAGCGCCGATGACTTCTTTGACAGCTGCATCTATGACATGTGTCTGAATGAGGGGGACAAGAGCATTCTGTGTGAGGCGCTGGAGGCCTACGCGAAAGCCTGCAGGAAGCATGGGGTCACTGTCGATGACTGGAGGACACCATCCAGTTGTGGTGAGTCTGGCAGCTTGGTTTCTTATTGACTGCGATAGCGGTAGTCAATCTCTTTATCTTGTTGATGAGCATGGGGATGGAAATATCCAGGATCCCCCTAGCAGTCATTCAGCCAAGAGCTAACCCGGCTGGCCCTGTTAGTTAATGAGATCTAAAACAATCATTGATTCAGTTGGCTCAGGTACATATACACAGCAGCTGGGTGGCATAATTGTCAGCTCAGGTGGACATTCACACACTCGGCTTGGCATAGGTATCTAAAAATATCGGTGTGGATGCAACGTCACAGGTGACAGTGTAGGCTAACTGCCCAAGTCTCCTATGTATATATACTCTATAAGTGTGATCTATCTGGAAAACAGACTGTGATGGGTTGGGTCACAGAGACCCCGTTGGGACTGCCACCTGATGTGCTGAGACTACCTCTGAGCCCATTGTTCCTGCCGGCTTGGGACTTCAGTACCCTCTCTGTTGAGCCAGACATGCTAGCCTGCTGCAAACACAGACCCAGGTCTGAACCACGTCCCCCAAAAGGTGCAGACTTAATTGAAAACAGCTTAAGAAGTGCTCCTGTCTCTAGCACCCAGACACCCAGTTCCCAATGGGATCCAAACCCCAATAAATCTGTTTTACTTTTTATAAAGCTTATACAGGGTAAACTCATAAATTGTCTGCCCTCTATAACACTGAGAGAGAGAGATGCACAGCTGTTTGCTCCCCCAGGAATTAATTACTTCTCTGGGTAATTAATAAGCAGAAGTGATTTTATTAAGTACAAAAAGTAGGATTTAAGTGGTTCCAAGTAATAACAGACAGAACAAAGTAAATTACCAAGCAAAATGAAACAAAAACATGCAAGTCTAAGCCTAATACAGTAAGAAACTGAATGCAGGTAAATCTCACCCTCAGAGATGTTCCAATAAGCTTCTTAAACAGACTAGACTCCTTCCTAGGCTGGGCCCAATCCTTTCCCCCGGTACAGTCCTTGTTCCAGCTCAGGTGGCAGCTAGGGGATTTCTCATGACTGCAGCCTCCTTTGTTCTCTTCCACCCCCTTATATACCTTTGGCACAAGGCAGGAATCTTTTGTCACTTTGGGTTCCCACCCCTCCTTCTAAATGGAAAAGCACCAGGTTAAAGATGGATTCCAGTACCAGGTGACATGGTCACACGTCCTGTGAGACCCCAAGCCTTCATTCATCCCAGCCTGACTCACAGGAAGTCTCGCAAGTAAACACAGCCATCTACAGTCAATTGTCCTAGTTGATGGGAGCCATCAAGATTCTAAACCACCATTAATGGCCCACACTTTACATAACTACAATAGGACCTCAGAGTTATATTCTATATTCCTAGTTTCAGAAACAAGAATGATACATTCATACAAATAGGATGACCACACTCAGTATATTATAAGCTTTGTAATGATACCTTACAAGAGACCTTTTGCATGAAGCATATTCCAGTTACATTATATTCACACTCATTATACATTATATTCACACACAAATTGCCTTCTATGAGGAGATAACTGGGTCTGTGGATGAGGGGAAAGCAGTGGATGTGTTATTCCTTGACTTTAGCAAAGCTTTTGATACAGTCTCCCACAGTATTCTTGCCAGCAAGTTAAAGAAGTATGGGCTGGATGAATGGACTATAAGGTGGATAGAAAGCTGGCTAGATCGTCGGGCTCAACGGGTAGTGATCTACGGCTCCATGTCTAGTTGGCAGCCAGTTTCAAGCGGAGTGCCCCAAGGGTCGGTCCTGGGGCCGGTTTTGTTCAATATCTTCATTAATGATCTGGATGATGGCGTGGACTGCACTCTCAGCAAGTTTGCAGATGACACTAAACTGGGAGGAGTGGTAGATATGCTGGAGGGTAGGGATAGGATACAGAGGGACCTAGACAAATTAGAGGATTGGGCCAAAAGAAACCTGATGAGGTTCAACAAGAACAAGTGCAGAGTCCTGCACTTAGGACGGAAGAATCCATTCACTGTTACAGACTAGGGACCGAATGGCTAGGAAGCAGTTCTGCAGAAAAGGACCTAGGGGTTACAGTGGACGAGAAGCTGGATATGAGTCAACAGTGTGCCCTTGTTGCCAAGAAGGCTAACGTCATTTTGGGCTGTATAAGTAGGGGCATTGCCAGCAGATTGAGGGACGTGATCATTCCCCTCTATTTGACATTGGTGAGGCCTCATCTGGAGTACTGTGTCCAGTTTTGGGCCCCACACTACAAGAAGGATGTGGAAAAATTGGAAAGAGTCCAGCGGAGGGCAACAAAAATGATTAGGGGGCTGGAGCACATGACTTATGAGGAGAGGCTGAGGGAACTGGGATTGTTTAGTCTGCAGAAGAGAAGAATGAGGGGGGATTTGATAGCTGCTTTCAACTACCTGAAAGGGCGTTCCAAAGAGTATGGATCTAGACTGTTCTCAGTAGTACCAGATGACAGAACAAGGAGTAATAGTCTCAAGTTGCAGTGGGGGGTTTAGTTTGGATATTAGGAAAAACTTTTTCACTAGGAGGGTGGTGAAGCACTGGAATGGGTTACCTAGGGAGGTTGTGGAAACTCCTTCCTTAGAGGTTTTTAAGCTCAGGCTTGACAAAGCCCTGGCTGGGATGATATAGTTGGGAATTGGTCCTGCTTTGAGCAGGGGGTTGGACTAGATGACCTCCTGAGGTCCCTTCCAACCCTGATATTCTATGATTCTATGATTAGCATATTTTCATAAAATCATATGGAGTGCAATGTCTCACAGACTATGATGGAGTTCAGTGTTTCTCAGTGTCCACGGAGCATAGGGGACTGTGGAACTTTTTTGGTGGTCTTCAGAGTGAAGCAGCTATAGATAATTGTGGAGTTAAGAGGGGCGGCAGCTCCATGAGATGTTCTTCTGCGATTGAAATGCATGGGATCTGAAGGTGCTTAAACCTCTCAGAATTTGACTCTTAGCACCTGCAGCCCTTGCTGACTTATGGACTGAAATCCTATTCCCACTGGAGTCAATGGGGATTCGCCAATGAATTCAGTGCCACAGAAACAGCTTATTGACGGTGCTCAGCATATTGCTGGATCAGCGACATAGAATCATAGAATATCAGGGTTGGAAGGGACCTCAGGAGGTCATCTAGTCCAACCCCCTGCTCAAAGCAGGACCAACACCAACTATATCATCCCAGCCAGGGCTTTGTCAAGCCAGGCCTTAAAAACTTCTAAGGATGGCGATTCCACCACCTCCCTAGGTAACCCATTCCAGTGCTTCACCATCCTCCTAGTGAAATAGTGTTTCTTCTTCGAGTGCTTGCTCATATCGATTCCAATTAGGTATGCGTGCGCCATGTGCATGATCGTCGAAAGATTTTTACCCTAGCAACTCTCGGTGGGTCGGCTGAGGTGCCCCCTGGAGTGGCGCCATTATGGCACTCGATATATGCCCCTGCCGACCCGGCGCCCCCTCAGTTCCTTCTTACCACCCGTGACGGTCGTTGGAACTGTGGAGAGCTGCGTAGCTGACCTCCACATCCCTGGCGTTCCTCGTTGTATTGCTAGTTCTTTAGTGTAGTTGTAATTAGTTTAGTAGTTTAGCAAGGGGGCTTATCCCCGTTCCTCTCACCCGGTACCGGGGCTCATGCCCAAGGCTCCGGGCTTTAAGCCTTGCACAGCTTGCCTCAAGCCTATGCCTATTGGAGACCCCCATGACTCCTGTCTGAAGTGCCTGGGGGAAGCTCATCAGCCTGACAAGTGCCATATCTGTAAGGCTTTCAAGCCTAGGACGAAAAAGGAGCGGGACTTCAGGTTAAAACAGCTCCTGATGGAAGCGGCACTTAGCCCAGTGCCCCCGGCACCACGCGCAGATCAGGCACCATCGGTCCGCAGCGCGCCTCCGGCACCGGAGCGTCCCGGTCCTAGTAAGGCCCCTCGGCACCAGACATCCCCGGCACCGACGCAGACGCGACACCGATTGCTCTCATAGCGGCCCAGAAAGCAACAAAAGCCTGCTGCCCCCCCACAAGGGCATGCACCTCCTGCGGTCCCAGCAGAGCAACGTGCCAAGCCGGACCTGACCACAAAGGCCCCGACTCCGGCACCGTCGATTCCGGCACCCCAAGCGCCGTTGAGTCCGGTGCAGATCAGCTCCCCGGTGCACACCGTGGTTGAGCTGGGCCTGCTGTTGACTCCGGAGACTTTCTCCACCGCTTGCGACCTGATCGTGTTGACTGAGCCCGGACCTTCTCAGCCTCTGGCACCGCCGGTACGGGCTGTCCAATCTATTGGGAAGCCCTCATTCATGCGGCCTCCTCAGCAGAGTGAACCAGTTCGGCACCGCTCGAGGTCCCGGTCCCGGTCCCAGTCGTGGTCCTGGTCACGCAGATGGTCCCGCTCTTGGCGCCGCTCGCAGTCCCGGCACCGATCTCCATCTCGGCACCGGTCGTACTCGCGGCACCGCTCCACGTCCCGAAGGTCGCCCTCTCGCTACGATCGGTACCGATCCAGCTCCCAGCACCGCTCATCGCGCAGCCAGTCGTGGCACCGCCTGCACCGTCGATCTTCATCGAGATCCAGGTCGACCTCTCGGCGCCGCTGTGACCGTCGGTCCCGCTCCAGGTAATGGTACCGCTCGGGACACTGGCACCGGTCCCCGACCCCCAGTCGCACGCCAGTGGACGGTGCCGAGCCACCTCAGTAAGTGCGCTCGGCACCGCCATGGCCTTCCCATCAGAACTCGGCGTCGTCCCAAGAAGGGAGTGCCTATAATGTCCAAGACCAGGACGCTGATGGTGCAAGCCAGGGACAGGACGAGACACATGATCCCGACCAGGGTCCTCCTCAATGGACCTTCTGGACCCCTTGGGCATATCACCAAGCCCAAGGTGGTCCCTCAGGTGCCTCTCGCTCGGCTCATTTGGAACCTAGGGTGCCTGAGGCAACGGTTAGCCGTCCTGCCCAGATACCATCAGAAACAACGGCTTTACCACCTGAGCAGGCCGATGTCCCTCCAGTCGTGGACCTTGGACAACCGGACCCGCCCCAACCTGACCTTCACCAGGACCCACTGGTCCAGGGACTGTCGTCCTCATCTTCGCCTGACGAGGCTGTGGCAGGCACGTCCTCCTCTGGCCCTCCACTCATAGACCTACGTGCTCACCAGGACCTCGTTCATAGGGTGGCACAGAACATGAATCTGCAGATGGAGGAGGTGGCAGAGATTGAGGACCCAGTTGTGGACATCTTGTCAGCTGATGCCCCCACCTGGGTAGCTTTGCCCTTTATTAAAACTATCCAGGCCAATGCCAATACTATCTGGCAGTCCCCTGCGTCCATCCCTCGCACAGCGCGGGGGGTGGAAAGAAAATACATGGTGCCAGCCAAAGACTACGAGTACTTGTATGTGCACCCCCAACCTTGCTCCCTCATGGTACAATCCGTAAACGAGAGGGAAAGACATGGCCAGCAAGCGCCCGCCCCTAAATCCAAGGACGCCAGGCGCCTGGATTTATTCGGGCGCAAGATTTACTCCTCTGGTGGACTACAGCTCAGGATAGCTAACCAGCAAGCCCTCCTGAGCCGGTATAATTATAACACCTGGAACTCGATGGGGAAATTCAAAGAGCTGGTTCCCCATGAGTCCAAGGAAGAGTTTGGGGCCTTGCTCGAAGAGGGCAAGAAGGTGGCAAGGACATCTCTGCAGGCGTCTTTAGACGCAGCGGACTCGGCTGCTAGAACTCTAGCCTCAGGGGTAGCCATGCGACGTATTTCCTGGCTGCAAGTGTCCGGCCTCCCACCGGAACTGCAGCAGACTACAGGACCTTCCCTTTGAAGGACAAGGTCTCTTCTCGGAAAAGACTGATCCCAGACTGCAAAGTTTGAAGGATAGCCGGGCCACCATGCGCTCATTGGGCATGCATACCCCAGTGACACAACATAGGCCCTTCCAGCCCCAACCGCAGCGCACTTACCCCAACCCTCGACCACGACAAGACCCTCCTAGAAGGCGTGGTTGCGGCACTAGGAGGCGTCAACCTGGTCCGCAATCAGGCCAGAATCAGGGCTCCCCGAGACCACCAGCGGGGCCCAGACAAAACTTTTGAAGCTGTGCTCGAGGACGGAGCACCAGTCTCCTCCCAGGATCCTTCCCTACCTTTCTCCAACCGCCTCTCCTGTTTCCTCCCTGCGTGGTCCCACATAACGTCAGATCGCTGGGTCCTTCGCACGGTGGAAACAGGATACCATCTTCAGTTTGTTTCGCCCCCCCCCACCCACTTCCTAAGGTGGTGTCTGCCTTCCATGTCAACCAAGACATCTTCCTTCCGGTCTTCTTTCTGAAGCCCCACGCTTCGCGACGGGAACAGCAGCTACATTCCCTAGACGTTCGCAGGGCTCTCGCCTTTTATATCGAATGAACTAAGCCCTTTAGAAAGACATCCCAGCTGTTTGTAGCAGTGGCAGACCGGATGAAAGGTCTCCCGGTCTCCTCGCAGCGAATTTCGTCTTGGATTACATCTTGCATCCGTGCATGTTATGACTTGGCGGGTGTCCCAACTACCCGGCTCACTGCCCATTCTACTCGGGCTCAAGAGTCGTCCTCCGCCTTTCTGGCTCATGTGCCCATACAGGAAATCTGCAGGGCAGCGACTTGGTCATCCGTACATACCTTCGCTTCCCACTATGCTATAGTGCAACAGTCCAGGGATGACGCAGCGTTTGGTTCAGCGGTTCTTCGATCCGCAACATCTAACTCCGACCCCACCGCCTAGGTAAGGCTTGGGAATCACCTAATTGGAATCGATATGAGCAAGCACTCGAAGAAGAAAAGACGGTTACTCACCTTTGTAACTGTTGTTCTTCGAGATGTGTTGCTCATATCCATTCCAAACCCGCCCTCCTTCCCCACTGTCGGAGTAGCCGGCAAGAAGGAACTGAGGGGGCGCCTGGTAGGCAGGGGCATATATCGAGCGCCATAACGGCGCCACTCCAGGGGGCGCCTCAGCCAACCCACCGAGAGTTGCTAGGGTAAAAATCTTCCGACGATCGTGCACGCGGTGCGCGCACACCTAATTGGAATGGATATGAGCAACACATCTTGAAGAACAACAGTTACAAAGGTGAGTAACCGTCTTTTCCTAATATCCAACCTAGACCTCCCCCACTGCAACTTGAGACCATTGCTCCTTGTTCTGTCATCTGCCACCACTGAGAACAGCCGAGCTCCATCCTCTTTGGAACCCCCATTCAGGTAGTTGAAGGCTGCTATCAAATCCCCCCTCACTCTTCTCTTCTGCAGACTAAATAACCCCAGTTCCCTCAGCCTCGCCTCGTAAGTCATGTGCTCCAGCCCCCTGATCATTTTCATTGCCCTCCACTGGACTCTCTCCAATTTGTTCACATCCTTTCTGTAGTGGGGGGCCCAAAACTGGATGCAATACTCCAGATGTGACCTCACCAGTGCCGAATAGAGGGGACATATGCACTTAAGCACATGAATAACTTTAAGCGTGTGTATAGCCTCATTGATTTCAATGGAACTACTCACATGGTTAAGTTCTTTACTGGATTGGGACTGTAACTTGCAGCAAGCCCAGTTCTGTTGACTATCATGGACTTGCCATCCGCTCAGCATGCAATAGGGTGGGTAAGCTGGTTCTGCGTGAAGGTTGTGCTCATGACCAGTCTGGCTCTCCCATGCTATTATTATTGTTTTTAACTGATAACCCACAGCTTTGCCACTGATGTTTATTGTTTTATGGTAAGTCTAAATATAGGTGGGCAAGTGTTTGTGTTGTTGTGATGTTCCCCTGGTGTTATTTGGACCAGTGATCTGCTAGGTCACTCCAATCCTCAACTCTGGGAGCCAGCCTTACCCTGCTCTGCTGTGAGAACCCCCATTCCTGAGCTGTTCATGCACAGCCTCTAGCATGTAAGCTGCTTGGATTGTGCAACTGAATGACACTAGCCAATATCTCCAGTCCCAGACACAACCCTAGGAACCTCCATCTTGCAGTGTCCAGTTATGCCCGCTAGATGCTGCAAGCTTATATG
Source organism: Emys orbicularis (assembly GCF_028017835.1). Classification (NCBI taxonomy): domain Eukaryota; kingdom Metazoa; phylum Chordata; order Testudines; family Emydidae; genus Emys; species Emys orbicularis. Next base: position 14,913,103 of record NC_088702.1, read on the forward strand.
AATTCATCAATCTAACAAAGAAATTGATATGTACCAGGCTTGTTATCCCAAGGGGAGTCTCTGACATGCTTCAAACCAAATGCACTGCTTCAGGTAGAATAAACAAACAAATTTATTAACTACAAAAGATAGATTTTACATGATTATAAGTCAAAGCACAACAAGTCGGATTTGGTCAAATGAAATAAAGGCAAAATGCATTCTAAGCTGATCTTAACACTTTCAGTGCCCTTATAAATGTAGATGCTTCTCACCAAAGTCTGACTGGTTGCCCTTCAGCCAGGCTCTCCCCTTTCATCAGTGCTTCTGTCGCTTGGTGGTGATGTCTGTAGATGGAGGTGGAAGAAAGAGGAGGAGCATGGCAAACGTCTCTCCCTTTTATCATGTTCTTTCTTCCCTCTTGGCTTCCCCCCCCCACACACACACACCTTTCAGGGTCAGGTGAGCTTTACCTCATCATAGTCCCTGACTGACCAAGGGAAGGGGGGTGACTCACTCGATAGTCCCACAGATCCTTTGTTGCTGTCTAGGCCGGTGTCCTTTGTTCCTGTGAGGCTGGGCTGGGTTTGTCCTGATGAGGTATGAACTGCCCCTCTGTTCCTGGAGAGTTTTGCCTGGGCTTGTTTTAAGCCATGAGGATACATTTTCAGCCTCATAACTCTATACATGAAATTACAACCTATAAGATTACTATAATAACAATTATTATAACATCACTATAACAACAATGCTCAGTGCATCATGAGCCTTCATCATACAATCATATTATAAGGATGAACATGGGGCTGCAGGGTGTTTCCCCGAGATTCAGAGTGTCATAGTTGTGTTGGGAAATTTTGGAAGGTGGTGAAAGAGGAGTGTTTGCTATGATGACGAGCTATGTGTTTGGGGTTATCATGTGCTGGCTGTGTTGTCGTGTTGGTGGTTGTGTTAATTTGTATCAGGGGGACTGGACTGAAGAATTTTGTGTTGAATTGTGTGGGTGACAAATGAGGGGTGTGTGTCTGGGGGATCATGTTTGGGGATTTTGTGTTGATTTGTTTGGGCATGTGGACTGCGTTGGCGAGTTTGTGTTAAATTGCATGGGTGGTGAATCAATCTTTAAAGAACTGTGGGGCAGTCTCCCTTATATCGCTGACTCATTACAACCAATGAAATTGTTGAGTACAAACTAGGTATAGAGTAAGGGTGGTGATTGGTTGAGATACCTCTAAATCACAATGGTCTAGGACTCTTGGCATGGCATAGGTACATGCCTTAATGCTTTATTATATATAGATGATGATTATGATTATTTATACTACTGTAGCACTTAGAAGCCTAGATACTGGACTTGAGTTCCCTGCCATGTTGTTATGACCAACATGTTTTCTTTCAGATGCCTGCAAAGCTCGGAAATGCCGGACCAAAGAGACATGCCAGACTGAGGATGGCCACACATCATGTATTCCTGACTACATGGGAACCTGCTTGGGCTCAGGGGACATGCACTACCAAACTTTTGATGGTCTGAAGTTTGACTTCCAGGGCACCTGCACCTACACCCTGGCCAAATACTGTAGGAGTGACGCTACCCTGGAGCCTTTCACCATTGATGAGAAGAACGCCAATAGGGGGAGCCAGGATATCTCCTTTCTGCGAGTGACCAACGTCTACATCTATGGGTACAACATCTCCATCTACAAGAGGGAAGTTGGCAAAGTCCGGGTGAGTCTCCCAGCTCAGGGCTCTGGCACTTTTCGACCTACAAAGCACAGTACTTTTGTGTAGTGTCTCACATAAACAGAATCCCAAACAGATGCCGTCAGCTGAATATGTCACGTGAGCAATACAAGTACATAAATACATCTGCTCTGTATGATCTGTATGTTTGAAAACCTTATCATAGATAGAGAGATAGAGATCAAAAACAAGACTTTGTGGCTAGATCGATAGCTATTTCCGATAGGTAGAATCTACATAGAGATATAGGGAATTCTGGAAACAGATACTGTAGGTAGATAGTGAAGCTAGATAAATACTGTGTTTATTCAGGGACTTTGGATTGATTTCAGTTGTTCTTCTTGAATAAGGAATGAGTAAAAAGTGATTAAGGATTTGACCATTATTTTACTTGCTGCTGGTTAGAGTGACAATGAATAACAGCCAAAATGAATGGTGAGACTGCATTTGGAGTAATTGCAAGTGAGGATGAAAGAAGAATAATGCCCTTCATGTTCCTCCCCTCCTGTCTGTCTCTAGCTAAACGGTGTGATCACCAGTCTCCCGGTGACGCTGAAAGACGGTAAAATCAGACTGTACCAGAAAGCCCTCAGCACTGTCATGCAGACGGACGTTGGCCTCCGGGTGGGATACAACAAGAACTGGCATCTGGAAATCACCCTCCCCAGCAGCTATTATGGTGCCATGTGCGGTCTTTGTGGGAACTTCAACCAGAACCCAGAAGACGACATGATGTCCTCCGACGGCATCAAAGTCTCCGCCATCGTGGACTGGGTTGCCAGTTGGAAAGTCCAAGACCGGGACCCCTTTTGCTGGCATTCCTGCCAAGAGAACTGCCTGACATGTGATGAGAGCAAGAGAGATCTGTATGGGGATGACAGTCACTGTGGGGTGATCAGTAAAGTAGCGGGAGGACCCTTCAGAGAGTGTCACTCCACGGTGAGCCCCGAAAATGTCTTTGACAACTGCATCTATGACGTGTGTCTGAATGAGGGGAACAAGACCATTCTCTGTGTTGTGCTGGAGACCTACGCCGACACCTGCGGGGACCATGGAGTCACTGTCTATGACTGGAGGACACCGTCCAGCTGTGATGAATCTGGAAGTTGGTATTCTGACGAAACAGGTGGCAATGGGACTAATCTGACAGTTTCCCCTGTTGATGGAGGAGATGGTGAGTGACCTGTGTATGGGGATGGGAATATCCAGGTTCCTGGGGCACTGGTGTTTGCACAGAGTTTTAGGGTAGATCTCCCCATATTCTGTAGGATTTCCTTTGTTTGGTTAAGTGTACCCTAGTAGTCTCCCCTCGAAGAACTCTCAAGCCTGAAAAAATGAGACAGGTAGCTTATCTGCAATTTGGCTATAAGTGCAATGTATCTAGCAAGCAGGCAATGGTGTAGTTCAGTGTCTATGGGCCATAGGAGTCTGTGGAACATTTCTAGTGGTCTTCAGAGTGAAACAGGATAAGAACAAAGCTGTGCAAGATCCAGGCGTTAGGAGGGGAGACCCAGGAGATTAACTTTTTCTCCCATTGAAATACGTGGGAGTCAAAGGTGCTTACAACTCTCAGAATTTAACCCCTAGCACGTGTGGCTCCCACTGACAGGCCTGCCGACAGCAATTCCGGGCCCCAGGGCAGCTGCTCTGCTGGGCGTGCTCTTCCGGCACGGCCAGGACTTCCACATGCCCGCCTGGCTGCCTTCGCTGCCGTAGGTACCACCCCCTGCGCGCCTAGGAGCCCTGAGGCCCACCTCGGTGATTTGAAAGGACCCGGGGCTCCTGGCTGCTACCGCAGCAACGCCTGGGGCCCCCTGGCCCTTTTAAATCGCCCGGGCCCTGGGCAATGCTCCCTTCCCCCCTGCGCCTTCAGCGGGCCTGCTCACTGATATATGGACTGAAATGCCACTCCCAAAGGAGTCAGTGGGAATTAGCCAATTACTTCAGTGCCACAGCAATGGGTTATTGAGGGTGTGCTGGATCAGAACCAGGGGCATTTAAGCTCACGCATAACTTTAAACATGTGAGTAACCTCATTGGTTTCAGTGGAGCTGCTCACACAGTTGAGTGTTTAGCTGGACTGGGACCAGAGCTTGCAGCAAGCCAAGTTCTGTTGAGTATCCTCAGCATGCCTTGGTTGGTTCAGTTGGTTCTGCATGAATGCTCTGCCCATGGCAGATCTTGCTTCCCTAGATCTTGCAGATCTAGGCACTTGACTTGAGTCCCCCACTCTGTTGATGTGACTGGGCTTTCTCCTTTCAGAAACCTGCAATGCCCTGAAATGCCGAACCAAGGAGACATGCAAGACAGAGGATGGCCACGCGACATGTGTTCCTGACTATGTGGGAACTTGCTGGGGCTGGGGGAACCCGCATTATCACACCTTTGATGGCCTGACGTTTGACTTCCAGGGCACCTGCACCTACACCATTGCCAAGTACTGTGGCCACGACCGCTCCCTGGAGCACTTTACCATCGATGAGAAGAATGATAACAGGGGCAGCCAGGCCATCTCCTTTCTACGAGTGACCAACATCTATGTCTATGGGTACAACATCTCCATCTACAAGAGGGAAGTTGGCAAAGTCCGGGTAAGTCTCTGATTTCAGGACTGCACCTTTTGGACTTATAACCTACAGTGATTTGTCATAGTCTCTATCCCTCACAAATGGTATCATAGAATCAGGGGATGTGAGAAAGACACAGGCAAATGGGAAGAAAGATGTTTTCAGGTGACGTTTCTAACCTGGACAAGGTGGGGCTGTTGTTTCAGGTGTTAGAAGATGCATGGGAGAAGGCTCTCCCTCTTATATAAGGGACAGAGAAAGAAAGGAACAAGGAGTACTTGTGGCACCTTAGAGACTAACCAATTTATTTGAGCATAAGCTTTCGTGGGCTAAAATCCACTTCATCGGATGCATGCAGTGGAAAATACAGTAGGAAGATATATATACACAGAGAACATGAAAAAATGGGTGTTGCCATACCAACTGTAACGAGAGTAACGAGAGTGAACAATTAGGTGAGCTATTATCAGCAGGAGAAAAAAAACGTTTGTAGTGATAATCAGGATGGCCCATTTCCAACAGTTGACAAGAAGGTGAGAGTAACAGTGGGGGGGGGGGGTGGAATTAGCATGGGGAAACAGTTTTTACTTTGTATAATGACCCATGCTAATTTCCCCCCCCCCACACACTGTTACTCACATCTTCTTGTCAACAGTTGGAAATGCATAGAATCACCCCCCCCCCCAGCATCAGGGAGCCCTGGGCCGCTGCTAGCTGCAGCAGGACCTGGGCTGCCCCACCCCAGGCGAAACGTCGCCCCGCGCTGCCCCACCCACCCCCCCCAGCAGCAGTCTTCAGGAGTGCCCCCCTCCCAGCAGGTAAGATTTAGTCACAGGTATTTTTTATAAAAGTCATGGACAGGTCAGGGGGCCGTGACTTTTTGTTTATTGCCCGTGATCTATCCATGACTTTTACTAAAAATACCCGTGACTAAAACGTAGCCTTACTCATCTGACTTGCATTCCATCCCTTTGATCATCTTTGTTGCTCGCCTCTGGATCCTTTCCAGTTTCTCTACATCCTTTCTATACAGCAGTGACCAAAATTGGATGCAGTACTCCAGCTGAGGCCTAACCAGTGCCAAGTAGAGCGATATATCACCTCCCATGACTCTGTTAATGCAACCTAAATTGCATTTGTACACGCCATGATTCACTGTTGCAAAAAAAAGCAAACATTCTAGGATGTATTAGCAGAAGTGTTGTAAGCAAGACACAAGAAGTAATTCTTAGGCCTTGTCTACACTGGCAAGTTACTGCGCAGTAAATCAGCTTTGAGCGGTGTAACTCCCAAGGTGTACACACGGCCAAGCCACTTAGTGCGCAGAAACAGCTCAGTTGCAGCATTGCAAAAAACCACCTTGACGAGAGTCGTCAGCCTTAAAGCGCAGAGGCTCCAGCGCTGTATTGGCAGTGTAAACACATCACAGCGCAGAAAGCAATCGATTGGCCTCCAGAAGTGTCCCAGAATCCTTCAAGTGTTTGCTCTGTTCATTGTTTTGAACTTGGCTGCCCTGGAGACATGCGCCCCTCCCCTTTCAGAGCTCCCTTTCTGACAGCCCTTGTGTGCTGTGCTGATCTGCTCGGAGACACAAAAAAACATTAATATGGAATGCTCGTGCTGTTGAACACAGAGGCAGGTGTGTGTGTGAGAGAGAGAGATTTCTGTGCACAGAGCTGGGGAGGGAGGCAGGGGCTGATGTCGGGGTTCCCCCCTCTCCCTGCCTCAGGACTGGTTGCTTCCTGCTGCTGTTTGAACTTACAAGACAGCATGCTGACACACTCTCTGTCCCCCAAAACACACTGTCTCTCATAGGCGCCAACTTTCTCCAGCGCCGATGGGTGCTCACGCCCCCCCCCCCCCGGCCCTGCCCCGACTCCATCCTTTCCCCGCCCCTGCCCCACCCCCATTCGAACCTCTTCCCCAAAGTCCCCTCCCCAACTCCGCCCCCTCCCTGCCCCTATTGGACCCCTTCCCCAAATCCCCGCCCCGGCCCCACCTCTTCCCCGAGCACACCGCGTTCCCCCTCCTCCACCCTCCCTCCCAGCCGTGCAAAACAGCTGTTTTGCGGTGCAAGCGCTGGGACCTAGGCGGAAAAAGCGGGCACGCGGCACACTCAAGGGAGGAGGTGGAGCGGAGGTAGAGGTGACCTGGGCAGGGGGGCATGGAGCTGCCCCATGGGTGGTCCAGCCCCGGAGCACCCACAGAGTCGGTGCCTATGCTGTCTCTTCCCCCTCCATACACACATACACACACACACACTCCCTGTCACACATCTGCCCCGCCTCCCTTCAGTTGAAAAGCAGCTGGCAATGTAGTAGGATGCCCATGGAGCAATGGGATTGGGAAACCTGCATCATGTGATGCTGTGCCTGCCCCATGAGGCATTGCAAACCCTTCCCAAAGCATTCTGCGGCCAGTTGCACAGTGGGATAGCTACCACAATGCACTGCTGTCTTTGCCGTTGCAAGAGCTGCTAATATGGATGCGCTTCACAGTCACAAGGAGCACAGTGTGGACATGCAACAGTGGATTAATTCTAGCACTTTAATAAAAGTGGTATAACTTGTTGTGCAGAAACTTGCCAGTGTAGACATACCCTTACACTCTACTCCGCATTGATTAGGACTCAACTGGAGTATTGTGTCCACTTCTGGGTGCCACATTTCAGGAAAGATGTGGACAAATTGGAGAAAGTCCAGAGAAAAGCAACAAACATAATTAAAGGTCTAGAAAACATGACCTATGAGGGAAGATGTAAAAAATTGGATGTGTTTAGTCTGGAGAAGAGAAGACTGGGGGGAGGGGGGCATGGTAACAGTTTTCAAGTACATAAAAGGCTTTTAAAAGGAGGAGGGAGATAAATTGTTCTCGTTAACATCTGAAGATAGGACAAGAAGCAATGGGTTTAAACAAGGGTGGTTTAGGTTGGACATTAGGAAAAACTTCCTGTCAGGGTGATTAAGTACCGGAATAAATTGCCTAGGGAGGTTGTGGAATCTCCATCATTAGAGATTTTTAAGAGCAGGTTAGAGAAACACCTCTCAGGGATAGTCTAGATAATACTTAGTCCTGCCATGAGTGCAGGGGATGGGATTAGATGACCTTCGAGATCCCTTCTAGTCCTATGATTCTATAATTCTATGTGGGGGAAGCACTTTTGCCACACAGGGATTAATAATAGCTAGTATTGTCTCTGAAGTGTTATCCATGGGCTTTACAGTTGATGCTCTGATCCGCTTAGTAGGGGCAGTGGAGTTTACACCATTGGGGGTCATCGTTTTAGGCTCTCTGCAGACTCAGGTAGATGTTGCCAAACTAGTCACACTTGGGGCACATTTGGAAGGTTTTCCTTGCAGCCATAAAGGCCAAAAAATATTTTAAACAAACAATTAAATAAATAAATAAAAATGAAAGCTTAGATTCTGGAGATTCCCAATGTGTCATGTGGGCCATGCAAATATATCAGATGGGTTGTATATTAGATACCTCTAGATAATTAGATATTATAGATAGATACTGGGGTGGGTAAATAATATAGCTAGATAATGTGGACAGAGAAATCAGTGGGTGGGTGGATTGATTGATGGATGGATGGATGGTTAAATTCTGTAGGTGACTAGTCAATATAGCTAGGTAGTGTGGATGGATAGATAGGCATAGAGAATTCTGCAGACAGACAGATACTGTATGTAGATATTGTAGATAGATAAGTACTGTATACAGAATTCTAAAAATGTAGGGCCAGAAAGCACCTCAAGAGGTCATCTAAGTCCATCTCCCCGGGCTGAGGCAATATTAAGTATAGCTAGACCATCCTTGACAGGTGTTTGTCGAACCTGTTCTTAATATATTCAGGCCAACTCGCATTGATTTCACTGGCTCTTCCTGAGTAAGGAATGGATAAAAAGTGATGGCTATTAATCAGGATGAACAGGGATGGTGTCCCTAGCCTCTGTTTGCCAGAAACTGGGAATGGGCGACAGGGGATGGAGCACTTGATGATTACCTGTTCTGTTCATTCTCTCCGGGGCACCTGACAGGGGCTATATTGGCCACTGTTTTAAGACAGGATACTGGGCTAGATGGACCTTTGGTCTGACCCAGTATGACCGTTCTTATGTTCTTATGATGAAGGATTTGGCCCCTTATTGTACATGCCACTGGTTAGAGTGACAATGAGGTACAGTCGAAATGAGTGGTGAGATGACATATGCAATAAGAACAAGTTAGGATGAAAGAGCAATAACACCCCATCCTGTCCTTGTCTCTAGCTAAACGGCGTGATCACCAGTCTCCCAGTGACACTGTCAGATGGTAAAATCAGAGTGTATCAGAGCGGCTTCCGCGCCATCCTGCAGACGGACTTTGGTCTCCAGGTGGCATACAACTGGGACTGGCATCTGGTGATCACCCTCCCCAGCAGCTATTATGGGGCCACGTGTGGCCTATGTGGGAGCTTCAACCAGAACCCTGAAGATGACATGACGTCAGCCAGCGGCACCAAAGTCTCCTCCATCGTGGGCTGGGCTGCCAGTTGGAAAGTCCAAGACCGGGATCCTTTTTGCTGGGATTCCTGCCAAGAGAACTGCCTGACATGTGATGAGAGCACAAGGGAGCTGTACAGGGGCGACAGTCACTGTGGGTTGATCAGCAAAGCACCGGGAGGGCCCTTCAGAGAGTGTCACTCCAGAGTGAACTCCAGTGAGTTCTTCAATGGTTGCACCTATGACGTGTGTCTGAACAGGGGCGCTACGAGAATCTTGTGCCAGGCGCTGGAGGCCTACGCAGCAACCTGCAGAGACCACGGGGTCACCGTCCATGACTGGAGGATGCCATCTGGCTGTGGTGAGTCTGACACGGGTATGTTCGGGCTAGTCAGTAGAGAAGCCTGGATGTTTTTCATTCCACCGGAGTTTTGAGGAAAAGTGCCATTCTTGTCAAATTCAAAATGTTTAGAAAAAAGTTCAGATTTTGACAAAATTTAATTTCAAAAAGTGAGACAAAGCATGTCAATAACATTTCAGAATGGAGCGTTTCAATTTTTCATTTTGAAACGACTTTTGACAACAAAACTAATTATTTTTAGATATATAAAACATTTTTTAAAGTTTTATAAGATTGAAATCAGAAAGTAGTGTTTTGATTTTATCAAAATAAAACGCTTCAATCGACCTGCAACAATGTCTGGGACAGGAATTTCATTTCCGTTCCCTTTCGGAACAGAAGAAAATCCAAAATCTTGGTATTTCCCATGAAATGTTAAATCTGGTTTCAGCTCAGTTCCAGTAGCCCATCTGGTCACTCTGTTGGTGGAAAGGATGGTGAATGACCTAAGCATAGGGTTGTGAATGCCTGGGTTTCTTGGGCATAGGGATCAACTGAATGACTCTGAGCACCACCTATTGAGCTCCCTACTCTGCTCCTTGCAGTACAACGCCGCCTAGTGTCACCCTTGGGAATTGGAGTCAGCACGGATTCCAAGGAGTGACCATCCCCTACTGCGTCTTCCACCCCACTCCCTGAAGCACAGTGCCCACTAGCGCAACAATGGGGCATTGGAGTCAGCACGGACTCAAGTGGAGAGCACCTCCTAATCATATCCGGCTCCTTTGTTTGCAGAACAGCGCCCCCTAGCGCCACACTGTGCCATTAAGGTCAGCACTAACTCAAAGGAGAGTACTCTTATTGAGCATTCCCTGCAGATCCTAAGTGTTCTTTATACCCAAGAGCTGACCCTGATTGACTCATGGCCTGTGAGATTTGGATGCAGACATATATGGCTTTTTGGTTCCTGAATGCAGAAGTTAATTCCACCATCCTTTTCCTTTTGGCTGTTTCATGCAGGGTGGATAACGCACTGCGTGTAAGAATTTGTATGTAGCTCTCACTGCGTTTAGGCAGGTTGTTTCATTCATTTCCTGTATTTTTAAATCTCCCCTTTCCAACCCTGTCCCAGCCCTGCCCTGCCCTGAGAACAGCCACTATGAGGCCTGTGGGAACGCCTGCCCGGCCAGCTGCTCTGACCGAACTGCCCCCTCCTCCTGCCGGGAGCCCTGCGTGGAGACCTGCCAATGTAATGATGGTTACGTCCTCAGCACTGATAAGTGCGTCCCCCTGGAGAGCTGCGGCTGTGACTACAACAGCCACTACTACAAACTCAGTGAGGAGTTCTGGGCCGATGAGAACTGCCACTCTCGGTGCAGGTGTGACTCCAGCCTGGGCACAGTGGTTTGCAGGAAGACCAGTTGCAAGGCCAAAGAAAAATGCTCCGTGGTCAATGGGGTCCGTGGCTGCCATGCAATCAGCTACTCCACCTGCATAGGTACTGGAGACCCTCACTACACCACCTTTGATGGGAAGAAGTATGATTTCATCGGCACCTGCATCTACCAGTTTGCGGCTCTCTGCTCCGAGGACCCCACACTCACCCCATTCAGTGTCAAAGTGGAGAACAACAACCGAGGCAGTAAGGCCGTGTCCTTCACCAAAACAGTGACTTTAGATGTCTACAACATGACCATCAGTTTGAGCCAGGAGCATCCACGCAAGATCCAGGTAGGGACCCAGGATCACTGGGGAATGCAGGAAGTCATTTCAATGATCTCTTGTCTGGGCTCTATGTTGTCTTCTTAGCTCTGGGAGGGAGTGGGGTCTAGTGGTTGGAGCAGGGGGTGGGAATCAGGACTCCTGGATTCCATCCCTGGCTCTGTGAGGGAAGTGGGGTCCAGTGGTTGGAGCGGGGGGCTGGGAGCCAGGACTCCTAGGTTCCATCACAGCTGTGGGGACTAGAAGGTTAGAGCAGACGGTGCTAAGAACTAAAGCTCCAGCATTCTACTCCTGGGAAGTGGTTTGAGCTGGGATTCAGACACTTAGGATTTTATTCCTCTCTCTGCCCCGGACTGGCTTAATAACCTAGGGCAAGTCGCTTCCTATCTTTGTACCTCTATGAGCAGGTCTACACTTAAAACACTGCACCGATGCAACTGCACCACTGTAGCACTTCGTGAAGATGCTACTACGTTGATGGGAGATCTTCTCCTGTCGGCATAGGTATTCCACCTCCCCAAGAGGCAGTGGCTATGTTGATAGGAGAAGTCCTCCCATCGACATAGCATTGTCTACACTGGGGTTAGGTCAGTGTAACTGCGTTGCTCAGGGGGTGGATTTTTCACACACCAGAGCAACGTAGTTATACCAATGTAAGATTACAGGGTAGACCTGGCCTATTTCCCCAACTCTAAAGGGGGTAATAAGATCTTTTCACTTCACAGGGCTGTTGTGAGTAGAGCTAGGCAAATAACTGGTTCTTTTATACACTGCCAGTTCTGAAAATATTGACAAAAATTCTGTTCCACTTGAAAGGAAACTTTTTGTTTTGTTTCCGGGCAATAAAAAAACAAGGAAATGACGGGCTAGGTTCATGCAGTCGCCAGCGGTGCTAATGACTCCCTTTAGGCCAGTGGGTGAGCAATCACCTGGGATGTGGAAGACCTGGATTCCATTCCGCCTTCTGCCTGAATTGGAGAAGGAATTTGAATTTGCTGGAGAGTCCCCTAGCTACTGGACTATGGGATATTCTGGGGCAGGGCTACGCTTAAAATTTAAATCAATCTAAGCTATATCTTTCAGGGGTGTGAAAAATCCCCCCCCCCCCCGAGCACTGTAGTTAAGCCAACCTAACCCCTGGTGTAGACACAGCTAGGTTGACAGAAGAATTCTTCCATCTACTTAGCTATCGCTGCTCAGGGAGGTGGATTACCTACCTCCATTGGAAAAACCCCTTCCATCAACGTAGGACATGTCTGGACCTTGACACGTCAGCAGCACATAGCATCCGTAGTGTTGATATGCCCTCAATCTCTCCTGTTGAAGCTGTTCCACTTTGTATAAAATACTTAACTAGTCCCTGGCCCAGAGAGCAAGAATAAGAATGATTCTATACCTGTCTGTTAAGCACTCAGCTGGGGCAGGGGGGAGACCCACATTCAAATTCCTGCTCTATTGACTAGTTAGTTATACAAAGTAGAACAGCTTCAACAGTAGGTACTAAATGTGAGACCGAAGTTCAATCCTGCTCTGTATCAGGCAGTGGGGGGAACTGAACCCAGGTCTGCCACATCCCGGGTGAGTGTCCTAATGACTGGGCTAAAGGTTATAAAGGAAACTGCTCCTGCATATGGCCCCTTGTGCATCCAGCCTGATTTTTTTTTCCATCACAACTATCCCTCCAATTTTTATCAAATATAGAAATAGTTTCTGGTCAACAAAAACTGAATTTATGAGCAAGTACATTATTTGTGTGAGATTTTTCACCCAGCTCTAGTCTTTAATGCTTTAACTGAGCAGCACTCCTTGGATAGAAGGAGCTTTAGAAAAGGAAAGGGCTATAGTAAGGGCCAATGGGATGAAATATTAATGCACTAGGTTACCCTCCATCCAATTCAGAAATATAAATTCTGGAGCCAGACCATCCATGGCTGCTCCGTGGAAATGGAATTATTTCATGTTGAGTGCACTGAGTGAAGTCCTTGACAGTCTCTACTGTATGTTTTCCAGATCAATGGTGTCTTTGTGGCCCTGCCCTTCTCCCATCAGCACAAGTTCAAGGCCTACATCAGTGGAGTCCATGGCTTTATCCAGACTAATTTCGACCTGAGAGTGAGCTTCGACTGGTACAGCTACGCCAGGGTCATCATACCCAATACGTACGCCAACGCTGTCTGCGGCCTCTGTGGCAATGCCAATCAGGACCCCAGCGACGATCTGACCATGAAGGATGGAACTCAGACATCTGATGAGATTCAGTTTGCTGACAGCTGGAAGGTGGGGGAGGTCCCAGGGTGCTCGTCTAGTTGCACCGGGGACTGCTCAGTCTGCAGTGAGGCTCAGAAACAACCCTATAAGGGAGACCAGTACTGTGGGGTCCTCACCCAACAGAACGGGCCATTCAGATGGTGCCACGGGGCTATCGACCCAGCTCCCTTCTTTGATGATTGTCTCTTTGACACCTGCCAATACAAGGGTCACCAGGACACACTGTGCAGCGCAATCAGCACCTACGTCACATCCTGCCAGGCCAGGGGCATCCAGATAGGGCAGTGGAGATCGCCCTCATTCTGCAGTAAGTGTCGCCTGCGGGACTCTGCTTTAGGGACTGGCTACTGCACATGTGCGCCAGCGCCCTCTGCAGGGTGGGGTCAGAATTGTTCACCCACCCAGTTCTGAGTTTTAATTTACAGTGTGCGATAGCTTTGTTACAGATTCTAGCCCTAGACATTTCCAACATGCAATTAAAATTTTAGTCCCTGAAATATTTTTTTCATTCTGTATCATGTTACTTAATGTCTAGATGTCCTGTAAACTTTCTCTTAGAGCTCATCTTTTCTGTTCCTGGTGTTTTCATGGCTTGTCTACACTTACAGAGCTGCAGCTTCACAGATGCAGCTGTGCCACTGTAGCACTTAGTGAAGACGCAACCTATGCCAATAGGAGAGCTTCTCCCATTGGCGTAGTTAATCCACCTCCTTGATAGACGGTAGCTATGGCAATGGGACAAGCCCTCCTGTCGCCATAGCACTGTCTACACCAGGAGTTCGGTCAGTATAACTGTGTGGGTGTGGATTTTCCACATCCCTGAGTGATGTACTTATACTGACATAAGTCTGTAGTGTAGATCAAGCCTTACACTTTGCCTTTCCAGAGTAAACTGAATTAATACTTTGGCATTTAGAGAAGTAGAAACATTTTATAACATTCATTAAGTCTTGTAAGTCACTGTGAGATAGGTAAGTATTGTTATCCCCATTTGATCGGCTGGGAAAATTAGGAAAACAGCTGGCAAATTATTTGGCCAAGGGGGTCCTCCATAAATAGGTAGCAGAGCTAGAAAAAGATCCCAGGAGTTCGGAGCCCCCCTGCTTGCAACATAATGCATGAATGCAGACTCCCACTATTCTAGTCAAGAGGTGACCCTTTATCCAACAGATGGGAATAGAACCCAAGAGTCCTGATGGCCACTCCCCTAATTTAATCACTAGACTATACTTTTCCCAGAGATGAAACTAGGACCAGGAGTCCTGATTCCCAGTCCCCTGCTCTAACCATATCCTAATGGATGTGAAAAGAAAGAGACTTTCAACAACATTGACCAAGATGATTTCTTAGTTCAACCACATTTCTCCTCACACAGAAATTCAAATTCTCTCTGAATTCTTTTTCTTCAGGACCCACCTGCCCCCTTAACTCTCACTACGAACTCTGTGGAATTAGCTGCCCTTCCAACTGCAACGACCTGTGGGCTCTAGATCAGTGTGACAAACCCTGTGCTGAAGGGTGTTTCTGTGATGCTGGATTCACCCTGAGTGGTGACAAGTGCATCCCTGTCGCACAGTGTGGCTGTGTGCACCAGGCCATGTATTACAAGAAGGGAGAGGAGTTCTACCCCAGCGCCTCCTGCCAGGAACGCTGCCTTTGCAAAGACAATGGGGTCGTTGCGTGCCAGAAGGCCTCCTGTGGAGCCAATGAGGAGTGCAGGGTGGAGAACGGAGTCCTGGGCTGCCATGCCACGGGCTATGGAACATGCGTCGCATCTGGCGGATCTCACTACATCTCCTTTGACGGACGGGCCTTTGACTTCCAGGGCTCCTGCACTTACACCTTAGCCAAGGTCTGCAGCAGAGACTCTGGACTGGAGAACTTCTCCGTGGTGGTGGAGAATGAGAGCCCTGGAGGTGGCCACATGGCTGTGACAAGGACGGTGGTGGTCTCCCTACATGATTACACCATCGCCATGGAGAGTGGGAGGAAGTGGAAGATTGTGGTAAGTCCCTGTTTGCGATTAGACTTACCTAGTGCTAATGGTGTGTGTGTGTGTGTGTGTGTGTGTGTGTGTGTATAACCAGGACACCACTGCTGAGTCCCCACTAGTGACGGGTGAATTTCCCTCTCATTGGCACAGGTGGGTGGTGAGCTCTACACCCTCCCACTCACTACGGATGATGGGAAACTTTGGATCAACCAAGAGGGGAACAACATCATTGTCCAATCAGCCTCTGGTCTCAAAGTCTTTTACGACACTGCCTCCTACCTCCTACTGTCCGTCCCCAGCACCTATAAGGGACATGTGTGCGGCTTGTGTGGCAACTTTAACGATGACAAGAACGATGATCTCCTGCTGCCCGGTGTGAAGAGTACCCAGAAT
This sequence comes from Emys orbicularis, assembly GCF_028017835.1. NCBI lineage: Eukaryota > Metazoa > Chordata > Testudines > Emydidae > Emys > Emys orbicularis. The sequence goes on from NC_088702.1 coordinate 14,928,595, forward strand.
GTGGATGAATTTGTCGCCTCCTGGAAGGTGCCTGTTGATGGTGCCACATGCTCTGATGGCTGTGGTGAGAAGTGCCCCATCTGTGATGCAGCCCAGACAGCGCCGTACCAGACTGAGAGCTCCTGTGGGCTGATCCCGGCCACCTCAGGTCCCTTCAGAGACTGTCACTCGATAGTCAGTCCTGTTGAGTACTTCAACCACTGTCTCTATGACATGTGTGCCACCAACGGAAGGGGAGAGACTCTCTGCCGGAGCCTGCAGGCCTATGTGGCTGCGTGCCAGGCAGCTGGGGCCAAGATCGAGACCTGGAGAACGGCCTCCTTCTGCCGTAAGTCTACAGGACAATCTACAATCTGTACTTCATTAACCCATAGCTGCTGTGGTTCTTGTGCTGTCCAACCTCCACAATGCATCTCAGACTTCTAGGCTAAGTAGGAGCTTCTGTTTATTTAGGTGGGAGACCTCACCTTAACTTGGCTTTCTGTCTGTGATGGTCGTAATTTTTCTTCTGTCCCTCCAGCCTTCGCCTGCCCGGCTAACAGCCACTACGAGCTGTGTACCAGATCCTGCGATTTCACCTGTGCCAGCTTGTTTGCCCCTGCCCAATGCACCGGGAAGTGCTTTGAAGGCTGCTGGTGTGATCCAGAATATGTGTCCAATGGGGAGGCATGCGTCTCCATGGACAGGTGTGGCTGTGTGCACAACGGATGCTACATCAAGGTGGGTGCTGGGTTATTTGTCCATCTGTTCTCCCAGACTCTGCCATTCTCCTCTGGCAATGGGATTCTCAATGGGGGTTAGAGTGCCTGTAGAGTGGCATGTCCTGTATCCTACTATGCGGCTATACCTAAAACCTATAGCCAAATCCTGCCCTCAGGGTCACCCATGCGGCTTCCACTGCAGTCAATGGCAGCTGTGCATACAAAACATGGGGCCCATCATTTCTATTACAGGGATCATAGAATCATAGAATATCAGGGTTGGACGAGACCTCAAGAGGTCATCTAGTCCAACCCCCTGCTCAAAGCAGGACCAACACCAACTAAATCATCCCAGCCAGGGCTTTGTCAAGCCAGGCCTTAAAAACCTCTAAGGATGGAGATTCCACCACCTCCCTAGGTAACCCATTCCAGTGCTTCACCACCCTCCTAGTGAAATATTTTTTCCTAATATCCAACTTAGACCTCCCGCACTGCAACTTGGGACCATTGCTTCTTGTTCTGCCATCTGCCACCACTGAGAACAGGGATGGTTTTCTATATTCCAGGACAGGCCTTTGGAATAACCAAAGCAAAAGCTGCTCCCAGAAGATCTTTTCCCAGCTTTACGCTGAACTCAGAGCATCCTGTGGAGGTGTCAGGTCTTTGAGAGTTTCATTGGTTCTGTGTAATTGCCCATGCAGGGCAGACTTGATCAACGATGCTCACAGTTTATGGACCTCACTAAGCAGCCTCGGTGGCTTGATCTAAGGAACTGCCCGGTAACCTGGGATATAATGTGACTCCCAGAAGGTTCTGAGCATGGGCTCCGATCAGACAGGTATCCAGATAGCCAGGTATTGAGATGAAGTTTGTTTGCAGGAGATTGTAAAACAGAGCTGGAAGGAAATACCATGAGGGAATGAAACTGTCCAGCATGTTGGAGACTGAGCAAGTGTAAAGTAGGGAAGTGTCTAGGGAATGGGAAACGGGCCATTCCCCTCCAGGGGGCCTAACCCTGATCCAGACCCAGACTAGGGGGACTGACTGGCTTAGGGGTACAGGGGATGGGACACAGGGCCTTGCTCTTCTAGGGGTGCCAGCTCTGAGCCAGGCCCAGGTCAGAGGGACTGCCTGGCTTAGTGGGTTGGGGAAATGGGACACAGGTCTTTTCTCCTCTAGGGGCATCTGACTCTGATACAGCCCAGGGTGGGAGGATTGGTTGGCTTAGGTGGGTGGGGAATGCGAGTTGGGGCCTTTCCCCTCCAGGGGACCAGCTCCGATCCAGCCTTAGTTCAGGGGGGCAGCGAGTGGAATATGAGGCTCTTCCCCTCCAGTCTGGTTCCTGGGAAACAAGAGCATTGACTGTGTGTAAAGAAAATTGTTGGTGGGACTAAACCTAATTTCTGGTTGGCAAATCTGCCTTTCACATGAAAATCAACACTGCAGCCGCCCCCCTTGTTGTCAGACCTTGGGCAGGGGATGTTGCTAGGTGTTGGGGCTTGATGTTATTAGACCTCAGTAAGGTCAATCCCATACCTTGCTTTCTTTATCGCTGCTGTATCCACCTGCTCTTTCTCTCTGTGATCAGCCTTGCTAAGCTATTGCTTCTGGAAGGTCCTTGACGTCTTCTCTCTATTGATCCTCTCATGGCGGGGCTTTCCTATAGCTCTATACATTGCTGCTTCCAGTCCCTCCTGCCGAGGTGTGATTCCCTTTGTGTTCACTTAACAAAGTTGCTTGTCTGGGTATTTCCCTGAAGGCCGGGGAGAGCCTTGTGTCCAGCAACTGCTCCGAGAATTGCACCTGCCACGCTTCAGGCGAGGTCATCTGTGAGGAAACAAACTGTACCGAAGAGGAGAAATGCATGCTCAGGAATGGGGTGCGCAGCTGCGTGAAGCAGGTGGGCCGGTGCACGCTGGCCCCAGGAATATGGTTCACCTCCTTTGATGGTGTCGAGAGGGAAGTCCTCCTTGACGGGGCCTACGAGGTGTCTTCCCTCTGTGAAGGGGTCGACCTCCCCTGGTTCCGGATGGTGGTCAGTGTGTTCAGAGAAGGTGGCTTGGCCATTCCTGATGGCATCTCCGTTTTCTTCGGCGAGGATCTTATCCATGTCAATAAGAAAAAGGAGATTTGGGTAAGAGGAGGCTGGGTTAGCACACCCTAAACCAAGGGGGAGGGGCAAAAATCTGGGGGAGGGGGTGAGTCACTATTAAGATCCCTGCTTTATTGAAGGGAAGTGATCTGCCCAAAGTCATACGGTGAGTCAGTGACTGAGTTGGGAATAGAGTGCAGGACTCCTGTTAGGACCCTGCTCTAACCTCTAGACCCAGGGATAGATCCCAGGAGTCCTGGCTCCCAGCTCACCCCTATTAGACCCCACTTCTCTCTTAGAGCCACAGATCGAACCCAGAAGTTCTGACTCCCAGCCCCCCACTCAAACCCACTAGACCCTATTCCCTTCCAAGAGCAAGAACCCAGGAGTCCTGGTTCCCAGCTCACTCCTGCTCTAATCCACTAGACCCAACTCCCCTTCCAGGGGTGGGACTAAAACCCATGCGTTCTGAATTTTAGCCCACTCATCTAGCCAGTGAATTAAGCACCACACAGAGCTGGGAGACCCTAACCTCCTCCTCTAATGGTGAGCTTGTGCTGCCACCAATAGCAAGGCTGTTCCTGACATGCCAGCAGTCTCACCTGCAGTAGCTGTAAGAAGCTGTGGTGAGCAAAAGACCTTCACCAGGGTATTTAACCATGCAACCACTGGGATGAATGTTAACAGAATGTTGACACTCACCTTTGTAAACCGTGTGAGATCTGTAGATCAGGATGATGATGATGATTTGAGTAGATCTAGTCCTGGTCCCAGCCAGAAACAAGGATGAAAAATGCATATCTGTGTTATGGGCAGGATTTTTGACATATCATTTTTTGGACAAAAAATGCCTGTTCGTTGAACCCAAAACTTTTTGTGAAACAGGCTTGGGTTTGACGAAGCTCCTAAGTGGGAAAAAAACTCTGAAAAAGGATTTTCCCACATGCTCAAAACGAAACATTTCAATATTTTCAAAATGAAAAATTCTGGTTTTCCATTTCAGTATAACTTTGTGTTTCAAATTTTAAACGAATTAGTCTAAAAACAAAGTTAAAAGGAAAAAGTCAAAATAGAAATGACACAACTTTACTGAAATGAAACATTTTGATTGGCCCGAAACAAAGAAGCAAAAATTCAGATTTTTGGTTTGCGAAGTTTTTGAAGACTTCCCGTACTGATTCAGGACGAGAAAAAATTTCAAACTCTCAAAAACTTGTGGCAATACTGGAAAACCATTCCACCCCCCTCCAGCTCTAATCTGTGTATTTACAGACCTTAAAACAAACCTGCTTTGAGTTTGGTTCTAATGACTGAAGAAATATGTTCTGAGGGAGCTTGATATTCTCTGTATCAGTTATTATTATTATTTCTATTAAAGTAGGGGGGTGGGAAACTGGGAATCAGGACACCCAAATATGGCAGCACAACGGGGCCCAACTGTGATCAGGCCCCATTATGCCGGGTGCTGCCCAGGCACACAGCGAGAGACAGTCCCTGCCCACCTGAGATCAGGGCCCCGTTGTGCCGGGTGCTGCCCAGACACACAGCGAGAGACAGTCCCTGCCCACCTGAGATCAGGGCCCCATTATGCCGGGTGCTGCCCAGACACACAGCAAGAGACCTGAGAGTCCCTACCCACCTGAGATCAGGGTCTCTATCACACAGAGCATACAACTAAATAGACACAAAGGGAGATAAAGGATACATGGACCAACGTCACACAGGAAGTCAGTAACAGAGCCATGGACAGAACCCAGGTTTCCTGAGAACCAGTCGAATACTTGTTCTGGGCTGGATCTCCCTGCCTCAGTTGACTGATGGCCCCAATTTATTGCCCTTCACAGTCAATATGATTAGATCTGACCCACATTTCTTCTGACTGAAAATGAAGCATTAGGCTGTAAGCTCGTTGGGATGAAGACTGTGCTTTTGGTCTGTGTTTGTACAGCACTTGGCACAAAGAGGTCCTGAACCACCCCTGGGATTCCGGGGGCTGTTGCAATAGAAATAATGCCACTAATTACAGAAACGTGAGCTAACGAAGACCTTGTTAGCGTAAGAAAAAGGAGAGATGATTCCCTTAGTCACACCATGCAATGAGGAGAAGACGAATTGGAAAGAGAGAGGCTCATCTCCCAGAGTGGAGGGGCAGAGCCTGCTCTCAGTTACATCAGTCTCAATCCAGAGTTACTCCCCTGACTGCAATGGATTTACTCGGGTTTTACACTTGTTTGAGAGCAAAATCTGACCTAGCGACTCCAGACCCCATTGCCTTGTACTGGGGTCCATAGACTATCTCTGTCTCACTCCCTCCCATGGTGCCCAGCTTTTCTCTGACCTCCTTCTCTGTGCCTTCCAGGTGAGAGGGCACCAAAGGCAGCTCCCAGTGAACGTATCCAGAACCTTGTCTGTAAGTGAGTCTCAGGGCACCATCATGATTGTTCAGGGCTCTAGAATAAAGATTCTGTTCAGCCTGAGCGGGGAGGTGACAGTGACAGTCAGCGAGAGCCTGGCTAACAAGCTGTGTGCACCTTGCGGGAACTTCAACGGCGACATCTCCGATGACCTGCGGCTGCCCAGCGGGCAGGTTGTGGGGAACATCACGGACATGTTTGAAGCTTGGAGGGCGCGAAACCTCTCAAGAAGGTAAGTGGCTCTTCAAAGGGCTGCTTTAGACAGCCTGGCTATTCACTCTCCACAGGTGTGATCATGTGGTTGGCTTGGTTCATAGATTCCCTACATTCCGAGGCCAAGAGGGGCCATTGTGATCATCTAGTCCTGCCACCTGTGTAACACAGGCCAGAGACCTGCCTCGAAAGAATTCCTGTTGGAGCAGATCTTTTAGAAAAGCATCCAGGCTTGATTACAGAATGCTCAGTGCTGGAGGATCTACGATTGTTTTTTGGATGAAAAAAGTCAAAAATGTTCAAGGAAAGCTGATGCTCTCCTTGAAAATGATCATTTAAAATGAAACCCCAGTTGGTTGTCTGTTGGCACGACAGCTTTGACATCAAAATTTCAACCAGTCCTACAAAATTGCACTTCCTCCTGTTGGCCCTGTAGATCCAATGCGGCCCTGAAAGAGTGAGATGGTCCTGTTTTTGTTCCAACCACTTACGCCTGTGCAACCCCCCTGTATCCAATAGGGTTGAGCAGGTTCCCTGAAGGTGAACCTGTACTGCTGGTGTAATCCCCACACCTCCTGGGTGTGGTGTTCTGTCCCATCTAGTGGCATCAAGACCACTTAGAGAGAGATTAATGAGTCTGCTCTACCGCCTTAGCTAAGGGCCATATGGCTTTTAGCTAATGCAGTAGAAGCTAATGCACTAAGCTCCAGAGATCCCAGGTTTGATTCCGCCCACCGAGGACAGGGGTCTGTCGGTGTTATGCTGGCATTGGTGCCTAAGAAGGAAAGACCCCAGATTGACTCTTAGGGTATGTCTACACTGCAATCAGGTGTGATTGCAGCTCGTTTACGTGTACCTGAGCTGGCTTGGATCGACTTAGCTTGCTAAAAATGGCAGTGACTGTAAAAATAGCCTGGACTAACTGCTCGAGCACCTATCTAGGGTCAGAGACAGGCTAATGGTCAGGCAGCTAGCCGGTGCCACCACCCTGATCAAAGCTAGCTCAGATAGCCCTACCCATGCTGCAGTCACCCCTCCTGATTGAAGTGTAGACATACCCTTGAATCCCAGAAGACACTTTCAGGGCTGGCAGCTAGGAACCCCCCGCCCCCACCCAGCACCTGTGATATGGAAACCACTGACCATGGCTACCTGCAGTACCACTTTTGTTGGAGTAAAGACATTGGCTCTGATTCTGTTCTGTGCCACCTTTGCTCTGCTTCTGCTTCAGCCCCTGGCATAAATTAGAGCAGCCACGGGCTGCTTTGGTTTATAACAGGGCTGCTTCACAGCCTGGATCAGCCCAGTATTGCTGCAGGGCCGCAGACTGTGAAGACTACCCCTCTCGCCCTGTGACCCATACACTGGGACTTATGAGGTGGACAGCACAGGTCTGCCCCTGCCAGCCTTACACTGCTCCTTTCCTGGGGCAATTCTTCTTGTGTCATCTTTATGGCCCCAGAGCGAGGTGCGGGGCTGGGGCAGATGCTCTCAGTCATTGTAAGGACTCTGGGGTTCTCGATGATACCAGTGTCAGTGGAGTTCACTGGATTTCATTCCAGTTTGCTGGAGGGAGCCTCATCCAATATTTTGAGGTGGTTGGATGAAAAGTGCTGTCAATCTCAATCCACTCTGTGACCCAGCAGGAGGGATTAATTTTTGTCTTTCTCTTTCTCTCCTAGTGATGTTTAAAAGCCACCTGAGCTGCAGTGGACCCCGCCCCCTTTCCCTTCCCTGCATTGGACTGGGCTGGCCGGTTACTCAGTAACAGGTCATAGCTTAGCACACAAACGTGTGTTCCTTCACGTAGGGTGCTCCCTGCAGCGTGGATGAGTTCAGTGGCGCCAGGTGCGTGACGGAAAATCTCATCTGGACTTGTCAATAGAGAAGTTTGCAAAGGTGTGTGTGAAGCAGCAGGCTCTGGCATGCCTCGGGAAATGGCTTTCGTGTTCCGCTTGGATCTGACTGTGCTAAGGTCCCTTCACACCGCCTGTTAAAGCCTCTTTATGCTGCCAAAGTGGAATAAAGGAGCCTCAGCATAATGCGACTCAGGCTATTTGTCTCTCTTCTCAGCACTAGAGTGGTGTAAAGAGGGCTGGGTAATTGGGACTCTGGGCCTAGGCCTACTGCTGATACACTGCAAGGATTATGGGCGAAGGTGCCTAACCACAATCTCCCTCTGTGCCCACACTATGTGATAGGCGATGCCTTTCCTGACCTGCTCTTCCACCGAGACCCACACGCGGGTCATGCCCACAAATCATCCCCATCACCTCTGGCTTTCCTCACCAGGGAATTAACAGCACCGTCACAGAAAGGTCAGCCCGTGCCTTCTGATCGCTCACTGGGAGGCCAACTGGGTGTTCCTTTACACTGGCATAATTCCAGGGTCATTCCTGATTTACACAGCGGTGAGGAGAGGAGAATCAGGCCCATTTTCCCCATGAAGGAAGATAAGGGGATGTCTTAGTTGTTACCCATAGAAGAAGCAGCCGGTTCACAAATTCAGCTCAATCTCTTGTCCAAGGTGGTATCAGCTTGTGGAGCTATTGTGGGCTTTTGTTCATGTTTAGGGTTAATCTCCTGCTATAGCTCCTTCAAAGATGCAGTGGTACATTCTCCAGTCTGCTAAGTCCACCTTGTGCTATGTGGCTGGCCGGAGATAGCTAGTGGAGAACTCTCCCCGTCCAAGGGACCTATCCATGGGCAAATATCTAGCTACACCACTTCCTCCTCCAGCCACCCCAGCCCCAACGTAAGGGCAAGGGGGGCTGGGCAAGGAGGTGGCATTGTGTGGGTGGGCCAGGGAGGGGAGCAGGTATGACAGGGCCGAGCTCCACCGTTGGATGAACTGTATAGTGCATTTAAGGAATGTTGGCGATAAATACTAGAAACCCAGGGATCTGGAGGAACTAAAGAATGTGATCTTACTCACAATCACATGCTACACACTAAGAATTGCCAAGCTGGATCTGATCAATGGTCTATCTAGTCTGATATCCCAGTCTCTGCCACCCTGGATGCAATCAATGGTCCATCTAACCTTTATATCTAGAACTGATCAGAATTTTTTTTTTCCCCTCCTGCAGAAAATTGTCATGAAAATGAAGGGAAAAAAATACCTTTAATCTCAGTTATCTGTGGAGAATTTAAACTTTTAATTGGAAAAACCTACTGAAAAACATTTTGGTTTTTGGTGTTTTTTCCACAGAAAGTCAGAGTTTTCTGCAGAAAGTGGACACTTTCCATGAAAAATGTCATTTAGTTGCAAACCCATTTTTCATGGATTCACCAAGGGCAAGTCATGCCTGACTAACCTAATTGCCTTCTATGAGGAGATAACTGGCTCTGTGGATGAGGGGAAAGCAGTGGACGTGTTATTCCTTGACTTTAGCAAAGCCTTTGATACAGTGTCCCACAGTATTCTTGCTGGCAAGTTAAAGAAGTATGGGCTGGATGAATGGACTATAAGGTGGACAGAAAGCTGGAAAGATCGTCGGGCTCAACAGGAAGTGATCAATGGCTCCATGTCTAGTTGGCAGCTGGTTTCAAGCGGAGTGCCCCAAGGGTCGGTCCTGGAGCCGGTTTTGTACAATATCTTCATTAACGATCTGGAGGATGGCGTGGACTGCACCCTCAGCAAGTTTGCAGATGACACTAAACTGGAAGGAGTGGTAGTTACGCTGGAGGGTAGGGATAGGATACAGAGGGACCTAGACAAATTAGAGGATTGGGCCAAAAGAAATCTGATGAGGTTCAAAAAGGACAAGTGCAGAGTCCCGCATTTAGGATGGAAGAAACCCATGCACTGCTACAGACTAGGGACCGAATGGCTAGGCAGCAGTTCTGCAGAAAAGGACCTAGGAGTTATAGTGGACGAGAAGCTGGATATGAGTCAACAGTGTGCCCTTGTTGCCAAGAAGGCTAACGTCATTTTGGGCTGTATAAGTAGGGGCATTGCCAGCAGATGGACGGACGTGATCATTTCCCTCTATTCTGCATTGGTGAGGCCTCATCTGGAGTACTGTGTCCAGTTTTGGGCCCCACACTACAAGAAGGATGTGGAACAATTGGAAAGTGGCCCTCGGAGGGCAACAAAATTGATTAGGGGTCTGGAGCACATGACTTATGAGGAGAGGCTGAGGGAACTGGGATTGTTTAGTCTGCAGAAGAGAAGAATGAGGGGGGATTTGACAGCTGCTTTCAACTACCTGAAAGGGTGTTCCAAAGAGTATGGATCTAGACTGTTCTCAGTGGTAGCAGATGACAGAACAAGGAGTAATAGTCTCAAGTTGCAGTGGGGGAGGTTTAGGATGGATATTAGGAAAACTTTTTCACTAGGACAGTGGTGAAGCACTGGAGTGGGTTACCTAGGGAGGTGGTGGAATCTCCTTCCTTAGAGATTTTTAAGGTCAGGCTTGACAAAGCCCTGGGTGGGATGATTTAGTTGGGTCCTGATTTGAGCAGGGGGTTGGACTAGATGACCTCGTGAGGTCCCTTCCAACCCTGATATTCTATGATTCTATAATTCCTCCGCTGGGAGCCGGCTGCACAGGAAGTGTTATACTTAAAAAATGAAAACCAGCAGGCTCTTATTCAGGGGATAAGGCAATATGCCGCGTTTATTGTGAGCACAGAAAGAATCAGAGTAAGCAATCAGTTATAGCTACAACATTCCATTCACTCACACATTAATTCACACACACACACACACAAGTTCTGCAAGGTTGTTTTTATAGTTACCAGCCTAGAAGTTGCTCATGCCAAGTCACTGGCCAGGTGGCCTGGACAAAAGGATGGAGCTGGGCCTTGTCAGATGCACATCCAATGCTCCTGGAAGTTGGTTGCATAACCAGACCCAAAGTCCTGAGTCTTTAGGGTCTGTCTTTATAGGGATCCATCCTCATACAAGTCTATAGGGTTTACCTCATCATGCTGTTCTCACGTTTGAAGTGATAGTCAATCACGCAGATGCCACACCAATGGCGTTTCTCTTCAGTTCTTCGGCCCCCCTGTTCTTGGGGCAGTTGGGGGTGGATTCTGGTGTGCCCTCAGGGTTATCCCCTAGCACATTCTTCGGCCAAACGGTCCTGTAGTTTATTATGATTCTAAGGGCTGGTCTACACTGGGGGGGGGGGATCGAATTACCTGGGGTCCAGACGGCGCGGGATCGACGGCCGCGGCTCCCCCGTCGACTGCGCTCTGGTGGAGTTCCGGAGTCGACGGTGAGCGCGTTCGGGGATCAATATATCGCGTCTCGTTAAGACGTGATATATCGATCCCAGATAAATCGATTGCTACCCGCCGATACGGCGGGTAGTGAAGACGTACCCTAAGGCTGGCACCTCAACCTTTCATTACTCATCCAAACAGACAACCACAATCACACTCTATTTCACTTAACATATTTCCTATCACGTTCACATTTTATTACCTATTCCTTCTTTAACATAACCATTCTAAAATCACTGGGGCATGACAGGCTCCAATAGACCTATTCATTCCACTTGTAACGTATGAAAAGAAAACAAGCAAGATAAGAATGCAAGAGTCGGAGTTAACAGATCTCATTCCTGAGTTCAGAAAAACAGTTGTAACAGAAACTGTCCTTAATGGTAATCTTATCACTTGAGAACAGGATGTTTTGGGATGAGCTTCTACAATTAACACAGACCTTGTAAACTGACAGGCATATTTCAAATACCACAGACTCAGCAAGCTGAGAGGCATATTTCTTTCTAATGGGCAGGCCAAATCCAGGGTCTGTTCTGGGCCATTCTTTCTCACACTCTCCCATAACATAAATGTATTTATTATTATTTTAATCCAACATAACTCCATGCTGGGATACCATGCTGGTAAGAAACTAGCCAGCCTTCCTGTCTGAATGTCAATGGAATCTACACGTTCCCGCATTTTCCAATGAAGCACCCCCATCAGAAAATCTGCAGCCAGCTGTAGCTAGGAGCTGAGTTATTCACCATGCAGTGCAGAAGCAACATTATTGATCCTTCCCCATGCTACGCATTATTCTTTCTATTAACCAATAACCATCATAGCACATAGTCACTGTCAGGGTTCTCCCCCCACTCTGAACTCTAGAGTACAGATGTGGGGGCTCGCATGAAAGACCCCCTAAGCTTATATTCTACAGGCTTAGGTTAAAAACTTCCCCACGGCACAAATTCCTTTCCTTGTCCTTGGACGGTATTGCAGCCACCACCAAGTGATTTACACAAAAATTCAGGGAAGGGTCACTTGGAGTCCCGATCCCCCCAAAATAGCCCCCCAAGTCCCTTCACCCCCTTTCCTGGGGAGGATTGAGAAATAAATACCTACCCAGTTGCCTTAGCAATGTGAGCACAGACCAGACCCTTTGTCTTCAGGACACTGAAATCAGTCAAGTTCTTTAAAGAAGAAGATTATTTATAAAGAAAAAAGAAAAAGAATCACACCTGCAAAATCAGGATGGAAGTTAACTTTTACAGGGTAATAGAAAGATTTAAACACAGAGGATTTCCTTCTGGGTTTTGCTTCACAATTACAAAACAGGAATGAAACTACCTCTGTAGCACAGGAAAATTCACAAGCCAAAACAAAAGATAACCTAACGCATTTCCTTGCCCTACTCACAGTTTCTGTGGTTTTAGTTGAAGTATTCCAGGTATGGTTTTGGGGAGATTGTGTACCTGCTGGCTTTGCCCTCCATCCGGAGAGAGAACAACCCACACAACAACAAATAAATCCTTCCTTCCCCCAGATTTGAAAGTATCTTCTTTTCTCATTGGTCCTTCTGGTCAGGTGCCAACTAGGTTATGTGAACTGCTTAACCCTTTACAGGTAAGGCAATCCAGTACAGCTGCCAGGGATACATAAAGGTTGCTACCCTTCCCCCTATATTCATGACACGCCCACCCAAATCACAGACGGTGCTGGACAGCCTGTTCCACACTGGCTGTGCTTTCTTCCTGGAACTCTAGGAGAAAACAGAGTTAATAAGACACATGCACTTCTGCACATACAGCTGATTATATAAGAACTAACAGTATTTCCCAGATTTCAAGGATGATTTTAACCAGTTGATTCTGGGAAACTTTCATGGGAGAGTGCATCAGCCACTTTGTTAGAAGCTCCTGAAATGTGTTGTATTTCAAAATCAAAATTTTGGAGAGCTAAATGCCACCAAAGAAGTTTCTTGTTATTTTCCTTGATGGCATGAAGCCACTTCAGTGCAGCATCGTCAGTCTGCAGGTGGAAACGCCATCCCCAAACGTATGGGCGTAGCTTCTCCAGAAGTGTACACAATGGCATAACATTCCTTTTCGGTGATTGACCAGTGGCTTTCCCCCTCAGACAGTTTTTTTATGAGAAACACGACAGGATGGAATTCTTGATCTGTTCCTTCCTGCATTAAAACTGCTCCCACACCACGCTCGGATGCATCTGTGATTACTAGGAATGGTTTGTCAAAGTCTGGGGCCCTTAGCACAGGGTCAGACATGAGTGTTGCTTTAAGCTGGTTAAAGGCCTTCTGACACCCATCAGTCCACTGAACTGCATTTGGCTGTTTCTTTTTGGTTAGGTCTGTCAGTGGGGCGGCGATTTGGGTGTAGTGTGGTATAAATCGCCTGTAATATCCGGCCAAGCCTAAGAAGGATTGGACCTGTTTCTTTGACTTTGGGACAGGCCACTTTTGGATAGCATCCACTTTGACCTGTAGGGGGTTGATAGTTCCTTGACCCACCTGGTGTCCAAGGTAAGTCATCCTGTTTAGGCCTATTTGACACTTTTTAGCCTTAACAGTTAGTCCTGCCTCCCTTATGCGCTCAAATACATTTTGTAGCTGTGCCAGGTGTTCTGCCCATGAATCAGAAAAGATGGCCACATTGTCAAGGTAAGTGACTGCAGATTCTCCAAATCCCGCTAGGAGACTATCTACAAGTTTTTGGAAGGTGGCGGGTGCATTTTGCAGCCCGAAAGGGAGCACATTAAATTCATACAGCCCGACATGGGTGATGAAGGCTGACCTTTCCTTGGCGGATTCATCCAGCTGTACTTGCCAGTACCCCTTGATTAAGTCTAAGGTAGAGATGAACTGCTCACGTCCCACTTTCCCCCATAGCTCATCTGTGCATCGCATTGGATAGTTGTCTGGGCGAGTTACAGCATTTAGCTTATGGTAGTCCATGCAAAAGCGTATTTCCCCATCTGATTTGGGAACTAGAACCACTGGAGATGCCCATGCACTTTCAGAGGGGTGGATTACACCCATCTGTAGCATGTACTGGATCTCCCTATAGAATTATAGGAGTTTTGGTTTGAGGAGCCACCCGGTAGGGTTGGGCTCTAATTGGGTGAGCATTACCTGTGTCAATGGAGTGGTATGCCCGTTCGGTCCATCCTGGGCTGTCTGAGAAAATTGGCACGAAGCTAGTGCACAGGTCCTTGATCTGCTGTTGCTGTATATGTCTGAGTGTCATGGAGAGGTTCACCTCTTCCACGCCACCGTCACTTTTTCCTTCGTAGTAGACACCTTCAGGCCACTCAGCGTCATCTCCTCCCTGGGCTGTCAACTGAAAAACCTTGAATTCTCTGGGCTTTAGAGAATTAACATGGTATACCTTAGGCTTTAGGTTTGAGGTTGGGGGTGCTATGAGATAGTTAACAACTCCCAGGTGCTCTTGGACCGTAAATGGCCTTTCACTCAACACTTCCATCTTATGGACCTGGAGCGCCTTCAAGACCATGACCTGGTCCCCTACTTTGAAGGAACGCTCTCTGGCATGTTTATTATACCAGGTCTTTTGCTCTTCCTGAGCATCATTTAGGTTTTCTCTAGCAAGAGCTAAAGAGTCTCGGAGGGTGTTTTGTAGGTTGTTTACAAAGTTCAGAATGTTAGTTCCTGGAGAAGGTGTAAACCGCTCCCATTGCTGCTTCGCCAACTGTAATGGCCCCTTAGCCTCGTGGACATAAATGAGTTCAAATGGTGAAAAGCCCAAACTTGGATGTGGTACAGCCCTGTAGGCAAAGAGCAACTGCTATAACACTAGGTCCCAATTGCTGGAGTGTTCATTCACAAATATACGTATTATGGCCCCCAAAGTTCCATTAAACTTCTCCACCAGGCCATTTGTTTGATGGTGGTAATGGGTGGCAACCAAGTGGTTCACCCCATAGAATCATAGAATATCAGGGTTGAAAGGGACCTCACGAGGTCATCTAGTCCAACCCCCTGCGCAACGCAGGACCAATCCCCAACTAAATCATCCCAGCCAGGGCTTTGGCAAGCCTGACCTTAAAAACCTCTAAGGAAGGAGATTCCACCACCTCCCTAGGTAACCCATTCCAGTGCTTCACCGCCCTCCTAGTGAAAAAGTTTTTCCTAATATCCAACCTAAACCTCCCCAACTGCAACTTGAGACCATTACTCCTTGTTCTGTCATCAGGTACCACTGAGAACAGTCTAGATCCATCCTCTTTGGAACCCCCTTTCAGGTAGTTGAAAGCAGCTATCAAATCCCCCCTCATTCTTCTCTTCTGCAGACTAAACAATCCCAGTTCCCTCAGCCTCTCCTCATAAGTCATGTGCTCTAGCCCCCTAATCAGTTTTGTTGCCCTCCGCTGGACTCTTTCCAATTTTTCCACATCCTTCTTGTAGTGTGGGGCCCAAAACTGGACACAGTACTCCAGATGAGGCCTCACCAATGTTGAATAGAGGGGAATGATCACATCCCTTGATTCCAAAGTGCTGTTAGCCTTCTTGGCAACAAGGGCACACTGTTGACTCATATCCAGCTTCTCGTCCACTATAACTCCTAGGTCCTTTTCTGCAGAACTGCTGCCTAGCCATTCGGTCCCTAGTCTGTAGCAGTACATGGGATTCTTCTGTCCTAAGTGCAGGACTCTGCACTTGTCCTTGTTAAATCTCATCAGATTTCTTTTGGCCCAATCCTCTAATTTGTCTAGGTCCCTCTGTATCCTATCCCTACCCTCCAGCATATCTACCACTCCTCCCAGTTTAGTGTCATCTGCAAACTTGCTGAGGGTGCAATCCATGCCATCCACCAGATCATTAATGAAGATATTGAACAAAATTGGCCCCAGGACCGATCCTTGGGGCACTCCGCTTGATACCAGCTGCCAACTAGACATGGACCCATTGATCACTACCCATTGAGCCCGATGATCTAGCCAGCTTTCTATCCACCTTATAGTCCATTCATCCAGCCCATACTTCTTTAACTTGCCAGCAAGAATACTGTGGGAGACCGTATCAAAGCTTTGCTAAAGTCGAGGAATAACACGTCCACTGCTTTCCCCTCATCCACAGAGCCAGTTATCTCTTCATAGAAGGCAATTAGGTTAGTCAGGTGAATCCATGCTGACTGTTCCTGATCACTTTCCTCTCCTCTAAGTGCTTCAGAATTGATTACTTGAGGACCTGCTCCATGATTTTTCTAGGGACTGAGGTGAGGCTGACTGGCCTGTAGTTCCCCGGATCCTCCTCCTTCCCTTTTTTAAAGATGGGCACTACATTAGCCTTTTTCCAATCATCCATGACCTCCCCCGATCGCCATGAGTTTTCAAAGATAAAGGCCAATGGCTCCGCGATCACATCCGCCAACTCCTTTAGCACCCTCGGATGCAGTGTATCCAGCCCCACAGACTTGTGCTCATCCAGCTTTTCTAAATAGGCCTGAACCACTTCTTTCTCCACAGAGGGCTGGTCACCTCCTCCCCATGCAGTAGTCTGGGAGCTGACATTGTTCGTGAAGACAGACGCTAAAAAAGCATTGAATACATTAGCTTTTTCCATATCCTCTGTCACTAGGTTGCCTCCCTCAATCAGTAAGGGGCCCACACTTTCCTTTACTTTCTTTTTGTTGCTAACATATCTGAAGAAACCCTTCTTGTTACTCTTAACATCTGTTGATAGTTGCAACTCCAAGTGTGATTTGCCTTCCTGATTTCACTCCTGCATGCCTGAGCAATATTTTTATGCTCCTCCCTGGTCATTTGTCCAATCATCCACTTCTTGTAAGCTTCTTTTTTGTGTTTAAGTTCAGCAAGGATTTCACTGTTAAGCCAAGCTGGTCACCTGCCATATTTACTATTCTTTCTACACATCGGGATGGTTTGTTCCTGCAACCTCAATAAGGATTCTCTAAAATACAGCCAGCTCTCCTGGACTCCTTTCCCCCTCATGTTATTCTCCCAGGGGATCCTGCCCGGAGTCAGTCTGCTTTTCTGAAGTCCAAGATCCGTATTCTGCTGCTCTCCTTTCTTCCTCGTGTCAGGATCCTGAACTCGACCATCTCATGGTCACGGCCTCCCAGGTTCCCATTCGCTTTTGCTTCCCCTACTAATTCTTCCCTGTTTGAGCAGCAGGTCAAGAAGAGCTCTGCCCCTAAGTCGGTTCCTCCAGCACTTGCACCAGGAAATTGTCCCCTACACTTTCCAAAAACTTCCTGGATTGTCTGTGCACCGCTGTATTGCTCTCCCAGCAGATATCAGGGTGATTGAAGTCCCCCATGAGAACCATGGGAGGAGGTTGGCAAAAGCCAGGAGCAAACCAAAAACTGCAGTTT
Organism: Emys orbicularis; assembly: GCF_028017835.1. Taxonomy (NCBI): domain Eukaryota; kingdom Metazoa; phylum Chordata; order Testudines; family Emydidae; genus Emys; species Emys orbicularis. The sequence continues at coordinate 14,945,603 of NC_088702.1, forward strand.
TCTTGACACTGAATGTTTCTGAGATTTTTCTCCCATCAAAAGTTTCCATTTTTTTGACATTTTTGTCCTAATTTTTGTTTCCAAATATCAAATTGTTTTGAGGCAGCAGGAAAATGCCATTTTCCAGTCAGCTGTACTCTTAATATCCGGTCAGAATTGCACATTTTGTGGGCCCCCAAGACAGTGGAGCGTATAGCTGCTTTGTATTCATGGCTCCATAGAGTCCCAGGCCAGAAGGGGTCAGTGTGATGCACTCGTCTGACCCTCTGTAAAACACGGGCCAGAGACCTTCCCTGAATTAATTCCTGTTTGAGCTAGAGCAGATCAATTAACAAAACATCCCATCTTGGTTTAAAAAGTGCCAGTGATGGAGAATCCACCATGACTTTGGTGAGTTGTTCCAATGGTTAAATACTCTCCCTATTAAAAATCAATGCCTGATTTTCTGTCTGAATTTGTGTAGCTTCGACTCCCAACCACTGGATCTTGTGAGACTTTTTTCTGCTAGATTGCAAAGCCCATTATCAAACATTTCTTCGCCATGTGAGGTACTGGGAAGCTCATCTGAACTTCATCATGGTTGTCGGAGCTGCCGATCCCTGGTCCTTCAGTCTTGTTCTTTCAGTTTCTGCTCCAATACTTCTCCAACTTGGATCCCTCCCTTCATTTGGATCCTTGTCCATTTCCACATAACACATTCATTATCTTTTCTCCAGTCAGCATTAAGCCTTTGTCCATGTAACCAGTACAACACACATACGCAAGCGTCAATTTACACAGGTTTTGCTGTTTATACAATTTCCTTGTCATTTGTGTTTTCATGTCATCTTGACCTTCTTTTTCCCAGTAAAAGGGACTTTTACAATTTCATGTTTGTCATACTAATTAACTTCTCCTGTTACCTAAAATCTTCCAGCACGACATATTCCATGAACAAAACATCACCTGTGTCCTGTCAGCAGGAGCATTGTTTTAGCAAATCTATGTAAGGGGAAAAAAACTTGCCAAAAAAATTATTCATGTGAGAAAAATGTAAGCAGAGGCCTTGGGCTGTTACCGCCTCCATAATTATAAATTATATCAGTAGTCATAATTATAAAGTTTTAAACTCTGACTAAAAAAGCTCTTAATTTTACTATTTAATAATTCTTCAGCTTTATATTTGAATTTGGTAATTCAATGTGTATGTATTGTCGTAACCTTGCTACTACAGACAAGGTGCTGACAAGTCATAGCAACAAAGCCGGTTCATCACTGGGCAACCTTTGGAAGCTTCAAACAAAGTTAAAAGTCTATAAAGCTGTCTAACTTGTGAGCTGGGTGTGAGACCTGGACCTGCTCTGTTAAACTGCTAGATGAGTTCCATTTACAACATCTGTGTGCCATGCTTTGCATCGCACCGCCGGATAAAGTTACCAGTAACGAGGTTCTGGAACATAGTCACTCCACAGGGATTGAAACCACGCTTATCCCATCGCCAGGGCCGGATTACGGTTATGAGGGGCCTAAGGCTAATGGGAGGGAAGGGCCTAAGTGTGAATGACATATTGCAAAAAAATGCTGAAGTCATCAAACGTTTCTCAGCATCTTAAAAAGCAACAGAGGGTCCTGTGGCACCTTTAAGACTACCAGAAGTATTGGGAGCATAAGCTTTCGTGGGTAAGAACCTCACTTCTTGCATCTGAAGAAGTGAGGTTCTTACCCACGAAAGCTTATGCTCCCAATACTTCTGTTAGTCTTAAAGGTGCCCCAGGACCCTCTGTTGCTTTTTACAGATTCAGACTAACACGGCTACCCCTCTGATACTTGAGCATCTTAAAAGAACCATTAAGAATCTTTCAAAAGAACAGTCCAACCACAGCTGCTGTAGTGACACCCTTGTTACATCAGGTCTGGTGTTTGTTTAAGGCTGGTGTTCCTGTTTCATGTGCATGTGTAAATCAAGCAGACCTTGCTTATTTTTTTCCCCCTTAAAGTGCTCAGAGTTTAGGGGAGGAAAGTGAATGAGATTCTGCTTATACCAGGTCTGAAAAAGCAGAAGGGATCAAAATCTATTCTTGTGCAAAAATCTGTTCTCCCTGAAGTCAATAAGGCTACCCAGGTGTAACTGTCAGCAGGAATTGGCCTCTGTTCTCATTCCCTTCTCGAATCACATCCCATGCTTACCCAACATTTTCCACTTGGGAAAGAAGTTAGTTTGAGTTGGGGCAGAAAAATGAGGACTAACTTCAGGTTTATTTAACTTTAAGTTTTTGGAATGAAACTCAAAAGAAATCAAATGTGAGGTACTTTTATGCTGATTGAACCAGTGTTAGAGAACCAGCAAATGGACAGAACCTGCTTTTAGCCTATTCAGCCAGTGTTTCTATCATAGCCTGCTAAGAAGTGGATTTAAAAGCCTTGAGGGAGAGGGGAGGGAGAAACCTGCAATATTGTGTGTTGAGCTTAGGATGACCAGATGTCCCAATTTTATAGGGACAGTCCCGATTTTGGGGTCTTTTTCTTATACAGGCTCCTATTACCCCCAACCCCCTGTCCCGATTTTTCACATTTGCTGTCTGGTCACCCTAGCTGAGCTTTCTCCAGTGCTTTTGCAACCCCTTAAAAGTACAAAGATGTGTTGGCCTGTGGAACTAGGCCGAGCACAAGGAAAGAACTTGGTTGCCTGTGCATCCCAGTACAGAAAAACACATCAAAGGAAAACATTGGATTTCTTTGATTTTTAGTAGAGTTCAATGCAGTATTGAACCCAGCGCAGCATGACTCTGAAGCCCCTCGCTGGAAGGTTCTGTAAAAGTTAAAGGACTGGTATCCAGAATGGGATGTTTTGTTTTGTTTTTCCTACAAATGTGTGGGAATTCGTTCCTTATACATGGGAGGGGAAATCGTTCTAACTGGAGCTGGATAGTGTGTGTGCAGGTTCTGTGCAAGCTTCCCCCCCCCCCCACCGCTCTGGTACTGCCTCTTCCCCCCCGCCCCTTCCCCCAGGCACTCACCAGTTGTCCAGAAACGGGACCCAGCACACATAGAAGATGATGGTGACGGGCACTAGGACCCAGGAGGCAGCGTCCTGGAGCTGCCTGCCAGCCTCAGCCAAGGAGAGGGACAGAGGGAGCCTCTTCCCTCCCTGACAGCTAAGCAGAGCTCTGGAGAAATCGGGGGGAGCAATGCCTGCTCAAACGACACCCACGGCTGGCACGGGTTCCCGTGGTAACCGGATTTTTAGTGTCCGGTCACCAGAGCTAACCGGATCCCTGGTAGTGTGTTCCTGCAGCGCGGGGGAACGCAGCCGGCAGCCGGCTGAGCAGGGCCAGCTTTAGCAAGTGCGGGGCCCGAGTCCTGGGGCTTGTACTCACCGGGCGGTGCTCCCAGTCTTTGGCGGCACTTCAGATTGCCGACCGGGAAAGAAGGGGCGCGGGGCTACTGCGCTCCAGCCGGAGCTCCAGCCGGGAGAGCAGGACCGTAGGGCTTGCAGCGCTCCAGATGGGGTCACAGGGCTGCGGCGCTCCGGCCGGGGTTGCGGTGCCGTGGGGCTGTCATGCTCCAGCCGGAGCTCCAGCTGGGATAGCAGGACGTGGGGCTTGCCGCGCTCCGGGCGGCGCTCTGGCCAGGGGAGCGGGGCCGCCGAAGACCCCGGAGCGGACCGCCGCCGGGGTGAGTAAAAAAAATTTAAAAGGCTCCTAAGGCGCGGGGCCCTCTTAGGCGTGGGGCCCGATTCCGGGGAATCGGGCGAATCGGCCTAAAGCCAGCCCTGCGGCTGAGCTCCTGCCAAGCCACAGGCGGCTGCTTTGCCTTTCCCGCTGGCAGGAGCGCTCCAGCAGGGCCACGAGAGCAAGCTCGCTCCCCGCCATCACCCGGCCCTGGCCGTGCCCCTGCCTGATAGGAGGGCCTAAGGCTAGTATTGTGTCCAGTTCTGGGCACCGCATTTGAAGAAAGATGTGGAGAAATTGGAAAGGGTCCGGAGAAGAGCAACAAGAATGATTAAAGGTCTTGAGAACATGACCTATGAAGGAAGGCTGAAAGAATTGGGTTTGTTTAGTTTGGAAAAGAGAAGACTGAGAGGGGACATGATAGCAGTTTTCAGGTATCTAAAAGGGTGTCATAAGGAGGAGGGAGAAAACTGGTTCACCTTAGCCTCTAAGGATAGAACAAGAAGCAATGGGCTTAAACTGCAGCAAGGGAGGTCTAGGTTGGACATTAGGGAAAAGTTCCTAACAGGGTGGTTAAACACTGGAATAAATTGCCTAGGGAGGTTGTGGAATCTCCATCTCTGGAGATATTTATGAGTAGGTTAGATAAATGTCTATCAGGGATGGTCTAGACAGTATTTGGTCCTGCCATGTGGGCAGGGGACTGGACTCGATGACCTCTCGAGGTCCCTTCCAGTCCTAGAATCTATGAATCTATAGCCTTATGAGCCTAATGGGTAATCTGGCCCTGCACATTGCAGTCACACTGGGCTGGTCACGTGTTGAGGATGGGAGAGGAGCTGTGGGGAGCCGCAAGCCCTGGTGTCCCGACTCCTGCCCCCCAGCCCTCCAGGCAGAAGCCAAGAACGGAGACATGGGGCTGAAGCTCCAAACCCCAGTGCTGCTCCCAGATCTAAAGCCCTGAGCCCTGGTGCTCCCGGGGGACGGACGGACAGACGGACGGACGGAGACACACACACACACACACACACACACACACACACACACACACTCTGAAGTCCATAAGGTCTTGTTCGGAGTTACGGACATTTCAGAGTTACGGACAATCTCCATTCCTGAGGTGTTCGTAACTCTGAGGTTCTGCTGTATCATTGGGTTGTTTACGCTTATTTTAAAAATTATAGACTATCCACCTTTAACCACGTATGTATTAACTTTTTAAATCTTAGGCACCCCTAGAACGCTGGCGCCCGAAGGAAGTGCCTACTGTGCCTAACTGGAAATCCAGCCCTCGCTACAAGCAGTAGTCTGCCAGCTGGAGATTAACCTGTATGGATCTTGATTTGTATGCAGAGTTGTAGTCATGCTGGTCCAGGATGTAAGAGCGACAAGGTGGGTGAGGTCATATACTTCTGTTGGTGAGAGAGAGACCATTTTTCAAGCTTACACAGAGCTCTTCTTCAGGCCTGGCAAAGGTAGTGTCATAGTTAAACACAAGGTAGAACAGATTGTTTAGCATAAGTTAACACTTATTTCAAGGGACCATTCAAGGTGAAGTGGCCTGTTAACACCCCTCCAGTCCTGGGGAGTGGGGAAGCTGGAGGGGAGGGGGTGAGCAAGTTACAGATTGTTGTACTAAGCCGTAAATCCAGTGTCTCTGTTTGGTTCACGATTTTCAGTGTCTAGCAGAGCTATGAATTTAAGCTCCCAAGATCGTCTTCTGAAGGTGTTGTGCAGGTTTCCTTTGAGGATGGGGACAGAGAGGTCAGATGTGGAGTGAAGGCTTTCTGGAGTCTTCGCCCAGGCAGGGCCATCCCTACCCAGACACAAAGTACGCAGCTGCATAGGGCACCAGGAAATTTGGGGCACCCAGTTTCCTGGTGCCCTACACAGCTGCGTGCTGCTCCAGCCCCTGCACCGCCTTTTCCCCATGGCCACCGCCCCAGCCCTGCCTCTTCCCACCCCCACTCCACCCCTTCTCCAAGCCCACGCCCCGGCTCCACCCCACCCTGCCCCTTCCTGCCCCTGGTCTGCCCCAGCCCAGCCCCACTCCACCCCTTCCCCAAAGCCCCCTCCCCTGCTCCACCCCATTCCCGCCCCTTTCCGCCCCTGCCCCGCCCCCACTACAGCCCTTCCCCTGAGGACTGCAGCAGGGGTCGGGTGCCCTGCACTCACCGGGTGGCAGTAAGTGGAGGAGCAACCTGGCCCCAGCCCCTCTGCGCCGCCGGCTTCCAGCTGCGCCTCCGGTGAGTGCTGGGGGGGTGGTCCCCCCCTCCCCCAAAGTCCAGGAGCCAGGGGAGCAGAGCGGAGCAGGTTGGGGCCGGGTCGCTCCACTTCCCGCCGCCCCGTGAGTGCGGGCTTGGGCCTCCCCTGCACTCGCCAGGCGGCAGGAAGTGGAACGACCCGGCCCCAACCCGCTCCACTCCGCTCTGCCGGCTCAGGCTGGGGGGGGGTTCCCCCCACCCCCAAGCCTGTTCCTGCCCCCCCCCCCCCCCGCGGAGGCCTGGGGCCCCACACAGCCCCTCCGTGGGGGTCTGTGTAGGGCACCAAAATGGCTAGAGACGGCCATGCACCCAGGGGTGCTCGGGTGTTTTTGTCTTTTATCATTTTTTGTGTGAATTCATTCGAGAGCGGAGTGATGGTCTGGTTTCACCCACACAGCTGTTGTTGGGGCATTTAGTGCCCTGGATGAGGTGCCCCCCATGTTGTGATAGGTGTGTGTAGGATGGGACGTATGTGGGGTGGGGGGGTGAAAGGTATGTTGTGGAGGGTGTTGATCATTGTAGCAGTGGGGATATAGCTGCAGGTTTTACGTCTATAGTCCTGGCGGGGTCTAGTGCTGCTTTGAGCTGGCGTGTCCAGCTCAGTGGGGAGCTTGCTTCTGAGGATGAGCTTGGCGAAGCTGGGGGGCTGTTTGAAGGCCAGAAGAAGGGGTTCAGGGAAGATTTCTTTTAGGATGGGGTCCCCATCAAGTGTGGGATGTAATCATTTGATGATGATACCCCGTATGGTTCCAGTGTGGGGTGGTAGGTGACAACTAGGGGTGTGCGGTAGGAGGGGGTTTTATTTCTGTACTGAAGCAGGTTCTCATGGTGTATTTGGTGGCCCATTCCAGGATGAAACCTACTAAGCAATTACAGAGCTGGGTGGGTGGAGGGAACCTAGTGCTGGGATAGCAGGGGGCTGTGGGTCAGGATCGAGGAGCACCAGCAAAATTGTGGGGGGATTAGCCCAGAGTTGGGATAGCAGGACTCTTTGCAGGGTAGGTTAAAATGAAGGAATTTCTGTCTTGGGACATTATGGGCAGGTCACCCCTTGCTCTGAAGCGTTCCACACTGGCCCTGTCAGCAGGGCCGATGCAAGGAAGTTTCGCGCCCTAGGCGAAACTTCCACCTTGCACCCCCCCACCCCCCCCGTGGCAGCTAACCCCACCCACCGCCCCCCCTGTGGCAGCTAACCACGCCCCCCCGCCCCTCCCACCCAAGGAGTCGTCCCCCCCGCAGCAGCTACCCCCCCTTGCAAGCCCCCCCTCCACGGCAGCTAACCCGGCCCGGGGAGCCCCACCCCGCAGAAGCTAACCCCGCCCCCTCCCATGGCAGCTAACCCCGCCCAGGGAGACTGCCCAGCTCTCCTCCGCTGAGCACGCCAGCGTTGCTCTAATTCTCCTCCCCTCCCAGGCTTGCGGCGCCGATTGGAGGAGACTTAGAGCGGGGGCTGTGTGCTCAGCGGAGGAGGCAGAGTGGAGGTGATCTGGGGCGAGGAGCGGTTCCCCTGTGCGCCCCCCCTGTTACTGTGGGCAGCCCTCCCCGCGCCCCGCCCCAGCTCACCTCCACTCCACCTCCTCGCCTGAGCGGGCTTTTAGGTGCCCTCAACCGCTAGGCGCCCTAGGTGGCCGCCTAGTTTGCCTAAGTGGTTGCACCGGCCCTGCCTGTCAGAGGCCTGATACCAAGCTAGATGGGCCCATGGGTTTGATCTGGCAAAGCAAGAGGCACATCGCATAGATGAGTCCATTGATCTCATCCACAGTGGCAGGGATGGGGCAGGCGGGCCAGGCTGAGCTTCAGCTGTGGAAAAAACCAACCGAACAGTGGTAAAAGTTTGTAAAAACGTTTATTGCTTTATCCCCAAATCAGCAGGGCTGGCCAGAAATGGACAAAAAGAAAGCAGCATTTCAACCGCTGAGGGTAGCATTTGTAAAATAGCCGCTGGGAAGCATGTCCCCACACCTGGTTGTGCTGGGTGCGTAACATTATTTCGGGCAAAGGTGGACACAAGAACAAAGGGATATAAACTGGCCATCAGCAAGTTTAGGCTCGAAATTAGACGACGGAGTTTAACCATCAGAAGAGAGAAGTTCTGGAACAGCCTCCCAAGGGGAGCAGTGGGGGCAAAAAACCGAACTGGCTTTAAGACTGAGCTTGATAAGTTTATGGAGGGGATGGTGTGATGTATATGGCCCATGCTCGACTGCTAATAGCAAATATCCCCAATGGCCGACGATGGGACACTACACGGGGAGGGCTCTGAGTTACTACAGAGAATTCTTTTCCAGGTGGGTCTTGCCAACATGCTCAGGGTCAAACCCAGGGGTGGGCAAACTCTTTGGCCCAAGGGCCACATCTGGGAATAGAAATTGTACGGCGGGCCAGGAATACTCACAAAATTGGGGTTGGGGTGCGCAAGGGGGTGAGGGCTCTGGTTGGGGGTGTGGGATCCGGGGTGGGGCCAGAAATGAGGAGTTCAGGGTGCGGGAGGGGGCTCCGGGCTGGGGTGGAGGGTGGGGTGCAGGGGATGGTCTCTGGGGGATGCTGGGGATGAGGAGTTTGGGGTGTAGGAGGGTGCTTTGGGCTGGGACCGAGGGGTTCGGAGGGCGGATCAGGGCTGAGGGTTAGGGTTGGAGCGTGGGGGGAGGCTCAGGGGTGCAGACTCAGGGCGGAGCTTACCTCAGGCAGCTCCCGGAAGCAGCGGCATGTCCCTTCTCTGGCTCCTATGCTGAGGTGCAGCCAGGTGGCTCTGCACACTGTCCAGTCCGCAGGCACCGCCCCTGCAGCTCCCATTGGTTGCAGTTCCCGGCCAATGGGAGATGCAGGGGTGGCACTTGGGGTGGGGGCAGTGTGCAGAGGAGAGCCCCCTGGTTGCCCCTGCACATAGGAGACAGAGGGGGGCCATGCCTTTGCTTCCGTGGGTCGCGTGGAGCGGCCCCCAACCCTGCTCCCCGGCTGGAGTGCCAGAGTGGGGCAAGACCCAGATCCCGCTCCCCAGTGAGAGCTCGAGGGCCAGATTAAAATGGCTGGTGGGTTGGATCTGGCCGGTGGGCCGTAGTTTGCCCACCCCGGGTGTAACTGATCATCATATTTAGAGTTGGGAAGGAATTTGTCCCCGGGTCAGATTGGCAGAGACCCTGGGGTTTTGTTTGCCTTCCTCTGCAGCATGGGGCACAGGTCACTTGCTGGTTTGAACTCTGTAACTTGAAGTTTTTAAATCATGATTTGAGGACGTCAGTAACTCAGCCAGAGGTTATGGGTCTATTGCAGGAGTTGGTGGATGAGATTCTGTGGCGTGTAATGTGCAGATCAGACTAGATGATCATGATGGTCCCTTCTGGCCTTAAAGTCTGAGAGCCTAATAGAGATGGACAAATAATTGATTTTTTGGTTCATTTACAATTTTGAAAAGTCAGGGGGGAAAAACTGTTCCGGGCTGGACCGAAAATGTAACTTTTCGTCATTTTTGGCTCACTGAAAAGTTGAACAAAAATTGTTTGGGGTTCAAATGCACCATTTCATTTAAATTTTGACCACTTCAAAATGTTTGGGGATTTTTAAAAAATAAAATAAAAGGAAATTTTGAAATTAAAATTGAAACATTTTTTTTTGAAAATATCAAGACAAAGCCCTCTTTTTTTTTTCCCCTTAGATTTTTTTCTTAATGAGCAATTTGGCAAAAATCAACACAAATTTGTGGAAAGTTTTGGCCAAAAAATTTCAACCAGCTCTAGTGCCTAATTCCTTTGGATGCTTTTGATAATGCAACCCTGACGGTAGATAGCTCTATACAATGCATGTTTGCGTGTGTGTGCGTGTGTGTGTGTCTAGGCTGAGATATCTAAAGCTGGGAACGTGGTGCACCCAATTCCCTCACACAGCTCTGGACACATCAGCCCAGGGTTTCAGCCACACACATGGCCTGGTGAGTCCAGCTGCCTCCAGCACTCTGTGTAGTGGGAATTCCTGGGCCAAACCCACGCTGGCGCCGTCTAATGTGCAAGGACCAACGGAGCTTCCAGGTCAGCTCGCACGATGTTAGAAGCGTGGCTAGAAGAGAAAACACGTCCGGGCATGAGCTGGGACGGATGCCCTGGCTGCCTCCTTGTAACAGAGTCTCTCTGTACGTCCTCCTGGGACTCTCTTGGCCGCCTAGACCGCTCTGCTTCTCCCCACGCCCCTGAGCTGGCTCTGTCTACCCAGCTCGCCCCAGGAAGGGGAGGCAAAGATTCTGGCACTGCTTCCCCTCCCACCCCCAGGACTCTGCACCAGTTTGGTCCAGTTTGGGAGGCAGACGATCCCAGTTCCCTGAATAGGTGGTGCTGGCTGACCTGGCCCTGCCCTCTCCCCCTGTTTCTGAACTCCCAGGTGCCATGTTCTTCTACCCCCAGTAACCCCACACCCAACCCCTGTGACCAGCTGCCCCCTTAACACTGGTGCCATCTTGCTCCCCAGCCACCCCTCCTCCCTTGCCCCCCGTCTCCCCTTCCACATGGGGAGCTGCTCAGAGTAGCCACTCCCTCCACCACTCAAATCCCACAGCCCAGCCCCACTGACACATAGATGGGGTAGCTCCACCCCTTGTGGGAGGGGCCTGGCTGGGAATAGGAAGGGAAACTCCACCCACAAGGGAGCGGGGCTCAGTTTGTGAACAGGCCCAGGCCCTGCTAGGTTGTGGGGGGGCTATAGGGCTGAAGGGGCAGCAGTCCCTATCAGATGACCCCCTTCCAAAGCCAAGCCTTTTCACTTCCTACAGCAGGGGTGGGCAAACTACGGCCTGCGGGCCGGATCTGGCCCCTCAGGGCTTTGGATCCGGCCCATGGGACTGCCCCCCAGAAGCGCTCTCCAAAAGCGGCCGGCACCATGCCCCTGCGGCCCCCCGGCGGGGGAGCAGAGGGCTCTGTGCGTTGCTCTTGCCTCCAGGCACCGCCCCCCGCAGCTCCCATTGGCCGGGAACAGGGAACCGTGGCCAATGGGAGTTTCGGGGGAGGTACCTGGAGGAGGAGCAAGGGCAGCACACATAGAGCTCTCCGCCCCCCTCCCCCAGGGGCTGCAGCGCTTCCAGGTGCGGCGCGGGGCCGGGGACAGGGCAGGCAGACAAGGAGCCTGCTCTGGCCCCGATGGGCGCCACTGCCACCCCAGAGCCCGAAGCCCTCCTGCACCCCGCCCCCCAAATCCCTGCCCTAAGCCCCCAGCCTGCTCCTTGCACCCCTCCTGCACCCTAACACCCTGCCCTGAGCCCCCTCATACACCCCACACCCCTGTGCACCCCAACCCCCTGCCCTGAGCCCCTTCCTGCACACTGCACCCCATCCCACACCCCCCACTCCCTCCCGCACCCCAACCCCCTGCCCCAGCCCTGCATACAATTGCCCCACCCAGATGTGGCCTTTGTCCCAAAAAGTTTGCCCACCTCTGTCCTACAGGATGGGGGAGGAGAGTGCTGTTTGTGACATTTGCTGAGAGACCAGGCTCTGATTGGCTGCCCTTCCCTAGCGAGGCAGAATCATGGGGGAAAAGGAAGCCAATCAGGCGGGGGCGGGGGGGGGGGGGCATGTGTGGTTTTCCCACCGCTCTGGAGAAGGGTGTGAAAACCCAGAGTCAACAGGGAACAAGCCATCGGGTTGGCTGCTCTGGGTATGACCGTGCCTCCGTTTCCCCCTTAGTATAACTGGGATAATACCCTCCTCACTGCCACATTCTGGTGGTATATGTTTACATGATAGGAGGGTGGGCTGAGCGACTGGCTATAGATCTACATATATATATATATATCGCACACAAAAGCTATCTTAAAAGAACAGTAAGGGTGCTAAGTCACTTGGTCAAAACTTAGGAAATGCCACAGTTAAGGTGGCCCTGTAAAAACTTAATTCAGCCCCCTTTTGTATATGCATTATTGTGATACAATCTTTTATTCTCCACTCTGGCAGAGGGGAGGCATCTGGTGGGTTAGAGCAGGGGGACTGGGAGCCAGGACTCCTGGGTTCTATCCCTGGCTCTGGAAGGAGAGTGGGGTATAGTGGTTAGAGCAGGGCAGGTTGGGAGCCAGAACTCGTGGGTTCTATCCCTGGCTCTGTGGGAGGAGTGGTGTCTAGTGGTTAGAGCAGGGGAAGCTAGGCATCAGGATGCCTGGTTTCTAGTCCTGGCTCTGGACAGAAGTGTGCGGTAGCAGTTGGAACGGGAGGGGTTGGGGTTCTGTTCCACTTCATTTCTGTGCCTCAGTTTCACTCTCTGTAAAACTGGGATGATTCTACTTACTCTCCTTGTTGCAGCACTCTGAAGGTAGATACATTTACATTATAGGCTGGGCTGGTGGCACCAGTTGCTTATAACTTTGCCAGACTTCAACTGTTCAGGCTGAAATTTCCCATGCTGGGCCTCTGCCTCAGGTTGTTTTGTTTTTTAAAGTTACCTGAGGCACAACAACTAAAACAGTTTAGAATTTTCTGAGAATGAAATTAAGGAACAATACCTTGTTTTGCTCATGTTAAAAAAAAAAATCTTTCCACAGTCTCTTTGAGAAGCTCTAGCACCTCCATGTTTTGGAGCAAGGACTTAAAATTTAGTGAGACAGCCACCCTGAGGTCAGGGAGGTGCCTTTTGCCACCACTGTGAAAAAAACCTAATTTTGAGCAAATTATAAGCATCTTAAAAATCTCAGTTTGCACATGCTCAGTAGAGACTTTGAGTTTTACAACTAAAATCGCCAAAAATTCCATCCTCACTGAGCATGCTTCAGCCCCTCCTCACACCCCCTACATGTGACCAGACTGCACATGCACCAACCCTACGGAGCAACTGAGCATGCTCCAGCCCAAGGCTGCTGGAGCTGACCAGTACTTTCCCTTCAACTGTTCCTCCCAGCAACTAGGTGCGAAACGGAGAACACTATGTCTCCTGTGCTTTCTGTGGTCCCCCTGCTGGTTTCCAGCATGGAGGAGGAAGACACAGCAAGAGGGGTGCAGAGCTGGGCACAGTAGGAGGAGAGAAGAGATTCAGGGAGGGGGCAATGGGGCAGGTTCAGGGGCAACCTTAATTCAGCCCCCTTGTGCATTTGCATTATGATACAACCCAGGAGCGGTGCCAGGGTTTTTGCCACCCTAGGCGTCAGCGCTCCTCCTCTGAGCATTCAGCGGCGGGGGTCCTTCCGCTCCGCGTCTTCGGGGCACTTTGGCGGCAGGTCCCGGCGCGAGTGAAGGACCCGCCGCCGAATTTCCGCCGAAGACCCGAAGCGGAAGGACCCCCCGCCGCCGAATTTCCCCTGAGGGCAGCAAAATGCCGCCCCCCAAATCCTGCTGCCCTAGGCAACCGCCTAGGGTCGCCTAGTGGAAGTGCTGGCCCTGATACAACCTTAAGTGCAGTAGTCCCCAAACTTTTCATCGCTGTTGCTCCCCCCCCCCCCCCGGGGGCCTGGAGCAGGGCCATAGCTGGGGACTGGCAGGGGTGGGGGCTGGCAGAGGGGCCCCGGGGGCAGGGCCAGGAGTGGAGCTGGGTGGTGTCCTCTCCCCGCCCCCACTCTCCGGGGCTGGCCTGGGCCCTAGCCGCACCCCCCGAACATCTCTGTGCCCCCAAGGGGGGCACACACCACAGTTGGGGGATGGCTGCTTTAATGATATTTTAATGATATGATCACTGACTATTTCTCCACAGGATCCGCACCACTGTCAGTGAATGGGGAGTTCTTTACATCCTCCTGGGCATTTCCAGGGCACTTGGACTAATCGTATCCGAGTGCTTCGCAGTCATGAATGGATTTTTCCGCACCCAATCCCTGTGGGGAGGCACTAGCATCCCCATTGTACAGCTGGGGAACTGAGGGACAGAGACTTAGGGTACGTCTATACTTACCCGCTGGTTGGGCGGCAAGCAATCGATCTTCTGGGATCGATTTATCGCGTCTTGTCTAGACGCGATAAATCGATCCCGGAAGTGCTCGCCGTTGACGCCGGTAATCCTGCTCCGTGAGAGGAGTAGGCAGAGTCGACGGGGGAGCCTGCCTGCCGCGTGTGGACCCGCAGTAAGTACCTTTAAGTTCGAACTAAGATACATGGACTTCAGCTACGTTATTCACGTAGCTGAAGTTGCGTATCTTAGTTCGAACTGGGGGCTTAGTGTGGACCAGCCCTTAAGGCCAAAATTGTCAAAAAGTGTCTACTAATTCTGGATGCCCAATTTGCGATGGTTTTCCAGAGTGCTTAGCATTTCCATAGCTCTGTCTATGAGGTCAAGCTGCCCTTGACCTCAGTCACGGCTGGGAGTGTGCAGCACCTCTGCAAATCAGACCCAAGGTCTCATAGACTTTAAGGTCAGAAGGGACCATTATGATCATCTAGTCTGACCTGCACAACGCAGGCCACAGAATCTCACCCACCCACACTCCTGGATCAAACCCCTAACCTATGCCTGAGTTATTGAAGTCCTCAAATCGTGGTTTAAAGACCTCAAGGTGCAGAGAATCCTCCAGCAAGTGACCCGTACCCCACGCTGCAGAGGAAGGTGAAAAACCTCCAGGGCCTCTGCCAATCTGCCCTGGAGGAAAATTCCTTCCCGACCCCAAATATGGCGATCAGTTAAACCCTGAGCATGTGGGCAAGACTCACCAGCCAGCACCCAGGAAAGAATTCTCTGTAGTAACTCAGATCCCACCCCATCTAACATCCCATCACAGACCATTGGGCATATTTACCTGCTAATAGTCAAAGATCAATTAATTGCCAAAATTAGGCTATCCCATCATACCATCCCCTCCATAAACGTATCAAGCTTAGTCTTGAAGCCAGATATGGTCTTTTGCCCCCACTACTCCCCTTGGAAGGCTATTCCAAAACTTCACTCCTCTAATGGTTAGAAACCTTCGTCTAATTTCAAGTCTAAACTTCCTAATGTCCAGTTTATATCCATTTGTTCTTGTGTCCACATTGGTACTAAGCTTAAATAATTCCTCTCCCTCCCTGATATTTATCCCTCTGATATATTTATAAAGAGCAATCATATCTCCCCTCAGCCTTCTTTTGGTTAGGCTAAACAAGCCAAGCTCTTTGAGTCTCCTTTCATATGACAGGTTTTCCATTCCTCGGATCAACCTAGTAGCCCTTCTCTGTACCTGTTCCAGTTTGAATTCATCCTTCTTAAACATGGGAGACCAGAACTGCACACAATATTCCAGATGAGGTCTCACCAGTGCCTTGTATAACGGTACTAACACCTCCTTATCTTTACTGGAAATACCTCGCCTGATGCATCCCAAGACCGCATTAGCTTTTTTAACGGCCATATGACATTGGCGGCTCATAGTCATCTTGTGATCAACCAATATTCCGAGATCCTTCTCCTCTTCTGTTACTTCCAACTGATGTGTCCCCAATTTATAACCAAAATTCTTGTTATTAATCCCTAAATGCATGACCTTGCACTTTTCACTATTAAATTTCATCCTATTACTATTACTCCGGTTCACAAGGTCATCCAGATCTTCCTGTATGATATCCCGGTCCTTCTCTGTATTAGCAATACCTCCCAGCTTTGTGTCATCCGCAAACTTTATTAGCACATTCCCACTTTTTGTGCCAAGGTCAGTAATAAAAAGATTAAATAAGATTGGTGCCAAAACCGATCCCTGAGGAACTCCACTAGTAACCTCCTTCCAGCCTGACAGTTCACCTTTCAGTATGACCCATTGTAGTCTCCCCTTTAACCAGTTCCTTATCCACCTTTCAATTTTCATATTGATCCCCATCTTTTCCAATTTAGCTAATAATTCCCCATGTGGAACCGTATCAAATGCCTTACTGAAATCGAGGTAAATTAGATCCACTGCGTTTCCTTTGTCTAAAAAAATCTGCTACCTTCTCAAAGAAGGAGATCAGGTTGGTTTGGCACAATCTACCTTTTGTGAAACCATGTCTCAAATCAGACACCCGGAAAATGAGAAACCCAGAGTTAGTGACCCCCTAGGAGAACGACGGGTTAAGTGGCTTACATCACATAGGCAGAGGCAGGGGTAGAATCCAGTTCTCCAGGGCAGCATTCACACCACAAGACCCTCTGTTCTTTTCCTTCAGTCCCCTGCCTCATGCTCTATAAACCTTCCAATCCCCCGTAATTAATTGGAGCCTGGACATAGTGGTCGAGGGGGAGGGCCTTTAGTTTTGCGTAGGCCTAAACACACCCTTCAAATAGTGCACACCTTCCAACTTCTGCCATCAATGAGGCCAGGGGTCCTACAGACAGCAGCCTCTATCACTACACAACCCTGATTCATCCCTGAGCAGGTCCAATCTGGGCATTGAAAGACCGGGTACAAATTGTCTGTGATCATGGAATTAAAGATCCTAATGCATATGCACAAGGGGACTGAATTAAGATTACACAGGCAACCTTAATGCTGGTATTTCCTAACTTTTTGAGGGTTTGATTCTGGAAACATAAAGTTCTTTTAGTGTAGTTTGAATTTTCTGTAACATTTTTCTTTGGTTTCTCTACGTACAGTGTATTTCTAATCAAAAGCCTTTGAGATTGTACTCCTGATAAAAGCTGCCCTTGGAATCTTTCTTTGCTGACACATCTTTTAAACAAGTTTTCTATCCATGCAAAATTTACTAGTGAGGTTTATCTTGAATAGATTTGTGGTAACAAATAAATTGGGGGGGGGGTGGATTTCTGATCATTTTTTGCCATTTTTCATCGTAACTGAACTTTTATGAACCAGTGGATAAACGTTAAGTGCTGCACAGATACATCATATGCTCATGCAGCTAAAAGTTATGTGTCATACACATAAGCTTGATGGGCCATGTGTGTAAAAGCACAATGGGTTTATGCTTGTAAAATAGATACACTCTGTGTGCATAAGCATGTGTACAAATAAGCATGATTCATAGATTCTAGGGCCATTATCTAGTCTGATCTGGCTAGAACTCGCCAGAGAATCTTACCCAGTAATTTTTCCATCAGTCCCATAACTTCTTGTTAGAGCGATAGCATAGCTTTTAAAAAGACTTCCAGTCTTGACCCAAAGATTGCAAGTAAAGGACAGTCTGTCCCATCCCTAGGTCAGCTGTTCCAACAGTTAATTCTGCTCACTGTTAAAATGTGTGCCTTATTTCTAGCCTAAACTTGCCTTGTTTCAACCCCTGAATCTCATTCTGCCTTTTTCTACTGGATCAAAGAGCCCTCTCTTGTCAGAAATCTCCTCCTTCTAGAGGAGGTCCTTACAAACCATGATTAAGTCACCTCTTAGCCTTTGTTGGATAAGTGAGATAGATGCAGCTCCTTTAGTCTCTCGCTCTAGGGCGGGATTTCCTAACTGTGGATCATTCTCATGCAGAACTGGTCAGGAACTTTATGACAAAACAGGTTTTCTTCAGAAAATGCCGACTGGCCAAAACCAAAACTTCTCATGGGAATGAACGAGTAACAACACATTTTTTGTTGAGAGAGTTTTCTCAGGTCCAGGATGGAATTTCTGACCAGAACCAGAAAAAGATCCGCCCCAGAAAAGCCAAGAGCCTGGCGGGGTGGGCAGTCACCTGGGATGTTGGAGAATGACAGAGCAGAGACTTGAACGGGGGTCATCTATTTTGCAGGCAAGTGTCTTAACCCCCAGACTACTGGGTATTCTGGGGCGAAGCTTTCTCTCCATGAAACACTTTGAAAGGTGTTGGTTTTGTCTCAATGCGGAATGGGAAATTTTTTGAAATCTTGAGAAGTTTTGCAGGACAGGAAATATTTCCCATCCACCTCTTCTCTTGTAGCTCTTTTCTGAACCTTTTCAATTTGTCAGCATCTCTTTTTTAAGTGTGGACCTCTGAACTGGACCCAATACCAGGAATGAGCTCATAAATGCCATACATTGAGATAATACCATCTCCAAATTGACATTCCACTACTGATACTGATGGGTCATGCACATAAACCTGATGGACTGTGTGCACCTGGGAAGTATTAGCACCATTGTATAAGGCATTGGGAAGACTTCATCTGGAATACTGTGTCCAATTCTGGTTACCCCTGCTCAGGAAAGATCAGTTCAAACTGGAACAGGTGCAGAAGATGGGTGTGAGGATGATCAGGGGGAATGGAGCCTATCTTATGAGCAGAGACTGAAAGAGCTTGGTTTCTTTAGCTTAAAACGCAGGATGAGAGGGGATATGATTGCCCTCTGTAGATGCATCAAGGACTAAACATCAGGGAGGGGGAGGAGCTATTGAAGATAAAGGACAATATTGGCACCGAAACAAATGGGGATAAAATGGACATGAACAAATTTAGGCTGGAAATTAGCAGGAGATTTCTAGGGGAGTGACGTTTAGGAAGGAATGAGGGCAAACAACCTAACTAGTGTTAGATGGAGCTTAATACATTTATGACCGGAATTATAGGACATGGTGGCCTGTGATAGCAGGGACTGGACTCAATGACCCAGGAGGTCCTGTCCAGTCCTACGCCCCCTAGATGGGATGGACTATATGCAATTAAGCTTGAGGGACTATGTGAACATATAAGATTTCTCTGTCAGGGTCTATGCTATTCCATCTGATTTTACCCTACAATGGGAAAGAGGTTTGTTGATGTCCTATTGCTGATGAATAAAATAATCTGTCATCAGGGGCTCTCCTACTAAAATTACATTTTAATTTAAATGAAAAATCACAAAAGAAACACATTTTGTTTCAAAAAATTTCTGGGAATTATTCAAATTTTTTAATTTCATTTCAAATGCAAACATTTTGTTTCTTTTTGTTTTTTTACTCCTCCCCTTTTTTCCATTTTTCCAGTAGAAGAGGAACAGAAAGGGCTGAAATAACCAAATGGGAAAAAATGGCCTCCAAACAAAATAACCTTTTTAAACAGTTTTCAGTTAGGTTAGTTTCAAACATTTTTCCTAAACTACCCAAATAATTTTGACCAAAGCAAAAATTGTCCATGGAAATTTCTAGTTTGGTCAAAAAGACATTTACGATTAAATGGGTTGGCTCTATTCTCCCTTTTACTCCCTTCATAGATCAATTACAACCTTTTGCCCAGCATCCAACCCCATGCTTAAGCTTTAATAAAAACCTAGGAAATTAAGTCACAGAAAACTTTATTGTAAAGCAATTAGAGTTGATGAAACCAGCCCAGTTAAACCATCAGATGTATGCAGAGCTGATGCTGTGATGTATTAGAAAGAGCAGGTCACTTACCAGACAGAGAAGCATCTTGCCTTTGCGCGTCAGTCACTGTGGACAGAATCAAAAAAGACAGAGAAGCCCCATTGAATCCCCTTCTACTACAGCCTGCTAGTCCCAGGACAGGATTGTCCCTACACTCTGCTAGTACCCCGGGGTTTATACAACCAGCCCAACTCTGTATCCCAACTACAAGCAGTCATTGCTAGGCACTGACTGAACAAGCCGCATTTGCAGAGCCACTCACCATCCTAAAAAGTCCCTGGCCTTCCAGGCGTCGATGACCTCGGCAATGTTCCCCACGATTTTCCCGCTGGGCAGCCGCAGGTCATCGGAGACGTCGCCGTTGAAGTTCCCGCAGGGTGCACACAGCTTGTTAGCCAGGCTCTCGCCCACCTTCAGCGTCACCTCCCCACTGGGGCTGAACAGAACTTGCATCCCCGAGGCCTGGATCACGGCCACGCCGCCCTGAGATTCGATCACAGACACAGCATCGGAGACGTTTGCCAGGAGCTGCACTGAGCGCCCATTCACCTGGAAAGCACAGATGGGGAGGTCAGGGGAGAGCTGGGGGATGTGGGAGTCAGTGAGATGGAGCAGCAGGGACTGAGCTAGAGTCCATGGGCCCCGTTACAAGTCAATGGGGTCTTGAGTCCATGGGCCCCGTTACAAGTCAATGGGGTCTAGAATAAGATCTAGTGGATGCAGCTGCAGGGGGACTCCTGGGCTCTGTTCTGGGTTCTGGGAGGGGTCTGGTGGTTAGAGCAAGGACAGCTTATAGTCAGGACTCCTGGGTTCTATTCCCAACTGCTCAGCTAACTCCCTATTTGACCTTGGCAAGACATTTGATCAGTTTATGCCTGAGTTTCTGGGGATACTAAGGCCTGTCCCATTCAATGGTCAAAGCAGATTGAAACCATAGTGGGAGATCTCCTTGCATTCTCCGAGAGCAATGGGGAAGGGTACTTTCATAGAATCATAGAATATCAGGATTGGAAGGGACCTCAGGAGGTCATCTAGTCCAACCCCCTGCTCAAAGAGTTAGAGAGAGATAGGGCCATGTCCTTTTCTTTCAGCAGACATAGAGATCTCTATTTTCTAGAGCTGAGAGGGAAATTGTTTTCCCATCCCATGAAAATAATTTAGATTTTGACATTTTTTGCCATCCTCAAATGGGAAGAAAAGTCAAAATGTTGAAAAAAACCTGATAATCTGAAATTTGTTTTGGATCAGATCAAGTGAAATGTTTCATTTCCATAACTTTGAAATGATTCGTTTTGATTTTGATTTTTAAAAATGTTTAAACTTTTTTTGTTTTTATAAATTA
The DNA here is from genome assembly GCF_028017835.1 of Emys orbicularis. Classification (NCBI taxonomy): domain Eukaryota; kingdom Metazoa; phylum Chordata; order Testudines; family Emydidae; genus Emys; species Emys orbicularis. The sequence continues at coordinate 14,966,016 of NC_088702.1, forward strand.
ACTAACATTTCTAAATGAGAAGTTGTTTTGAACTGAAAACCGAAACTTGTCATTTAGAAAAGGTCAAAATGGGACATTTCAACAATTTCTTTACGAATTTTTCAACAGTTTTTTGAATTGGGAGATTTATTGAAATTGACCCTCCCAAACAGATTCGGTTTTGACAAATTGATATTTCCTGAGGAAAAAAAAATGTCTGAAAATTCCCAACAAGCTCTGGTATTTTCTCCCTCCTGCCCCTTACTTTAGTCCCAGGTAGGGGTTATGGGGATTAATTCACTAATATTTATCAAGGCCTTGGAGACACTAGATCAGAGTGAAGGATTTTTCACTTGGACTCCAACTGATGTAGGAAGCTTTTGCCCCCTTGGATCAGCATGTTCCAACTCGGCCCCCTCTTACCCAGGTCTCCATGTTATTGTTCACAGTGATAAGAGCGTCTCGGAAAAAAACAAAGATGACCGCACAAGCTGGTATTCCGTCATTGGTGCATTCGCTGATGTCTACCACCACCTTGAACCAGGCAGGAGAGCTCTCGTCACAGAGCGAGGCCACTTTGTACGTCCCACTGTAGAGGAGTTTCCCCTTGGCACCATCAAAGGTGGTGAGGTAAGCACCCGGAGAGACCATGCACCGGCCTTCCTGCTTCACGCATCCATGCATCCCATCCCTGAGCACGCAGATCTCGCCAGTGGCGCAGCTGTTTTTCTCACAGATGAGCCCACCTGATGGGTGGCAAGTGCATTTCTCTGAGCAGTCACTGGAGATGACATTCTCCCTGGACTGAGGGAAATTCCAAAATGAACAACTTTCTAAAACTTTCTGTTAGGTCAGATATTAGCCTCCAAAGATCAACAGCAACAGTGTCAAAATACCTAGGGAAACTCTCACCAAAAGGAGACTAAAGACCAGATGGGGAAAGACAAAGGATGACAATAATCACCAAATAAAGAACAGAAAGACAAAGGCAATGACCCAAGAAACAAGGAGAAGATACAGGACAATGGTGAGGATCAAAGAAACACTGAAACTTTAAATGATGATAATGTCAACCAAAGAGGATACCAATCAAAGAAAGAAGGAAAAGACAAAGGATGTCAGTGGTGACCCAATATAGAAGGAAAAGACAAAAGACAATGGACATGACTCAAGAAACAAGGACAATTATTTTGTATTTATTGTGGTAGTGCTTAGGGGCCAGTCAAGAATGAGGCCTCATTGTGCCAGACACTGTACAAACATACAATGAGAGAGCCCACGCCCCAAAGAGCTTAACATTTAAATAGACAAGGCAGGCACAGTAAAGGGGAACATATAAAGGATAAGCATGATGACCAAAGAAAGAAGGAAAAGATAACAGAAGAAGGTGCTGACCAACCACAGTCAAGAAGGAGGGCAACGATGACAGATCATGATGACAGGCCACGGAAATGACATCTGAACAGAATGAGAACCATAAACGAAAATCAAAGACCAGGAAATGAGGATGGAAAAATGAAACCTAGGTCTGTCATACTAATGGACTCCATTCTCTATTTGTGGAGTTCACTGGAAACTCTTAGAAAACTCATACACTTTTTACCAATTCTGCCCTGTTATTCTAAGGCTCTGAGGGCACCAATTGCACAGAACAACCAGGACTCACCTTGATGTAGCGTCCATCGTGCATGCAGCCGCACCTGTCCATGGACATGCACCCGTCCCCATCGAACATGTAGCCAGTGTTGCACTGGCAGCCTTCAAAGCATTTCTGGGTGCACTGAGCAGGGGCAGACAAGCCAGCACAGGTGAAATCACAGGACTTGGTGCACAGCTCATAGTGGCTGTTGAGTGGGCAGGCAAGGGCTGGAGAGAGAGAAGCAAGAGAGAAAGAGGATGGAGTGAAGGTTTAAAAATAATTTCCACTGGAGACATAGTTACATTGTCTAGTACAGTGCCACCTAGCTCAGAGCTGGGTGCTGCGGTGGGTTGACTCAGTGGTGGGATCACCTCAGATATGGCTTAACCGTACCATTTACTGCAGTGCAGTGTCCCAGAGCACCAGACATTGGACTCAGAGCCAGAGGACAGTGTTTCCCCCATTGGGTCACCGACGTTCTTCCAGTCCTGACCCAAAGACCCATGGAGATCTGACCCAAGGGTGGTCTGGCTGGACAAAACCAATCAAAAACACAGGTGCGTAAATTGCAATCAGGCATGCTGCAGATGATGTGGCTACAGAGGGGCCACAAACACTCCAAGATATAATAAACCTGAGCTCTAAGTTGCCATCAGGAAAAAAAAATCCCTTGGGGGCTAATGGGCTTGAAATGAAGCCAATGGAAAGACCAGGGCTGTAGGTTGCTCTATAAACTCACGGCAGAAGGAGGCGGTTCTCCAGGCTCTGATCTTGGCCCCAGTTGTCTGGCATGCGGCCGCGTAGGCCTGGAGGCTCTGGCAGAGGGTCTCTCCCGTCCCATTGGTAGCACACATGTCGTGGAGACAGTGGTTGAAGTACGTGGCCGGGCTGACCAGCGAGTGACAATCTCTGAAGGGACCTGAGGTGGCTCTGATCAGCCCACAGGAGCTCTCGGACTGGTACGGTGCTGTCTGGGCCCCATCACAGACGGGACATCTCTCACCGCAGCCATCGGAGCACATGGCACCATCAACAGGCACCTTCCAGGAGGCGACAAACTCGCTCAAACTTTGAGTGCTCTTTCCATTGGGCAGCAGGAAGTCATCATTTTTGTCACCATTGAAATTGCCAGCTAGACCGCACATGTGTCCCTTGTAGGTGCTGGGGATGGACACTAGGAGGTAGGAGGCAGTGTCATAAAAGACTTGGAGGCCAGAGGCAGACTGGACAATGATGTTGTTCCCTTCCTGGTTGATCCGAAGTTGCCCGTCGTCCATAATCAGTGGGAGGGTGTAGAGCTCTCCACCCACCTGTGCCAATGAGAGGGAAATTCACCCGTCACTAGTGGGGACTCAGCAGCGGTGTCCTGGTTACACACACACACACACACACACACACACACACACACACACACACACACAGAGGCATGCACACGTCAGGATCACAAATGGTGTGAGTCACTCACTTGGCTTCAATGAGACTAATCTCAAGCAGGGACTTACCGCCGCCTTCCACTTCCTTCCCCTCTCCAGAGAGATGGTGTAACCATGCACGGAGACCGCCACCGCCCGCGTCTGAGCCACACGGCCACCGCCGGTGCTCTCGTTCTCAACCACCACGGAAAATTCCACCAGCCGGGGGTCACTGCTGCAGACCTTGGCTAAGGTGTAAGCGCAGGAGCCCTGGATGTCAAAGGCCTGTCCATCAAATGAGATGTAGTGAGGGTCACCAGAGACTACGCTGGTTCCATAGTCCATGGGGTGGCAGCCCAGGACTCCGTTCTCCACCCTGCACTCCTCATTGGCTCTGCAGGAGGCTGCCTGGCACTCGACGACCCCGTTGCCTTGGCACCGGCACCGCTTCTGGCAGGAGGCGCTGGTGTAGAACTCCTCTCCCTTCTGGTAGTACCTGCCCTCATGCACACAGCCGCACTGCGTGATGGGGACGCACCGGTCTCCGCTGAGGATGAATCCGGCGTCGCAGAAACACCCTTCCACACAGGGCTCCTCGCATCTGTCTGGAGCTGAGGGCCTGTGGCAGGTGGCAGGACAGCTGCTCCCACAGAACTCATAGTGAGAGTTCCGGGGACAGGTGAGACCTGCAGGAAACATTGGATTGAGCATGCAGATCTCTGTTAACACGAAGAAGTCTGGTGAAAGAGGTGGTGCCTACTGCTCTGGGAGGGCAGTGGGGTCTGGTGGGTTAGAGCAGCGGGGCTGGGAGCTAGGACACCTAAGGTCTCTCCCCAGCTTTGGGAGTGGAGCAGAGTCTAATGGTTAGAGCAGGGTGCAGTCAACAACAACAGCGACAATAATATCAGTTTCTAGCCAAAACTTGTTAAATGGCGCTAAGGCTGAGAATACATATCAGTAATTTAAGGTAAAATGCATTACAGGGGTGTTGCAATTATCCTACCACCAGGCATTGTAAACCCAGGAAATTGAGAGTTAAAGTTAAACTGAAAAGCAACCCAAAGGTGCGGAGGCATGGAAATGAACAGTTAGGACAACCAAAGTGCTTGAACTCTCCCTCTTCATGACACCATGAAATCACCATATGCCTAGCCAGTTATTGTCGTGTGGCTGTGGTCCTCTACTAGATTTATCTGATTTTTGAAGTCACAGTCAATGTTTTCTCTAACGCTGGGCAGAAAACAATTTTATCCCTCCCACAAGAGTTTGAGATTCTGAATTTTGGCCCTTTTTGAAATGGTGCAAAAAGCTGAAACCTTTAGCATTGTCACAGTGCAATAATCTGAAACCAGTTCTGATCCGGTCACTTGAAAGATGCTGCTTTGACCATTTCAAAATGTTTCATTTAGATTTTGACCTTTTTAAAAAAATAAACATTTTTAGGTTTTTCAGTATAAGATTTCAGAACAAAAAGTCATTTTGACTCAAGAAAATAAAAGTTTTGATGTCAAAAATGTTAAAACAAGATGTTTTGACAATTTCAACACTCTGCTTCTTTTCTTTTTCTCAAATAGTTTTGGTTTTGACAAACTGACATTTTCCAACAAACAAACATTTTTTGGGGAAAATTCCTGACTAGTTTTATTTTTTCCCCTTCTCTTGATGTCGTGGGGTGAAGGACTGTCAGGCATGAGATTTTGGGGTTTTTTGGACTTGTGTTAGCTCAGAACTGCTGGAGGTTTTGATTTATCCAGGAGGTCAAACTGCCATATTAGCAAGAGAGATCAAAACATTGGACACATCTAAGAATTAAGAGACTTCCTTAGAATAGGTTAAAATTGTTCATTCAAAACTTCATTTGGATGAAACAGTGTTGTTGTTGTTTTTCTTGAAACCAAAAGCTTTCAGATTTTTAAAATTCTCCAATTTTTCATTAAAATTGAAAATGTTGAAAGTGTTGACAATTCAAATAGTCAGATCTTTGATTTCCCTGTTTTGCCAGTGAATGCAGTACAAGGAATAATGTCTAACTTGGTGTCTCCCCCACACCCCATTTTTCTCATTTTTCCTTATTCCACTTTTCAAAACTTGCTCTACTTTGAAAAAGGAGAAAAAAATGAAACTCTGACTCTTGAGAAGTTTTGAAATTTTCAGAGTAATAAAAGGGGGGGGAAAGAAAACAAGAAAAGTGGAGAAAAACAACCTGGATATAATTCATTTAATTGCACTGTGACTAAAAACAGAGAACAAAAGGAGATCAAGAAAGAAGGAAAAATGAAATTTTGAAATGTCTAAAATTAGAAATTTTGAAATGTCCAAAATTCTAATAAAAATCACAAAGAAAATTGGAAAAATGGAAAATTGTTACATTATGAGCCCTGCAAAATGCAAACAAACTTGAATATTTAGGGTTTTTTTATTAAATGTCCCCACTCCCCCTGTTTTTTGAAAGGCTTTGCCTATGACACATGGGTGAGCAGTTCTGATTCCACCCAGCAGAGGATGCTGGTGCATGTGCTCGCTGGCCAGTTTGTGATTGTATTAAACTTACAGCAACATGTTCAGGAAGTGACACTTACTGCAGAATGATGCCGATCTCCACTGCCCTATCCGGATGCCCCTGGCCTGGCAGGCTGTCACATAGGCACTGATTGCGCTGCACAAAGTATCACGATGACCCTTGTAGTGGCAGGTGTCAAAGACACAATCATCAAAGAACGGAGCTGGGTCGATGGCCCCGTGGCACTGTCTGAATGGCCCGTTCTGTCGGATGAGGACCCCACAGTACTGGTCTCCCTTGTAGGTTTGTTTCTGAGCCTCACTACAGACTGAGCAGTCCCCGGTGCAGCTAGACGAGCAACCCGGGACGTCACCAACCTTCCAGCTGTCGGCGAACTGAATCTCATCAGATGTCTGAGTTCCATCCTTCATGGTCAGATCGTCGCTGGGGTCCTGATTGGCATTGCCACAGAGGCCGCAGACAGCGTTGGCGTACGTATTGGGTATGATGACCCTGGCGTAGCTGTACCAGTCGAAGCTCACTCTCAGGTCGAAGTCGGTCTTGATGAAACCATGAACACCACTGATGTAGGCCTTGAACTTGTGCTGGTGGGAGAAGGGCAGGTCCACGAAAACACCATCCACCTGGAAAAGACATGGCGTGGACCGTCAATGGTCTATTCCTGCCTGCATGGAGCTTGCAATACTTCCACATACCCTTAGATGGAGCAGCCTGGACCACCTACCTCCAGAACTGAATGTTTCATAAAACTCTTTGCACAGGGAGCTCCAAGAAGCTTATCGAGGAGCCTGCATAGAACCAATCACATTTTCTTTTTTTAACTCCACAGGACGGGGATGGATTGTTCTACATGTCCACGGAAGGTAGGATAAAAAGCAATGGGCTTAATCTGGAGCAGGGAGATTGAGGTTAGATATTAGGAAAAATACGGGGTGTTAAGCTCTACAATAGGATTCCAAGGGAGGTCATGGAGCCCCCGTCACTGGAGGTGCGACGCTGGCAGATCATGCCAAGGTCCCCAAGCCTCAGTTGAATACTGACACATATGTAGCTGGAATCAGTCTGGTGCACCAGAGTGTTGGTGTTGGTAAAAGAGGTGATAGAATTATAAGAATGTGTTGAGTATTTAGACTCTATTGAATTCTTGTGAGTTGCTGCCTGCGTTAATCTCACCTATAGCATCTATATCCCATATTGTAAGGCAATATTTGAGCATTTGCAGTGTGAGCCTCTGTTACTGTGTAAATCACCAGACATGAGAGAGACATTAACTAGTGTGAAGTGCTGTTCTCCAACAAAAGGTGCTGGCCAACAGGGAAGGCCCATGGATACCACACGGACTATTGTGTAATGATTAAGAGAACAAAAGACTTTGTTGCTCTGCTCTTTGGCACCCGCCCTGCCCCCCCCCCCCCCACTTCCCCCGAAGGTGAGTCATGCAAATGGATTCTTCCCATCAGCTGAATCTGTAAAGGAGGTTGGGGATAAAACCCCCTGAAAAGAAGGACCTGTATCTTTATGCTGCTTGGACTCTGGGGGGCAAGGTTGACTAGGTATAAGCAAGAGATCCCCAGTGCTTAGCCTGGGTTCGCTTAGCCTAGAGGACATAGAGCTTGCTTATTACAACAGCTTCTATTACCTTTTGAAATTTAAGATTGTAACTCGTTGTATCTATGTTTTCCTGCTTTAACCTTATCAATAACTCCCTAGTTTCCTTTATAATAAGTCTTTAGATAGTTTATTATAGGATTGGCTACCTGGGATAAGTGACAGGTCCTTTGGGAGTGGCAGTAGCCTGAATGTGGTTGTGATTTTTGGTGTAAGGGACCATCTATCACAAGGTAGCAGACAGACTGGAGTACCCACGGGGACTGGCTGTGACTCCATGGTTAGGCTGTTGTAGTGTGTGAGGAGTTTACACTTGATGGGTGAAATCTAAGTACAGAACTCACAACCAGTTTGTGGTCTGTGCCCTGGTTCTGAGCAGTCTGCCTGAGGTTGGTACTCATGTTCTTGAGCCACTGCAGCACAGCTTGGCACCAGCTACTGGATATTGATAGAAACAACAGAGAAATGGAGAGAGCTGAAACCTAGGAGCTCATTTGGGAAGTCTAATAGAAATAATAGGGCTGTCTTCCTCTCGTGAACCCTCAAATAGGGTATAACAACTGAGGGCACCATTTGGGACCTCAGAGTTTGCTGAAACGACGTGGCTAGCCTCTCCTCTACTCCAGGGTGTCAGGGCGAAGACAAAGAATTTTGCTGATGGCACAAGGGCTGCAGAACTCAGGAGCTTGGACATTTGGATCAAACACTCGGGTAGATTCTCCTCTGAGTGTTAACAGCAGTGTTCGGCGGCTGAATCGAAAAAATACCCCCCAAATTCAATTGGTTTTAAACCGCAACTGAACTGTCCAGGTTTTCTCACCGCAACGAACCCCAGCACGTTTGATCAGGTTGAACAAAACATTTGGAACATCATTTCAAAATGACACTTTGAAACAAAAGGTTGACTCAGATGGACCTCTCGAGGTCCCACTCAGCCCCACATTTCAATGACTCTATGACAGTGGCAGTGGGGCTGAGCAACCTGAAACAAAGGGGGCCAAACGTGACAATAAAAAAGAAAGGAAGATGAAAAACAAAGTGGATCCAGTTTGCATTTCTAGTGCCCGTCAAACATTTTTTCAAAAACCAAATCATTCCACCTTAAATTTAGTCATTTTCATGAATTTCTTCCCACCGAAAATAGGTCATTTTTCAATCAAATATTTGTATGTGAAAATATTCAACTAGTTCAAACTCTGGTATGGGAAGATGGAAACCACCTGGGTTGTGTTTCCTGGATATAGACTAGACAGCAAGTTTTCAGCCCTGCAAGCGATCCCAATAGTGCCTCTGCATCCCTACCTGCATCTTGCGTGGATGATCCTGGCTCATGCTGATGGTCACGTTGTAGACCTCTAAGGTCACCGTTTTGGTGAAGGACACGGACTTACTGCCGCGGTTGTTGTTCTCCACTTTGACGTTGAACGGAATGAGTGTGGGGTCCTCGGAGCAGAGAGCCGCGAACTGGTAGATGCAGGTGCCTTGGAAATCATACTTCTTCCCATCGAAGGTGGTGTAGTGAGGGTCTCCAGTACCTATGCAGGTGGAGTAGGTAGTCGCCTTACAGCGGTGGGCACCGTTCACAATGACACACCGCTCATTGCTCTTGCAGCTGCTTTCCTGGCAAACCACCGTGCCTAGGCTGGGGTCACACCTGCATCGAGAGCGGCAGTTCTCATCGGCCCAGAACTCCTCGTTGGGTTTGTAGTAGTGGCCATTGTAGTCACATCCGCAGCTCCCCAAGGGGACACACTGGCCAGCGCTGAGGACATAACCATCGTCACACTGGCAGGTCTCCACGCAGGGCTCCCGGCAGGAGGAGGGAGCAGTTCGGTCAGAGCAGCTGGCTGGGCAGGCGTTCCCACAGGCCTCATAGTGGCTGTTCTCAGGGCAGGGCAGGGCTGTCAGGGGGTCAGAGAGGGGGAGATTGCAGTGAACTAAATAACCTGCCTAGAGACAGTGAGAGCTACAGACGGATTCGTTCATGTGAGCAGCACCCAGTGCATTATCCACCTTGCAGGATGCTGTACGAGCCAACAGGGATGGGCCAGGGAATTAATTCCCATATGCAGACAAGGAAAGGTCATGCACAATATTCACTGTTCTCTGCGTGTCTGCAGCCAAAGCTTCTGGTACTAGGAGCCAGGCAGATCTCAGCAGCCAAGGAGAAGCAGAGATTGGGTGTAAAAATAACTTAGTGCTGTAGGAAGCAGGGCAGGGGGTTCAGTAAAGGGACATGGTGCCACAGGAAATAGTGGTTATGGACTCACTAGGGGGCGCCGTGCTACAGAGGGTGGGGTGCAGGTTAAGTAGGGGGCGCTGTGCTGCAGGGGTCGGGGCAGAGGGTTCATTGGGGACACAGTGCTGCAGGGGTTGGTGCAGGGGGTTCAGTAGGGGGCGCTGTGATGCAGGGGTTGATGCAGGGGGTTCATTGGGGGTGCCGTGCTGCTGGGGGCAGGGCAGGGCAGGGGGTTCAGTCATGGGTGCTGTGCAGCAGGGGATGGGGCAGGGGGTTCAGTAGGGGGCATTGTGCTGCAGGGGGTGGGGCAAGGAGTTCAGTAGCGGGCGCTGTGCTGAAGGGGGCAGGGCAGGGGGTTCAGTCGTGGGTGCCGTGCAGCAGGGGGTGGGGCAGGGAGTTCAGTAGCGGGCACTGTGGTGCAGGGGGTGGGGCAGGGGGTTCAATAGAGGGCACTGTGCTGCAGGGAGCGGGAGAGCCGTGCTGCAGGGGGCGGGACATGAGTTCAGTAGGGGGCGCCGTGCTGCAGGAGGTGAGGAAGGGGGTTCAGTAGTGGGCACCGTGCTGCAGGGAGCAGGGTGGAAGCTCAGAAGAAGGTGCTCTCCCCTCAGTGTCAATCGTGACCCCAATGCCCCAGGATCCTGCACATTCCCTCCCCATACTCACATCCCTCCCCATCCCCCCCATCAACAGGGGGAAACGACAGACTAGCCCTGTTCCTCCCATATCAATAAGGAAAACAAGATGCTGCACTCACCACAGCCGGAGGGCGTCCTCCAGTCGTAGACAGTGACCGCGTGCTCCTGGCAGGCGTCCGCGTAGGCCTCCAGTGCCTGGCACAGGATGCTCTTGTCGCCCTCATTCAGACACACGTTGTGGACACAGCTGTGGAAGAACTCGTCGGGGCTCACTCTGGGGTGACACTCTCTGAAGGGCCCTCCTGGCGCTTTGCTGATCCCCCCGCAGTGACTGTCCCCCCCGTAGAGCTGCCTCTTGCTCTCCTCACACACCGGGCATTTCCCCTGGCAGGAATCCCTGCAGGAGGGGTCTGAGTCCTCCACTCTCCAGCTATCAAGCCAGGCCAGGACGGAAGAGGTTTTGGTGCCATTGGAGAGCATCTCTTCATCATCAGTGTCACCATTGAAGTTCCCACACAGCCCGCAAGTGCTCCCAAAATAGCTGCTGGCGAGAGTCACGATCACAGCCCAGTCGCTGTCATACCGCACCTGGAGCCCAAAATCCGTCTGCAGGACGGGACGTCTCTCGCTTTGGGAGAGCATGATTTTCCCAGCCTCCAGGGTGACCGGCAGGCGGACGCTCTTGTCGTTTAACTAACGAAAGAGAAGGGGGAAGAAACGGAGGCATTATTGCTCTTTCCACGACACCCGCTCTTACTGCCACTGTGAGCTCTCTGGGTAACGATTCACTGCCACAAATATCCAAAAAAAACCAAGAAAAAAGACAAGGGAAATCCACTGCCAAAAAACTTTGGCAATGCATGGTTAAGATTACCCAGCACTGCCTTGCGCCCTTCCAGAATCTAGACTGTGGCTAAATTTAAACGTCTCAAAACCAGGACATAAGAAGTTAAAGTAATGGTCACTAGTTCTTACATCATGCTTTTTCATTAGTAGATCTTCAAGTGCATTTCTAAGGGGGTCTGTATCATAATCCCCATTTTACAGAAGGGAAAACTGGATCACATAGCAGAGAAGTGGCTCACTCACCATCACTCAGCAGGCCAGCCCGCAATGCCGGCAATAACACTCAGGTCTTTTGAATGCTTTAGCCACTAGGCCACACTGCTCTGCCCAGCCTGGAACTGGGAGCTGGACCCCACCTGAGGTCAGATTCAACCAGGTAAGCTCAATTTAGGGCAATTCAGTACCATAGTTTGAGCCGCGGGTGTGCACGAAAACACGACACAAGGAGAGGCATAACAAAGAGACCCGCCCTTTGGTTCTGGAACCCCTCTGCACAGATCTGGTCGCCTCATCTCAATAAAAGTATATTGGAATTGGGAAAGGTGCAGAGAAGGGAAACAAAAATGATTAGGGATGTGGAACAGCTTCTACTGGAGGAGAGATTAAAAGACTGGGACTGTTCAGCTTGGAAAAGAGAAGACTATGGAGGGATATGGTAGAGGTGTATAAAATCCTGACTGATGTGGAGAAAGTGAGTAAAGTGTTATTTACCCCTTCAGATAACACAAAAACTGAGGGTCACCTGATTAAATTAATAGGCAGCAGGTTTAATGCAAATAAGAGGAAGTACCTCTTCACACAACACAGTTAATGTGTGGAACTTGTTGCCAGGGGATGTTATGAAGTCCAAAAATATAACTGGGTTCAAAAAAGAATCTGCTAAGTTCATGAAGGATAGGGCCATCAGTGGCTATTAGCCATGAGGGTCAGGGACACAGCCCTATCCTCCAGTGTCCCTAAACCTCAAACTGCCAGAAGCATCTGGCACTGGTCACTGTCAGAGACAGGATACCAATATAGGTGGACCATTAGTCTGACACAGTATGGCTGTTCTTATGGACAAACTACTCCAAATTCACACCACTGTCCCTACCCCCCAGCCTCGAAAAAACATACTAATTTTCTAGACAATCTGAGCATGCATGTGGATTCTAGAGAACTTTGAAACATTAGAAATGTGACATTTCCGAATCAAAATGTTTGGGAACTTTCGTTGCATGAAAATTTTCATATTTCAACTTCATCTCGATTTGCAATGACAGCAAACATTAAAACATCCAGCCTTTCCACGAGGGACTGAAATGCTGATTTTTGCTCAGCTGTCTCCACTTCTGCAGTTTTTCACTCCCCTGCAGTTTGGGTGGAGGGCTACTTACAGAACAACACTGTGTTATATGTAGAATAGGATGAGTAGCTGATTTTTCAGTTTGGTGCCGGCTGCAAAAAAGAAAAAGTGGTTCGGATTGAACTGAGTCTGAATTTTTGGGGAATTGCTAAGATGCATTTGGGGCCTGTTGTAGAGGTAGGATTTGAACCCGGGTCTTTTGTTTCCCAGCTGAGAACCCTAAAGAGTGGGCTAAAAACTGGCCATACAGCAACTCCTTCAGCCATTTTGTGACTGGCTAAAACTGCCTGTGTCAAATTCATGACTAGTTTTGGATTGACTGAAACTGCCTCTTTTGTTCAATAAAGCATTTATCCGAAAAAATATGCCCAGTTCTAATTATAAGTGAAAAAGTGAACCGAGCCAGACAACTCACCCTGACTTCTCCACTCTGTCCCTTGTAGATGGAGATGTTGTAGCCATAGACATGGATGGTGGTCAACCCAAGGTTGGAACTGTCCTGTTCCCCCATGTTGCTGTTTTTCTCCTCAATGGTGAAGGGCTCCAGGGTGGGGTCATGGCCACAGTACTTGGTGATGGTATAGGTGCAGGTGTCTTGGACATCCATGGTCTGACCATCAAAGGTGTAGTACTGGGAGGTCAGGGACCCCTGGCAGGTTCCCATGTAGTCATGGAAACATATTGCCTGGCCGTTCTTAATCCTACATGTTTCCTTCTCCCGGCAATTCAGCGTTCTGCATGGATCTGAAAAAACCCATAATCTCCAATGGATTTTGCTGGGGACTGAGGCCTGACATGGCCCCTGTGTTCAACAGAACCAGCTGGGGTGCCAGGCATGGGATGGCCAACAGAACCCAAGGGCTGATCCAGATGGAACTGAGTACCTGCAGCTCCCACTAACTCATAGACTTCAAGGCCAGAAGGGATCATCATGATCATCTAGTCCGACCTCCTGCACATCACAGGCCACAGAACCTCCCACACCCACTCGTGTACCTGACTCCTAACCTCTGTCTGAGTTACTGACATCCTCAAATCATGATTTAAAGACTTCAAGGGACAGAGAATCCGCCTTTTACTCTAGTTCATACCAGCAAGTGACCTGTGCCCCATGCTGCAGGAAAAGGTGAAACCCCCCCACAGAGTCTCTGCCAATCTGACCTAAGGGAAAATTCCTTCCCAACCCCAAATATGGTGATCAGTTAGACCCTGTGTGTGTCGGCAAGACCCACCAGCCAGACATCTGGAAAAGAATTCTCTGTCATAACATAGAGCCCTCTGCATCTAGTGTCCCATCACCGGCCGTTGGAGATATTTGCTATCAGCAGTCACTGTAGGCAGTCTCATCATACCATCCCCTCCATAAACGTATCAAGCTCAGTTTCAAAACAAGTTTGTTTTTTTGTCCCCACTGCTGCCCTTGGGAGGCTGTTCCAGAACTTCACTCCTCTGCTGGTTAGAAACCTTCATTTAATTTCAAGCCTAAACTTATTCATGGCCAGTTTATAGTCATTTGTTCTTAGAATCATAGAATATCAGGATTGGAAGGGACCTCAGGAGGTCATCTTGTCCAACCCCCTGCTCAAAGCAGGACCAATCCCCAGACAGATTTTTACCCCAGTTCCCTAAATGGCCCCCTCAAGGATTGAACTCACAACCCTGGGTTTAGCAGGCCAATGCTCACACCACTGAGCTATCCCTCCTTCTTGTGCCAGCATTGACCCTTAAATGACTCCTCTCCCACCCTAGTGTTTATCTCTCTGACATATTTATAGAGAACAATCCTGAGGCTGAATCAAGGGGAGAGAAGGAGGGTGCTAGGGAGAGGGGGAGAGAATCCACGACACCATACTCACCACTGGCACAAATGGCTGGGGAGCCGTACGCCTTCTGGTTTCCGATCCCAATGCTCAGCAGGCCGAAGGGGGAGCTGGCGTGCTCCACGTTATGGACCTGGAACCCTTTGCCAAGGCTGTATTCAGCCCAAGAGTATTCTGTGCCTGGAACTGGTCTCCACAGGACATTGCGCAGTTGTCTCTTATCAATGGTGACCCCCGCGGACTCCGATGTCTTGGCAATGATCAGCGCATAGTTCTCAAACTCGTTGTGCCCGTAGATGTGATAGGACTGGCAGTAGCTCGAGACAGCTGGGATGGCCATGAAGAATGGGTCGTATCTGATGTTTCCTTTGGTCCCACCATCACAGAAGAAGATGACTTGGATCCCAACACTAGCGGAGAAGAACAAGGCATTGGAACTAGGGATTCTGTACTGCACAGCCTTCTCAGCTAGCAGCCTCATGCTGCTCTTGCTCATTCCAACTTGAACTTCCACCTCAGTTGCTTGGGAGGTGGAGATATAGACGATATCACCCTGCATCTCAAAGGACAATGGGGGCACGATGAAGGTGGTCCCCCAGCTGGAGACAGGCAGGAGCTGCTCAGACACGTGGTCACACTGATTGGATCTTGTCACGCAGGTGTGTCCAACGTAGACAGCCACAGGCTTCTGGGAAATGATTTTGGTGCCAGATATGTCCACTGGGCTCTGCAGCTGGACAGCCTGGTTTGCCTCCAGCTTGATGGTAAGCCTGCTCCCTCCGAAGTGCGTCTTTCCTTGAAAAATGACAGCTCCTTTCAGGTGCACATCAACTGTGGTGGGGCCCTCCCAGGCCACAATGGCAAACTCTCCATAGCGATCCGTGCCCATGGTCGGCGTGACAATATAATACTCCGTTCCCAAGCTCTGCACCGGGTAGACTGGGGTGGTGTCAGCCGAGTTGGGTTTGGAGTTGAGTGAGAGGACAGAGACATCATTGTCAGCCCGGACAACAACTGTGTTGTCGAAGACTTTGGCCCCTACCATCTCAGCGTGGGGTGGAATTATCACCGTTGCAGTCTGGCCGGCATCCACCTGGACCGGCACCCTGAGCGCCGGCTTCTTCATGGAGATGGTGATCAATGTGGCTGGGGCGTAGCCTGTGATGAGTAGCCGGAAGTCGCTGTTGAGTGTTTGTTGTAAGCCGTTCTGCATGAAGGCCGTGATGAATTCTCTTCCGAGAAGGCTTGGAGGGGAAGACCCCGGAATTTCCCCAGATTCCACACTGAGAGGAAGGTTAGATATGCCTGGAGAGACAAGTGGAAGGAGAAGACAGCTGTTGTTATAGGGGTTGCATTACTGATCATGGACCACAGAACAAAAAGATGAGTGTGTGAACTAAGCATAAGACAAGCAACCATAGATAGATACAGACAGACTGGGGAGCACCAGGGAACAGCCAATGAGACAGCATCGCTCAACATGGTGGGTTGTCAGATGACCAGCGGCGTAACCATTGTCAAGATTTTGTAGTCCTCATGGCAGGATTTGAACGTGGAGAATGTGCTGGCTTTGTGAAGGTTTGCGGGGCGCTCTTGCCAACCATACAGGGCAGCGTGGGGGAAAGCACAAAGGGGCTTGTTTGTAAATTGGTACAGGAGCCCATCACACACTGTGATGAAAGGGGTTATTGTCATTCGGTGCCAGCTCCATTACAACTCATCGTGCAGTGAATAGAGCCGGGGGAGGCTGAATGGTTTATAAAGTGAGTCATGGCTGTTGCCGTGAATTGAAGCACTAAGACCAATCCACAAGGACCTGCTGGCTTGTGCTATCTGTTATTGCCAAGTGTTCGGAGAGCTGGGAAAATGAGGAACAAGGGTCTTGCGGTCAAGGCCCTAGATGGGGTTCAGGCAACCTGGGTTTAGTCTCCAGCTCTACTTGGATCAGCACTGACTGCAAGGGAAGCGCAACCCCAAATAAGTTCCCCCACCCTGCTCCCCACAGCACAATGCCCTCTACAGAGCACCCCTCACTCCCCGCAGCACAGTGCCCCCTTTGCAATCCCTGGAGCACAGAAACTACTGCTTAGCCTCCCCCCAACTCCCTGCAGCCCAGCGCCCCCTACGGAGCCCCCACCCTGCTCCCTGCAGCCCAGCGCCCCCTACGGAGCTCCCACCCTGCTCCCTGCAGCACAGCGCCCCCTGCTGAGGCCCCTCCGCACTCCCTGGGGCACAGTGCCCCCTGTTGAGCTCCATGCCCCACTCCCTGCAGCACAGCGCCCCCTACTGAGCCTCCCATCCTGCTCCCTGCAGCATGGCGAGCCCTGTCAGGACTCCTGGGGTCTATTCTGGATCTGGGAGGAGAGTGGGGGCCTAGTTAAATCTACATGGCCCCAAACTCCTGGGCGTCACCCACAGTTAGGTGATCAGCTTGTCACGCTGCGAAGAAAGAGTCAGAGGCGCCTTTGTGAGCCCTGGATCACTCACCCCAGAGCACGACCATCCTGGCCCACAGGAGCAGCTTGGCCTTTCCGATCCCCATGTCCGAGCGCATTGTTCAGCAGCTGGAAGACACATCTCGAATTAATGGTGAGCGCACAGCACGCTGCACAGAAACAACCCAGGGCTGAGATTCCCTGCTGCAGCCCTTGAGGCTGGGAAGAAATGTCCAACCATGGTCTGGTTTTTATCGCAGACTTAGCTGCTCTTACAGAGGCAATGTTGGCTCATGAGTAGCATGCCGGGCTAAAGGGTGTGAGTCCTAGGTTCTATTCCTGCTACTGATCAGGTGATTTTGGGTGAGTCATGCCCCTCCTCTCGTGCCTCAGTTGCCCATCTGTACAAGGGGGATAATGATACTGCCCTCCTTTGTAAAGCGGTTTGAGATCTACTGGTGAACAGCATTAGATGTTATTATGTAGCTTAGATACTTATGTGGCCTTCCATTAGCAAAGCACCTCACCGTCATGATGGTGCTTACTCTGGGGGTACAGGGAAGTGCTGGTATCCCCAGTACACAGGGAGGCTATGTGACTTGCTCAAGGACACCCAGGAGGTCTGTAGCTTAGTAAGGACTTGATGCCATTGCACCTAAGAGATAGGTTAGTGCCCTAACCACTAGCGCCCCTTTAGGAAGCATCATACCTAGTTCTTCACCTGTGGCACTCAAAGTACTTTACAAAGGCAGCTGTGAGCATTATCTCTATTTTCTACACAGGGAAATTGAGACACAGGCAGAGGAAGTGATTTTCCCTAAAGTCAACTAGCAGCGCAGCCAGGATGAGAACCCAGGTGTCCAGAGTCCCAGGCCAGGAGTCTAGCCCACCGCCTTTCTCCGAGCCAGCGGACAAACTGAAGAGCGATTCAAGGGGGAAAAAAAACCGTTTTTCCTTAAAGCACAATCAGCCTGTGGAACACACTGCAACATGACCTAATCAAGGCAAAGCACTCGGCAGGACGTGCCAAAGGCTTAGACATGTCTGTTGATAATAAACCCCTCCATGGTCATGCCAGGTAGGATTGGGGGCCTCACAATCTAGGACACAAGCCAACCGCTCATGAGCCGGCACCAGGCGGAAACGTCCTGTCTAGGCAGGTCTGTTTGGGGAGGTTCAGGTCCCTTCTCCTGGAGCTGCCCGGCTCAAGATCAGCAGCAGGATCCTGGTCTGGATGGATTAGTTACAATCAGCCTCTCAACAAACAGCAGCAGCTGCTGAGCCAGAACAAGAACCGCCGGCGCACTTACCTCCAGCCCCTGTGACTTATCGCAGAAAAGGTGGAGCAGAAGAGGCAGTTGTCCACTTTGTCCTGCTCCCTCTGTCTGTAGCTCTGCTTCTGCTTCTGCCCTTTATATAGGGACCAACTGCCAAATCCTTGTGATGATGAGCTAACTGGGAAAGGTTCCCTCGGCTCCATTGGGACTGGAGTTTCGCCATCACCTGCTGGACCCAAATGGGAAGCGAGTAGCAGCCTGGCCTCTTGCTTCATGAAGGCTTTGGCTGACTCATGTCTGGCCATCAGGAGGCAGCTGTAATTAACCAGGGGGAGAGAAGTGGATTTATTGACTTTCTTCTGAAGTTCCAAAGAACCGGCCACTCCCACCACACAAGCCATGCCAGTGATTTGATCGTTAATAGTGAGCTGAGGATGAGTTTTTTATTGGGTTTGCAGTGTTCTTGTAGCCGTGTGGTCCCCAGGATATTAGAGAGACAAGGTGGGCAAGGGAATATCTATTATTGTACTAACGTCTGTTAGTGAAAGAGACACGCTTTTGAGCTTACACAGAGCTCTTCTTCAGGTCTGGGGAAGCTTGTCTCTTTCACCAGCAGAAGTTGGTCCAATAAAAGATATTACCTCACCCACCTTGTTGCTCTCATTTATTGGTACCAGGACACAGACAGAATTAACTAGTCCAGCGCTGGCCGAACTTGTGAATTTCGGATGCACCTACAGAGCTGCCCAGTTTCTTAGATCCAAAACAAATTAGGAGTTTAGTGGCCAGGGAACCGAGTGACAAGTTTGCTAAGGAGCCAGCCAGACATTCAGGAATCTGCACAGGGGACAAGCCGGGAGTCCCCTTGCAGCTGCAGGGAAAGCTGGGTGCGGTTTATCGTCAGGGCGGCCCAGAGCCAAGACGTCTGGTGGTTGTTTGCCAGGAGTGAGTGGAAACAGATGCTGCCCCCAGGGAAAAGCCGAGTCATAGAAACAATAGTAATAGATTTTAAAACACCAGAAAAATAAATGACAACAAAGTGGAAAAAGTGAGAAGAAAGAAAAAATAGGGAAGGGAAAAGAAAAAATACAGAAGTAGCAAAAAGTGAAATAATTATATGATACAAGAAAGAAAACAGATAATGCCCCCCTTCTTGCAGCCCTGTGGGACTGTCAAGAGGAATCATGGCTTTGTGCATATATACTAGTGCCGATAGGCTCTGGGTTTTATTCCCAGATCTGCCACAGATTTAAATCTCTATGTGACTCAGTTTTCCTGGCTGACCAGTGGGAATATTAGTCCCCCTGTGTCTGGGAGGCAGTGTGGACCAGTGGATACACGCTGGACTAGGACTCCTAGCTTCTACTTCTGGCGCTGCTGCTGTGTGACCTTCCCCTCACTTTCCTCCCACCACCCTTAGTCTGTTTAGATTGTTAAGATCCTCATGACCTGTCTCTCGCTATGCACAACGCTTAGCAGAATGGCCCTGTAATCGCAGGATCTAATGTTCCCCTGTAATACAAACAAGGATGTATGGCCCCTTTTCTGAACCATCCCACAGAAGTTAATCTCTGCTGTAAGGCAAGGTGTACTGGTTTTAAACAGCCTATACTGTTATGACAGCACCTACAGGCCCCACTGAGATGATGGCCGGGCACTGACCAGACACACAGCAAGAGAGAGTCCCTGTCCCAACTAGGGTTGCCAGGTGTCCAGTTTTTGGCCAAAAAGTCCGGTCAAAAAGGGGTCCTGGCAGTGTCCAGTCAGATGTACTGACAAGCCACTAAAAGTCCAGTTACCAAGTGCAGGGGCTGGGGGAGTGGCAGCCTGTCGCCCAGCCCTGAAGAGGCGGCTCCTGCGGCAGCAGACATGCACCAGCTCAGACGGCCCCTTTGGGGAGCCCGGTTTGCAGGGCTGTGACAGAGGACAGAGTGCGGGGGCCTATGCCGAGCAGGGTATGGGACATTCCCTGGGAGGGAAGGAACGCGAGCTGCCCCGCCAGCCAGCGCTTCCCCCGCCAGCCAGCGCTTCCCCCGGCCATGCTCTCAGGCAGCTCCGGGGTGGGGAGGGAAGGAGGCTGCTGGACAGGCAGCGCAGGGGGACGCTGCCATGCAGGGGGGCCATGTCTTAGCTCGTCAGCGGGGCTGCCTGGCTGCCCCCGTGTGGCCGTGACGCTCTTCTGACCTGCTCTCCCAGGCAGCCTGCTGGATCTGGGGTTTGCAAGTCCCTTGGGGCTGCTCACGTTGGAGTTGCCCCAGGTTTAGAGAGGTGCCGCTGGGACGGGAAGCTGCTTGTTAGGCCTCCTCTTAAAGCAAAGAGGCCAAATTCAGACCCATGATAAGAAGAGGGCCCGAGGCTGTTAACTCCTAGGGACGGGTCCCTTGCTTACACCAGGCCTGAATTCATTTCTCTGTGACTCTTATGTCACAGTTCAAGTGCGGAGGGATACACATTAAAGCAGCAGAGTAACAGGGGGCAGGGAGAGCAGCAAGCGACGGGGGGAGAGGAGCGGGTAAGAGGCGGGGCTTTGAGGGAAGAGGGGGGCAGGGGCTCAGGGGAAGAGGCGGGGCAGAGGGGGGATGCAGGGGGAAGAGGTGAGTCAGGGGGGTCCAGTTTTCAGAAATTAGAAAGTTGGCAACCCTAGCTGAGATTGGGCAGCGCCTAACAGTACCAGGCACTGCCCAGACACACAACGAGAGACAGTCAGTCCCTGCCGCACCTGAGATCAGGGCCCCGTTGCGCCGGGCACTACCCAGACACACAGCAAGAGACAGTCCTTGACCCAGCTGAGATCAGGTGTTGTGCTGTTGGGTGTGATTTATTATACTGTTATAGCTTATTAAAATATGTGTATGTTAAACCCAATATGTAATTTGTAAGGATATAGCAGCAATTCAAAATGGAGTGTGAACCACCATTTTGTGAACTCCATCTTGTCACCCCTGATATAAAATTATTCTACTTAACTGCCAGGGGGCAAATTTGTCACGTACACATGGGAAACATGCAGTGTCAGCTATATCTTAACTCAGGAAGTTCCTTCGAGAGGAAATGTAGCCAAACTCCAAACCTGGAGACAATGGACCTTTCTGTGCCTGCGTCCTGTAGATAACTAACTGCTTGGTTTGCAAAATAACGCAAGGGGGGAGCAAGTAGATGAACAATAAGGGGTCATAAGAGGGGCAGATACATGTAGCATGCTAATTATGTATGGTAATGATAGCAAATTTTGGCCAATCATAGAGCGATAGATTATCATAAGCAACTGCATATAATGCTTTGGTGTAAGTGTTTTCTTTGTTCTTGCTGACTTATGAGCTCGAACCCAATTGCAATTGAAATAAACGGATCGCCCCTCCCGGGGCTCCTTGCTTGATTAGCTGTGTCCGCCTCTCCTTATTCCTCAGCTGGAACGGACAGGAATTTCTATGACACCCCCTTTGTGCCCTGTCATCCTGGCCTAGTTATAACTTGATCAAACTGTTTTTTCCCACCACTGGGCGATCTCAAGAACAATTTTACCTCACACGGTTTCCCGCCTTTGCTGGGACTGTACCATGTTTTCCCACCACAAACTGCATAAAAGAACTGTGACCACAGACAAGTGGCACAGGCCACCCTAGCGACTGTGCATGCGCGGTTCAGATCTTCGCAGCATCAGTGCATCGTTGTCGGATACCATCATTCCTGAAGTGAAGAGAAGGAAGAAGCCGTATACCACCTTTCTTGTTCCTGTTCCTGGGGACGACATCACCAGAGTGTTCTCGGTCCGCTTCTTCCATCCTTAGTGACATCATGGGACTCTCCAGTGCTCCTTCTCTTACCCAACGAGTGCAGGTCCTGGTCTTCACTGCCGCTGCAGGCGTGCTCCTAGTGAGATCATTAGGGTTCTCTTAGTCGGGGGTTTATAGGGTTGATTGCCAGGGTGATTTTGGGCCTGAGCTTCATGCTCCTGTTTTAAAGCTGCTGTTTCACTGTTTTGTGTTAGTTTTCTATAGCCATAGTTTTATACATGCTTAACCCCTTCCCTTTATTGTACTTATTCCCTCAATACACTTACTTGTTGTTTTTAACTGTACCTATAGTGAGCCTTTATTTCTCACACCACACCCCTTTGAGGTAACAGCACCAGGCACTGCACGGACACACCGGGAGAGACAGGCCCTGCCCCAGCTGAGATCAGGCCCCCATTGCACTGGGTGCCGCATGGACCCACAACGAGAGACAATCCCTGCCCCAGCTGAGATCAGGGCCCTGTTGCACCAGGTGCTGCCAGACACAGTTGGAGATGGTCACTGCCCTATAAAGGTTACATTTAACTAGACTAGACAGACAATTCAGGCAAAAGGCAGCGCCCGTGTCATGGACTCAC
The DNA here is from genome assembly GCF_028017835.1 of Emys orbicularis. Classification (NCBI taxonomy): domain Eukaryota; kingdom Metazoa; phylum Chordata; order Testudines; family Emydidae; genus Emys; species Emys orbicularis. The sequence goes on from NC_088702.1 coordinate 14,988,144, forward strand.
AGGGTCTGGTCTATGCCCTACACTGGAATCAATCTCCCTGGAGTGACCCCTTGAGTAGGCCGCACCCCAAGGACCCGACAGCTCCATAAGGACAGGCCCATGGCCTCCCTGGCTCTGAGTCTGGACCTTTGGCACCAGCCAGGGCCGGCTCTAGGTTTTTTGCCGCCCCAAGCAAAAAAAATTTTGGCTGCCCCCCGTCCCAGCCCTGGGCTCCTCGCCGCACCCCCCTGCTGCCCCAGTCCTGGGCTCTCCCCACCCACCCACCCACACCCCCTGTCGCCCCAGCCCTGGGCTCTCTCCTCCCCCCCCAACCTGCACCCTCCTTCCGCCGCAGCCCTGGGTCACTGGTAACTCGCTCCCAGGGCGGGTCATTCAGCAGGAATTTTAGATGTGCACAGAACACAGACAGGATTGGTTCCCATATGGTTACAGAACTGCAGTAAAGTGGAACAATTTTCAGCTTGTGTGATTGGAGGATATCTGGATGCATATTATAAGACTGTCCTACATAAATGAGGAAAAGTTGAGGTGCCTTTATTATTCTTTTCTTCCACTCTTTCTTTCTATGGGGAATTTGCCAATGCAATATCACTGTCTTCCTTTTAAACAAACAAACAAACAAACAAACAAACAAACAAACAAACAAACAAACAAACAAACAAAAAGGCAATGGCTGTTGAAAATAGCAATTCCAGTCCTAATAACCACTGGGAAGCATTTCTTGCTCAATTTTATCCTACTTTTTCTACAGCAAGTTACAGTGGATCAGTATATTTGATTTGGGAGCAGCTGGCCAAACTGAGCTTGAGCACTCCTGAATTTTGAGGTTTCAAATCTGGAAGGCAGGTGCTGGAGGGGGGGGGGGGCGGGAAGGGGGCTGTGGCTCTGCGGGGGAGCACGACAGCATGTATGCAGCAGTGTGTCTGGCGCTGCGCGGAGCCAGACATGCTGGTCTGAGTGGCACGGTAAGGGGGCTGGGGGGTTGGATGGGGCAGAGGTTTGGGGGGGCAGTCAGGGGCAGAGAGAAGGGGGGGTTAGATGGGGCAGTCAGGGGACAGGCAGCAGTTGGATAGGCATTGGAGTCCCAGGGGTTTGTCAGGGGACAGGTAGGGGGTGGGGTCCTAGGGGGGGAGTTGGGGCGGTTTCAGGAGGAGGCAGTTGGGGACAAGGAGAAGGGAGGCTTAGATAGGGGGTGGGGTCCCGGGAGGGGGTGATCAGAGGGCAGGGGGGGTTGGATGGGTTGGGGTTTCTGTGGGGGGCAGTCAGAGGGGGTGGATGGTGGCAGGGTGGGGCTACCCTTCCTCCCTGTGGAGTGTCCTGTTTTTTTAATGTTAAAATATGGTATCCCTACTCACAGCGCAGCTCTCCATTCATAGCAAGCTGCAGCATGAGGTCTCAGCTACCTCACTCCCTCCCCCTCTTTCCTGTTGGTAGTGGCCAAGGGAATGCTGGGAAATGTAGTTCTTTCCCTGCTCCAGGGCTGGCTCTATAGGCAGGGAGCTAACCAAGGAACTACAGCTCCCAGGGCCCCCTGTTGGTTCTCAGCTCCCATGCTGGATCCCTGCCGCCCCTGCAAATGGGCTGGCCCAAGCACGTGCTTGCTTTGCTGGTGCCTAGAGCCGCCCCTGGCACCAGCGACCCATGTCTCTCTCCATGGCCCCTGCAGAGAACCCAGACACGCCAGACACCCGCGGCAACCGTGTATGGGCCCTTCATGGAGCACGGCTCTCAGGGAGCATTTACAGTGGCACCAGCAGCCTTTGCAAAACAAGCTCACCCTTGATTAGCCGCCTGGCTACAGAAGCTGAACGGCCTTAGGTCAGCACCGGGGAATCAAGGTTAAAGCACGGACCGTTCTGGTTCTGTCTCCGGCTGACCTCCTGGGTCAGCCCCCACGTGAGAGAGCCCCCAGTTGCTTCCCCAACCCTCTCTCCCCACACCTCCCAACCCCTTGGTCTCCCGCTGGGGTCAGCCGCAGCGCTCAGCTTCCCTGCCAGTGGGGCCTCGGTTGCTAGTGTCAGGGGACTGCTGGCCCCTCACTGACCCTTAGGGGGTTTGTGGCTGGCCCTCTCCCAGTACCAAAAGAAAGGCAAAGGGTCAATGAGAAATCAGGACCCTGAGAGTGACAGTCTCCAGGGCCAAGGCGGGAGAGGCCAATGCTCCATGTCAGCCTGCTTGACAGGGCAGGCCGGCCAATGAGGGAGTCAGGAGTGCAGGGTCCTGTCCTCCCTGTGAGCTGGAGATGCCAGGGGCCAGAGCAGGCCGAGGTAAGGAGAGAGCTGGAGCCAGAGCTGAGCTGGGGAGTGAAGCCGCGCCAGCCAGAGGGTTGCCAACTTTCTAATTGCACAAAACCGAACACCCTAGCCCTGCCCATTCCCTGAGGCCCCGCCCCCTGCTCACTACATTCCCCCTCCCTCGGTGTCTCATTCTCCCCCACCCGCACTCACTTTCACTGGGCTGGGGCAGGGGGTTGGGATGTGGGAGGGGGCGAGGGATCTAACTGAGGGAGTGGGCTCTGGGGTGGGGCCAGAAATGAGGGGTTCAGGATGTGGGAGGGAGCTCTGGGCTGGGGCAAGGAGTTGGGGTGTGGGAGGGGGGTGAGGGCTGGTGGTGCAGGCTCTGGGGTGGGGCCGGGAATGAGGGGTTTGGGGTACAGGAGGGCACTCCAGGCTGGGGGGTGGGGCCGAGGGATTCGGAGTGCAGGAGGGGGCTGCGGGTTGAGGCAGGGAGTTGGGGTGCAGGAGGGGGTACAGTTTAGTGACACCCAGAGCATGGCGTTGGGATGCTGAACCTCTTGGCTAATAGCCATTGATGGCCCTATCCTGCATGAAATTATTTAATTATTTTTCGAACCCAGTTACAGTTTTGGCCTTCACAGCATCCCCTGGCAACCACTTCCACAGGTTGACTGTGCATTGTGTGAAGAAATACTTCCTCTTGTTTGTTTTAAACCTGCTGCTTATTAATTTAATCAGGTAAGCCCTAGTTCTTGTGTTATGAGAAGGAGTCAATAACACATTTTTATTTACTTTCTCCACACCTGTCATGATTTTATACACCTTGATCATACCCCCCCCCTTGGGCATCTCTTCTCTAAGCTGAAAAGTCCCAGTCTTATTAATCTCTCTTCATATGGAAGATGTTCCATACCCCTAATCATTTTTTTTTTTGCCCTTTTCTGTACCTTTTCCAATTCAAATATATATCTTTTTTGAGATAGGGCAACCAGAACTGCATGCAGTATTCAAGATGTGGGCGTATCATGGATTTATATAGAGGCAATATTATATTTTCTGTCTTATTATCTATCCCTTTCCTAATGATTCCCAACATTCTTTTAGCTTTTTTGACTGCTGCTGCACATTGAGTGGACGTTTTCAGAGAACTGTCCACAATGACTCCAAGATCTTTTTCTTGAGTAATGACAGTTAATTTAGACCCCATTAGTTTATAGCTACAGTTGGGATTATGTTTTCCAATGTGCATTACTTTGCATTTATCAACATTGAATTTCACCTACCAGTTTGTTGCCCAGTCACCCAGTTTTGAGAGATTCCTTTGTAACTCTTCGCAGTCTGCTTTGGACTTAACTATTCCGAGTAGTTTTGTATCATCTGCAAGCTTTGCCACCTCACTGTTTAACCCCTTTTTCAGATAATTTATGAACATGTTGAATAGTATTGATCCCATTACAGACCCCTAGGGAATGCCATTATTTACCTCTCTGCATTCTGAAAACTGACCATTTATTCCTACCCTTTGTTTCCTATCTTTTAACCGGTACCTTAAGTAACAAACTCTGATCTCTACACCTGCTACTAAGTGATAGGCAAAAAGTCAGAATTAGTTACCAAAAGAAATAAAATCTAAGCATGCAGTCTAAACTCTCAGCCCTATTAGACTGGGCAGCAACTACATGAAGCAGTTTTTCTCACCCCACTGGATATTGCAGTCCTTAATATACAGGTTTGTTCCTTAAACCTGGGCCTATCTCCTGTGTTGGAGTCTTGTATTTTTCTCAGTGTCTTAGTTGCTTGCTGCATAGGTGGGGGTAGAAGAAGGGCCCAGTGTGTGTCCACTCTGTCTGTTTTATATTCTCAGTCCATGTGTTTGGGGAACACAAGTCCAGGCATGTCTGGGGGACATTGCTGAGTCTCTCCAAGCAAGGCTGAGCAATTCCCCTGGTGTGGCCTCATGAAGGTGAGTCATTGCATTGTAGCTCCCTTGCTGGATAATGGCTGTTGATGCGTTGTTTAACACCCCACCCGGGCGGTGGTTACTTTCCTTGCTGTTGCCCCTGGGGAAGCAAATATCTGGCTGATTCCCCCAATTTACAGCATGTTTTAGTGACCACCATACTTCTCAAAACTTCATATGCATTAATGATATGCATATATGGATAGAGAAATGACTTTCAGCAGATCATAACCTTTCCCCTGATACCTTACAAGGCATGCTTTATATGTATGATCACGATTATACGTAAATGAGGAATATGGGGGTTATAGTATGCTCCCCCAAGGTATACAATGTCACACTCCCCTCACTGTCCATCAGAGAGCAGCACACTCAGTGGCCTCCCTTTTTTCATAGATTTCCAGGTGTAAACATAGATGAAGCAATTTGCTAGACAGTTCAGTCATGATTAGAACTCAGCTTTTTCAGATTGCAAGACCAGCAACCCAGGCACTGGACCACACACCTCCCCATAACCTCTACTAGCTACTGATTTGTGCCATCTGCCCTCTCTGCTCCTATCCTGGAGGGATAGGGGATGCACAGTGCATCAGCCGGTCTGACTGCTTCTTGGAAGGAGGCAGATCCGAATTGCGCTGACACACGCAGGATGTGGAAGGATGCTGTAACAGGGTTCACGTCCCGCCCCTCTCCCTGGGGCCCGCTTGCTGCCCCCAGTAAAGCTCAGAGAGGCTTCAGGGTTGTGAAACACCAGTGTCTATCTATATACAAGTCTTGCAGGATTAGTCACCTCCTTTACAGGCAAAGGCAGCCTTCAGCTAGAAGGCCTCCAGTTCCCTCCCTGACTAACTTCTCCCTGGCTGCCCCCCACCTTCTGGCTCCCTCCCAGCCTTTATAGCTTTTGGCTTGTCAGGCCAGCAGGTGTTGCCAATCTCAGGCCAGCATCAGGCCTTTTCCATCCGCCCCAATCTGTTTCCCCTGATTGGAGCTGACTGGGCAGGGGCTAATTAGGTGCTTTTGCACTAGCACCCTGCTACAGACACGTTTGCACAGATTTTGAATGAGATGGTTGTGCTTCAGAGAATCTTGCTCAATAATTCCTCCAGGACAGAGAATTAGTTTTTCATACAACAGAGGTAACATTATCGAGCCCCAGTAGCTTGTGGATCTTAATTATCTTGAGTAATGTTGTATCATCTACACAGTTTACCCCTTTTTTCCAGATCATTTATGAATATGTTGAACAGCACTGGTCCCAGTACAGATCCTTGGGGGACCCCGCTATATACCTCTTACCATCCTGAAAATTGACCTTTAATTCCTACCTTTTGTTTCCTGTCATTTAGCCAGCTGCTGGTCCATGAGAGGATCTCCCCTCTTATCCCAGGACTGGTTACTTTGCTTAATAGCCTTTGGTGAAGGATCTTGACAAAGGCTTTCTGAAAGTCCAAGTACACTATAGCCAATCATCACCCTTGTCCACATGTTTTTTTTACCCCCTCAAATAATTCTAACAGATTGGTGAGGCATGATTTCCCTTTACAAAAACCATGTTGACTCTTCCCCAACATACTATATTAATCTATGTGTCTGATAATTCTGTTCTTTACTATAGTCTCAACCAATTTGCCTGCTACTGAAGTTAGGCTTACCGGCCTGTAATTGCCAGGATTGCCTCTGGAGCCTTTTTTAAAAATCAGCATTACATTAGCTAACCTCCAGTCATCTGGTGCAGAGGCTGGTTTAAGCAATAGGTTACATACCACAGTTATTAGTTCTGCAATTTCATATTTGAGTTCCTTCAGAACTCTTGGGTGATACCATCTGGTGCTTGTGACTGATCACTGTTTAATTTATCAATTTGTTCCAAAACTTCCTCTAGGACACCTCAATGTGGGACATTTCCTCAGATTTCTCACCTAAAAAGAATGGCTCAGGTATGGGAATCTCCCTCAAAGCCTCTGCAATGAAGATTCATGCAAAGAATTCATTTTGTTTCTCCACAACAGCCTTGTCTTCATTTAGTGTTTCTTTAGCACCTCAATCGTCCAGTGGCCCCACTGATTATTTGTCAGGCCTACTGCTTCTGATGTACTTAAAGATTTGTTTGCTGTTAGTTTTTGTGTCTTTTGCTCGTTGTTCTTCAAATTCTTTTTTGGCCTGGCTAATTATACTTTTACATTTGACTTGCCACAGATTATGCGCCTTTCTATTTTCCTCAGTAGGGTGTCTTTTTGCCTCTAGCACTCTGTTGTTTAGCCATGGTGGCATTTTTTTTTGGTCCTCTTACTGTTTTATTTTTATTTGAGCCGCCATTATGGTGCTTTTAAAAAGTTTCCCTGCAGCTTGCAGGCATTTCACTCTTGTAACTCCTCCTTTTAATTTCTGTTTATCTAGCTTCCTCATTTTTGTGTAGTTCCCCTTTTTGAAGTTAAATGCTACTGTGGTGGGATTCTTTGGTATTTTTCCCCACAAGGATGTTAAATTTAATTATATTATGGTTGCTATTACTGAGCAGTTCAGCTATATTCACCACTTGGACCAGATCTTGTGCGCCACTAAGGACTAAATCAAGAATTGCCTTGTGGGTTCCAAGCCTAGATGCTCCAAAAAGCAGCTAGTAATAGTTAATTTAAAATTTGTGGCTTTTAAATTCCAGCCATTAGAGAGCCTTCTGCCTTTATTTGCTAGATCCAAAAGCCCTCTATTCTTCACACCCTACTCCTGGGGGAATTCTGCACCAAAAAATTAAATATTCTGCACAAAATATTTTAAAATTCTGCAAAACCCTGCATATTTTATTTGTCAAAATAACACAAATATAATCACACTAGTTTCAATTATTTTGGGTCATTTATTTCAAAATACCTATCAGCAAGTATGTCTGTCACAATACAGACAACAAAAAAGATCCAGGAAATGTTTTTTGACAAAATAGATTCCTTACTAGGAATAATAATACATTAATTAATATTAATTAATACTCGGAGTAATAATTCATTTAAACTACACTACACAACTGTATTTCCCGCCCCCCTCAGAAGCAGTGAAAAGGCTCGGGGGAGTCAGGGGTAACAGAGCTGAGGGAGAAGGAAGTAAATTGCTGGGCAGGAGCCTGCATGTGAACTTGGAAGATTGTTGGGTGTGGGTGGGAAAAGTATGGAACAGGTTTTTTTGGGGGGGGTGGGGAGGGATCATTAGGAAGATTCCCCCATGCAGACCCAGGCTGACCCCCGAGCCTCTCCCATTCAGTCAGGCACAGCTGCCCCTGTCCCCATGTGTCCCTGCACCCCCTTGTGTCTTTGCACCCTCTATCCACGTGTCCCTCCACCCCACTCAGACACCCGCTCCCCCCCTCTCCATGTGTCCCTGTCCCCCCCCATCCCTATGTGTCTCTGTGCCCCCACCCAGCCACTCTCCTGTCCCTATGTAGCTCTGCACCCCCTCCCCCATCACCATGTGGCACTGCACCGCCCTCCCCCCAGGGCCTGGTGCCTCCACTCCCACTGAGCTCCTGCCCCAGTCTGTGCTCCTCCACTAGCCCTTGTGAGCCCCTGTCTGACCCCCCCCCAGCACCCCATGCTGTCTGTCTCCCCATAGCCCCTGTCTTCTGGCCTGGCCTGACAGGCACTGTGAAGAAGGCAGGCTCTTTCACCTCCCTAGCTGGCTGGGAGCGGCTGTGTTCTAGCACCACATCGCCCTCTGCTGGGCAAAAGGCGGAAGTTCAGACGTTATTATCTGCTGGGAGATGCTGCTCTTCTTGCGCCACAGTGCCCTCTGGGGGGCAAAAGGTAGAACTGCAGCAACTTTTTGGCAGAAGCCTTTTTCTGGGCAAAATAAATAAAATTTAATTATGCACGCAGTAGTGCAAATTCCACCAGGCGTAACACCCTGTGGAGCTGCTTACAATAGAGCTGGGTGAAACTTTTCAGACAAAGCTTTTTTCAGTGAAAAATTCAGATTTGGCAACACTGGAATGTTTTGGAAATGTGGGTGGTTTCACTGAATTGTTCGTGTTGGGGGGGGAAACCCAACAACATTCAGAACAAGTCTCAACATTTTGTGCTGACAATTTCTCTGACAAAGTGGAGAGGTTTCTTGGTTTTTCCTTGTTTTTTCAAATGGTTTGCATGAAGAGGGGCTCAGGACTGAAGAGAGAGAGAGAGAGAGCAGGCAGAGCCCACCTGGATGCAGGGCAGACTTGAATGTGTTGTGCTGAGGGAAGCCAGGCCTGAGGGCACTGAGAGTTTCCTATGCTGTGTTCAGACACTCAATATACCCTCCTGTTTTACGCTGGCTGAGAGTCTCTCCGGTCTAGAGAACAGGGTTGCATTATTCCCTCTGGGAGTGGAGGCCCCGGGCGTCCAGAGCGAGTGGACTCCCAGAGGGGGCCCAAGGTGAGAAAAAGGTGTGCTATGGCTCAGAGAAGTGCGGTTCCAAGAGGTGGAGGGGCTTAACCCCTGAGAGAGAGTGCCCCCCCCGAGAAGGACCGTCACACTGAAGGGGGTTCCCCTGAGGGACCGTACGGGGCCAAGAGTGGGCATGACCTGTGAGTCCGTGACAATTTCTAAATGAAACATTTTTGATTTTTGAAGTTAAAATGACATTTTGTTTCAAAACATTCTTCAAACACAGATATTTTAAAAAAATCAGAAATGGAAAGAAACGATCAAAATTAAAATGATTTATTTCTCCGAATTGCCAGCAAACTGAAACATTCATTATTCACACTGCTCTAGTTTACAGGCACTAGTCCAGACACCTTTTAGATTCATAGCTTTCAAGGATAGAAGACATCATTGTGATCATATAGTCTGACCTCCTCTATAACACAGCCCAGAGATCATCCCCAAAATAATTCCTGGAGCAGATCTGTTAGAAAAATATCCAATCTTGATTTAAAAATTGCCAGTGATGGAAAATTCACGGTAACCCTTGATAAATTGTTCCAATGGCTAATTACTCTCACTGTTAAAACTTTACACCTTATTTCCAGTATAAAATTGTCTAGCTTCAACTTCCTGGTATTGGATTGTGTTGGACCTTTCTCTGCTAGATCAAAGAACCCATTATTAAATATTTGTTCCCCATGTAGGTACTTGTAGACTGGGATCAAGTCACCCTTTAATCTTCTCTTTGTTCTACTAAATAGATAGCTGCTGGAGTCTCTCATTATAAAAGCGTGTTTTCTATTCCTTTCATTCTTGTATCTCTCTTCTGAACATCTCTAGAATTTATCGACATCTTTTCTGAACTGTAGACACCAGAACTGAAGACAGTATTCCAGCTGTGGTTCCATCAGTGCCAAAAAAAGAGGTAAAATAATCTCTTAACCTTCTCTTTGATGAAGATTGAGCTCCTTAAGTCTTGCTCTATTGGCCCTGTTCTTCAGGCATCCTTGTAGCTCTTTGCTGAAGCCTCTCCAACTCTGCCCCCAATGATGTAGCCAGCTTGTTAACTCCTGCACATCTGTTATCTCCCCCCCTCCCCCCCCAAGGCCAATGTAGCACCCAAGTTTATTGATTTACACAGACATAGCAGCTACCATGGGGAATACAAATGAAAACATTCCATTTGAGAAACAGACTTTTCTACCTCTTGGGCTGAACTTCATCAGGACTCATGAGTTTCACTAGCAGAATGCATTATTATTATTATTTTATTATTACTATTACCTCTTTGTGTTGTGGTTGAATCTGGGAGCCCCTGTCATGGACCATTGTGCTAGGAGCTGTACAGACATGGAACAAAAAGTCTGTCTTGTTCTCTTCCACTGAGTCAAATTAAATTAAGATAGAAAGAAACAGGCTGTGATAATAAAATCACTAGATGAAGTTTGCAAAAATGAGTTTATTGCTTCACAATCATATCCGCAGGTTTATTTGTTTTTATTGACAATCAGAACAAAGTCTTTTTCTCATTAAATACCCTAGAGGACACAGAAAGTCACGAGGGCTACAGTTATGGCCCTATGAGTAATTCCTAGCTAAGATAGCAGCGGGGTTCACTCCAGGGAGGGAAGATGCTTCAGCAGCCAGGATTTTGTTTAGATGTCACTAGAAGACAAAAACAGGAGAGGAGTTAGTCAGCCTCCTTCAGGACTGGGAAGACGTCTCAGTAAGATTCCTTTGCAATTAATTCATAGATTTTAAGGCCAGAAGGGACCATTAGGTCATCAAGTCAGCACAAGCCAGGGAATTTCCTGCAGTATGGAAAGAACTACACTAGGCTGCAATGTAAGGGGATGCTTTCACGATCAGTAGCTTGTGGCTGGACTGCAGGGTATCTTTTAGATGGCTAGTCTGTCGAGATATAAAGACTAGCAAGCGATGGAGAATCTACCTCTCCTATCAGAAATCTCCTCCCCATGGAGGTACCTATAGGCCATCATAGAAAGATCAGAGGAAAGGGCAGCATCTGCAGAGCCACTCACCACCCGGAGAAGTCTCTGGCCTTCCAGGCATCGATGACCTCAGTGATGTTCCCCATGACCCCCCCGCTGGGCAGCCGCAGGTCGTCGGAGATGTCACCATTGAAGTTCCCGCAGGGTGCGCACAGCTTGTTAGCCAGGCTCTCGCTGACCCTCACCATCACCTCCCCACTGGGGCTGAACAGAATCTTCATCCCCAAAGCCTGACCCACGGCCACGCTGCCCTGAGACTCGCACACAGACACAGCATCGGAGATCTTCGCCGGGAGTGGCACTGGGCGCCCATTCACCTGGAACACACAGACTTAGATCAGAGGAGAGCTGGGAAACGGGGGGTGAATGGCAGGGACTGAGCGACAGTCCATAGGCCCCATTACGTGGCAACAAGATCTAGAGTCTAGGGGCCACAGTAACTGGCAATGGGGACTAGAGTCTTTGCAGAAAACACTATGACTGATGGAGGAGCCAATCAATAAACAGTGCTCTGGAGAGCAAATTGTTCCATTTCTCTCAATACCCAATGAAGGTACAGTAATTTGCATAGGCAACTTGATTGGCAAACTTCCCTCCTGCCTTCAGTGTTATTGACGTGTGAGCAATCGTGTCTCTTAGTGGGAAAAGTCAAGAACTCTGGAGACTTTATGCAAATGATTTAATTCCCTCATTTGAATATTTGGTGAATTCGCTTATTTGAATAAATGACCGCAGGCAATCAAGAGGAAGATAAGGTGGGTGAGGTGATATTTTTTTATTGCACCAACTACTCTTGGTGGAAGGGACAAGCTTTCAAACTACACAGAGTTCTTCTTCAGGAGGGTGTAGCTTGCAAGCTTGTTCCTTCCACCAACAGATGTTGGTCCAATACAAATTATCACCTCATCCACCTTGTCTCTCTAATATCCTGGGACTGATACACCTACAACAACACTGCAAACAGCTGTTCAGGTTACCGAGTTCCAAATGTGACATGATACTGCCTCTGATTCCTCCCTCAATCCCCTGGGGGCAATCTCGCTCCCCCAATGGAGAGGGTCCCCCAGTGAAAGGAGGGATCTCTCCCAGGGACCCTACTGGGTCACAGAGACCCTTCCTAAAACAGATCCCTGCTGTCACAGGCCCAAGGACTCCCCCTCTCAGGGAGTCCCCTGGGAAGGCAGGTCAGCATTGAATTGCATATTGCTAACGCTGTTGCAAGCCTCACAAAGTATTTTGGGGAGGGTCAAAGGTGTGTGAGTGGGGAGTGGAAGTTTCCTTTGCAGGTACAAGAGCCCGGGGCGGGGGGAAGAGAGCAAAAAACGGGTTAACTCAACATTTCAGCTCAGTCGGAAGATAAGATGTTGGTCCCAGCCGCCCAAGAACACTGCTCACAGCCAAAATTTGGCGGAGAGCCAAAAAAGATGGGGGCTTAAATGTGCCTGAGCAGCCGTAAAAAAAAAAAAAAATCCAACTATACAGATCTGCAATACAGCAAGGCCAGCAAAAAAAACAAAAAACAAAGTCCAGGGCCGCGGAAATTAAAAACACAGACAAAACAACAAGCCAAGGGGCTGAGCTTTGTGTCCCGGGAGCCAGGCTGTTTTAAAAAAGCTAAAAAAACCCACAAAAAGCTGTTATGGACTGGCACAAAGGCACCAGAAGCAAAGGTCCCCGAACGAAGCACCCTCCGCCCCCCCCCCCCCCCGAGGAGCCAGGACTTAAAACCCTCCTGAGAGTGGAAGCAAGGCGAAGAGCAACAGCAGACCTGGACGGCCTGGCCCCAGAACAGCATTCTCGTCCATCCTTCTCCCCCCCGCCCCCCGCTTCTTCTGACGTTACACCCAGGCCTGGCCAGTCTTGGGTAGTGCGTGTGTAAGTATAAAAGTGGGTCAGGGCTTGGGGCACTAACACTTTCTTTCTTCCCCTCAGTAACGTGGGAGAGTTCCCAGCACTCTCTGCTGTTATTTTATTCTTTTATTAATAAAGCTTTAAAATTTAAACACTTGGTGTGTTTCGTCATCTCCTCCCTTAGCAATCCTGTGGCATCAGCCTAATCACCTGACTCCCCAAACAAATTGCTAACATAAATCTGTCACACTGCCTCTCCTCCAACATCAGAGGTGGGACACAGCAGGGGTGAGGGGGGCTGGGAGTCAGGACTCCTGGATTGCATCCCCAGCTCTGGGAGGGGAGTGGGCTTTAGTGGGTTAGCACAGGGGGAAGTCAGAATTCCTGGGTTCTAATTCAGTCTTTGCTACTGAATAATTGTTCATCCATAACTCATGTCATCCCCCACAGCCTGTACACCACGTCCTGTCAACACAGGGGGTTCATGAAACTGAATGAATTGATCTTTGAGGTGCCCACATCGGCCTCACTTATGGATCAACGTCACTGTAATTCCTAGTCTTTTCATCATTTCGGTGGCAGCTGAATGAGCTTCCTGACCCTTTGCCTCAGGCTGTTCTAACGTGGCCCCCTCTTACCCAGGTCTCCTTGTTCCTTTTCACAGCTATGAAAGCAACTCGGAAGAAAATGTAGGCGGTCGTCCTACCCATTGCTGCCCTGTCGCCGCATGCCCTGACATCCACCACCACCCTGAACCAGGAGGGGGCGCTGTCGTTGCAGAGAGAGGCCAGCTCGTAAGCTCCACTGTGGAGATCTCCTCCAAAGGCGCAATCGAAGGAGGTGAGCTGGGCTCCGGGGAGCCTTCCCGCTTCATGCAGCCGTGCACCCTGTCCTGGAGCGCACAGATCTCTTTGTCGGGGCAGCTGTGTGGCTCGCAGACAAGCCCGCCTGAGGCCTGGCAGGTGCACTTCTCGGAGCAAGCGCCAGAGATGATGCAGGGAAATTCCCAAATGACTTTGTTACAGGAAAGCAGCATGAGTTCTGCAGAAAAGGACCTGGGGATTACAGTGGACGAGAAGCTGGATATGAGTCAGCAGTGTGCCCTTGTTGCCAAGAAGGCCAACGGCATTTTGGGCTGTATTAGAGCATTGCCAGCAGATCGAGGGACGTGATTATTCCCCTCTATTCGGCACTGGTGAGGCCACATCTGGAGTACTGTGTCCAGTTTTGGTCGCCCCAATACAGAAAAGATGTGGACAAATCGGAGAGAGTCCAGCGGAGGGCAACGAAAATGATTAGTGGGCTGGGGCACACGACTTACAAGGAGAGGCTGAGGGAACTGTGGTTATTTAGTCTGCAGAAGAGAAGAGTGAGGGGGGATTTAATAGCAGCCTTCAACTACCTGAAGGGGGGTTCCAAAGAGGATGGAGCTTGGCTGTTCTCAGTGGTGGCAGATGACAGAACAAGAAGCAACCGTATCAAGTTGCAGTGGGGGAGGTCTAGGTTGGCTGTTAGGAAACACTATTTCACTAGGAGGGTGGTGAAGCACTGGAATGGGTTACCAAGGGAGGTGGTGGAATCTTCTTCCTTAGAGGCTTTTAAGGTCAGGCTTGACAAAGCCCTGGCTGGGATGATTTAGTTGGGGATTGGTCCTGCTTTGAGCAGGGGGTTGGACTAGATACATCCTGAGGTCCCTTACAACCCTGATATTCTATGATTCTATTCTATGAAAAAAGTCCCAAGATGGGATCAACTCAAAGCTCTCTGTGATTATTTAAATTACAGTAGCCTGCCGAGGTCAGGATCCCATTGCGCTGGGTGCTGTACATATGAATAGTGAGAGACAGTCCCTGCCCCAAAAGGTATGTCTTTACTGCAGAGTTATCTTGGGAGATCTTTCTTTCTCTGGGCTAGCCTAGACCAGGTGTGAGCAGCCACACTGCAAAACCCTACCCAAATTACTCTGTCCCCCCTGGTGCTGAGCTCCACTGTGTGTGCCGCTGGGGCCTCTGGGGGCATATCCCATGGTGCTTTGTGCTGCAATAAGCTGAGCAGCTCTACGTGTGCCAAATGTGGGAATTTTGGTAATATTTTATGAGGTCTATGTGTGCCTCAGTTTCCCTCCATGCTTTGTACTGCTGTACACTGAGCGTAAAGGGAAGGGGTGAGGTGTTGGACTCATGTAGCCACCCTCTTGGAGGCCAGAGTCATTAACAAATGGAATAAATTCTAGGCATGTGAATGGAGGGTCTGGAAGAGACAATGGAAACCCCAAAGGCCGGGACATTCACCTGCACTGACCAACTACCAAGAGACAGGAATTTAGCTGCAAGGAAGCAGAGCAAAGGCCCTGAGCTGGAGAATGAAGGGGAAAGGTGCCAGGTGGCTGGGTGAAGAGCTTAGTTTACAGGGGCTCTCTCCTGCGATGGAGACAAAAGGACAGAGCCAAAGAGAGGAAGCGACATTGTTCCTCTGGCAGCATGGCTCAAGGCAGCCCGGGCGTTAGCCAGTCTGAACTCTGCTGTGACCTTTGCTTCTCTGCGCTAACCCAAGGCCTTTCAGATGCTGTAGCCAGGGGACTAACAAGCTGTTACCTTGAAAAGGCCACCTGGTGTCGCTGCAAATTCTCACTGAGGGCTTTGCATCCTGAAGAGGTAGGAACAAAAGTCCCACAGGAGTCCAGCTTGGCTGGACTCGCTGCAGGGAGCCATGGAGAGACAAGGGATCACTGGTGCCCCTGTTGAGTTGTGTGGGTCCTTGGGGTCCGGCACACTAAAGGAGTCACCCCAAGGGACTATTACAGGCGGGTACATGGACCAGCCCCTGTGAATCCATGACATGGGAATTCTTCCCCAGTGAATTGTAGGAGAAGGCGTCTGTCCTCCTGGGCACAGGAGGGCTATCAGTGGTTTAGCCGGTGTCCTCATGGCAAAGTGGCTGTTACCAGTCTGAGTGTAAACAGCACCCAGGGTCCAACCCCATCCTCACTCCCACTCCCCGGTTAGGCCAGCCAGCCTAGGCTGAAAGAACCACTGAACTCCAAGTGAGAAAATCAGAATGCCATAGTGGGTTAGACCAATGTCCATCTAGCCCAATATCCTGTCTCTGGCAGTGACCAGTGCCAGATGCTTGAGGTAGAATGAACAGAACAGGGCAATTAGTATGTGATCCATCCGCTGTCATCCACTCCCAGCTTCTGGCAGTCAGAGGTTTAGGGACACCCAGAGCATGGGGTTAGGACCCTGACAATATTGGCTAATAGCCACAAATGGCCCTATCCTTCATGAATTTATCTAATTCTTTTTTTAATCCAGTTATAGTTTTGGCCTTCACAACATCCCCTGGCAACAACTTTCACAGGTTGAATGTGTGTTGTATGAAGTGCTTCCTTTTGTTTGTTTTAAACCTGCTGCCTATTAATTTCATCAGGTGACCCCTGGTCCTTGTGTTACGTGAAGGGGTAAATAACACTTCCCTAGTCACTTTCTCCATACCACTCAGGATTGTATAGATCTCTATCACATCCCCCCTTAGCCGCCTCTTTTCTAAAATGAACAGTCTCAGTCTTTTTCATCTTTGTGTAGAAGCTGTTCCATCCCCCTAACCATTTTTGTTGCCCTTAACTGCACCTTTTTCAATGCTAATGTCTTTTTTGAGATGGGGTGACCAGAACTGCCCGCAGTATTCCAGGTGTGGGCGTACCAGGCCTTTATATAGTGGCATAATGATATTTTCTGTCTTACTATCTATCCCTTTCGTAATGGCCCCTAACATTCTGTTCACTTTTCTGAGAAGTTTGTGTGGATAGGGGTGAGGGGAAGGGACAACATTCAGGGAAGAGCCTGAGTTTACTCTGCAGTGAAGACATCCACCAAGGGACCAAACCTCAACTGGAGAGTAGAGAAACCCAAAGAGCTTACAAGGGGGAGAGGGGAAACTGAGGCCAAAGAGGTGACATGATTTCTCCTAGGTTATTGCAGAGCAAACTGAACCCAAGTTTTTTAATTCCTAGCCCAGTGCTCCAATTACCCTGCAACTGTTGCCTTTAATAAGAAATGGGCAATAATAATAACACCACCACCCAGCTCTTCTATAGCGATTTGATTCAGTGTACCACAAAGTGCTTTACAAAGGAGATCAGTATCATTCTAAGATGGGGAAACTGAGGCACAAAGAGTGGTAGTGTCTTGCTCAAGTTCACTCAGCAGGCTAACACTCTTCCTTTACCCGTGATTTCAACAGAGACAAAGGGACATGACTCAATTAAGGCCGGAAATCAGACAAAAGTTGCCAACCATAGGAGGAGGTAGGTTCTGGAATAGCCACCCACCAGGAGGAATGGGAGCAGGCAACCTGACTAGGTTGAAGATGGACCATGATAAGTTTTTGAACTTCCTAGACGGGAAAGGACCTGTCCCATTCCCCATCCTCCAAGCCAGCCACTTATGCTAACTGGGGTCAGGATTAGACCTGCAGCCCCTTAGAGGGGAAAGGCAATATGTCCCATTCCCTAGCCCCCTAAGCCAGCCAGCGTCCCATGCTGGGCCAGATCAGACTCAGCGCCCTCTAGTGGGGAAAGGCTCCATATCCCATTTTCCATCCAGTCCCATGGTTTTCCTGTGATGAATCCCTAGCACATGGCATAGTTTCATTTCCACGTGCAAGGATCACACAGGGCAGGTGTTTGGATGCTCAACTAACCAAGTGCCACTGACTGCAGCGGAAGTCACATGGGTGACTGAAGGCAGGACCTAGCTGTAGGTTTTGTGTGTCGCTGCACTGAAGGGCACAGACACACAGTCACTGTAACTCCCCGTGGGAAGCTGGGACAATCCCACACCTACAAGGGCATCCGATGCCAAATGACAGCATCGAGGATGACAGACGACTCATATCCCAGCACCCACCTTGATGTAGCGTCCGTCACGCACGCAGCTGCATCCTTCCATGGATATGCACGTTTCCCCATTGAATGTGTAGCCGGCGTCGCACTGGCAGCCTTCAAAGCATTTTGCAGTGCATTGGGCAGGAGAGAACAAGCCAGCGCATGTGAAATAACAAGATCTAGTGCACAGCTCCTAGTAGCTATTGGCCGGGCAGGTGAAAGCTGGACAGACAGAAGTAAATGATAATTAGGGATGAAAACCTGATTCCACCATGGACATAGTTATTAGAGCTGTGCAAAAAACAGAGCTAGGCAAAATGTTTGGGTGAGACAGAATTTTTGCTGAAAAATGCATTTTTCATTTGGGTCAAATTCAATGAATATTTTCAAATGGAAAAAGCATGGGTTTTTTTTAAATAAATAGTTAACGTTTTTCGTTTTTTTTCAACTTTTCATTTCAAAACAGAATTTTGTCTCCAAATTTGGCCAATTAAAAACAAAATCACACACACACACACACACACACACACACACACACACACACACACGTGTGAAAGCCATACCAAAATGGTGGCGTTGAAACGATAAACTTGGCCAAAAAATTGTTTCACGTCAACCCAAAATGTTTTGGTCAATTCAAAATTATTCTTTTTCTTCAAGTTTTCCAGTTAAAAGTAAACATTAGAAAAAAATGGTTTCAGTTCCAGCCAACCCAGGTTTTTGAGAGGGATTGTCCAGCTCAGCCGCTGAACAAAAGAGTCTGTGAGATGCTGCCCTGTGGTGATTGTTTGTTCTCTGGCTGAGCTGAAATCGAAACAGAAGGATATTTATTTCATTTTCTTTTTCAGGGTACTTTTAACCTTTAAAGAAATCAGAGTAAAAGTCAAAAAGTCATTTCAAATTTTAAAAAATCAGATTGTTTCAGTTTTTCCAGATTTTTTTTTCAACCAAAAGACAGAAATTTGACAGAAATTCTCCAAACGTTTCAGTCAATCTAAATATGCATTTTTGGTGAAAAAAAGATTTATGTGAAAAATGTCGTTGTGATGTGATAGTTTATATTTTCTGGTTTAGATCTCATTTGACCACTAGTAGAGTCATTTTTCTGACTGCACACTGGAGGCTGGGTTTATATACTGTCTGATATGCTGTCCCCCCACCCCCACCCTCTCTAGCCCAGCGATGGAGTATTGGGGCAAGCATCGACTCACATGGAGGCGTGCCTTCTGTTAAATCATCCACACGGCAGCACTTCCTAGCACTGCTCTGGGGCACTGAGGTCAGCACTGACTCGAGAGGAGACTGTCTAGTACTGAGGCTATGTCTGCACTAGAGTAGCTACAGTGGCATAGCTACAGCACTGCAGCTATACTCCATCCCACCCCCTGCAGTATGCAACCAACCAGCTACCGACCCCTCATAACTGGTTTAGCTTGGAGATCTGACAAGCAGAGAGATTGTGATACCACTTCACTAATTGCAAATACAGCTGAAGATAAGAAAAGGCTGTAGATTGTTCTGTAAACTTATGGCAGAAGGAGGCTGTTCTCCAGGCACTGACTGTGACTCCAGCTTTCTGGCATGCGGCCGCGTAGGCCGGGACACTCTGGCAGAGGATTTCTCTTGCTCCATTGGCAGCACACATGTCATAGAGACAATGGTTGAAATACTCGGTAGGGCTGACCAGCGAGTGACAGTATTTAAAGGGTCCTGAAGTAGCTTTGATCAACCCACTGGAGCTCTTGGCCTGGTACGGCTTTGTCTGAGCTGCATCGCAGACCGGGCACCTCTCACCGCAGTCACCAGCGCATGTGGCACCATCAGCGGGAACCTTCCAGGAGGCCCCGAACTCATCCACATTCTGGGCGCTCTTCCCACTGGGCAGCAGGAAGCTGTCGTTCTAGTTGCCGTTGAAGTTGCCGCACAAGCCGCACATGTGTCCCTTGTAGGAGCTGGGGATGGAGACTAGGACATAACAGGAGGTGTCGTAAAGGACTTTGAGGCCAGAGGCAGACTGGACAATGATGTTGTTCCCCTCCTGGTTGATCCGAAGTTTCCCGTCGTTCATAGCCAGCGGGAGAGTGTAGAGCTCCCCGTCCACCTGTGCCAATGAGAGGGAAATTCACCTGTCACTAGTGGGGACTCAGCAGCTGTGTCCTGGTTACACACACACACACACACACACACACACACACACACACACACACACACACACACACACACACACACACACACACACACACACACACACACACACACGTCACTCTAGGCTACAATGAGAATAATCTCAAACAGGGACTTACCGTGACTTTCCACTTCTTTCCCCTCTCCATGGTGATGGCGTAACCATGAACGGAGACCACCACCATCCGTGCCACTGACACTTGGCCATTACCGTTGTGTTGTTGCAGTCTATATAATTTTATGAAAATATACTAATGAGTTTAAATATAATGTAACTAGAATATGCTTCATGCAAAAGGTCTCTTGTAAAGTATCATTACAAAGCTTATAATCTACTGAGTGTGATCATCCTATTTGTATAAATGTACCAGTCTTGTATCTGAAACTAGAAATATGAAATATAACTCTGAGGGCCTATTGTAATTATGCAAAGTGTGGGCCATTAATGGTTGTTTGGAATCTTGATGACTCCCATTAACCAGGACAACTGTCTGCAGATGGCTTTGTTTTACTTGTAAGTCTCCCTGTATACATGTATGCTGGCAAGTGGGTAATGAAGTCTTACAGTGACATGTGATCATGTCATCTGAACTGGAACCATCTTTAACCTGGTGCTTTTCCATTGACAAGGAGGGGGTGGGAACTCAGAGAGGGACAAAGGATTCCCACCTTATGCAAAAGATATATAAGTGAGTGGAACAGAACAAAGAGAGGAGCCATCATGCGGAATCCCCTAGCTACCACCTGAGCTGAAACAAGGGCTGTACCAAGGGAAAGGATTGTGCCCAGACTAGGAAGGTGTCCAGTCTGTGAAAGAAATTTACTGAAACATCTCTCAGGGTGAGATTTTATCTGTACTCAATTGTATTACTGTATTAGGCTTAGATTTGCATGTTTTATTTTATTTCGCTTGGCAATTCACTTTGTTCTGTCTGTTACTACTTGGAACCACTTAAATCCTACTTTCTGTATTTAATAAAATCACTTTTTACTTATTAATTAACCCAGAGTATGTATTAATACCTGGGGGGGGGGGGCAAACAGATGTGCATATCTCTCTATCAGTGTTATAGAGGGCGAACAATTTATGAGTTTACCCTGTATAACTCCATTGGGAGTTGGGCATCTGAGTGCTAAAGACAGGAACACCTCTGTAAACTGCTTTCAGTTAACTCTGCAGCTTTGTGGCACGTGGTTCAGACCCTGGGTCTGTATTGGAGCAGACGGGAGTGTCTGGCTCAGCAAGACAGGGTGCTGGAGTCCTGAGCTGGCAGGGAAGGCAGGGGCAGAAGTAGTCTTGGCACATCATTTGGCAGTTCCCAAGGGGGTTTCTGTGATCCAACCCATCACAACTGTAGCTCTCATTTTCTACCACCACAGAGAAGTTTGCCAGCCCAGCGTCACTACTACAGACTCTGGCCAAGCTGTAAGTGCAAGTGCCCTGGAAATCAAAGGCCCATCCGTCAAAGGTCAGATAGTGAGGGTCACCAGATGCTACACATTTGCCAAAGCCTGTGGCGTGGCAACCCAAGACTCCATTCTCCACCCTGCACTGCTCATTGATTCCATAGGAGGCCTCCTGGCACTCGACAACCCCGTTGTGTTTGCACCGGCACCGTTCCTGGCAGGAGGCGCTGGGGTAGAACTCCTCTCCCTTCCTGTAGTACCTGCCCTGGTGCACACAACCGCACTGCGTGACGGGGACGCACCAGTCTCTGCTCAGGAGGAACCCGGCGTCACAGAAACAACCTTTGGCACAGGGGGCGTCACAGCCATCAGGCCCCTAAAGGCTGTGGCAGGTGGCAGGGCAGCCGCTCCCACAGAGCTCGTAGTGGGAGTTACTGGGGCAGGTGGCACCTGCAGGAGAAGATCAGAGGGAACGTGCAGATGGGGGTGAGAGAAAGCTTCTTAAATTAAGGCACCACCGGAAGAGAAGGTGCAGGTATCACTTACAATAGTGTTGTTCGGGGGAATTGGGAGCCAAAACTCCTGGGTTCTAGTCATGGTTCAGGGAGGGACGTGGGGTCTACTGGGTTAGAGCAGGCAGGACTGGGAGCCAGGACTGCTGGGCTCTATCACTGGCTCTGGGGGGAAAGTGGTGTCTAGTGGTTTAAAAGCAGGGGAGACTGGAACTCAGGACTCCTGGGTTCTAGTCCTTGCTGTGAGCAGCCAAAGGGATCTAGCCAATCAGAGATGGAGGGCTTGCAATCAGGTTTCCTGGTTTGTACTGCCAGCTCTGGGAAGGGATTAGGATCTAGTTGCTTAGTCACAGAAGGGCTGGGAGTCAGGACTCTGGGGTTTTCTTTCTGACTCTTGGAGGGACGTTTGGTCTAGTGGTTAGAGCTGCAGACAAGGGGATGTGTTCCAAGTTGAAACCCAAATTCTGGAGTGGGCAGCTGTGTATGGTTTAGTGATGGAGGACTTCGATGGCCAGGGCTGCGTGGCGCTGCAGAGCTGTGGGTGCTTCAAGAAGTGGATATATTACAAGGTACCGCCCCCTGCTGCGGGTATTAACTCCTATAAGTTCACTTCCTCCACACCCTGCTCTCATCACCCATGTTGGATCAGACCATTGTCAATTGCCAATGGCAATACAGAAACTCCTCACTTAAAGTCATCCCGGTTAATGTTGTTTCATTGTTACGTTGCTGATCAATTAGGGAACATGTTCGTTTCAAGTTGTACAATGCTCCCGTATAACCTTTGGCAGCCGCCTGCTTTGTCCACTGCTTGCAGGAAGAGCAGCTCGTTGCAGCTAGCTGGTGGGGGCTTGGAACCAGGGTGGACCGGCAGCCCCATATCAGCTCCCCGCTCCCCTAAGTTCCCTGTGTAGCAGCCGCCCAGCAGGCTACCAGTTCAGCTGTCCCTCCCCCCACTGCCATGTGCTGCTCCTGCCCTCTGCCTTGGAGCTGCTCCTGGGAGCCTCCTGCTTGCTGTGCAGGAGAGGGGGAAGGAGGGGAGTTAATGTCAGGGTGTCTCCCTCCCCCCTACGCTTGCCCCCTGCTTACCCCTTCTCCATATAGAGCAGGGTGGGGACAGGACAGGGCTCAGGATGGAGAGAGCTTGCTAACCGCAGCTGCTGTCTCAACTTCCTGATTTTTCTACTTAGAGTGGGGTCAGCATACTTAGAGGGGCTATGCACATCTCTCTCTCTCTCCCACTCACACAGGGTGTGTTCTCTGTCTCTGTCTGCCACGCTGTCTCCCCTCCCTCTATTTGTGCTGCCTTGTAGAGTATGAGGCTACGTTAACAACAATGTGTTAACCCTTGAGGGCTCAGCCGAATGCTAGTTAATCATTTAGCAGTAAGGTATTCCCCGGGAAATATCCCACCCTCTTCCACCCTTTAACTTCACCACCTCAACCAAGCTTCACAATCATCATTGCTGTGTACAGTATTAAATTGTTTGTTTATATATATATATATATATAGTTTTTTGTCTGGTGAAAAAAATCTCCTGGAACCTAACCCCCCCATTTACATTAATTCTTATGGGGAAATTGGGCGAAAGGGGGAATATTGGCATATGTTGTGGTTATTGTGAAAACTGGCGTGCACACCGCCAGCTCTAGAAGGCTTGGCACTTCTATTTTGCCAACCAGGCAAACTCTGAAGGATATAGGAGTTTGTCCACCTCCTGGCCTTGAAGGATATATATATATAGGTAGAGGTAAAATAGACATGTAAAAATTACTATATGCAAATTACCTAACTGATAGAGGAAGGAGAGAACTGCCCATAATTGGCAGCACAAAGGAGCCACAGATAAAGGACATATCTGGTCAGCAAACAAACTACCTGAAACCAAAAGACTCAAATTATGACCCTCCAGAGGAAGGTGGAAGGAGTCAAACCTAAGAATAAGAGGGGGACAGGTTAACCCTAAATAGAAAAATGCAGTATGCAGTGCTGGAATCTGAAGACAAATACAAAAGTGTTCTGCTTATATACATGACACCCCTACCTTTTAATTCACCAAAAGCCCAAGGATATAATTCCTGGTATAACAAGATACTTTTAATAGATTTGATGTTAATATTAAACATTGGGATAAATGTAATGTTAATAAGTACCCCTGTAACAATGCATAGTGTGTATGATTTTGAAAAAGGAAAACCTTTAAGGTCATACGGTAATGATGCTTCTCAGCTATTACCTGGGGGTTGCATCAGTTAGAGCATAAGGAAGCAGCTCCTGCAGGGGAGGGAGCCAGATTAGATTAGATTAGAGAAAGGGAGAGACTCAATATATTGTTAGGAGGATGGATTAGATGGATAGGGAGATTAAACAGATTTAATAGATGGGTAGATCAATTAGATGGATTGGGTGATTAAATAGATTAAGTGGAGGATACGTGGCTAAAATGGATGGAGAGATTAAATGGATGTAATAGATGGATAGGTTTGTATTGGCAATTGTAATCAGTCACCCTGAATTAAAAATGGTGGGATTTTTTTATGACTAAAAAATTTCCCAAATTGAAAATTTTTTGGTTTTGGAATCAATAAAATTTCATTTTCAAAAACTATTTAACCTGCAAATGGGAAACTGAAACATAGTTTTAAAATGTTTTTTAAAAAGGAAAATAAAAAACGAACAGAATGAAAATGAATTCAAAATTCACCATTTGGGGTTTGTTTTCAACCAGCTCTACCTGTAAAGTTCTTTAGAGGGGCGGGGTTCTGCAGGGCTACTTCCAAGACTGCGTGTACGACTATTGCTTCTTCAAAGGCCAACAAGCCGTGATATGCCAGCTTATCACCAGCTATACTGCAGCCTGCCAGGCCACCGGGGTGACTATATTTGCCTGGAGGACCAACTCCTTCTGCAGTAAGTGGAAGCAGCTTGGGACCGCCTTCTGGGATGAAAGTTAATGTACGAGGGAAAGAAAACAGGGTCTTTGCTCAAGGGAAAGACAAGTTGGTTGGTGTTCAGGGAAGGGGATGTTTCTCCCCTAGGGGGTGCAGGCTTTGATCCAGCCCCAGGGTAGGGGGACTGGCCAGGTCAGGGTGGGCATGGGAGATTATATGGGGCTTTTCCCCTCTAGGGGGCACCAGCTCTGATCTGATCCCAAGACAGGGAAACTGACTGGCTCAGGGGCAGAGAATTGGAATTCAGGGCCTGTCCCCTGGAGGGTGCAAATTCCAATCCAGGCCCTGCCTAGGGGTAGAAGTTGACTCAGTGTGGGTTGTTCAGGGATATGGGGCCTGTATTTCATGAGTGTGTGGGTCTCATGCAGGTCCTTATTGTACAAATGAGCCTGTCACAGAGCTCATGCTAATATCTGGAGTTGCCAGTGTCAGAAGAGGCCAAGAGCTGAAGGGGCCATGGAGACTGAACTTTCCTCTGACAAAAGGGTCCTGCAACAACGTACTGGCAAGGCACAGTGTGAAGGAAGCTTGCCTGGCAGCTTCCCATACTGCACCCAACAGACTCCATTCTCCAGGGCTGTCATCAAGCTCCCTTCTCCAGCCCTTACATTGTTACATAGTTCAGACTCCATCTAGTTTACTTTTATGGGATGCTACAGTCTTGTTGTTTCAATGACAGGTCTCTCCTGTGCCCAAAACAGCCACTGTGAGGTCTACGCCCGGGGCTGCCGGTCGACCTACAGCAGCCTCTACTCCCCAGTTCAGTGCTCGGCCCAGTGCTGGGAAGGCTGCGTGTGTGATTAGGGCTTTGTGCTCAGTGGTGATGAGTGCATCCCTATGTCCCAATGTGGATGTGTCTACCTGGGATTTTATTATGCGGCTGGGGAGACCTTCCACCCAATGTGCCAGGAGCAGTGTGTGTGCCAGGCCAGTGGAGATGTGGTGTGTAAAGTTTTGTCCAACCTCCCTAATGAGGAGTGCAAGCTGGTGAATGGCATCCGGAAATGCCAGCCTGTCGGATCCGCAACATGCTCTGCAGCCGGAGACCCCCACTACCTCTCCTTCGATGGGGTCGCCTTCGATTTCCAAGGCACCTGCACCTACATCCTGGCCAAGACCTGCACCAACACCGGGAACCTGACATTCTTTGCCGTGAAGGTGGAGAATGTGCCCTGGGGCAATGGGAAGATGTCTGTCACCAAGCTGGTGTCCTTGGAGGTCTACGGGCTCACGCTCACCCTGCTGCAGAACAGGAAGGGGCTTGTCATGGTAAGTCCTGCTCAAGATGTTCCCAGGGGGCTGAACCCTGCAATGGGGCAGCCCCACTGATGTGGCAATGCAAGGAGCACTTGTCTCCTGGGTCACTCATTAGGAGCACGCAGGCAGGAGGGGTCAGATCCTGATCTTATTGACACCAGTGCCAATCCAGAGGAATCCACCTGAAGAAAGCAGAATCGCTCTGGATTTTCTCTGGGACAAGTGAGATCGGAATCCTGCCCTCAGCTCATTGCGCTCAGTGGATGATTGCAGATAATGATGCCATTACACTGGAAGAGGTGACCCTGGATTTACCTTTGAGTCAGTGAAATCAGAAGTGACCATAACATAATTGAGTTCAGTGGAGTCACTACAGATTTCCCCAGGTGTCACTGAGACCCTATCTTGTGCCCATAACCCACCCCTACAGCATCCACTCCCTCGACTCACAGGGAATGCTCCGTCTCTTCCATGTGGACGGGGTGTCTCACAACCTCCCTGTGGTCGTGGCCGATGGGCTTCAACCTACGCAGCCCCCTCCCCCACACAAGCTACTCCCTAACGCTCTAACCAGCGCGGCTCCCTCCCCCACAGGAGCTTCTCCCTAACGGCTCTAACCAGCGTGGCCCCCTCCCCCACAGGAGCTGCTCCCTAACGGCTCCAACCAACACAGCCCCCTCCCCCACACGAGCCACTCCCTAACGCTCTAACCAGCGCAGCCCCCTCCCCCACAGGAGCTGCTCCCTAACGGCTCTAACCAGCGTGGCCCCCTCCCCCACAGGAGCTGCTCCCTAACGGCTCCAACCGACACAGCCCCCTCCCCCACACGAGCCACTCCCTAACGCTCTAACCAGCGCAGCCCCCTCCCCCACAGGAGCTGCTCCCTAACGGCTCTAACCAGCGTGGCCCCCTCCCCCACAGGAGCCGCTCCCCAACGGCTCAAACCGACGCAACCCCCTCCCCCACACAAGCTACTCCCTAACGCTCTAACCAGCGCAGCCCCCTCCCCCACAGGAGCTGCTCCCTAACGGCTCTAACCAGCGTGGCCCCCTCCCCCACAGGAGCCGCTCCCTAACGGCTCCAACCGACACAGCCCCCTCCCCGACACGAGCCACTCCCTAACGCTCTAACCAGCGCGGCCCCCTCCCCCACAGGAGCTGCTCCCTAACGGCTCTAACCAGCGTGGCCCCCTCCCCCACAGGATCCGCTCCCTAACGGCTCCAACCAACACAGCCCCCTCCCCCACACGAGCCACTCCCTAATGCTCTAACCAGCGCAGCCCCCTCCCCCACAGGAGCTGCTCCCTAACGGCTCTAACCAGCATGGCCCCCTCCCCCACAGGAGCCGCTCCCTAACGGCTCCAACCGACGCAGCCCCCTCCCCCACACAAGCTACTCCGTAACGCTCTAACCAGCGCGGCCCCCTCCCCCACAGGAGCTGCTCCCTAACGGCTCTAACCAGCGTGGCCCCCTCCGCCACAGGAGCTGCTCCCTAACGGCTCCAACCGACACAGCCCCCTCCCCCACACGAGCCACTCCCTAACGCTCTAACCAGCGCCACCCCCCTCCCCCACAGGAGCTGCTCCCTAACGGCTCTAACCAGCGTGGCCCCCTCCCCCACAGGAGCCGCTCCCCAACGGCTCCAACCGACGCAACCCCCTCCCCCACACAAGCTACTCCCTAACGCTCTAACCAGCGCAGCCCCCTCCCCCACAGGAGCTGCTCCCTAACGGCTCTTACCAGCGTGGCCCCCTCCCCCACAGGAGCTGCTCCCTAACGGCTCCAACCGACACAGCCCCCTCCCCGACACGAGCCACTCCCTAACGCTCTAACCAGCGCGGCCCCCTCCCCCACAGGAGCTGCTCCCTAACGGCTCTAACCAGCGTGGCCCCCTCCCCCACAGGATCCGCTCCCTAACGGCTCCAACCGACGCAACCCCCTCCCCCACACAAGCTACTCCCTAAAGCTCTAACCAGCGCGTCCCCCTCCCTCACAGAGCTGCTCCCTAACGGCTCTAACCAGCGCAGCCCCCTCCCCCACAGGAGCTGCTCCCTAACGGCTCTAACCAGCGTGGCCCTCTCCCCCACAGGAGCCGCTCCCTAATGGCTCCAACCGACGCAGCCCCCTCCCCCACACAAGCTACACCCTAACGCTCTAACCAACGCGGCCCCCTCCCTCACAGAGCTGTTCCCTAACGGCTCTAACCAGCGTGGCCCCCTCCCCCACACGAACCACTCCCTAACGCTCTAACCAGCGCGGCCCCCTCCCCCACAGGAGCTGCTCCCTAACGGCTCTAACCAGCGCGGCCCCCTCCCCTATAGGAGCTGCTCTCTAACGGCTCTAACTGAGATGGCCCCCTTCCCCACAGGAGCTGCTCCCTAATGGCTCCAACCGATGCAGCTCCCTCCCCCACAGGGGCCGCTCCCTAATGACTCCAACCAATGAAGCCCCCTCTCCCTCAGGAGCTGTTCCCTAATGGCTCCAGCTGACACAGGCCCAGCAGTGCCATTCTCCAGGAGCAAAGCTGGGCAGTGGAAGATGAGGATCAGTTTTGCTGGCACAATTGCATTGGAGGTTGCAGACCCTGTGCCCCCAGCATAGCCAGAAAGTACAAGGAGGAAGCCTCGTGCGGCCTGATAATCAAGGTCTCAGATGGGCCCTTCAGCCAGTGCCACACCAAGGTGGATCCTACAGTCTACTCGGACAACTGCATGTACGATCTGTGCCACAGCGACGGCTACAGGAAAGCCCTGTGTGAGGCCCTGAAGGCCTATGTGGACGCCTGCCAGCTGGAGGGGGTCAGGATTGGGGAATGGAGGCAGCTGGCCAGATGCCGTGAGTACAGATTTGAATGCCAACATTATATAAATGGGTCTGGGGGTCAGCACTCCTGCATTCTATTCTTCTCCTTAGGAGGGAGTGTGGCCTAGTGCTTTGAGCAGTGGTTGGGATATGAGGACTCTTGGTTGTACTGTACCTACAGTATCTCTGCCTGTCTGTCTATGGTATTTCTAAGGGGGCTCTCACTGTGAATATATAACATCTGCCGATGACACATGGGAGTCTGAGATAAGATGATGCCAATTTTTAAGTCAATCATCCCTTTATAGGCCTGATCCTTTAGGGTGCCAGGCACCTCCTGCAATGTGATGAGCATCATTGACTCTTCTTGAGGTGAGTGGGATTGGAGAGCTCTCTGTGCCCCATTAGAGATGTCCCTTTCTGTCTATTTTAAATGCTGCTTTTTCATGGAGAGAACTTGCTGCTAAATCTGTGGGTCCTTCACTCTCCAGCCATGGAGTGCCCCCTGGAGAACAGCCAGTACCAGCTCTGTGGAACAGCCTGCCCAGCCACGTGTGTGGACCAGTCAGTCCCCAGCAGCTGCCAAGACCCCTGCGTGGAAAGCTGCCAGTGTAAGGATGGTTTTGTGCTGAGCCAGGGCAAATGCATCCCACAGGGCAGCTGTGGGTGCCAGTTTAAAGGGTGCCCCTATGCCCCCAATGAGAGCTTCTGAGTCGACGAGGCATGTGGGACATAGTGCATGTGCAATGCAGCCACTAGACAAGTCGAATGTGTGGGTGCTACATGCAAACGTTCAGAGAGATGCGGGCTAGTGAATGGCGTACGGGGCTGTTACCCTTCCAGCTACGCCACCTGCTCTGTGACAAGGAATCTGTGCTATGCCACCTTTGATGGACAGAGATACGACTTCCAAGGGCATCGGCCACTACCAGCTCACGGCTCTGTGCGAGAAGGCAGAGGGACTGGTGGACTTTGAAGTCTACTTCCAGGAGAACAATACCGCTCCTGTACAGATCAAGGTTTATCAGACCAACCTCAGGGTCAGCAATCAATTCCCTGGGAAAGTCCTGGTGAGTTTCTCAAATAGTCTCTAATCTCTCTAAAACATTTGTGGAAAGTCACCTGTGTGATCCAGAAAAGTTGCAGACAGCGCATGGAAGGATTTTGAAATATAGGGTGAATTGTAACCACATTCTTCTATAAACAGGGAGCCAATGGAGATATTTAAGGACTGGGGTGATGTGGTTACACTTCGGATGTGTGAGAAGGTGTCTGAATCATAGAATCATAGGACTGGAAAGTACCTCGAGAGGTCATCTAGTCAAGTTCCCTGCAATCATGGCAAGATTAAGTATTACCTAGACCATTCCTGACAGGTCGTTGTGTAACCTGCTCTTAAAAATTTCCAATGATGGATATTCCACAACTTCCCTAAGCAATTTATTCTAGTGATTAACTACCCGGACAGTTAGGAAGTTTTTCCTAACGTCCAAACTAAACCTCCCTTGCTGCAATTTAAGCCCACTGCTTTTTGTCCTATCCTCAGAGGTTAAGGAGAAAATTTGTTCACCCTCCTCCTTGAAACAACCTTTTATGTACTTGAAAACTGTTATCATGTCCCCTCTCAGTCTTCTCTTCTCCAGACTAAACAAACCCATTTTTTCAATCTTTCCTCATAGGTCATGTTTTCTAGACCTTTAATCATGTTTGTTGCTCTTCTCTGGACTTTCTCCAATTTGACCATATCTTTCCTGAAATGTGGCACCCAGAACTGGACAAAATATTCCAATTGAGTCCTAATCAGTGCAGAGTAGAGCAGAAGAATTACTTCTTGTGCCTTGCTTAAAACACTCCTGCTAATAGCAACAGTGTTACACTGTTCAATCATATTTAGCTTGTGATCGATTATGACCTCCAAAACCCTTTCTGCAGTACTCCTTCCTAGGCAGTCATTTCCCATCTTCTATGTGTGCTTTCCTAAGTGGAGCACTTTGCATTTGTTACTCCTGGGGAAATTCTCGCATAATTTTGTATTTACCCACATAAAAAACATTTTGCCTAAGAAGTGCTGCAGTTCTGCCTTTTTCCCCAACGCTGTGATACCAGAACAGCCAGCTGCTCTATGCCCACTGTTATAGTGCCACAGCAGCCTCTGGTGTGCAAAAGTCAGTATTGCAGCACTTCTTAGACAAAATGTATTTTATGCGGGAAAATACTAAATTCTATGGCCAGTGATGCAGAATTCCCCCATGAGCAGCACCTTGCCCGTGGAGCCAGTTTAGGACAGAGTGGGGCACACAGGGCTGCTGGGGGGTCACAGACTGGGGTTCAGAATGACTTGTAGGGGGGACAGACTGGCACAGGGGCTCAGGAGCTAGTTGGGTGACAGCATTGAGCCTCGGGAGGGAGGAGGGGGGGTGCAGAGACCCGTGGGGATGAGGGGTGTGGGGACGGGGCAGATGTGCCTGACTGAATGGCAGAGGCTTGGGGTCATCCAGAGTCTGCATGGGGGAGGCTTCCCAACACCCTAACAATCCCACCCCCCATGAAGAAAAACCTCCCACCCACACCCAACACTCTCCAGTTTCACTCCTAGGTTCTGTTGTGGTCAAAGACCCCCACGCAGTCATTTTAGTTCAAAGACTCAAGCCTGAGGCCAGTTTATTGACATACATACCAGTGCACTGGGGTGCAGTCCGGAGACTGACACCCCGAGCAGCAGCTCGCAGGCTGCTTTATTTCGTCAAACCGCAAGCAAAGTACAAACAATAGTCATGAGTTAAGAAATTAGGGTTGGGGTTAGTCCCTCCCCCAAACCACGAGTTAAGAAAGTAGGGTCGGGGTCAGTCCCCCCCCCCCCCCCCGGTACCTTCCTCATTCATTTTCCGAGAAGTGGGTGTTTATTTGGGTAGAGGGGCGCTTGGTGGTTTTCCCCAGGGGTGGTACTTGGCACCAGTTTGGGTATATTTCTCAAGACACATGTTATTTTTCCAGGGTCTTTTGGTTAAAGATTAAGGGGGGGGGCTTCCATGGGATGCCTAAAGAGTATCTATGATTGGCTATTTTTGCAGATAGCTGGAATTGGAGAATTTGCAGATAGCTACAACTGCAAGAGTGATTAGCTCTTTGCAAAAGCAATTTCTTAATGTATTTCATAAACTTGCGGTTATTATATTGCTAAAGCAGTCTTTCTGTTATAGCCTTTAGCATTGTTCCTTCTTCTCCCCCCCTCCTCTGGCCATTACCTTTGACCGAGTTTAGCAGAAAACTGTGCAGTTTAGTCTAGTTCAAGCTTTAGGCCTGCCCTACTCTGTGTAAAGGCCATCAGCATAACAGATCTCTGTTGGAGGGTTTATTTGGGGCCCACAGATTCAAAGCTCTGGCTATCAAAAAGAAGGCCCCCCTGTTCTATTTCCCCACAGTTCCTTCTCTCTCCCTGACGTCCTCCGTTACCCCTGACTCCCCAAGCCTTTGCCCTGCTTCTGACAGGTGCAGGAATTACAGTTCTGTATTGTAATTTAAATGAATTACACAAAGTTCTGTATGAATATGCCTAGTAAGGAATCTGTCAAAAACAACTTTACCAGAATCTTTTCTTTTTTTTTTGGTCTATATTTTTACAGACATACATATTGACAGATATCTTGAAATAAATTACCAAAATAATTGAAACTGGCATGATTATATTGTGTTATTTTGACAAATAAGATATGCAGAATTTTGCAGAATTTTTTATTTTTTGGCGCAGAATTCCTCCGGGTGTAATTTGTCCTTATTGAATTTTATCTTATTTACTTCAGACCGTTTCTCCAGTTTGTCCAGATCATTTTGAATTTTAATCCTGTCCTCCAAAGCACTTTCAATCCCTCCCAATTTGGTATCGTCCACAAACTTTATAAGTGTCCTCTCTATGCCATTATGTAAATCACTGATGAAGATATTGAATAGAACTAGATCCTTGCAGCCAAAACTGATCCTTGATATGCTCTTCCAGCTTGACTGTGATCCACTGATCACTATTCTCTGGGAACAGTTTTCCAACCAGTTATGCACCCACCTTATAGTAGCTCCATCTAGGTAGTATTTTCCTAGTTTGTTTATGAGAAGGTCACGCAAGACAGTATCAAAAGCCTTACTAAATTCAAGATATACCACATCTACCTCTTCCCTCCCATCCACAAGTGTCCACACTGTCAGAGTGTGCTCTCACCCCCAATGTGGCTGCAGCTTGGAATTAGCTCTGCCTTTCTGAAGCCCCTGCCTGCGAGTGCTCACTGTATGACACTCTCTCTCTACCTGAACTCGATGGCTCCCTTCTTGTGGCTTGGCCCTCTGGCTAGGTCACTGTAGTTTCTCCTTTCTGGGAGGTTTGTGTACCGAGTGTCACCAACTGCCCCAGGCAGTCTTCCAATTCACTGCCCCTCTATGGTGCCACATCCCCAATGGCTGGTAGGGGAACGTGGGCTCACCCTCATCTTTGGGTTCCAGCCCAGGGACCCTAAAACCAGCAGCTAAAGTCTATCCTGTCCCATGCCTTGTTTCTGTTTCCTTGGATTGCTTCCTATGTTGCCTCTGTCAGTCTCCTTCTCTACCCTTCTCTGGCTACACCCTTCCCTCCTGGCCAAGACCCCCCACCTCTCCCTAGCCTCAGAGAGTGACTGCAGACCTCCTCCCTGCAGCCCCCTTCTGCCCTAAGCTACCTTGCTTTATACCAACCCCACCTGTTCCTGTTCAGCTTCACCCTTTAATTAGTTCTCATTGTTCCCTGGCTCCTCCTCCAGGTGCATCTTAGGTGGTTAATTGGCCTGTCTAGCCACCTTAACCCTTTCAGGGGCAGGTGTGGGGTGAGCACTCCCTCACAGTGTCAATAGCATCCAGCAGAGGTGGGAACCTGGGGAGCTGGGGCTCAAGTAGGACAGAGAGGAGGGACCTGCAATAGCTAATGCCAGGGGAAATTCAAGTCTGGTTAGAGCTGGGATTCAGGCAAGCTGTAGGGAAGGAAGCAGGCCGGACTGGATGATTATTTGAACAGAGGTGGCTTATTATTGTAATCATGGACCAGAGTTCTGTGCTGGGGTGAGAGGTTCCACCAGAGGTGAGCAATGTTTCATATCCCATGTGTCTTGCTTTAACAGGTGAACACTTTCCTGATGAATCTTCCCTTCAACCTCGTTGATTAAAAAATCACTGTGTATACGAACACAGCAGACAGAGACAGACACACACCTTGTTTGTGGGAGAGAGAGAGAGATGCACACTGCCCCTTTAAGTAAGCTGACCCACTCTTAAGTGCATTGTCTTTTTAAGTGGATCAGGAAGTTGAGACAGCAGCTGCTGCCCCAAGCACTCTCTGTCTCTCTTCGCCAGTGTCCCCTCCCTGCTCTATATGGAGAAGGGATAAGCGGGGTGCAGGAGCAGGGGGACACTCTGACATTAGCCCCCCCTTCCCCCTCCCCCGCAAAGGAAGCAGGAGTCTCTGGAAGCAGCTCCAAGGCAAAGGGCAGGAGCAGCACATGGCAGTGGGGGAAGGGACAGTTGAACTGCTGGCAATTGATAGCCTGCAACTGATAGCCTGCTGGGCAGCTGCAGCACAGGGAACTTAGGGGAGTAGGGAGCTGATGGGGGGCTGCTGGTCCACCCTGGTTCCAAGCCCCCACTAACTAGCTGCAACGGGCTGCTCTTCCTGCAAGCAGTGGACAAAGCAGGCAGCTGCCAAACGACGTTAAAAGGGAGCATTGCACAACTTTAAACAAGCATGTTCCCTAATTGATCAGCAACGTTAACCGGGACAACTTTAAGTGAGGATTTACTGTACCAAGAAGTGTTTCTAGGAAAAGGAAAGTGTCCAGAGCTCACCACTATTAGCACTGCACATACAATTTTTCTTACTGTTCTTATACCACTGGTGATCTGACCTAACCATTTCATCCTGAAACCATTGGAGACAAGTTTATTCCATAAGTGCTGGAAAAACTGTCAGTATCTTGGTTGTTTTAATTTATTTGTATTTTTGAATTTTTTGTATTAAGGCAAAGTTACATTACTGGTTGTAATCATACTAATACATTATTTATTACTTATTCAGGATCAGTTTAATATTCAGAGAACCTGGCTAAAGATTCTGGTTTGCTGACTGAGTTCTCCTCCTCTGAGTGTGTTAAAAAGGATGACCAAATTTCTAAAAACCAATCCTCTTTCTGGAGTTTCGCTTGTGTAAGTACTTGGTGTGAAAGCTTTTCCTCTACACAGACAGCCCACATTTTACTTTCTTATATAACACACCCTATTTATATAATACAATTCCATAGTGTGGCGACGAGAGAAGAAAGGAAACAGAACGCCTGGTCTGTGGTATCCAGAAAAGCCAAAAGCCTCAAAAGCCTCTCAGGGAATTTTCCCTGAGGTTTTTATTCTCTCCTACTTCCCTGCTTACAACACTTCTAACTGGTTAAATTCTTGCTCACAGAAGAAGCATACAGTGTACAACAACATAAGATAACAAACCCATATCTTGTGCACGTGAAAGCCAGCTGCGAGGGTGATGATCAAGTCAGCCAAATAAGTTTCCTAAACACAGACGCTGGGGTGAAGGTCACTCCTGCCTCATAGCCACAGACACAGTGTGCCGCACCTGTGAGCTGACGATTCGGGAGCTATGCGTCCCTACACATAGGAGGAGGAGTCACATTTTTCCAGTAATGTGCAATACAAAGTCTAACTGCTAGCAATAAGAAGAAAATACTTTGTCATTCTGTTTAAAATGCAGATCCTTTACTGGAGCATTAAATAAGGAGATCAGGGGATCTCTAAGAAGCCAGCATTTTGTCATAAGAGGATCTCTTTAATAATTTCCTCTCAAAACTTTCTAATTCCTGGACACAACTACCACATGTGCAAGTATGTTCCCATTTCCTCCACAGTCTCTCTAACAGGGCTTTTCTCTAGCAGCAACAATATGATGGATCTTAACTGAAGTCTAATGTCATTTACACACTAAATTTATATAAATTTTATTTATGAGCTACATAAATTGAAGATGTATATCCCCTTTCCCACACATATACCCACTCGTGCAGATCAATTTCTTTCTCCAAATTCCTCTCCCATCTTTTCTTCTGGGTTGTTATCTTCTCAACATCTTTTTCAATCAAAATTGTTTATATCTTAGAAATTACATTTCTATTTTTCGTAAAGGCTTTAATTTTATTTACACACACAGACACACACACATACACGTGTGCATACATAAATAGGTAATGTAACTGAACAATACAGTTGTACTGTATGCTGAGTGCTTTGGTAGGGAGAAGGTATCTGATGAATACTATTGTTATAAAGTTAAAGGGGTTAATTTGGATACAACCAAATTTGGTTATTTTTAACATAACTATGACCTTTCTATGACTTTTACTAAAATTTGCCATGATGCCCACATTGCCAGATACACAAATCTCTTGCCAACAGCAGTTAGTAATAGAGAACATATGTTTATAATCTATGAATATCGAGCTATTCTGATGAATGAGTTGCATTCTGCCATCTTCTCACCTCCACAGCCATCAGTCATTCTGTTTAGTTTGTTGTTGAAT
The DNA here is from genome assembly GCF_028017835.1 of Emys orbicularis. Classification (NCBI taxonomy): domain Eukaryota; kingdom Metazoa; phylum Chordata; order Testudines; family Emydidae; genus Emys; species Emys orbicularis. The sequence continues at coordinate 15,024,182 of NC_088702.1, forward strand.
TAAAATGTGTTAAGTTTTTCAGCATGTTACCACACAAAATCTCTCTGTCAGTTACACATGACTTGGATATCTGAAAAAGCACACAACTACAACAAATATGTGCTTTCAGGGGTCATGTGACAAAAGTGACAAAAAGGTGAAAATAAAATTAGAAACTAAAAACAATGTAGAGTCAGAAAAAAGAATTTAAAAACTAGAGAGAGGAAGCAGTACTAACAGCCTGTGAAATTACTAGCTCTGTATGACAGTTCATACTGTGCTATCAGGGATTTCATGTTCTTTTTTGACAAATATTAAGTTGTGATAGATAAATAAAATAGACACGTTTTTTCTTGTTTTCTGTGTTCTTTTCAAAGAATATAAATAAATAATAAACGAGGATACTGGGAGAAAGACTTGGAGAAACTAAGAGAGGGAAGCATTATATCATTGATTAATGTACATGTGAATATGACAGTTTTATTACATGAGATAAATAAAAAGTGTTGCATATAAATAAAAAGGTGATACATTTAATGTTTGATATTTAATAGGCTATTTATCAGTATTAATTCTCACTGTGCCGCAGTTTATCCATCTTTAAAACGGAGAGAATACCTGTCTGCTCCACACCGTTTTTTGTGACTAGACTAAATGAACATCTGTACTTACTTTCCTGCACAGAAAGAAGCAGAATCATCTATTACATGACCTCGGTTCTGGCAGATAAGGCTGTTTACCAGCCACTGCTTGCAGAAGCTGTGGGCACAAATTAGGCCAAGCACTTGTGGAAATAACAGCTCCCAACACACCAGACAGCTGAACCCTTTGAGGAAAAACCCCTCCTAAGAATCCAGCCATGACAATCCATCTCCTTCACCATCCAAGTTCTGGAACACTCCTGAAACCTCTGTGACAGCATCTCCATGGCAATAATTTCTACTTCAACAGTTTCCTTGTAATCACTGCAGAACCATGCACCTCTGGCTTTCAGAACAGCTAAGGCAGGGCACTAATGTTTAGCTGGGCTCATGTCTTTGATCACACCCATCATGTTTGGCAATCTCATATGTGGTGCTTTCTGGCAAGAATGTAGAAATCACATCAGATACAAATTAAGACCCACAGCAGCAGAGACCAATGCTTAATTATATGTATTAATTATTATTGTATATTATATTACACTCTTGCTACAGACAAAGCCCTGGCTGGGATGATTTAGTTGGGAATTGGTCCTGCTTTGAGCAGGGGGTTGGACTAGATGACCTCCTGAGGTCCCTTCCAACCCTGATATTCTATGATTTAGAGTGAATGACAAATGGCCAAAGGAACTTAAGGTAACTAAGCCCTTTTGTACATAGTAGTATTACATATCTACGTGGTATGTGCTAAGTAAAGTTTGAGATATCACATCCATGGAGCAGTTTTCTTTTTAAAAGTAAGATCTGTTAACCTGTAGTCAGTAACACAAAATGTCTTAAGACCCTATCAGTGTTTTTAGTAGTTAGAGCAGGGGTGTGAAAGTCAAAACTTGAATTCAGTTCCCACCTCTGTCACTGACTTCCCTTACACCACTTACACTCACTCCACCAAAATGAGATTAATAATAATTAATTACTTCACAAGGGTGTTCTGTTGTTTAATTAATGTTTGGCACTTCAATATTTGATGATGAAAGGATCAGAAAGAGTTAATTAAGGTATTGCTTTAGTATCTGATATTTAGAGCAACTGTCAGTTTATAACTATAAATGTATTTGTACAATGTATGGCTTGATGAAAAAGATATATAATGCTTTTCTTCAGCAGGTACTTTACTTCAAAAGACAAAGTAGATCATTGAAATATTATCTGTAGTCAGTCCCTGGGGCACAGATGTTAAGCAATTTCTACAAGTCACAGTCAGTCAAAGCAGAACCATAAAAAGAACCCAGATCTCCTGATTCGCCTGTTCTATCCTCCTCTCTCTAGCTACCTGTCATGTGAGGAACTACACCTTCTGTGATGGACTACTTTTACTGAACCAGGGCTGACTGCAGACAGACACCAGAGATGCCGGCTGTTAGCCAAGCATGGGAAGCAGAACTCGGGATCTTCAGCTCCAAAAATAGGCCTCTGTCACTTGAGCACAAAGAGAATTACCAACCAGTTCTCCCTAAACTTGGAGCTTTTATTTATCTTTTTGGGCTAGTCTCTAGAGAGGGCACATACTCATAAACAAATGGGCACGGCAGGGGCAGGCAGGGATGCACACATATATAACAGCCATCCCCTTTTTGTGAGTTAACACCTGGTTGTCATGGCAATTGCACCACAGCCTTCATTGTGACATCCTCTAGCCCAAGCAAAGCTATTGAGGCAATCAACAAAAGTCAGTGCTCAACTTGGCCTCAGAGAGAGACAGTTGGTGCCGTGCTATACTGTAGCAATTTTGAGGTTTTATTACATACAAGATTTGGCATTCAGACCTCAGAAGTAAGTGAGTTTTTCCATGTACCCAATATAATAGAACTGTGTGAGTTTTTTTATGAATGGAGTTGTGGGGCCACAGGGGTTTCAGCCTAGTTCTCAGTGGGCATTAGATAGATTATTCCTGTAACTTTGAACCTAGATGATTCCAAATGAAAACAAAGCTAACAAAGAAAAGCCTGAAAGAATATTAACCTAAATAGGACTTAATCAGTCTCTTAAACAGAGGGATATTGTATGAGATATGGGAACAGTTTTAAGGCCATCTTCAGCTGCAGAGATCACCTCATTGTTTAATTAATTCCTTTGCCCTATCATTAATGAGATGAGTACCAACCTGAAAAACAGTCCTATCTTCACAAGTCAATAATAATCCTTTGTCTAGCCAGTGATCCTAAATATATATATATATATATATAGAGAGAGAGAGAGAGAGAGAGAGCACCAATCACCACAACGTCTCTCTATCCATCTATCAAAGTAGGGAAGTACTATTTACCTCTCACATAACACAAGAAAAAGGGGTCACCCAATGAAATTAATAGGCAGTAGATTTAAAACAAAATGAAGTACTTCTTCACACAATGCATAGTCAACCTGTGGAATTCATTGCCAAGGGATGTTGTGAAGACCAAAAGTCTAACTGGGTTCAAAAAAGAATTAGATAAATTCATGGCGGATAGATCCATCAGTCGCTATTAGTCAAGATGGTCAGAGACTCAATCCCCATGCTCCAGGTATCCTAAACCTCTAGTGCTAGAAGCTGGGACTGTACAACACTTGAAATTGCCCAGTAATGTTCATTCCTTCTGAAGCATCTGGCACTGGTCACTTTCAGAAGACAAGATACTCCCATTGTCCGATCATCTCTCTTTAAATGCATAGAAGATTTCCCTAATGTCTAATATAAATTTCTCTATTTGTATTCAGTTAAGATCTCAGAACCCATTCGTGGAGGATGGAGTACCTAAGGTCAAGGGTGGATTCTTGGTAAGAAGATAAGAAAAGTTTTACATTGTACACACTGTACAGAGTGACAGAGTAAGTGTGTGCGGGGGGGGGAGTGACAGGGAAAAAGGTCTGAGTTTGAGCCACATAGTGTAGCCAAAAAGCCTCAGAATACCATGTAGGCCACTGACAGCTTCACACATAATCCTGCAGGCAGCTCTGCTTAGTGTATAGTGTTGCATGTCTCCTTCTGAACCCCCTAACAGTTCAGTGGTTAAATGTCTGGGTTCCTCTCAGAGATCCCTTCCTAAAATAATAGTTTTAGGTGCCTCAAAAACTCATTAAGCCACCCTTTTAAATCAGGTTTCCTGCTCAATGCTGGAGTCAGTAATCCTTTAGCTCCTCTACTGTTCACAGCATTCCTTAAACCCACAGTTCATAAATTGCTTTGGTTATTGGTAAAATACTCTTATTAGGAACTCATTGGGATATTGTCTGTCATTTTACACAGAGGAACAGAATAATAAACAGACTGTGTATTCCAACCCTAAATCGATAGACTCCTCCCAGTACCCTACCCATTCCTAACCTTTTGTTGTTTCCATTTAATTTAGGATCAAGGCTCCATCAAGGGCCAGACCAAGGGTCCACACCAAATTGGCAGCTATGTTTTGGCCCCTAACCTACTTTTTCTTGCCGAATGAAGCCTCCTCACCTTTTAAAAAGGTAGATCCATCCTTGATCAGGTAATTCTGGCAATGAGCATACTCCTTGCCCTAGGTTAGAGTACTTTGGGGGCTGCAGGGTTTCAGGTACATGTATGGAACAGGGCCCCCATCTTTCTGAAAATGTGGATGCAGCACTGTTCAAAAAACTCTTCCTTCGCCAGGGGTGTGTGTCCTGCCTGGACCCCGGCAAAGTCTGGGAATGCCCACATCTGGAGCTTGGGACCCATTTTTCTAGTTTATGATGCTCTCAAGAGTGAGAAAAGAAGGGAATTAGGAACAGAAAATACAGCAGTCACATGTTTAGTGTGATCTCAACTTTGCTCTCTGTATTTCACTGGGACTGTAGGGTAGGCAGGGGGTGAGGAACAGCTCTACTAAGAGGACAACGTACTTACAAAGGTATTTCTACAGTGAAATACAGTTTGGGGAAGGGGCAACTGAGAGCTCCTCCAAAGATCTCAATCACTTATAAAGAGATTATTCCCTAAAATCCTTTGCCCGTGAGTAATGGAACACTCCATCCCTGATTCAATGGAGTTTATTTTCTCCTTTGGTAGTGACCAAGACCAAGAAGAATGGCTGATGAAATAAAGAACATGGTGAGACAGCTGATGGCCATATAGGGATTAGGGAGTCATGGGGCTCACTGCTTTTCCTCTCTCTTCCCCATTTAGCTGATATGAGAATTTAGGAGTCTGCGGGAGCCCAGTTCCCCAAATTGATTTGAAATTTCTGTTGATGAAACAATAGAGATTTTATTAGAGGGTGGAAGAAAGTCACATTAACATTGATTTTACCAGGCCGTGGGATCATTCAGTGTTATTAATGTAAATTATGGTATATGAGGAGGCAGGAGATACAGGAGAGAATTCCTTTCCTGATACTCATATTTCCTTTCCATTCATGTTATTTTAGGATGAATACTCCAGCATGGCGTCACTTGATCAGTGACTCTCCCTTGCCTGCCCCTGTACTCCCCGAGGCTCAGTTCTTGGGGATTTATGAAAGTTTCCTCAAACAGACCGGACCCTCTACCTCTGAGTGAGTATTGGGATTTCTTCACTTCTTTATCTGTATGTATATTGGGGAGGGTGCATGTCCAAGTTTGTGCAGGGCTTTGGGTGTAGACAATATGGTTACCACATTTCTAAAAAGATAAACACATAACAATATATTCTCTGCAGTCATTGTAAGGAAGAACTACATTCTCTCTCACTCTGGGCATTTTCTGACCAACAACCAGCTCCAACCATTCCTCCTCACGTTAACATTCTCTTGCAATACAAATACACTGATTTTACCAGGCCGTGGGATCATTCAGTGTTATTAATGTAAATTATGGTATATGAGGAGGCAGGAGATACAGGAGAGAATTCCTTTCCTGATACTCATATTTCCTTTCCATTCATGTTATTTTAGGATGAATACTCCAGCATGGCGTCACTTGATCAGTAATCCTTTAGCTCCTCTACTGTTCACAGCATTCCTTAAACCCACAGTTCATAAATTGCTTTGGTTATTGGTAAAATACTCTTATTAGGAACTCATTGGGATATTGTCTGTCATTTTACACAGAGGAACAGAATAATAAACAGACTGTGTATTCCAACCCTAAATCGATAGACTCCTCCCAGTACCCTACCCATTCCTAACCTTTTGTTGTTTCCATTTAATTTAGGATGAAGGCTCCATCAAGGGCCAGACCAAGGGTCCACACCAAATTGGCAGCTATGTTTTGGCCCCTAACCTACTTTTTCTTGCCGAATGAAGCCTCCTCACCTTTTAAAAAGGTAGATCCATCCTTGATCAGGTAATTCTGGCAATGAGCATACTCCTTGCCCTAGGTTAGAGTACTTTGGGGGCTGCAGGGTTTCAGGTACATGTATGGAACAGGACCCCCATCTTTCTGAAAATGTGGATGCAGCACTGTTCAAAAAACTCTTCCTTCGCCAGGGGTTTGTGTCCTGCCTAGACCCCGGCAAAGTCTGGGAATGCCCACATCTGGAGCTTGGGACCCATTTTTCTAGTTTATGATGCTCTCAAGAGTGAGAAAAGAAGGGAATTAGGAACAGAAAATGCAGCAGTCACATGTTTAGTGTGATCTCAACTTTGCTCTCTGTATTTCACTGGGACTGTAGGGTAGGCAGGGGGTGAGGAACAGCTCTACTAAGAGGACAACGTACTTATAAAGGTATTTCTACAGTGTAGTTTGGGGAAGGGGCAACTGAGAGCTCCTCCAAAGATCTCAATCGCTTGTAAAGAGATTATTCCCTAAAATCCTTTGCCCGTGAGTAATGGAACACTCCATCCCTGATTCAATGGAGTTTATTTTCTCCTTTGGTAGTGACCAAGACCAAGAAGAATGGCTGATGAAATAAAGAACATGGTGAGACAGCTGATGGCCATATAGGGATTAGGGAGTCATGGGGCTCACTGCTTTTCCTCTCTCTTGACCATTTAGCTGATATGAGAATTTAGGAGTCTGCGGGAGCCCAGTTCCCCAAATTGATTTGAAATTTCTGTTGATGAAACAATCGAGATTTTATTAGAGGATGGAAGAAAGTCACATTAACATTGATTTTACCAGGCCGTGGGATCATTCAGTGTTCTTAATGTAAATTATGGTATATGAGGAGGCAGGAGATACAGGAGAGAATTCCTTTCCTGATACTCATATTTCCTTTCCATTCATGTTATTTTAGGATCAATACTCCAGCATGGCGTCATTGGATCAGTGACTCTCCCTTGCCTGCCCCTGTACCCCCCGAGGCTCAGTTGTTTGAGAATGACGAAAGTTTCGGACCCTCTACCTCTGAGTGAGTATTGGGATTTCTTCACTTCTTTATCTGTATGTATATTGGGGAGGGTGCATGTCCAAGTTTGTGCAGGGCTTTGGGTGTAGACAATATGGTTACCACATTTCTAAAAAGATAAACACATAACAATATATTCTCTGCAGTCATTGTAAGGAAGAACTACATTCTCTCTCACCCTGGGCATTTTCTGACCAACAACCAGCTCCAACCATTCCTCCTCACGTTAACATTCTCTTGCAATACAAATACACTGATTTTACCAGGCCGTGGGATCATTCAGTGTTATTAATGTAAATTATGGTATATGAGGAGGCAGGAGATACAGGAGAGAATTCCTTTCCTGATACTCATATTTCCTTTCCATTCATGTTATTTTAGGATGAATACTCCAGCATGGCGTCACTTGATCAGTAATCCTTTAGCTCCTCTACTGTTCACAGCATTCCTTAAACCCACAGTTCATAAATTGCTTTGGTTATTGGTAAAATACTCTTATTAGGAACTCATTGGGATATTGTCTGTCATTTTACACAGAGGAACAGAATAATAAACAGACTGTGTATTCCAACCCTAAATCGATAGACTCCTCCCAGTACCCTACCCATTCCTAACCTTTTGTTGTTTCCATTTAATTTAGGATCAAGGCTCCATCAAGGGCCAGACCAAGGGTCCACACCAAATTGGCAGCTATGTTTTGGCCCCTAACCTACTTTTTCTTGCCGAATGAAGCCTCCTCACCTTTTAAAAAGGTAGATCCATCCTTGATCAGGTAATTCTGGCAATGAGCATACTCCTTGCCCTAGGTTAGAGTACTTTGGGGGCTGCAGGGTTTCAGGTACATGTATGGAACAGGGCCCCCATCTTTCTGAAAATGTGGATGCAGCACTGTTCAAAAAACTCTTCCTTCGCCAGGGGTGTGTGTCCTGCCTGGACCCCGGCAAAGTCTGGGAATGCCCACATCTGGAGCTTGGGACCCATTTTTCTAGTTTATGATGCTCTCAAGAGTGAGAAAAGAAGGGAATTAGGAACAGAAAATGCAGCAGTCACATGTTTAGTGTGATCTCAACTTTGCTCTCTGTATTTCACTGGGACTGTAGGGTAGGCAGGGGGTGAGGAACAGCTCTACTAAGAGGACAACGTACTTACAAAGGTATTTCTACAGTGTAGTTTGGGGAAGGGGCAACTGAGAGCTCCTCCAAAGATCTCAATCACTTGTAAAGAGATTATTCCCTAAAATCCTTTGCCCGTGAGTAATGGAACACTCCATCCCTGATTCAATGGAGTTTATTTTCTCCTTTGGTAGTGACCAAGACCAAGAAGAATGGCTGATGAAATAAAGAACATGGTGACACAGCTGATGGCCATATAGGGATTAGGGAGTCATGGGGCTCAGTGCTTTTCCTCTCTCTTCCCCATTTAGCTGATATGAGAATTTAGGAGTCTGTGGGAGCCCAGTTCCCCAAATTGATTTGAAATTTCTGTTGATGAAACAATAGAGATTTTATTAGAGGGTGGAAGAAAGTCACATTAACATTGATTTTACCAGGCCGTGGGATCATTCAGTGTTATTAATGTAAATTATGGTATATGAGGAGGCAGGAGATACAGGAGAGAATTCCTTTCCTGATACTCATATTTCCTTTCCATTCATGTTATTTTAGGATGAATACTCCAGCATGGCGTCACTTGATCAGTGACTCTCCCTTGCCTGCCCCTGTACTCCCAGAGGCTCAGTCCTTGGGGATTTATGAAAGTTTCCTCAAACAGACCGGACCCTCTACCTCTGAGTGAGTATTGGGATTTCTTCACTTCTTTATCTGTATGTATATTGGGGAGGGTGCATGTCCAAGTTTGTGCAGGGCTTTGGGTGTAGACAATATGGTTACCACATTTCTAAAAAGATAAACACATAACAATATATTCTCTGCAGTCATTGTAAGGAAGAACTACATTCTCTCTCACCCTGGGCATTTTCTGACCAACAACCAGCTCCAACCATTCCTCCTCACGTTAACATTCTCTTGCAATACAAATACACTGATTTTACCAGGCCGTGGGATCATTCAGTGTTATTAATGTAAATTATGGTATATGAGGAGGCAGGAGATACAGGAGAGAATTCCTTTCCTGATACTCATATTTCCTTTCCATTCATGTTATTTTAGGATGAATACTCCAGCACGGCGTCACTTGATCAGTAATCCTTTAGCTCCTCTACTGTTCACAGCATTCCTTAAACCCACAGTTCATAAATTGCTTTGGTTATTGGTAAAATACTCTTATTAGGAACTCATTGGGATATTGTCTGTCATTTTACACAGAGGAACAGAATAATAAACAGACTGTGTATTCCAACCCTAAATCGATAGACTCCTCCCAGTACCCTAACCATTCCTAACCTTTTGTTGTTTCCATTTAATTTAGGATGAAGGCTCCATCAAGGGCCAGACCAAGGGTCCACACCAAATTGGCAGCTATGTTTTGGCCCCTAACCTACTTTTTCTTGCCGAATGAAGCCTCCTCACCTTTTAAAAAGGTAGATCCATCCTTGATCAGGTAATTCTGGCAATGAGCATACTCCTTGCCCTAGGTTAGAGTACTTTGGGGGCTGCAGGGTTTCAGGTACATGTATGGAACAGGGCCCCCATCTTTCTGAAAATGTGGATGCAGCACTGTTCAAAAAACTCTTCCTTCGCCAGGGGTTTGTGTCCTGCCTGGACCCCGGCAAAGTCTGGGAATGCCCACATCTGGAGCTTGGGACCCATTTTTCTAGTTTATGATGCTCTCAAGAGTGAGAAAAGAAGGGAATTAGGAACAGAAAATGCAGCAGTCACATGTTTAGTGTGATCTCAACTTTGCTCTCTGTATTTCATTGGGACTGTAGGGTAGGCAGGGGGTGAGGAACAGCTCTACTAAGAGGACAACGTACTTACAAAGGTATTTCTACAGTGTAGTTTGGGGAAGGGGCAACTGAGAGCTCCTCCAAAGATCTCAATCACTTGTAAAGAGATTATTCCCTAAAATCCTTTGCCCGTGAGTAATGGAACACTCCATCCCTGATTCAATGGAGTTTATTTTCTCCTTTGGTAGTGACCAAGACCAAGAAGAATGGCTGATGAAATAAAGAACATGGTGAGACAGCTGATGGCCATATAGGGATTAGGGAGTCATGGGGCTCACTGCTTTTCCTCTCTCTTCCCCATTTAGCTGATATGAGAATTTAGGAGTCTGCGGGAGCCCAGTTCCCCAAATTGATTTGAAATTTCTGTTGATGAAACAATAGAGATTTTATTAGAGGGTGGAAGAAAGTCACATTAACATTGATTTTACCAGGCCGTGGGATCATTCAGTGTTATTAATGTAAATTATGGTATATGAGGAGGCAGGAGATACAGGAGAGAATTCCTTTCCTGATACTCATATTTCCTTTCCATTCATGTTATTTTAGGATGAATACTCCAGCATGGCGTCACTTGATCAGTGACTCTCCCTTGCCTGCCCCTGTACTCCCCGAGGCTCAGTCCTTGGGGATTTATGAAAGTTTCCTCAAACAGACCGGACCCTCTACCTCTGAGTGAGTATTGGGATTTCTTCACTTCTTTATCTGTATGTATATTGGGGAGGGTGCATGTCCAAGTTTGTGCAGGGCTTTGGGTGTAGACAATATGGTTACCACATTTCTAAAAAGATAAACACATAACAATATATTCTCTGCAGTCATTGTAAGGAAGAACTACATTCTCTCTCACCCTGGGCATTTTCTGACCAACAACCAGCTCCAACCATTCCTCCTCACGTTAACATTCTCTTGCAATACAAATACACTGATTTTACCAGGCCGTGGGATCATTCAGTGTTATTAATGTAAATTATGGTATATGAGGAGGCAGGAGATACAGGAGAGAATTCCTTTCCTGATACTCATATTTCCTTTCCATTCATGTTATTTTAGGATGAATACTCCAGCATGGCGTCACTTGATCAGTAATCCTTTAGCTCCTCTACTGTTCACAGCATTCCTTAAACCCACAGTTCATAAATTGCTTTGGTTATTGGTAAAATACTCTTATTAGGAACTCATTGGGATATTGTCTGTCATTTTACACAGAGGAACAGAATAATAAACAGACTGTGTATTCCAACCCTAAATCGATAGACTCCTCCCAGTACCCTACCCATTCCTAACCTTTTGTTGTTTCCATTTAATTTAGGATCAAGGCTCCATCAAGGGCCAGACCAAGGGTCCACACCAAATTGGCAGCTATGTTTTGGCCCCTAACCTACTTTTTCTTGCCGAATGAAGCCTCCTCACCTTTTAAAAAGGTAGATCCATCCTTGATCAGGTAATTCTGGCAATGAGCATACTCCTTGCCCTAGGTTAGAGTACTTTGGGGGCTGCAGGGTTTCAGGTACATGTATGGAACAGGGCCCCCATCTTTCTGAAAATGTGGATGCAGCACTGTTCAAAAAACTCTTCCTTCGCCAGGGGTGTGTGTCCTGCCTGGACCCCGGCAAAGTCTGGGAATGCCCACATCTGGAGCTTGGGACCCATTTTTCTAGTTTATGATGCTCTCAAGAGTGAGAAAAGAAGGGAATTAGGAACAGAAAATACAGCAGTCACATGTTTAGTGTGATCTCAACTTTGCTCTCTGTATTTCACTGGGACTGTAGGGTAGGCAGGGGGTGAGGAACAGCTCTACTAAGAGGACAACGTACTTACAAAGGTATTTCTACAGTGAAATACAGTTTGGGGAAGGGGCAACTGAGAGCTCCTCCAAAGATCTCAATCACTTGTAAAGAGATTATTCCCTAAAATCCTTTGCCCGTGAGTAATGGAACACTCCATCCCTGATTCAATGGAGTTTATTTTCTCCTTTGGTAGTGACCAAGACCAAGAAGAATGGCTGATGAAATAAAGAACATGGTGAGACAGCTGATGGCCATATAGGGATTAGGGAGTCATGGGGCTCACTGCTTTTCCTCTCTCTTCCCCATTTAGCTGATATGAGAATTTAGGAGTCTGCGGGAGCCCAGTTCCCCAAATTGATTTGAAATTTCTGTTGATGAAACAATAGAGATTTTATTAGAGGGTGGAAGAAAGTCACATTAACATTGATTTTACCAGGCCGTGGGATCATTCAGTGTTATTAATGTAAATTATGGTATATGAGGAGGCAGGAGATACAGGAGAGAATTCCTTTCCTGATACTCATATTTCCTTTCCATTCATGTTATTTTAGGATGAATACTCCAGCATGGCGTCACTTGATCAGTGACTCTCCCTTGCCTGCCCCTGTACTCCCCGAGGCTCAGTCCTTTGGGATTTATGAAAGTTTCCTCAAACAGACCGGACCCTCTACCTCTGAGTGAGTATTGGGATTTCTTCACTTCTTTATCTGTATGTATATTGGGGAGGGTGCATGTCCAAGTTTGTGCAGGGCTTTGGGTGTAGACAATATGGTTACCACATTTCTAAAAAGATAAACACATAACAATATATTCTCTGCAGTCATTGTAAGGAAGAACTACATTCTCTCTCACCCTGGGCATTTTCTGACCAACAACCAGCTCCAACCATTCCTCCTCACGTTAACATTCTCTTGCAATACAAATACACTGATTTTACCAGGCCGTGGGATCATTCAGTGTTATTAATGTAAATTATGGTATATGAGGAGGCAGGAGATACAGGAGAGAATTCCTTTCCTGATACTCATATTTCCTTTCCATTCATGTTATTTTAGGATGAATACTCCAGCATGGCGTCACTTGATCAGTGACTCTCCCTTGCCTGCCCCTGTACTCCCCGAGGCTCAGTTCTTGGGGATTTATGAAAGTTTCCTCAAACAGACCGGACCCTCTACCCCTGAGTGAGTATTGGGATTTCTTCACTTTTTTATCTGTATGTATATTGGGGAGGGTGCATGTCCAAGTTTGTGCAGGGCTTTGGGTGTAGACAATATGGTTACCACATTTCTAAAAAGATAAACACATAACAATATATTCTCTGCAGTCATTGTAAGGAAGAACTACATTCTCTCTCACTCTGGGCATTTTCTGACCAACAACCAGCTCCAACCATTCCTCCTCACGTTAACATTCTCTTGCAATACAAATACACTGATTTTACCAGGCCGTGGGATCATTCAGTGTTATTAATGTAAATTATGGTATATGAGGAGGCAGGAGATACAGGAGAGAATTCCTTTCCTGATACTCATATTTCCTTTCCATTCATGTTATTTTAGGATGAATACTCCAGCATGGCGTCACTTGATCAGTAATCCTTTAGCTCCTCTACTGTTCACAGCATTCCTTAAACCCACAGTTCATAAATTGCTTTGGTTATTGGTAAAATACTCTTATTAGGAACTCATTGGGATATTGTCTGTCATTTTACACAGAGGAACAGAATAATAAACAGACTGTGTATTCCAACCCTAAATCGATAGACTCCTCCCAGTACCCTACCCATTCCTAACCTTTTGTTGTTTCCATTTAATTTAGGATGAAGGCTCCATCAAGGGCCAGACCAAGGGTCCACACCAAATTGGCAGCTATGTTTTGGCCCCTAATCTACTTTTTCTTGCCGAATGAAGCCTCCTCACCTTTTAAAAAGGTAGATCCATCCTTGATCAGGTAATTCTGGCAATGAGCATACTCCTTGCCCTAGGTTAGAGTACTTTGGGGGCTGCAGGGTTTCAGGTACATGTATGGAACAGGGCCCCCATCTTTCTGAAAATGTGGATGCAGCACTGTTCAAAAAACTCTTCCTTCGCCAGGGGTTTGTGTCCTGCCTGGACCCCGGCAAAGTCTGGGAATGCCCACATCTGGAGCTTGGGACCCATTTTTCTAGTTTATGATGCTCTCAAGAGTGAGAAAAGAAGGGAATTAGGAACAGAAAATGCAGCAGTCACATGTTTAGTGTGATCTCAACTTTGCTCTCTGTATTTCATTGGGACTGTAGGGTAGGCAGGGGGTGAGGAACAGCTCTACTAAGAGGACAACGTACTTACAAAGGTATTTCTACAGTGTAGTTTGGGGAAGGGGCAACTGAGAGCTCCTCCAAAGATCTCAATCACTTGTAAAGAGATTATTCCCTAAAATCCTTTGCCCGTGAGTAATGGAACACTCCATCCCTGATTCAATGGAGTTTATTTTCTCCTTTGGTAGTGACCAAGACCAAGAAGAATGGCTGATGAAATAAAGAACATGGTGAGACAGCTGATGGCCATATAGGGATTAGGGAGTCATGGGGCTCACTGCTTTTCCTCTCTCTTCCCCATTTAGCTGATATGAGAATTTAGGAGTCTGCGGGAGCCCAGTTCCCCAAATTGATTTGAAATTTCTGTTGATGAAACAATAGAGATTTTATTAGAGGGTGGAAGAAAGTCACATTAACATTGATTTTACCAGGCCGTGGGATCATTCAGTGTTATTAATGTAAATTATGGTATATGAGGAGGCAGGAGATACAGGAGAGAATTCCTTTCCTGATACTCATATTTCCTTTCCATTCATGTTATTTTAGGATGAATACTCCAGCATGGCGTCACTTGATCAGTGACTCTCCCTTGCCTGCCCCTGTACTCCCCGAGGCTCAGTCCTTGGGGATTTATGAAAGTTTCCTCAAACAGACCGGACCCTCTACCTCTGAGTGAGTATTGGGATTTCTTCACTTCTTTATCTGTATGTATATTGGGGAGGGTGCATGTCCAAGTTTGTGCAGGGCTTTGGGTGTAGACAATATGGTTACCACATTTCTAAAAAGATAAACACATAACAATATATTCTCTGCAGTCATTGTAAGGAAGAACTACATTCTCTCTCACCCTGGGCATTTTCTGACCAACAACCAGCTCCAACCATTCCTCCTCACGTTAACATTCTCTTGCAATACAAATACACTGATTTTACCAGGCCGTGGGATCATTCAGTGTTATTAATGTAAATTATGGTATATGAGGAGGCAGGAGATACAGGAGAGAATTCCTTTCCTGATACTCATATTTCCTTTCCATTCATGTTATTTTAGGATGAATACTCCAGCATGGCGTCACTTGATCAGTAATCCTTTAGCTCCTCTACTGTTCACAGCATTCCTTAAACCCACAGTTCATAAATTGCTTTGGTTATTGGTAAAATACTCTTATTAGGAACTCATTGGGATATTGTCTGTCATTTTACACAGAGGAACAGAATAATAAACAGACTGTGTATTCCAACCCTAAATCGATAGACTCCTCCCAGTACCCTACCCATTCCTAACCTTTTGTTGTTTCCATTTAATTTAGGATCAAGGCTCCATCAAGGGCCAGACCAAGGGTCCACACCAAATTGGCAGCTATGTTTTGGCCCCTAACCTACTTTTTCTTGCCGAATGAAGCCTCCTCACCTTTTAAAAAGGTAGATCCATCCTTGATCAGGTAATTCTGGCAATGAGCATACTCCTTGCCCTAGGTTAGAGTACTTTGGGGGCTGCAGGGTTTCAGGTACATGTATGGAACAGGGCCCCCATCTTTCTGAAAATGTGGATGCAGCACTGTTCAAAAAACTCTTCCTTCGCCAGGGGTGTGTGTCCTGCCTGGACCCCGGCAAAGTCTGGGAATGCCCACATCTGGAGCTTGGGACCCATTTTTCTAGTTTATGATGCTCTCAAGAGTGAGAAAAGAAGGGAATTAGGAACAGAAAATACAGCAGTCACATGTTTAGTGTGATCTCAACTTTGCTCTCTGTATTTCACTGGGACTGTAGGGTAGGCAGGGGGTGAGGAACAGCTCTACTAAGAGGACAACGTACTTACAAAGGTATTTCTACAGTGAAATACAGTTTGGGGAAGGGGCAACTGAGAGCTCCTCCAAAGATCTCAATCACTTGTAAAGAGATTATTCCCTAAAATCCTTTGCCCGTGAGTAATGGAACACTCCATCCCTGATTCAATGGAGTTTATTTTCTCCTTTGGTAGTGACCAAGACCAAGAAGAATGGCTGATGAAATAAAGAACATGGTGAGACAGCTGATGGCCATATAGGGATTAGGGAGTCATGGGGCTCACTGCTTTTCCTCTCTCTTCCCCATTTAGCTGATATGAGAATTTAGGAGTCTGCGGGAGCCCAGTTCCCCAAATTGATTTGAAATTTCTGTTGATGAAACAATAGAGATTTTATTAGAGGGTGGAAGAAAGTCACATTAACATTGATTTTACCAGGCCGTGGGATCATTCAGTGTTATTAATGTAAATTATGGTATATGAGGAGGCAGGAGATACAGGAGAGAATTCCTTTCCTGATACTCATATTTCCTTTCCATTCATGTTATTTTAGGATGAATACTCCAGCATGGCGTCACTTGATCAGTGACTCTCCCTTGCCTGCCCCTGTACTCCCCGAGGCTCAGTCCTTTGGGATTTATGAAAGTTTCCTCAAACAGACCGGACCCTCTACCTCTGAGTGAGTATTGGGATTTCTTCACTTCTTTATCTGTATGTATATTGGGGAGGGTGCATGTCCAAGTTTGTGCAGGGCTTTGGGTGTAGACAATATGGTTACCACATTTCTAAAAAGATAAACACATAACAATATATTCTCTGCAGTCATTGTAAGGAAGAACTACATTCTCTCTCACCCTGGGCATTTTCTGACCAACAACCAGCTCCAACCATTCCTCCTCACGTTAACATTCTCTTGCAATACAAATACACTGATTTTACCAGGCCGTGGGATCATTCAGTGTTATTAATGTAAATTATGGTATATGAGGAGGCAGGAGATACAGGAGAGAATTCCTTTCCTGATACTCATATTTCCTTTCCATTCATGTTATTTTAGGATGAATACTCCAGCATGGCGTCACTTGATCAGTGACTCTCCCTTGCCTGCCCCTGTACTCCCCGAGGCTCAGTTCTTGGGGATTTATGAAAGTTTCCTCAAACAGACCGGACCCTCTACCCCTGAGTGAGTATTGGGATTTCTTCACTTTTTTATCTGTATGTATATTGGGGAGGGTGCATGTCCAAGTTTGTGCAGGGCTTTGGGTGTAGACAATATGGTTACCACATTTCTAAAAAGATAAACACATAACAATATATTCTCTGCAGTCATTGTAAGGAAGAACTACATTCTCTCTCACTCTGGGCATTTTCTGACCAACAACCAGCTCCAACCATTCCTCCTCACGTTAACATTCTCTTGCAATACAAATACACTGATTTTACCAGGCCGTGGGATCATTCAGTGTTATTAATGTAAATTATGGTATATGAGGAGGCAGGAGATACAGGAGAGAATTCCTTTCCTGATACTCATATTTCCTTTCCATTCATGTTATTTTAGGATGAATACTCC
Organism: Emys orbicularis; assembly: GCF_028017835.1. Classification (NCBI taxonomy): domain Eukaryota; kingdom Metazoa; phylum Chordata; order Testudines; family Emydidae; genus Emys; species Emys orbicularis. The sequence goes on from NC_088702.1 coordinate 15,041,464, forward strand.
AGCATGGCGTCACTTGATCAGTAATCCTTTAGCTCCTCTACTGTTCACAGCATTCCTTAAACCCACAGTTCATAAATTGCTTTGGTTATTGGTAAAATACTCTTATTAGGAACTCATTGGGATATTGTCTGTCATTTTACACAGAGGAACAGAATAATAAACAGACTGTGTATTCCAACCCTAAATCGATAGACTCCTCCCAGTACCCTACCCATTCCTAACGTTTTGTTGTTTCCATTTAATTTAGGATGAAGGCTCCATCAAGGGCCAGACCAAGGGTCCACACCAAATTGGCAGCTATGTTTTGGCCCCTAATCTACTTTTTCTTGCCGAATGAAGCCTCCTCACCTTTTAAAAAGGTAGATCCATCCTTGATCAGGTAATTCTGGCAATGAGCATACTCCTTGCCCTAGGTTAGAGTACTTTGGGGGCTGCAGGGTTTCAGGTACATGTATGGAACAGGGCCCCCATCTTTCTGAAAATGTGGATGCAGCACTGTTCAAAAAACTCTTCCTTCGCCAGGGGTTTGTGTCCTGCCTGGACCCCGGCAAAGTCTGGGAATGCCCACATCTGGAGCTTGGGACCCATTTTTCTAGTTTATGATGCTCTCAAGAGTGAGAAAAGAAGGGAATTAGGAACAGAAAATGCAGCAGTCACATGTTTAGTGTGATCTCAACTTTGCTCTCTGTATTTCACTGGGACTGTAGGGTAGGCAGGGGGTGAGGAACAGCTCTACTAAGAGGACAACGTACTTACAAAGGTATTTCTACAGTGTAGTTTGGGGAAGGGGCAACTGAGAGCTCCTCCAAAGATCTCAATCACTTGTAAAGAGATTATTCCCTAAAATCCTTTGCCCGTGAGTAATGGAACACTCCATCCCTGATTCAATGGAGTTTATTTTCTCCTTTGGTAGTGACCAAGACCAAGAAGAATGGCTGATGAAATAAAGAACATGGTGAGACAGCTGATGGCCATATAGGGATTAGGGAGTCATGGGGCTCACTGCTTTTCCTCTCTCTTCCCCATTTAGCTGATATGAGAATTTAGGAGTCTGCGGGAGCCCAGTTCCCCAAATTGATTTGAAATTTCTGTTGATGAAACAATAGAGATTTTATTAGAGGGTGGAAGAAAGTCACATTAACATTGATTTTACCAGGCCGTGGGATCATTCAGTGTTATTAATGTAAATTATGGTATATGAGGAGGCAGGAGATACAGGAGAGAATTCCTTTCCTGATACTCATATTTCCTTTCCATTCATGTTATTTTAGGATGAATACTCCAGCATGGCGTCACTTGATCAGTGACTCTCCCTTGCCTGCCCCTGTACTCCCCGAGGCTCAGTTCTTGGGGATTTATGAAAGTTTCCTCAAACAGACCGGACCCTCTACCTCTGAGTGAGTATTGGGATTTCTTCACTTCTTTATCTGTATGTATATTGGGGAGGGTGCATGTCCAAGTTTGTGCAGGGCTTTGGGTGTAGACAATATGGTTACCACATTTCTAAAAAGATAAACACATAACAATATATTCTCTGCAGTCATTGTAAGGAAGAACTACATTCTCTCTCACTCTGGGCATTTTCTGACCAACAACCAGCTCCAACCATTCCTCCTCACGTTAACATTCTCTTGCAATACAAATACACTGATTTTACCAGGCCGTGGGATCATTCAGTGTTATTAATGTAAATTATGGTATATGAGGAGGCAGGAGATACAGGAGAGAATTCCTTTCCTGATACTCATATTTCCTTTCCATTCATGTTATTTTAGGATGAATACTCCAGCATGGCGTCACTTGATCAGTAATCCTTTAGCTCCTCTACTGTTCACAGCATTCCTTAAACCCACAGTTCATAAATTGCTTTGGTTATTGGTAAAATACTCTTATTAGGAACTCATTGGGATATTGTCTGTCATTTTACACAGAGGAACAGAATAATAAACAGACTGTGTATTCCAACCCTAAATCGATAGACTCCTCCCAGTACCCTACCCATTCCTAACCTTTTGTTGTTTCCATTTAATTTAGGATGAAGGCTCCATCAAGGGCCAGACCAAGGGTCCACACCAAATTGGCAGCTATGTTTTGGCCCCTAATCTACTTTTTCTTGCCGAATGAAGCCTCCTCACCTTTTAAAAAGGTAGATCCATCCTTGATCAGGTAATTCTGGCAATGAGCATACTCCTTGCCCTAGGTTAGAGTACTTTGGGGGCTGCAGGGTTTCAGGTACATGTATGGAACAGGGCCCCCATCTTTCTGAAAATGTGGATGCAGCACTGTTCAAAAAACTCTTCCTTCGCCAGGGGTTTGTGTCCTGCCTGGACCCCGGCAAAGTCTGGGAATGCCCACATCTGGAGCTTGGGACCCATTTTTCTAGTTTATGATGCTCTCAAGAGTGAGAAAAGAAGGGAATTAGGAACAGAAAATGCAGCAGTCACATGTTTAGTGTGATCTCAACTTTGCTCTCTGTATTTCACTGGGACTGTAGGGTAGGCAGGGGGTGAGGAACAGCTCTACTAAGAGGACAACGTACTTACAAAGGTATTTCTACAGTGTAGTTTGGGGAAGGGGCAACTGAGAGCTCCTCCAAAGATCTCAATCACTTGTAAAGAGATTATTCCCTAAAATCCTTTGCCCGTGAGTAATGGAACACTCCATCCCTGATTCAATGGAGTTTATTTTCTCCTTTGGTAGTGACCAAGACCAAGAAGAATGGCTGATGAAATAAAGAACATGGTGAGACAGCTGATGGCCATATAGGGATTAGGGAGTCATGGGGCTCACTGCTTTTCCTCTCTCTTCCCCATTTAGCTGATATGAGAATTTAGGAGTCTGCGGGAGCCCAGTTCCCCAAATTGATTTGAAATTTCTGTTGATGAAACAATAGAGATTTTATTAGAGGGTGGAAGAAAGTCACATTAACATTGATTTTACCAGGCCGTGGGATCATTCAGTGTTATTAATGTAAATTATGGTATATGAGGAGGCAGGAGATACAGGAGAGAATTCCTTTCCTGATACTCATATTTCCTTTCCATTCATGTTATTTTAGGATGAATACTCCAGCATGGCGTCACTTGATCAGTGACTCTCCCTTGCCTGCCCCTGTACTCCCCGAGGCTCAGTCCTTTGGGATTTATGAAAGTTTCCTCAAACAGACCGGACCCTCTACCTCTGAGTGAGTATTGGGATTTCTTCACTTCTTTATCTGTATGTATATTGGGGAGGGTGCATGTCCAAGTTTGTGCAGGGCTTTGGGTGTAGACAATATGGTTACCACATTTCTAAAAAGATAAACACATAACAATATATTCTCTGCAGTCATTGTAAGGAAGAACTACATTCTCTCTCACCCTGGGCATTTTCTGACCAACAACCAGCTCCAACCATTCCTCCTCACGTTAACATTCTCTTGCAATACAAATACACTGATTTTACCAGGCCGTGGGATCATTCAGTGTTATTAATGTAAATTATGGTATATGAGGAGGCAGGAGATACAGGAGAGAATTCCTTTCCTGATACTCATATTTCCTTTCCATTCATGTTATTTTAGGATGAATACTCCAGCATGGCGTCACTTGATCAGTGACTCTCCCTTGCCTGCCCCTGTACTCCCCGAGGCTCAGTTCTTGGGGATTTATGAAAGTTTCCTCAAACAGACCGGACCCTCTACCCCTGAGTGAGTATTGGGATTTCTTCACTTTTTTATCTGTATGTATATTGGGGAGGGTGCATGTCCAAGTTTGTGCAGGGCTTTGGGTGTAGACAATATGGTTACCACATTTCTAAAAAGATAAACACATAACAATATATTCTCTGCAGTCATTGTAAGGAAGAACTACATTCTCTCTCACTCTGGGCATTTTCTGACCAACAACCAGCTCCAACCATTCCTCCTCACGTTAACATTCTCTTGCAATACAAATACACTGATTTTACCAGGCCGTGGGATCATTCAGTGTTATTAATGTAAATTATGGTATATGAGGAGGCAGGAGATACAGGAGAGAATTCCTTTCCTGATACTCATATTTCCTTTCCATTCATGTTATTTTAGGATGAATACTCCAGCATGGCGTCACTTGATCAGTAATCCTTTAGCTCCTCTACTGTTCACAGCATTCCTTAAACCCACAGTTCATAAATTGCTTTGGTTATTGGTAAAATACTCTTATTAGGAACTCATTGGGATATTGTCTGTCATTTTACACAGAGGAACAGAATAATAAACAGACTGTGTATTCCAACCCTAAATCGATAGACTCCTCCCAGTACCCTACCCATTCCTAACGTTTTGTTGTTTCCATTTAATTTAGGATGAAGGCTCCATCAAGGGCCAGACCAAGGGTCCACACCAAATTGGCAGCTATGTTTTGGCCCCTAATCTACTTTTTCTTGCCGAATGAAGCCTCCTCACCTTTTAAAAAGGTAGATCCATCCTTGATCAGGTAATTCTGGCAATGAGCATACTCCTTGCCCTAGGTTAGAGTACTTTGGGGGCTGCAGGGTTTCAGGTACATGTATGGAACAGGGCCCCCATCTTTCTGAAAATGTGGATGCAGCACTGTTCAAAAAACTCTTCCTTCGCCAGGGGTTTGTGTCCTGCCTGGACCCCGGCAAAGTCTGGGAATGCCCACATCTGGAGCTTGGGACCCATTTTTCTAGTTTATGATGCTCTCAAGAGTGAGAAAAGAAGGGAATTAGGAACAGAAAATGCAGCAGTCACATGTTTAGTGTGATCTCAACTTTGCTCTCTGTATTTCACTGGGACTGTAGGGTAGGCAGGGGGTGAGGAACAGCTCTACTAAGAGGACAACGTACTTACAAAGGTATTTCTACAGTGTAGTTTGGGGAAGGGGCAACTGAGAGCTCCTCCAAAGATCTCAATCACTTGTAAAGAGATTATTCCCTAAAATCCTTTGCCCGTGAGTAATGGAACACTCCATCCCTGATTCAATGGAGTTTATTTTCTCCTTTGGTAGTGACCAAGACCAAGAAGAATGGCTGATGAAATAAAGAACATGGTGAGACAGCTGATGGCCATATAGGGATTAGGGAGTCATGGGGCTCACTGCTTTTCCTCTCTCTTCCCCATTTAGCTGATATGAGAATTTAGGAGTCTGCGGGAGCCCAGTTCCCCAAATTGATTTGAAATTTCTGTTGATGAAACAATAGAGATTTTATTAGAGGGTGGAAGAAAGTCACATTAACATTGATTTTACCAGGCCGTGGGATCATTCAGTGTTATTAATGTAAATTATGGTATATGAGGAGGCAGGAGATACAGGAGAGAATTCCTTTCCTGATACTCATATTTCCTTTCCATTCATGTTATTTTAGGATGAATACTCCAGCATGGCGTCACTTGATCAGTGACTCTCCCTTGCCTGCCCCTGTACTCCCCGAGGCTCAGTTCTTGGGGATTTATGAAAGTTTCCTCAAACAGACCGGACCCTCTACCTCTGAGTGAGTATTGGGATTTCTTCACTTCTTTATCTGTATGTATATTGGGGAGGGTGCATGTCCAAGTTTGTGCAGGGCTTTGGGTGTAGACAATATGGTTACCACATTTCTAAAAAGATAAACACATAACAATATATTCTCTGCAGTCATTGTAAGGAAGAACTACATTCTCTCTCACTCTGGGCATTTTCTGACCAACAACCAGCTCCAACCATTCCTCCTCACGTTAACATTCTCTTGCAATACAAATACACTGATTTTACCAGGCCGTGGGATCATTCAGTGTTATTAATGTAAATTATGGTATATGAGGAGGCAGGAGATACAGGAGAGAATTCCTTTCCTGATACTCATATTTCCTTTCCATTCATGTTATTTTAGGATGAATACTCCAGCATGGCGTCACTTGATCAGTAATCCTTTAGCTCCTCTACTGTTCACAGCATTCCTTAAACCCACAGTTCATAAATTGCTTTGGTTATTGGTAAAATACTCTTATTAGGAACTCATTGGGATATTGTCTGTCATTTTACACAGAGGAACAGAATAATAAACAGACTGTGTATTCCAACCCTAAATCGATAGACTCCTCCCAGTACCCTACCCATTCCTAACCTTTTGTTGTTTCCATTTAATTTAGGATGAAGGCTCCATCAAGGGCCAGACCAAGGGTCCACACCAAATTGGCAGCTATGTTTTGGCCCCTAATCTACTTTTTCTTGCCGAATGAAGCCTCCTCACCTTTTAAAAAGGTAGATCCATCCTTGATCAGGTAATTCTGGCAATGAGCATACTCCTTGCCCTAGGTTAGAGTACTTTGGGGGCTGCAGGGTTTCAGGTACATGTATGGAACAGGGCCCCCATCTTTCTGAAAATGTGGATGCAGCACTGTTCAAAAAACTCTTCCTTCGCCAGGGGTTTGTGTCCTGCCTGGACCCCGGCAAAGTCTGGGAATGCCCACATCTGGAGCTTGGGACCCATTTTTCTAGTTTATGATGCTCTCAAGAGTGAGAAAAGAAGGGAATTAGGAACAGAAAATGCAGCAGTCACATGTTTAGTGTGATCTCAACTTTGCTCTCTGTATTTCACTGGGACTGTAGGGTAGGCAGGGGGTGAGGAACAGCTCTACTAAGAGGACAACGTACTTACAAAGGTATTTCTACAGTGTAGTTTGGGGAAGGGGCAACTGAGAGCTCCTCCAAAGATCTCAATCACTTGTAAAGAGATTATTCCCTAAAATCCTTTGCCCGTGAGTAATGGAACACTCCATCCCTGATTCAATGGAGTTTATTTTCTCCTTTGGTAGTGACCAAGACCAAGAAGAATGGCTGATGAAATAAAGAACATGGTGAGACAGCTGATGGCCATATAGGGATTAGGGAGTCATGGGGCTCACTGCTTTTCCTCTCTCTTCCCCATTTAGCTGATATGAGAATTTAGGAGTCTGCGGGAGCCCAGTTCCCCAAATTGATTTGAAATTTCTGTTGATGAAACAATAGAGATTTTATTAGAGGGTGGAAGAAAGTCACATTAACATTGATTTTACCAGGCCGTGGGATCATTCAGTGTTATTAATGTAAATTATGGTATATGAGGAGGCAGGAGATACAGGAGAGAATTCCTTTCCTGATACTCATATTTCCTTTCCATTCATGTTATTTTAGGATGAATACTCCAGCATGGCGTCACTTGATCAGTGACTCTCCCTTGCCTGCCCCTGTACTCCCCGAGGCTCAGTTCTTGGGGATTTATGAAAGTTTCCTCAAACAGACCGGACCCTCTACCTCTGAGTGAGTATTGGGATTTCTTCACTTCTTTATCTGTATGTATATTGGGGAGGGTGCATGTCCAAGTTTGTGCAGGGCTTTGGGTGTAGACAATATGGTTACCACATTTCTAAAAAGATAAACACATAACAATATATTCTCTGCAGTCATTGTAAGGAAGAACTACATTCTCTCTCACCCTGGGCATTTTCTGACCAACAACCAGCTCCAACCATTCCTCCTCACGTTAACATTCTCTTGCAATACAAATACACTGATTTTACCAGGCCGTGGGATCATTCAGTGTTATTAATGTAAATTATGGTATATGAGGAGGCAGGAGATACAGGAGAGAATTCCTTTCCTTATACTCATATTTCCTTTCCATTCATGTTATTTTAGGATGAATACTCCAGCATGGCGTCACTTGATCAGTGACTCTCCCTTGCCTGCCCCTGTACTCCCCGAGGCTCAGTTCTTGGGGATTTATGAAAGTTTCCTCAAACAGACCGGACCCTCTACCCCTGAGTGAGTATTGGGATTTCTTCACTTCTTTATCTGTATGTATATTGGGGAGGGTGCATGTCCAAGTTTGTGCAGGGCTTTGGGTGTAGACAATATGGTTACCACATTTCTAAAAAGATAAACACATAACAATATATTCTCTGCAGTCATTGTAAGGAAGAACTACATTCTCTCTCACTCTGGGCATTTTCTGACCAACAACCAGCTCCAACCATTCCTCCTCACATTAACATTCTCTTGCAATACAAATACACTGATTTTACCAGGCCGTGGGATCATTCAGTGTTATTAATGTAAATTATGGTATATGAGGAGGCAGGAGATACAGGAGAGAATTCCTTTCCTGATACTCATATTTCCTTTCCATTCATGTTATTTTAGGATGAATACTCCAGCATGGCGTCACTTGATCAGTAATCCTTTAGCTCCTCTGCTGTTCACAGCATTCCTTAAACCCACAGTTCATAAATTGCTTTGGTTATTGGTAAAATACTCTTATTAGGAACTCATTGGGATATTGTCTGTCATTTTACACAGAGGAACAGAATAATAAACAGACTGTGTATTCCAACCCTAAATCGATAGACTCCTCCCAGTACCCTACCCATTCCTAACGTTTTGTTGTTTCCATTTAATTTAGGATGAAGGCTCCATCAAGGGCCAGACCAAGGGTCCACACCAAATTGGCAGCTATGTTTTGGCCCCTAACCTACTTTTTCTTGCCGAATGAAGCCTCCTCACCTTTTAAAAAGGTAGATCCATCCTTGATCAGGTAATTCTGGCAATGAGCATACTCCTTGCCCTAGGTTAGAGTACTTTGGGGGCTGCAGGGTTTCAGGTACATGTATGGAACAGGGCCCCCATCTTTCTGAAAATGTGGATGCAGCACTGTTCAAAAAACTCTTCCTTCGCCAGGGGTGTGTGTCCTGCCTGGACCCCGGCAAAGTCTGGGAATGCCCACATCTGGAGCTTGGGACCCATTTTTCTAGTTTATGATGCTCTCAAGAGTGAGAAAAGAAGGGAATTAGGAACAGAAAATGCAGCAGTCACATGTTTAGTGTGATCTCAACTTTGCTCTCTGTATTTCACTGGGACTGTAGGGTAGGCAGGGGGTGAGGAACAGCTCTACTAAGAGGACAACGTACTTACAAAGGTATTTCTACAGTGAAATACAGTTTGGGGAAGGGGCAACTGAGAGCTCCTCCAAAGATCTCAATCACTTGTAAAGAGATTATTCCCTAAAATCCTTTGCCCGTGAGTAATGGAACACTCCATCCCTGATTCAATGGAGTTTATTTTCTCCTTTGGTAGTGACCAAGACCAAGAAGAATGGCTGATGCAATAAAGCACATGGTGAGACAGCTGATGGCCATATAGGGATTAGGGAGTCATGGGGCTCACTGCTTTTCCTCTCTCTTCCCCATTTAGCTGATATGAGAATTTAGGAGTCTGCGGGAGCCCAGTTCCCCAAATTGATTTGAAATTTCTGTTGATGAAACAATAGAGATTTTATTAGAGGGTGGAAGAAAGTCACATTAACATTGATTTTACCAGGCCGTGGGATCATTCAGTGTTATTAATGTAAATTATGGTATATGAGGAGGCAGGAGATACAGGAGAGAATTCCTTTCCTGATACTCATATTTCCTTTCCATTCATGTTATTTTAGGATGAATACTCCAGCATGGCGTCACTTGATCAGTGACTCTCCCTTGCCTGCCCCTGTACTCCCCGAGGCTCAGTCCTTGGGGATTTATGAAAGTTTCCTCAAACAGACCGGACCCTCTACCTCTGAGTGAGTATTGGGATTTCTTCACTTCTTTATCTGTATGTATATTGGGGAGGGTGCATGTCCAAGTTTGTGCAGGGCTTTGGGTGTAGACAATATGGTTACCACATTTCTAAAAAGATAAACACATAACAATATATTCTCTGCAGTCATTGTAAGGAAGAACTACATTCTCTCTCACCCTGGGCATTTTCTGACCAACAACCAGCTCCAACCATTCCTCCTCACGTTAACATTCTCTTGCAATACAAATACACTGATTTTACCAGGCCGTGGGATCATTCAGTGTTATTAATGTAAATTATGGTATATGAGGAGGCAGGAGATACAGGAGAGAATTCCTTTCCTGATACTCATATTTCCTTTCCATTCATGTTATTTTAGGATGAATACTCCAGCATGGCGTCACTTGATCAGTGACTCTCCCTTGCCTGCCCCTGTACTCCCCGAGGCTCAGTTCTTGGGGATTTATGAAAGTTTCCTCAAACAGACCGGACCCTCTACCCCTGAGTGAGTATTGGGATTTCTTCACTTTTTTATCTGTATGTATATTGGGGAGGGTGCATGTCCAAGTTTGTGCAGGGCTTTGGGTGTAGACAATATGGTTACCACATTTCTAAAAAGATAAACACATAACAATATATTCTCTGCAGTCATTGTAAGGAAGAACTACATTCTCTCTCACTCTGGGCATTTTCTGACCAACAACCAGCTCCAACCATTCCTCCTCACGTTAACATTCTCTTGCAATACAAATACACTGATTTTACCAGGCCGTGGGATCATTCAGTGTTATTAATGTAAATTATGGTATATGAGGAGGCAGGAGATACAGGAGAGAATTCCTTTCCTGATACTCCTATTTCCTTTCCATTCATGTTATTTTAGGATGAATACTCCAGCATGGCGTCACTTGATCAGTAATCCTTTAGCTCCTCTACTGTTCACAGCATTCCTTAAACCCACAGTTCATAAATTGCTTTGGTTATTGGTAAAATACTCTTATTAGGAACTCATTGGGATATTGTCTGTCATTTTACACAGAGGAACAGAATAATAAACAGACTGTGTATTCCAACCCTAAATCGATAGACTCCTCCCAGTACCCTACCCATTGCTAACATTTTGTTGTTTCCATTTAATTTAGGATGAAGGCTCCATCAAGGGCCAGACCAAGGGTCCACACCAAATTGGCAGCTATGTTTTGGCCCCTAATCTACTTTTTCTTGCCGAATGAAGCCTCCTCACCTTTTAAAAAGGTAGATCCATCCTTGATCAGGTAATTCTGGCAATGAGCATACTCCTTGCCCTAGGTTAGAGTACTTTGGGGGCTGCAGGGTTTCAGGTACATGTATGGAACAGGGCCCCCATCTTTCTGAAAATGTGGATGCAGCACTGTTCAAAAAACTCTTCCTTCGCCAGGGGTTTGTGTCCTGCCTGGACCCCGGCAAAGTCTGGGAATGCCCACATCTGGAGCTTGGGACCCATTTTTCTAGTTTATGATGCTCTCAAGAGTGAGAAAAGAAGGGAATTAGGAACAGAAAATGCAGCAGTCACATGTTTAGTGTGATCTCAACTTTGCTCTCTGTATTTCACTGGGACTGTAGGGTAGGCAGGGGGTGAGGAACAGCTCTACTAAGAGGACAACGTACTTACAAAGGTATTTCTACAGTGTAGTTTGGGGAAGGGGCAACTGAGAGCTCCTCCAAAGATCTCAATCACTTGTAAAGAGATTATTCCCTAAAATCCTTTGCCCGTGAGTAATGGAACACTCCATCCCTGATTCAATGGAGTTTATTTTCTCCTTTGGTAGTGACCAAGACCAAGAAGAATGGCTGATGAAATAAAGAACATGGTGAGACAGCTGATGGCCATATAGGGATTAGGGAGTCATGGGGCTCACTGCTTTTCCTCTCTCTTCCCCATTTAGCTGATATGAGAATTTAGGAGTCTGCGGGAGCCCAGTTCCCCAAATTGATTTGAAATTTCTGTTGATGAAACAATAGAGATTTTATTAGAGGGTGGAAGAAAGTCACATTAACATTGATTTTACCAGGCCGTGGGATCATTCAGTGTTATTAATGTAAATTATGGTATATGAGGAGGCAGGAGATACAGGAGAGAATTCCTTTCCTGATACTCATATTTCCTTTCCATTCATGTTATTTTAGGATGAATACTCCAGCATGGCGTCACTTGATCAGTGACTCTCCCTTGCCTGCCCCTGTACTCCCCGAGGCTCAGTTCTTGGGGATTTATGAAAGTTTCCTCAAACAGACCGGACCCTCTACCTCTGAGTGAGTATTGGGATTTCTTCACTTCTTTATCTGTATGTATATTGGGGAGGGTGCATGTCCAAGTTTGTGCAGGGCTTTGGGTGTAGACAATATGGTTACCACATTTCTAAAAAGATAAACACATAACAATATATTCTCTGCAGTCATTGTAAGGAAGAACTACATTCTCTCTCACCCTGGGCATTTTCTGACCAACAACCAGCTCCAACCATTCCTCCTCACGTTAACATTCTCTTGCAATACAAATACACTGATTTTACCAGGCCGTGGGATCATTCAGTGTTATTAATGTAAATTATGGTATATGAGGAGGCAGGAGATACAGGAGAGAATTCCTTTCCTGATACTCATATTTCCTTTCCATTCATGTTATTTTAGGATGAATACTCCAGCATGGCATCACTTGATCAGTAATCCTTTAGCTCCTCTACTGTTCACAGCATTCCTTAAACCCACAGTTCATAAATTGCTTTGGTTATTGGTAAAATACTCTTATTAGGAACTCATTGGGATATTGTCTGTCATTTTACACAGAGGAACAGAATAATAAACAGACTGTGTATTCCAACCCTAAATCGATAGACTCCTCCCAGTACCCTACCCATTCCTAACCTTTTGTTGTTTCCATTTAATTTAGGATCAAGGCTCCATCAAGGGCCAGACCAAGGGTCCACACCAAATTGGCAGCTATGTTTTGGCCCCTAACCTACTTTTTCTTGCCGAATGAAGCCTCCTCACCTTTTAAAAAGGTAGATCCATCCTTGATCAGGTAATTCTGGCAATGAGCATACTCCTTGCCCTAGGTTAGAGTACTTTGGGGGCTGCAGGGTTTCAGGTACATGTATGGAACAGGGCCCCCATCTTTCTGAAAATGTGGATGCAGCACTGTTCAAAAAACTCTTCCTTCGCCAGGGGTGTGTGTCCTGCCTGGACCCCGGCAAAGTCTGGGAATGCCCACATCTGGAGCTTGGGACCCATTTTTCTAGTTTATGATGCTCTCAAGAGTGAGAAAAGAAGGGAATTAGGAACAGAAAATACAGCAGTCACATGTTTAGTGTGATCTCAACTTTGCTCTCTGTATTTCACTGGGACTGTAGGGTAGGCAGGGGGTGAGGAACAGCTCTACTAAGAGGACAACGTACTTACAAAGGTATTTCTACAGTGAAATACAGTTTGGGGAAGGGGCAACTGAGAGCTCCTCCAAAGATCTCAATCACTTATAAAGAGATTATTCCCTAAAATCCTTTGCCCGTGAGTAATGGAACACTCCATCCCTGATTCAATGGAGTTTATTTTCTCCTTTGGTAGTGACCAAGACCAAGAAGAATGGCTGATGAAATAAAGAACATGGTGAGACAGCTGATGGCCATATAGGGATTAGGGAGTCATGGGGCTCACTGCTTTTCCTCTCTCTTCCCCATTTAGCTGATATGAGAATTTAGGAGTCTGCGGGAGCCCAGTTCCCCAAATTGATTTGAAATTTCTGTTGATGAAACAATAGAGATTTTATTAGAGGGTGGAAGAAAGTCACATTAACATTGATTTTACCAGGCCGTGGGATCATTCAGTGTTATTAATGTAAATTATGGTATATGAGGAGGCAGGAGATACAGGAGAGAATTCCTTTCCTGATACTCATATTTCCTTTCCATTCATGTTATTTTAGGATGAATACTCCAGCATGGCGTCACTTGATCAGTGACTCTCCCTTGCCTGCCCCTGTACTCCCCGAGGCTCAGTCCTTTGGGATTTATGAAAGTTTCCTCAAACAGACCGGACCCTCTACCTCTGAGTGAGTATTGGGATTTCTTCACTTCTTTATCTGTATGTATATTGGGGAGGGTGCATGTCCAAGTTTGTGCAGGGCTTTGGGTGTAGACAATATGGTTACCACATTTCTAAAAAGATAAACACATAACAATATATTCTCTGCAGTCATTGTAAGGAAGAACTACATTCTCTCTCACCCTGGGCATTTTCTGACCAACAACCAGCTCCAACCATTCCTCCTCACGTTAACATTCTCTTGCAATACAAATACACTGATTTTACCAGGCCGTGGGATCATTCAGTGTTATTAATGTAAATTATGGTATATGAGGAGGCAGGAGATACAGGAGAGAATTCCTTTCCTGATACTCATATTTCCTTTCCATTCATGTTATTTTAGGATGAATACTCCAGCATGGCGTCACTTGATCAGTAATCCTTTAGCTCCTCTACTGTTCACAGCATTCCTTAAACCCACAGTTCATAAATTGCTTTGGTTATTGGTAAAATACTCTTATTAGGAACTCATTGGGATATTGTCTGTCATTTTACACAGAGGAACAGAATAATAAACAGACTGTGTATTCCAACCCTAAATCGATAGACTCCTCCCAGTACCCTACCCATTCCTAACCTTTTGTTGTTTCCATTTAATTTAGGATCAAGGCTCCATCAAGGGCCAGACCAAGGGTCCACACCAAATTGGCAGCTATGTTTTGGCCCCTAACCTACTTTTTCTTGCCGAATGAAGCCTCCTCACCTTTTAAAAAGGTAGATCCATCCTTGATCAGGTAATTCTGGCAATGAGCATACTCCTTGCCCTAGGTTAGAGTACTTTGGGGGCTGCAGGGTTTCAGGTACATGTATGGAACAGGGCCCCCATCTTTCTGAAAATGTGGATGCAGCACTGTTCAAAAAACTCTTCCTTCGCCAGGGGTGTGTGTCCTGCCTGGACCCCGGCAAAGTCTGGGAATGCCCACATCTGGAGCTTGGGACCCATTTTTCTAGTTTATGATGCTCTCAAGAGTGAGAAAAGAAGGGAATTAGGAACAGAAAATACAGCAGTCACATGTTTAGTGTGATCTCAACTTTGCTCTCTGTATTTCACTGGGACTGTAGGGTAGGCAGGGGGTGAGGAACAGCTCTACTAAGAGGACAACGTACTTACAAAGGTATTTCTACAGTGAAATACAGTTTGGGGAAGGGGCAACTGAGAGCTCCTCCAAAGATCTCAATCACTTATAAAGAGATTATTCCCTAAAATCCTTTGCCCGTGAGTAATGGAACACTCCATCCCTGATTCAATGGAGTTTATTTTCTCCTTTGGTAGTGACCAAGACCAAGAAGAATGGCTGATGAAATAAAGAACATGGTGAGACAGCTGATGGCCATATAGGGATTAGGGAGTCATGGGGCTCACTGCTTTTCCTCTCTCTTCCCCATTTAGCTGATATGAGAATTTAGGAGTCTGCGGGAGCCCAGTTCCCCAAATTGATTTGAAATTTCTGTTGATGAAACAATAGAGATTTTATTAGAGGGTGGAAGAAAGTCACATTAACATTGATTTTACCAGGCCGTGGGATCATTCAGTGTTATTAATGTAAATTATGGTATATGAGGAGGCAGGAGATACAGGAGAGAATTCCTTTCCTGATACTCATATTTCCTTTCCATTCATGTTATTTTAGGATGAATACTCCAGCATGGCGTCACTTGATCAGTGACTCTCCCTTGCCTGCCCCTGTACTCCCCGAGGCTCAGTCCTTTGGGATTTATGAAAGTTTCCTCAAACAGACCGGACCCTCTACCTCTGAGTGAGTATTGGGATTTCTTCACTTCTTTATCTGTATGTATATTGGGGAGGGTGCATGTCCAAGTTTGTGCAGGGCTTTGGGTGTAGACAATATGGTTACCACATTTCTAAAAAGATAAACACATAACAATATATTCTCTGCAGTCATTGTAAGGAAGAACTACATTCTCTCTCACCCTGGGCATTTTCTGACCAACAACCAGCTCCAACCATTCCTCCTCACGTTAACATTCTCTTGCAATACAAATACACTGATTTTACCAGGCCGTGGGATCATTCAGTGTTATTAATGTAAATTATGGTATATGAGGAGGCAGGAGATACAGGAGAGAATTCCTTTCCTGATACTCATATTTCCTTTCCATTCATGTTATTTTAGGATGAATACTCCAGCATGGCGTCACTTGATCAGTGACTCTCCCTTGCCTGCCCCTGTACTCCCCGAGGCTCAGTTCTTGGGGATTTATGAAAGTTTCCTCAAACAGACCGGACCCTCTACCCCTGAGTGAGTATTGGGATTTCTTCACTTTTTTATCTGTATGTATATTGGGGAGGGTGCATGTCCAAGTTTGTGCAGGGCTTTGGGTGTAGACAATATGGTTACCACATTTCTAAAAAGATAAACACATAACAATATATTCTCTGCAGTCATTGTAAGGAAGAACTACATTCTCTCTCACTCTGGGCATTTTCTGACCAACAACCAGCTCCAACCATTCCTCCTCACGTTAACATTCTCTTGCAATACAAATACACTGATTTTACCAGGCCGTGGGATCATTCAGTGTTATTAATGTAAATTATGGTATATGAGGAGGCAGGAGATACAGGAGAGAATTCCTTTCCTGATACTCATATTTCCTTTCCATTCATGTTATTTTAGGATGAATACTCCAGCATGGCGTCACTTGATCAGTAATCCTTTAGCTCCTCTACTGTTCACAGCATTCCTTAAACCCACAGTTCATAAATTGCTTTGGTTATTGGTAAAATACTCTTATTAGGAACTCATTGGGATATTGTCTGTCATTTTACACAGAGGAACAGAATAATAAACAGACTGTGTATTCCAACCCTAAATCGATAGACTCCTCCCAGTACCCTACCCATTCCTAACGTTTTGTTGTTTCCATTTAATTTAGGATGAAGGCTCCATCAAGGGCCAGACCAAGGGTCCACACCAAATTGGCAGCTATGTTTTGGCCCCTAATCTACTTTTTCTTGCCGAATGAAGCCTCCTCACCTTTTAAAAAGGTAGATCCATCCTTGATCAGGTAATTCTGGCAATGAGCATACTCCTTGCCCTAGGTTAGAGTACTTTGGGGGCTGCAGGGTTTCAGGTACATGTATGGAACAGGGCCCCCATCTTTCTGAAAATGTGGATGCAGCACTGTTCAAAAAACTCTTCCTTCGCCAGGGGTTTGTGTCCTGCCTGGACCCCGGCAAAGTCTGGGAATGCCCACATCTGGAGCTTGGGACCCATTTTTCTAGTTTATGATGCTCTCAAGAGTGAGAAAAGAAGGGAATTAGGAACAGAAAATGCAGCAGTCACATGTTTAGTGTGATCTCAACTTTGCTCTCTGTATTTCACTGGGACTGTAGGGTAGGCAGGGGGTGAGGAACAGCTCTACTAAGAGGACAACGTACTTACAAAGGTATTTCTACAGTGTAGTTTGGGGAAGGGGCAACTGAGAGCTCCTCCAAAGATCTCAATCACTTGTAAAGAGATTATTCCCTAAAATCCTTTGCCCGTGAGTAATGGAACACTCCATCCCTGATTCAATGGAGTTTATTTTCTCCTTTGGTAGTGACCAAGACCAAGAAGAATGGCTGATGAAATAAAGAACATGGTGAGACAGCTGATGGCCATATAGGGATTAGGGAGTCATGGGGCTCACTGCTTTTCCTCTCTCTTCCCCATTTAGCTGATATGAGAATTTAGGAGTCTGCGGGAGCCCAGTTCCCCAAATTGATTTGAAATTTCTGTTGATGAAACAATAGAGATTTTATTAGAGGGTGGAAGAAAGTCACATTAACATTGATTTTACCAGGCCGTGGGATCATTCAGTGTTATTAATGTAAATTATGGTATATGAGGAGGCAGGAGATACAGGAGAGAATTCCTTTCCTGATACTCATATTTCCTTTCCATTCATGTTATTTTAGGATGAATACTCCAGCATGGCGTCACTTGATCAGTGACTCTCCCTTGCCTGCCCCTGTACTCCCCGAGGCTCAGTTCTTGGGGATTTATGAAAGTTTCCTCAAACAGACCGGACCCTCTACCTCTGAGTGAGTATTGGGATTTCTTCACTTCTTTATCTGTATGTATATTGGGGAGGGTGCATGTCCAAGTTTGTGCAGGGCTTTGGGTGTAGACAATATGGTTACCACATTTCTAAAAAGATAAACACATAACAATATATTCTCTGCAGTCATTGTAAGGAAGAACTACATTCTCTCTCACCCTGGGCATTTTCTGACCAACAACCAGCTCCAACCATTCCTCCTCACGTTAACATTCTCTTGCAATACAAATACACTGATTTTACCAGGCCGTGGGATCATTCAGTGTTATTAATGTAAATTATGGTATATGAGGAGGCAGGAGATACAGGAGAGAATTCCTTTCCTTATACTCATATTTCCTTTCCATTCATGTTATTTTAGGATGAATACTCCAGCATGGCGTCACTTGATCAGTGACTCTCCCTTGCCTGCCCCTGTACTCCCCGAGGCTCAGTTCTTGGGGATTTATGAAAGTTTCCTCAAACAGACCGGACCCTCTACCCCTGAGTGAGTATTGGGATTTCTTCACTTCTTTATCTGTATGTATATTGGGGAGGGTGCATGTCCAAGTTTGTGCAGGGCTTTGGGTGTAGACAATATGGTTACCACATTTCTAAAAAGATAAACACATAACAATATATTCTCTGCAGTCATTGTAAGGAAGAACTACATTCTCTCTCACTCTGGGCATTTTCTGACCAACAACCAGCTCCAACCATTCCTCCTCACATTAACATTCTCTTGCAATACAAATACACTGATTTTACCAGGCCGTGGGATCATTCAGTGTTATTAATGTAAATTATGGTATATGAGGAGGCAGGAGATACAGGAGAGAATTCCTTTCCTGATACTCATATTTCCTTTCCATTCATGTTATTTTAGGATGAATACTCCAGCATGGCGTCACTTGATCAGTAATCCTTTAGCTCCTCTGCTGTTCACAGCATTCCTTAAACCCACAGTTCATAAATTGCTTTGGTTATTGGTAAAATACTCTTATTAGGAACTCATTGGGATATTGTCTGTCATTTTACACAGAGGAACAGAATAATAAACAGACTGTGTATTCCAACCCTAAATCGATAGACTCCTCCCAGTACCCTACCCATTCCTAACGTTTTGTTGTTTCCATTTAATTTAGGATGAAGGCTCCATCAAGGGCCAGACCAAGGGTCCACACCAAATTGGCAGCTATGTTTTGGCCCCTAACCTACTTTTTCTTGCCGAATGAAGCCTCCTCACCTTTTAAAAAGGTAGATCCATCCTTGATCAGGTAATTCTGGCAATGAGCATACTCCTTGCCCTAGGTTAGAGTACTTTGGGGGCTGCAGGGTTTCAGGTACATGTATGGAACAGGGCCCCCATCTTTCTGAAAATGTGGATGCAGCACTGTTCAAAAAACTCTTCCTTCGCCAGGGGTGTGTGTCCTGCCTGGACCCCGGCAAAGTCTGGGAATGCCCACATCTGGAGCTTGGGACCCATTTTTCTAGTTTATGATGCTCTCAAGAGTGAGAAAAGAAGGGAATTAGGAACAGAAAATGCAGCAGTCACATGTTTAGTGTGATCTCAACTTTGCTCTCTGTATTTCACTGGGACTGTAGGGTAGGCAGGGGGTGAGGAACAGCTCTACTAAGAGGACAACGTACTTACAAAGGTATTTCTACAGTGAAATACAGTTTGGGGAAGGGGCAACTGAGAGCTCCTCCAAAGATCTCAATCACTTGTAAAGAGATTATTCCCTAAAATCCTTTGCCCGTGAGTAATGGAACACTCCATCCCTGATTCAATGGAGTTTATTTTCTCCTTTGGTAGTGACCAAGACCAAGAAGAATGGCTGATGAAATAAAGAACATGGTGAGACAGCTGATGGCCATATAGGGATTAGGGAGTCATGGGGCTCACTGCTTTTCCTCTCTCTTCCCCATTTAGCTGATATGAGAATTTAGGAGTCTGCGGGAGCCCAGTTCCCCAAATTGATTTGAAATTTCTGTTGATGAAACAATAGAGATTTTATTAGAGGGTGGAAGAAAGTCACATTAACATTGATTTTACCAGGCCGTGGGATCATTCAGTGTTATTAATGTAAATTATGGTATATGAGGAGGCAGGAGATACAGGAGAGAATTCCTTTCCTGATACTCATATTTCCTTTCCATTCATGTTATTTTAGGATGAATACTCCAGCATGGCGTCACTTGATCAGTGACTCTCCCTTGCCTGCCCCTGTACTCCCCGAGGCTCAGTTCTTGGGGATTTATGAAAGTTTCCTCAAACAGACCGGACCCTCTACCTCTGAGTGAGTATTGGGATTTCTTCACTTCTTTATCTGTATGTATATTGGGGAGGGTGCATGTCCAAGTTTGTGCAGGGCTTTGGGTGTAGACAATATGGTTACCACATTTCTAAAAAGATAAACACATAACAATATATTCTCTGCAGTCATTGTAAGGAAGAACTACATTCTCTCTCACTCTGGGCATTTTCTGACCAACAACCAGCTCCAACCATTCCTCCTCACGTTAACATTCTCTTGCAATACAAATACACTGATTTTACCAGGCCGTGGGATCATTCAGTGTTATTAATGTAAATTATGGTATATGAGGAGGCAGGAGATACAGGAGAGAATTCCTTTCCTGATACTCATATTTCCTTTCCATTCATGTTATTTTAGGATGAATACTCCAGCATGGCGTCACTTGATCAGTAATCCTTTAGCTCCTCTACTGTTCACAGCATTCCTTAAACCCACAGTTTCATTTTACACAGAGGAACAGAATAATAAACAGACTGTGTATTCCAACCCTAAATCGATAGACTCCTCCCAGTACCCTACCCATTCCTAACGTTTTGTTGTTTCCATTTAATTTAGGATGAAGGCTCCATCAAGGGCCAGACCAAGGGTCCACACCAAATTGGCAGCTATGTTTTGGCCCCTAATCTACTTTTTCTTGCCGAATGAAGCCTCCTCACCTTTTAAAAAGGTAGATCCATCCTTGATCAGGTAATTCTGGCAATGAGCATACTCCTTGCCCTAGGTTAGAGTACTTTGGGGGCTGCAGGGTTTCAGGTACATGTATGGAACAGGGCCCCCATCTTTCTGAAAATGTGGATGCAGCACTGTTCAAAAAACTCTTCCTTCGCCAGGGGTTTGTGTCCTGCCTGGACCCCGGCAAAGTCTGGGAATGCCCACATCTGGAGCTTGGGACCCATTTTTCTAGTTTATGATGCTCTCAAGAGTGAGAAAAGAAGGGAATTAGGAACAGAAAATGCAGCAGTCACATGTTTAGTGTGATCTCAACTTTGCTCTCTGTATTTCACTGGGACTGTAGGGTAGGCAGGGGGTGAGGAACAGCTCTACTAAGAGGACAACGTACTTACAAAGGTATTTCTACAGTGTAGTTTGGGGAAGGGGCAACTGAGAGCTCCTCCAAAGATCTCAATCACTTGTAAAGAGATTATTCCCTAAAATCCTTTGCCCGTGAGTAATGGAACACTCCATCCCTGATTCAATGGAGTTTATTTTCTCCTTTGGTAGTGACCAAGACCAAGAAGAATGGCTGATGAAATAAAGAACATGGTGAGACAGCTGATGGCCATATAGGGATTAGGGAGTCATGGGGCTCACTGCTTTTCCTCTCTCTTCCCCATTTAGCTGATATGAGAATTTAGGAGTCTGCGGGAGCCCAGTTCCCCAAATTGATTTGAAATTTCTGTTGATGAAACAATAGAGATTTTATTAGAGGGTGGAAGAAAGTCACATTAACATTGATTTTACCAGGCCGTGGGATCATTCAGTGTTATTAATGTAAATTATGGTATATGAGGAGGCAGGAGATACAGGAGAGAATTCCTTTCCTGATACTCATATTTCCTTTCCATTCATGTTATTTTAGGATGAATACTCCAGCATGGCGTCACTTGATCAGTGACTCTCCCTTGCCTGCCCCTGTACTCCCCGAGGCTCAGTTCTTGGGGATTTATGAAAGTTTCCTCAAACAGACCGGACCCTCTACCTCTGAGTGAGTATTGGGATTTCTTCACTTCTTTATCTGTATGTATATTGGGGAGGGTGCATGTCCAAGTTTGTGCAGGGCTTTGGGTGTAGACAATATGGTTACCACATTTCTAAAAAGATAAACACATAACAATATATTCTCTGCAGTCATTGTAAGGAAGAACTACATTCTCTCTCACCCTGGGCATTTTCTGACCAACAACCAGCTCCAACCATTCCTCCTCACGTTAACATTCTCTTGCAATACAAATACACTGATTTTACCAGGCCGTGGGATCATTCAGTGTTATTAATGTAAATTATGGTATATGAGGAGGCAGGAGATACAGGAGAGAATTCCTTTCCTTATACTCATATTTCCTTTCCATTCATGTTATTTTAGGATGAATACTCCAGCATGGCGTCACTTGATCAGTGACTCTCCCTTGCCTGCCCCTGTACTCCCCGAGGCTCAGTTCTTGGGGATTTATGAAAGTTTCCTCAAACAGACCGGACCCTCTACCCCTGAGTGAGTATTGGGATTTCTTCACTTCTTTATCTGTATGTATATTGGGGAGGGTGCATGTCCAAGTTTGTGCAGGGCTTTGGGTGTAGACAATATGGTTACCACATTTCTAAAAAGATAAACACATAACAATATATTCTCTGCAGTCATTGTAAGGAAGAACTACATTCTCTCTCACTCTGGGCATTTTCTGACCAACAACCAGCTCCAACCATTCCTCCTCACATTAACATTCTCTTGCAATACAAATACACTGATTTTACCAGGCCGTGGGATCATTCAGTGTTATTAATGTAAATTATGGTATATGAGGAGGCAGGAGATACAGGAGAGAATTCCTTTCCTGATACTCATATTTCCTTTCCATTCATGTTATTTTAGGATGAATACTCCAGCATGGCGTCACTTGATCAGTAATCCTTTAGCTCCTCTGCTGTTCACAGCATTCCTTAAACCCACAGTTCATAAATTGCTTTGGTTATTGGTAAAATACTCTTATTAGGAACTCATTGGGATATTGTCTGTCATTTTACACAGAGGAACAGAATAATAAACAGACTGTGTATTCCAACCCTAAATCGATAGACTCCTCCCAGTACCCTACCCATTCCTAACGTTTTGTTGTTTCCATTTAATTTAGGATGAAGGCTCCATCAAGGGCCAGACCAAGGGTCCACACCAAATTGGCAGCTATGTTTTGGCCCCTAACCTACTTTGTCTTCCCAAATCCAGCCTCCTCACCTTTTAAAAAGGTAGATCCATCCTTGATCAGGTAATTCTGGCAATGAGCATACTCCTTGCCCTAGGTTAGAGTACTTTGGGGGCTGCAGGGTTTCAGGTACATGTATGGAACAGGGCCCCCATCTTTCTGAAAATGTGGATGCAGCACTGTTCAAAAAACTCTTCCTTCGCCAGGGGTGTGTGTCCTGCCTGGACCCCGGCAAAGTCTGGGAATGCCCACATCTGGAGCTTGGGACCCATTTTTCTAGTTTATGATGCTCTCAAGAGTGAGAAAAGAAGGGAATTAGGAACAAAAAATGCAGCAGTCACATGTTTAGTGTGATCTCAACTTTGCTCTCTGTATTTCACTGGGACTGTAGGGTAGGCAGGGGGTGAGGAACAGCTCTACTAAGAGGACAACGTACTTACAAAGGTATTTCTACAGTGAAATACAGTTTGGGGAAGGGGCAACTGAGAGCTCCTCCAAAGATCTCAATCACTTGTAAAGAGATTATTCCCTAAAATCCTTTGCCCGTGAGTAATGGAACACTCCATCCCTGATTCAATGGAGTTTATTTTCTCCTTTGGTAGTGACCAAGACCAAGAAGAATGGCTGATGCAATAAAGCACATGGTGAGACAGCTGATGGCCATATAGGGATTAGGGAGTCATGGGGCTCACTGCTTTTCCTCTCTCTTCCCCATTTAGCTGATATGAGAATTTAGGAGTCTGCGGGAGCCCAGTTCCCCAAATTGATTTGAAATTTCTGTTGATGAAACAATAGAGATTTTATTAGAGGGTGGAAGAAAGTCACATTAACATTGATTTTACCAGGCCGTGGGATCATTCAGTGTTATTAATGTAAATTATGGTATATGAGGAGGCAGGAGATACAGGAGAGAATTCCTTTCCTGATACTCATATTTCCTTTCCATTCATGTTATTTTAGGATGAATACTCCAGCATGGCGTCACTTGATCAGTGACTCTCCCTTGCCTGCCCCTGTACTCCCCGAGGCTCAGTCCTTTGGGATTTATGAAAGTTTCCTCAAACAAACCGGACCCTCTACCTCTGAGTGAGTATTGGGATTTCTTCACTTCTTTATCTGTATGTATATTGGGGAGGGTGCATGTCCAAGTTTGTGCAGGGCTTTGGGTGTAGACAATATGGTTACCACATTTCTAAAAAGATAAACACATAACAATATATTCTCTGCAGTCATTGTAAGGAAGAACTACATTCTCTCTCACCCTGGGCATTTTCTGACCAACAACCAGCTCCAACCATTCCTCCTCACGTTAACATTCTCTTGCAATACAAATACACTGATTTTACCAGGCCGTGGGATCATTCAGTGTTATTAAAGTAAATTATGGTATATGAGGAGGCAGGAGATACAGGAGAGAATTCCTTTCCTGATACTCATATTTCCTTTCCATTCATGTTATTTTAGGATGAATACTCCAGCATGGCGTCACTTGATCAGTGACTCTCCCTTGCCTGCCCCTGTACTCCCCGAGGCTCAGTTCTTGGGGATTTATGAAAGTTTCCTCAAACAGACCGGACCCTCTACCCCTGAGTGAGTATTGGGATTTCTTCACTTTTTTATCTGTATGTATATTGGGGAGGGTGCATGTCCAAGTTTGTGCAGGGCTTTGGGTGTAGACAATATGGTTACCACATTTCTAAAAAGATAAACACATAACAATATATTCTCTGCAGTCATTGTAAGGAAGAACTACATTCTCTCTCACTCTGGGCATTTTCTGACCAACAACCAGCTCCAACCATTCCTCCTCACGTTAACATTCTCTTGCAATACAAATACACTGATTTTACCAGGCCGTGGGATCATTCAGTGTTATTAATGTAAATTATGGTATATGAGGAGGCAGGAGATACAGGAGAGAATTCCTTTCCTGATACTCCTATTTCCTTTCCATTCATGTTATTTTAGGATGAATACTCCAGCATGGCGTCACTTGATCAGTAATCCTTTAGCTCCTCTACTGTTCACAGCATTCCTTAAACCCACAGTTCATAAATTGCTTTGGTTATTGGTAAAATACTCTTATTAGGAACTCATTGGGATATTGTCTGTCATTTTACACAGAGGAACAGAATAATAAACAGACTGTGTATTCCAACCCTAAATCGATAGACTCCTCCCAGTACCCTACCCATTGCTAACATTTTGTTGTTTCCATTTAATTTAGGATGAAGGCTCCATCAAGGGCCAGACCAAGGGTCCACACCAAATTGGCAACTATGTTTTGGCCCCTAATCTACTTTTTCTTGCCGAATGAAGCCTCCTCACCTTTTAAAAAGGTAGATCCATCCTTGATCAGGTAATTCTGGCAATGAGCATACTCCTTGCCCTAGGTTAGAGTACTTTGGGGGCTGCAGGGTTTCAGGTACATGTATGGAACAGGGCCCCCATCTTTCTGAAAATGTGGATGCAGCACTGTTCAAAAAACTCTTCCTTCGCCAGGGGTTTGTGTCCTGCCTGGACCCCGGCAAAGTCTGGGAATGCCCACATCTGGAGCTTGGGACCCATTTTTCTAGTTTATGATGCTCTCAAGAGTGAGAAAAGAAGGGAATTAGGAACAGAAAATGCAGCAGTCACATGTTTAGTGTGATCTCAACTTTGCTCTCTGTATTTCACTGGGACTGTAGGGTAGGCAGGGGGTGAGGAACAGCTCTACTAAGAGGACAACGTACTTACAAAGGTATTTCTACAGTGTAGTTTGGGGAAGGGGCAACTGAGAGCTCCTCCAAAGATCTCAATCACTTGTAAAGAGATTATTCCCTAAAATCCTTTGCCCGTGAGTAATGGAACACTCCATCCCTGATTCAATGGAGTTTATTTTCTCCTTTGGTAGTGACCAAGACCAAGAAGAATGGCTGATGAAATAAAGAACATGGTGAGACAGCTGATGGCCATATAGGGATTAGGGAGTCATGGGGCTCACTGCTTTTCCTCTCTCTTCCCCATTTAGCTGATATGAGAATTTAGGAGTCTGCGGGAGCCCAGTTCCCCAAATTGATTTGAAATTTCTGTTGATGAAACAATAGAGATTTTATTAGAGGGTGGAAGAAAGTCACATTAACATTGATTTTACCAGGCCGTGGGATCATTCAGTGTTATTAATGTAAATTATGGTATATGAGGAGGCAGGAGATACAGGAGAGAATTCCTTTCCTGATACTCATATTTCCTTTCCATTCATGTTATTTTAGGATGAATACTCCAGCATGGCGTCACTTGATCAGTGACTCTCCCTTGCCTGCCCCTGTACTCCCCGAGGCTCAGTTCTTGGGGATTTATGAAAGTTTCCTCAAACAGACCGGACCCTCTACCTCTGAGTGAGTATTGGGATTTCTTCACTTCTTTATCTGTATGTATATTGGGGAGGGTGCATGTCCAAGTTTGTGCAGGGCTTTGGGTGTAGACAATATGGTTACCACATTTCTAAAAAGATAAACACATAACAATATATTCTCTGCAGTCATTGTAAGGAAGAACTACATTCTCTCTCACCCTGGGCATTTTCTGACCAACAACCAGCTCCAACCATTCCTCCTCACGTTAACATTCTCTTGCAATACAAATACACTGATTTTACCAGGCCGTGGGATCATTCAGTGTTATTAATGTAAATTATGGTATATGAGGAGGCAGGAGATACAGGAGAGAATTCCTTTCCTTATACTCATATTTCCTTTCCATTCATGTTATTTTAGGATGAATACTCCAGCATGGCGTCACTTGATCAGTGACTCTCCCTTGCCTGCCCCTGTACTCCCCGAGGCTCAGTTCTTGGGGATTTATGAAAGTTTCCTCAAACAGACCGGACCCTCTACCCCTGAGTGAGTATTGGGATTTCTTCACTTCTTTATCTGTATGTATATTGGGGAGGGTGCATGTCCAAGTTTGTGCAGGGCTTTGGGTGTAGACAATATGGTTACCACATTTCTAAAAAGATAAACACATAACAATATATTCTCTGCAGTCATTGTAAGGAAGAACTACATTCTCTCTCACTCTGGGCATTTTCTGACCAACAACCAGCTCCAACCATTCCTCCTCACATTAACATTCTCTTGCAATACAAATACACTGATTTTACCAGGCCGTGGGATCATTCAGTGTTATTAATGTAAATTATGGTATATGAGGAGGCAGGAGATACAGGAGAGAATTCCTTTCCTGATACTCATATTTCCTTTCCATTCATGTTATTTTAGGATGAATACTCCAGCATGGCGTCACTTGATCAGTAATCCTTTAGCTCCTCTGCTGTTCACAGCATTCCTTAAACCCACAGTTCATAAATTGCTTTGGTTATTGGTAAAATACTCTTATTAGGAACTCATTGGGATATTGTCTGTCATTTTACACAGAGGAACAGAATAATAAACAGACTGTGTATTCCAACCCTAAATCGATAGACTCCTCCCAGTACCCTACCCATTCCTAACGTTTTGTTGTTTCCATTTAATTTAGGATGAAGGCTCCATCAAGGGCCAGACCAAGGGTCCACACCAAATTGGCAGCTATGTTTTGGCCCCTAACCTACTTTGTCTTCCCAAATCCAGCCTCCTCACCTTTTAAAAAGGTAGATCCATCCTTGATCAGGTAATTCTGGCAATGAGCATACTCCTTGCCCTAGGTTAGAGTACTTTGGGGGCTGCAGGGTTTCAGGTACATGTATGGAACAGGGCCCCCATCTTTCTGAAAATGTGGATGCAGCACTGTTCAAAAAACTCTTCCTTCGCCAGGGGTGTGTGTCCTGCCTGGACCCCGGCAAAGTCTGGGAATGCCCACATCTGGAGCTTGGGACCCATTTTTCTAGTTTATGATGCTCTCAAGAGTGAGAAAAGAAGGGAATTAGGAACAGAAAATGCAGCAGTCACATGTTTAGTGTGATCTCAACTTTGCTCTCTGTATTTCACTGGGACTGTAGGGTAGGCAGGGGGTGAGGAACAGCTCTACTAAGAGGACAACGTACTTACAAAGGTATTTCTACAGTGAAATACAGTTTGGGGAAGGGGCAACTGAGAGCTCCTCCAAAGATCTCAATCACTTGTAAAGAGATTATTCCCTAAAATCCTTTGCCCGTGAGTAATGGAACACTCCATCCCTGATTCAATGGAGTTTATTTTCTCCTTTGGTAGTGACCAAGACCAAGAAGAATGGCTGATGCAATAAAGCACATGGTGAGACAGCTGATGGCCATATAGGGATTAGGGAGTCATGGGGCTCACTGCTTTTCCTCTCTCTTCCCCATTTAGCTGATATGAGAATTTAGGAGTCTGCGGGAGCCCAGTTCCCCAAATTGATTTGAAATTTCTGTTGATGAAACAATAGAGATTTTATTAGAGGGTGGAAGAAAGTCACATTAACATTGATTTTACCAGGCCGTGGGATCATTCAGTGTTATTAATGTAAATTATGGTATATGAGGAGGCAGGAGATACAGGAGAGAATTCCTTTCCTGATACTCATATTTCCTTTCCATTCATGTTATTTTAGGATGAATACTCCAGCATGGCGTCACTTGATCAGTGACTCTCCCTTGCCTGCCCCTGTACTCCCCGAGGCTCAGTTCTTGGGGATTTATGAAAGTTTCCTCAAACAGACCGGACCCTCTACCTCTGAGTGAGTATTGGGATTTCTTCACTTCTTTATCTGTATGTATATTGGGGAGGGTGCATGTCCAAGTTTGTGCAGGGCTTTGGGTGTAGACAATATGGTTACCACATTTCTAAAAAGATAAACACATAACAATATATTCTCTGCAGTCATTGTAAGGAAGAACTACATTCTCTCTCACCCTGGGCATTTTCTGACCAACAACCAGCTCCAACCATTCCTCCTCACGTTAACATTCTCTTGCAATACAAATACACTGATTTTACCAGGCCGTGGGATCATTCAGTGTTATTAATGTAAATTATGGTATATGAGGAGGCAGGAGATACAGGAGAGAATTCCTTTCCTTATACTCATATTTCCTTTCCATTCATGTTATTTTAGGATGAATACTCCAGCATGGCGTCACTTGATCAGTGACTCTCCCTTGCCTGCCCCTGTACTCCCCGAGGCTCAGTTCTTGGGGATTTATGAAAGTTTCCTCAAACAGACCGGACCCTCTACCCCTGAGTGAGTATTGGGATTTCTTCACTTCTTTATCTGTATGTATATTGGGGAGGGTGCATGTCCAAGTTTGTGCAGGGCTTTGGTTGTAGACAATATGGTTACCACATTTCTAAAAAGATAAACACATAACAATATATTCTCTGCAGTCATTGTAAGGAAGAACTACATTCTCTCTCACCCTGGGCATTTTCTGACCAACAACCAGCTCCAACCATTCCTCCTCACGTTAACATTCTCTTGCAATACAAATACACTGATTTTACCAGGCCGTGGGATCATTCAGTGTTATTAATGTAAATTATGGTATATGAGGAGGCAGGAGATACAGGAGAGAATTCCTTTCCTGATACTCATATTTCCTTTCCATTCATGTTATTTTAGGATGAATACTCCAGCATGGCGTCACTTGATCAGTAATCCTTTAGCTCCTCTGCTGTTCACAGCATTCCTTAAACCCACAGTTCATAAATTGCTTTGGTTATTGGTAAAATACTCTTATTAGGAACTCATTGGGATATTGTCTGTCATTTTACACAGAGGAACAGAATAATAAACAGACTGTGTATTCCAACCCTAAATCGATAGACTCCTCCCAGTACCCTACCCATTCCTAACGTTTTGTTGTTTCCATTTAATTTAGGATGAAGGCTCCATCAAGGGCCAGACCAAGGGTCCACACCAAATTGGCAGCTATGTTTTGGCCCCTAACCTACTTTGTCTTCCCAAATCCAGCCTCCTCACCTTTTAAAAAGGTAGATCCATCCTTGATCAGGTAATTCTGGCAATGAGCATACTCCTTGCCCTAGGTTAGAGTACTTTGGGGGCTGCAGGGTTTCAGGTACATGTATGGAACAGGGCCCCCATCTTTCTGAAAATGTGGATGCAGCACTGTTCAAAAAACTCTTCCTTCGCCAGGGGTGTGTGTCCTGCCTGGACCCCGGCAAAGTCTGGGAATGCCCACATCTGGAGCTTGGGACCCATTTTTCTACTTTATGATGCTCTCAAGAGTGAGAAAAGAAGGGAATTAGGAACAGAAAATGCAGCAGTCACATGTTTAGTGTGATCTCAACTTTGCTCTCTGTATTTCACTGGGACTGTAGGGTAGGCAGGGGGTGAGGAACAGCTCTACTAAGAGGACAACGTACTTACAAAGGTATTTCTACAGTGAAATACAGTTTGGGGAAGGGGCAACTGAGAGCTCCTCCAAAGATCTCAATCACTTGTAAAGAGATTATTCCCTAAAATCCTTTGCCCGTGAGTAATGGAACACTCCATCCCTGATTCAATGGAGTTTATTTTCTCCTTTGGTAGTGACCAAGACCAAGAAGAATGGCTGATGCAATAAAGCACATGGTGAGACAGCTGATGGCCATATAGGGATTAGGGAGTCATGGGGCTCACTGCTTTTCCTCTCTCTTCCCCATTTAGCTGATATGAGAATTTAGGAGTCTGCGGGAGCCCAGTTCCCCAAATTGATTTGAAATTTCTGTTGATGAAACAATAGAGATTTTATTAGAGGGTGGAAGAAAGTCACATTAACATTGATTTTACCAGGCCGTGGGATCATTCAGTGTTATTAATGTAAATTATGGTATATGAGGAGGCAGGAGATACAGGAGAGAATTCCTTTCCTGATACTCATATTTCCTTTCCATTCATGTTATTTTAGGATGAATACTCCAGCATGGCGTCACTTGATCAGTGACTCTCCCTTGCCTGCCCCTGTACTCCCCGAGGCTCAGTTCTTGGGGATTTATGAAAGTTTCCTCAAACAGACCGGACCCTCTACCTCTGAGTGAGTATTGGGATTTCTTCACTTCTTTATCGGTATGTATATTGGGGAGGGTGCATGTCCAAGTTTGTGCAGGGCTTTGGGTGTAGACAATATGGTTACCACATTTCTAAAAAGATAAACACATAACAATATATTCTCTGCAGTCATTGTAAGGAAGAACTACATTCTCTCTCACTCTGGGCATTTTCTGACCAACAACCAGCTCCAACCATTCCTCCTCACGTTAACATTCTCTTGCAATACAAATACACTGATTTTACCAGGCCGTGGGATCATTCAGTGTTATTAATGTAAATTATGGTATATGAGGAGGCAGGAGATACAGGAGAGAATTCCTTTCCTGATACTCATATTTCCTTTCCATTCATGTTATTTTAGGATGAATACTCCAGCATGGCGTCACTTGATCAGTAATCCTTTAGCTCCTCTGCTGTTCACAGCATTCCTTAAACCCACAGTTCATAAATTGCTTTGGTTATTGGTAAAATACTCTTATTAGGAACTCATTGGGATATTGTCTGTCATTTTACACAGAGGAACAGAATAATAAACAGACTGTGTATTCCAACCCTAAATCGATAGACTCCTCCCAGTACCCTACCCATTCCTAACCTTTTGTTGTTTCCATTTAATTTAGGATGAAGGCTCCATCAAGGGCCAGACCAAGGGTCCACACCAAATTGGCAGCTATGTTTTGGCCCCTAACCTACTTTTTCTTGCCGAATGAAGCCTCCTCACCTTTTAAAAAGGTAGATCCATCCTTGATCAGGTAATTCTGGCAATGAGCATACTCCTTGCCCTAGGTTAGAGTACTTTGGGGGCTGCAGGGTTTCAGGTACATGTATGGAACAGGGCCCCCATCTTTCTGAAAATGTGGATGCAGCACTGTTCAAAAAACTCTTCCTTCGCCAGGGGTGTGTGTCCTGCCTGGACCCCGGCAAAGTCTGGGAATGCCCACATCTGGAGCTTGGGACCCATTTTTCTACTTTATGATGCTCTCAAGAGTGAGAAAAGAAGGGAATTAGGAACAGAAAATGCAGCAGTCACATGTTTAGTGTGATCTCAACTTTGCTCTCTGTATTTCACTGGGACTGTAGGGTAGGCAGGGGGTGAGGAACAGCTCTACTAAGAGGACAACGTACTTACAAAGGTATTTCTACAGTGAAATACCGTTTGGGGAAGGGGCAACTGAGAGCTCCTCCAAAGATCTCAATCACTTGTAAAGAGATTATTCCCTAAAATCCTTTGCCCGTGAGTAATGGAACACTCCATCCCTGATTCAATGGAGTTTATTTTCTCCTTTGGTAGTGACCAAGACCAAGAAGAATGGCTGATGAAATAAAGAACATGGTGAGACAGCTGATGGCCATATAGGGATTAGGGAGTCATGGGGCTCACTGCTTTTCCTCTCTCTTCCCCATTTAGCTGATATGAGAATTTAGGAGTCTGCGGGAGCCCAGTTCCCCAAATTGATTTGAAATTTCTGTTGAT
Source organism: Emys orbicularis (assembly GCF_028017835.1). Classification (NCBI taxonomy): domain Eukaryota; kingdom Metazoa; phylum Chordata; order Testudines; family Emydidae; genus Emys; species Emys orbicularis. The sequence goes on from NC_088702.1 coordinate 15,073,880, forward strand.
GAAACAATAGAGATTTTATTAGAGGGTGGAAGAAAGTCACATTAACATTGATTTTACCAGGCCGTGGGATCATTCAGTGTTATTAATGTAAATTATGGTATATGAGGAGGCAGGAGATACAGGAGAGAATTCCTTTCCTGATACTCATATTTCCTTTCCATTCATGTTATTTTAGGATGAATACTCCAGCATGGCGTCACTTGATCAGTGACTCTCCCTTGCCTGCCCCTGTACTCCCCGAGGCTCAGTTCTTGGGGATTTATGAAAGTTTCCTCAAACAGACCGGACCCTCTACCCCTGAGTGAGTATTGGGATTTCTTCACTTCTTTATCTGTATGTATATTGGGGAGGGTGCATGTCCAAGTTTGTGCAGGGCTTTGGGTGTAGACAATATGGTTACCACATTTCTAAAAAGATAAACACATAACAATATATTCTCTGCAGTCATTGTAAGGAAGAACTACATTCTCTCTCACTCTGGGCATTTTCTGACCAACAACCAGCTCCAACCATTCCTCCTCACGTTAACATTCTCTTGCAATACAAATACACTGATTTTACCAGGCCGTGGGATCATTCAGTGTTATTAATGTAAATTATGGTATATGAGGAGGCAGGAGATACAGGAGAGAATTCCTTTCCTGATACTCATATTTCCTTTCCATTCATGTTATTTTAGGATGAATACTCCAGCATGGCGTCACTTGATCAGTAATCCTTTAGCTCCTCTACTGTTCACAGCATTCCTTAAACCCACAGTTCATAAATTGCTTTGGTTATTGGTAAAATACTCTTATTAGGAACTCATTGGGATATTGTCTGTCATTTTACACAGAGGAACAGAATAATAAACAGACTGTGTATTCCAACCCTAAATCGATAGACTCCTCCCAGTACCCTACCCATTCCTAACATGTTGTTGTTTCCATTTAATTTAGGATGAAGGCTCCATCAAGGGCCAGACCAAGGGTCCACACCAAGTTGGCAGCTATGTTTTGGCCCCTAACCTACTTTTTCTTGCCGAATGAAGCCTCCTCACCTTTTAAAAAGGTAGATCCATCCTTGATCAGGTAATTCTGGCAATGAGCATACTCCTTGCCCTAGGTTAGAGTACTTTGGGGGCTGCAGGGTTTCAGGTACATGTATGGAACAGGGCCCCCATCTTTCTGAAAATGTGGATGCAGCACTGTTCAAAAAACTCTTCCTTCGCCAGGGATGTGTGTCCTGCCTGGACCCCGGCAAAGTCTGGGAATGCCCACATCTGGAGCTTGGGACCCATTTTTCTACTTTATGATGCTCTCAAGAGTGAGAAAAGAAGGGAATTAGGAACAGAAAATGCAGCAGTCACATGTTTAGTGTGATCTCAACTTTGCTCTCTGTATTTCACTGGGACTGTAGGGTAGGCAGGGGGTGAGGAACAGCTCTACTAAGAGGACAACGTACTTACAAAGGTATTTCTACAGTGAAATACCGTTTGGGGAAGGGGCAACTGAGAGCTCCTCCAAAGATCTCAATCACTTGTAAAGAGATTATTCCCTAAAATCCTTTGCCCGTGAGTAATGGAACACTCCATCCCTGATTCAATGGAGTTTATTTTCTCCTTTGGTAGTGACCAAGACCAAGAAGAATGGCTGATGAAATAAAGAACATGGTGAGACAGCTGATGGCCATATAGGGATTAGGGAGTCATGGGGCTCACTGCTTTTCCTCTCTCTTCCCCATTTAGCTGATATGAGAATTTAGGAGTCTGCGGGAGCCCAGTTCCCCAAATTGATTTGAAATTTCTGTTGATGAAACAATAGAGATTTTATTAGAGGGTGGAAGAAAGTCACATTAACATTGATTTTACCAGGCCGTGGGATCATTCAGTGTTATTAATGTAAATTATGGTATATGAGGAGGCAGGAGATACAGGAGAGAATTCCTTTCCTGATACTCATATTTCCTTTCCATTCATGTTATTTTAGGATGAATACTCCAGCATGGCGTCACTTGATCAGTGACTCTCCCTTGCCTGCCCCTGTACTCCCCGAGGCTCAGTTCTTGGGGATTTATGAAAGTTTCCTCAAACAGACCGAACCCTCTACCTCTGAGTGAGTATTGGGATTTCTTCACTTCTTTATCTGTATGTATATTGGGGAGGGTGCATGTCCAAGTTTGTGCAGGGCTTTGGGTGTAGACAATATGGTTACCACATTTCTAAAAAGATAAACACATAACAATATATTCTCTGCAGTCATTGTAAGGAAGAATTACATTCTCTCTCACCCTGGGCATATTCTGACCAACAACCAGCTCCAACCATTACTCCTCACGTTAACATTCTCTTGCAATACAAATACACTGATTTTACCAGGCCGTGGGATCATTCAGTGTTATTAATGTAAATTATGGTATATGAGGAGGCAGGAGATACAGGAGAGAATTCCTTTCCTGATACTCATATTTCCTTTCCATTCATGTTATTTTAGGATGAATACTCCAGCATGGCGTCACTTGATCAGTGACTCTCCCTTGCCTGCCCCTGTACTCCCCGAGGCTCAGTTCTTGGGGATCTATGAAAGTTTCCTCAAACAGACCGGACCCTCTACCTCTGAGTGAGTATTGGGATTTCTTCACTTCTTTATCTGTATGTATATTGGGGAGGGTGCATGTCCAAGTTTGTGCAGGGCTTTGGGTGTAGACAATATGGTTACCACATTTCTAAAAAGATAAACACATAACAATATATTCTCTGCAGTCATTGTAAGGAAGAACTACATTCTCTCTCACTCTGGGCATTTTCTGACCAACAACCAGCTCCAACCATTCCTCCTCACGTTAACATTCTCTTGCAATACAAATACACTGATTTTACCAGGCCGTGGGATCATTCAGTGTTATTAATGTAAATTATGTATATGAGGAGGCAGGAGATACAGGAGAGAATTCCTTTCCTGATACTCATATTTCCTTTCCATTCATGTTATTTTAGGATGAATACTCCAGCATGGCGTCACTTGATCAGTAATCCTTTAGCTCCTCTACTGTTCACAGCATTCCTTAAACCCACAGTTCATAAATTGCTTTGGTTATTGGTAAAATACTCTTATTAGGAACTCATTGGGATATTGTCTGTCATTTTACACAGAGGAACAGAATAATAAACAGACTGTGTATTCCAACCCTAAATCGATAGACTCCTCCCAGTACCCTACCCATTCCTAACGCTTTGTTGTTTCCATTTAATTTAGGATGAAGGCTCCATCAAGGGCCAGACCAAGGGTCCACACCAAATTGGCAGCTATGTTTTGGCCCCTAACCTACTTTTTCTTGCCGAATGAAGCCTCCTCACCTTTTAAAAAGCTAGATCCATCCTTGCTCAGGTAATTCTGGCAATGAGCATACTCCTTGCCCTAGGTTAGAGTACTTTGGGGGCTGCAGGGTTTCAGGTACATGTATGGAACAGGGCCCCCCATCTTTCTGAAAATGTGGATGCAGCACTGTTCAAAAAACTCTTCCTTCGCCAGGGGGGGGTGTCCTGCCTGGACCCCGGCAAAGTCTGGGAATGCCCACATCTGGAGCTTGGGACCCATTTTTCTAGTTTATGATGCTCTCAAGAGTGAGAAAAGAAGGGAATTAGGAACAGAAAATGCAGCAGTCACATGTTTAGTGTGATCAACTTTGCTCTCTGTATTTCACTGGGACTGTAGGGTAGGCAGGGGGTGAGGAACAGCTCTACTAAGAGGACAACGTACTTACAAAGGTATTTCTACAGTGAAATACAGTTTGGGGAAGGGGCAACTGAGAGCTCCTCCAAAGATCTCAATCACTTGTAAAGAGATTATTCCCTAAAATCCTTTGCCCGTGAGTAATGGAACACTCCATCCCTGATTCAATGGAGTTTATTTTCTCCTTTGGTAGTGACCAAGACAAGAAGAATGGCTGATGAAATAAAGAACATGGTGAGACAGCTGATGGCCATATAGGGATTAGGGAGTCATGGGGCTCACTGCTTTTCCCCTCTCTTCCCCATTTAGCTGATATGAGAATTTAGGAGTCTGCGGGAGCCCAGTTCCCCAAATTGATTTGAAATTTCTGTTGATGAAACAATAGAGATTTTATTAGACGGTGGAAGAAAGTCACATTAACATTGATTTTACCAGGCCGTGGGATCATTCAGTGTTATTAATGTAAATTATGGTATATGAGGAGGCAGGAGATACAGGAGAGAATTCCTTTCCTGATACTCATATTTCCTTTCCATTCATGTTATTTTAGGATGAATACTCCAGCATGGCGTCACTTGATCAGTAATCCTTTAGCTCCTCTACTGTTCACAGCATTCCTTAAACCCACAGTTCATAAATTGCTTTGGTTATTGGTAAAATACTCTTATTAGGAACTCATTGGGATATTGTCTGTCATTTTACACAGAGGAACAGAATAATAAACAGACTGTGTATTCCAACCCTAAATCGATAGACTCCTCCCAGTACCCTACCCATTCCTAACGTTTTGTTGTTTCCATTTAATTTAGGATGAAGGCTCCATCAAGGGCCAGACCAAGGGTCCACACCAAATTGGCAGCTATGTTTTGGCCCCTAACCTACTTTGTCTTTCCAAATCCAGCCTCCTCACCTTTTAAAAAGGTAGATCCATCCTTGATCAGGTAATTCTGGCAATGAGCATACTCCTTGCCCTAGGTTAGAGTACTTTGGGGGCTGCAGGGTTTCAGGTACATGTATGGAACAGGGCCCCCATCTTTCTGAAAATGTGGATGCAGCACTGTTCAAAAAACTCTTCCTTCGCCAGGGGTGTGTGTCCTGCCTGGACCCCGGCAAAGTCTGGGAATGCCCACATCTGGAGCTTGGGACCCATTTTTCTAGTTTATGATGCTCTCAAGAGTGAGAAAAGAAGGGAATTAGGAACAGAAAATGCAGCAGTCACATGTTTAGTGTGATCTCAACTTTGCTCTCTGTATTTCACTGAGACTGTAGGGTAGGCAGGGGGTGAGGAACAGCTCTACTAAGAGGACAACGTACTTACAAAGGTATTTCTACAGTGAAATACAGTTTGGGGAAGGGGCAACTGAGAGCTCCTCCAAAGATCTCAATCACTTGTAAAGAGATTATTCCCTAAAATCCTTTGCCCGTGAGTAAAGGAACACTCCATCCCTGATTCAATGGAGTTTATTTTCTCCTTTGGTAGTGACCAAGACCAAGAAGAATGGCTGATGAAATAAAGAACATGGTGAGACAGCTGATGGCCAGATAGGGATTAGGGAGTCATGGGGCTCACTGCTTTTCCTCTCTCTTCCCCATTTAGCTGATATGAGAATTTAGGAGTCTGCGGGAGCCCAGTTCCCCAAATTGATTTGAAATTTCTGTTGATGAAACAATAGAGATTTTATTAGAGGGTGGAAGAAAGTCACATTAACATTGATTTTACCAGGCCGTGGGATCATTCAGTGTTATTAATGTAAATTATGGTATATGAGGAGGCAGGAGATACAGGAGAGAATTCCTTTCCTGATACTCATATTTCCTTTCCATTCATGTTATTTTAGGATGAATACTCCAGCATGGCGTCACTTGATCAGTGACTCTCCCTTGCCTGCCCCTGTACTCCCCGAGGCTCAGTTCTTGGGGATTTATGAAAGTTTCCTCAAACAGACCGAACCCTCTACCTCTGAGTGAGTATTGGGATTTCTTCACTTCTTTATCTGTATGTATATTGGGGAGGGTGCATGTCCAAGTTTGTGCAGGGCTTTGGGTGTAGACAATATGGTTACCACATTTCTAAAAAGATAAACACATAACAATATATTCTCTGCAGTCATTGTAAGGAAGAACTACATTCTCTCTCACCCTGGGCATATTCTGACCAACAACCAGCTCCAACCATTCCTCCTCACGTTAACATTCTCTTGCAATACAAATACACTGATTTTACCAGGCCGTGGGATCATTCAGTGTTATTAATGTAAATTATGGTATATGAGGAGGCAGGAGATACAGGAGAGAATTCCTTTCCTGATACTCATATTTCCTTTCCATTCATGTTATTTTAGGATGAATACTCCAGCATGGCGTCACTTGATCAGTGACTCTCCCTTGCCTGCCCCTGTACTCTCCGAGGCTCAGTTCTTGGGGATTTATGAAAGTTTCCTCAAACAGACCGGACCCTCTACCTCTGAGTGAGTATTGGGATTTCTTCAATTCTTTATCTGTATGTATATTGGGGAGGGTGCATGTCCAAGTTTGTGCAGGGCTTTGGGTGTAGACAATATGGTTACCACATTTCTAAAAAGATAAACACATAACAATATATTCTCTGCAGTCATTGTAAGGAAGAACTACATTCTCTCTCACTCTGGGCATTTTCTGACCAACAACCAGCTCCAACCATTCCTCCTCACGTTAACATTCTCTTGCAATACAAATACACTGATTTTACCAGGCCGTGGGATCATTCAGTGTTATTAATGTAAATTATGGTATATGAGGAGGCAGGAGATACAGGAGAGAATTCCTTTCCTGATACTCATATTTCCTTTCCATTCATGTTATTTTAGGATGAATACTCCAGCATGGCGTCACTTGATCAGTAATCCTTTAGCTCCTCTACTGTTCACAGCATTCCTTAAACCCACAGTTCATAAATTGCTTTGGTTATTGGTAAAATACTCTTATTAGGAACTCATTGGGATATTGTCTGTCATTTTACACAGAGGAACAGAATAATAAACAGACTGTGTATTCCAACCCTAAATCGATAGACTCCTCCCAGTAACCTACCCATTCCTAACGTTTTGTTGTTTCCATTTAATTTAGGATGAAGGCTCCATCAAGGGCCAGACCAAGGGTCCACACCAAATTGGCAGCTATGTTTTGGCCCCTAACCTACTTTGTCTTCCCAAATCCAGCCTCCTCACCTTTTAAAAAGGTAGATCCATCCTTGATCAGGTAATTCTGGCAATGAGCATACTCCTTGCCCTAGGTTAGAGTACTTTGGGGGCTGCAGGGTTTCAGGTACATGTATGGAACAGGGCCCCCATCTTTCTGAAAATGTGGATGCAGCACTGTTCAAAAAACTCTTCCTTCGCCAGGGGTGTGTGTCCTGCCTGGACCCCGGCAAAGTCTGGGAATGCCCACATCTGGAGCTTGGGACCCATTTTTCTAGTTTATGATGCTCTCAAGAGTGAGAAAAGAAGGGAATTAGGAACAGAAAATGCAGCAGTCACATGTTTAGTGTGATCTCAACTTTGCTCTCTGTATTTCACTGAGACTGTAGGGTAGGCAGGGGGTGAGGAACAGCTCTACTAAGAGGACAACGTACTTACAAAGGTATTTCTACAGTGAAATACAGTTTGGGGAAGGGGCAACTGAGAGCTCCTCCAAAGATCTCAATCACTTGTAAAGAGATTATTCCCTAAAATCCTTTGCCCGTGAGTAAAGGAACACTCCATCCCTGATTCAATGGAGTTTATTTTCTCCTTTGGTAGTGACCAAGACCAAGAAGAATGGCTGATGAAATAAAGAACATGGTGAGACACCTGATGGCCAGATAGGGATTAGGGAGTCATGGGGCTCACTGCTTTTCCTCTCTCTTCCCCATTTAGCTGATATGAGAATTTAGGAGTCTGCGGGAGCCCAGTTCCCCAAATTGATTTGAAATTTCTGTTGATGAAACAATAGAGATTTTATTAGAGGGTGGAAGAAAGTCACATTAACATTGATTTTACCAGGCCGTGGGATCATTCAGTGTTATTAATGTAAATTATGGTATATGAGGAGGCAGGAGATACAGGAGAGAATTCCTTTCCTGATACTCATATTTCCTTTCCATTCATGTTATTTTAGGATGAATACTCCAGCATGGCGTCACTTGATCAGTAATCCTTTAGCTCCTCTACTGTTCACAGCATTCCTTAAACCCACAGTTCATAAATTGCTTTGGTTATTGGTAAAATACTCTTATTTGGAACTCATTGGGATATTGTCTGTCATTTTACACAGAGGAACAGAATAATAAACAGACTGTGTATTCCAACCCTAAATCGATAGACTCCTCCCAGTACCCTACCCATTCCTAACGTTTTGTTGTTTCCATTTAATTTAGGATGAAGGCTCCATCAAGGGCCAGACCAAGGGTCCACACCAAATTGGCAGCTATGTTTTGGCCCCTAACCTACTTTGTCTTCCCAAATCCAGCCTCCTCACCTTTTAAAAAGGTAGATCCATCCTTGATCAGGTAATTCTGGCAATGAGCATACTCCTTGCCCTAGGTTAGAGTACTTTGGGGGCTGCAGGGTTTCAGGTACATGTATGGAACAGGGCCCCCATCTTTCTGAAAATGTGGATGCAGCACTGTTCAAAAAACTCTTCCTTCGCCAGGGGTGTGTGTCCTGCCTGGACCCCGGCAAAGTCTGGGAATGCCCACATCTGGAGCTTGGGACCCATTTTTCTAGTTTATGATGCTCTCAAGAGTGAGAAAAGAAGGGAATTAGGAACAGAAAATGCAGCAGTCACATGTTTAGTGTGATCTCAACTTTGCTCTCTGTATTTCACTGAGACTGTAGGGTAGGCAGGGGGTGAGGAACAGCTCTACTAAGAGGACAATGTACTTACAAAGGTATTTCTACAGTGAAATACAGTTTGGGGAAGGGGCAACTGAGAGCTCCTCCAAAGATCTCAATCACTTGTAAAGAGATTATTCCCTAAAATCCTTTGCCCGTGAGTAAAGGAACACTCCATCCCTGATTCAATGGAGTTTATTTTCTCCTTTGGTAGTGACCAAGACCAAGAAGAATGGCTGATGAAATAAAGAACATGGTGAGACAGCTGATGGCCATATAGGGATTAGGGAGTCATGGGGCTCACTGCTTTTCCTCTCTCTTCCCCATTTAGCTGATATGAGAATTTAGGAGTCTGCGGGAGCCCAGTTCCCCAAATTGATTAGAAATTTCTGTTGATGAACCAATAGAGATTTTATTAGAGGGTGGAAGAAAGTCACATTAACATTGATTTTACCAGGCCGTGGGATCATTCAGTGTTATTAATGTAAATTATGGTATATGAGGAGGCAGGAGATACAGGAGAGAATTCCTTTCCTGATACTCATATTTCCTTTCCATTCATGTTATTTTAGGATGAATACTCCAGCATGGCGTCACTTGATCAGTGACTCTCCCTTGCCTGCCCCTGTACTCCCCGAGGCTCAGTTCTTGGGGATTTATGAAAGTTTCCTCAAACAGACCGAACCCTCTACCTCTGAGTGAGTATTGGGATTTCTTCACTTCTTTATCTGTATGTATATTGGGGAGGGTGCATGTCCAAGTTTGTGCAGGGCTTTGGGTGTAGACAATATGGTTACCACATTTCTAAAAAGATAAACACATAACAATATATTCTCTGCAGTCATTGTAAGGAAGAACTACATTCTCTCTCACCCTGGGCATATTCTGACCAACAACCAGCTCCAACCATTCCTCCTCACGTTAACATTCTCTTGCAATACAAATACACTGATTTTACCAGGCCGTGGGATCATTCAGTGTTATTAATGTAAATTATGGTATATGAGGAGGCAGGAGATACAGGAGAGAATTCCTTTCCTGATACTCATATTTCCTTTCCATTCATGTTATTTTAGGATGAATACTCCAGCATGGCGTCACTTGATCAGTGACTCTCCCTTGCCTGCCCCTGTACTCCCCGAGGCTCAGTTCTTGGGGATTTATGAAAGTTTCCTCAAACAGACCGGACCCTCTACCTCTGAGTGAGTATTGGGATTTCTTCAATTCTTTATCTGTATGTATATTGGGGAGGGTGCATGTCCAAGTTTGTGCAGGGCTTTGGGTGTAGACAATATGGTTACCACATTTCTAAAAAGATAAACACATAACAATATATTCTCTGCAGTCATTGTAAGGAAGAACTACATTCTCTCTCACTCTGGGCATTTTCTGACCAACAACCAGCTCCAACCATTCCTCCTCACGTTAACATTCTCTTGCAATACAAATACACTGATTTTACCAGGCCGTGGGATCATTCAGTGTTATTAATGTAAATTATGGTATATGAGGAGGCAGGAGATACAGGAGAGAATTCCTTTCCTGATACTCATATTTCCTTTCCATTCATGTTATTTTAGGATGAATACTCCAGCATGGCGTCACTTGATCAGTAATCCTTTAGCTCCTCTACTGTTCACAGCATTCCTTAAACCCACAGTTCATAAATTGCTTTGGTTATTGGTAAAATACTCTTATTAGGAACTCATTGGGATATTGTCTGTCATTTTACACAGAGGAACAGAATAATAAACAGACTGTGTATTCCAACCCTAAATCGATAGACTCCTCCCAGTACCCTACCCATTCCTAACGTTTTGTTGTTTCCATTTAATTTAGGATGAAGGCTCCATCAAGGGCCAGACCAAGGGTCCACACCAAATTGGCAGCTATGTTTTGGCCCCTAACCTACTTTGTCTTCCCAAATCCAGCCTCCTCACCTTTTAAAAAGGTAGATCCATCCTTGATCAGGTAATTCTGGCAATGAGCATACTCCTTGCCCTAGGTTAGAGTACTTTGGGGGCTGCAGGGTTTCAGGTACATGTATGGAACAGGGCCCCCATCTTTCTGAAAATGTGGATGCAGCACTGTTCAAAAAACTCTTCCTTCGCCAGGGGTGTGTGTCCTGCCTGGACCCCGGCAAAGTCTGGGAATGCCCACATCTGGAGCTTGGGACCCATTTTTCTAGTTTATGATGCTCTCAAGAGTGAGAAAAGAAGGGAATTAGGAACAGAAAATGCAGCAGTCACATGTTTAGTGTGATCTCAACTTTGCTCTCTGTATTTCACTGAGACTGTAGGGTAGGCAGGGGGTGAGGAACAGCTCTACTAAGAGGACAACGTACTTACAAAGGTATTTCTACAGTGAAATACAGTTTGGGGAAGGGGCAACTGAGAGCTCCTCCAAAGATCTCAATCACTTGTAAAGAGATTATTCTCTAAAATCCTTTGCCCGTGAGTAAAGGAACACTCCATCCCTGATTCAATGGAGTTTATTTTCTCCTTTGGTAGTGACCAAGACCAAGAAGAATGGCTGATGAAATAAAGAACATGGTGAGACAGCTGATGGCCAGATAGGGATTAGGGAGTCATGGGGCTCACTGCTTTTCCTCTCTCTTCCCCATTTAGCTGATATGAGAATTTAGGAGTCTGCGGGAGCCCAGTTCCCCAAATTGATTTGAAATTTCTGTTGATGAAACAATAGAGATTTTATTAGAGGGTGGAAGAAAGTCACATTAACATTGATTTTACCAGGCCGTGGGATCATTCAGTGTTATTAATGTAAATTATGGTATATGAGGAGGCAGGAGATACAGGAGAGAATTCCTTTCCTGATACTCATATTTCCTTTCCATTCATGTTATTTTAGGATGAATACTCCAGCATGGCGTCACTTGATCAGTGACTCTCCCTTGCCTGCCCCTGTACTCCCCGAGGCTCAGTTCTTGGGGATTTATGAAAGTTTCCTCAAACAGACCGGACCCTCTACCTCTGAGTGAGTATTGGGATTTCTTCAATTCTTTATCTGTATGTATATTGGGGAGGGTGCATGTCCAAGTTTGTGCAGGGCTTTGGGTGTAGACAATATGGTTACCACATTTCTAAAAAGATAAACACATAACAATATATTCTCTGCAGTCATTGTAAGGAAGAACTACATTCTCTCTCACTCTGGGCATTTTCTGACCAACAACCAGCTCCAACCATTCCTCCTCACGTTAACATTCTCTTGCAATACAAATACACTGATTTTACCAGGCCGTGGGATCATTCAGTGTTATTAATGTAAATTATGGTATATGAGGAGGCAGGAGATACAGGAGAGAATTCCTTTCCTGATACTCATATTTCCTTTCCATTCATGTTATTTTAGGATGAATACTCCAGCATGGCGTCACTTGATCAGTAATCCTTTAGCTCCTCTACTGTTCACAGCATTCCTTAAACCCACAGTTCATAAATTGCTTTGGTTATTGGTAAAATACTCTTATTAGGAACTCATTGGGATATTGTCTGTCATTTTACACAGAGGAACAGAATAATAAACAGACTGTGTATTCCAACCCTAAATCGATAGACTCCTCCCAGTACCCTACCCATTCCTAACGTTTTGTTGTTTCCATTTAATTTAGGATGAAGGCTCCATCAAGGGCCAGACCAAGGGTCCACACCAAATTGGCAGCTATGTTTTGGCCCCTAACCTACTTTGTCTTCCCAAATCCAGCCTCCTCACCTTTTAAAAAGGTAGATCCATCCTTGATCAGGTAATTCTGGCAATGAGCATACTCCTTGCCCTAGGTTAGAGTACTTTGGGGGCTGCAGGGTTTCAGGTACATGTATGGAACAGGGCCCCCATCTTTCTGAAAATGTGGATGCAGCACTGTTCAAAAAACTCTTCCTTCGCCAGGGGTGTGTGTCCTGCCTGGACCCCGGCAAAGTCTGGGAATGCCCACATCTGGAGCTTGGGACCCATTTTTCTAGTTTATGATGCTCTCAAGAGTGAGAAAAGAAGGGAATTAGGAACAGAAAATGCAGCAGTCACATGTTTAGTGTGATCTCAACTTTGCTCTCTGTATTTCACTGAGACTGTAGGGTAGGCAGGGGGTGAGGAACAGCTCTACTAAGAGGACAACGTACTTACAAAGGTATTTCTACAGTGAAATACAGTTTGGGGAAGGGGCAACTGAGAGCTCCTCCAAAGATCTCAATCACTTGTAAAGAGATTATTCTCTAAAATCCTTTGCCCGTGAGTAAAGGAACACTCCATCCCTGATTCAATGGAGTTTATTTTCTCCTTTGGTAGTGACCAAGACCAAGAAGAATGGCTGATGAAATAAAGAACATGGTGAGACAGCTGATGGCCAGATAGGGATTAGGGAGTCATGGGGCTCACTGCTTTTCCTCTCTCTTCCCCATTTAGCTGATATGAGAATTTAGGAGTCTGCGGGAGCCCAGTTCCCCAAATTGATTTGAAATTTCTGTTGATGAAACAATAGAGATTTTATTAGAGGGTGGAAGAAAGTCACATTAACATTGATTTTACCAGGCCGTGGGATCATTCAGTGTTATTAATGTAAATTATGGTATATGAGGAGGCAGGAGATACAGGAGAGAATTCCTTTCCTGATACTCATATTTCCTTTCCATTCATGTTATTTTAGGATGAATACTCCAGCATGGCGTCACTTGATCAGTGACTCTCCCTTGCCTGCCCCTGTACTCCCCGAGGCTCAGTTCTTGGGGATTTATGAAAGTTTCCTCAAACAGACCGAACCCTCTACCTCTGAGTGAGTATTGGGATTTCTTCACTTCTTTATCTGTATGTATATTGGGGAGGGTGCATGTCCAAGTTTGTGCAGGGCTTTGGGTGTAGACAATATGGTTACCACATTTCTAAAAAGATAAACACATAACAATATATTCTCTGCAGTCATTGTAAGGAAGAACTACATTCTCTCTCACCCTGGGCATATTCTGATCAACAACCAGCTCCAACCATTCCTCCTCACGTTAACATTCTCTTGCAATACAAATACACTGATTTTACCAGGCCGTGGGATCATTCAGTGTTATTAATGTAAATTATGGTATATGAGGAGGCAGGAGATACAGGAGAGAATTCCTTTCCTGATACTCATATTTCCTTTCCATTCATGTTATTTTAGGATGAATACTCCAGCATGGCGTCACTTGATCAGTAATCCTTTAGCTCCTCTACTGTTCACAGCATTCCTTAAACCCACAGTTCATAAATTGCTTTGGTTATTGGTAAAATACTCTTATTAGGAACTCATTGGGATATTGTCTGTCATTTTACACAGAGGAACAGAATAATAAACAGACTGTGTATTCCAACCCTAAATCGATAGACTCCTCCCAGTACCCTACCCATTCCTAACGTTTTGTTGTTTCCATTTAATTTAGGATGAAGGCTCCATCAAGGGCCAGACCAAGGGTCCACACCAAATTGGCAGCTATGTTTTGGCCCCTAACCTACTTTGTCTTCCCAAATCCAGCCTCCTCACCTTTTAAAAAGGTAGATCCATCCTTGATCAGGTAATTCTGGCAATGAGCATACTCCTTGCCCTAGGTTAGAGTACTTTGGGGGCTGCAGGGCTTCAGGTACATGTATGGAACAGGGCCCCCATCTTTCTGAAAATGTGGATGCAGCACTGTTCAAAAAACTCTTCCTTCGCCAGGGGTGTGTGTCCTGCCTGGACCCCGGCAAAGTCTGGGAATGCCCACATCTGGAGCTTGGGACCCATTTTTCTAGTTTATGATGCTCTCAAGAGTGAGAAAAGAAGGGAATTAGGAACAGAAAATGCAGCAGTCACATGTTTAGTGTGATCTCAACTTTGCTCTCTGTATTTCACTGAGACTGTAGGGTAGGCAGGGGGTGAGGAACAGCTCTGCTAAGAGGACAACGTACTTACAAAGGTATTTCTACAGTGAAATACAGTTTGGGGAAGGGGCAACTGAGAGCTCCTCCAAAGATCTCAATCACTTGTAAAGAGATTATTCCCTAAAATCCTTTGCCCGTGAGTAAAGGAACACTCCATCCCTGATTCAATGGAGTTTATTTTCTCCTTTGGTAGTGACCAAGACCAAGAAGAATGGCTGATGAAATAAAGAACATGGTGAGACAGCTGATGGCCATATAGGGATTAGGGAGTCATGGGGCTCACTGCTTTTCCTCTCTCTTCCCCATTTAGCTGATATGAGAATTTAGGAGTCTGCGGGAGCCCAGTTCCCCAAATTGATTTGAAATTTCTGTTGATGAAACAATAGAGATTTTATTAGAGGGTGGAAGAAAGTCACATTAACATTGATTTTACCAGGCCGTGGGATCATTCAGTGTTATTAATGTAAATTATGGTATATGAGGAGGCAGGAGATACAGGAGAGAATTCCTTTCCTGATACTCATATTTCCTTTCCATTCATGTTATTTTAGGATGAATACTCCAGCATGGCGTCACTTGATCAGTAATCCTTTAGCTCCTCTACTGTTCACAGCATTCCTTAAACCCACAGTTCATAAATTGCTTTGGTTATTGGTAAAATACTCTTATTAGGAACTCATTGGGATATTGTCTGTCATTTTACACAGAGGAACAGAATAATAAACAGACTGTGTATTCCAACCCTAAATCGATAGACTCCTCCCAGTACCCTACCCATTCCTAACGTTTTGTTGTTTCCATTTAATTTAGGATGAAGGCTCCATCAAGGGCCAGACCAAGGGTCCACACCAAATTGGCAGCTATGTTTTGGCCCCTAACCTACTTTGTCTTCCCAAATCCAGCCTCCTCACCTTTTAAAAAGGTAGATCCATCCTTGATCAGGTAATTCTGGCAATGAGCATACTCCTTGCCCTAGGTTAGAGTACTTTGGGGGCTGCAGGGTTTCAGGTACATGTATGGAACAGGGCCCCCATCTTTCTGAAAATGTGGATGCAGCACTGTTCAAAAAACTCTTCCTTCGCCAGGGGTGTGTGTCCTGCCTGGACCCCGGCAAAGTCTGGGAATGCCCACATCTGGAGCTTGGGACCCATTTTTCTAGTTTATGATGCTCTCAAGAGTGAGAAAAGAAGGGAATTAGGAACAGAAAATGCAGCAGTCACATGTTTAGTGTGATCTCAACTTTGCTCTCTGTATTTCACTGAGACTGTAGGGTAGGCAGGGGGTGAGGAACAGCTCTACTAAGAGGACAACGTACTTACAAAGGTATTTCTACAGTGAAATACAGTTTGGGGAAGGGGCAACTGAGAGCTCCTCCAAAGATCTCAATCACTTGTAAAGAGATTATTCTCTAAAATCCTTTGCCCGTGAGTAAAGGAACACTCCATCCCTGATTCAATGGAGTTTATTTTCTCCTTTGGTAGTGACCAAGACCAAGAAGAATGGCTGATGAAATAAAGAACATGGTGAGACAGCTGATGGCCAGATAGGGATTAGGGAGTCATGGGGCTCACTGCTTTTCCTCTCTCTTCCCCATTTAGCTGATATGAGAATTTAGGAGTCTGCGGGAGCCCAGTTCCCCAAATTGATTTGAAATTTCTGTTGATGAAACAATAGAGATTTTATTAGAGGGTGGAAGAAAGTCACATTAACATTGATTTTACCAGGCCGTGGGATCATTCAGTGTTATTAATGTAAATTATGGTATATGAGGAGGCAGGAGATACAGGAGAGAATTCCTTTCCTGATACTCATATTTCCTTTCCATTCATGTTATTTTAGGATGAATACTCCAGCATGGCGTCACTTGATCAGTGACTCTCCCTTGCCTGCCCCTGTACTCCCCGAGGCTCAGTTCTTGGGGATTTATGAAAGTTTCCTCAAACAGACCGGACCCTCTACCTCTGAGTGAGTATTGGGATTTCTTCAATTCTTTATCTGTATGTATATTGGGGAGGGTGCATGTCCAAGTTTGTGCAGGGCTTTGGGTGTAGACAATATGGTTACCACATTTCTAAAAAGATAAACACATAACAATATATTCTCTGCAGTCATTGTAAGGAAGAACTACATTCTCTCTCACTCTGGGCATTTTCTGACCAACAACCAGCTCCAACCATTCCTCCTCACGTTAACATTCTCTTGCAATACAAATACACTGATTTTACCAGGCCGTGGGATCATTCAGTGTTATTAATGTAAATTATGGTATATGAGGAGGCAGGAGATACAGGAGAGAATTCCTTTCCTGATACTCATATTTCCTTTCCATTCATGTTATTTTAGGATGAATACTCCAGCATGGCGTCACTTGATCAGTAATCCTTTAGCTCCTCTACTGTTCACAGCATTCCTTAAACCCACAGTTCATAAATTGCTTTGGTTATTGGTAAAATACTCTTATTAGGAACTCATTGGGATATTGTCTGTCATTTTACACAGAGGAACAGAATAATAAACAGACTGTGTATTCCAACCCTAAATCGATAGACTCCTCCCAGTACCCTACCCATTCCTAACGTTTTGTTGTTTCCATTTAATTTAGGATGAAGGCTCCATCAAGGGCCAGACCAAGGGTCCACACCAAATTGGCAGCTATGTTTTGGCCCCTAACCTACTTTGTCTTCCCAAATCCAGCCTCCTCACCTTTTAAAAAGGTAGATCCATCCTTGATCAGGTAATTCTGGCAATGAGCATACTCCTTGCCCTAGGTTAGAGTACTTTGGGGGCTGCAGGGTTTCAGGTACATGTATGGAACAGGGCCCCCATCTTTCTGAAAATGTGGATGCAGCACTGTTCAAAAAACTCTTCCTTCGCCAGGGGTGTGTGTCCTGCCTGGACCCCGGCAAAGTCTGGGAATGCCCACATCTGGAGCTTGGGACCCATTTTTCTAGTTTATGATGCTCTCAAGAGTGAGAAAAGAAGGGAATTAGGAACAGAAAATGCAGCAGTCACATGTTTAGTGTGATCTCAACTTTGCTCTCTGTATTTCACTGAGACTGTAGGGTAGGCAGGGGGTGAGGAACAGCTCTACTAAGAGGACAACGTACTTACAAAGGTATTTCTACAGTGAAATACAGTTTGGGGAAGGGGCAACTGAGAGCTCCTCCAAAGATCTCAATCACTTGTAAAGAGATTATTCTCTAAAATCCTTTGCCCGTGAGTAAAGGAACACTCCATCCCTGATTCAATGGAGTTTATTTTCTCCTTTGGTAGTGACCAAGACCAAGAAGAATGGCTGATGAAATAAAGAACATGGTGAGACAGCTGATGGCCAGATAGGGATTAGGGAGTCATGGGGCTCACTGCTTTTCCTCTCTCTTCCCCATTTAGCTGATATGAGAATTTAGGAGTCTGCGGGAGCCCAGTTCCCCAAATTGATTTGAAATTTCTGTTGATGAAACAATAGAGATTTTATTAGAGGGTGGAAGAAAGTCACATTAACATTGATTTTACCAGGCCGTGGGATCATTCAGTGTTATTAATGTAAATTATGGTATATGAGGAGGCAGGAGATACAGGAGAGAATTCCTTTCCTGATACTCATATTTCCTTTCCATTCATGTTATTTTAGGATGAATACTCCAGCATGGCGTCACTTGATCAGTGACTCTCCCTTGCCTGCCCCTGTACTCCCCGAGGCTCAGTTCTTGGGGATTTATGAAAGTTTCCTCAAACAGACCGAACCCTCTACCTCTGAGTGAGTATTGGGATTTCTTCACTTCTTTATCTGTATGTATATTGGGGAGGGTGCATGTCCAAGTTTGTGCAGGGCTTTGGGTGTAGACAATATGGTTACCACATTTCTAAAAAGATAAACACATAACAATATATTCTCTGCAGTCATTGTAAGGAAGAACTACATTCTCTCTCACCCTGGGCATATTCTGATCAACAACCAGCTCCAACCATTCCTCCTCACGTTAACATTCTCTTGCAATACAAATACACTGATTTTACCAGGCCGTGGGATCATTCAGTGTTATTAATGTAAATTATGGTATATGAGGAGGCAGGAGATACAGGAGAGAATTCCTTTCCTGATACTCATATTTCCTTTCCATTCATGTTATTTTAGGATGAATACTCCAGCATGGCGTCACTTGATCAGTGACTCTCCCTTGCCTGCCCCTGTACTCCCCGAGGCTCAGTTCTTGGGGATTTATGAAAGTTTCCTCAAACAGACCGGACCCTCTACCTCTGAGTGAGTATTGGGATTTCTTCACTTCTTTATCTGTATGTATATTGGGGAGGGTGCATGTCCAAGTTTGTGCAGGGCTTTGGGTGTAGACAATATGGTTACCACATTTCTAAAAAGATAAACACATAACAATATATTCTCTGCAGTCATTGTAAGGAAGAACTACATTCTCTCTCACTCTGGGCATTTTCTGACCAACAACCAGCTCCAACCATTCCTCCTCACGTTAACATTCTCTTGCAATACAAATACACTGATTTTACCAGGCCGTGGGATCATTCAGTGTTATTAATGTAAATTATGGTATATGAGGAGGCAGGAGATACAGGAGAGAATTCCTTTCCTGATACTCATATTTCCTTTCCATTCATGTTATTTTAGGATGAATACTCCAGCATGGCGTCACTTGATCAGTAATCCTTTAGCTCCTCTACTGTTCACAGCATTCCTTAAACCCACAGTTCATAAATTGCTTTGGTTATTGGTAAAATACTCTTATTAGGAACTCATTGGGATATTGTCTGTCATTTTACACAGAGGAACAGAATAATAAACAGACTGTGTATTCCAACCCTAAATCGATAGACTCCTCCCAGTACCCTACCCATTCCTAACGTTTTGTTGTTTCCATTTAATTTAGGATGAAGGCTCCATCAAGGGCCAGACCAAGGGTCCACACCAAATTGGCAGCTATGTTTTGGCCCCTAACCTACTTTGTCTTCCCAAATCCAGCCTCCTCACCTTTTAAAAAGGTAGATCCATCCTTGATCAGGTAATTCTGGCAATGAGCATACTCCTTGCCCTAGGTTAGAGTACTTTGGGGGCTGCAGGGCTTCAGGTACATGTATGGAACAGGGCCCCCATCTTTCTGAAAATGTGGATGCAGCACTGTTCAAAAAACTCTTCCTTCGCCAGGGGTGTGTGTCCTGCCTGGACCCCGGCAAAGTCTGGGAATGCCCACATCTGGAGCTTGGGACCCATTTTTCTAGTTTATGATGCTCTCAAGAGTGAGAAAAGAAGGGAATTAGGAACAGAAAATGCAGCAGTCACATGTTTAGTGTGATCTCAACTTTGCTCTCTGTATTTCACTGGGACTGTAGGGTAGGCAGGGGGTGAGGAACAGCTCTGCTAAGAGGACAACGTACTTACAAAGGTATTTCTACAGTGAAATACAGTTTGGGGAAGGGGCAACTGAGAGCTCCTCCAAAGATCTCAATCACTTGTAAAGAGATTATTCCCTAAAATCCTTTGCCCGTGAGTAATGGAACACTCCATCCCTGATTCAATGGAGTTTATTTTCTCCTTTGGTAGTGACCAAGACCAAGAAGAATGGCTGATGAAATAAAGAACATGGTGAGACAGCTGATGGCCATATAGGGATTAGGGAGTCATGGGGCTCACTGCTTTTCCTCTCTCTTCCCCATTTAGCTGATATGAGAATTTAGGAGTCTGCGGGAGCCCAGTTCCCCAAATTGATTTGAAATTTCTGTTGATGAAACAATAGAGATTTTATTAGAGGGTGGAAGAAAGTCACATTAACATTGATTTTACCAGGCCGTGGGATCATTCAGTGTTATTAATGTAAATTATGGTATATGAGGAGGCAGGAGATACAGGAGAGAATTCCTTTCCTGATACTCATATTTCCTTTCCATTCATGTTATTTTAGGATGAATACTCCAGCATGGCGTCACTTGATCAGTAATCCTTTAGCTCCTCTACTGTTCACAGCATTCCTTAAACCCACAGTTCATAAATTGCTTTGGTTATTGGTAAAATACTCTTATTAGGAACTCATTGGGATATTGTCTGTCATTTTACACAGAGGAACAGAATAATAAACAGACTGTGTATTCCAACCCTAAATCGATAGACTCCTCCCAGTACCCTACCCATTCCTAACGTTTTGTTGTTTCCATTTAATTTAGGATGAAGGCTCCATCAAGGGCCAGACCAAGGGTCCACACCAAATTGGCAGCTATGTTTTGGCCCCTAACCTACTTTGTCTTCCCAAATCCAGCCTCCTCACCTTTTAAAAAGGTAGATCCATCCTTGATCAGGTAATTCTGGCAATGAGCATACTCCTTGCCCTAGGTTAGAGTACTTTGGGGGCTGCAGGGTTTCAGGTACATGTATGGAACAGGGCCCCCATCTTTCTGAAAATGTGGATGCAGCACTGTTCAAAAAACTCTTCCTTCGCCAGGGGTGTGTGTCCTGCCTGGACCCCGGCAAAGTCTGGGAATGCCCACATCTGGAGCTTGGGACCCATTTTTCTAGTTTATGATGCTCTCAAGAGTGAGAAAAGAAGGGAATTAGGAACAGAAAATGCAGCAGTCACATGTTTAGTGTGATCTCAACTTTGCTCTCTGTATTTCACTGAGACTGTAGGGTAGGCAGGGGGTGAGGAACAGCTCTACTAAGAGGACAACGTACTTACAAAGGTATTTCTACAGTGAAATACAGTTTGGGGAAGGGGCAACTGAGAGCTCCTCCAAAGATCTCAATCACTTGTAAAGAGATTATTCTCTAAAATCCTTTGCCCGTGAGTAAAGGAACACTCCATCCCTGATTCAATGGAGTTTATTTTCTCCTTTGGTAGTGACCAAGACCAAGAAGAATGGCTGATGAAATAAAGAACATGGTGAGACAGCTGATGGCCAGATAGGGATTAGGGAGTCATGGGGCTCACTGCTTTTCCTCTCTCTTCCCCATTTAGCTGATATGAGAATTTAGGAGTCTGCGGGAGCCCAGTTCCCCAAATTGATTTGAAATTTCTGTTGATGAAACAATAGAGATTTTATTAGAGGGTGGAAGAAAGTCACATTAACATTGATTTTACCAGGCCGTGGGATCATTCAGTGTTATTAATGTAAATTATGGTATATGAGGAGGCAGGAGATACAGGAGAGAATTCCTTTCCTGATACTCATATTTCCTTTCCATTCATGTTATTTTAGGATGAATACTCCAGCATGGCGTCACTTGATCAGTGACTCTCCCTTGCCTGCCCCTGTACTCCCCGAGGCTCAGTTCTTGGGGATTTATGAAAGTTTCCTCAAACAGACCGAACCCTCTACCTCTGAGTGAGTATTGGGATTTCTTCACTTCTTTATCTGTATGTATATTGGGGAGGGTTCATGTCCAAGTTTGTGCAGGGCTTTGGGTGTAGACAATATGGTTACCACATTTCTAAAAAGATAAACACATAACAATATATTCTCTGCAGTCATTGTAAGGAAGAACTACATTCTCTCTCACCCTGGGCATATTCTGACCAACAACCAGCTCCAACCATTCCTCCTCACGTTAACATTCTCTTGCAATACAAATACACTGATTTTACCAGGCCGTGGGATCATTCAGTGTTATTAATGTAAATTATGGTATATGAGGAGGCAGGAGATACAGGAGAGAATTCCTTTCCTGATACTCATATTTCCTTTCCATTCATGTTATTTTAGGATGAATACTCCAGCATGGCGTCACTTGATCAGTGACTCTCCCTTGCCTGCCCCTGTACTCCCCGAGGCTCAGTTCTTGGGGATTTATGAAAGTTTCCTCAAACAGACCGGACCCTCTACCTCTGAGTGAGTATTGGGATTTCTTCACTTCTTTATCTGTATGTATATTGGGGAGGGTGCATGTCCAAGTTTGTGCAGGGCTTTGGGTGTAGACAATATGGTTACCACATTTCTAAAAAGATAAACACATAACAATATATTCTCTGCAGTCATTGTAAGGAAGAACTACATTCTCTCTCACTCTGGGCATTTTCTGACCAACAACCAGCTCCAACCATTCCTCCTCACGTTAACATTCTCTTGCAATACAAATACACTGATTTTACCAGGCCGTGGGATCATTCAGTGTTATTAATGTAAATTATGGTACATGAGGAGGCAGGAGATACAGGAGAGAATTCCTTTCCTGATACTCATATTTCCTTTCCATTCATGTTATTTTAGGATGAATACTCCAGCATGGCGTCACTTGATCAGTAATCCTTTAGCTCCTCTACTGTTCACAGCATTCCTTAAACCCACAGTTCATAAATTGCTTTGGTTATTGGTAAAATACTCTTATTAGGAACTCATTGGGATATTGTCTGTCATTTTACACAGAGGAACAGAATAATAAACAGACTGTGTATTCCAACCCTAAATCGATAGACTCCTCCCAGTACCCTACCCATTCCTAACGTTTTGTTGTTTCCATTTAATTTAGGATGAAGGCTCCATCAAGGGCCAGACCAAGGGTCCACACCAAATTGGCAGCTATGTTTTGGCCCCTAACCTACTTTGTCTTCCCAAATCCAGCCTCCTCACCTTTTAAAAAGGTAGATCCATCCTTGATCAGGTAATTCTGGCAATGAGCATACTCCTTGCCCTAGGTTAGAGTACTTTGGGGGCTGCAGGGCTTCAGGTACATGTATGGAACAGGGCCCCCATCTTTCTGAAAATGTGGATGCAGCACTGTTCAAAAAACTCTTCCTTCGCCAGGGGTGTGTGTCCTGCCTGGACCCCGGCAAAGTCTGGGAATGCCCACATCTGGAGCTTGGGACCCATTTTTCTAGTTTATGATGCTCTCAAGAGTGAGAAAAGAAGGGAATTAGGAACAGAAAATGCAGCAGTCACATGTTTAGTGTGATCTCAACTTTGCTCTCTGTATTTCACTGGGACTGTAGGGTAGGCAGGGGGTGAGGAACAGCTCTACTAAGAGGACAACGTACTTACAAAGGTATTTCTACAGTGAAATACAGTTTGGGGAAGGGGCAACTGAGAGCTCCTCCAAAGATCTCAATCACTTGTAAAGAGATTATTCCCTAAAATCCTTTGCCCGTGAGTAATGGAACACTCCATCCCTGATTCAATGGAGTTTATTTTCTCCTTTGGTAGTGACCAAGACCAAGAAGAATGGCTGATGAAATAAAGAACATGGTGAGACAGCTGATGGCCATATAGGGATTAGGGAGTCATGGGGCTCACTGCTTTTCCTCTCTCTTCCCCATTTAGCTGATATGAGAATTTAGGAGTCTGCGGGAGCCCAGTTCCCCAAATTGATTTGAAATTTCTGTTGATGAAACAATAGAGATTTTATTAGAGGGTGGAAGAAAGTCACATTAACATTGATTTTACCAGGCCGTGGGATCATTCAGTGTTATTAATGTAAATTATGGTATATGAGGAGGCAGGAGATACAGGAGAGAATTCCTTTCCTGATACTCATATTTCCTTTCCATTCATGTTATTTTAGGATGAATACTCCAGCATGGCGTCACTTGATCAGTAATCCTTTAGCTCCTCTACTGTTCACAGCATTCCTTAAACCCACAGTTCATAAATTGCTTTGGTTATTGGTAAAATACTCTTATTAGGAACTCATTGGGATATTGTCTGTCATTTTACACAGAGGAACAGAATAATAAACAGACTGTGTATTCCAACCCTAAATCGATAGACTCCTCCCAGTACCCTACCCATTCCTAACGTTTTGTTGTTTCCATTTAATTTAGGATGAAGGCTCCATCAAGGGCCAGACCAAGGGTCCACACCAAATTGGCAGCTATGTTTTGGCCCCTAACCTACTTTGTCTTCCCAAATCCAGCCTCCTCACCTTTTAAAAAGGTAGATCCATCCTTGATCAGGTAATTCTGGCAATGAGCATACTCCTTGCCCTAGGTTAGAGTACTTTGGGGGCTGCAGGGTTTCAGGTACATGTATGGAACAGGGCCCCCATCTTTCTGAAAATGTGGATGCAGCACTGTTCAAAAAACTCTTCCTTCGCCAGGGGTGTGTGTCCTGCCTGGACCCCGGCAAAGTCTGGGAATGCCCACATCTGGAGCTTGGGACCCATTTTTCTAGTTTATGATGCTCTCAAGAGTGAGAAAAGAAGGGAATTAGGAACAGAAAATGCAGCAGTCACATGTTTAGTGTGATCTCAACTTTGCTCTCTGTATTTCACTGGGACTGTAGGGTAGGCAGGGGGTGAGGAACAGCTCTACTAAGAGGACAACGTACTTACAAAGGTATTTCTACAGTGAAATACAGTTTGGGGAAGGGGCAACTGAGAGCTCCTCCAAATATCTCAATCACTTGTAAAGAGATTATTTCCTAAAATCCTTTGCCCGTGAGTAATGGAACACTCCATCCCTGATTCAATGGAGTTTATTTTCTCCTTTGGTAGTGACCAAGACCAAGAAGAATGGCTGATGAAATAAAGAACATGGTGAGACAGCTGATGGCCATATAGGGATTAGGGAGTCATGGGGCTCACTGCTTTTCCTCTCTCTTCCCCATTTAGCTGATATGAGAATTTAGGAGTCTGCGGGAGCCCAGTTCCCCAAATTGATTTGAAATTTCTGTTGATGAAACAATAGAGATTTTATTAGAGGGTGGAAGAAAGTCACATTAACATTGATTTTACCAGGCCGTGGGATCATTCAGTGTTATTAATGTAAATTACGGTATATGAGGAGGCAGGAGATACAGGAGAGAATTCCTTTCCTGATACTCATATTTCCTTTCCATTCATGTTATTTTAGGATGAATACTCCAGCATGGCGTCACTTGATCAGTGACTCTCCCTTGCCTGCCCCTGTACTCCCCGAGGCTCAGTTCTTGGGGATCTATGAAAGTTTCCTCAAACAGACCGGACCCTCTACCTCTGAGTGAGTATTGGGATTTCTTCACTTCTTTATCTGTATGTATATTGGGGAGGGTGCATGTCCAAGTTTGTGCAGGGCTTTGGGTGTAGACAATATGGTTACCACATTTCTAAAAAGATAAACACATAACAATATATTCTCTGCAGTCATTGTAAGGAAGAACTACATTCTCTCTCACTCTGGGCATTTTCTGACCAACAACCAGCTCCAACCATTCCTCCTCACGTTAACATTCTCTTGCAATACAAATACACTGATTTTACCAGGCCGTGGGATCATTCAGTGTTATTAATGTAAATTATGGTATATGAGGAGGCAGGAGATACAGGAGAGAATTCCTTTCCTGATACTCATATTTCCTTTCCATTCATGTTATTTTAGGATGAATACTCCAGCATGGCGTCACTTGATCAGTAATCCTTTAGCTCCTCTACTGTTCACAGCATTCCTTAAACCCACAGTTCATAAATTGCTTTGGTTATTGGTAAAATACTCTTATTAGGAACTCATTGGGATATTGTCTGTCATTTTACACAGAGGAACAGAATAATAAACAGACTGTGTATTCCAACCCTAAATCGATAGACTCCTCCCAGTACCCTACCCATTCCTAACGTTTTGTTGTTTCCATTTAATTTAGGATGAAGGCTCCATCAAGGGCCAGACCAAGGGTCCACACCAAATTGGCAGCTATGTTTTGGCCCCTAACCTACTTTTTCTTGCCGAATGAAGCCTCCTCACCTTTTAAAAAGGTAGATCCATCCTTGATCAGGTAATTCTGGCAATGAGCATACTCCTTGCCCTAGGTTAGAGTACTTTGGGGGCTGCAGGGTTTCAGGTACATGTATGGAACAGGGCCCCCATCTTTCTGAAAATGTGGATGCAGCACTGTTCAAAAAACTCTTCCTTCGCCAGGGGTGTGTGTCCTGCCTGGACCCCGGCAAAGTCTGGGAATGCCCACATCTGGAGCTTGGGACCCATTTTTCTAGTTTATGATGCGCTCAAGAGTGAGAAAAGAAGGGAATTAGGAACAGAAAATGCAGCAGTCACATGTTTAGTGTGATCTCAACTTTGCTCTCTGTATTTCACTGAGACTGTAGGGTAGGCAGGGGGTGAGGAACAGCTCTACTAAGATGACAACGTACTTACAAAGGTATTTCTACAGTGAAATACAGTTTGGGGAAGGGGCAACTGAGAGCTCCTCCAAAGATCTCAATCACTTGTAAAGAGATTATTCCCTAAAATCCTTTGCCCGTGAGTAAAGGAACACTCCATCCCTGATTCAATGGAGTTTATTTTCTCCTTTGGTAGTGACCAAGACCAAGAAGAATGGCTGATGAAATAAAGAACATGGTGAGACAGCTGATGGCCAGATAGGGATTAGGGAGTCATGGGGCTCACTGCTTTTCCTCTCTCTTCCCCATTTAGCTGATATGAGAATTTAGGAGTCTGCGGGAGCCCAGTTCCCCAAATTGATTTGAAATTTCTGTTGATGAAACAATAGAGATTTTATTAGAGGGTGGAAGAAAGTCACATTAACATTGATTTTACCAGGCCGTGGGATCATTCAGTGTTATTAATGTAAATTATGGTATATGAGGAGGCAGGAGATACAGGAGAGAATTCCTTTCCTGATACTCATATTTCCTTTCCATTCATGTTATTTTAGGATGAATACTCCAGCATGGCGTCACTTGATCAGTGACTCTCCCTTGCCTGCCCCTGTACTCCCCGAGGCTCAGTTCTTGGGGATTTATGAAAGTTTCCTCAAACAGACCGGACCCTCTACCTCTGAGTGAGTATTGGGATTTCTTCACTTCTTTATCTGTATGTATATTGGGGAGGGTGCATGTCCAAGTTTGTGCAGGGCTTTGGGTGTAGACAATATGGTTACCACATTTCTAAAAAGATAAACACATAACAATATATTCTCTGCAGTCATTGTAAGGAAGAACTACATTCTCTCTCACTCTGGGCATTTTCTGACCAACAACCAGCTCCAACCATTCCTCCTCACGTTAACATTCTCTTGCAATACAAATACACTGATTTTACCAGGCCGTGGGATCATTCAGTGTTATTAATGTAAATTATGGTATATGAGGAGGCAGGAGATACAGGAGAGAATTCCTTTCCTGATACTCATATTTCCTTTCCATTCATGTTATTTTAGGATGAATACTCCAGCATGGCGTCACTTGATCAGTAATCCTTTAGCTCCCCTACTGTTCACAGCATTCCTTAAACCCACAGTTCATAAATTGCTTTGGTTATTGGTAAAATACTCTTATTAGGAACTCATTGGGATATTGTCTGTCATTTTACACAGAGGAACAGAATAATAAACAGACTGTGTATTCCAACCCTAAATCGATAGACTCCTCCCAGTACCCTACCCATTCCTAACGTTTTGTTGTTTCCATTTAATTTAGGATGAAGGCTCCATCAAGGGCCAGACCAAGGGTCCACACCAAATTGGCAGCTATGTTTTGGCCCCTAACCTACTTTGTCTTCCCAAATCCAGCCTCCTCACCTTTTAAAAAGGTAGATCCATCCTTGATCAGGTAATTCTGGCAATGAGCATACTCCTTGCCCTAGGTTAGAGTACTTTGGGGGCTGCAGGGTTTCAGGTACATGTATGGAACAGGGCCCCCATCTTTCTGAAAATGTGGATGCAGCACTGTTCAAAAAACTCTTCCTTCGCCAGGGGTGTGTGTCCTGCCTGGACCCCGGCAAAGTCTGGGAATGCCCACATCTGGAGCTTGGGACCCATTTTTCTAGTTTATGATGCTCTCAAGAGTGAGAAAAGAAGGGAATTAGGAACAGAAAATGCAGCAGTCACATGTTTAGTGTGATCTCAACTTTGCTCTCTGTATTTCACTGGGACTGTAGGGTAGGCAGGGGGTGAGGAACAGCTCTACTAAGAGGACAACGTACTTACAAAGGTATTTCTACAGTGAAATACAGTTTGGGGAAGGGGCAACTGAGAGCTCCTCCAAAGATCTCAATCACTTGTAAAGAGATTATTTCCTAAAATCCTTTGCCCGTGAGTAATGGAACACTCCATCCCTGATTCAATGGAGTTTATTTTCTCCTTTGGTAGTGACCAAGACCAAGAAGAATGGCTGATGAAATAAAGAACATGGTGAGACAGCTGATGGCCATATAGGGATTAGGGAGTCATGGGGCTCACTGCTTTTCCTCTCTCTTCCCCATTTAGCTGATATGAGAATTTAGGAGTCTGCGGGAGCCCAGTTCCCCAAATTGATTTGAAATTTCTGTTGATGAAACAATAGAGATTTTATTAGAGGGTGGAAGAAAGTCACATTAACATTGATTTTACCAGGCCGTGGGATCATTCAGTGTTATTAATGTAAATTACGGTATATGAGGAGGCAGGAGATACAGGAGAGAATTCCTTTCCTGATACTCATATTTCCTTTCCATTCATGTTATTTTAGGATGAATACTCCAGCATGGCGTCACTTGATCAGTGACTCTCCCTTGCCTGCCCCTGTACTCCCCGAGGCTCAGTTCTTGGGGATCTATGAAAGTTTCCTCAAACAGACCGGACCCTCTACCTCTGAGTGAGTATTGGGATTTCTTCACTTCTTTATCTGTATGTATATTGGGGAGGGTGCATGTCCAAGTTTGTGCAGGGCTTTGGGTGTAGACAATATGGTTACCACATTTCTAAAAAGATAAACACATAACAATATATTCTCTGCAGTCATTGTAAGGAAGAACTACATTCTCTCTCACTCTGGGCATTTTCTGACCAACAACCAGCTCCAACCATTCCTCCTCACGTTAACATTCTCTTGCAATACAAATACACTGATTTTACCAGGCCGTGGGATCATTCAGTGTTATTAATGTAAATTATGGTATATGAGGAGGCAGGAGATACAGGAGAGAATTCCTTTCCTGATACTCATATTTCCTTTCCATTCATGTTATTTTAGGATGAATACTCCAGCATGGCGTCACTTGATCAGTAATCCTTTAGCTCCTCTACTGTTCACAGCATTCCTTAAACCCACAGTTCATAAATTGCTTTGGTTATTGGTAAAATACTCTTATTAGGAACTCATTGGGATATTGTCTGTCATTTTACACAGAGGAACAGAATAATAAACAGACTGTGTATTCCAACCCTAAATCGATAGACTCCTCCCAGTACCCTACCCATTCCTAACGTTTTGTTGTTTCCATTTAATTTAGGATGAAGGCTCCATCAAGGGCCAGACCAAGGGTCCACACCAAATTGGCAGCTATGTTTTGGCCCCTAACCTACTTTTTCTTGCCGAATGAAGCCTCCTCACCTTTTAAAAAGGTAGATCCATCCTTGATCAGGTAATTCTGGCAATGAGCATACTCCTTGCCCTAGGTTAGAGTACTTTGGGGGCTGCAGGGTTTCAGGTACATGTATGGAACAGGGCCCCCATCTTTCTGAAAATGTGGATGCAGCACTGTTCAAAAAACTCTTCCTTCGCCAGGGGTGTGTGTCCTGCCTGGACCCCGGCAAAGTCTGGGAATGCCCACATCTGGAGCTTGGGACCCATTTTTCTAGTTTATGATGCGCTCAAGAGTGAGAAAAGAAGGGAATTAGGAACAGAAAATGCAGCAGTCACATGTTTAGTGTGATCTCAACTTTGCTCTCTGTATTTCACTGAGACTGTAGGGTAGGCAGGGGGTGAGGAACAGCTCTACTAAGATGACAACGTACTTACAAAGGTATTTCTACAGTGAAATACAGTTTGGGGAAGGGGCAACTGAGAGCTCCTCCAAAGATCTCAATCACTTGTAAAGAGATTATTCCCTAAAATCCTTTGCCCGTGAGTAAAGGAACACTCCATCCCTGATTCAATGGAGTTTATTTTCTCCTTTGGTAGTGACCAAGACCAAGAAGAATGGCTGATGAAATAAAGAACATGGTGAGACAGCTGATGGCCAGATAGGGATTAGGGAGTCATGGGGCTCACTGCTTTTCCTCTCTCTTCCCCATTTAGCTGATATGAGAATTTAGGAGTCTGCGGGAGCCCAGTTCCCCAAATTGATTTGAAATTTCTGTTGATGAAACAATAGAGATTTTATTAGAGGGTGGAAGAAAGTCACATTAACATTGATTTTACCAGGCCGTGGGATCATTCAGTGTTATTAATGTAAATTATGGTATATGAGGAGGCAGGAGATACAGGAGAGAATTCCTTTCCTGATACTCATATTTCCTTTCCATTCATGTTATTTTAGGATGAATACTCCAGCATGGCGTCACTTGATCAGTGACTCTCCCTTGCCTGCCCCTGTACTCCCCGAGGCTCAGTTCTTGGGGATTTATGAAAGTTTCCTCAAACAGACCGGACCCTCTACCTCTGAGTGAGTATTGGGATTTCTTCACTTCTTTATCTGTATGTATATTGGGGAGGGTGCATGTCCAAGTTTGTGCAGGGCTTTGGGTGTAGACAATATGGTTACCACATTTCTAAAAAGATAAACACATAACAATATATTCTCTGCAGTCATTGTAAGGAAGAACTACATTCTCTCTCACTCTGGGCATTTTCTGACCAACAACCAGCTCCAACCATTCCTCCTCACGTTAACATTCTCTTGCAATACAAATACACTGATTTTACCAGGCCGTGGGATCATTCAGTGTTATTAATGTAAATTATGGTATATGAGGAGGCAGGAGATACAGGAGAGAATTCCTTTCCTGATACTCATATTTCCTTTCCATTCATGTTATTTTAGGATGAATACTCCAGCATGGCGTCACTTGATCAGTAATCCTTTAGCTCCCCTACTGTTCACAGCATTCCTTAAACCCACAGTTCATAAATTGCTTTGGTTATTGGTAAAATACTCTTATTAGGAACTCATTGGGATATTGTCTGTCATTTTACACAGAGGAACAGAATAATAAACAGACTGTGTATTCCAACCCTAAATCGATAGACTCCTCCCAGTACCCTACCCATTCCTAACGTTTTGTTGTTTCCATTTAATTTAGGATGAAGGCTCCATCAAGGGCCAGACCAAGGGTCCACACCAAATTGGCAGCTATGTTTTGGCCCCTAACCTACTTTGTCTTCCCAAATCCAGCCTCCTCACCTTTTAAAAAGGTAGATCCATCCTTGATCAGGTAATTCTGGCAATGAGCATACTCCTTGCCCTAGGTTAGAGTACTTTGGGGGCTGCAGGGTTTCAGGTACATGTATGGAACAGGGCCCCCATCTTTCTGAAAATGTGGATGCAGCACTGTTCAAAAAACTCTTCCTTCGCCAGGGGTGTGTGTCCTGCCTGGACCCCGGCAAAGTCTGGGAATGCCCACATCTGGAGCTTGGGACCCATTTTTCTAGTTTATGATGCTCTCAAGAGTGAGAAAAGAAGGGAATTAGGAACAGAAAATGCAGCAGTCACATGTTTAGTGTGATCTCAACTTTGCTCTCTGTATTTCACTGGGACTGTAGGGTAGGCAGGGGGTGAGGAACAGCTCTACTAAGAGGACAACGTACTTACAAAGGTATTTCTACAGTGAAATACAGTTTGGGGAAGGGGCAACTGAGAGCTCCTCCAAAGATCTCAATCACTTGTAAAGAGATTATTTCCTAAAATCCTTTGCCCGTGAGTAATGGAACACTCCATCCCTGATTCAATGGAGTTTATTTTCTCCTTTGGTAGTGACCAAGACCAAGAAGAATGGCTGATGAAATAAAGAACATGGTGAGACAGCTGATGGCCATATAGGGATTAGGGAGTCATGGGGCTCACTGCTTTTCCTCTCTCTTCCCCATTTAGCTGATATGAGAATTTAGGAGTCTGCGGGAGCCCAGTTCCCCAAATTGATTTGAAATTTCTGTTGATGAAACAATAGAGATTTTATTAGAGGGTGGAAGAAAGTCACATTAACATTGATTTTACCAGGCCGTGGGATCATTCAGTGTTATTAATGTAAATTACGGTATATGAGGAGGCAGGAGATACAGGAGAGAATTCCTTTCCTGATACTCATATTTCCTTTCCATTCATGTTATTTTAGGATGAATACTCCAGCATGGCGTCACTTGATCAGTGACTCTCCCTTGCCTGCCCCTGTACTCCCCGAGGCTCAGTTCTTGGGGATCTATGAAAGTTTCCTCAAACAGACCGGACCCTCTACCTCTGAGTGAGTATTGGGATTTCTTCACTTCTTTATCTGTATGTATATTGGGGAGGGTGCATGTCCAAGTTTGTGCAGGGCTTTGGGTGTAGACAATATGGTTACCACATTTCTAAAAAGATAAACACATAACAATATATTCTCTGCAGTCATTGTAAGGAAGAACTACATTCTCTCTCACTCTGGGCATTTTCTGACCAACAACCAGCTCCAACCATTCCTCCTCACGTTAACATTCTCTTGCAATACAAATACACTGATTTTACCAGGCCGTGGGATCATTCAGTGTTATTAATGTAAATTATGGTATATGAGGAGGCAGGAGATACAGGAGAGAATTCCTTTCCTGATACTCATATTTCCTTTCCATTCATGTTATTTTAGGATGAATACTCCAGCATGGCGTCACTTGATCAGTAATCCTTTAGCTCCTCTACTGTTCACAGCATTCCTTAAACCCACAGTTCATAAATTGCTTTGGTTATTGGTAAAATACTCTTATTAGGAACTCATTGGGATATTGTCTGTCATTTTACACAGAGGAACAGAATAATAAACAGACTGTGTATTCCAACCCTAAATCGATAGACTCCTCCCAGTACCCTACCCATTCCTAACCTTTTGTTGTTTCCATTTAATTTAGGATGAAGGCTCCATCAAGGGCCAGACCAAGGGTCCACACCAAATTGGCAGCTATGTTTTGGCCCCTAACCTACTTTTTCTTGCCGAATGAAGCCTCCTCACCTTTTAAAAAGGTAGATCCATCCTTGATCAGGTAATTCTGGCAATGAGCATACTCCTTGCCCTAGGTTAGAGTACTTTGGGGGCTGCAGGGTTTCAGGTACATGTATGGAACAGGGCCCCCATCTTTCTGAAAATGTGGATGCAGCACTGTTCAAAAAACTCTTCCTTCGCCAGGGGTGTGTGTCCTGCCTGGACCCCGGCAAAGTCTGGGAATGCCCACATCTGGAGCTTGGGACCCATTTTTCTAGTTTATGATGCGCTCAAGAGTGAGAAAAGAAGGGAATTAGGAACAGAAAATGCAGCAGTCACATGTTTAGTGTGATCTCAACTTTGCTCTCTGTATTTCACTGAGACTGTAGGGTAGGCAGGGGGTGAGGAACAGCTCTACTAAGATGACAACGTACTTACAAAGGTATTTCTACAGTGAAATACAGTTTGGGGAAGGGGCAACTGAGAGCTCCTCCAAAGATCTCAATCACTTGTAAAGAGATTATTCCCTAAAATCCTTTGCCCGTGAGTAAAGGAACACTCCATCCCTGATTCAATGGAGTTTATTTTCTCCTTTGGTAGTGACCAAGACCAAGAAGAATGGCTGATGAAATAAAGAACATGGTGAGACAGCTGATGGCCAGATAGGGATTAGGGAGTCATGGGGCTCACTGCTTTTCCTCTCTCTTCCCCATTTAGCTGATATGAGAATTTAGGAGTCTGCGGGAGCCCAGTTCCCCAAATTGATTTGAAATTTCTGTTGATGAAACAATAGAGATTTTATTAGAGGGTGGAAGAAAGTCACATTAACATTGATTTTACCAGGCCGTGGGATCATTCAGTGTTATTAATGTAAATTATGGTATATGAGGAGGCAGGAGATACAGGAGAGAATTCCTTTCCTGATACTCATATTTCCTTTCCATTCATGTTATTTTAGGATGAATACTCCAGCATGGCGTCACTTGATCAGTGACTCTCCCTTGCCTGCCCCTGTACTCCCCGAGGCTCAGTTCTTGGGGATTTATGAAAGTTTCCTCAAACAGACCGGACCCTCTACCTCTGAGTGAGTATTGGGATTTCTTCACTTCTTTATCTGTATGTATATTGGGGAGGGTGCATGTCCAAGTTTGTGCAGGGCTTTGGGTGTAGACAATATGGTTACCACATTTCTAAAAAGATAAACACATAACAATATATTCTCTGCAGTCATTGTAAGGAAGAACTACATTCTCTCTCACTCTGGGCATTTTCTGACCAACAACCAGCTCCAACCATTCCTCCTCACGTTAACATTCTCTTGCAATACAAATACACTGATTTTACCAGGCCGTGGGATCATTCAGTGTTATTAATGTAAATTATGGTATATGAGGAGGCAGGAGATACAGGAGAGAATTCCTTTCCTGATACTCATATTTCCTTTCCATTCATGTTATTTTAGGATGAATACTCCAGCATGGCGTCACTTGATCAGTAATCCTTTAGCTCCCCTACTGTTCACAGCATTCCTTAAACCCACAGTTCATAAATTGCTTTGGTTATTGGTAAAATACTCTTATTAGGAACTCATTGGGATATTGTCTGTCATTTTACACAGAGGAACAGAATAATAAACAGACTGTGTATTCCAACCCTAAATCGATAGACTCCTCCCAGTACCCTACCCATTCCTAACGTTTTGTTGTTTCCATTTAATTTAGGATGAAGGCTCCATCAAGGGCCAGACCAAGGGTCCACACCAAATTGGCAGCTATGTTTTGGCCCCTAACCTACTTTGTCTTCCCAAATCCAGCCTCCTCACCTTTTAAAAAGGTAGATCCATCCTTGATCAGGTAATTCTGGCAATGAGCATACTCCTTGCCCTAGGTTAGAGTACTTTGGGGGCTGCAGGGTTTCAGGTACATGTATGGAACAGGGCCCCCATCTTTCTGAAAATGTGGATGCAGCACTGTTCAAAAAACTCTTCCTTCGCCAGGGGTGTGTGTCCTGCCTGGACCCCGGCAAAGTCTGGGAATGCCCACATCTGGAGCTTGGGACCCATTTTTCTAGTTTATGATGCTCTCAAGAGTGAGAAAAGAAGGGAATTAGGAACAGAAAATGCAGCAGTCACATGTTTAGTGTGATCTCAACTTTGCTCTCTGTATTTCACTGGGACTGTAGGGTAGGCAGGGGGTGAGGAACAGCTCTACTAAGAGGACAACGTACTTACAAAGGTATTTCTACAGTGAAATACAGTTTGGGGAAGGGGCAACTGAGAGCTCCTCCAAAGATCTCAATCACTTGTAAAGAGATTATTTCCTAAAATCCTTTGCCCGTGAGTAATGGAACACTCCATCCCTGATTCAATGGAGTTTATTTTCTCCTTTGGTAGTGACCAAGACCAAGAAGAATGGCTGATGAAATAAAGAACATGGTGAGACAGCTGATGGCCATATAGGGATTAGGGAGTCATGGGGCTCACTGCTTTTCCTCTCTCTTCCCCATTTAGCTGATATGAGAATTTAGGAGTCTGCGGGAGCCCAGTTCCCCAAATTGATTTGAAATTTCTGTTGATGAAACAATAGAGATTTTATTAGAGGGTGGAAGAAAGTCACATTAACATTGATTTTACCAGGCCGTGGGATCATTCAGTGTTATTAATGTAAATTACGGTATATGAGGAGGCAGGAGATACAGGAGAGAATTCCTTTCCTGATACTCATATTTCCTTTCCATTCATGTTATTTTAGGATGAATACTCCAGCATGGCGTCACTTGATCAGTGACTCTCCCTTGCCTGCCCCTGTACTCCCCGAGGCTCAGTTCTTGGGGATCTATGAAAGTTTCCTCAAACAGACCGGACCCTCTACCTCTGAGTGAGTATTGGGATTTCTTCACTTCTTTATCTGTATGTATATTGGGGAGGGTGCATGTCCAAGTTTGTGCAGGGCTTTGGGTGTAGACAATATGGTTACCACATTTCTAAAAAGATAAACACATAACAATATATTCTCTGCAGTCATTGTAAGGAAGAACTACATTCTCTCTCACTCTGGGCATTTTCTGACCAACAACCAGCTCCAACCATTCCTCCTCACGTTAACATTCTCTTGCAATACAAATACACTGATTTTACCAGGCCGTGGGATCATTCAGTGTTATTAATGTAAATTATGGTATATGAGGAGGCAGGAGATACAGGAGAGAATTCCTTTCCTGATACTCATATTTCCTTTCCATTCATGTTATTTTAGGATGAATACTCCAGCATGGCGTCACTTGATCAGTAATCCTTTAGCTCCTCTACTGTTCACAGCATTCCTTAAACCCACAGTTCATAAATTGCTTTGGTTATTGGTAAAATACTCTTATTAGGAACTCATTGGGATATTGTCTGTCATTTTACACAGAGGAACAGAATAATAAACAGACTGTGTATTCCAACCCTAAATCGATAGACTCCTCCCAGTACCCTACCCATTCCTAACCTTTTGTTGTTTCCATTTAATTTAGGATGAAGGCTCCATCAAGGGCCAGACCAAGGGTCCACACCAAATTGGCAGCTATGTTTTGGCCCCTAACCT
This sequence comes from Emys orbicularis, assembly GCF_028017835.1. Classification (NCBI taxonomy): domain Eukaryota; kingdom Metazoa; phylum Chordata; order Testudines; family Emydidae; genus Emys; species Emys orbicularis. Next base: position 15,110,726 of record NC_088702.1, read on the forward strand.
ACTTTTTCTTGCCGAATGAAGCCTCCTCACCTTTTAAAAAGGTAGATCCATCCTTGATCAGGTAATTCTGGCAATGAGCATACTCCTTGCCCTAGGTTAGAGTACTTTGGGGGCTGCAGGGTTTCAGGTACATGTATGGAACAGGGCCCCCATCTTTCTGAAAATGTGGATGCAGCACTGTTCAAAAAACTCTTCCTTCGCCAGGGGTGTGTGTCCTGCCTGGACCCCGGCAAAGTCTGGGAATGCCCACATCTGGAGCTTGGGACCCATTTTTCTAGTTTATGATGCGCTCAAGAGTGAGAAAAGAAGGGAATTAGGAACAGAAAATGCAGCAGTCACATGTTTAGTGTGATCTCAACTTTGCTCTCTGTATTTCACTGAGACTGTAGGGTAGGCAGGGGGTGAGGAACAGCTCTACTAAGATGACAACGTACTTACAAAGGTATTTCTACAGTGAAATACAGTTTGGGGAAGGGGCAACTGAGAGCTCCTCCAAAGATCTCAATCACTTGTAAAGAGATTATTCCCTAAAATCCTTTGCCCGTGAGTAAAGGAACACTCCATCCCTGATTCAATGGAGTTTATTTTCTCCTTTGGTAGTGACCAAGACCAAGAAGAATGGCTGATGAAATAAAGAACATGGTGAGACAGCTGATGGCCAGATAGGGATTAGGGAGTCATGGGGCTCACTGCTTTTCCTCTCTCTTCCCCATTTAGCTGATATGAGAATTTAGGAGTCTGCGGGAGCCCAGTTCCCCAAATTGATTTGAAATTTCTGTTGATGAAACAATAGAGATTTTATTAGAGGGTGGAAGAAAGTCACATTAACATTGATTTTACCAGGCCGTGGGATCATTCAGTGTTATTAATGTAAATTATGGTATATGAGGAGGCAGGAGATACAGGAGAGAATTCCTTTCCTGATACTCATATTTCCTTTCCATTCATGTTATTTTAGGATGAATACTCCAGCATGGCGTCACTTGATCAGTGACTCTCCCTTGCCTGCCCCTGTACTCCCCGAGGCTCAGTTCTTGGGGATTTATGAAAGTTTCCTCAAACAGACCGGACCCTCTACCTCTGAGTGAGTATTGGGATTTCTTCACTTCTTTATCTGTATGTATATTGGGGAGGGTGCATGTCCAAGTTTGTGCAGGGCTTTGGGTGTAGACAATATGGTTACCACATTTCTAAAAAGATAAACACATAACAATATATTCTCTGCAGTCATTGTAAGGAAGAACTACATTCTCTCTCACTCTGGGCATTTTCTGACCAACAACCAGCTCCAACCATTCCTCCTCACGTTAACATTCTCTTGCAATACAAATACACTGATTTTACCAGGCCGTGGGATCATTCAGTGTTATTAATGTAAATTATGGTATATGAGGAGGCAGGAGATACAGGAGAGAATTCCTTTCCTGATACTCATATTTCCTTTCCATTCATGTTATTTTAGGATGAATACTCCAGCATGGCGTCACTTGATCAGTAATCCTTTAGCTCCTCTACTGTTCACAGCATTCCTTAAACCCACAGTTCATAAATTGCTTTGGTTATTGGTAAAATACTCTTATTAGGAACTCATTGGGATATTGTCTGTCATTTTACACAGAGGAACAGAATAATAAACAGACTGTGTATTCCAACCCTAAATCGATAGACTCCTCCCAGTACCCTACCCATTCCTAACGTTTTGTTGTTTCCATTTAATTTAGGATGAAGGCTCCATCAAGGGCCAGACCAAGGGTCCACACCAAATTGGCAGCTATGTTTTGGCCCCTAACCTACTTTGTCTTCCCAAATCCAGCCTCCTCACCTTTTAAAAAGGTAGATCCATCCTTGATCAGGTAATTCTGGCAATGAGCATACTCCTTGCCCTAGGTTAGAGTACTTTGGGGGCTGCAGGGTTTCAGGTACATGTATGGAACAGGGCCCCCATCTTTCTGAAAATGTGGATGCAGCACTGTTCAAAAAACTCTTCCTTCGCCAGGGGTGTGTGTCCTGCCTGGACCCCGGCAAAGTCTGGGAATGCCCACATCTGGAGCTTGGGACCCATTTTTCTAGTTTATGATGCTCTCAAGAGTGAGAAAAGAAGGGAATTAGGAACAGAAAATGCAGCAGTCACATGTTTAGTGTGATCTCAACTTTGCTCTCTGTATTTCACTGAGACTGTAGGGTAGGCAGGGGGTGAGGAACAGCTCTACTAAGAGGACAATGTACTTACAAAGGTATTTCTACAGTGAAATACAGTTTGGGGAAGGGGCAACTGAGAGCTCCTCCAAAGATCTCAATCACTTGTAAAGAGATTATTCCCTAAAATCCTTTGCCCATGAGTAAAGGAACACTCCATCCCTGATTCAATGGAGTTTATTTTCTCCTTTGGTAGTGACCAAGACCAAGAAGAATGGCTGATGAAATAAAGAACATGGTGAGACAGCTGATGGCCATATAGGGATTAGGGAGTCATGGGGCTCACTGCTTTTCCTCTCTCTTCCCCATTTAGCTGATATGAGAATTTAGGAGTCTGCGGGAGCCCAGTTCCCCAAATTGATTAGAAATTTCTGTTGATGAAACAATAGAGATTTTATTAGAGGGTGGAAGAAAGTCACATTAACATTGATTTTACCAGGCCGTGGGATCATTCAGTGTTATTAATGTAAATTATGGTATATGAGGAGGCAGGAGATACAGGAGAGAATTCCTTTCCTGATACTCATATTTCCTTTCCATTCATGTTATTTTAGGATGAATACTCCAGCATGGCGTCACTTGATCAGTGACTCTCCCTTGCCTGCCCCTGTACTCCCCGAGGCTCAGTTCTTGGGGATTTATGAAAGTTTCCTCAAACAGACCGAACCCTCTACCTCTGAGTGAGTATTGGGATTTCTTCACTTCTTTATCTGTATGTATATTGGGGAGGGTGCATGTCCAAGTTTGTGCAGGGCTTTGGGTGTAGACAATATGGTTACCACATTTCTAAAAAGATAAACACATAACAATATATTCTCTGCAGTCATTGTAAGGAAGAACTACATTCTCTCTCACTCTGGGCATTTTCTGACCAACAACCAGCTCCAACCATTCCTCCTCACGTTAACATTCTCTTGCAATACAAATACACTGATTTTACCAGGCCGTGGGATCATTCAGTGTTATTAATGTAAATTATGGTATATGAGGAGGCAGGAGATACAGGAGAGAATTCCTTTCCTGATACTCATATTTCCTTTCCATTCATGTTATTTTAGGATGAATACTCCAGCATGGCGTCACTTGATCAGTAATCCTTTAGCTCCTCTACTGTTCACAGCATTCCTTAAACCCACAGTTCATAAATTGCTTTGGTTATTGGTAAAATACTCTTATTAGGAACTCATTGGGATATTGTCTGTCATTTTACACAGAGGAACAGAATAATAAACAGACTGTGTATTCCAACCCTAAATCGATAGACTCCTCCCAGTACCCTACCCATTCCTAACGTTTTGTTGTTTCCATTTAATTTAGGATGAAGGCTCCATCAAGGGCCAGACCAAGGGTCCACACCAAATTGGCAGCTATGTTTTGGCCCCTAACCTACTTTGTCTTCCCAAATCCAGCCTCCTCACCTTTTAAAAAGGTAGATCCATCCTTGATCAGGTAATTCTGGCAATGAGCATACTCCTTGCCCTAGGTTAGAGTACTTTGGGGGCTGCAGGGTTTCAGGTACATGTATGGAACAGGGCCCCCATCTTTCTGAAAATGTGGATGCAGCACTGTTCAAAAAACTCTTCCTTCGCCAGGGGTGTGTGTCCTGCCTGGACCCCGGCAAAGTCTGGGAATGCCCACATCTGGAGCTTGGGACCCATTTTTCTAGTTTATGATGCTCTCAAGAGTGAGAAAAGAAGGGAATTAGGAACAGAAAATGCAGCAGTCACATGTTTAGTGTGATCTCAACTTTGCTCTCTGTATTTCACTGAGACTGTAGGGTAGGCAGGGGGTGAGGAACAGCTCTACTAAGAGGACAACGTACTTACAAAGGTATTTCTACAGTGAAATACAGTTTGGGGAAGGGGCAACTGAGAGCTCCTCCAAAGATCTCAATCACTTGTAAAGAGATTATTCTCTAAAATCCTTTGCCCGTGAGTAAAGGAACACTCCATCCCTGATTCAATGGAGTTTATTTTCTCCTTTGGTAGTGACCAAGACCAAGAAGAATGGCTGATGAAATAAAGAACATGGTGAGACAGCTGATGGCCAGATAGGGATTAGGGAGTCATGGGGCTCACTGCTTTTCCTCTCTCTTCCCCATTTAGCTGATATGAGAATTTAGGAGTCTGCGGGAGCCCAGTTCCCCAAATTGATTTGAAATTTCTGTTGATGAAACAATAGAGATTTTATTAGAGGGTGGAAGAAAGTCACATTAACATTGATTTTACCAGGCCGTGGGATCATTCAGTGTTATTAATGTAAATTATGGTATATGAGGAGGCAGGAGATACAGGAGAGAATTCCTTTCCTGATACTCATATTTCCTTTCCATTCATGTTATTTTAGGATGAATACTCCAGCATGGCGTCACTTGATCAGTGACTCTCCCTTGCCTGCCCCTGTACTCCCCGAGGCTCAGTTCTTGGGGATTTATGAAAGTTTCCTCAAACAGACCGGACCCTCTACCTCTGAGTGAGTATTGGGATTTCTTCACTTCTTTATCTGTATGTATATTGGGGAGGGTGCATGTCCAAGTTTGTGCAGGGCTTTGGGTGTAGACAATATGGTTACCACATTTCTAAAAAGATAAACACATAACAATATATTCTCTGCAGTCATTGTAAGGAAGAACTACATTCTCTCTCACTCTGGGCATTTTCTGACCAACAACCAGCTCCAACCATTCCTCCTCACGTTAACATTCTCTTGCAATACAAATACACGGATTTTACCAGGCCGTGGGATCATTCAGTGTTATTAATGTAAATTATGGTATATGAGGAGGCAGGAGATACAGGAGAGAATTCCTTTCCTGATACTCATATTTCCTTTCCATTCATGTTATTTTAGGATGAATACTCCAGCATGGCGTCACTTGATCAGTAATCCTTTAGCTCCTCTACTGTTCACAGCATTCCTTAAACCCACAGTTCATAAATTGCTTTGGTTATTGGTAAAATACTCTTATTAGGAACTCATTGGGATATTGTCTGTCATTTTACACAGAGGAACAGAATAATAAACAGACTGTGTATTCCAACCCTAAATCGATAGACTCCTCCCAGTACCCTACCCATTCCTAACGTTTTGTTGTTTCCATTTAATTTAGGATGAAGGCTCCATCAAGGGCCAGACCAAGGGTCCACACCAAATTGGCAGCTATGTTTTGGCCCCTAACCTACTTTTTCTTGCCGAATGAAGCCTCCTCACCTTTTAAAAAGGTAGATCCATCCTTGATCAGGTAATTCTGGCAATGAGCATACTCCTTGCCCTAGGTTAGAGTACTTTGGGGGCTGCAGGGTTTCAGGTACATGTATGGAACAGGGCCCCCATCTTTCTGAAAATGTGGATGCAGCACTGTTCAAAAAACTCTTCCTTCGCCAGGGGTGTGTGTCCTGCCTGGACCCCGGCAAAGTCTGGGAATGCCCACATCTGGAGCTTGGGACCCATTTTTCTAGTTTATGATGCTCTCAAGAGTGAGAAAAGAAGGGAATTAGGAACAGAAAATGCAGCAGTCACATGTTTAGTGTGATCTCAACTTTGCTCTCTGTATTTCACTGAGACTGTAGGGTAGGCAGGGGGTGAGGAACAGCTCTACTAAGAGGACAATGTACTTACAAAGGTATTTCTACAGTGAAATACAGTTTGGGGAAGGGGCAACTGAGAGCTCCTCCAAAGATCTCAATCACTTGTAAAGAGATTATTCCCTAAAATCCTTTGCCCGTGAGTAAAGGAACACTCCATCCCTGATTCAATGGAGTTTATTTTCTCCTTTGGTAGTGACCAAGACCAAGAAGAATGGCTGATGAAATAAAGAACATGGTGAGACAGCTGATGGCCATATAGGGATTAGGGAGTCATGGGGCTCACTGCTTTTCCTCTCTCTTCCCCATTTAGCTGATATGAGAATTTAGGAGTCTGCGGGAGCCCAGTTCCCCAAATTGATTAGAAATTTCTGTTGATGAAACAATAGAGATTTTATTAGAGGGTGGAAGAAAGTCACATTAACATTGATTTTACCAGGCCGTGGGATCATTCAGTGTTATTAATGTAAATTATGGTATATGAGGAGGCAGGAGATACAGGAGAGAATTCCTTTCCTGATACTCATATTTCCTTTCCATTCATGTTATTTTAGGATGAATACTCCAGCATGGCGTCACTTGATCAGTGACTCTCCCTTGCCTGCCCCTGTACTCCCCGAGGCTCAGTTCTTGGGGATTTATGAAAGTTTCCTCAAACAGACCGAACCCTCTACCTCTGAGTGAGTATTGGGATTTCTTCACTTCTTTATCTGTATGTATATTGGGGAGGGTGCATGTCCAAGTTTGTGCAGGGCTTTGGGTGTAGACAATATGGTTACCACATTTCTAAAAAGATAAACACATAACAATATATTCTCTGCAGTCATTGTAAGGAAGAACTACATTCTCTCTCACTCTGGGCATTTTCTGACCAACAACCAGCTCCAACCATTCCTCCTCACGTTAACATTCTCTTGCAATACAAATACACTGATTTTACCAGGCCGTGGGATCATTCAGTGTTATTAATGTAAATTATGGTATATGAGGAGGCAGGAGATACAGGAGAGAATTCCTTTCCTGATACTCATATTTCCTTTCCATTCATGTTATTTTAGGATGAATACTCCAGCATGGCGTCACTTGATCAGTAATCCTTTAGCTCCTCTACTGTTCACAGCATTCCTTAAACCCACAGTTCATAAATTGCTTTGGTTATTGGTAAAATACTCTTATTAGGAACTCATTGGGATATTGTCTGTCATTTTACACAGAGGAACAGAATAATAAACAGACTGTGTATTCCAACCCTAAATCGATAGACTCCTCCCAGTACCCTACCCATTCCTAACGTTTTGTTGTTTCCATTTAATTTAGGATGAAGGCTCCATCAAGGGCCAGACCAAGGGTCCACACCAAATTGGCAGCTATGTTTTGGCCCCTAACCTACTTTGTCTTCCCAAATCCAGCCTCCTCACCTTTTAAAAAGGTAGATCCATCCTTGATCAGGTAATTCTGGCAATGAGCATACTCCTTGCCCTAGGTTAGAGTACTTTGGGGGCTGCAGGGTTTCAGGTACATGTATGGAACAGGGCCCCCATCTTTCTGAAAATGTGGATGCAGCACTGTTCAAAAAACTCTTCCTTCGCCAGGGGTGTGTGTCCTGCCTGGACCCCGGCAAAGTCTGGGAATGCCCACATCTGGAGCTTGGGACCCATTTTTCTAGTTTATGATGCTCTCAAGAGTGAGAAAAGAAGGGAATTAGGAACAGAAAATGCAGCAGTCACATGTTTAGTGTGATCTCAACTTTGCTCTCTGTATTTCACTGAGACTGTAGGGTAGGCAGGGGGTGAGGAACAGCTCTACTAAGAGGACAACGTACTTACAAAGGTATTTCTACAGTGAAATACAGTTTGGGGAAGGGGCAACTGAGAGCTCCTCCAAAGATCTCAATCACTTGTAAAGAGATTATTCTCTAAAATCCTTTGCCCGTGAGTAAAGGAACACTCCATCCCTGATTCAATGGAGTTTATTTTCTCCTTTGGTAGTGACCAAGACCAAGAAGAATGGCTGATGAAATAAAGAACATGGTGAGACAGCTGATGGCCATATAGGGATTAGGGAGTCATGGGGCTCACTGCTTTTCCTCTCTCTTCCCCATTTAGCTGATATGAGAATTTAGGAGTCTGCGGGAGCCCAGTTCCCCAAATTGATTTGAAATTTCTGTTGATGAAACAATAGAGATTTTATTAGAGGGTGGAAGAAAGTCACATTAACATTGATTTTACCAGGCCGTGGGATCATTCAGTGTTATTAATGTAAATTATGGTATATGAGGAGGCAGGAGATACAGGAGAGAATTCCTTTCCTGATACTCATATTTCCTTTCCATTCATGTTATTTTAGGATGAATACTCCAGCATGGCGTCACTTGATCAGTGACTCTCCCTTGCCTGCCCCTGTACTCCCCGAGGCTCAGTTCTTGGGGATTTATGAAAGTTTCCTCAAACAGACCGGACCCTCTACCTCTGAGTGAGTATTGGGATTTCTTCACTTCTTTATCTGTATGTATATTGGGGAGGGTGCATGTCCAAGTTTGTGCAGGGCTTTGGGTGTAGACAATATGGTTACCACATTTCTAAAAAGATAAACACATAACAATATATTCTCTGCAGTCATTGTAAGGAAGAACTACATTCTCTCTCACTCTGGGCATTTTCTGACCAACAACCAGCTCCAACCATTCCTCCTCACGTTAACATTCTCTTGCAATACAAATACACTGATTTTACCAGGCCGTGGGATCATTCAGTGTTATTAATGTAAATTATGGTATATGAGGAGGCAGGAGATACAGGAGAGAATTCCTTTCCTGATACTCATATTTCCTTTCCATTCATGTTATTTTAGGATGAATACTCCAGCATGGCGTCACTTGATCAGTAATCCTTTAGCTCCTCTACTGTTCACAGCATTCCTTAAACCCACAGTTCATAAATTGCTTTGGTTATTGGTAAAATACTCTTATTAGGAACTCATTGGGATATTGTCTGTCATTTTACACAGAGGAACAGAATAATAAACAGACTGTGTATTCCAACCCTAAATCGATAGACTCCTCCCAGTACCCTACCCATTCCTAACATGTTGTTGTTTCCATTTAATTTAGGATGAAGGCTCCATCAAGGGCCAGACCAAGGGTCCACACCAAATTGGCAGCTATGTTTTGGCCCCTAACCTACTTTGTCTTCCCAAATCCAGCCTCCTCACCTTTTAAAAAGGTAGATCCATCCTTGATCAGGTAATTCTGGCAATGAGCATACTCCTTGCCCTAGGTTAGAGTACTTTGGGGGCTGCAGGGTTTCAGGTACATGTATGGAACAGGGCCCCCATCTTTCTGAAAATGTGGATGCAGCACTGTTCAAAAAACTCTTCCTTCGCCAGGGGTGTGTGTCCTGCCTGGACCCCGGCAAAGTCTGGGAATGCCCACATCTGGAGCTTGGGACCCATTTTTCTAGTTTATGATGCGCTCAAGAGTGAGAAAAGAAGGGAATTAGGAACAGAAAATGCAGCAGTCACATGTTTAGTGTGATCTCAACTTTGCTCTCTGTATTTCACTGAGACTGTAGGGTAGGCAGGGGGTGAGGAACAGCTCTACTAAGATGACAACGTACTTACAAAGGTATTTCTACAGTGAAATACAGTTTGGGGAAGGGGCAACTGAGAGCTCCTCCAAAGATCTCAATCACTTGTAAAGAGATTATTCCCTAAAATCCTTTGCCCGTGAGTAAAGGAACACTCCATCCCTGATTCAATGGAGTTTATTTTCTCCTTTGGTAGTGACCAAGACCAAGAAGAATGGCTGATGAAATAAAGAACATGGTGAGACAGCTGATGGCCAGATAGGGATTAGGGAGTCATGGGGCTCACTGCTTTTCCTCTCTCTTCCCCATTTAGCTGATATGAGAATTTAGGAGTCTGCGGGAGCCCAGTTCCCCAAATTGATTTGAAATTTCTGTTGATGAAACAATAGAGATTTTATTAGAGGGTGGAAGAAAGTCACATTAACATTGATTTTACCAGGCCGTGGGATCATTCAGTGTTATTAATGTAAATTATGGTATATGAGGAGGCAGGAGATACAGGAGAGAATTCCTTTCCTGATACTCATATTTCCTTTCCATTCATGTTATTTTAGGATGAATACTCCAGCATGGCGTCACTTGATCAGTGACTCTCCCTTGCCTGCCCCTGTACTCCCCGAGGCTCAGTTCTTGGGGATTTATGAAAGTTTCCTCAAACAGACCGGACCCTCTACCTCTGAGTGAGTATTGGGATTTCTTCACTTCTTTATCTGTATGTATATTGGGGAGGGTGCATGTCCAAGTTTGTGCAGGGCTTTGGGTGTAGACAATATGGTTACCACATTTCTAAAAAGATAAACACATAACAATATATTCTCTGCAGTCATTGTAAGGAAGAACTACATTCTCTCTCACCCTGGGCATTTTCTGACCAACAACCAGCTCCAACCATTCCTCCTCACGTTAACATTCTCTTGCAATACAAATACACTGATTTTACCAGGCCGTGGGATCATTCAGTGTTATTAATGTAAATTATGGTATATGAGTAGGCAGGAGATACAGGAGAGAATTCCTTTCCTGATACTCATATTTCCTTTCCATTCATGTTATTTTAGGATGAATACTCCAGCATGGCGTCACTTGATCAGTAATCCTTTAGCTCCTCTACTGTTCACAGCATTCCTTAAACCCACAGTTCATAAATTGCTTTGGTTATTTGTAAAATACTCTTATTAGGAACTCATTGGGATATTGTCTGTCATTTTACACAGAGGAACAGAATAATAAACAGACTGTGTATTCCAACCCTAAATCGATAGACTCCTCCCAGTACCCTACCCATTCCTAACGTTTTGTTGTTTCCATTTAATTTAGGATGAAGGCTCCATCAAGGGCCAGACCAAGGGTCCACACCAAATTGGCAGCTATGTTTTGGCCCCTAACCTACTTTGTCTTCCCAAATCCAGCCTCCTCACCTTTTAAAAAGGTAGATCCATCCTTGATCAGGTAATTCTGGCAATGAGCATACTCCTTGCCCTAGGTTAGAGTACTTTGGGGACTGCAGGGTTTCAGGTACATGTATGGAACAGGGCCCCCATCTTTCTGAAAATGTGGATGCAGCACTGTTCAAAAAACTCTTCCTTCGCCAGGGGTTTGTGTCCTGCCTGGACCCCGGCAAAGTCTGGGAATGCCCACATCTGGAGCTTGGGACCCATTTTTCTAGTTTATGATGCTCTCAAGAGTGAGAAAAGAAGGGAATTAGGAACAGAAAATGCAGCAGTCACATGTTTAGTGTGATCTCAACTTTGCTCTCTGTATTTCACTGGGACTGTAGGGTAGGCAGGGGGTGAGGAACAGCTCTACTAAGAGGACAACGTACTTACAAAGGTATTTCTACAATGTAGTTTGGGGAAGGGGCAACTGAGAGCTCCTCCAAAGATCTCAATCACTTGTAAAGAGATTATTCCCTAAAATCCTTTGCCTGTGAGTAATGGAACACTCCATCCCTGATTCAATGGAGTTTATTTTCTCCTTTGGTAGTGACCAAGACCAAGAAGAATGGCTGATGAAATAAAGAACATGGTGAGACAGGTGATGGCCATATAGGGATTAGGGAGTCATGGGGCTCACTGCTTTTCCTCTCTCTTCCCCATTTAGCTGATATGAGAATTTAGGAGTCTGCGGGAGCCCAGTTCCCCAAATTGATTTGAAATTTCTGTTGATGAAACAATAGAGATTTTATTAGAGGGTGGAAGAAAGTCACATTAACATTGATTTTACCAGGCCGTGGGATCATTCAGTGTTATTAATGTAAATTATGGTATATGAGGAGGCAGGAGATACAGGAGAGAATTCCTTTCCTGATACTCATATTTCCTTTCCATTCATGTTATTTTAGGATGAATATTCCAGCATGGCGTCACTTGATCAGTAATCCTTTAGCTCCTCTACTGTTCACAGCATTCCTTAAACCCACAGTTCATAAATTGCTTTGGTTATTGGTAAAATACTCTTATTAGGAACTCATTGGGATATTGTCTGTCATTTTACACAGAGGAACAGAATAATAAACAGACTGTGTATTCCAACCCTAAATCGATAGACTCCTCCCAGTACCCTACCCATTCCTAACATTTTGTTGTTTCCATTTAATTTAGGATGAAGGCTCCATCAAGGGCCAGACCAAGGGTCCACACCAAATTGGCAGCTATGTTTTGGCCCCTAACCTACTTTTTCTTGCTGAATGAAGCCTCCTCACCTTTTAAAAAGGTAGATCCATCCTTGATCAGGTAATTCTGGCAATGAGCATACTCCTTGCCCTAGGTTAGAGTACTTTGGGGGCTGCAGGGTTTCAGGTACATGTATGGAACAGGGCCCCCATCTTTCTGAAAATGTGGATGCAGCACTGTTCAAAAAACTCTTCCTTCGCCAAGGGTGTGTGTCCTGCCTGGACCCCGGCAAAGTCTGGGAATGCCCACATCTGGAGCTTGGGACCCATTTTTCTAGTTTATGATGCTCTCAAGAGTGAGAAAAGAAGGGAATTAGGAACAGAAAATGCAGCAGTCACATGTTTAGTGTGATCTCAACTTTGCTCTCTGTATTTCACTGGGACTGTAGGGTAGGCAGGGGGTGAGGAACAGCTCTACTAAGAGGACAACGTACTTACAAAGGTATTTCTACAGTGAAATACAGTTTGGGGAAGGGGCAACTGAGAGCTCCTCCAAAGATCTCAATCACTTGTAAAGAGATTATTCTCTAAAATCCTTTGCCCGTGAGTAATGGAACACTCCATCCCTGATTCAATGGAGTTTATTTTCTCCTTTGGTAGTGACCAAGACCAAGAAGAATGGCTGATGAAATAAAGAACATGGTGAGACAGCTGATGGCCATATAGGGATTAGGGAGTCATGGGGCTCACTGCTTTTCCTCTCTCTTCCCCATTTAGCTGATATGAGAATTTAGGAGTCTGCGGGAGCCCAGTTCCCCAAATTGATTTGAAATTTCTGTTGATGAAACAATAGAGATTTTATTAGAGGGTGGAAGAAAGTCACATTAACATTGATTTTACCAGGCCGTGGGATCATTCAGTGTTATTAATGTAAATTATGGTATATGAGGAGGCAGGAGATACAGGAGAGAATTCCTTTCCTGATACTCATATTTCCTTTCCATTCATGTTATTTTAGGATGAATACTCCAGCATGGCGTCACTTGATCAGTGACTCTCCCTTGCCTGCCCCTGTACTCCCCGAGGCTCAGTCCTTTGGGATTTATGAAAGTTTCCTCAAACAGACCGGACCCTCTACCTCTGAGTGAGTATTGGGATTTCTTCACTTCTTTATCTGTATGTATATTGGGGAGGGTGCATGTCCAAGTTTGTGCAGGGCTTTGGGTGTAGACAATATGGTTACCACATTTCTAAAAAGATAAACACATAACAATATATTCTCTGCAGTCATTGTAAGGAAGAACTACATTCTCTCTCACCCTGGGCATTTTCTGACCAACAACCAGCTCCAACCATTCCTCCTCACGTTAACATTCTCTTGCAATACAAATACACCGATTTTACCAGGCCGAGGGATCATTCCGTGTTATTAATGTAAATTATGGTATATGAGGAGGCAAGAGATACAGGAGAAAATTCCTTTCCTGATACTCATATTTCCTTTCCATTCATGTTATTTTAGGATGAATACTCCAGCATGACGTCACTTGATCAGTGACTCTCCCTTGCCTGCCCCTGTACTCCCCGAGGCTCAGTTCTTGGGGATTTATGAAAGTTTCCTCAAACAGACCGAACCCTCTACCTCTGAGTGAGTATTGGGATTTCTTCACTTCTTTATCTGTATGTATATTGGGGAGGGTGCATGTCCAAGTTTGTGCAGGGCTTTGGGTGTAGACAATATGGTTACCACATTTCTAAAAAGATAAACACATAACAATATATTCTCTGCAGTCATTGTAAGGAAGAACTACATTCTCTCTCACCCTGGGCATTTTCTGACCAACAACCAGCTCCAACCATTTCTCCTCACGTTAACATTCTCTTGCAATACAAATACACTGATTTTACCAGGCCGTGGGATCATTCAGTGTTATTAATGTAAATTATGGTATATGAGGAGGCAAGAGATACAGGAGAAAATTCCTTTCCTGATACTCATATTTCCTTTCCATTCATGTTATTTTAGGATGAATACTCCAGCATGGCGTCACTTGATCAGTGACTCTCCCTTGCCTGCCCCTGTACTCCCCGAGGCTCAGTCCTTGGGGATTTATGAAAGTTTCCTCAAACAGACCGGACCCTCTACCCCTGAGTGAGTATTGGGATTTCTTCACTTCTTTATCTGTATGTATATTGGGGAGGGTGCATGTCCAAGTTTGTGCAGGGCTTTGGGTGTAGACAATATGGTTACCACATTTCTAAAAAGATAAACACATAACAATATATTCTCTGCAGTCCTTGTAAGGAAGAACTACATTCTCTCTCACTCTGGGCATTTTCTGACCAACAACCAGCTCCAACCATTCCTCCTCACGTTAACATTCTCTTGCAATACAAATACACTGATTTTACCAGGCCGTGGGATCATTCAGTGTTATTAATGTAAATTATGGTATATGAGGAGGCAGGAGATACAGGAGAGAATTCCTTTCCTGATACTCATATTTCCTTTCCATTCATGTTATTTTAGGATGAATACTCCAGCATGGCGTCACTTGATCAGTGACTCTCCCTTGCCTTCCCCTGTACTCCCCGAGGCTCAGTTCTTTGGGATTTATGAAAGTTTCCTCAAACAGACCGGACCCTCTACCTCTGCCCGGCCAACAGTCACTATAAGGTGTGCGCCGACCTCTGCACCACCACCTGTGCCAGGATCACCGACGCCAGGAAGTGCCCAGACACCTGCGCCGAAGGCTGCCAGTGCGATGATGGCTTCCTCTTTGATGGCCAGGGCTGTGTGGCTCTGCAGATCTGTGGGTGCTTCAAGAAAGGGATATATTACAAGGTACTTCCCCCTGCTAGGGTATTAAATCCTATCCGTTCGCTTCCTCCACGCCCTGCTCTCATCAGCCATGTTGGATCAGACCGTTGTCACTTGCCAATGGCAATACATGAATCTCTGTAGAAAGGCGAAAGGCACTAATGGTGCAAGGCTTGTGCCATGAACCATGTCCCTGCAAGGGCAGTGGAGTCTAGGGGTTGGAGCAGGGAGCTGGGAGTCAGGATTCCTCGGTTCTCTCCCCAGCCCTGGGAAGGCAGTCATGCTGTTATACTTAGAATATGAAAACCAGCAGGATCTTATTCAGGGAATAAGGCAATAGTAGGGGATGTAACATTACAGTAGTTGTGGGGGACCATCCAGAAAATATGTCATACGTAAGCTATCTGTCTCTCTGCAGTGGCAATTCTTAACATATCCCTGTTTGTATTCATAATATGGATGGTTCGGTTTCCCACATTCCCTTTTGTTTGTTCTAGGAACTGTGTTACCTCTTTACCTTTTAATAGGTGATTAGTGAATTCCTGCCATTCAATATCAAGATTGACAGAGAATTCAGCTAAATGAGTGCTCACAGTAAGATGAGATTTTTCTGGCTGTGGTAGATAGTAAGTGTGATTATTTACTAACATGGCCCCCTCCCCACAGGAGCTGCACCCCAATGGCTCTAACCGACATGTTCCCCCCCCCCCCCCCCCGCAAGAGTTGCTCACTAACAGCTCCAACCAACACAGCCCCGTCCCCCACAGGAGCCGCTCCCTAACGGCTCTAACCAGCGTGGCCCCCTCCCTCACAGGAACTACTCCCTAACGGCTCCAATCGACACAGCCCCCTCCCCCACACGAGCCACTCCCTAACGCTCTAACCAGCGCGGCCCCCTCCCCCACAGGAGCTGCTTCCTAACGGCTCCAACCGACGCAGCCCCCTCCCCCACACGAGCTACTTCCTAACACTCTAACCAGCGCGGCTCCCTCCCCCACAGGAGCTGCTCCTTAACGGCTCTAACGGCCAGGAGTGTGTGTCCTCCCTGGACCCCGGCAAGGTCTGGGAATGCCCACATCTGGAGCTTGGGACCCATTTTTCTAGTTTATGATGCTCTCAAGAGTGAGAAAAGAAGGGAATTAGGAACAGAAAATGCAGCAGTCACATGTTTAGTGTGATCTCAACTTTGCTCTCTGTATTTCACTGGGACTGTAGGGTAGGCAGGGGGTGAGGAACAGCTCTACTAAGAGGACAACGTACTTACAAAGGTATTTCTACAGTGTAGTTTGGGGAAGGGGCAACTGAGAGCTCCTCCAAAGATCTCAATCACTTGTAAAGAGATTATTCCCTAAAATCCTTTGCCCGTGAGTAATGGAACACTCCATCCCTGATTCAATGGAGTTTATTTTCTCCTTTGGTAGTGACCAAGACCAAGAAGAATGGCTGATGAAATAAAGCACATGGTGAGACAGCTGATGGCCATATAGGGATTAGGGAGTCATGGGGCTCACTGCTTTTCCTCTCTCTTCCCCATTTAGCTGATATGAGAATTTAGGAGTCTGCGGGAGCCCAGTTCCCCAAATTGATTTGAAATTTCTGTTGATGAAACAATAGAGATTTTATTAGAGGGTGGAAGAAAGTCACATTAACATTGATTTTACCAGGCCGTGGGATCATTCAGTGTTATTAATGTAAATTATGGTATATGAGGAGGCAGGAGATACAGGAGAGAATTCCTTTCCTGATACTCATATTTCCTTTCCATTCATGTTATTTTAGGATGAATACTCCAGCATGGCGTCACTTGATCAGTGACTCTCCCTTGCCTGCCCCTGTACGCCCCGAGGCTCAGTTCTTTGGGATTTATGAAAGTTTCCTCAAACAGACCGGACCCTCTACCCCTGAGTGAGTATTGGGATTTCTTCACTTCTTTATCTGTATGTATATTAGGGAGGGTGCATGTCCAAGTTTGTGCAGGGCTTTGGGTGTAGACAATATGGTTACCACATTTCTAAAAAGATAAACACATAACAATATATTCTCTGCAGTCATTGTAAGGAAGAACTACATTCTCTCTCACCCTGGGCATTTTCTGACCAACAACCAGCTCCAACCATTCCTCCTCACGTTAACATTCTCTTGCAATACAAATACACTGATTTTACCAGGCCGTGGGATCATTCAGTGTTATTAATGTAAATTATGGTATATGAGGAGGCAGGAGATACAGGAGAGAATTCCTTTCCTGATACTCATATTTCCTTTCCATTCATGTTATTTTAGGATGAATACTCCAGCATGGCGTCACTTGATCAGTGACTCTCCCTTGCCTGCCCCTGTACGCCCCGAGACTCAGTTCTTTGGGATTTATGAAAGTTTCCTCAAACAGACCGGACCCTCTACCCCTGAGTGAGTATTGGGATTTCTTCACTTCTTTATCTGTATGTATATTGGGGAGGGTGCATGTTCAAGTTTGTGCAGGGCTTTGGGTGTAGACAATATGGTTACCACATTTCTAAAAAGATAAACACATAACAATATATTCTCTGCAGTCATTGTAAGGAAGAACTACATTCTCTCTCACTCTGGGCATTTTCTGACCAACAACCAGCTCCAACCATTCCTCCTCACGTTAACATTCTCTTGCAATACAAATACACTGATTTTACCAGGCCGTGGGATCATTCAGTGTTATTAATGTAAATTATGGTATATGAGGAGGCAGGAGATACAGGAGAGAATTCCTTTCCTGATACTCATATTTCCTTTCCATTCATGTTATTTTAGGATGAATACTCCAGCATGGCGTCACTTGATCAGTAATCCTTTAGCTCCTCTACTGTTCACAGCATTCCTTAAACCCACAGTTCATAAATTGCTTTGGTTATTGGTAAAATACTCTTATTAGGAACTCATTGGGATATTGTCTGTCATTTTACACAGAGGAACAGAATAATAAACAGACTGTGTATTCCAACCCTAAATCGATAGACTCCTCCCAGTACCCTACCCATTCCTAACGTTTTGTTGTTTCCATTTAATTTAGGATGAAGGCTCCATCAAGGGCCAGACCAAGGGTCCACACCAAATTGGCAGCTATGTTTTGGCCCCTAACCTACTTTTTCTTGCCGAATGAAGCCTCCTCACCTTTTAAAAAGGTAGATCCATCCTTGATCAGGTAATTCTGGCAATGAGCATACTCCTTGCCCTAGGTTAGAGTACTTTGGGGGCTGCAGGGTTTCAGGTACATGTATGGAACAGGGCCCCCATCTTTCTGAAAATGTGGATGCAGCACTGTTCAAAAAACTCTTCCTTCGCCAGGGGTGTGTGTCCTGCCTGGACCCCGGCAAAGTCTGGGAATGCCCACATCTGGAGCTTGGGACCCATTTTTCTAGTTTATGATGCTCTCAAGAGTGAGAAAAGAAGGGAATTAGGAACAGAAAATGCAGCAGTCACATGTTTAGTGTGATCTCAACTTTGCTCTCTGTATTTCACTGGGACTGTAGGGTAGGCAGGGGGTGAGGAACAGCTCTACTAAGAGGACAACGTACTTACAAAGGTATTTCTACAGTGAAATACAGTTTGGGGAAGGGGCAACTGAGAGCTCCTCCAAAGATCTCAATCACTTGTAAAGAGATTATTCCCTAAAATCCTTTGCCCGTGAGTAATGGAACACTCCATCCCTGATTCAATGGAGTTTATTTTCTCCTTTGGTAGTGACCAAGACCAAGAAGAATGGCTGATGAAATAAAGAACACGGTGAGACAGCTGATGGCCATATAGGGATTAGGGAGTCATGGGGCTCACTGCTTTTCCTCTCTCTTCCCCATTTAGCTGATATGAGAATTTAGGAGTCTGCGGGAGCCCAGTTCCCCAAATTGATTTGAAATTTCTGTTGATGAAACAATAGAGATTTTATTAGAGGGTGGAAGAAAGTCACATTAACATTGATTTTACCAGGCCGTGGGATCATTCAGTGTTATTAATGTAAATTATGGTATATGAGGAGGCAGGAGATACAGGAGAGAATTCCTTTCCTGATACTCATATTGCCTTTCCATTCATGTTATTTTAGGATGAATACTCCAGCATGGCGTCACTTGATCAGTGACTCTCCCTTGCCTGCCCCTGTACTCCCCGAGGCTCAGTCCTTTGGGATTTATGAAAGTTTCCTCAAACAGACCGGACCCTCTACCCCTGAGTGAGTATTGGGATTTCTTCACTTCTTTATCTGTATGTATATTGGGGAGGGTGCATGTCCAAGTTTGTGCAGGGCTTTGGGTGTAGACAATATGGTTACCACATTTCTAAAAAGATAAACACATAACAATATATTCTCTGCAGTCATTGTAAGGAAGAACTACATTCTCTCTCACCCTGGGCATTTTCTGACCAACAACCAGCTCCAACCATTCCTCCTCACGTTAACATTCTCTTGCAATACAAATACACTGATTTTACCAGGCCGTGGGATCATTCAGTGTTATTAATGTAAATTATGGTATATGAGGAGGCAGGAGATACAGGAGAGAATTCCTTTCCTGATACTCATATTTCCTTTCCATTCATGTTATTTTAGGATGAATACTCCAGCATGGCGTCACTTGATCAGTGACTCTCCCTTGCCTGCCCCTGTACGCCCCGAGGCTCAGTTCTTTGGGATTTATGAAAGTTTCCTCAAACAGACCGGACCCTCTACCCCTGAGTGAGTATTGGGATTTCTTCACTTCTTTATCTGTATGTATATTGGGGAGGGTGCATGTCCAAGTTTGTGCAGGGCTTTGGGTGTAGACAATATGGTTACCACATTTCTAAAAAGATAAACACATAACAATATATTCTCTGCAGTCATTGTAAGGAAGAACTACATTCTCTCTCACCCTGGGCATTTTCTGACCAACAACCAGCTCCAACCATTCCTCCTCACGTTAACATTCTCTTGCAATACAAATACACTGATTTTACCAGGCCGTGGGATCATTCAGTGTTATTAATGTAAATTATGGTATATGAGGAGGCAGGAGATACAGGAGAGAATTCCTTTCCTGATACTCATATTTCCTTTCCATTCATGTTATTTTAGGATGAATACTCCAGCATGGCGTCACTTGATCAGTGACTCTCCCTTGCCTGCCCCTGTACGCCCCGAGACTCAGTTCTTTGGGATTTATGAAAGTTTCCTCAAACAGACCGGACCCTCTACCCCTGAGTGAGTATTGGGATTTCTTCACTTCTTTATCTGTATGTATATTGGGGAGGGTGCATGTCCAAGTTTGTGCAGGGCTTTGGGTGTAGACAATATGGTTACCACATTTCTAAAAAGATAAACACATAACAATATATTCTCTGCAGTCATTGTAAGGAAGAACTACATTCTCTCTCACTCTGGGCATTTTCTGACCAACAACCAGCTCCAACCATTCCTCCTCACGTTAACATTCTCTTGCAATACAAATACACTGATTTTACCAGGCCGTGGGATCATTCAGTGTTATTAATGTAAATTATGGTATATGAGGAGGCAGGAGATACAGGAGAGAATTCCTTTCCTGATACTCATATTTCCTTTCCATTCATGTTATTTTAGGATGAATACTCCAGCATGGCGTCACTTGATCAGTAATCCTTTAGCTCCTCTACTGTTCACAGCATTCCTTAAACCCACAGTTCATAAATTGCTTTGGTTATTGGTAAAATACTCTTATTAGGAACTCATTGGGATATTGTCTGTCATTTTACACAGAGGAACAGAATAATAAACAGACTGTGTATTCCAACCCTAAATCGATAGACTCCTCTCAGTACCCTACCCATTCCTAACGTTTTGTTGTTTCCATTTAATTTAGGATGAAGGCTCCATCAAGGGCCAGACCAAGGGTCCACACCAAATTGGCAGCTATGTTTTGGCCCCTAACCTACTTTTTCTTGCCGAATGAAGCCTCCTCACCTTTTAAAAAGGTAGATCCATCCTTGATCAGGTAATTCTGGCAATGAGCATACTCCTTGCCCTAGGTTAGAGTACTTTGGGGGCTGCAGGGTTTCAGGTACATGTATGGAACAGGGCCCCCATCTTTCTGAAAATGTGGATGCAGCACTGTTCAAAAAACTCTTCCTTCGCCAGGGGTGTGTGTCCTGCCTGGACCCCGGCAAAGTCTGGGAATGCCCACATCTGGAGCTTGGGACCCATTTTTCTAGTTTATGATGCTCTCAAGAGTGAGAAAAGAAGGGAATTAGGAACAGAAAATGCAGCAGTCACATGTTTAGTGTGATCTCAACTTTGCTCTCTGTATTTCACTGGGACTGTAGGGTAGGCAGGGGGTGAGGAACAGCTCTACTAAGAGGACAACGTACTTACAAAGGTATTTCTACAGTGAAATACAGTTTGGGGAAGGGGCAACTGAGAGCTCCTCCAAAGATCTCAATCACTTGTAAAGAGATTATTCCCTAAAATCCTTTGCCCGTGAGTAATGGAACACTCCATCCCTGATTCAATGGAGTTTATTTTCTCCTTTGGTAGTGACCAAGACCAAGAAGAATGGCTGATGAAATAAAGCACATGGTGAGACAGCTGATGGCCATATAGGGATTAGGGAGTCATGGGGCTCACTGCTTTTCCTCTCTCTTCCCCATTTAGCTGATATGAGAATTTAGGAGTCTGCGGGAGCCCAGTTCCCCAAATTGATTTGAAATTTCTGTTGATGAAACAATAGAGATTTTATTAGAGGGTGGAAGAAAGTCACATTAACATTGATTTTACCAGGCCGTGGGATCATTCAGTGTTATTAATGTAAATTATGGTATATGAGGAGGCAGGAGATACAGGAGAGAATTCCTTTCCTGATACTCATATTTCCTTTCCATTCATGTTATTTTAGGATGAATACTCCAGCATGGCGTCACTTGATCAGTGACTCTCCCTTGCCTGCCCCTGTACGCCCCGAGGCTCAGTTCTTTGGGATTTATGAAAGTTTCCTCAAACAGACCGGACCCTCTACCCCTGAGTGAGTATTGGGATTTCTTCACTTCTTTATCTGTATGTATATTAGGGAGGGTGCATGTCCAAGTTTGTGCAGGGCTTTGGGTGTAGACAATATGGTTACCACATTTCTAAAAAGATAAACACATAACAATATATTCTCTGCAGTCATTGTAAGGAAGAACTACATTCTCTCTCACCCTGGGCATTTTCTGACCAACAACCAGCTCCAACCATTCCTCCTCACGTTAACATTCTCTTGCAATACAAATACACTGATTTTACCAGGCCGTGGGATCATTCAGTGTTATTAATGTAAATTATGGTATATGAGGAGGCAGGAGATACAGGAGAGAATTCCTTTCCTGATACTCATATTTCCTTTCCATTCATGTTATTTTAGGATGAATACTCCAGCATGGCGTCACTTGATCAGTGACTCTCCCTTGCCTGCCCCTGTACTCCCCGAGGCTCAGTTCTTTGGGATTTATGAAAGTTTCCTCAAACAGACCGGACCCTCTACCTCTGCCCGGCCAACAGTCACTAAAAGGTGTGCGCCGACCTCTGCACCACCACCTGTGCCAGGATCACCGACGCCAGGAAGTGCCCAGACACCTGCGCCGAAGGCTGCCAGTGCGATGATGGCTTCCTCTTTGATGGCCAGGGCTGTGTGGCTCTGCAGATCTGTGGGTGCTTCAAGAAAGGGATATATTACAAGGTACTTCCCCCTGCTAGGGTATTAAATCCTATCCGTTCGCTTCCTCCACGCCCTGCTCTCATCAGCCATGTTGGATCAGACCGTTGTCACTTGCCAATGGCAATACATGAATCTCTGTAGAAAGGCGAAAGGCACTAATGGTGCAAGGCTTGTGCCATGAACCATGTCCCTGCAAGGGCAGTGGAGTCTAGGGGTTGGAGCAGGGAGCTGGGAGTCAGGATTCCTCGGTTCTCTCCCCAGCCCTGGGAAGGCAGTCATGCTGTTATACTTAGAATATGAAAACCAGCAGGATCTTATTCAGGGAATAAGGCAATAGTAGGGGATGTAACATTACAGTAGTTGTGGGGGACCATCCAGAAAATATGTCATACGTAAGCTATCTGTCTCTCTGCAGTGGCAATTCTTAACATATCCCTGTTTGTATTCATAATATGGATGGTTCGGTTTCCCACATTCCCTTTTGTTTGTTCTAGGAACTGTGTTACCTCTTTACCTTTTAATAGGTGATTAGTGAATTCCTGCCATTCAATATCAAGATTGACAGAGAATTCAGCTAAATGAGTGCTCACAGTAAGATGAGATTTTTCTGGCTGTGGTAGATAGTAAGTGTGATTATTTACTAACATGGCCCCCTCCCCACAGGAGCTGCACCCCAATGGCTCTAACCGACATGTTCCCCCCCCCCCCCGCAAGAGTTGCTCACTAACAGCTCCAACCAACACAGCCCCGTCCCCCACAGGAGCCGCTCCCTAACGGCTCTAACCAGCGTGGCCCCCTCCCTCACAGGAACTACTCCCTAACGGCTCCAATCGACACAGCCCCCTCCCCCACACGAGCCACTCCCTAACGCTCTAACCAGCGCGGCCCCCTCCCCCACAGGAGCTGCTTCCTAACGGCTCCAACCGACGCAGCCCCCTCCCCCACACGAGCTACTTCCTAACACTCTAACCAGCGCGGCTCCCTCCCCCACAGGAGCTGCTCCTTAACGGCTCTAACGGCCAGGAGTGTGTGTCCTCCCTGGACCCCGGCAAGGTCTGGGAATGCCCACATCTGGAGCTTGGGACCCATTTTTCTAGTTTATGATGCTCTCAAGAGTGAGAAAAGAAGGGAATTAGGAACAGAAAATGCAGCAGTCACATGTTTAGTGTGATCTCAACTTTGCTCTCTGTATTTCACTGGGACTGTAGGGTAGGCAGGGGGTGAGGAACAGCTCTACTAAGAGGACAACGTACTTACAAAGGTATTTCTACAGTGTAGTTTGGGGAAGGGGCAACTGAGAGCTCCTCCAAAGATCTCAATCACTTGTAAAGAGATTATTCCCTAAAATCCTTTGCCCGTGAGTAATGGAACACTCCGTCCCTGATTCAATGGAGTTTATTTTCTCCTTTGGTAGTGACCAAGACCAAGAAGAATGGCTGATGAAATAAAGCACATGGTGAGACAGCTGATGGCCATATAGGGATTTGGGAGTCATGGGGCTCACTGCTTTTCCTCTCTCTTCCCCATTTAGCTGATATGAGAATTTAGGAGTCTGCGGGAGCCCAGTTCCCCAAATTGATTTGAAATTTCTGTTGATGAAACAATAGAGATTTTATTAGAGGGTGGAAGAAAGTCACATTAACATTGATTTTACCAGGCCGTGGGATCATTCAGTGTTATTAATGTAAATTATGGTATATGAGGAGGCAGGAGATACAGGAGAGAATTCCTTTCCTGATACTCATATTTCCTTTCCATTCATGTTATTTTAGGATGAATACTCCAGCATGGCGTCACTTGATCAGTGACTCTCCCTTGCCTGCCCCTGTACGCCCCGAGGCTCAGTTCTTTGGGATTTATGAAAGTTTCCTCAAACAGACCGGACCCTCTACCCCTGAGTGAGTATTGGGATTTCTTCACTTCTTTATCTGTATGTATATTAGGGAGGGTGCATGTCCAAGTTTGTGCAGGGCTTTGGGTGTAGACAATATGGTTACCACATTTCTAAAAAGATAAACACATAACAATATATTCTCTGCAGTCATTGTAAGGAAGAACTACATTCTCTCTCACCCTGGGCATTTTCTGACCAACAACCAGCTCCAACCATTCCTCCTCACGTTAACATTCTCTTGCAATACAAATACACTGATTTTACCAGGCCGTGGGATCATTCAGTGTTATTAATGTAAATTATGGTATATGAGGAGGCAGGAGATACAGGAGAGAATTCCTTTCCTGATACTCATATTTCCTTTCCATTCATGTTATTTTAGGATGAATACTCCAGCATGGCGTCACTTGATCAGTGACTCTCCCTTGCCTGCCCCTGTACTCCCCGAGGCTCAGTTCTTTGGGATTTATGAAAGTTTCCTCAAACAGACCGGACCCTCTACCTCTGCCCGGCCAACAGTCACTATAAGGTGTGCGCCGACCTCTGCACCACCACCTGTGCCAGGATCACCGACGCCAGGAAGTGCCCAGACACCTGCGCCGAAGGCTGCCAGTGCGATGATGGCTTCCTCTTTGATGGCCAGGGCTGTGTGGCTCTGCAGATCTGTGGGTGCTTCAAGAAAGGGATATATTACAAGGTACTTCCCCCTGCTAGGGTATTAAATCCTATCCGTTCGCTTCCTCCACGCCCTGCTCTCATCAGCCATGTTGGATCAGACCGTTGTCACTTGCCAATGGCAATACATGAATCTCTGTAGAAAGGCGAAAGGCACTAATGGTGCAAGGCTTGTGCCATGAACCATGTCCCTGCAAGGGCAGTGGAGTCTAGGGGTTGGAGCAGGGAGCTGGGAGTCAGGATTCCTCAGTTCTCTCCCCAGCCCTGGGAAGGCAGTCATGCTGTTATACTTAGAATATGAAAACCAGCAGGATCTTATTCAGGGAATAAGGCAATAGTAGGGGATGTAACATTACAGTAGTTGTGGGGGACCATCCAGAAAATATGTCATACGTAAGCTATCTGTCTCTCTGCAGTGGCAATTCTTAACATATCCCTGTTTGTATTCATAATATGGATGGTTCGGTTTCCCACATTCCCTTTTGTTTGTTCTAGGAACTGTGTTACCTCTTTACCTTTTAATAGGTGATTAGTGAATTCCTGCCATTCAATATCAAGATTGACAGAGAATTCAGCTAAATCAGTGCTCACAGTAAGATGAGATTTTTCTGGCTGTGGTAGATAGTAAGTGTGATTATTTACTAACATGGCCCCCTCCCCACAGGAGCTGCACCCCAATGGCTCTAACCGACATGTTTCCCCCCCCCCCCGCAAGAGTTGCTCACTAACAGCTCCAACCAACACAGCCCCATCCCCCACAGGGAGCCGCTCCCTAACGGCTCTAACCAGCGTGGCCCTCTCCCCCACAGGAACTGCTCCCTAACGGCTCCAATCGACACAGCCCCCTCCCCCACACGAGCCACTCCCTAACGCTCTAACCAGCGTGGCCCCCTCCCCCACAGGAGCTGCTTCCTAACGGCTCCAACCGACGCAGCCCCCTCCCCCACACGAGCTACTTCCTAACACTCTAACCAGCGCGGCTCCCTCCCCCACAGGAGCTGCTCCTTAACGGCTCTAACGGCCAGGAGTGTGTGTCCTACCTTGACCCCGGCAAGGTCTGGGAATGCCCACATCTGGAGCTTGGGACCCATTTTTCTAGTTTATGATGCTCTCAAGAGTGAGAAAAGAAGGGAATTAGGAACAGAAAATGCAGCAGTCACATGTTTAGTGTGATCTCAACTTTGCTCTCTGTATTTCACTGGGACTGTAGGGTAGGCAGGGGGTGAGGAACAGCTCTACTAAGAGGACAACGTACTTACAAAGGTATTTCTACAGTGTAGTTTGGGGAAGGGGCAACTGAGAGCTCCTCCAAAGATCTCAATCACTTGTAAAGAGATTATTCCCTAAAATCCTTTGCCCGTGAGTAATGGAACACTCCGTCCCTGATTCAATGGAGTTTATTTTCTCCTTTGGTAGTGACCAAGACCAAGAAGAATGGCTGATGAAATAAAGCACATGGTGAGACAGCTGATGGCCATATAGGGATTAGGGAGTCATGGGGCTCACTGCTTTTCCTCTCTCTTCCCCATTTAGCTGATATGAGAATTTAGGAGTCTGCGGGAGCCCAGTTCCCCAAATTGATTTGAAATTTCTGTTGATGAAACAATAGAGATTTTATTAGAGGGTGGAAGAAAGTCACATTAACATTGATTTTACCAGGCCGTGGGATCATTCAGTGTTATTAATGTAAATTATGGTATATGAGGAGGCAGGAGATACAGGAGAGAATTCCTTTCCTGATACTCATATTTCCTTTCCATTCATGTTATTTTAGGATGAATACTCCAGCATGGCGTCACTTGATCAGTGACTCTCCCTTGCCTGCCCCTGTACGCCCCGAGGCTCAGTTCTTTGGGATTTATGAAAGTTTCCTCAAACAGACCGGACCCTCTACCCCTGAGTGAGTATTGGGATTTCTTCACTTCTTTATCTGTATGTATATTGGGGAGGGTGCATGTCCAAGTTTGTGCAGGGCTTTGGGTGTAGACAATATGGTTACCACATTTCTAAAAAGATAAACACATAACAATATATTCTCTGCAGTCATTGTAAGGAAGAACTACATTCTCTCTCACCCTGGGCATTTTCTGACCAACAACCAGCTCCAACCATTCCTCCTCACGTTAACATTCTCTTGCAATACAAATACACTGATTTTACCAGGCCGTGGGATCATTCAGTGTTATTAATGTAAATTATGGTATATGAGGAGGCAGGAGATACAGGAGAGAATTCCTTTCCTGATACTCATATTTCCTTTCCATTCATGTTATTTTAGGATGAATACTCCAGCATGGCGTCACTTGATCAGTGACTCTCCCTTGCCTGCCCCTGTACTCCCCGAGGCTCAGTTCTTTGGGATTTATGAAAGTTTCCTCAAACAGACCGGACCCTCTACCCCTGAGTGAGTATTGGGATTTCTTCACTTCTTTATCTGTATGTACATTGGGGAGGGTGCATGTCCAAGTTTGTGCAGGGCTTTGGGTGTAGACAATATGGTTACCACATTTCTAAAAAGATAAACACATAACAATATATTCTCTGCAGTCATTGTAAGGAAGAACTACATTCTCTCTCACCCTGGGCATTTTCTGACCAACAACCAGCTCCAACCATTCCTCCTCACGTTAACATTCTCTTGCAATACAAATACACTGATTTTACCAGGCCGTGGGATCATTCAGTGTTATTAATGTAAATTATGGTATATGAGGAGGCAGGAGATACAGGAGAGAATTCCTTTCCTGATACTCATATTTCCTTTCCATTCATGTTATTTTAGGATGAATACTCCAGCATGGCGTCACTTGATCAGTGACTCTCCCTTGCCTGCCCCTGTACTCCCCAAGGCTCAGTTCTTTGGGATTTATGAAAGTTTCCTCAAACAGACCGGACCCTCTACCTCTGCCCGGCCAACAGTCACTATAAGGTGTGCGCCGACCTCTGCACCACCACCTGTGCCAGGATCACCGACGCCAGGAAGTGCCCAGACACCTGCGCCGAAGGCTGCCAGTGCGATGATGGCTTCCTCTTTGATGGCCAGGGCTGTGTGGCTCTGCAGATCTGTGGGTGCTTCAAGAAAGGGATATATTACAAGGTACTTCCCCCTGCTAGGGTATTAAATCCTATCCGTTCGCTTCCTCCACGCCCTGCTCTCATCAGCCATGTTGGATCAGACCGTTGTCACTTGCCAATGGCAATACATGAATCTCTGTAGAAAGGCGAAAGGCACTAATGGTGCAAGGCTTGTGCCATGAACCATGTCCCTGCAAGGGCAGTGGAGTCTAGGGGTTGGAGCAGGGAGCTGGGAGTCAGGATTCCTCGGTTCTCTCCCCAGCCCTGGGAAGGCAGTCATGCTGTTATACTTAGAATATGAAAACCAGCAGGATCTTATTCAGGGAATAAGGCAATAGTAGGGGATGTAACATTACAGTAGTTGTGGGGGACCATCCAGAAAATATGTCATACGTAAGCTATCTGTCTCTCTGCAGTGGCAATTCTTAACATATCCCTGTTTGTATTCATAATATGGATGGTTCGGTTTCCCACATTCCCTTTTGTTTGTTCTAGGAACTGTGTTACCTCTTTACCTTTTAATAGGTGATTAGTGAATTCCTGCCATTCAATATCAAGATTGACAGAGAATTCAGCTAAATCAGTGCTCACAGTAAGATGAGATTTTTCTGGCTGTGGTAGATAGTAAGTGTGATTATTTACTAACATGGCCCCCTCCCCACAGGAGCTGCACCCCAATGGCTCTAACCGACATGTTTCCCCCCCCCCCCCCACAAGAGTTGCTCACTAACAGCTCCAACCAACACAGCCCCATCCCCCACAGGGAGCCGCTCCCTAACGGCTCTAACCAGCGTGGCCCTCTCCCCCACAGGAACTGCTCCCTAACGGCTCCAACCGACGCAGCGCCCTCCCCCACACGAGCTACTTCCTAACACTCTAACCAGCGCGGCTCCCTCCCCCACAGGAGCTGCTCCTTAACGGCTCTAACGGCCAGGAGTGTGTGTCCTCCCTGGACCCCGGCAAGGTCTGGGAATGCCCACATCTGGAGCTTGGGACCCATTTTTCTAGTTTATGATGCTCTCAAGAGTGAGAAAAGAAGGGAATTAGGAACAGAAAATGCAGCAGTCACATGTTTAGTGTGATCTCAACTTTGCTCTCTGTATTTCACTGGGACTGTAGGGTAGGCAGGGGGTGAGGAACAGCTCTACTAAGAGGACAACGTACTTACAAAGGTATTTCTACAGTGTAGTTTGGGGAAGGGGCAACTGAGAGCTCCTCCAAAGATCTCAATCACTTGTAAAGAGATTATTCCCTAAAATCCTTTGCCCGTGAGTAATGGAACACTCCATCCCTGCTTCAATGGAGTTTATTTTCTCCTTTGGTAGTGACCAAGACCAAGAAGAATGGCTGATGAAATAAAGCACATGGTGAGACAGCTGATGGCCATATAGGGATTAGGGAGTCATGGGGCTCACTGCTTTTCCTCTCTCTTCCCCATTTAGCTGATATGAGAATTTAGGAGTCTGCGGGAGCCCAGTTCCCCAAATTGATTTGAAATTTCTGTTGATGAAACAATAGAGATTTTATTAGAGGGTGGAAGAAAGTCACATTAACATTGATTTTACCAGGCCGTGGGATCATTCAGTGTTATTAATGTAAATTATGGTATATGAGGAGGCAGGAGATACAGGAGAGAATTCCTTTCCTGATACTCATATTTCCTTTCCATTCATGTTATTTTAGGATGAATACTCCAGCATGGTGTCACTTGATCAGTGACTCTCCCTTGCCTGCCCCTGTACTCCCCGAGGCTCAGTCCTTTGGGATTTATGAAACTTTCCTCAAACAGACCGGACCCTCTACCCCTGAGTGAGTATTGGGATTTCTTCACTTCTTTATCTGTATGTATACTGGGGAGGGTGCATGTCCCAAGTTTGTGCAGGGCTTTGGGTGTAGACAATATGGTTACCACATTTCTAAAAAGATAAACACATAACAATATATTCTCTGCAGTCATTGTAAGGAA
Source organism: Emys orbicularis (assembly GCF_028017835.1). Lineage (NCBI taxonomy): Eukaryota > Metazoa > Chordata > Testudines > Emydidae > Emys > Emys orbicularis. The sequence goes on from NC_088702.1 coordinate 15,140,805, forward strand.
GAACTACATTCTCTCACCCTGGGCATTTTCTGACCAACAACCAGCTCCAACCATTCCTCCTCACGTTAACATTCCCTTGCAATACAAATACACTGATTTTACCAGGCCGTGGTATCATTCAGTGTTATTAATGTAAATTATGGTATATGAGGAGGCAGGAGATACAGGAGAGAATTCCTTTCCTGATACTCATATTTCCTTTCCATTCATGTTATTTTAGGATGAATACTCCAGCATGGCGTCACTTGATCAGTGACTCTCCCTTGCCTGCCCCTGTACGCCCCGAGGCTCAGTTCTTGGGGATTTATGAAAGTTTCCTCAAACAGACCGGACCCTCTACCCCTGAGTGAGTATTGGTATTTCTTCACTTCTTTATCTGTATGTATATTGGGGAGGGTGCATGTCCAAGTTTGTGCAGGGCTTTGGGTGTAGACAATATGGTTACCACATTTCTAAAAAGATAAACACATAACAATATATTCTCTGCAGTCATTGTAAGGAAGAACTAGATTCTCTCTCACCCTGGGCATTTTCTGACCAACAACCAGCTCCAACCATTCCTCCGCACGTTAACATTCTCTTGCAATGCAAATACTCCTTTCCCCCAATCCTGACTTCACCCTGCTTCTATCTAGTTAGTGATTGTCATATTCTCCCCTATCACTGCACTTCAGTGGAAGGGGAAAGTCTTAACATATTTGCAGAGTGATTCAAAGACTCAGGGTATGTTTACACTACCTGTCGGATCAGCGGGCAGTGATCGATTTATCACGTCTAGTCTAGACGCAATAAATCTACCCCCTAGCGCTCTCCCATCGACTCCTGTACTCCGCCACAAGCGCAGGCAGAGTCAACAGTGGAGCGGCAGCAGCCGACTCACCGCAGTGAAGACATGCGGTGAGTAGGTCTAAGTACGTTGACTTCAGCTACATTAGTCACGTAGCTGAAGTTGCGTAACTTAGATCGATCCCCCCCAGTGTAGACTAAGCCTCAGTTACTGCTTTGGCAAAGGAGTTTACTACTATTTAATTTAGAACAGACCCTCTTCCATTCAGTGAGTACAGGAGATCTACTGTGCAGGTACATCTTTCTTTTGTGCGGGGAGGGGTCAGTAAAGGCTCAGGGTAAAGCATGGAATATGGAGATATACCTATCTCATAGAACTGGAAGGGACCCTGAAAGGTCATCGAGTCCAGTCCCCTGCCTTCACTAGCAGGACCAAGTACCGATTTTGCCCCAGATCCCTAAGTGGCCCCCCTCAATGATTGAACTCACAACCCTGGGTTTAGCAGGCCAATGCTCAAACCACTGAGCTATCCCTCCCCCCTGATCTTCACCAAGCATTCTCAAAACTATGATACCCGCACGAGGAAATAAGGAAACAAATCAACAGAGTCGGACGTGTACCCAGAAGCCTCCTGCTGCAAGACAAGCCCAAGAAAGAAACCAACAGAACTCCAGTGGCCATCACCTACAGTCCTCAGCTTAAACCTCTCCAACGCATCATCAGTGATCTACAACCCATCCTGGACAATGATCCCTCGCTTTCACAGACCTTGGAAGGCAGCCCAGTCCTCGCCCACAGACAACCCACCAACATTAAGCATATTCTCACCAGCAACAAAGCTCAATGCCATCTCTGCCCACATATTTACACCAGCGACACCATCACAGGACCTAACCAGATCAGTTACAACATCACCGGTTCATTCACCTGCACGTCCACCGATGTTATATACGCCATCACGTGCCAGCAGTGCCCCTCTGCTATGTACATCGGCCAAACTGGACAGTCCCTACATAAAAGGATAAATGGACAGAAGTCAGATATTAGCAATGGCAATATACAAAAACCTGGAGGAGTACAAACAGCAAACAGGAAAACATCAAAAAAGAGCTCTCCAACCTGGAGACTTTCATAAATAACCAACCCTCCACACAAACGGACTTTACTAAAAGAAGACAGGAGATCTACATTACACACTTCACCTCTGTACAAAGGAAAAAGGACTGTAAGCTGTCTAAAATCCTACCTGCCACATGGGGCCATGATAGAATAGTGGTACCCCTAACTCACCCAGCAATATCGTCAATTTATCCAGCTCCACACTTAACTCAGCAGAAGCGACTGTCCTATCTCGGGGACTCTCTTTTTGCCTCACCACCCCCACAAACATGAGACAGTTCTGCGGTGATCTGGAAGCCCTCTAGTCTATAAGGTGCCACAGGACCCTTTGTTGCTTTTCATACCAGAGGTTCCCAACATGCTTTACAAACCAACTCCCCAACAGTCTGAATCACTATTGATCCCAGTTGCTATGGACCTGCATTCATTCCACAAGTGGAACTCCCTTGGATGGCAGTTGATGTTTTGCATGCAGAATCATAGAATATCAGGGTTGGACGGGACCTCAGGAGGTCATCTAGACCAACCCCCTCCTCAAAGCAGGACCAATGCTCAAACTACTGAGCTATCCCTCCCCCGTCATGCTATGGAGATCCACACTGCACATCAGAGTGGGAAATATTGCTGAGTCTGTGCAGAATGAGAGACAAAGCACTGGCATAAGTTCGCATTTATTGTTTGATGGCTATTGCAGTATCAAACTTGGGCCTCATTTGGTTAGTCAATGTACCCAATTATTGTAATGGTAATGGTTTTATTGTATTCCCAATTATTATGATTGTAATTGTTTGCATTTCTGTTTATATTATATCTGGTGTTAGGTCAATTGTAATGATTTTAGTTATACTCACCTGGTTATAATTGTTTGAGATGTAAGATTTTGATAAATAGCCTTTCAAATAAAAGCTCTGGGTTTTGCATCTTTTACTCCTGAGTGGTGCAGATTCATGCAAGCAGGCTGTGATGCGGTGTTCATCCCCAAACAAGGCCTGAAGGGGTAAGTTATGCCAATTTACCTATAGGCTGCACATGGAGGAAAGCCAGGAAATGTTAAGGCCTAATTGGCCTAATCTTCATCTCCAGGCCTTGTGTGGGGTGGAAACCCCATCGCACAGGCCCACAAGCGTAAGTACAATTCAGATCTGAGTAAGGGTTGCAGCACTAGATCCATAAAATATCAAGTCAGCCAGATCTCTCTCATCAACATCGAAATGTGTTTGGCCCAGATCCTCAAAGGTATTTAGGTACATAGGCTAATATATACAAAAGGGACTTAGGCATAGGATGATCAGTGTCACAACACCTAACTTTTAGGCCCCTAGGCAAAGCGATAGGCACCTTTGAATGCAATCCACAAAGCCAGCATGCTAGGAGCCACCTAAGCCATCCAGCGGGAGATGCAGACAATAGGGGCGTATCCTAAGTCCCACGCTTCTCTCAGAGTTCAGCACCTATCTCTGCTAGAGATCCATGAACTGAGGTAAGAAAGGCATTAGGCCACCTAAGCGGTGAATGGGCCTGATTTGACAGGTGTGCTCAGATGCCACCAACTGGATCAGGACTTTTAGATGAGTTTACACAAAACAGCTGGGGTGGGGGGGAGAAAGAGGGACAGAGAGCAGCTCTCTTATAACCTTTAGCCTAGTGGTTAGAGTACTCACCCAAGATGTGGAAGACAATCCCCCCCTGAGAGGAAGCAGGGATTTGAACAGGGATCTGCCACATCTGAGGTGAGAACCCTAATCACTATGGTATGGAATATCCTGATATGGGGCTCCCTCAGTCTCTTCTATTAAAGTTTTTCAACTTAAATTAAATGATTCTATATTAATTGGGCTAGACAAAGTTAAATGACACTATAGCTTAGTGATTAGAGCACTCACCTGAGCGATGTAGATCCCTGTTAAAATTCCTTCTCCTCATCAGGCAGAGGAGGGACTTGAACTGGGGGTCTCCCACATCCCATAACCACTAAGCTAAAGATTATAAAGGAAGGTTCCCTCCACCACCTGCAACTGTTGTGTTAACTCACCTAATGGGCCCAATCCAGTAAGCAGCCTCTGGGCATACCTACCTGATCCAGCCCAGCATGCAATTTAGGTGGACAAATGCCTGTCTTCCCTGGTTTGTGGATCAGTCTGGAGCATAGACAGGAGATGGCATCTGAGCGCCTGCAGTGAGGCAGCACAGCACATGCACACAGGCAGAAATGTAGGCACCTAGGGTACTCCCTCTGCACATGATTCGCCACTGAATTAGTTTAGGAACGTACAGGGGTAAGCAGCAGTCAAAGGGGAGTTTTGTGGATCTCAGTGGGGCTTAAAAATGGGACTTAGGCACTTAAGTACCTTTGTGGATCCCACCTCTAACTCCTGTCAAAGTTAGATTCAAGACTCACAATTTGTTAGACCACTCTGTTTATTAGCACAGCGCTCTGCTAATACATTCAGATAATGTGAGCACCATGCAAGACCCACACTACCTTATTTTATACAGATAAAAAGGGCGAGAACTTAACAAGAGGACAAAGAAAGCAGAACTGACAAGTTTACCTGAGGCTAGACATACATATTCAATTTCCTTACTAACTTTTACAGATCTGCAGCTAATCTTCCACCATTAGTTTAAGCGGACTCATTGTTTATGCCTTAATGTTCCTTTTCCTGACACCTGTATTTCAACATTCCTTATTTCTGCTTAAAGGTACATACAGCATTTCTTCAATCCATTCTATTTTTACAATATAATTCATTTTACTTTCACAATCCCTCCTTTTGGTCAAGCTATGCTATGACCAACAATTACTGGGTTCCACATATTAACCGTTCTTTATCTCTTTGTTCATCAACGATATTCAAAATCATCATATTGGCACTCTGTTTTGGGGCAGTCACCTGGGTGGCATACCTTACACAATTCTGGATACAACAGGAGATTAACTGAAAACATACAAAAATCATTAGGATTCCAAACAGGATAGTCAGGGCTCCCTGAAACAATCAGTTTCCTATACCAGAGAAATTGAACAGGTTACTTAGCCACTTCCATAAAGAACTCGGCTCTTCATGGGGAAGATATGTGATTTGTTTTAAGTGGCTAGCGCGATCTAGTACCTCATTGGTGTCATCAGGTAGAAACACACAACATTCTTTTCCAATGAGAGCACAGGTCCTTCCTTTGGCCACCAGCACTATGTCCAATGCTTGACGGTTTTGGAGGGCCATCTGTCGGATCGCCCCTGTTTCTTTGGCCAGGGCTCTTAAACTCTCTCTGGTTTCATTTGCCATTATTTCAACTACTGCTTGTAACCTCAGGAGCCTTTTTGCATGGTGTATTACTCCCCCAAGTGGGATAAGGGAACCGCCAGTGGCCTCTTCCCAGGTTAAGGGGCTTATGTTATTTACATACCATTGGGCATCTGGTAAGTCCCTTCTTCTTCGCCTGAAATTACAGAGGCGTTCTCGTGGGAAGGACCCTAGCACTCGGAATACTGGGAAGAGTCGGGCGGCATAACAGATACCTGACCAGTTAGCTGGTAACGCAGTATAAGCTTTGGTCCCACAAACCCAATGATGGCCTATTAAGGCCGGGAAGGGTCGGTTGCACCCATTTGTCACACAGGTGCCTGCAAAGAAGGAGTAATATCCTCCAAAGGGCACAGGGTAATTCTCCTTACGAGGAGTGGTGTTATTTGCATGGCATTGAAAGATTGTATTGTTTTCACTAAGGTTACTGTAGGGGGAACATGAGATTGATTTTTCTGTTTGATCCCAGGTCGAGAAAAAATTCATATGCCCATACCCGGCCCGCCACTCTTTAGTTTTGTTCGAATAATCCCATACACCATTGGCCACAATATGCCGAAGGCAACGGCTTTTTCCCAGATCCAACCCTGTCCCATTACATACCCAACACCAATGACCTTTTCCCTCCACCACACTTATCCATTTAGATACATTTATTCCCACTGCTTCCCAAGTGTCATTGCTGTTCCATGTTTTGTTAAACGGACGAGGTCCTCCAGTGAGATCTGGGGAATTGAGTGGGATTGCCAGGACAGGAACACCAGCTTGAGAGTGGGCTGGGATGTGGCTGCAGACCCGGCAATTAGAAATATTAAGGGTCTGAGCTATCCACACTTGCTGCTGGATAAAAGAATTGTCATTGTGGACTTCCCGGACCTTAAGACACCAGCAGCCAAGGAACAGGCGCCACCAGAGGCGCATGTTGGAGGCAAGGCCCTGCTAGTTCTGACAACCTCAACTGAGGGAACCGCAGTCACGGTTTTACATCCACCAGGGAGCAGGCGCTAGGCTCGCTACTGCTTCTTCTTGCGCCTTGCTTTAGGTCGTCGTCTGCTTCTGGCAACCCTTACGAGAGTGTAGATTGTAAGGTATTGCAGGCTGTTCCTCTACGTCTTCTTCTTTAGTCAAAATTGACTCTGCGTGGTTCTGAGGTGATGATTGGTTTGCTGGGGATGGTGCCTTCTTACACTGCGAAGCATGTATCCACGCTGCGATGCCAGATAGTTTAACAGCCGTCTGGGTAGTAAGCAGTACCTGATGAGGACCCTTCTACCAGGGCTCCAAGGCGTGTTTTCGATGATAGTGCCGTTCGTAGATCCAATCACCTGGCTCGAGGTCGTGGCAAGCGTCAGAGGTGGGTTCCGTTGGCCAGGCAGCTCAACCCTGTGAATGGAAGTGACTTACGGCTTGCATTAATCCCTTGCAATATTGAAGGAGCGTACTGTGAGTCGAGTTCAAGTCTGGGACTGGAGTAATGGTAGCCATAGCTCGCATAGGGCGTCCCATCACAATTTCAAAGGGACTCAATTTATGCCTTTGGGATGGAGTGGATTGCATTTCCATAAGGGCCAGAGGTAAAGCCGCTGGCCAACTTAACCCTGTAGAGTCACAAATTTTAGCAAGCTTATTCTTAAGGACACCATTTCGTCTTTCAACTACACCTGCGCTCTGTGGGTGGTAGGGACAGTGCAACAGGTGTGTGATATGTAATACACGATCCAGGTGTTGAACAAGTTGTCCAGTAAAATGTGTACCCCGATCACTGGACAGAGTGGCAGGAATTCCCTTGGCAGGCATAATATGATTTAATAAACATTTGGCAACAGACAGTGAGTCAGCCTTTCGACAAGGAAAGGCTTTGATCCAACCAGAAAATAAGCATACCATAACCAAAATAAATGCATATTGTTGACACTTAGGCATTTGTACAAAATTAAGTTGCCAATGCAAGAATGGTACTTGGGGCAGGCCCCGGAACCCCTGAGCCACTTTTACAGGTTTACCAATATTGTGGCTTTGGCAAGTGGTACAGGCGGCACAGTGACGGGTTGCAAAAGAGCTGAAATGGGGGGCCCACCATCCTGCCTTAGTTACAGCACAGACCATCCCCTCCTTTCCGACATGTGAAACACCGTGTAGCAGGGCGGCCAGTGACGGGTAGAGTGAAAAGGGGGCCACAAAGGCGCCAGCAGGCGAATGCCAAAGGGAATCAGGATGTAGAGAGCAACTGGGCAACCCAGGAATCTTTTTCGGCTTCTGGGTCAGAGTCTTGGAGCAGGGTGAGGTTAGTGAGGGACGGCGATGGTATAGAAACAGAAAGGGAACCTAGGAATGCATCTGGAGAAGGTTCTATGGCAGCAGCATGTTTAGCAGAGGCGTCAGCAAATGCGTTACCCTTAGCAACATCAGTATCCGCCATCGAGTGGCCAAGGCACTTAACAATAGCTAGGGCAGACGGAAGTAAAACTGCATACAGGAGAGCAGCGATGTAGGGGCCATTTTTGATAGGGGTACCGGGGGAGGTAAGGAAACCCCGAGCTTGCCAGAGGGTGCCAAAGTCATGTACAACCCCAAAAGCGTAGCGGGAGTCAGTGTAAATGGTGGCGGAGCATCCCTCCGCCAAAAAGCAGGCACAGGTGAGGGCAACTAATTCAGCAACTTGCGCTGAGGTTACAGAAAGTAAAGGCGCAGCTTCTAGAGTTTCAGAGAGTGACACTACAGTGTATCCTGCAAGGAGACGACCTTGGTTGTCTCGAAAACAGGAACCATCAGTAAACAAAACAAGGTCAGAGTTAGGGAGAGGGACATCAGAAAGGTCAGAGCGCGGGACGATGACAGCAGAGACAGTTGCAAGGCAGTCATCGGGATCACCGTCATCAGACAAAGGAAGGAGAGTGGCAGGGTTTAACTGAGAACAATGCTTTATGGTGATATACGAAGCCGACAGCAGTAAAAGTTCATACCTGGTAAGGCGGGCGGTGGAGAGGTGGCCTGTGTTATGTTGTAGCAGGAGGGTTTCACAGAGTGAGGTACCATGAGGGTAAGAGGAGAGCGGAGGACAAGGGATTTGGACATTTCGACAAGGTACACTGCGGCAGCCACAGCATGCAGGCAGGGGGGTAAGCCTTGGGCAACAGGGTCCAAAGTGGCAGAGAAATAAGCCACTGGGCGTTTTTTGTCTCCGTGCATCTGAGTGAGGACTCCCAGTGCACACCCAGATTGCTCGTGGCAGAAAAGGGTGAAGGGCTTAGAATAGTCAGGCAGCCCTAAGGCGGGGGCAGAAGCCAAACCCTGTTTGAGGGAAACAAAGGCAGAGTTGGCCTCAGGGGGCCACGGCATGGGGTCAGGGACAGAGACTCGAGTGAGGTCCTGGAGAGGTTTTGCAAGGGAGGCATATTGGGGAATCCATTGCCTGCAAAATCCAGCCATGCCCCAAAACTTTCGGCCCTGGTGTGGGGAGCGGGGTCGGGGAAAGCTGAGGATAGCTTGGACGCGGGCGGGAGAAAGTGTACGGGAACCCTGGGAGAGGAGAAAGCCAAGGTATGTGACGGAGGCCTGACAGAGCTGTAGCTTAGAGTGAGAAGCCTTGTGACCCTTCTTTGCTAGGGCAGTAAGGAGCACTAAAGAATCAGTTTCTGAGGCAGACAACGAAGGGGAACAGAGGAGTAGATCATCTACATATTGGACTAGTGTGGACCTGGACGGAAAAACAAGGTCAGCAAGGTCTCGGGTTAATGCTTGGGAAAAGTAAGATGGGCTTTCAGTATACCCCTGAGGGAGCATGGTCCATGTGTACTGTTGCCCCTTGTAAAAAAAGGCAAAAAGATACTGGGAGTCAGGGTGAACCGGGACAGAAAAGAAAGCAGAGCACAAATCAACAACAGTAAAATGAGTTGCACCTGGTAGGATAGAAGCCAGAATTGTTGCTGGGTTAGGGACAACAGGAAAGGCGGGTATAACAATGCGGTTAATGGCTCGAAGATCCTGAACAAACGGCCACGATTTACCATCAAACTGGGAGGATAGGGGTGTTACAGGGGCTGGAGTAGGGGACAATAATGCCTTGTTCCCACAGGGCGGTCATGACCCGAGCAATGCCAGCCTCTGCTTTGGGGTTTAAAGGGTATTGAGACAGGGGTTTAGAGGAGTCAACAATAATGCAGACGGGGTCAGTATTTAAGCGGCCCACTTCAGATGGGTGGGTTGGCCACAGAAAAGATGGGACCTGCGAAATTAGGTGTTCAAGGGACGGGATGAATGGGTAACAGGGAACTGGAGTGGAAAGGGAAGTTTCAGACAGCAGGGAGGCCACAGAATGGCTCAGAGAGGACTGGGGTATTTATAAGTAGACACCATCTGGGGAACAATAGATGGTACAGCCAAGTTTACATAACAGATCCCGACCCAAAAGGTTTACCGGAGTGGAATCAGAGAGAAGGAATGCATGATCCGCGGAAAGGGGACCAACTTGGACCGGTAGAGATTTTGAGGAGAATTACTCCTGATGCAGACCAGTGTAAATGAAGGGGCAAGGAATGTGGCTGCCTGTGCTCCTCCTGCAGGATTCAGTGTTTCTTAGACACTGTTTCCCTTTGATCTTTACTACTGTTTTCTCACAGCCCTGTGGCCTCTAAGATTGTAGCACTTCTCATTAAGTCTAAGAGTGTTCTTTGTTTCTTAAGGACGTTCTTACTTTTCCTAACGCAAGAACAAAATACTTAGCTTCTCCATCTCAAAGAATATTCCCAATACAGGTGAATTTACACACATCACATGCTTTTAACTTGGATAGTTACATTATACTCATTTTACAAGGTGGGCCCTTAGGGACAGAGAAGTCAAGTGACAGGACTAGCATCACAGTGGGATTGCGTAGGAGTACCTTACCTCTTTCTGCTGGGTACAGTTGCTACCTCAGTCTCCCACTTGTTCCCAGCTTGTCTGGCAGGAAGGGCAGTTTTGTGCTCTAGGCATACTGGAGAAAGTCAGGCTACACAGACTTCCACATAGGAAAATACCTGGGGGGTGCGTAAAGCCCACTCTAGAGCTTCATTCTCTGCTGTCTCAAAGAGGGTGGTCTATGAAAACCCAGTCTTTTTATTAATGGACCCCACCTGCCCCACTGCCAATCTCCCTCTGACCTGAATTAACCCCTTCCCTGCTCTCTACTTGTATAAAGCTTCTACTCACCATTAGAGGGAGTAAGGGCTAGATCTAGAATTAGAACTCAGGAATTCCTGCTTCCATGTTCAGAGCAGCATCTTGCACTGCTCTCAGCATCAGAAAAATGAGGTGCATTGTCAGGCTTTACAAAAAACCACTCCTGTATTGCATTCGCACAACTCCACCACAGCAAAATGTTGTTGCATTCAAATTTTGTGGTGCAATAGACATTGCTCATGTGCTGTTTTTTTGAGTGTAAAAAGTAATCAAAATAAAAATAAAGTATATAATAAAATACAGAAGAGAATATCTGGATTATTAAACAAGAAAATTGGCTTTAAACATACAGCAGCTTGGGTTCCTGCACCTCCTCTAGGAGCCAGCCCAAACTGTGTTTCTGCCTTCAGTGTCAGAGTGGGGAGGCATATTTCTATATTCAGATATACCCATAGCATTTGTGTACACAAACTGTACCTGGAACTTGGTTCCTCTCTCTAATTGGCATAACCTTCCTGTAGGGGTACCTATTATATAATGAACTGGTATAAAATAGGATTATTGGTTAATATGTATGGCCCATAGATTTAAAGTCAGCTCCCTGAAAGGCAGTGAAACCATCTAATTTGGTCTCTTGGCCCTGTAAGAATTCAGTCAGCTGCCTTGCAGAACTGTTGAGGGGGATACAGAAGAAGGATACAAACAACTGCAGCAGGAGTCGCAGTATAAAGAGCACTATAGTAATCAAGCTAAAATTGTCCTAGTTAATGTATGACATATGTCCGATTCCCGCACAAACTAATTATTTCACCTCTTTTGAGGAGCTGAGGCAACAAAATGATAGAGTACTGCTTGCTGCTTGAGTCCAAACATGCTCATGGTGATAGAGAGCAAGCTGTCAGGAAGGGTCCTTCTTTGCAAACTGACGTAATGGGTTAGACCCCAGCTTACTGGAAGGTGAAAGAAAGTTACAGCACATGAATGGCCATTTTAATCCCTTTTCTCAAGACTGTAAATGCTAACTTGGACTGATCGGAGAAAATAACCATCCAAAAAATGAAGCGGAGTCATGACACGCCGAGGTGGCATTCCATCTTCTCAGAAAGGGCCCAGACTAGGGTGTCCAGTCTGTGAAAGAAATTTACTGAAACATCTCTCACGGTGAGATTTTATCTGTACTCAATTGTATTACTGTATTAGGCTTAGATTTGCGTGTTTTATTTTATTTCGCTTGGCAATTCACTTTGTTCTGTCTGTTACTACTTGGAACCACTTAAATCCTACTTTCTGTATTTAATAAAATCACCTTTTACTTATTAATTAACCCAGAGTATGTAGTAATACCTGGGGGGGGGGGGGCAAACAGCTGTGCATATCTCTCTATCAGTGTTATAGAGGGCGAACAATTTATGAGTTTGCCCTTTATAAGCCTTATACAGGGTAAAATGGATTTATTTGGGGTTTAGACCCCATTGGGAGTTGGGCATCTGAGTGCTAAAGACAGGAACACCTCTGTAAACTGCTTTCAGTTAACTCTGCAGCTTTGTGGCACGTGGTTCAGACCCTGGGTCTGTATTGGAGCAGACGGGAGTGTCTGGCTCAGCAAGACAGGGTGCTGGAGTCCTGAGCTGGCAGGGAAGGCAGGGGCAGAAGTAGTCTTGGCACATCATTTGGCAGTTTCCAAGGGGGTTTCTGTGATCCAACCCATCACAGCTGTAGCTCTCATTTTCTACCACCACAGAGAAGTTTGCCAGCCCAGCTTCACTACTACAGACTCTGGCCAAGCTGTAAGTGCAAGTGCCCTGGAAATCAAAGGCCCGTCCGTCAAAGGTCAGATAGTGAGGGTCACCAGATGCTACACATTTGCCAAAGCATGTGGCGTGGCAGCCTAGGATTCCATTCTCCACCCTGCACTGCACATTGGCTCCGCAGGAGGCCTCCTGGCACTCAACGACCCCGCTGTGTTTGCACCGGCACCGTTCCTGGCAGGAGGCGCTGGGGTAGAACTCCTCTCCCTTCCTGTAGTACCTGCCCTGGTGCACACAGACATACTGCACGACGGGGACACACCAGTCTCTGCTCAGGAGGAACCCGGCGTCACAGAAACAACCTTCGGCACAGGGGGCGTCACAGCCATCAGGCCCCTAAAGGCTGTGGCAGGTGGCAGGGCAGCCGCTCCCACAGAGCTCGTAGTGTGAGTTACTGGGGCAGCTGGCACCTGCAGGAGAAGATCAGAGGGAACGTGCAGATGGGGGTGAGAGAAAGCTTCTTAAATTAAGGCACCACCGGAAGAGAAGGTGCAGGTATCACTTACAATAGTGTTGTTCGGGGGAATTGGGAGCCAAAACTCCTGGGTTCTAGTCATGGTTCAGGGAGGGACGTGGGGTCTACTGGGTTAGAGCAGGCAGGGCTGGGAGCCAGGATCTAGCCAATCAGAGCTGGAGGGCTTGCAATCAGGTTTCCTGGGTTGTACTGCCAGCTCTGGGAAGGGATTAGGATCTAGTTGCTTAGTCACAGAAGGGCTGGGAGTCAGGACTCTGGGGTTTTCTTTCTGACTCTTGGAGGGACATTTGGTCTAGTGGTTAGAGCTGCAGACAAGGGGACGTGTTCCAAGTTGAAACCCAAATTCTGGAGTGGGCAGCTGTGTATGGTTTAGTGATGGAGGACTTCGATGGCCAGGGCTGCGTGGCGCTGCAGAGCTGTGGGTGCTTCAAGAAGTGGATATATTACAAGGTACCGCCCCCTGCTGGGGGTATTAACTCCTATAAGTTCACTTCCTCCACACCCTGCTCTCATCAGCCATGTTGACTCAGACCATTGTCAATTGCCAATGGCAATATAGTAACTCCTCACTTCAAGTTATCCCAGTTAATGTTGTTTCATTGTTACGTTGCTGATCAATTAGGGAACATGCTCGTTTCAAGTTGTACAATGCTCCCGTATAACCTTTGGCAGCCACCTGCTTTGTCCACTGCTTGCAGGAAGAGCAGCTCGTTGCAGCTGGCTGGTGGGGGCTTGGAACCAGGGTGGACCGGCAGCCCCCCTATCAGCTCCCCGTTCCCTTAAGTTCCCTGTGTAGCAGCTTCCCAGCAGGCTACCAACTGCCGGCAGTTCAGCTGTCCCTCCCGCCACTGCCATGTGCTGCTCCTGCCCTCTGCCTTGGAGCTGCTCCTGGGAGCCTCCTGCTTGCTGTGCAGGGGAGTGGGAAGGAGGGGAGCTAATGTCAGGGTGTCTCCCTCCCCCCTACTCTTGCACCCCAGTTACCCCTTCTGCATATAGAGCAGGGTGGGGACAGGACCGGGCTCAGGATGGAGAGAGCTTGCTAACCGCAGCTGCTGTCTCAACTTCCTGATTTTTGTACTTAGAGTGGGGTCAGCATACTTAGAGATGTGCATAGCCCCTCTTCTCTCTCTCCCACTCACACAGGGTGTGTGTCTCGGTCTCTGTCTGCCACGCTGTCTCCCCTCCCTCTATTCGTGCTGCCTTGTAGAGTGTGGGGCTACGTTAACAACAACGTGTTAACCCTTGAGGGCTCAGCCGAATGCTAGTTAATCATTTAGCAGTAAGGTATTCCCCAGGAAATATCCCACCCTCTTCCACCCTTTAACTTCACCACCTCAACCAAGCTTCATAATCATCATTGCTGTGTACAGTATTAAATTGTTTCTTTAAAACTTATACTCTGTGTGTGTGTATATAGATAGATAGATAAAATATAGTTTTTTGTCTGGTGAAAAAAATTTCCCTGGAACCTAACCCCCCCATTTACATTAATTCTTATGGGGAAATTGGATTTGCTTAACATCGTTTTCTAAGTATAACATTATGGTGGAGAATTGCGAAAGGGGGAATATTGGCATATGTTGTGGTTATTGTGAAAACTGGCGTGCACACCGCCAGCTCTAGAAGGCTTGGCACTTCTATTTTGCCAACCAGGCAAACTCTGAAGGATATAGGAGTTTGTCCACCTCCTGGCCTTGAAGGATATATATATATAGGTAGAGGTAAAATAGACATGTAAAAATTACTATATGCAAATTACCTAACTGATAGAGGAAGGAGAGAACTGCCCATAATTGGCAGCACAAAGGAGCCACAGATAAAGGACATATCTGGTCAGCAAACAAACTACCTGAAACCAAAAGACTCAAATTATGACCCTCCAGAGGAAGGTGGAAGGAGTCAAAGCTAAGACTAAGAGGGGGACAGGTTAACCCTAAATAGAAAAATGCAGTATGCAGTGCTGGAATCTGAAGACAAATACAAAAGTGTTCTGCTTCTATACATGACACCCCTACCTTTTAATTCACCAAAAGCCCAAGGATATAATTCATGGTATAACAAGATACTTTCAATAGATTTGATGTTAATATTAAACATTGGGATAAATGTAATGTTAATAAGTACCCCTTTAAGGTCATAGGGTAATGATGCTTCTCAACTATTACCTGTGAATAAATGTAAAGCTTAGCACAGCAGAAAAACCATTATCAACTTGGTCTTCTGGATAAGAAGGGAAACTGAGGTACACCACCTCCTGAATTTAATGACCGAACAGTGGGATAATTTCCCCTAAACCCTTAAAAGGTAAAAGACATTGAAACCTGGCCTGCCTATAGAACAAAAACACAGGAAAATATGGGGGTAATTCCTCTGTTTTGCCTGAAATCAGCAAGGCTATTTGTAAAAGAAAGGGATATTTTAAGCAATAATCTGCCACCCCAAAAGGGGTAGAAACATGGTGTTTTTGTCTTTCAGAAAATCACAAAAAGCTGGTACCAACTGAAGAGCAACCCAGAATACCATGGATCTACTGTCGTAACAAAACTTGTGTTTTGTGTTGTGTTGTTTGTCTTGTTGCTAGCATTGTTATGTATTGAAAAATGCTTTTAATGCAGTAGTTTAACTATATTTTCAGAAGCCAATGTTGCAGAAGGGTGGAGGTCAAGGAATGCCAGTCTGTTAACAGGGAAACATCCTCAGGTAGCAGACACAATATTAGGAGGGATTGGTTTTGGAGTAGGAATTATGAATACTGAACCTGGAGGTAATTAAGAATAAATTAAGCTCTCTGTCCCAGCTACAGGACAGCCTGATACAGAAACAAATACATGCTAATGTGGATCTAGTCCAAATAAGTCTGGGTAATTTGAAAGCTAGATGGAATATGTGGCTCAATGCCATCACCTGGCTGCTGTATAGGAAACAGATGGAAATTGAAAACCATACTGCTATAGCCATGGGATGTACTGAAATGCAGATACTTGCTTTGTCCACCTTGGATCACGAAATGTTTTGGGTAATAGCGGGAAACACTAAGGTTTTAATACACTTCTAAAGCAAAGAAAAAGATCATTGATACTTATCAATATGAATGGATGCAGTATGTTTCTAGCATGGTAAGGCCAGACCTTTTAATTAGAGAAATTGTTGGTAAAATTGCACCCCAACAGTCTCTGGAAGCAAGGATATGGAAAGTTAGTCCACTCCCCATATTGCACATGGGATCTTTCTTGCTACCCCGGATCTCGAGCCAGTGGGCTGGGGAGGGAGGGAAGCTATTGGACACCAGAGGTTGAACCGAATGGACTCCTCAAAAGTGGGTATGTTTGTCCTTACCTATTGCCCCAGAGCCCTGTACCAAAGATATATCGCTGGGATCGTGTATGTGGGATAAATTGGATAATGAGACCAAGGTACTGTATAATGGGCAATGTGTATGTGTGAATTCTTGGGAAGAGGTCTTTGGGGAGATGAATGTAAATGCAATGTAAGTACTGTGTTTACCAATTATCACACTTACTATCTACCACAGCCAGAAAAATGTCATCTTACTGTGAGCACTAATGGCTCCTCTGGGAGGGGGAGGGGACGGAGCGGCTGCGTTGGTTGGAGCCGTTAGGGAGCAGCTCCGGCAGGGGAGGGAGCCAGATTAGATTAGATTAGAGAAAGGGAGAGACTCAATATATTGTTAGGAGGATGGATTAGATGGATAGGGAGATTAAACAGATTTAATAGATGGGTAGATCAATTAGATGGATTGGGTGATTAAATAGATTAAGTGGAGGATACGTGGCTAAAATGGATGGAGAGATTAAATGGATGTAATAGATGGATAGGTTTGTATTGGCAATTGTAATCAGTCACCCTGAAGAAAAAACGGTGGGATTTTTTTATGACTAAAAAAATTTCCCAAATTGAAAATTTTTTGGTTTTGGAATCAATAAAATTTCATTTTCAAAAACTACTTAACCTGCAAATGGGAAACTGAAACATAGTTTAAAAATGTTTTTTTAAAAGGAAAATAAAAAACGAACAGAATGAAAATGAATTCAAAATTCACCATTTGGGGTTTGTTTTCAATCAGCTCTACCTGTAAAGTTCTTTAGAGGGGCGGGGTTCTGCAGGGCTACTTCCAAGACTGCGTGTACGACTATTGCTTCTTCAAAGGCCAACAAGCCGTGATATGCCAGCTTATCACCAGCTATACTGCAGCCTGCCAGGCCACCGGGGTCACTATATATGCCTGGAGGACCAACTCCTTCTGCAGTAAGTGGAAGCAGCTTGGGACCGCCTTCTGGGATGAAAGTTAATGTACGAGGGAAAGAAAACAGGGTCTTTGCTCAAGGGAAAGCCAAGTTGGTTGGTGTTCAGGGAAGGGGATACGAGATGTTTCTCCCCTAGGGGGTGCAGGCTTTGATCCAGCCCCAGGGTAGGGGGACTGGCCAGGTCAGGGTGGGCATGGGAGAGGATATGGGGCTTTTCCCCTCTAGGGGGCACCAATTCTGATCTGATCCCAAGACAGGGGAACTGACTGGCTCAGGAGCAGGGAATTGGAATTCAGGGCCTGTCCCCTGGAGGGTGCAAATTCCAATCCAGGCCCTGCCTAGGGGTAGAAGTTGACTCAGTGTGGGTTGTCCAGGGATATGGGGCCTGTATTTCATGAGTGTGTGGGTCTCATGCAGGTCCTTATTGTACAAATGAGCCTGTCACAGAGCTCATGCTAATATCTGGAGTTGCCAGTGTCAGAAGAGGCCAAGAGCTGAAGGGGCCATGGAGACTGAACTTTCCTCTGACAAGGGGTCCTGCAACAACATACTGGCAAGGCACAGTATGAAGGAAGCTTGCCTGGCAGCTTCCCATACTGCACCCAACAGACTCCATTCTCCAGGGCTGTCATCAGGCTCCCTTCTCCAGCCCTTACGTTGTTACATAGTTCAGAATCCAGCTAGTTTTCTTTTATGGGATGCTACCGTCTTGTTGTTTCAATGACAGGTCTCTCCTGTGCCCAAAACAGCCACCGTGAGGTCTACGCCCGGGGCTGCCAGTCGACCTGTAGCAGCCTCTATGCCCCAGTTCAGTGCTCGGCCCAGTGCTGGGACGGCTGCGTGTGTGATGAGGGCTTTGTGCTCAGTGGTGATGAGTGCATCCCTATGTCCCAATGTGGATGTGTCTACCTGGGATTTTATTATAAGGCTGGGGAGACCTTCCACCCAACGTGCCAGGAGCAGTGTGTGTGCCAGGCCAGCGGAGATGTGGTTTGTAAAGTTTTGTCCAGCCTCCCTCATGAGGAGTGCAAGCTGGTGAACCTGGCAACCCTACCTACAGCGATGGCTCATGTCTTGCAAGGCAGGGCCCGGCTTCCTGCTCCAGGCATTGTGACCTGGTGCATGGGGTAGTAGAACCACTCAGGTTTGGCCCCTCCATTAGACAAGGCAAAACCTGAGTGGTACCACTACCCCATGCACCAGGTCGCAACACCCGGAACAGGGGATGCAGAAGCTGATGTTGCAGGAAGGGTGCAGGGCAGGCTCACTCAAAAATATTTCCCCCCCTTCCCCTCTGCCCACTGGGGCCTCCCATTCACATCGGGTATTTCTGTTTTTGCACCCTTGGTTTCATGCTATCTGTGGGTGCAAGTGAACCCATCAACCCATGCTAAAGCCACCACAAATGCAAAACAAGATAAAAATCAATCATTTAAAGCACTCTGATTTAAAGCAATCCACCCTGCCTCAGATGCTGCAACCAGCTGGTATAACCTGTGCTTATCCAACACCTGGCCCAGAGACCGTAAAGGGGCCCTCAGACATTCCGTACAATGGACTCACGTACCTGTGAATTTCGAATCATAGTAGAACAGCACTATTGAACGGCCCTTTTCAAACTGCCACTCGACCCTGGGTGTTCCGCTTTGCGATACGTACGCAGTACAGGGTATATCAATTGCTGGAAAGAAACAGCAATAAGACAGCATTTGCACTGCACCCCAAAGGTAATGTCATGTAATAAGATCCTATTTGTAAACACTTGGCAGAGCTAAGCCACGAACATATTTGTTTTAAAATGGACTGGGAGCCAGATTTTCATTTATACCCAGGACCAATTACAACGTAGTGTGAAGGGATCATCCTTCCTGAATCCCAAGGGCTGGAAAAAATGCCTAACAGTGAGAGGCTTAGAGAGCTGTTTAGTTCATTGAAAAGAAGATTGCCAGCTAACATGATTATGGCATACAAGTACGTTCTCGGAGGGGAAAAAATACACTAAAGGGCTCTTGGGTACAGAAAGGCAGAAGAACCACCAATGGCTGGAAAAAGCCAGACCTGTTCACAATATTGTATTGTTTTTAAAAGAGTGATTAACCATTGGAACCATCCAGGGAAGCGATGGATTCCTCAACTCTTGATGCCTTCAAATCCGGCCTGGCTGCCTTGCTGGAAGAGATGCCAAACAAGTGATTGGGCTCAATATAAGGGTAAGTGGGTGAAATTATCTGGTCTGTGTGATGCAGGAGGTCAGACTAGATGATCTAATGGTCCCTTCTGGCCGTAGAAATCTACCATTTCTTGAGGGCTACCATCTTAAAGTCACATGGGTCTGAAAATGCAGCCTAGTGCTGACATGCAATAATAAAATCACTGGAACAAAAACATTAACGAGCTTTTTCGTTCACTTTGTGCATTTGGCAGCACTTTGGGTATAGTCCGTTTCAATGCTGCCTTGTCTGGTCAGTTTATGTGGGTCTTTCAATCAGCAAAGGGGCAGAAATTCACTTATGAAAGCTTAAAATAGGAAATTAATTGTGAAGCTGCAGAAACTAGCAGGGACAAGAATTGTATCTGAATCTACTGGGAACTCATTGAGATTTACTAGATTACAAATCAGTGTTCCTGTAAGTGTCAATCCAAAATTAACAATAAATTAGAAAACTGACATCATAGTGACAGCCCGAAGGAGAGTGGAGCTACATTTCGCTCCTTCTTGAATGCCTGGGAGACTAGAGATGGAGTTATCACGGGCAACTGACATTTAAAAAAAAAAAAAAAAAAAAAAAAACCCAGGGGTAAAATTTTCAAGTCACTTGGGGCCAGATTTTCAAAGGTATTTAGGTACCTAAAGATGCAGGGAGGCACCTATTGGGATTTGTAAAAGTGAAAGCAATGGGAGTTATATTTCTAGCCCACCTAGGTGCTTTTGAACACCCACTAGGCACCTATCAATAAGCACCTAAATACATTTGACAATCTGGCCGCTTAGGCACTTGTTTGAAAGTTTTACCCTAGATTTAGTAGTTCAACTTGCCAGAGGCCATTCCCGATTCTGTACTAATTCAGCCTTCTTGTTAGGGCTCAGTCATTATCTCCACCCTGAACCTCATCTTTATGCTCTGATACAACAGCTATTAAGCCCCAAACTTTCATCTACATTTCATCTGAGACATGGACACTGGAATCTCTGGAACAAGAAGTACTTGAATTTCAAAGATTCAATACTCACCAAAACTACTATAGTATTGCTTTGAGTGCAGAAAGACTCCAAGTGTATTTACTACTGGAGGGAACAGTTTCTTACCCTACAGTAGCTGTGATTCTTCGAGATTTAGTCAGTGTGGATCCCACAGAAGGTGCACATGTGTCTCATGTGCACGAGTTCAGATATTTTGAATAGCAGTATCTGTTCAGGGCTGTAGTAGACAGAGAGAGCCTGGAGCACTGGGCCTGGTGCAAGATCTGTGTCCTGACCCAGAGGCTGTGAACCAAAGTCAGGCCGTGTATTAAAGCAGATGCTTGTAAGTTCACTATTCAGTACGTGAACTTGTCAAAGTTGTTGCTAGTGTACTAGGCACTAGATATTTATGTAAATATATTCCAGCTAGTACAGATAAACCATCTGATCTTGTACTAGATTGGGGTGTGACAGAATTATGAATAGGGATATTTTCTCCAAGACATCAGGAACAAGGGGAGGTAAAAAACAGAGGTCATGGAACATAAGGTGGTACGTAAGTTATTTATCTCAGCCTACAAATGTCGGGGTACCTCGCCTTAACACTTTGTGTGGCCTGGGGGATAGCAGAGACTGCTGCTGCTGACCAGGCACTCATGTGTTAGTGTACCTGTAACCACAGAGCTAGGGCACTAGGACTGTGCCCTGAGGGCAATAAACCTGGCCGAGTGCCTTTGTCACCTTACCATGCCAGTGGTCATTCTTTATGAAAAACATCGAGGTCCGCTGAATGAGCATTATCTGCTGTTAGTACTGGTAACACTGAAGCTCCAAGGACTGAAGCACTGAGCAGCCTGAAGAACGTTACCAAGGCAACGACATTTCAGCCTTCGACATCATTTAACAAGGGCCACGCATGACCTTCAGCTTCCTCACAACTCAAAGCCCTCTCGCGGTCCCTTCCAGTCCTAGAATCTATGAATTAGCTGATGACTCCGAAACTGGCAATGGAAGGTGGCTCGTGGGATCCGCCCTGACTGCAACATCTCGAAGAACCACAGTTACTGCAGAGTAAGGAACCAGACTGTTTTCTAAAAGTATCTGTCGGTGTCGATTCCACTGTAGGTGACTGGCCATCAGTGTCCCCTCTGGATAGTGGGAACGAAGAGAGCCAACTGCATCAGTCAAATAGGGATTGTAATACTGCTCTCCCAAACTTTACATCTGCCCTGGCAGCTAAGTCCAATGCATAATTCTTGACAAAAGCCAGTGTTCTGTATCAGGATCTCCTAGACTTGTCTAAGACAGTCCATCTGTGTCATTCACCCAGCCAACATCCGGGCAGTCAGGTGCAGGGACTTCACGTCTGGACAGAGTATCTGGCCAGGATGCTGGGAGATCAGGTCTGGACAGGACTGGTGGCTGAATGGACACTGGCAAAAGGTCCATTGGCCAAAACTGCCTGGGCCAGTTGGGAGCTACACGAATGATTGTGGCTTTGTCTCTTGATTTTGGAAATCATGCCGAGACCAGGGGAATCAGAGGAAAGGCAAACAGGATACCTGGACTCGATTGCAGAAGAACAGTGTTGGGAAATATTGCCAGGCTCCTGCCCACTTTAGAACAGAAATGCTGACTCTTGGTGTTTTCCTGGGTGACAAACAGGTCTATCACAGGAGTTCCCCAATGGTGGAATCTTGGCGCAATCATGGATCTCTGCAGGGACCACTCCCGACTAGCTATGGATTTTCTGCTCAGCAAGCCCACCAGGTTGTTGCCTACTCCTGGGAGATGGAGAGCCATTGGGGTTATCCTGTGTCGGCGGCACCGTGTCCAGAGCTTGAAGGCATCCCCATAGGGGAGACACGTGTGCACCTCTTTGCTTGATGATGTAGTGTGTCGCAGGTCTGGTCAGTCAGGATGTGCATGGTGGAGTTCGGGAGAGCAGGTAGGAAGGTTGCACAACCTTCTTGTTTATCAGGTGTTTTACTGGGGAAAAAGACCAACTTGAGCCTGAGCTAGAGCAGCCGCAGGTGAAACCTGGCAAGCGATGTCATGTATGTGTACGTTAACATATGTCCCCACAGCTCCAGACACATCCGCATTGTCACAGTCTGGTTTGATTCTATCCCAAGTACTAAAGACTACCCCTGTCTCCAGGAAGGCTCACTCTGACTGATCCAGAGTCAGTCAAGGCTCCTGGGAACTCTATTGCCTGTGGTGAGATAAGAGATTTTTTCCCCTAGCTCATCAGGAGGCCCAGCTGAGAGAATAGGGATAGTGTGTAGTCCAGGCTTTCCGCCATTTCCTCCTGGGATCTGCCCCCATCATCCAGCCGTCGAGCTGAGGGTAGAGGTGAATGAGCTGTTGCTACCGCGAGGCACTTTGTGAAGACTCGTGCCACGGAGAGTCTAAAGGGCAGAACGTTGCACTGATAATGATGGGGCCCCCACTGTGAGCCCTAGGTGCTTCCTGTGAGCTGGATGGATAGCGACGTGGAAGTACATGTCATGTCAGCAGAGAGCCACCAACCAGCCTTGAGCCTCAAGAGATGGGATGATGGAGGCAAATGTCACCATCCTGAATAGGATACAGTGTTGTATATGTCCAATCTTCTCATGTCTAGGATGAAGCTTGGATAGGACGAAAACTCCTTTCTTCTTCAGAAGAAGAAAGAACAGGAGTATAATCCTCTTCCCCAGTACTCCATAGGTACCTACATGCCATAGAAGAGATGAAGCAACTAGTACACTTCTGTTTGTAATAGGTTCTCATGACAAGGATCCCTGAAGAAGGATAGGGCAGGGGGTAATGCGTGGAAATGGATAGGGGAGCCATGGACAATTTCTAATGTCCATTTATTGGCTCGGATGGCTGCCCAGGCCCAGTGGAAAGGCAGTTCCTGAAGGTGGACGCAGGCTCCACACTGACTCCAATGCAACTCCCAATGCTCCTGTCAAATCTGCTGCCTCAGAGGGAGTCTGGTGCACAGAGGTGATGGGTGTCCCCAGGAGTATCTGAGATTCTCTTTGTGGGTAACTCTGGCTGTCAATCCCACTAGTAGGATGGTGTCCTCTGCCTCTGCTTGGGCTGCTACTTGTAAGGGTTCCTTTAGGTGTGTAAATCCCTAAGAATCACAGAGCTTTCCTTGAGGGACTGGAATACTTCGTTTGTTTTCTGCCTGAAGAGCTCCATCCCATTAAAGGGCAGGCCATCTATTGTGGCCTGTACCCACGAGGCTGTCTCAGTGACGACCGTGGCCATACCAGATGCGTTCTTGGCCGCCTGTAGGAATGCTCTCACGACCATCTGGCCTTCCTTGATTAGTTCTTTGAACTCTTCCTTGTTATCTTGAGGGATCTTGGATAGGAAGGGAGTGACCCTCTCCCAATTGAGATAGATGTATTTGGTGAACAGAGCCTGGTATTTGCCAGCTGGAGGGAGGCTGATGAGTATGCCGTATGTCCATGGAGATCCAACTTTTGGGGTCTTTGTCATTAGGCATGCCTTTCGTGGACTGTGATTTCTCCTGTGCTGAAGGAGCCAGGAACTCTGCATTTGAATGGACATAAGTGCGTTCAAAACCCTTTGGGGGCACTGGTATCTGTTCGCCACCCTTTTCAAAGTGGGAGGAAAAGTGCCCGGCATTTGCCACAGTCCTTTAGCCAGTTCCAGGAGCCCCTTGTTAATAGGAAGGGTGATTCTGGCCAGCATCATGGTGCTCAAAATAAAGACTTCTCTTGTATAAATGTAGTCCCAGTATCCAAGGTCTCTGCATGCAGAAAAGGAGGTCTTGAAAAGTTTTAAATTCAAATCAATCGCTGGGGCCGGGGCTGGTGTCACTGCCTTGTCCTTGAGTGGAGATGGGGGTCGTTGCGATCCCTCCCTTGCTTCCTGCTCTTGCGGGCCCATGTGTGGTTCTGGTGTGGGTGGCCTGGTTAACGATGCCACTGGGGAACGGGATCGCCTCCTTTCTGGAAACATGGGAGAGGGAATCTTGCTCCCAGACACAAGAGCTGATGGTCCCCAGTAAGGCTAAGGTGACGTCGTATGGGTACTAGGCTCCCCAGCCACCTCTTTTGGGTCTGTGACATTATCTGATTAAAATATGACCATGTAAACCATTGTTGCTACCACTGTTCTAGAACTGCAGCAAATCTTATACAAAGTATGACACATGGCCAGAAAGGGTTAAGCAGCTTGCAGGCTATATAATCCAAAGCCAACCTTTAGAGAGTTAGAAGAGTATGCAAATGGTAATTAGGGCCATTCCATGGTAGATAGATTTGCATTTCAAAGTTCTAGCCTATGTTGTTAGAAATTAAAGGTGATACTAATTTTATGTTTACTTATATCTGTTTACATGGCTAACATTAAACAAGTCAATTCCTGTCTGTCACTATAGCTGAGGGGTAGGCAACCTATGGCTTGCGTGCCAAAGGCGGCACGCAAGCTGATTTTCAGTGGCACTCACGCTGTTCGGCTCTTGGCCACTGGTCTGGGGGGCTCTGCATTTTAATTTAAATTTTAAATGAAGCTTCTTAAACATTTTAAAAACTTTATTTACTTTATATATAACAATGGTTTAGTTATGTATTATAGACTTATAGAAAAAGACCTTCTAAAAATGTTAAAATGTATGACTGGCACGCGAAACCTTAAATTAGAGTGAATAAATGAAGACTCAGCACACCACTTCTGAAAGGTTGCCAACCCCTGCTATAGCTATTGATTCAGAGATCAAAAGGGGATATTAACATTTAGATGAGTCTTGGGTGAAATAATGTCACTGTCTATATGTCACTTTAAAGTTTGTGATAGACTGCCTAATGGATAAACTGCCTTATGTAAATCCATGTAGCTAATTACCTGTAATGCTTAGGAAATAGCTCCACTTCAAAGTATCCGTGATTGCCTATTGTTCACCTAAGGGCCCCGAACTGTAAAAATGCCTTGGGTCCCAATCCTTTTTTAATCTCAGATCTGCTTGATGCTTCATGCAGGGGAAGCTTAAGCCCAAGACAGACCCCAGTCCTGACTGGACCACCCTGAATATAAACATTGGACTAGAACCTATGCACAAATTCTGAAAGAACTCTTTGCAACTACAAAGCTCACCATCTCTGCTATGAATCTGAATCTCAAGAACTGTACTCATGACTGTTTGGATACTGATCTTTTAACCAATACACTCTCTCTCTTTTCTTTTTTAATAGAGGTTTGTTTGGTTAATAAGAACTGGCTGTAAGCGTGTATTTGGGTAAGATCTGAAATATTCATTAACCTGGGAGGTAATGTGTCCAATCCTTTGCGATTGGTAGAACTTATTTATATGATGAATAAGATGTTCAGTAATCCTCATCATATCTGACTTGCACCTCTGGGTGGAGGCCTAAGGCTGGGTTGCTTTAAGGAAACGGAGTTGTTGGCTTCTGGGTAACCAGTGAGGTGTTATAGAACCTGTTTTGTGCTGGTTTGGTAAATCTAGGTATTGGAATATCCACCAGCTTTGGGGGTTGTCTGTCCCATTCTCTGCAGTTCACCCTAATTGAGTGACCTCAGTTGGCTCCCCCCCGGGACTCCGGTCACAGGCTCTCACTCCAAAGGAAGAGGGGGATCTCTACTCAATTTGAGCAAGGCGGAGTACATGGGTTAGGTGAGGAGGAGTATCTCTTCGAACAGCAATGCCGTCAGGCGATGTGCCATTGGGGCTGGTTCCATTAGTCTCTTCAGCACAGGGAAGATGTCTGGAGGTGATCCAGATTACTCCAGGGCAGACACCTGTGCCAAGACTGGTGCTGGGTCCCTCATTCCCTGTGCCATTCACAGCCTATGTAGACAATTCAGATGCTTGGTCCTTTGAACCGATGTTTTGTTTCCTCCTTCTGGGACCTTCCTTCACGTTTGGTGTTACATATGGGCTCTGTCCAGTCCCACGAGTGCGTCTCATCTTTATGTACAGGCACGGATGCCAGCTTTACTGCCTGGGAAGCCTGCGCCAGAGTGACCGATGCGGACACCAGGGCCATCCGTGCCAAGAGCCTCAGTACCGCGGCTTTCGGTACAGAGGCCTTTGCCAATATTGAAGTGGTTGGCATCAAAGTCACTTGTGCCAGCTCTGCCGATATTCTCTTCGCCTTCTGTCCAGCGCTCAATCCTGGAGCATGACCTATGCTCAAGAGAGCGCTGGCCGATACCGGCTTAACTAGCCTGACACTGGTAATGGCCGTCACTTCTGTGTCTGAAGTGACCCACGTGGACTGCTCCAGCATACGCCGCCTGAGCAGAGCGTCCCTGGATTTGCGGGTCCTGGATGAAATGGACTTGCCCACAAAGCACTGATCCGGGAGGTGGCTCTCCCATAGGCAGAAGCTGCCTTGACTGTGTCCATCCTTGACAGGCATGAGTCCATCACAGGATAGGCAGATTTTGAAGTCCACCTTGAGACGTGGCAGCTTGCATGAGGTATGAGGGGGTCCTCACTTTTTTTTTTTTTTAAATGTCCACATGAAAGGAGTGTGAAGATGAAGATTTTTTCACAAATCTGATTTAAAAAAATAACGTGTTCAGTTAGGGGAAACAGTGGGCCAGGCGCTCGCTCGGTCCCGTCTTGCTGCCATGGGCATCAAAGGGAAGTGAGGGAGGATTGCGTCTGCTCTGCCTTTTACGCCCTTAAACAGGAGCACGAAGGGGGTGAGAAGGAGGGGGGGAGAAGATAAGTGGCTCCAACAAGCTCAGCTATTCAAAAGAAACCGAACTCATGCCCACGAGACGCACGTGCAACTGCAGTGGAATCCACACGGACACCAAGTCGAAGAAGAGCTGACCTTCCATCATCTTAGGAACAAGCGGTCATGACTAGATCACATTCAATACGTGCAAAGAGAATCACATCTAAACCAGTAAAATAAATAAAATATATATATATGAGAGAGAGAGACAGACACACACCGCTTGTGCTTTACAAGGGACCGTTTCACAAAGCTGAAAACAACTGAACCAAACCAGCTGGCAGGAACCAACCCAGTCTTTGCAGTTTGTGAGCTCCGAGCCATCAGTGCTCCTAAAGATCACTACACTGACTTCTGCTGGAAGGAAGCAGGGCCACAGTAGCAGTTTGTCAGGGTGAGCGCTTGAGCACAGACACTACAGCGAGGGAGGGATTCTCGTGTCACTGTAGTTAACCCACCTCCCCGAGAGGCAGTCGCTAGCTCAACGGAATAATTCTTCATTCACCTAGTGCTCTACACCGGGGCTTAGGTTGGCATAGCTGTCTCTCCGGGGGGTGGATTTTTCATACCCCTGAGAGCTGTTGCTATGCCAATGTAAGTTTTCAGTGTAGACCAACCCTCAGCCAGAGATCATTCCCCAGCTGGGAAAGGCCAGTGGGTGGAACTACACCTTGACTGCACAGGCAGCAATCAACAACTTCTCCAGCACTGGCAATTTTTAAATCAATCGTTTTTTCAGAAGATCTGCTCTAGTTCAAACAGGAATGAATTCAGGGAAGACCTATGCCGTGTGTTATCAAGGAGGTCTGACTAGATCATGGTGACCCTTCCGGCCTTTGAATATATAATTTAGCACTCTGCACTTACGGTCATTCTCAGGCACTTGAATGGTTTGTGTGTCCATCACCTGGGCTGATATCAAGGACCCTATGGGAAGGAGAAAAAAACGATTAGGAGAGAGGTTTGTTTAGAAACCACAGAACCCAAGTGATCCCAGAGACAGCAGAACAGCTGCCAAGCTCAACCCCACAGAGATTCAGCTCTCCTATGAAGGATCAACACCTTAAGAACATTCTTTTCTACCTCATTTTCTTGGAGAACTCTTAGCCTTACAGTAGTTGCCAAGGGTCTGCACCCCATTACAGGAAAGGGGTTTTAGTCAGACTGCTTCAAGCTTTGCTTTCTGGTTGGTTTTTGTTAAGACAAAGTCAAATGTTTGTATTCGGTAAGGCCTTACGACGCTGAACAAGGATCACTAGGACAACTAGGCTACACACTGCACGCGTACAGACTAGTCCCTGCCCCAAAGCGCTTGCAATCTAAAAAGAACAGGAGTACTTGTGGCACCTTAGAGACTAACAAATTTATTAGAGCATAAGCTTTCGTGAGCTACGAAGAAGTGGGCTGTAGCCCACGATAGCTTATGCTCTAATAAATTTGTTAGTCTCTAAGGTGCCACAAGTACTCCTGTTCTTTTTGCGGATACAGACTAACACGGCTGCTACTCTGAAACCTTACAATCTAAAGATACAGATTTCTTCCCCGCTTCCTCTTTAAACAATTGCCCCCCAAATCGCATCCCCAGTCTCAGCAGCACTCCTCCTCCCCACACAAAACCACTCAGCTTATCTCTGATCCACCGAGAAAGAGCCAAAACTGACTGAAGTGTGCACAGGCTGGTTCCTCTTCCCCAGACAGCTTTGCACTTTGCCATCGGACCAGTCATTTTTGCTTATGCCATCACAGTTTCTAGCGCTGTTTCAGAACTTTTATAGCACCTATTGCCCTTGACATGAGTGCAATTTTAGATCTATAAATACAGCGTGATTGCCATTGGGGCTGGAAGCCACAATGCCCTAGTCTTGCCAGGACCACCACCAAACACGCAGACAATTTTATATTACACTCTGAGAGCCCTGAGGTTCTGGCTCCGACGAACAGCAAGTTTCAAATGGGATGGGGACCTCCACTGGGAAAACTCCGTGCTGGTTCTAGGCCAGAAAACAAAAGCGACCACACACGGCTAGGACGGGCTAGGACGGGGAATCTTTCCGGGAGCTGGGTCCCTGACAATTTAGAGGTTTAAAGATTCTCACCAATACTCTGAATTGTACCTGTGCCCCAAAAGGAAGCTGGTGCACTGCTCTGAACGTAGTTCTGGGCAGCAGCATGTTCCCCAACTGGAGTTTCTGGGTGAAATCCAAGAGCAGTCCTACACTGAGCTCCCTCCAGCCAGGAGAGGCCAAGGGCACAGACGCGATAAATCGACCCCCGAGCGCTCTCCCGTCAACTCCTGTACTCCACCGGCGTGAGAGGCACATGCGGAGTCGACGGCGGAGCGGCAGCAGTCGACTCACCACAGTGAAGACACCACGGTGAGTAGATCTAAGTACGTCGACTTCAGCTACGTTATTCCTAGCAGAACCGCTGGCACTTCCTGTTGCTCTGCGGCGCGAACAGGTCTATGTGGGGCGAGCCCCCCCTCTGGAAAATCGAGTGTGCGATGTGCAGCCTGAGGGACCATTCGTGATCGTGAAACCAGCGGCTGAGGCGGTCAGCTAGCTTGTTTTGTGCTCCTGGAAGGTGCGACGCCTCTAGGTGTATCAAGTGGGCGATGCAAAAATCCCACAGCTCGAGGGCTTCCTGGCACAGGGGAGAGGAGCAAGCACCACCCTGTTTGTTTCTATAGAAACATCGCTGCAGTGTTGTCCGTCAGCACCCACACACATGCGCCCTGCAGGTGGGCTAGAACGCTTGGCATGCCAGACAAACCGCCTTCAGCTCCCTTACATTGATATGCAGCGATAATTCTGTGTGGGACCATAGGCCTTGGGCTCTGATATTGCTCAGGTGCACTCCCCAACTGAGCGCTGAGGCGTCCGTGACTAGGGATAGCGTAGGATGGGGTTTGGCAAAGGGTACTCCCGCACAAACAACGTGTGGTTGCAGCCACGAGTGGAGAGATTCGAGGATGCGAGGGGGGAGCACAACTATCGTGTCCTGCGGGTCCATGCCCAGCCTGTGCACCCGCGCCAACCACGCCTGGAGGGCTGGACCATGTATCTGCAGGCTGCCATATGCCCCAATAGTTTCATGCAATTTCTGGCCGTGGTTGTGGGAAACCGGCGAAGGTTTTCGATGATGTCCGTGAGTGCTTGGAAGCGCAGCTCCGGCAGGAACGCCCTCGCCTGCATGGAGTCCAAGAGAGCCCCTATGAATTCTATTCTCTGAGTTGGGGCCAGTGTGGATTTGGGCACATTCAATATGAGGCCCAGCCTGTGGAATGTGGCCTGGGGCAAGGACACATGCTCTGCGGCCTGTGCTTGGGACTCTGCCTTGATGAGCCTGTCGTCTAGGTACGGGAATACTTGCGCCTGACACTGCCACGACTGCCATACACGTGGTGAATACCCGGGGGGCCGCCGAGAGCCCGAACGGGAGCACCCTGAACTGCTAGCACTGGCCACTGACCATGAATCGTCTGTGGGCCGGGATAATAAATATATGGAAGTACGCATCTTTCAAATTGAGGGCTGCGTACCAGTCCCCCGGATCCAGGGAAGGAATGATGGTGGCCAGAGAGATCATGCGAAACTTCACCTTCCTTATGAATGTGTTGAGATCTCGCAGGTCCAGGATAGGCCGGAGCCAACCCTTGTCCTGGGGTGGGGGGTGGGGGGGGGAGGAGATCAGGAAATAGCAGGAGTAGAACCCCTTGCCCCTGAACTCCTGAGGAACCTCCTCTATTGCCCCTAGAGCAAGGAGCGATTGCACCTCCTGCAAGAGGAGTGCTTGTGAGAAGGGTCCCTGAAAAGGGACAGGGATGGGAGGGAACAGAATATCCCACCCCTACCGTGCTGAGGACCCAACGAGAGTCGATTCACGGGGGGGGGGGGGGGAGGAGGAACAGAGAGACTGAAACTGATGCTCCATCCTTGGGCGCATCTTCAAAAAGTTTGGCTTCAGGCCAGGGGGCTGTTTGGCCGAACCCTGGCCTTGGCCTGAGGACTGTGGCGGGCCTCCTATTATTTCTGCCCCGTCTCCTTGACGAGTCTCATCTACGATGCCCAGAGTAGAAGCGGGACGGGGGCTGAGGCTTAAAAGGATCCCCAAAGACTTCAAAGTTGCCCGCGAGTCCTTAAGGCTGTGCAGGCGAGAGTCTGTATTTTGGGTGAACAGGCCTGCACAGTCAAAGGGGAGGTCCTGTATTGTGTTCTGGACCTCAGGTGGTATCCCTGAGACCTGGAGCCACGCACTGCACCTCATTGTGATGGTGGCGATGGTCCGAGCCCACAAGTCCACCGCGTCTAACACAGCCTGGAGGGAGGTTCTGGAGACAACCCTGCCCTCCTCAAGGAGCGCGCTAAACTCCTTGCGCGAGTCAGCCAGGAGTAACTCCTGGAACTTTGCCAACAAACTCCAAGAGTTGAAAGCATAGCGGCTGAGTACCACTTGCTGGTTGGCCACTCGAAGCTGGAGCCCCCAGTCAACTAGACTTTTCGGACAAAAAGGTCCAGTTCTTAGTGTCCCGTGACTTAGGCGCAGGACCCGGCTGTCCTTGCCGCTCTTTGTGGTTTGCCACATCGACCACCACAGTCCCCGGTTGGGGTGGGTGAAAAGGTGTTCGTACCCTTCCTGCGGCACAAAATATTGTCTTTCCAGCCTCTATACCACCCACCGCTAAAGGGGTGGAGCCTGCCAAAGCACCTTTGTGGTATTTTGGATCATTCTTATGAGGGGCAAGGCCATCCTAGAAGGACCCTCAGGGGCAAGGATGTCCACCAGCGGGTCAGACTCCCTCCATGACCTCCTCTGCCTGGAGATTAAGGTTTAGGACCACCCTCCTAAGGAGATCCTGGGGACCCTTGGTGTCCATCACTGGTAGGGTGGTGGTGCCCGCTCCTGCCTTGTCGGGCAAGGAGGCGGCGGTGGCGGCCCGTGGGGACAGGGTCTTCCTGCCATTCTGGCTCTCTGGAGGTCGGGTCAGGTACCTCGGAGCCTCCCGTGACTGGAGGTGGCTCTCGTGTCACTGATGGCGCTGGATCGGGTGCTGCGCCTGAGCATGACAGCCCAGGGTCCCTGTCTCATACGGGGGTGTAGTGAGCCAGCGACGTTGCTGGGGGGGGCCCCCCATGGGGTGCAGATGCCACCGATGCCAGCCTGGAGCCCTGACCCTGGTGGTAGGCCCAAGGAGTCCAAAAGGGCCATTGGACTGGGCCCTGCCACGGGGTGGCCAGGCGACCACGGGTGCCAATGATTCCACCAGTCTGCGGTGCCAGGACCAGGAGCGGTAGTGGCGGCGTCAAGAGACGGAAGACTCGGCGTCTGACTCGGATGAGTAGTCTGTGCCCAACCACAGGAGATGGGAGGGCGCGGAGCCGGACGGTGCCGGGGAGCAGTACCAGGGTGATGGTAAGCGGTGCCGTGACATCATAGGCTTGCCACGATGATGAACCAGAGGCGGTGCCGCCATCGGTGCCGGAGCCACATGTGGTGCCGAGCTAGACGTTGTAGCCGGTGCCGCCACTGGTGCCTGGGCTTGCGGGGCCGGGGACTGTGCCGTCATGGCAATGAGGTCCCATGCTGCCTCATCGGTGTCCGGCATGGAGGGACGGTCGATCTCTTCCTCCAAATCCTCCTGAGTTAGGGAGTCCATCAGCACTGGACTCGATGGGCCTCCTGTTGGGGCCGGAGTCAACGGTGCCAGGTCTTGAGGCCCAGACCATGGGTGTCCCACCGGAGGACGCACCACGCTGGAGTTCACTCAAGGCTTCTTGACGGAGGAACGACCCCGTCCGCCTTCTTATGCGGCACCAGGGACTGCGAGCAGTGCTGCATGGTGGCACTGGCCTTATGGGTTGGGGAGCAGCACCGGTGCTCCTTGGAGGAGTCCTTCCTCAGGGCCGGGACATCCCGCACTGGGGCGCTGCGCACCGAAGATGCCAGTGCCGCTTCTGGTGCCAGCTCGGCTGGAGGGCCTACTCCGTCAGGAGGAGCTTCAAACGCGCTCTCTCTTAGTCCTGGGTATGAAGCTCCTGCAAATTGGGCACTTATCTGTCTGATGGCCTTCTCCTAAACACTTGAGACAGGCAGCATGTGGATTGCCTGCGGGCATAGGTTTCACACACCTCTCACACGCCTTAAATCCCTGTGACTGAGGCATGCCCCAGTGCCTGGGGAAACTAGGACGGGGGAGGGGAAGCCCCCCGAAGTAAGTGCAACTAAACTACAAACTACTATATAACAAACTAAACTATATACAACTAAGAAAGGGAACCACTAGGTAGGCACTTGCAAACGCAAGAGACTGAGCTGCTCCAACAACCGTCACTGGCGGTAAGAAGGAACTGAGCAAGCGGCGGGTTGGCAGGGACCTCTATATACACTGCCATAAAGGTGCCACTCCAGGGGTCTCCACAGCCAACCGACGGGTATCGCTAGGGGAAAATAGCTTCCTATGATTGTGCATGCAGCACGCACGTGCACGCACACCTATTGGAATGCACATGAGCAATCACTCGAAGAAGAACTCTTAGTTCCTTTCTCATGCTGCTTTGCCAGGTGTCCTGGTTCCCCAGAAGTGTGGCAGGTTTTTAATGATTTTAATGGTACCTGCTGCCCCATTTGTTTTACATTTGTTTCCTCCAGATGCCTACGACTGGCAGGCAAGTTACTACCCCCCACCAGCATGAGTATTTGAGACTTGCTAGTGATCTTGTGTGCTTCTGGAGCTTGACACATTTAGCGTGTGCTTCAAATGGATGGGATGCTTCTATAGTGGCAGTCGTCTTGGCTGCCTGATTGCTAAGAGCTAGTCTTGGCTCTGCCTTGGGCAACTCACACAAGTGCCTCAGTTTCCCCATCTGTAAGTATTCTTATACTTATCCTATCCTATCTCCTAGAACTGGAAGGGACCTTGAAAGGTCATCGAGTCCAGCCCCCTGCCTTCACTAGCAGGACCAAGTACTGATTTCCCCCCGGTTCCCTAAGTGGCCCCCTCAAGGATTGAACTCACAACCTTGGGTTTAGCAGGCCAATGCTCAAACCACTGAGCTATCCCTCCCCCCTTAAATCCCTTCTCACAAGGGGAGGCTTTCTACAGTGTCATAAGCGTGGGGGAGGTTTACAAGACATGGTTCCTCCCCAATAAGTTCACAATCTATAGTCCCACTGATTCCACAACCACACCGAGGTGACAGCTAAATCATGGCTCCGCTTTGTAGTAGAGACAGGTCTTGGGAGGATTCAGCCCTGTCTGGGAATGCTCTTACACAGCCCATCGGGAACAGCCAAGATCTAGTCTACACCACCAAATGTAAATCATGCTTTGATTATTCCGAGGGAAAGCTATGTTGTAACCGGGACCAGTGACTGGGCTGTTCTGTAGATGGGGCCTTAGAACCAATTTAAATGGTCATAACATCTGGCGATGAGGCACCCATGCTTATGACATTTCCTTCTCTGTCACAGTTTCTTAGCCTGGCTGTGACTTAGCCTAGTATCTACCAGGATTAAAACAGTTCCCTAACAGTTGTATCCTGTTATTTTTCCTGACCACAAAGACAAGCTATATATTTCACAGCTGCCTCTAAATATGGTTCTTGCAGTGTTCAGGCCGGTGACACAATGGTGATTAGGTTTAAGCAGAAGACAAGGGTTAATACAGTTTAAGGTCCCATGATCAGGTTTCACTACATCTTGGTTCTTTAGTATACCTTAAATTAAATTGATTTTAACTGTATCAGTATTGCAGGTCCACCAGGGACAAAGAGCAGGATGGAGAGAGAGAGAGAGGCTAAGCTAGGCTGGTACTTTGCAAGTCAGGAGAGAAATGACAGAGGTGTAAAATGAAGTGTTAATGGACATTAGGGCTGTAATTGAATCAAGCAGAAAAAGCCTAAGCAGCAGTCTGATAAAAATGGCTGCTAAATGACAGCATGTGACCAACTGGGACTGTTCTTACTGTGATCTGTAAGTGCTGACAGGGGAGTGTGGCTGGGATGGTCTGCGTTGGGGGATGGGAGAATGACCGAAGGGAAATACCTGAGCCTGTAACATGAGAACCCAGGAGGGGGCTGGGGCGAGGTGACACCTTTGCCCGGGAAACTGAACAAAGGTGGGAGGGGTCGCTGAAGGCAGAGTCTGGGGAGCTGGCTGGTGAGGTGACTGGAGGCAGGGAGGGCTCTGACCTCTGGAGGGGGCTGGGGTGTCCGAGGACCCCAAGATGGACCTAACTGAGGGGTATCCTGTTGTCTGTGCCTGCAAGACCTGTCTCGGACTGTATTCCCGTCGTCTAAATAAACCTTCTGCTTTACTGGCTGGCTGAGAGTCATGGTGAATCGCAGGAAGCCGGGGGTGCAGGGCCCTGAGTCCCCCCTTACTCCGTGACAACTGGTGGCAGCGGCGGGATCTACTGCACCCCGTGGATGGCGCTTCCTGCAGTAAGTGACTGGGGAGAAGTAAAACGAAGGGGGATTGAGGGGGACCAGGCGTGCTGAGGAGTCAGAGAGAGACGGTTATCACCCCTGGGAGTGTGTGACCAGCGAGAAGGTCTTTTGCAGTAACAGGGTCCCCCGGGGGATCGCAGCGAGTGGTCCCAGGGGCGGAGGAGTCTGCAGCTCGACCCTGGCAGAGAGGTGGTGACCTCGAGAAGGGCTGGCACACTAGGGGTCTCCCTGGAAACTGTGGGGAGCGGTGGGCACACAGGCCTGTGAGTGGCCAGCAGGAAGATGTATGCCAAGCGGCTTAAGAGCGACCTGGTGGAGCTGTGCAAGCAGAGGGGGGTGCGCATTGGGAAGCTCACCAAAGAACAGCTCATTGCCCAGCTGGAGAAGGGAGATCGCGCGAATGAACTGATCCCTGTCTCTGAGGGAAGCAGCCTGGCAGATGCAGCGCAGGCCCCAGTGTCTGTCCCAGCTGGGAGTGGTCAGCCGGCTGCTGAGGGCTTCCAGAGACCCCTCCTGCCTATGCCTAGGGGAAGGGTGGGGAGGAGCCCAGCAAATACCGAGGGCGCCGTGACCCCCACGGCCAGCAGGGGATCCTCCCGGTGACACTCGCCGGCCAGCAGGGGATCCTCCCGGCCACGCGCAGCATCCGTGGAGCGGAATGGGCTGGAATGGGAGAAAGAGCTAAAACTGAGAGAGCTGGAGGATCGTGAACACCAGAGGCAGCATGAACGGGAGGAGAATGAGAGACAAAGACAGCATGAAGAGAGACAAAGGCAGCATGAATGGGAGGAGAAAGAGAAACTGAGGCAGCATGAAGAGAGAGAGAGGCATCGTGAACGGGAGGAGAATGAGAGACAGTACTCATTGAAGCCTCCTGCTACAAGACAGGCCCAAAAAAGAAACCAAAAGAACTCCACTGGCCATCACCTACAGCCCTCAGCTTAAACCTCTCCAACGCATCATCAGTGATCTACAACCCATCCTGGACAATGACCCCTCACTTTCACAGACCTTGGGAGGCAGGCCTGTCCTCGCCCACAGACAACCTGCCAACCTTAAGCATATTCTCACCAGCAACCACGCACCGCACCATAACAACTCTAACTCAGGAACCAACCCATGCAACAAACCTCGATGCCAACTCTGCCCACATATCTACACCAGCAGCACTATCACAGGACCTAACCAGATCAGCTACAACATCACCGGCTCATTCACCTGCACGTCCACCAATGTTATATATGCCATCATGTGCCAGCAATGCCCCTCTGCTATGTACATTGGCCAAACTGGACAGTCACTACGCAAGAGGATAAATGGACACAAGTCAGATATCAGGAATGGCAATATACAAAAACCTGTAGGAGAACACTTTAACCTCCCTGGCCACACAATAGCAGATGTTAAGGTAGCCATCTTACAGCAAAAAAACTTCAGGACCAGACTCCAAAGAGAAACTGCTGAGCTCCAGTTCATTTGCAAATTTGACACCATCAGATCAGGATTAAACAAAGACTGTGAATGGCTATCCAACTACAGAAGCAGTTTCTCCTCCCTTGGTGTTCACACCTCTACTGCTAGCAGAGCACCTCACCCTCCCTGATTGAACTAACCTCGTTATCTCCACACTGATTTATACCTGCCTCTGGAGATTTCCATTACTTGCATCTGAAGAAGTGAGGTACTTACCCACGAAAGCTTATGCTCCCAATACTTCTGTTAGTCTTAAAGGTGCCACAGGACCCTCTGTTGCTTTTTACAGATTCAGACTAACACGGCTACCCCTCTGATACAGTACTCATTCAGCGTCAGTACTCATTCAGCGTCAGTACTCTTCCCCAGTACTCCATAGGTACCTACATGCCATAGAAGAGATGAAGCAACTAGTACACTTCTGTTTGTAATAGGTTCTCATGACAAGGATCCCTGAAGAAGGATAGGGCAGGGGGTAATGCGTGGAAATGGATAGGGGAGCCAGGGACAATTTCTAATGTCCATTTATTGGCTCGGATGGCTGCCCAGGCCCAGTGGAAAGGCAGTTCCTGAAGGTGGACGCAGGCTCCACACTGACTCCAATGCAACTCCCAATGCTCCTGTCAAATCTGCTGCCTCAGAGGGAGTCTGGTGCACAGAGGTGATGGGTGTCCCCAGGAGTATCTGAGATTCTCTTTGTGGGTAACTCTGGCTGTCGATCCCACTAGTAGGATGGTGTCCTCTGCCTCTGCTTGGGCTGCTACTTGTAAGGGTTCCTTTAGGTGTGTAAATCCCTAAGAATCACAGAGCTTTCCTTGAGGGACTGGAATACTTCGTTTGTTTTCTGCCTGAAGAGCTCCATCCCATTAAAGGGCAGGCCATCTATTGTGGCCTGTACCCACGAGGCTGTCTCAGTGACGACCGTGGCCATACCAGATGCGTTCTTGGCCGCCTGTAGGAATGCTCTCACGACCATCTGGCCTTCCTTGATTAGTTCTTTGAACTCTTCCTTGTTATCTTGAGGGATCTTGGATAGGAAGGGAGTGACCCTCTCCCAATTGAGATAGATGTATTTGGTGAACAGAGCCTGGTATTTGCCAGCTGGAGGGAGGCTGATGAGTATGCCGTATGTCCATGGAGATCCAACTTTTGGGGTCTTTGTCATTAGGCATGCCTTTCGTGGACTGTGATTTCTCCTGTGCTGAAGGAGCCAGGAACTCTGCATTTGAATGGACATAAGTGCGTTCAAAACCCTTTGGGGGCACTGGTATCTGTTCGCCACCCTTTTCAAAGTGGGAGGAAAAGTGCCCGGCATTTGCCACAGTCCTTTAGCCAGTTCCAGGAGCCCCTTGTTAATAGGAAGGGTGATTCTGGCCAGCATCATGGTGCTCAAAATAAAGACTTCTCTTGTATAAATGTAGTCCCAGTATCCAAGGTCTCTGCATGCAGAAAAGGAGGTCTTGAAAAGTTTTAAATTCAAATCAATCGCTGGGGCCGGGGCTGGTGTCACTGCCTTGTCCTTGAGTGGAGATGGGGGTCGTTGCGATCCCTCCCTTGCTTCCTGCTCTTGCGGGCCCATGTGTGGTTCTGGTGTGGGTGGCCTGGTTAATGATGCCACTGGGGAACGGGATCGCCTCCTTTCTGGAAACATGGGAGAGGGAATCTTGCTCCCAGACACAAGAGCTGATGGTCCCCAGTAAGGCTAAGGTGACGTCGTATGGGTACTAGGCTCCCCAGCCACCTCTTTTGGGTCTGTGACATTATCTGATTAAAATATGACCATGTAAACCATTGTTGCTACCACTGTTCTAGAACTGCAGCAAATCTTATACAAAGTATGACACATGGCCAGAAAGGGTTAAGCAGCTTGCAGGCTATATAATCCAAAGCCAACCTTTAGAGAGTTAGAAGAGTATGCAAATGGTAATTAGGGCCATTCCATGGTAGATAGATTTGCATTTCAAAGTTCTAGCCTATGTTGTTAGAAATTAAAGGTGATACTAATTTTATGTTTACTTATATCTGTTTACATGGCTAACATTAAACAAGTCAGTTCCTGTCTGTCACTATAGCTGAGGGGTAGGCAACCTATGGCTTGCGTGCCAAAGGCAGCACGCAAGCTGATTTTCAGTGGCACTCACGCTGTTCGGCTCTTGGCCACTGGTCTGGGGGGCTCTGCATTTTAATTTAAATTTTAAATGAAGCCTCTTAAACATTTTAAAAACTTTATTTACTTTATATATAACAATGGTTTAGTTATGTATTATAGACTTATAGAAAAAGACCTTCTAAAAATGTTAAAATGTATGACTGGCACGCGAAACCTTAAATTAGAGTGAATAAATGAAGACTCAGCACACCACTTCTGAAAGGTTGCCAACCCCTGCTATAGCTATTGATTCAGAGATCAAAAGGGGATATTAACATTTAGATGAGTCTTGGGTGAAATAATGTCACTGTCTATATGTCACTTTAAAGTTTGTGATAGACTGCCTAATGGATAAACTGCCTTATGTAAATCCATGTAGCTAATTACCTGTAATGCTTAGGAAATAGCTCCACTTCAAAGTATCCGTGATTGCCTATTGTTCACCTAAAGGGCCCCGAACTGTAAAAATGCCTTGGGTCCCAATCCTTTTTTATCTCAGATCTGCTTGATGCTTCATGCAGGGGAAGCTTAAGCCCAAGACAGACCCCAGTCCTGACTGGACCACCCTGAATATAAACATTGGACTAGAACCTATGCACAAATTCTGAAAGAACTCTTTGCAACTACAAAGCTCACCATCTCTGCTCCGTGGAGCGGAATGGGCTGGAATGGGAGAAAGAGCTAAAACTGAGAGAGCTGGAGGATCGTGAACACCAGAGGCAGCATGAACGGGAGGAGAATGAGAGACAAAGACAGCATGAAGAGAGACAAAGGCAGCATGAACGGGAGGAGAAAGAGAAACTGAGGCAGCATGAAGAGAGAGAGAGGCATCGTGAACGGGAGGAGAATGAGAGACAGCGTCAGCAGGAACTGGAACTGGCGAGGCTGAAGGGCCGCGAGCCCCCGGCTGCGGTGAGTGAGGGGGAACCCAGGACTGCACGGAGCTTT
The DNA here is from genome assembly GCF_028017835.1 of Emys orbicularis. Classification (NCBI taxonomy): domain Eukaryota; kingdom Metazoa; phylum Chordata; order Testudines; family Emydidae; genus Emys; species Emys orbicularis. The sequence goes on from NC_088702.1 coordinate 15,180,653, forward strand.
GATAAGTGCATCCTGGCCCCACGCAAGGAGGGGGAGGACATGGATGACTTCCTGGATGCCTTTGAGACGGCCTGCGAGCTGCACCAGGTTGATCCTGCAGACAAACTCCGGGTTCTCACCCCCTTACTGGACCCCAAAGCCTTGGCCTTGTACCGCCAACTGGAAGAGGCGGAAAAAGGAGACTATGAACTATTCAAAAAGGCCCTGCTACGTGAGTTTGGGCTGACTTCTGACATGTACCGGGAAAGGTTCCGGAGTCAGGATAAAACCCCTGAGATCTCATATCTGCAACTAGCCGTCCGCATGGAGGGATACGCCAGCAAGTGGGCAGATGGGGCCCAGACGAAGGAGGACCTGGTTAAACTGCTGGTACTGGAGCAACTGTATGAGCGGTGCCCATCCGACCTGAGGCTGTGGTTGAGGGACAAAAAACCAGAGAACCCGCGACATGCAGGCCGGCTGGCCGATGAGTTTGTAAAGAGCCGGTCAGGGGCTGGCAGGGAGGAGTCCCAAAGGAACAGTCCCACCACAACGCAGAGCGAGAGTCACCATGGGCCATCCCAGCGGGAAAATACGGAGAAACCTCACCAAAGGGGAAGATCCAGCGTCAGGTCCATCCAACCCACTCGAGGGAACCCCTGGGACATGGTCTGCTATCACTGTGACCAAAGAGGTCACATACGGGCCCAGTGCCCCAGGCTCAGGGACAGACTGAGCAGACCAAACCCACAGAGGGTTGACTGGGTAGAGACCCAGCCAGGCGAGAGGCAGCACTCCCAGGGAAGGGGGGCTGGCAGAGTACCACCTGCTAAGGAGGGAGGAGAGCTCCAGGCTTGCTCCTCTGCGGGGCGGGATGCTCCAGACTCAGGGTTTTTGGTTTATACGGTGGGCGCGGGGCGGTCCCTCCGGAAAGAGTACCTCGTTCCCCTGGAGGTGGATGGGAGGAAGGTCGATGGATACTGGGATACGGGCGCAGAGGTGACGCTGGCCCGGCCCGAGGTGGTGGCCCCAGATCAGGTGGTGCCCAACACCTACCTGACCCTGACGGGGGTGGGCGGGACACCAGTCAAAGTGCCCGTGGCGAGGGTACACCTGAAGTGGGGGGCCAAGGAGGGCCCCAAGGACGTGGGGGTACACCCGTATTTGCCCACTGAGGTGTTGATGGGGGGGGACCTGGAGGACTGGTCAAGCAACCCCCAGGGTGCCCTGGTTGTGACCCGCAGTCAGAGCCGGCGAGGGGCACTGCGCCCTGGCCTTGGGGAGGGTGCCTTGCCCGAGGCGCAGGACCCTAACCTGGTGGGGAGGGAACACCCAGGGACACGGCTCAGGGAGGCTGCGGCTTCAGACCCAGCCGGCGAGAGAGAGCAGGTGGCCATCCCTGTCCCAGCTGCTGAGTTCCAGGCCGAGGTGCAGAAAGATCCCTCCTTGCGGAAGATAAGGGACCTGGCCGACCTCGGTGCGGTACAGACCATGGGGAGAGGCGGCCGGAAAAGGTTCCTGTGGGAGAAGGGGTTCCTGTACCGAGAATGGGCTCCCCCAGGGAAAATGGAGTCAGGGGGGATCAGGAGGCAGCTGGTGGTACCCCAGAAGTATCGCCGCCAGCTGCTGTACCGGGCCCATGACACCCCCCTCTCAGGGCACCAGGGAACCTGGCGTACCCAGCAGAGGCTGCTACGGAGCTTTTACTGGCCTGGGGTCTTTGTTACTGTCCGGCAGTACTGCCGATCCTGTGACCCCTGTCAGAGGGGGAGGAAGGCCCGGGACAAGGGGAAAACGGCTTTAGGACCCTTGCCCAGCATAGAGGAGCCTTTCCAGAGGGTGGCCAAGGTTAAAAGGGGGGCTCTGAACCAAGAGAGCCCGAAGCACAGACCTCCAGACTGGAGCGCTGGGAGAAGACCCCAGCCCAGTTGGAACCCCAGGGGTATTGGGGGTGGGAAAAGGGCACAGGCCGCATAACCCTTCCCACATGCGAACTGCGAATGCCCTCGAGCACCCCCGACCTAAGGGGGGGCGTGAAACTGGAGGGGCCTGGTGTAATTCTCACCAAGGAATGGGAGGGATGCGGGGGCATCCATGGGAACGGGGGTAGGTTCGAACTTCCCCGGGTCACTGGCTGAAGTGACCCCGCTCAGTTCGGTCTCGAAGGGGGGAGATGTGACGAACTGGGACTGTTCTTACTGTGATCTGTAAGTGCTGACAGGGGAGTGTGGCTGGGATGGTCTGCGTTGGGGGATGGGAGAATGACCGAAGGGAAATACCTGAGCCTGTAACATGAGAACCCAGGAGGGGGCTGGGGCGAGGTGACACCTTTGCCCGGGAAACTGAACAAAGGTGGGAGGGGTCGCTGAAGGCAGAGTCTGGGGAGCTGGCTGGTGAGGTGGCTGGAGGCAGGGAGGGCTCTGACCTCTGGAGGGGGCTGGGGTGTCCGAGGACCCCAAGATGGACCTAACTGAGGGGTATCCTGTTGTCTGTGCCTGCAAGACCTGTCTCGGACTGTATTCCCGTCGTCTAAATAAACCTTCTGCTTTACTGGCTGGCTGAGAGTCATGGTGAATCGCAGGAAGCCGGGGGTGCAGGGCCCTGAGTCCCCCCTTACTCCGTGACACAGCAACAGGCTGGAAATGGGGCAAATCAAATTGCAGTCATTGATTAAAGTCAGGCCTTGGCTACACTCAGGACGCTGTGAAGCGCGAGTGTAGTCGCGCCGCCAGCGCTGCGAGAGCGTGCAGCACTGCAGGCACTGATTACACTGGCGCTTTACAACGCTGCACTCGCTGTGCTCAGGGGGGTGTTTTTTCACACCCCTGAGCGCAGCAAGTTGCAGCGCTGTACAGCGCCAGTGTAGCCAAGGCCTCAGTTAAGTAACTAGAGAGAGTGAAAACCAGTAATATGCAGCACTAATCACATGGAAAACTAAATCAGCTACATGACAAAGTAGCGGTTCTTTGAGTCAGTGAGTTTCAGCCTGAGCAGTAGTCTGAAGTCTATACAACAACCTGATGCCATTTCACAATTAAACAGATATAACACAAAGATGCACCACCGTGGCTAGGTCCAAATTATAACATATAGCACACCCTCCAAGGATGCTGTACCAAGTGGCCTTGCCCCACAGTTCCCTGAGAAAAATGTTTGTGGGAGTAAATCCATCGCTGGCTGGTCCTGCACCAATGTTTCAGAGCGTGAACCACAGACGTGGCATGTTTCAGTGTACACAAAAGCTGATATCTTACTACATTAATAGCAACCCGTCTGGCATAAGGGACTCTATTCTTTGGAAGACAAGACACAGGACCATAGATTTTTAAGTGCTGGAAGGACCAGTGTGGCCATCTAGTCTGACCTCCTGCAGAGCAAAGGCCTTAGAATTTCACCCAGCAATTCCTGTCTCAAGTCCAATAACTTGTAACTGAGCTAGAGCATATATTTTAAGACACCCAATCATGATTTAAAGATTTCAAGTGATGGAGAACCCGACAAACTTCTTGATTCACTGTCCCAGTGAGCGATATGCCCCCTCACTGTTAAAAATGTGCCCCCTTGTTTCTGGTTTAAATTTTTCAAGTTTCACTTTCTAGTCCTCAGATCTGGCATTCTGCCTTTGCCTGCTACATTAAAGAACTGCCTGTTACTCCTGAGGGCAAAATTAAAAATTCTGCACCCAAAAAAAAAAAAAAAAAAAAAAATTCTGTGCACAATATTTTAAAGCTCTTCAAGCTTTATTGTCAATAAATAAATGCAGAGGCTCCAGCATGCAGTGGGGAGCACAGGCCACTGGTTGTACGAAGGTGGGAATCACCCTGCAGCCTCCCTACTGCCCACCCCCAGGACACGGACTCAGTGGTGAGGCTGCACTTAGGGTGACCAGATGTTCTGATTTTATGGGGACAGTCCCGATATTTGGGTTTTTTTTTTTTTAAATATGGGCTCCTACTACCTCCCACCCCCTGTCCCAATTTTTCCACACTTGCTACCTGGTCACCCTAGCTGCACCTGACCCAGCACAAGGCCTGGGCCTACTGCAGACACACCCTGGGGCCCTGCCCCTCTGCGCCAGGTGTGGGGCAGGCAGGCTCAACCAGGCAGGATCCAAGTGTGGAGGGGCTCAGTGTGGGGTGAGAGGATTCTGTGTGGGACAATCAGGGTGCAGGCTGCTCAGTGTGGGGGGATCTGAATGCACAGAGGCTCGTTGGGGGCGGGGGTTCCAGGTGCAGGGGCAATGGGACTCTGCAGGAGCTTCCAGGTGAAAGTGGTTGGGTATCGGTGGAGGGGTCTGGGTGCGAGGGTCTCAGCAGGAGGCTCTGGGTGCTGGGGGAGTGGGACTTGGTGGGGTGGGGATCTGGGTGCAGCTAGTTGGGGGGGTCAGTGGCATGGGGATCTGGATGTGGGGGCTCAGGGGGGTGAGGCTTGTCAGGGTGGGGGGTTGAGTGCAGGGAGCTCAGTGGGGGGTGATCTGGGTGCAAGGTGGGGGTCTGGAGGCAGGGGGGCTCCAGATGCAGGCGTTGAGGTTCAGTGGGGTGGGGTTTGGGTATGGAGGGCTGGGGGGGGGTTCTGGGTGTACAGGGTGAGACATGTCAGGGGGGTCTGAGTATGGGAGGTCCAGATGCACGGGGGTTGGGCGGATGGGGGAGCAGCTTCCCGTACAGTGACCCCTCCCCCTGCAGCTGAGGAGCGATGGGGGCAGGAAGCAGGGGAGGATGCTGAGCTTCCTGCAGCTGGATCCTGCAACATGATCAGCAGGCTGCCACAGCCTTACCCTGGTCTATGTGGCAATGCTCAGGCATCGCCCATGAACCAGCAACTTTGTGGGGCATGGTGTCAGCTTTAGATACTTCCAGTAAGACTCTCCCACTTGTACAGATGCCCTCTTTGGTCAGCTTTCCTTGCAGTCTTTACCTTTCCACTGCTGTTAATTCTTCAATATACACTCTTCCCTCTGCCGTGGGGCAGGGAAAGCTTCTCCTTAGGAGCAACGTGGCAGGGGATGGCTTTGTAACTTCAGCTCAAGATCTGACTCTCTGAAGCTGCAAAATCAGGACCAGAAGTCCCAGCCAAAATTTCCAAAACAATTTCTCGGGGGGGGGGGGGGGGGGAATCTATGACCCAGTCTCTGTCCTACAAAGTGTCTCAGCACTTCCTGTATTTCCTGCATCCCTGCAGAAATGGGGCGCGCTAGTGTGGTTGAGTGACAAGGAAATGCATATTGCAGCAATTGAAGTAAATGGAGGACAAATGGTCAGAACAATAGTTTGAATAACTACTTCCTCAAAGTACATACCTGCCAGGGAAACCAATTTCTCTTACAATAGGAGTACAAGGGAAAGCTTCTCCCCCACTGTTTTAAAACTTCCAAGTCTTGTCCAGTAGTACCGATTACCCATCTTTTTGCAACGAATTAGTGCAGGAGCATTTGTACCAGTCACTCAGTGCACAAGAAAGAATTGCCCAGCCACTTCAGCCAAGCCTGCTTGCTTTGTAAAGAGGTGCTGTTTACTAAGGGCTTGGCTACACTTGCAAGTTAGAGCACATTAAAGCAGCCCCAGGCACCCTAACTCATGATGCGTCCACACTGGCAAGGCACGTAGCGCACCCAGACTCCGTGGCTGGAGCGCTCCTGGTAATCCACCTCCCCGAGAAGCATAACGCTTGCTGCGCCCCGGCTGGAGTGCCGCAGCGCCAGTGTTGACGCCCTGATCAGCCTCCAGAAGTGTCCCACAATGCCTGTTCTAGCCACTCTGGTCATCACTTTGAACTCTACTGCCCTGCCCTCAGGTGACCAACCGTCAGACCCTGCCCTTTAAATTCTCTGGGAATTTTGAAAATCCCCTTCCTGTTTGCACAGCAAGGTGTGGAGTGCTCTCAACGAATCTTTCCAGGTGACCATGCCTCCACGCGCCAGGCGATCCCCAGTATGGAGCAATGGCGAGGTGCTGGACTTCAGTGTTTCGGGGGAGCAAGCTGTCCAGTCCCAGCTGCGCTCCAGCCGTAGGAATTATGATACACCTCTACCCTGATATAACGCGACCCAATATAACACGAATTCGGATACAACGCGGTAAAGCAGTGGTCCGGGGGAGCGGGGCTGCGCACTCCGGCGGCTTAAAGCAAGTTCGATATAACGCGGTTTCACCTATAACATAGTAAGATTTTTTGGCTCCCGAGGACAGCGTTATATCGAGGTAGAGGTGTACCTTCGGGCAGAAATCAAGGGACATGATGGAAAGGGGACATGACCGGGACGCACTGCAGTGCAGGGTTAAAGTGAAGGAGCTGCAGAATGCGTACTGCAAAGCGCGCAAGGCAAACTACCGCTCCGGTTCTGCCCCCGCGACCTGCCGTTTCTACAAAGAGCTGGACGCGATACTTGGGGGCGACCCCACCTCCACTTTGACACTGCAGAGCCCAGTTCAACAAGGCAAGAGGAGGAGGAAAGCGGGAACGAGGGTGCTGAGGAGGAGGGAGACAGCCCAGCATCCCTAGATGCATGCAGCCAGGAGCTGTTCTCAAGCCAGGAGGAAGGTAGCCAGTCGCAGTGGACAGTGCTTGGGGAAGGACAAATGCCAAAGGTGGTGCCCTGTAAGCGGCTTTTATTTTGGGAAGGAAGTTGTTTGGTGCAGGCTCTTGGAGCGAGGAGGGTTAGGGCTGCATGCATGCCTAGATGCGGAATAGGGCGTTTATGGGGCTCTCTCACATCATGGTAATCGGCCTCAGTAATCTCTTCAGAGGTCTCATGCAGAAGTGAGATATAACTGAGTTTACAATTTCCAAAGGCAAACTGGGATTTAGGATTGCCTCTCCGCCACATCGTTTCCACCCAGGCACTAGAGGCAGCAGTGTGGTGCTCATTTCTCCAATCTGAGCTACAGAGGTTTGTTTTTATGTATGATGAACCCAGATTCACTATAAAAAAAATTTCCCCCCAAAATCCACACCCCGGAACACCAACATCCCATAGAGCAAAAGCAGATCTAGGTAGTTATAGCTGAGCTCCTCACAACCACCAATGGATTTTAACCTCACACTGCCGTGAAGGTAGATAAGTATTATCCTCATTTTACAGATGGTGAATTGAGGCACATGGTAGATTAAGTGATTTGCCAAGGTCACACCAGAAGCCTGTGGCAGAGTAAGAAACTGACCCAAGTCTCCTGATGCCTAGTTCAGTGCCTTATCCAATAAGCTATCCTTCTACCCTGCATGAGACTAATTACTGAGATCTTTGCACTTCCAAAGGAGATTTCCCCTCCAACATCTGGGTCAGCAATCACCGTGTCACTACATCCCCCACAGATGAGAAGTTCAGGTTTATGAAAGAGTTATGCTCCCGCTGGGGATTTTAAAGGCTCAGGGAGCAAAAGGCAAGATCTCGGTCCTAACAGGATCCCATCAAGACTTAGTCTAGACCACCAGTTTCTCCAGAGGTTCTTACATCCTTTTGAAACTCCCGCCCTCTGTCTGCACTATTGAGACAACCCGTGCGGATACCTCTACCATTAACAGTCAAGCATATTGCCCTTATTACTAATGTTTTAGAGATTAAATCTGTAAATACATTTTATAGGAAAACAGGAAAAATGACTACGTGCTTTTTAACCCACTTAAAGAAACACCTTAATTTGGAGCCAACTTTACATTAGTATTGATTCTTTGTGTGGACAGACTGGAGCCTTCTGCAATCTGCATTTGTTATAAGCACCTCTATCAGGAATTAGGGCCCCATTGTCCTAGGCAAGGTACAAATTTACCCAGAAGGCTCACAGTCTAAGACAAAAGATTTGACTTGGGAACAGACAGGAGGGAGGAAGAAGGGATGTTAGGTTAGTTGTAACAATGATCTTAGTACTCACGAGTGATCACTAGTCTAGTGTCATCACATGGTAGTGATAAATAGGTTTCACAAAGATAGACTAAGGATGGATTTAAAAGACATAAGGCAGTGACTGCAAATTTAGATGAGGATTTCTTCTCACGAGTAATGGGAAAAGCAGACATGCAGGTTTATTACTAACCCATTAACACTAGCATGTAATTAATGCAGAGGAGGAGCCAGTGCTCATACATCATAAGAATGTCATTAAACCTGCATCATGTGCAAAGGAGACAAACCCCCATGATTTAATCAAGATGGATGGTTAAAAGGAACTGGGAGGTTTTGGAACACAGAAGTGGTCAATTTGTCTGACTTCATCAAGACGACCACCTGGAAGTAAAAAAGGGGGGCAAAAGCCAAACCCTGATTGCAGGAGCTACACATGCATTCAAAGTCAAATTTACACACATGTAACATGCATTACTTAAGACTGAAAAGCAAGATTTTTTTTAATGGAAAGAGAGGCTACCTTAAAAAGGATGTTGGCAGGTCAGCTTTGACCCAGAAATTAAACAAGCACAAATGGTTTGTTTGTATTTCTTTAAAAAGTTTTAAAAACTAAAATCACAAATTTCCATTGATTTTTAGAAATTCAATGGAAACGGGCAGGGTTTAATGTTTTTTAAGTGACCAGCAAAAGGGGAAAATGTGTTTGATTGTAAAGAAGAAACAATGCACAAAAAAGGCCTGAATTGATTTGTGTTTTAATGGGTTTTGTATTTTTTTTTTTTTTTTTTTAAAACATGAGAGATTAGAGCTTTTGCTGAACAAATTCACTGACTCACTAAAGAATTAACCAGATTTTGACATCAACCAGAGCTATTGAAAGGAAACTGTTTCCCATAACTTCCAGTTCATTAACTTGGTGATGTCTCATCCCTCTTCTCTGGAATGGTTGTTGATTCCCTCCATTCTTCACTTATCCACCCTTGACATTTTTCACCCCCTTCCATCTGAAGGTCCGCCCTGCCAGCTTCCCCTTCCCCCTCCCCCCATGCTCACCCCCAACATCTGCTTCCTCCACTCCTGTTCTTGCATTGTGGTGTGTTCCTGGCAAAACCGCTATGACCAGGCTAATTGCATGCACTACAAATTCATTCTCTCCTGTTCTACCATCTTCCTACATGAACCACTCTGCTACTCCATCTTAAATGAATCCCATGCCTCCAATCCCAACTGCCTTTTCACCATTTTTGGGTATGTCTACACTGCAAACTAGAGGTGTATTCTTAACTCAGGTTAGCTAACTTAGGATAAAATAGCAGTGAAAACACAGCTACACAGCATGTGTTAGCATCTGGAGTTAAAGTCTATAGGGCAAGATGAACTTGCACTGCTAACCCGAGCTAAAAGACAGGTTACTGTGTCTTCATTATTATTTAAACCCAAATTAGTGAACCTGAATTAAGAATACACTTTTTTCCACAGCAGTGTAGCCCTCAATCCTCAAACCTTCCTCTCCTCCTGCATCTCGGCTTCTCTCTTGACACGGGATCTTATCAATTTCTTCCCAGGAAAAAACAAAAACCTGACATGACCTTCCCTCTCCCATCTGCTTGCCCTTTCTTTACCTTCCCCTCCCACCTCACAACTCTCGCCTCCTTCTCCCTGACCACAGACAGAAGTTTTTTATCTTCTTTCCTTCTCCAGCCCCTCCACTTGCCTCACTGACTCCATCCCACATGCCTCACACCCAGTCTCATACCCTCCCTTACTCTTCTCCGGCTCTTTCCTCCCACTAAAACGCCCACCCTTCTCCCTCCATTACCATACCATTGCCTCTCCCCCTTTTATCTCTAATCTTATTGAATACATGATCTACAATCCCTGGCTGGAATTCCTCTCTGCCAATTCCATCCTAGACCAGGAGCAGCACTTCAGGGGAGGGGGGAGCCTTGCAGGGCCTATAGCCACCCCAAAATTTGCCTTAGCCCTCTCTCCCCACCCCACCAGCTGCCGTTCTCCGGCCACCTAGCTCTGAAGGCAGAGCAGAGGCTGCTGGCCGGGCATCCAGCTCCAGCAGCATTGGAGAATTAAGGCCAAGCACGGGGCCTAAGACTAGCCCCCCAGCCTGTGTCCCCACTAGCTGGGAAACGATGCCCAGGGTAGGTGAAGGGCTGGAGCTCTCCATAGTGGTCTAGACTGACTCACTCCGACCTGGGCTCCTGGACCCTGCCCCCCCACAATCACTGCTATCCAAGGATTCTGCTGGCCCTGGAGCCAGGTCCCCACACCCAGGCAGCTCCTGCCAGCTGCAAGCAGCAAGTGCCCCACACTGCCCAGCTCCAGTTTCAGACCTGGCTGGAGGTCGGGCCTCACGGTGAGGGGGGGGGGCGCACAGCTCCCCAATTTTCTGTCTGGCCCACCTCTAATAGCTTGAGAACTTTCAAAATTAGTTAACACCTATTTAAAGCAAATCCTGATAGATTTGGGTGAATAGCTCTTTCTAGAAGATTCATACACCCTTTGGGGTTGAAAAGACTCTAGTTCTCTCATCCTCCAGCAAGGACAGGGACCAACAAGACTTGATATTCCTAATTGTAAAGTTACAGAAAGCAAATGAAACTTTACAACATTTGGGCTGCTCTTACACATCATAAAAGCAGCACAAAGGGAACAATAGCTTTAAATAAACAAAGCTTTCCCAGCAATATTTGCAAGCCAAACATTCAAAGTGCCTGAAAACACTGGAACAATGACAGACAGGCTACCCAAAAAAATATAACTAGTTTTCATTGTTTAAGTGCAAGAAGTGAATAACCTCAATGGTGAAAACCGAACTGGATTTCTAGAGTGCTTCCATTTTCCTGAGTTTGAGGTGTTCTTGTTAATACAGGAAACGAGATTTGTTTAGCAGCATCTAGGATTTGTGACTTAACTGGGTCTCCAACCGTGAGCACTGTGAAAATAGAGCCTCCTGCAATCAGTATGGCTGCACAGGCCCCTCTGCATGCCTCGGATAAGGAATCATCAGCATTTTACAAACGGTGTTTAACTCACAAGGAAAGAAACTTCTTCTCCCATTTCAGACCAAGCAAAAATTCAGAATGAAGCATCGCTAAAATCCACCTCCACCCTCCCAGGCCTTTAATCTGCCCAGAAGGGCCCTGGCGAGGGCTTTACAGAGATTCGAACTCAAAGCACCAAATGTTTAGCACAATCCTCAAACCCCAAAGGCAATAGGGGCCAATGCAGGGTGGGGACTCAGCTGAGAAAAGGAGACTCAGCAACAAAACGAACCATCTGCGAAGCAAGGAGCGAGACCCGGGAGCAAAGGAGCCATGGGCAGCCCCAGGGTACTGGGGTCCCAACACCTCAGAGAGAGACAGACACAGCTTCATGTACCATCACCACCAGGATCATGCCAGGCAGACACACCCAGCGGGATGAAAAGTGAAGCTCCTGAACTGCCTCCTGCCCCGGCCCCCTTCCTGTACCCTCCCCCCTGCCCGCCGCACTCCCCTGGCCCCTTCCTGTACCCTCTCCCCACCCGCCTCACTGCCCCTACTCCCCCTCCTCTACCCTCCCCCCCTGCCCGCCGCACTGCCCCTACACCCCCTTCCTCTACCCTCCCCCCACCCACCTCATTGCCCCTACCCCGCCTTCCTGTAACCTCCCCCCCGCCCCACTCCCTTCCTGTACCCTCCCCCCACCCGCCTCACTGCCCCTACTCCCCCTCCTCTACCCTCCCCCCGCCCCACTGCCCCTACCCGCCTCACCGCTCCTCTACCCTCCCCCCACCCACCTCACTGCCCCTACTCCCTTCCTCTACCCTCCCCCCTGCCCGCCTCACTGCCCCTGGCCCCTTCCTGTACCCTCCCCCCACCCACCTCACTGCCCCTACCCCCCCTTCCTCTACCCTCCCCCCACCCGCCTCACTGCCCCTACTCCCTTCCTCTACCCTCCCCCCTGCCCGCCGCACTGCCCCTGGCCCCTTCCTGTACCCTCCCCCCACCCGCCTCACTGCCCCTACTCCCCCTCCTCTACCCTCCCCCCTGCCCGCCACACTGCCCCTACCCCCTTCCTCTACCCTCCCCCCACCCACCTCACTGCCCCTACCCCCCCTTCCTCTACCCTCCCCCCTGCCCGCCACACTGCCCCTGGCCCCTTCCTGTACCCTCCCCGCGCCCGCCTCACTGCCCCTGACCCCTTCCTGTACCCTCCCCCCGCCCGCCTCACTGCCCCTACTCCCTTCCTCTACCCTCCCCCTACCCGGCGCACTGCCCCTGGCCCCTTCCTGTACCCTCCCCCCACCGGCCTCACTGCCCCTACTCCCCCTCCTCTACCCTCCCCCCTGCCCGCCGCACTGCCCCTACACCCCCTTCCTCTACCCTCCCCCCACCCACCACACTGCCCCTACCCCGCCTTCCTGTAACCTCCCCCCCGCCCCACTCCCTTCCTGTACCCTCCCCCCACCCGCCTCACTGCCCCTACTCCCCCTCCTCTACCCTCCCCCCTGCCCGCCTCACTGCCCCTGGCCCCTTCCTGTACCCTCCCCGCGCCCGCCTCACTGCCCCTGGCCCCTTCCTGTACCCTCCCCCCACCCACCTCACTGCCCCTACCCCCCCTTCCTCTACCCTCCCCCCACCCGCCTCACTGCCCCTACTCCCTTCCTCTACCCTCCCCCCTGCCCGCCGCACTGCCCCTGGCCCCTTCCTGTACCCTCCCCCCACCCGCCTCACTGCCCCTACACCCCCTCCTCTACCCTCCCCCCTGCCCGCCTCACTGCCCCTACACCCCCTTCCTCTACCCTCCCCCCTGCCCACCTCACTGCCCCTACCCCCCCTTCCCGTACCCTCCCCCCGCCCACCTCACTGCCCCTACCCCCCCCTTCCTGTACCCTCCCCCCCGCCCACCTCACTGCCCCTACCCCCCTTCCTGTACCCTCCCCCCCGCCCACCTCACTGCCCCTACCCCCCTTCCTGTACCCTCCCCCCACCCACCTCACTGCCCCTACCCC